>NC_090926.1:923093688-924343688 GCF_040938575.1 Ambystoma mexicanum | reverse complement strand
CCGTTAACAGCAGGAAGACTGCGCAACATATTGGGGACTGTGCAACACATTGGAATTAAAGAACCATGGGATAATACCTGCGCTGACATTAACAAGAGTTTCATAGCTTATTACTCTATAGCGATGTTGCAGAGTTTCAACGGGTTGGGATAGCTATGCCCCGCTACTTAGAACCATGAAGATTAAAGGGAACAACAGCAATATTGTGAACATTCAAAACAACAAACCTGATTATGTTCCTGTGTGTAAAAACCATTTTGACACCATCAACATACAGATAAGAGACGACCAAGGGGAGTGTGTATCATTTAAATGCAGAAAAATCTGTCTGTGGTTACACTTAAGACTGCTCCGGCTGAAAGATTAATAAAACAGCGTTATGATGGCTGTGGTAAAGAACTATGGAGACCCCAGTGCCTATATGGAATATTACATTAACCAGGCCGGTAATGGCGATCAGCCATATTTTAACGGAACCCCTGTCATGTATGGGGCGGGACTCAGCAGTATACGCAATGCCCTTTCTACGTCACGGTTTTGAATTAGCTAAACCGCATGTGAAAACGGCATCCAGCAATATTTCAAAAGATGTGGTGGGAAGTGTGAGAATGGTGGTTGCTGAGCGGTTCGCCCAACAGGAAAAGCAGGGTTAGGACGGATCGGGCCTCATTTATAAGCCATATAGGAGCGTTAAGAGGAAGAGGTCAGTGTCCCTACAGCGCGGCCTCCCGAAACCTACCGGGAAAATCAGATCAAAAGCCTGACACGTGCAGTTGAGTAGGAAGAAGAAACATGTTATTTCTAAAAGACACAAGGCAGTGATATTTTTTAAAGAACAATGACATTCTTACACAGAGCCTCAGTGGAATGTATAAAATCGGCTCTGGATCTCTTTACCATGCCCTCAACACAGAACAGCATCAATAATTGTTTTTTTATCGAGGTCTCACCTCTGGCGGCTCTATCACCGTTAGCCCCCATAGAATTTTTTGTATCGGGCTTGACTGATATCTATCTGGATTTGAACGATACGCTGCTACATCTAACCTGTAAAATAACAACGGATGGAAAAGACATCGCGGCTATAGCATGAGTGGGCGCAATTGCTTACCTGATAGCCGGCATGTTTAATCAGGTGGACGTGACGCTAGGCGATCGAATGATAACACATAGCAATAATATGTACGCCTACAGGGCCTATATAGAGAGCTTGTAAAATTATGGTCATGATGTCCTGGATAAGCAGCTCTCTGTGAGTCTTTTTTATCGCGATAACGCAGGACATTCCGACAACACTGCTCTGTACAGTGATAACAAGGGATTTGCAACGAGATCCTCTCACACCAGGACCAGTAGTGTATTTGATTTACTGGGCTACCTACAAGCATACTTTTTCTTTCAGTATAAACTATTGATCTTAAAGTGAAATTATCCAGAAACACTGACGCTTTTTACCTCATGATCGGGGACTCAAAACAATACAAACTCGTCATTATCGGGCAGTCTATTTGTTAAACGGCAAGTGTCTCTCCGACTGTTAGACTGGCGCATGCAGAGGCGCTGCAGATATCTAATGTGAAATACCCTGTGGAATAAGTTGTTCTTCAAGTCTTCAGCTTTCCTACCAGTAGCTGCGGTACCAATCAAGACAACATGTTTCTGGGGCAGCTCCCAAAGATAATCATCATGGGAATTATTGAAACAATGGTGCTTACTGCTGTATATGATAAAACCCCTTTGACTTCAAGCACTGTAACATGTACTATCACTGGAAAGCACATGTATGATGTACCAGTTTCATTCACATGCAACGAGTATGCTCTCAGCTATACCTTATTGACCTTTGATCTAAGGCCAGTTAACGCATCAGCAGGTCATTTCAACCTCATGAGGAGTGGAAACCTACCAGTTGTAATAAAGTTTGAAAGAAACCTAACTGCCGCACATTCCCTGCTAGTGTTGAGCATTTTCGATAGCGTTCTTAAAATCAACACGCAAAGAAACATATTTTTTGTTACTTAATGGATACTCTAAAGATAAAAGGATTTTTGCGTAAACATAGACATGCTTGAAGAACATTTTATGGGGTATATGCCAGCAATTATATATATATATATATATGAGGCAGAGCTCAAAATCAGGTTTTACACTGAACTCTAGAAGTAAAAAAAACTGAATAAATCTTTAATCTAGTACATATAAAAGAATATTAAATCACTCTACAAATAACAAGGACTAGTTTCTACATACAGAAATTAAGAACAGTAACTAAAAAACAAGGATTTCGTCAGAGACCATCAAATGGTTAGGTGATACGTATTTCTATAGTACATTCAACAAACAAATAACAATGTACTTCAGTTTCTGATTAATATAAGATAACATCAATTATTCTAATCCTGTACATATCCAGGACATTGTCTCGACATGTTTCAGTTCTTGAAAGGATTACTCAGAGAACATTCATCAGGAGAGTTATTCACGATTACGAAAATCCACTTTTTAAAATCATCAAGTGTTCTATTAATATAACAGTGTAGTTTCCTCGTACAACCTGTAAAGATAGAACGAAAAAGGAGACAGGTGAGGAGCTAAATAATAGCTAAAATGTATCTGTCTATTGCCCCATTAGAGGGGGAAGGGTGAGGACCAAACGATGGGTTATAATTACCTTTCGCGGTGCTCGTGGGGGCTCACTACGTGAAATAATCAAGTTGCAGTCAGCTCAAACATATGCTGAAGCACTGTAATAAATACATGAAAAACCTATATAAGTGTTTTTCAAAAGAGCTTAAAAAAACGGCATTCGAGAATTCCCAAAGGTCATGACAACCGGTCATAAGACTACCAGACTCACCTGATAGTGATTCTGTACGTGCAGTCATGGCAAAAAGAGATTAGGAGGGGCACATAAGGTCACTCCTCGATAAGAGATCAAGCTTCGGTCCCTCTTCTGAGTCACCAGAATGTGAAGACTGGTTTCCAGTCGGAAGACTCTAAAAGAATCCAACCATCAATTCTTAGCAATTCCTTAGTCAGTGGAAAGCTAAATGCAACCACCTCTACAATCTGAGGGGTCACTGTATATGGGCAACACGCTCTGGAGCATTCGAGTATAATTCGAATATAATCAAATGGAACACCAAAAACTCAATGAAACTGGTATAGTCACAATATAGAATGTGTCCAACCAGGGTAAACCAATGAGGAGAGGAAACAAGTGAGGGAATCCTAGAACAAGCATGACCAGGTGGTAGAGTAGCACGATAGTTAACAGAAACCTCGAATCCATGCAAGTACCAACTATATTCCAGGTTCGTACATTGTCCCTTGGGTGCACCCGTGTGACGCGTTAGTGAGGCGTTAGCAAGGTGCAACAATAGCACTCACCGCTATTCAGTTAATCTGTGCCGTAACGGGTGTTACTCGGATACTGGAGCCTTGCATTATGCAAGCCCTTGATCGTCAGCCAGTTGTGGAAAAATACGTCTACATCGGGACGGAAAAGTAAGAAAGCCCTTGACACATCTTTACTTTCCCTCGTATCTAGACAAGCGTGTACAGTTATATTGCTTTATCCAACTCAGTAGCGCTTGCACGTACCTTCAAAAAAGATATAAATCAGATATAAATCGGTCCGCGGGTACCAGGCAAGCCTTTAATGCTGTGTCCGTAGTGTTAACCTGCATCTCTAGCTACTGCGCTCGGACGCCAACTACGCTTACATCAGTTGCTTTGGAAACCTTGCAGCCCGGCGTGTGGTGACCTGGAAGTAGATCCAAAACCAACCAAAGGAGAACGGAGCGGCCATCTTGGACGTGACTTGGCTAAGATGTTAAAGATATGTTGCAATCTGTAGCTTCTAATGTAGTCAAAAGAGCTTACAATTCTGGTGGACAATATAGTAAGGGCGACTCCTGTCTATCATGTCGGATGCATGCATGTAGAAAACTCCACAGACTAACATGTCATTCGCCAGGGATGGTGTATGTGGCACATAATTAACGATGAAACAAAGGTTACATGTAGATGTGCTAGGACAGTTAGATGGCATCAATAATGTTCCACATTGCTCAAAACAAATGTTTCCAATTAATTCCGCAATTTAAAACAATATTAACACTTATTTTTCAAATAAACCGTCATGTCTAGCAATAGCTGTCTATGCATTCTTACACATTCTACTCCTCAAGTCTAGTGAAATTTAATGTGGTACCAGCATGTGATGTAATAGATCAACGGTTACAAGTATGTTACATTTCTACATGCGTGTCATCTATTTAGTTGTTAGACCCATACTTCATCCATTCTGATAAATCAATAACTTCAGGCATGCTTCTGTATGTAAACTGCAAATGTTAGTACATGCTAATTAATGGATTTTGTGCCATTCTACAGCATCGTTTAGACCCCTGGTATCACTTTGTAGTCTGAAAATCATTTCCTGTTCTTTCCTTTAGTCTATTTTCTCAGAGTATATGCCAGCAATACATGTCCCAAGCTGTCATGATCTCTGCTTCCAAAAGGTCAGGGTTTTCCCAACTCCCTTGGAAGCAGATCCATAACCCAGGTTCCGAGTGCCAACCAGTCCCAATTGGGACCTTTTGGACCCAGTCCTGGCGCCAGTGGCACCAGGCTCATAAATATGCCCAGTCCCAGCGCTGGAAGCGCCGGACTCATAATGCTTGGGTGGACTTACCTTCAGCAGACCATGCTGCTTACTTGCCTGCCAGTTGAGCCTCTGATCCTCTTCTGTTTGGAACTACTTTTCCTGTTGGGTGGGGCTGGAGCCACTCCCTAGATTCAGAACACTGGAACTCTTCTGGAAAGCAGGAACTCTTTTCTTACCAGGAACTCTTTTCTTACTTAGGCGTGGCTGTGGAAGGAGACACCTAAGCACTACAGGAGGCTATTTAAACCACACCCGGTGGATGAATCTTGCTTTGCGTTATTCTGCAACCTCTGCAGCAGAACGCTCATCGTGTCTTCTGCATCCGGTCCTGGGCCTAAGGAAAAAGGCTTACCATCCTGAATCCAGTCTTCAGCAACACCTATAAAGACAAGAAAGAACAGGTTAGCATTCCGGCATCTGAAAGGCAAAGGCTTACCATCCTGAATCCAGTCTTCAGCAACACCTATAAAGACAAGAAAGAACAGGTTAGCATTCCGGCATCTGAAAGGCAAAGGCTTACCTACTCTTCGTACGCTCCGGAGGCCTTCGGCGCTGCATCCCGCATCTGAAAGACAAAACAAGGTGCGTTTAAAGACATTGGGGAACTTTAATACTCACGTGCCATTACTCCTTTCCACATCTAATCCAGTGGGTATTCCGGCACCCTGCAGCCGCTCCGAACTCGTACCTGCAAAATAAAAAGACAGTTAGAGCGCATAGTGAAGCAGGCAACAAGCGCTTACTTACGTGCTTCCAGGCGCTTCTATTCATCACACGGGCTCAATCTTCAACTCACTTCAGCCCGTCATCCGCCATCGCCGGAACCCTGCAAAACAAGAGACATCATTACTAAAGACTTTAAAGACATTTGAATGACTCGAAACTTACCGTTCGTGCAGTAAACGACGGACAGCAGTCCTCTGAAGTCAAGAGGCCTGCGCTACCTATCCAGTGAAGAAACTGGTTACAGCACCCTGCCCCGAGGCAGATGGAGAGCTCGGCATTCACTTACCTAAGGTGAGAGCGTTAACCTTTGGGGGTCTACAGGAGAGGAGAAGAGGAAAGAGATAGGGACACCCCAATAACCCCAGTTCATTAACCCCATATTTTCTATCTGCAGACATCTTACTCTACACGTCAGGCATACAGTGCACAGAGGTCCAGCCCAAAGAGCCAACCGGGTGCTACACATCACCTTTGAAGATACGGTAGTCGCCCAGTCAAGACCGGCGCCTCTGCGAGAATCAGGTGAGCGTTACAGAACGCAAAGCCTACCGCAAAACTCTCGCCCAGGCGCTATGGAAACCTCGGATACTGACCCCCTAGCCCGGTTACTTGGGAAACTAAGGGCAGAAGTGCATGCAGCTCGTCAGGAAACGAATGCTCTAAGAAGGGAACTACTTATTTCCAAGGAGAGAACAGACAATCTTGCTAGACAAGTGCTACAGTCACAAGCTGGACAGACCCCGTTACCCGCATCAGGGGCAAATCTTCCTTCAACATCCTCTATGAATCCAGTGCAGATCAACCTACCTGGGAATGTACCTCTGGCTCCGCCCGAACGATTTTCTGGTGACCCAAAGAGGTTTGCAGTATTTATCAATCAGTGCCGGTTGCACTTCTTATGCCGGCCAGCAGCCTTTCCAACTGATCAAGCAAAAGTAGCTTTTGTACTTTCGTACCTTAGTGGCAATGCGGCAGACTGGTCGATCCCTCTAGTTAATCAAGATGATCCGGTTCTCCATGATTTTCAAGCCTTTCAGCTTAGTATGGAAAAACTGTTCGCAAGACATTCACAGGGGCAGGCCTTGGACAATGAGCTTCTTTCGTTGCGACAGGGTAATCAAGACCTTTTGGCTTATATTGCATCTTTCAATAGACTAATAGTGGAAACTCAATGGCCTGAGGACAAAAGGATTACGCTGTTTTATAGAGGTCTACGTGGAGAGCTCAAAGACGTTTTAGCCCAAGTAGTGAATCCCCCACAAGACTGTTCGGATTATATAGACTTGGTCGTTCAAATAGATCACAGGCTGCAAAACAGGAAGGCCGATCGTTCCAAGTTTGATGCTCGAGTATTTTCCAAACCGCCAACTCCTTCCAAAGGAGTAGACTCCGGGGAACCCATGCAAATAGGGGGTCTGAAAGGTCCTCTAACACAAAGGGAGCGGGAAAGGAGGAAACAGTTGCAATTATGCCTATATTGCGGAAACTCGGGGCACTTTCTTCGAGACTGTCCGGTGAAACCTGCCAAGAAGGCAGTAGGAGCTGCAGTTACCAAAGTTACAAACTCTGAGCAGGGAAACGACCTCGCCCGACAAGAATAGAGGTCCTCTTGCCGAGCGTGAAAACCAGTTCCGTGACCTCGCATTTCGTGATACCTATGGTCCTCATTAGCCCTGATAATCCGGATCGATTACATGCAATTGAAGCTTACGTCGACAGCGGTGCCATCGGCAATTATGTGGATCATGAAATGGTTTTGAGGATGAATCTAACTCTTTGTCCCAAGGCTGTAAAGGACGTCATTACTACGGTGGATGGTACGGAGATAGCCTCCGGGCCAGTAACGCATACCACTCAAGAGGTGACGCTAGTAAGTCAAGATGGACACCATGAGAAGATCGTGTTCGATGTGATCAAGGCCCCTCAGTTTCAGATTATTCTAGGAATACCTTGGTTAAAGAAACACAATCCTCTGATCGATTGGCGAGCAAGAACGGTCCAGTTTCCAGAATGTGTCTCTACTTGTCACCCTCCACCTGGTGTTGCACTGGCCGCAATTTCTTCAGAGACTCCCCAGTTACCTCCCGAATACCTAGAATACCAAGATGTTTTCCGGAAGGATCAGGCTAACTCTCTACCTCCTCAAAGGTCTTATGACTGCCAGATAGACCTGATACCTGGATCTACTCCTCCTTGTAGTAGAATTTATGCCCTCACCGAGCCTGAGAACCTTCACCTTCGACAATACCTGGATCAATACCTGGCAAATGGGTTTATTCGTCCTTCCAAGTCCCCTGCTTCTTCAGCTTTGTTCTTCGTTCCAAAAAAGGAAGGAGACCTTAGAACTTGTATCGATTATCGCTCCCTGAACCAGATCACCGTTAAGAATAGATATCCGTTACCTTTGATCCCTGAACTCCTGGACCAAGTCAGAAAAGCATGCATATATACAAAGCTGGATCTTAGAGGAGCTTACCACTTGGTACGAGTAAAAGAGGGCGATGAATGGAAGACGGCCTTCCGCACCAAGTATGGGCTATTTGAATATCAGGTCATGCCCTTCGGACTTTGCAATGCCCCGGCCGCCTTTCAATATTTTATGAACGATGTCCTCAGAGAGCTCATAGATGTATGTGTTGTTGTTTACATTGACGACATCCTCGTTTATTCTTCATCGGAATCTGAACATCGGAAACACGTGAAAATGGTCCTCGAAAGATTGCGTCAACACAAACTTTTCGCTAAGTTGGAAAAATGTGTTTTCAACGTGTCTGAAGTTGAATTCTTGGGATTCATATTATCACCTGGCGGAGTGCGTATGGATTCAAAGAAGGTCGATGCAGTTCTCAAATGGCCATCACCATCCTCCGTAAAAGGTGTGCAAAGCATGTTAGGCTTCGCTAACTTTTACCGCAGGTTTATCCCCGAATTCTCTCGAATAGTCCAGCCCATCACTGCCTTGTTAAAGAAAAACAAACGTTTTGAATGGTCTACCGAGGCGGAACAAGCTTTCCAGGATTTGAAGACTAAATTTATCTCTGCACCAATCTTAAAACACCCTCGCCCCGAACTCCCCTACATCGTGGAAACTGACGCTTCAAGCCTTGCCATGGGGGCAGTTCTATCACAAAAGGACCCGGTAACCAATCAGTTGCATCCCGTGGCATTTTGGTCCCGCAAATTCTCGCCTCCTGAAATCAATTACACGATTACTGACAAGGAACTTCTGGCTATCAAGTCTGCCTTTAAGGCTTGGCGGCATTATCTGCTGGGGGCCCGACACACCGTTACTGTGATTACGGATCACCGAAACCTGCAATATTTGAAGACCGCAAAAGCCCAATCCTCTAGACAACTCCGTTGGTCATTATTCTTTGCCGAGTTTGACTTCATAATTACCTATCGACCTGGTACAAAGAACGGTAAAGCCGATGCCCTTTCTCGGATGGGAGTGGAAGAACACTTGGTCAACCCTAAACCTGTACCAATCATTCCCGAACAAAGAATTCTGGGTGTAATCGCCACAGAATCCATAGAGGAAGTTAAGGATAAAGCCAGGCAACTTGTAACTCCAGCAGACATACAGAATTGGCATCTGCAGGGAAAGGACTTTGCAGTAAAGGACAACTTATTGTATTTCCAAGAACGATTATACCTACCCAGCACAGATTTACAGAAAAAAGTAATCTCTTGTTATCACAACTCTTTAATGGAAGGTCATCCCGGTATAGCCAAGACCTCAGAAAAGATCAAGCGCTACTTCTGGTGGCCGTCTTGGAAAAAAGATATCAGAGACTTTATAATGTCCTGTGGAGTATGCGCCCAAAACAAGAGTCAAAAGGAAAGACCAGCAGGCCTCTTACGCCCTATTGACATCCCACCTCGCCCTTGGCATACGCTTTCTATGGACTTCATCACCGATCTACCTCCATGCTCCGGATACAATACGATTCTAGTAATCGTGGACTTATTCTCCTAGATGGCGCATTTCATTCCGCTCAAAGGCTTGCCAACAGCAGCAACTCTGGCCCGAGAATTTCTCGAAAACATCGTCCGACTGCACGGTTTTCCTTCGGTTCTAATTTCGGATCGAGGTAGTCAATTTATTTCTCATTTTTGGCAAAGTTGCTGTCGGTCGGCTCAAATTGATGTGAGACTATCGACCAGTCACCACCCTCAGACCGACGGACAAACCGAGAGGACCAATCAAACTCTGGAACAGTATTTACGCTGCATGCTGCAACAAACTGAAAAAACTTGGAAAGATATCCTTTGGATAGCCGAGTATGCCTACAATAACTCTGTCCATTCGGGAACTGGGAAAACCCCGTTTTTTCTTTTGTACGGCAGTCACCCTCGAACCTCGGAGTTGGATCCCCTCCAAGATCTTGAAACACCAGCAGTAGACTACCTGCATTCTACAATCACCCAAGCCTTTAAGGAAGCTGTTTCTCACCTTCAAAGGGCTAAAGAACAATACAAGAAAGGAGCAGATCAACATCGGAAGGAAGCCCCTCACTATCAAGTAGGGGATCAAGTCTGGTTATCCACCAAATATCCATCTCTAAAAGGGCCACGCACATTCAACCCAAGATACCTTGGTCCCTATTCCATCACTACCATAGTAAACCCAGTAGCGGTCAAGTTGGACTTGCCCCCGCACATGAAGATACATCCGGTCTTCCACGTCTCTCTATTAAAACCCGTGCAACCTCAAACCCGACTAACCAAATCTCCAAAACCTATCCTAGTGGATGGAGAACTCGAGTTTGAAGTCAAAAGCATTCTGGACTCCAAGATCTCCAAATCTAAACTATTCTACCTAATTGACTGGAAAGGCTACGGCCCCAAGAGAGATCCTGGGAACCTGCTGAATATGTCCACGCTCCTCGCCTAATCAAAAGATTTCACCGAACATTTCCTGACAAGCCAAAACCCCCGGAGAAGCCCGGTTTGGGAGGGGCCTTGAGGGGGGGTACTGTCATGATCTCTGCTTCCAAAAGGTCAGGGTTTTCCCAACTCCCTTGGAATCAGATCCATAACCCAGGTTCCGAGTGCCAACCAGTCCCAATTGGGTCCTTTTGGACCCAGTCCTGGCGCCAGTGGCACCAGGCTCATAAATATGCCCAGTCCCAGCGCTGGAAGCGCCGGACTCATAATGCTTGGGTGGACTTACCTTCAGCAGACCATGCTGCTTACTTGCCTGCCAGTTGAGCCTCTGATCCTCTTCTGTTTGGAACTACTTTTCCTGTTGGGTGGGGCTGGAGCCACTCCCTAGATTCAGAACACTGGAACTCTTCTGGAAGGCAGGAACTCTTTTCTTACCAGGAACTCTTTTCTTACTTAGGCGTGGCTGTGGAAGGAGACACCTAAGCACTACAGGAGGCTATTTAAACCACACCCGGTGGATGAATCTTGCTTTGCGTTATTCTGCAACCTCTGCAGCAGAACGCTCATCGTGTCTTCTGCATCCGGTCCTGGGCCTAAGGAAAAAGGCTTACCATCCTGAATCCAGTCTTCAGCAACACCTATAAAGACAAGAAAGAACAGGTTAGCATTCCGGCATCTGAAAGGCAAAGGCTTACCATCCTGAATCCAGTCTTCAGCAACACCTATAAAGACAAGAAAGAACAGGTTAGCATTCCGGCATCTGAAAGGCAAAGGCTTACCTACTCTTCGTACGCTCCGGAGGCCTTCGGCGCTGCATCCCGCATCTGAAAGACAAAACAAGGTGCGTTTAAAGACATTGGGGAACTTTAATACTCACGTGCCATTACTCCTTTCCACATCTAATCCAGTGGGTATTCCGGCACCCTGCAGCCGCTCCGAACTCGTACCTGCAAAATAAAAAGACAGTTAGAGCGCATAGTGAAGCAGGCAACAAGCGCTTACTTACGTGCTTCCAGGCGCTTCTATTCATCACACGGGCTCCATCTTCAACTCACTTCAGCCCGTCATCCGCCATCGCCGGAACCCTGCAAAACAAGAGACATCATTACTAAAGACTTTAAAGACATTTGAATGACTCGAAACTTACCGTTCGTGCAGTAAACGACGGACAGCAGTCCTCTGAAGTCAAGAGGCCTGCGCTACCTATCCAGTGAAGAAACTGGTTACAGCACCCTGCCCCGAGGCAGATGGAGAGCTCGGCATTCACTTACCTAAGGTGAGAGCGTTAACCTTTGGGGGTCTACAGGAGAGGAGAAGAGGAAAGAGATAGGGACACCCCAATAACCCCAGTTCATTAACCCCATATTTTCTATCTGCAGACATCTTACTCTACAAGTCAGGCATACAGTGCACAGAGGTCCAGCCCAAAGAGCCAACCGGGTGCTACACATCACCTTTGAAGATACGGTAGTCGCCCAGTCAAGACCAGCGCCTCTGCGAGAATCAGGTGAGCGTTACACAAGCGACTACCCAGAAATCACCGGGTTAGCCTGGTGGTGAACACTGATCCTCAGGCCCAGGAGGCCCAGGGTGGAACACATTGAATAGCTTTGTGGCTGGAGGGAGATGTGCTAATGGTTTTTGACAGTTTGGCGCACTTCACGCAACACCCCATATACGCCAGAGTTGTAATGGACTATGTAAAAAGCATTTCAAAATATTTACGTTATATTACTGTACAGGTTCAAGACTCTAAGGCGTGACCTGTGTTCAACACTGTATATTATTCATAAGTCAAATGTCAGAATGGAAATCGCTGTCAGCTGTTTTAAAAAGGTATTTGAGCAATCACATGCAAAACGATAAAATAATGACCAGATTTGTAAACAAGATGTTATCTAATGTGTATAGATCTCGCAAAATGTTTACATTGTGTCAAAAATGTAAATGTGGATCTTCTATAAATGTAGCAATAAAATAGCTTTAAAATCAACATACTCTGTGCATTATTATAAATACTAAAAAATATAACATAATAAAGAACCTGTCGGTTTTATTAATTGAAAACTGTTATTAATAAAAAGAAATATTTAATAAAAAAACAAAAATGTTATATCACAATATAGCATACATTCAACAATGATGGGCGTCGCATTATTCGGATAGCCAAATAGGTATACAACGTCTCTGTCGTGGCCTAGACATTTCAGAGTCATGTATGACAGGGGTGGGTAAAGATTCCCTAAACCAGCTGGTATTCCATTCCCTTTTGGGGTTCGGGGGGCGGGGACTGCTTGTAGGTGTGATTAAAGGGCTGTGTTGTTGGTCGATGAGTTGCGGGAGCCCCAGTTTTTAGCCGCTCCAGAAGGTGTAGTTGGCCGACATTACCCACGACCGTAGTCAAAATATTTAAATCAATGACCGCTTGCATAAACTTGTTTCAGCCACAGGGGCATTTATTGTAGCGGTGGGGTGTGGGTTTGTAACACCCCGTACTAGATCATGCTGGTTCGAACCCCTGACAACCCTGCCTCTGCAAATAAACTCGTCCCCATCAGCCCAACCAGCCACATCCTTTGCAGGTTTTATCTTATGTAGCAATATTTCCGCGTTAGGTTTATAGCGTTAACTAAGAGTGTTTACCATATCAGCCACAACCGGATCGACCTCGAGTGGAGCCCTCGCACCGCCAGACTTGGGCGGCATGTATAAAGTTAGTTTGTTGTTTTCTGTGTCAGGCGTGGTTTAAGTATTTATGCAGAATATTTGAATATAATATATAGAATATATAACCTCCTGAATCTTGCCTGCCTTAGGCCTTAAAAATGTCAACTATGTGGCCACCAGGGGGTGTGCAGGCAGTGGGAGCCTAAGCGTATAGCTCTCCATTCACTGTATCGTTAAGGGAACAGAGCCCCCCTAACCGATCCCCCCAAGAATAATGAGTGGGCTTAACGTGGAGGGGAACACCCACAGATCACTCTGGTGAAATTTAGAGTGCGGAGGCCCCCTGCAAGGCAGTGAATGGGACATAGCCCGAAGCACGGAAAGGTGAGGAGGAGCCGCCTCCTGAGGGACTGGGAGCACACAGCTGCCAAAAGGAAGCTTGGGCGAGGCAGCAGTTCATTGAAAGAGAACTGAGCCCACTCACGATTGAGGCATGCGCCTCTTCACCCCCCCCCAGCGCTGGTCCCGGGAAAGCATCCAAGTGAGGGATGGAGAGACGAGAGAGGCCGGTTCAGGGAGGAGCGTGGTCGGTGGAGCCCAATGGACTTTTAGAGGTGGGTACCTGGCCCCCCTCATCCTCCCCTCCTGGCCCCCCACCCGCAGAGCGGACTGGAAGGACTGAGAGGCACGTCGCCCCACTGTTGGGTCTCGGGTGCCAGAGTATCACGCGTGCCCGGGATGGTGAAGTCCAGCCCCCCCTTGGAGCATTGGAGAGTAGGCCTGGACACAGGGTCACAGAGAGAGGAGCTGACTGGAAAGGGCAGTCAGCCTGGGACTAATTGTGGCAGCCAGTGGGAGGTGAGGGCCCCCATTTCAGGGGTGTGTGCCTGGCTCTCCTGTGTGCTACCCCTTGCCACGGAGTGGGGGGCAGCGGAAGACAGCGCAGGGCTGGCCTTCGGGGTGGCCTAAACTCACCTCACAACAAATATAGTGAGAAGACCACTGCCACTGGGTGAGGACCCCTATTAAGGGCACGTGTCTACCTCTGGGACATACTACCATGCAAGCCGGGCACAATAGCCTCTGTGCCCCAGAAAGTGTAAAATAGTAGATTGGGAGAAGGAGGATTACAGATAGTGTGTTGTATAAAGAGTTTGGAAGTGCTGCCCCCCCCCCCTCGCACCCACCGTGGAGCCTGGAGTTGTATAATCACAAAGAGGAGCGATAGGAGGGAAGTGAGACGGAAAGTTGTTGGGACCGGTGTGGAAGTGGACCCCCACACTTACCCTATTGAACGTGAGCAGCCCCTGGGCTGGCAGACAGTGAGGTTGCAAGAGACCCCCCCACCCCGGAACATATCTGGTATTGGGATAGCCCACAGTGGAGGGGGTATGCCATGTCAGCCAGTGATGGATGCGGTATTGACCTGAGAACCAAGCTAGCCAGATTTGAGTACAGGCGGGGTGGGACACAGCTAGAGATGGGGCCCCGGACCACCATGGCGGAAGGTGGGGAGGAAGTGAGCCGCAAAACATCCTATGACTTCAGTTTTCCCCTGGTTGTATCCGCCCGCTTCTTATCAGATGGCAATAGCTCACTCACCTTACCGCCTACAACGTTTTCATATGCCTCACGTAACATTAACAATAGTTTTGCCCACAAATCCGCCAACATTCGCACAAACTTTCCATTCACACAGATATCAGCAAACGGACTGTCACAATCATCAACCTCATTACACATAACCTTATTCACAGTTATTACTTCAATTAGTTCTTCTTCCTCTTCTCCCGAGGATTGCTGCGTATCCTCATTCACATATAATACTTTTCTTCCATTCCCAAGTGAGTAGTTCTTACAACAATTTGCACAGTGGCCCCACCGTTTGCACTTATTACACGTCACTCTCCTGCCTGGGCACACCGGGGAACTAAGTGGCTGGGACTGGCACATCTGAAACACAGCCTTTCCTCCCCTTTGGCCCCTTTAGTTCTATCACCCCTACTGTCCGGAATGTCCCGTCCCCTTTGATTACTCACTTTGTTCCTCTTGTTTTTTACTTTGACATTCTCTTTTCTTTGGTCTCCCACACTTAATATTTCACTGGGTGCTGTCTTATTTTCTTTCTTACTCAATTTTGAAACACAAGCTATGATGTGCTCGACTCTTTTTGCTATTGACACCACCTCGTCCAGACTCGGTTCATTCTTTAGTCATAATTCATCTTATCTTGTCGTTACAACAATGTACCATGAACTGGTCCCTTATATGTTCCTCCAGCTTATCTCCAAACTTGCAGTTGAGATATATGTGTCGTAGAGCCGTTAAACACTCCTCCAGGGACTCCGCTTGTTGTTCCCTTACGCCAAAATTATATCTTACAAGGATGGTGCTCGTCTTGGTGTCAACATGAAGATCAAGTTTGTCCATGGCCATGTCGAATTCATAGGGGCCGCTTTCCTGGTCCAATTATAATGCTTCTGGCAGGGATTCATAGATTTGTTGACCCTCATAACCTAAAATGTGCATTAGTAAGGACACCTTGTGTTCCGCCGATATGTATTTCCACATGCCGCCGTCTTGTAATGTTTGAAGCCTTTTTTCCCAGGGAGCCCACTTTATTTTTACAGGCCCCGGACTTGACAAGAAAACAGGCCGACCTAGTACTCCTGCGACTGCCATTTCTTACTTCCCTTTCATTTTCTTAGGCTTCTTTTGGAAAGAGTACACAGATGTTGCTGTTTGTTGTGGTGCGTGTTAGGATTGATGCTTGGGTTAAATGAATGGAGTGAGTCATTCAGCTTGGGTTAACTTCTTTACTAAGTTGACACAGAAGGTAAGTACAAATGGAGTAATTAAGTCAAGTATATAACAGGGAGAGACATCCACCGGCCCCCTCATCATCCAAGTCCAGGCCCCAACTGACTTTGTGGAACACCCAGACACAGTTCATCCATAACATTCCACACCAACATTCCGTCAGGGGCTCATGTACACAGATCTATCAACCAGGAGGAAAAGTACAAACACAACACATCTTCCCCCTTTATGAAATAAGGATAACAACAGAGGAGGAAGTAAGGGAACAACACTATAGAACTCTGTAGAACAATCCAACAAAGACATCTAACCCAGACCGTACTTTCATCACCAAAACTTCCATACCAAGCAATATGCTCAGAGCAAAGCTGCTTGCTCAACTCCAGCAAACTTTAAACCAGCTCCTATAAACTAAACTCCAACTCATACACTCAACCAACTCCGTAGCGGGCCCACAACGGACATCAAACACAGGGAACCAGCCCTCACTCACAAAACCAAACCAAACCAACAACTCGGACACCATACCATCATCATCCATAATCCCTTAACAAGGTGTGCAAGGACACCATAGGAAGTTAAACACCTCCAACTGTTTCCACCAACACAGGATACCAATTTCTACAAATAACAACATCAGCATATTTCAGGCTCCCAAAGTAGCGTGAGTGGGACACACATCCCAATACACTAGGACAAAGGTCGGAACCACTAATCCCAACACAACTCAGCAACATTGTAAGAACCTCAAATCACCACAATGCACGTGGTGCAATTACACCAAATCACTGAAGTGCACCTAGTACGAAGGATACAAATTTCACCAAACTTGCACCTTTCTACCGGGACCACACATCCCATCACACACATCTCACCAAATGCACCTAGTGCGAAGGATACCAGTTCAACCAGAGCCAGAACCTTTTACCGGGACCATACATCCCACCGAAACACCAAATTGTCAGAATGCACCTAGTGCGAAGGATACCAGTTCAACCAGAACCAGAACCTTTTACCGGGACCATACATCCCACCGAAACACCAAATTGTCAGAATGCACCTAGTGCGAAGGATACCAGTCCAACCAGAACTTGAACCTTTTACCGGGACCACAAATCCCACCAAAACACATAACTCACCAAATGCACCTAGTGCGAAGGACACTAGTTCAACCAGAACTTGAACCTTTTACCGGGACCACAAATCCCACCCAGAATACACAACTCACCAAATGCACCTAGTGCGAAGGGCCAAAATACCACCCAAATAACCAAAATATTGTTACCACCACAACACAAACACTTCACTCACCACAAATCTCTTACCATACAAGCAAAGATAAATTGAGCGTATAAAATGGTAAGCGGGAGTTCAACACTACTACCGAGTCCATATTCTTTACCCTACAAAGTCCTTTGTGTTTGATGAACCTGTGAATGAAAATGTGGTTAACCAAAATAACATACATAATGCAACTCATCATGTCACACATGAGAAACTGAAACAGAGGCCACGACAACCAACCATAACATCAAACCTCTCACAGTCGCCCAATCCTGAAAGCCATAGCAACAATTCTGGAACGAAATGATCTAACAGGCCTCACATGACATTTTAATCCTTTCGCAATCTAAATGCCACATTAACGCTTTAGTGTAACAGCACTGTAATATATATATATCACCATTTCTTATTAACCAGAATAAAACAAAGACCCCATCAGCAGAGCGTCTCTGAACTTGTCGAAATGTAAAAACTAAACTGGTATGGCAGATAATCAGCATGAAATCCATAGCTCCTCCAAATAAAAAACATGCAGCACTTTGCCAATGAAAACATTTTAAATAACTTGCTTGTTTCACTGTCTCATCACCCTTTAAATGACATCCGGCCATTTGCAATGAGTAAAACACCAACAGTACCTCGTCCCAGCACGATAGTTGCACCACTCGTGTTACAAGCTGGGTTTTCACAGCAAAATGACAGTAGCCTGCGCTGCTTCGTTGTCAAACAGCATGGGAGGATGATAAAATGAAAACCAAAATTGCTGCGCTCTTCTTCTCACGATCTGCATCACATCCATTACTGATGCCAGAAAACCTTGAGCGCCTTCAACAAAACATCCAGTCAAAAGTACACCATTACCTTTCGATCCAAAGCATAGTTCCAAAACTGTAATGACAGCAGGGAAACTTAGCATCCGCCATGTATAGTAATATATTACTTTGGTGGCCATCAGATGAACAGATCCCATGGCAGCGCTCCCTTGTAGTAACATCACAGAAGAAGAAGTCACGCTGCGTTGTCACGTTCCGGCACGCAGCAAGGTTCACTTTTTTTTTTTCTTTTTCTTGAGCTTCCACACCACAACCGAACGTTGCAACTTACAATTGCAAATGTCACGGAGCACAATCGCTAACACCTCCAGCATTCCACCCGACGTCATCAGTCGTCCTGGGCAGCTGAGGAGTACAGAGCTCAACTCACCAGCGAACTTAGATGGAGGACGCTCAGTCCACCATTCAGGGCTGTCACAAACTTTCCAGAACAACGCTCGCCTGAACGTGATCGCTTGAAGCACAAAATCCATTCCCACATAAGCGGAGCTATATTCAGCTGTTAATCAATTAATGAATGCGATCTTTTGCTGCATACGCTCCTGGGCTTTATCCTTCCTGTACTGGCCTCACAGACACCCGTAGCTTGAGCGGCTCTCACACAACACCAGACTGTTATCTCAGGCTCTGGGTCGCTGCCTCCCTGACCTTATTAAACAGCACAGCGCCCTATGACAGCTCCCATAAGGTGCACTTAAGCCCCCAAATGTCTTCATAAAACGCAGTCACTAGTTCGCGTTAGCGAAGGGGCACGCTCACCTTATGGCCAGGGGTGGCCGGTGGATGTCTCCTATGGGACTCTTCTTCTTTCTGTCCCTTTTGCTGCTCCGTTTTCCTTTTCTTTTCGTTCCGTGTTACTCCTTCCTTTGGTGTACGTTCCCAAGATCCTTGTCGCCAATGTTAGGATTGATGCTTGGGTTAAATGAATGGAGTGAGTCATTCAGCTTGGGTTAACTTCTTTACTAAGTTGACACAGAAGGTAAGTACAAATGGAGTAATTAAGTCAAGTATATAACAGGGAGAGACATCCACCGGTCCCCTCATCATCCAAGTCCAGGCCCCAACTGACTTCGTGGAACACCCAGACACAGTTCATCCATAACATTCCACACCAACATTCCGTCAGGGGCTCATGTACACAGAACTATCAACCAGGAGGAAAAGTACAAACACAACAGTGCGCTGCCCTGAACGTTGCTCAGAGTTGTGGTGTAGAAACCGTTACCTTTTCTCTCAGTTTTGCCACCTCTGGTAACCTCCTGGGGCCCAAGGAACCAAGAGAAAAAAAAACAGTTCCCCGCCATGGGGCAGACCACTGTTCTACTTTCCTAGGTTTAACAAATGTTTACTAGTCTGCCACTCCTGGGCCAAACATTTACTTGTAAGCCACTCCTGAGCTTCATGCGCGGGCATGGGCTGGGTTCTGCTTACTTAGTCTCTTCGGAAAGCCGTATGTTTGATATGCGCATATGCAAATGCACGCGCATCCTCTCTTCCACCGCTGTCTTGAATTCTGGCGGTACTGAGCTCTTGCACGCCCTTTGACTCCGAGACGAGGAGATCGCTCTTGCTTTTCACAGGCAGTGCCCCTCGCCCCTTAACTGCGCCGGCACTGGGGGAAATGCTCACCGTCAAGGGGCTGTTTGCCGGCAGCGGAGCATGGAGTCGCACTCACTGCATACACTGCCTTATCACAGGCTGCCTCCTTGCAGCCTCCACACGAGGGCTACATTACGGGTCTGCACACTGCGTTGTCGCAGCTGCCTCTTCACATCCTCTCCTGTGAGGCAGCAGCAGGGGTTGCGACGCTTCCCCATTAGGACTCAATGGCCCACGGTGATCCGCCCCGGCCTTGTCACTCTCCGGGTTGGCAGTGAACTTTCACCTTTGGGCAGGAAACTGGTCGCTGACGCGCAGCAGCGACGTGGTGGGGGTCTGCTGAGAGCCTTGTCACCAGGGATTAGATGCTGTCTCACGCACTAGGTAAGGGTTGATGTGTTACACTGCAGAACAAAGACCCCCACCCCTTCACCAACACCTTCATCTCCAACTATCTCCCCACTGAATCTAAACATTCCATACTACATTTGCGAAGCCCTCATTCCATCTTGCAGTTCCACATTCCACTGGGAGAGCACATTTTAACAGTAAGACTTGATTAAAGCAAGCTCAAAGAGTTCCCATGAGGAGGTGTTTTGGGCAGGCAGAGGCAGGCATGGGTAGGAATGGCCATAGGGATTAGCATGGCCATAGGCAGGCAATAGGTAGGCACATAACAAAACACCTTAAAGACTGTGCTACTCCTCATATGTCATTCCTCTTTGTCCCTCCTCATATGTCTTTCCTCTCTATAGTCAAATACAACAGGTTTGTCTTATAGGTGTCACAAGCGACACCTAATAGCCCAAACTAAAAAACAATAAACAAGCATTGCAAAAGCCAACATTTTTGGCTTTTGTATGGCGAACGGATAGTCATTTGCCAGGGCCTAGCATAATATTACTAAATGGCCATAGGGAGTGAATTGTTGTATTATCTGGGTATATGATAGCAGTTCACAGCCCATATAATACCTATACACAAGCCAAAGCAGTTAGCTTTGTCAATGGTTGTTTTTAACAAGACGTCACTGCAAGGAACACATATAAATGGAGTGGATAAAGGCACACTTCGTTTACATATTTCTATCACACCAGTAGCACATTTATAACTGCAATTAAGTCATTATATCTCAGAAGACTGCTTAGAAATACCACTGGCATGCCACAGTTAGATGTTACTGATTGGTAGAGCCAGTTCAAAGAGATCCCAAGAGGATGCGTTTAGCAAGGCGAAAGGCAGTCAATGGGCAAGTAAAAAACAAAACAACACCCACAAGCTGTGTGTCACTCTCCCTATTATAAATTCTCCAATGCAATAGTTTTGACTTCTAGGTGGCACTTAACCGACACCTAATATCCACAACTAAATATAAACAGCAATACTGTGATTATATAGTAAAATGTTTGCCAGAAAAAGAAATAGGGATTTCAATGATGGCGGTGGGTATGGGCCAACAGGGTCAAACTGACAGCACCTACCTCCAGTCAATTGGAGGCATGCATCCTATCCACTGACCTACCAACTGTATGGGAATGACGAATGCCTAAATGCCTCTGTGCTTGATAAGACCTTTAGGTCACTCTCTTCTCCTCACACTGAGCCAATATGTGTTGTGGACAGAGCATGTAGGTGCAGACACGTCGACCCCCATTGGACGGAAGGGATCCACCAATTGCCAAATTGATAGCGTTGATGTTGGTCAGATGGCTGTTACGGATAAATAAAAAGAGTGATATGTACAAATGTCACTCTTAGTATAATTCCAAACTGTAATTCTAACACACTAGAGAATCTGTTATATCGTCCCTTCACAGGGGAAGATCTTTTCCAGTCCGCCACAGAGGAGTAGCTGAATAAAAAGAGAGCTAAATGCCTCACTTTAAAATGCCTTTTGGTTTGGACGAAACAGAAGCAGGACCATTTCAGCTGTCCTTTCAGCCCAAAAATGACAGCTTTGTTGAGTTTCAGGTGGTTTTCAAGACCACCAAATAGGAAACATAGATGCTCACCTCGTGGGCCGTAGATTAAGCAACAGAAAAACTCCCTGACGCGGCATTTCCAGCCTTTTATGGGCTCCACGTCCAAGCAATAATGGCAGCTCCCGACTCGTCCCATCCTCGTGGTAAGAAGGATGGCACAGTTTCTAGAGGCAGGAGATTCCTCTTTATCGATCATTGGGTGCTGTCAGTGGTGGGGAAATGTTACCACCTGCCCTTTGCCCTGTTCCCATCTTCTCACCCTCTTGTTTTCCAACATGCTTCAGTTAATGGCTTATATACCATACCTACTACAGATCTGGGAGATTAGGGAAGTTCCAGAGGACCATGTGTTTCAGGGGGCTTTCCACCACTTTTTTATGGTGCCCAAGAAAAACCAAACTGCATGTTCCCCCATTCAGGATCATTCGGTCTTCAATCTCCCCATCTTCAATGGAAAACACAAGAGGATAATTCAGGCTCAGATTAGGGTGTCTCTCCTAACCAGTTATTGAATGTGTGTGGTTGATTCAAATGATGCACACTTGCAAATTCAATTTCTGACTCACGGGTGAGAATTCCTTTGGATCAGAGGCAGTTTCAGTGCAGTGTCCGTTCCTTATATGTAGAGATTTTAGCAAAGTGATGACAGCAGTCTCCTCACACGCCGGGTTAAGGGATATCTATGTATAGCACACCTTGGTTACTGTCTGGTCAATGCCTTCTTCTCCGGAGAAGGCCTGTTTCAGATGCTGGTTCCTTTGGATCTGCTGTCCATCTAGGGATAGCAAAAACAAAGAGGTGATGGCTGGAAGGTTTAGACTTAATCTTAACCACTGGCAATGCTCTGGGCAACCCTCCAGACCACAGTTCTTCGCCTGCCAAGCCATTACAGAAGGGAAAGACCATATGCAAATCAGGCTTGGCCCCACCCCAAAAGGGGCAGTCCAGCCCGAACTGCTAGGCCACATCCCTTCTGCACGAGACCACAAGCATCCCCAAACATGTTTTGCCCTTGTTGGGGCTCATCAGTGAGGAGTAGCTTGGGTCTCTAGGCCCAGCAGGCACGGGACCCACGTCTGGGCATACCCGTCCCACTCGGGGTGACATAGCAAAAACAAAGAGGTGATGGCTGGAAGGTTTAGACTTAATCTTAACCACTGGCAATGCTCTGGGCAACCCTCCAGACCACCGTTCTTCGCCTGCCAAGCCATTACAGAAGGGAAAGACCATATGCAAATCAGGCTTGGCCCCACCCCAAAAGGGGCAGTCCAGCCCGAATTGCTAGGCCACATCCCTTCTGCACGAGACCACAAGCATCCCCAAACATGTTTCGCCCTTGTTGGGGCTCATCAGTGAGGAGTAGCTTGGGTCTCTAGGCCCAACAGGCACGGGACCCACGTCTGGGCATACCGGTCCCACTCGGGGTGACATAGCAAAAACAAAGAGGTGATGACTGGAAGGTTTAGACTTAATCTTAACCACTGGCAATGCTCTGGGCAACCCTCCTGGCCACCGTTCTTCGCCTGCCAAGCCATTACAGAAGGGAAAGACCATATGCAAATCAGGCTTGGCCCCACCCCAAAAGGGGCAGTCCAGCCCTGACAATAAATCAGACGAAATCAAAGGTGAGCCCCACAGACATTGGCCTTCGGTTTATTTGGAATATGAGGCAGCCCACTGACTGTTCTATCTTGGACTGCATTAGGGCCCTGATC
Source organism: Ambystoma mexicanum (assembly GCF_040938575.1). Lineage (NCBI taxonomy): Eukaryota > Metazoa > Chordata > Amphibia > Caudata > Ambystomatidae > Ambystoma > Ambystoma mexicanum. Next base: position 924,320,500 of record NC_090926.1, on the reverse strand, counting down.
TCAGTTTCCCTCCACTTCTTGTTATGCCTCAAGCTCTTTGGCTTTTGTTTTCAAAGGTTCCTATGTCTACTGGCAACCTAACAGTACTCTCAGCGAGTCCTTGAATGAAGCAAATTAAACTCCCATTTTGTCTCTCTTAGCCAGGCCCAACACCTACAATCTTTCTGGGCTGCCATCCCCAGGGGGCCAAGGTGCACATTCTATGGGAGTCTCAGGAGGCCGAATTGGTCCTGGGCAGAAGATCCCAAATCTGGGTTCATTCTGGTAGCAGATACTAAGACTATGGGAAGAAATTGCAGCACGACTTTAGTGACAGAAAATGTTTCAAAATGGCAAAATTTGTGTTGGGGAGATATGGTCTTTTCCGCCCCCTTACCATTCCCGCACTGGATAAGACCCACTTATGCTAAAGGGGGGGGGGCGTCCCCCTCTCTCCTTGCGTAATATGTACTAATCACCCTCTAACCACTAACAATGACTAACACGTAACCAAGCCTTATTGAAGCCCAAAGACTCCATCTTGTGACACACCAGACACCATCTTTTACTAGGCCTGAAAATTATATCTAGAAACCTATCTCTCCCCGGCCCAGCGCCTCGCACAAACAGCCCAGGCTACCCCCACCTCCTGCCAGCTCCGCACAAGTCTTGTTCTCATGGAAGTCCAGCCATTCAATGTTGCAACAGTTAGTATCGCCCAGGGGGAAGATGAGCTCACTGCACTGTGTGAGACCAGAGCAGGCCCCAGCCCAAGAACACATCAATGTCCACTAACCCACCTATGCTACCTCGACCCCCACCAGGACACTGTCCACTGGGCCCATGCCCCACTGCTTCTCTTGATAAAGATTCACATCTGACCCCTCGCAGTGACCAGATCAGGACACCCGCCAACGCCCTAATCCCATGCACCAGTATATCCTCTACAAAAAACAACACATGTCTATCCATATCATGAGGCATCAGGTAGATCAAAACCCCCAAGACAGGCACCTGGGTCTGGGGCACTGTGTTTATGGGTGCCTGTGTGCAGAGGGTAGAATGCCCATATAACCAGTGAACTCTGAAAGCACCCCCATTCATGTCAAAATGTTATGCTTCCCATTTGTCTCATGCCCTCAGATCCTAGGAATGTAGCACTTTGCCAACACAACCTTCACCCCACAGAGATGAGCCCGGCTTACCCACGTGCTGCGGGATCGACACCAAAGCAACAGCCAATCTAACGTAGTTACCCCGTATGGATACATAATCTACCATTGTGTCTCACCAATTGTATTGCAGAGTTATATACCTATAGTGTGGCGTCAGTAGTGATGCCATTTTTACTTATAATGTGCTGCCTGTGTAATGTTTGGCAGAACGCTCTCCAGGCAGCAGAGTTCACAATTTATCTTATATAAACCTGTTTCACTTGCAGTCAATCTCCTGGTCTCATTCCCGAGCGGGGGGCATCCTTTATTTGGTCATTTTATATGACGTGTTAGGTAGTGGTTGCCTTTATTTGCCTCTCTCAAATGGCAGTGTTTGCATTAACAAAAGCAGCAAATGGTGTGACTTAAATGGGATCCTTTTTAGCCAGATGAGTCCTGCATTAAGCAACCACATTGTTTCCGGTATTGACGCCTCGCCTCCTCATTCACTGTTATAGCAATGCATTTTAAAACTAAAAGAAATCCTTTGTGCAGTGTGCATTTAGAAGTGTTACTTATGTTTGTGAACAAATAATGCATCTTCTTTATATGGTGCGCTGATGCCCCCGAGTCTGCTGGGTCAAAATAGCTGTGAAAAGTAGCTCAATATTGCACTCTCACCAAAAACCTTAGGAAGATTAAGACAATCTGCAGTCACTAAAGAGGCGCCTGGCAAAAGAGCTGGGCTCCAACAACCCATAGTTACGAACCATTCCATTCGGACACTGGCTATAAAAGTCCAACATGACCACCTACATTTTTGAAAATCTGTCAAATTAACCCCACTTGACTAACCTATTTCATGTTAGACTTACCTTTAGGAATGAGGCCTATCTAAACTGACGTCCAATTCTATCAGTTTCAATATATATGCATTGGCGCCTGGAATACAACTTATTATTTAAAGTTGCTAGAACCAATCTGCACCAGTTACCAAGTCCATCCCCCACCTTACTCACTGTACCATATTAATTTCCCTCCTTCCATTCAAACTCACCAGCTACCTCATTAGTTTTGGCTGTTAGATGGTGTGTTTATGCCACCTATAAGTCAAAGTGTTTTCATGCAATACAGATATGAAGGAGATGGCATGTAAGGTGGAATGCATCCTGTCCGCATTGTTTGGTTTATTATCGACCTACTGATCCCTTTCCCCACGGTCATGCTAATCCATATAGCCATTCTCACCAATTAACTACCCCTCCTCACTCAAAACGCACCCTCCTGGAATGTCTTTATGCTAGCTCTATCAAGCATTAACATCACAATGTGTGCTCTATAGAGCCTGCCAAAGTTATTTCAAAGCAGTCTTCTGAGACTTAATAGCTTACCTGTCACTGTAAATGATTTCCTGGTGTAATGGTGAAATAAGTGTGCCTTTATCGAGTATGCCTTCAGCCACTTGATTTAAAAGCACTGTTTCTTCTTTCACTTGCACTGAAGTCCTGGTAAAAACTTTACAGCCAACAGTTCTGGCTTTAGTATGGGTATACCGACATTGTATGCCCAGTTCTTAACACCATTTGTTAGCTGTTGCAATTGTTTGGAAGGAGACACGATCTTCCCACCCCTCCACCCCCAAACGTTTCAGAATAAGGCAAACACCATAGATGCCAATATAGGAGACCGGGGGGTGCCCCTAAGGGCTCTACAAAATAATATTGCATTCTTTTAGATGTAGTGCACAGACGAAGACAGACACCATCTTAGATATTAGCAGCCATACCTGGACATGAGGCCTAAAACGTAGTACGACAATCAGCGCCCCAGGACTAGGCCGTGAACATGAGCACAGGAATAGGTTGTATCCCAAACACCGATGAGAACGGCCAGATCTGCACAGACCCATAAAACCCTCCATTGTCCTAAAATGTTGCCAACCTTCGCGCCCTGGGAAGAATGTGCCCTGCAAGGCCACGGGAGGAGGACTGATCGTCTCTGAACAGTGCAATACCATAAGAAGGAGGGCACAGGCCTCCAGCCCCCACGAGTCCCAATCCTAAATTATAGGACCCCAATGCCCTGGCTTTAGGACCCCTGAATTCCAACGTATTAGATAACCCCAGATCACTGGTCATGAACCTGATGGATCCCCGATCGATCAAAAAGATCAGAAAGCAGGGCCTTCCTGCCTTCACTTCTAGGTCATGTGATTTGTGCTGTGAGGTGCAGTGAGGGATGACATTATAGCCCAAAGTGAGGCTGGAAGACCTTGGAGACGGGTCTGGGGCCAATGGCTTGGCATCCCATAAGGAGCAGGCCGCCCATGTATAGGGTTGTGCCAACCTGCCATGCAGGTTTTTACTGTATGTAATGACATCACTGATGACAACTTGTACCCTGATAAGGTTCTGATTGTGCAGATTTTGCAGAACGTTCCGCAGCAGCAGTGTTCTTTGTTGGCACACCTATTTTCCTGAAAATAAACCTTGTTATCCTTGTAAGAGGTGTATTGTGCCTTTTTCCTTAGTGGGTTGTTTTTTTTCTGGTGTTAACATCTAGGGGTGCATTCCTACATTTGGTGACCCCAACGGGATCCCAGCAACCCCCTGGGACGACAGAGGCTTCCAGGCCGCTTCTCTCATTGGGCTGCGCCTACCTACAGCGACTAGTTCCAAGCGCAAACCGCAGAGGTGTGCAGGAGCCGTTTTTCCAGAATTCATGTCTGTTCGTTGATGCGGGGCGTGGATCCCGGGAGAGTGCAGGTCATTATTGGGACCCCATGACTAAGGAGCTTTGGTAAACACGCAGATGTAAGTACACCTCTTGTGAAGGATAACAATGAGGGGTATGGTGTGAGGGAGTGTTGTGTGTATGAGTGTAGGAGGAGTGTGTTAAGGCCACGTGGGCAGATTTATTTTATTATTACTATTTTTTTTTTGGTAAGGCAGGAGGAAAAACAGAAGCTGAGGGAGCCTTCACAAGTGAGGGAAGATGATGGTGCCATTACCTTCGAGATAAGGAGATAAGAGAAACAATTAGGAGCTCTGTATAATTAGAGGGCTCGGTGGAACTAGTGCTTGTTTTTTTAGCTCATTATTTTAGTTTGTTGTTTTAGTGTATTATGATTTTTGCGTAGAAGTAAGGAAGCCAGAGGTGGGCCAGTGTTGACAATTTGTTTTTAGAGCATCTGGTGTGATAGCGTGTCTGGCTATCACACCACGCTACCGCGTGTCTGGTAAATGCCAAGATGAAGAGGGGAATCCTTTGGAGTACATGTATAATGCATTACTACTGTATAGGGGCAGGATAGAAATGTACCACAAGCAGTGGGTGGTGGAGACACAAGGGGGATGCCCGATTCCTGGCCAGAGCTGGGCCCCCACAATAGGGGGATATTAGATCACAAGAGTACGTTTCTAGTTGTTAAATATAAGGGTAAACAACTGCAAAAAAGAAAAGAAATATTGGATCTATGGAAGATGATAAAGGATGTAGAGGATCCTGAAGGGGGCGAGGTTCAGGACTGCCCTATATACAGTGACGGTGGCAGTACAGGGGGATGGGGCTATACCCCCACACACAGGGCTTTACCCACTCACCACTTGCACAGCCATGGGGTACACCAACCCCAAGTACATGCCTACCCCAGCGACTGTCCCACCACCCTACATACCGACAGTGAGTGCTATCCCGCCCCAGTACAGTAAGGTCCAGAAGGAGCTAGAAGAAGCATTAGATGCAACACAAGTAGAGTTGGCTCAATTGAGAGCATCTCAAGAAGGAGGGGGAAGAAAAGGTAGTGGGTTGGGCGAGTGGAGAGCAGGAGATATTCTGTTCCGATTAGATATTACACCAATAAAAGACGTACCCATTGACAAAGAATGAGGTGGCTATGGGCGAGCGGGAAGCACATGGTACGGGACAGTATGATCCAACAGAGATACGGAGAGGGAACTGCGGGAGGACAAATGGGACACAGTGGATGAAGTTGAGGATGATGAAGGGGACGAGCAGCAGGCACCAGAGGTCACGCCACGACTGGAGAGCTTGTGGGGACCGCGATTAAGCAACAGATACAGCCGAGTGGCATTAGCCAGGAAAAAAGGAAGTGTGGGACATAAAGAGAGGAAGAGTATGGGCCCCCAGATGCCGTTATTGCATAGAGGGGCTTAGGGAGCATTGTGTGCCTTGGGCGCAAATGGATAAGAACAATCTGATTAAGTTGTTCCCGCCCTTACTTCCAGGACCAGAAAATTGATATATGCCTTAAAAAAACAAACAGCAGGGATTCCCTTAGCAGTGGGAGACATGAAAAATGTACTATTTGCAATTGTGGGGGATCAAGCCGGAGAGGTGTGTGTGAAAGCATGGTACCCAGGAGTAAAATTTGACAATTACGCACATGATGGCACACCCTTCAATAATATCAGAGCACAGGTGTGGGATGCGCTGCGAAGAACGTACCCTGACACTCCAGATCTGCAGTCTATCATGCAGTTCACAGTGGGGTACGATAAAGACCCCACGCAATACATTATTAAGGTTCTGGAGATGTGGTGGGTGGAGACAGGGGATAAGTGGGACAGATCAGTTCCTCTCTTTTATTTTGTCATTAAAAGGGGCTTACCAAAGGAAGTGCAAAAGGCGCTTGACAAGATAGTGGGCATTGAAGAGAAGGGGTTGGTGGCATTCGAACAATAATAATACGCCACTGTAAGAGAATTAAAGAGCGCGACAAGGAAGCATCCCAAAGCCTGCACACTGAGGAAGCTAAACTTGTGCAGAAAAAGTTATCAAAAGTAGCGGTAGAAGGGGTGGTGCCATGAAACACACCCAGAGGTGGCCAAGCACATAACGGCACCTCCGGTGGTGAGGATAGTACATTTTGGCCAGGAGTCGAACAATGACAGTGGGGTGGCAGAATGCAGTACCCCTACCCTGAGTGGCAGCAAGTAGGTCAGCAGCGGGGAAGGGGTGGCTTCCAAGGAGGGGGGATTTGGAGGTATGCAACTTCGAGGAACAGGCAGGGGTCCCTCACAATGTTGGAGCTGTGGGAAGTGGGGACATTTTGCAAGGGAATGCAGAAGCAGACAGGGGGCGGGTTCCAACTCATATACCAATTATCATCCACCATCCCAGCCCCAACCACAGGTGCATCTTTCATGACCAATGCCCATAACATATGAAATACATCAAGCTTATACCCAACTGCCGCCTCCATCACCAGGCGCACAAATGAATAACACACAGATGCTACAGCCACCAATGCCCCAACAGAATGGCATGCACTGGAGTAGCATACCAACAGCTAACGCAGTGCCGAACAGCACTGTTGTACCTTATGGAGGAGTGAGCGTGATGGGGACCAACCATTTCATGTTCCCAGGTACTAACACATACCATGATTAGGACAGCCTGCAGCGAATTCTTGCATGCCCACTGTCATGATCCCTACCCCTGACCCCCGCTGGCAAGTCAGCCTTCCAGGTAGGGCCAGGTTTCGGGGTTCCATTATGGCCTTAAAGGCCTTAAAATCTCACTGAGACTCTCTTGGAGTCAGTCCTGGTGCCTTTGGCACCGGGCTCATAATCACTATGGAGAACACCTTTAGGTTGGGCCTATTTTACTTGGAACTACTTTCTTGGGGGCTTCAGTCAACATGGAGGCACTCACATAGCTCAGTTCTCAAGAACTGAGCTATGCGGTATAGTGTTTAGGGTGTGGCTGGCCTGGGACTACTTTATTTGGACTACTTTATCTGAAGACTATTTAAACCACACCCAAACATCAGAACACGCCTCGCGTTATTCTGCTGATTGCAGCGTAACACTCACTGTGTCCAGTTGGATCTCCAGTATTCTTTGATGCCAGCTATTCTTGGAACCGCGTGCCTGCAGAGAGAAAAAGAACATCTTTATTGGAATCCTACCTGTGAGTAGCATCCTGTCTTCAGCCCATCGTCAGCTCATGATTCTGCTTACCTGGAAACATTCGATCCAGCAAACTCCATCATCTGGGCACTGCATGCTTCCCGGAACTCAGCAACCTGAAAAGAGGAGAGAGAAGAACAGCATTAGTGAGCGCATATTCACGGTTCCACTCGAACAACGAAAATCACAAGATTCTTACCGGATCAGTCGCCTCTTGTTCAGCATCACACCGGGACATCACTGCAACTGGCAAAGAGCACCATGGCCTACAAAGGAAGGGGAAAGACACAGATTAGCATATACAAGGAAAAACAACACTGCTCATCGCACATTACTTACCAGACAGCATTGCGCATATCGCGCCTTCATTTACCGGCTCGTGCCCCAACCCGCACGAAAAACGCCAAAATCTCTTTGCATGCCTAAAGAGAGGAAATAAGACATTAATAACAATAAGAGGAAGGAAGGAAAGAACAGAATAGAATACAAAGACTGTAAAGCAGCAAGTCCTACCTTAAAGACACTCAAAAGGGCTCGCACCAGCGAAGCAACTTGGTTGCTCACACCCACATGAGACTACGCCCCCCTGCCACGAAGAGCAGGATGGAGAGCATGCCTTCTAAGGAATTAAGGTGAGGAGAGGGTCAAGGGGACGTTTTGAATCCAAGGGAAGTGGGAAGACACCCTACCAGAGACAGTTAAGTCTTGAATTCAGCTCTCCTGTATTTCAGGCTCAACTTCCATCAGAGGCACTACCCAGGGATCGGGGAAAGGGTTTGATGTGCATATCATCCAAACAGGGCTGAGTTGCGTCCCCGTGGATACCAGGTGAGCGTAACACCCAATCCTGTCCATGACAGTCCACCCTGATGAGGAACCCTTGGTGGGCACTGAGATAGGTAACAAGCAATTCATCTTCATGGTTGACACAAGTGCCACTAAATCATGTATCAGTGTGGGGGGATTCCCACTATCTGGTGAAACTCTTGTCACGCAGGGCTTTTCTGGGGCTGTCGTGACAACTCCCTACACAAAAGAAGTGGATATCAAGATAGGGCGCAAATGTATATGTGCACCCATGTTATATTCGTAGAGCTCCCCCATAAATCTCCTCCGGCAAGACCTGCTAAGCAAGTTGAACATGACCCTTTCATTCACAGATAGTGGGGTAGTGTGTGCCACCCTAATCAGGTCTGTCATAAAAAGTGAGCGCCTGGAGACCAACTCCGTTGGTGACCCTTTAACATTAACATAAAAGCTATGATTATCATCCACGCATGGTGGAGAGGCCGTAGATTATGGTATCCCCGTGGACTCGGACATGTTTGTGAATGGCATAACTGTGCTTCTTGACGCTGTGCTCCAAATTGGTAAGGCTTGCTGGCGAGTGCCATTAGACTTCATTTTTTGGCCTGTGGTAACACCTGAATTAGTGGCATGAACCATACTGTCCCTGGTTCTGCAGGGCCTGGCAGTGTCAGCAAAGTGAATTGTTGTCATAGGGACTGATTCAGAAGGGTGTGAATGGCACACAGTGTTTTGCATTGACCCAACAGTGCCTCTTAAAGATGTTACTGATGCAGATTTGTTTGAGCACACACCAGACAATGGCAGAATTGTGGTATTATGGTGCAATATCGAAAAGTACAATTCCCTTTGATAGCACTTGGGGCACCACCCCCCTTTCATTGACACATACTTAGAGCAGGTTCCTGAAGGACTATGGACAACAAATGCATATGACGTAGGGCTCCTGTAAGGAGTGACCCTGAACAGATAACACGGAAACCAGGTGTTGTCCTGCCCCGTTTGAAACAATAACCTTTATCAAGACAGGCTGAGGAAGGCATACTAGACACTATTGTTGCCCTGCTGAATCAAGGGATAACTGTACTCTCCACCTCCCCATACAACACTGTGATCTATCAGATAAAGAAAGCAAAAGGGGGGAGTTTGAGGATGATCCATGATTTGCACCCCATTAATGACATTATCAAGGCAGAATCTCGAGTAGTTCCAAACCCTGTGACAATACTTTGCAACATCTCTAAGGAGGCAACCCATTTTACGGTAGTGGATCTCAAAAACACTTTCTTTTCTGTTCTCGTGCACCCCAACTCACAGTATATCACTGCGTTTACACATGGGGAGATGCTCTTTGAACACACAAGACTGCCTCAAAGGTACTGCGAGAGCCCCAGTATTTTCAAGAGGATCCTACACGCTGACCTAGGGAACATTCTGGTCCCCAGTAGCATTATTTAGTATGTCAATGATCTACTAGTGTGCAGCATCAGCGAGCACCAGTGCAGACAAGATTCGATCACACTCTTACAGCCTTTGGCCCACAAGGGAAACAAAGTTGATAATGCAAAATTACAGTATTGCCTCCATGAGGTGCTCTACTTGGGTCAATTGATCTCTATGAATGGCAAGAGAATTATCCCTGATGGCGGGGCCTCTGTGTGTGTTACCCCACAGCCCAAGATAGTGATGGAAATGCAGAATTTTCTGGGTCTCTGCAACTATTGCAGAGCATGGATACTTGATTATGCAGCATACACCAGGCCCCTACTGCAGGCCCTCAAGGAACCACAGAAGGGTGACAGCAAAGAAGAGTGGACAGAGGAAATGCTTACAAATTTTAATGCGCTCAAGGCAGTTATATCAACAGCCCCAGTACTCTCAACCCAAGATTACACACAGGAGTTTTACTTATTTTCTAACTTCAATGGACAGCTAATGACAGTGGTTCTGACACAAAAGAGCATCATGGGCTACAAGCCATTGACCTACTACAGCTGTATGTTAGATTATGTGATGCAAGGCCAGTTCGCGTGTGACCCCGTGCTCACTGCTGCTGCATTTGCAATTGAAAATAACTCTGCTATTGTCATGTGAGGCTCCGTCACTCAGTATGTCAAGCATGCAGTTTTTGCAATCTAGCGCAATAAAAATCAACCCTAACCACACAGCGAGCATCGGCGTACAAGATTATTCTATTGAGTGCAAGCATTCATATTGTTCGGTGCAAAACCGTAAACCCGGCGACTTTCCTGACAGAAATGTGCTCTGATGAGGACTTGGCCGACCATGACTGTGTAACATTTGAAGGGGAAGAAGATAACATTCCAAAAGCACACGACAGACCGCTCAAGAGAGCGGGTCCTCTTTGTTGATGGGTCAGCTATAATTGATCAGGACACAGGATTGAGACACACTTGTTCGGCAATGGTCCGCTTGGTTGATGGGTAATATGAAACACTAGTGCAGAAAAGCTGCAGAGCTTTTGGTGCTAATTGAAGCATTACAAGTGTCCCAGGGGTGTCATCTACTCTGATTCGGCGTATGTTACCACAAAAGTGCATGTGGGTTTAGGGCGATGGAAGAGGAAGGGTTTCAGGAGGGCAGACAGTTATCCCCTGCAACATGCTAATTTATTAGACAAACTAATTCACGCACTGACCCAACCAATGGTAGTAGCGGTCATAAAATGCACCACCCACACGAACAACACAGCAGAGTGTCACTCGGTAATGCTGCTGTGGATGCAAAACCACAGCGTACCTCCCAATGCCACAAAAATCAGAGCATGTCGCACTAAGGTCCAATGCACAACAGTTACCACTACCTTATACTGCCCTACTACTTGCACAAATAATTGAGTCACAGGGCCATGCACCACAGAATGAGAGAGACATTTGAACTAAAAGAGGGTTTAAACAGTCCCCGATCAATTTGTTATGGAGACAGGAAAATTCTGGGAAAGCGGTAATGCCACTTGAGTTATTGCTGGTTGCATTCGACCAGCTGCACCATCCATCTCATGTTTTCAAACAACACATTGCAGCAGATATTCAGGAGGATTCGTGACAACATACAGGAAAATGTAACTAACCTGGTCATACACTGCACCAAGTGTGAATTTTACAGTACATGTCTAACATTAATAACAATTAGAGATGCTCTCCCCCACCCTACTGGGCCATTACATGAGTTACATATTGACTACGTGAATGTGGGGGAAAGGTGCACTGGATTGTGCTACCTCATTGTGGTCATGTGTCCCTTCTCCTCATGAGTGGAAACGGAGCCGTGTGCACATTCCGATGCAATGTGCGCCACAACATATTTGGTGCGAGAGGTTTTTCCTTGATGAGGTGTGTGTGATGTATTGAGTTCCGATGACGGCACACACTTCTTTAACAAACTTTTTAGAGAAATGTCAACTTTATAGGGCATTAAACATCAGATGTGCACCATTTACCACCGCCAGGCCAACGGTGGTGTGCAATACATAAATGGCCTATTAAAGATCAAATTGTCCAAACTTTATACCACTTTAAAGAAAAATTGGGTGCATTGTCTGCCACTGGCGTTATTTAGCTTGCACAACTAACCCCGCAAGGACCATCATTTATCACCCCATGAGGTGGTAACAGTGTGCCGCATGCATGCACCGCTCTCCCATGTTAGACGGACAACTGATGTAGCGCTCACGAGGCAGCTTCTATTTTAGGGGAGGAATTTAAAAGCTATCTTTCCTCCCTAATGAAGGCCCTAAAATGTGTCTCCCAACAGATTGCTCCACCCCGGACAGAGGACACCAACGGTGCGGCAAAATACACACCAGCAATGTCACCCCCTCTGCAAAACAGTCCAGGGAGGGTAGCTCAGCGGCAACGTGCTCGCCTTGGAAGCAAGACGACACAAAGCAACACAGGTTCGATCACCGGGTCCGCGCTTAGAAACCTCTGGGTATTTAAGCGCATTATAAATACACACCCAAGACAAAAACAATTACACAACTAAAAAACAAACAATTCGTGTAACAGCGCCTCAATGCCCGCGGGCTGTGTGAGCGCTTCAAAAATGAAAAAATAAATAAAATAAAATTGTTCCCGCTGGTCAGAGCGCAGACATAACAGACCGTATCAGGTTGTCTATGCCACTCCCCTTGCAGTGAAAGTAAAGGAATTACTCTACTGGGTGCACCTCTCAGATGTACGTAAAGCACCTCAGCAGGAGCTGGACGTACAAGAATATCTTGCCTGCCTCAATCCCTAAACGACACTCATAAATACCCTCAAACTCAGTGAAACCCATGTGAAAAGTGACCAAATGCTGCTATGCATTACATTTGCACCGGAAGTGCCTCTTGCACTTCCCCATACTCTTTACTATCTCTCTCTCTTTTTTCTCTATCTCTCCTTGTTTAATAATATTTTCCTTTCAAGTAGTTTCTTTGCGCTGGACCTCACTGGGTCAAACAACTCTTTGTATGTTAGAAAGAATACTGTGTATGATACAATGTTAAGATTTTCTTATTCATATTTGTGTGCACTGCATTATATTACTGCAGTATTTTTTGTGTCCAAGTTCGGGCTAGGAATATATTGGAGTTGCATTTTTATATGGGGTGAACATATAAAAGGGGGGGGGACAAGGTAACATCAGCATTGCTAATATTTAATTAACAGAGACCAATGCTGCTAGCAATGTTTCTGCAATAAACGAAAAACAGAATTGTGAATGTTACCATTCACAATATGAATACTACCGTGGACCAAAATTCAAATGTTTACAAACATTGCCATGCCATAATTTGTTCCTAATGTGTTTTCCAGCATGATCATGAAATTGAGTTTCCCCACAGTTAAACGTTCCAAAAAGGAAGCAAAGAGGGCCAAATATGATACCAAAAAGCTTAGGACTAGACAAGATGTACACCACCCTGAACTTTCTAATAGCTGGTATGTAGATATGAGCTGGGTAGGGATGAAAAAAGTGAATGGAAGCTGTTATGTTTGTTCACTGATGTTGAATGCATCTGGGGCACCCAAGGTATGTATTAATGTCTTGGGAGGATAGCTCAGGGGCAACGTGCTCACCTTGGAAGCAAGATGACGCAGAGTAACACAGGTTTGAACCCTGAGTCCGCACTCAGAAACCTCTGGGTATTAAGTGCGTTAGAAATAACCAATAATTATTATTATTACCATAAAAATGTGCAATTATAGAGGCTCAATGCCCGGTTCATCTGGCACTGTGTAGGCTGTGAGGTGCTTTCCAGGTGGGGAGTGTGCAACTAGAAATCGTGGAACCAGACCGGTCATCATGCACCAAAAATCCTAAAAGCATCCAATGTCTGCGGAGGCCATACCTATTGGTGCAAGGAATAAAATACGTGGCAAGCAAGGGGCAGCAAACGTCAATAAGCTGTGAAGCAGGAGAACTGTTGGGGTTCAGAGACAAAGTATTGGCCTGAGTGAACGACAGATATGCACCGTTCTGGAATAAGTATATTGCAAAATTGACATGGATCGAAGCAATGGAAAAAACAGTGAAAGTGCAAAAGGAAGAGATTTATGAACTACGTTTTTAAATGAGGGAACTGTTTTCATAGGGGCCAACCAAAGATGTAATTAAAACATTTTTCATCCCAGATCTCAAGAAAGCCACCGCTGCAGTGGTGGACTATTACTGGGTGTGTGTACAGCAGGCATTCTTACACCTCCCATCATCATGGAGGGGCTACTGCTCACTGGCCACGTTGCACTCAGCACTTCTCGTGATCCCCGAAGACCACCTCAAAGGGCGTTGAAGGACTGGCTTGCCCCAACACCAAGCACAACAGTAGGGTGTCCTCCAAGAAGCCCGGCACAGCCCCCCAGCTTCCGTATCCTGCCTAAAAAAGAAAATAACCAAAATATGTGCAGGCGAATAAGGTCGAACAGATAGATACAACAGATAGATCTGATTGTTAACCCATCTAATATGCCCATTATGGAAGGTCTATCTTCAGCCCTTAATAAAGGCTCATCTTTCACCCCCTCGAACCAATCAGATTATTTCCAAACCAATTTGGACATTTTCAAATTCTGTAGACGCCTCAAATTGAACAAATACTTTGAAAATATTTATGATACAAGAATCAGTCCATATAGATCACAAGTACCATCACAACTGCCAGTAACACATACAGAAGACACTATTACGCTACTTAACCTACAAGAGACAAAAGATGTATACACAATCCAAAGATTCATGGAAGAACAAGACATAACAATTAACCTTTCTAAAGAGACCACTCTTAAACCCAATTTGAGATTTATCCCGGCCCTACCTAATGAAAACGTAATAGATCGTTTTCACAAAGCTGTCTCTAAAGATCTAAGAGACAACTATCTATCTGGCAAACAAACCAGGATCAAACATGATCTTACTACTCAAGAGAAACAAGCTCTCTCAGACCTTAAAAAGAACAAAGAAGTGATTACCAAAATGACTGACAAAGGAGGACGAAAGACCATGAATTCCAAAGACTATATAACAGCAGCGGAGCACCATTTAAATGATACCAAATATTACACGAAACTACCTAACAGCCCACTTATGGATGGAATTGACCCAAACATGGCACTCAATGAGACAAAACTGGTATGAAGAAAGACTTCCAACAGAGGATGAACACCAATACATGAAAATACGTTTTCCAATATTAACAACAATATACTTTGTTCCAAGAATTCATTCAAAATGTCAACATTTCCCACCATGTAGACCAATTATCAACGGCATAGGCTCACTAACAGAAAGAATATCACAATACACTGACCTTCATTTACAACCTCTAGCCTCGAATCTGGCCTCGTATATTAAAGACATAAAACATGTAATCCAACAACTAGAATCCATTTCCTGGGAACAGAACTTCAGACTGGTCACATTTGATGCAACATCTCTATATATCAGCATCCAGCATGAAATGGGAAACAAAATATTAGAATACTATTTGAAATCCAGATCAATTTCATACCAATCTCAAAACAAGATGCTAATAAGGATGCTTGAATTTACACTCAACAACAACATTTTCTGTTTTAATGATCAAATCTATCAACACCGTCAATGTATATGTCATGATCTCTGCTTCCAAAAGGTCAGGGTTTTCCCAACTCCCTTGGAAGCAGATCCATAACCCAGGTTCCGAGTGCCAACCAGTCCCAATTGGGACCTTTTGGACCCAGTCCTGGCGCCAGTGGCACCAGGCTCATAAATATGCCCAGTCCCAGCGCTGGAAGCGCCGGGCTCATAATGCTTGGGTGGATTTACCTGCAGCAGACCATGCTGCTTACTTGCCTGCCAGTTGAGCCTCTGATCCTCTTCTGTTTGGAACTACTTTTCCTGTTGGGTGGGGCAGGAGCCACTCCCTAGGTTCAGAACACTGGAACTCTTCTGGAAGGCAGGAACTCTTTTCTTACCTAGGCGTGGCTGTGGAAGGAGACACCTAAGCACTACAGGAGGCTATTTAAACCACACCCGATGGATGAATCTTGCTTTGTGTTATTCTGCATCCTCTGCAGCAGAATGCTCATCGTGTCTTCTGCATCTGATCCTGGGCCTAAGGAAAAAGGCTTACCATCCTGAATCCAGTCTTCAGCAACACCTATAAAGACAAGAAAGAACAGGTTAGCATTACGGTCTTCAGTGACAGCTCTTCACTTACCTGGTCCATCGGCTGTCACCAACGCCTCGCGCTGCATTCCGACATCTGAAAGACAAAGGCTTACCTACTCTTCGTGCGCTCCGGAGGTCTTCACTCTGCATTCCGGCATCTGAAAGACAAAAGCTTACCAACTCTTTGCACGCTCCGGAGGCCTTCGGCGCTGCATCCCGCATCTGAAAGACAAAACAAGGTGCGTTTAAAGACATTGGGGAACTTTAATACTCACGTGCCATTACTCCTTTCCACATCTAACCCAGTGGGTATTCCGGCACCCTGCAGCCGCTCCGAACTTGTACCTACAAAATAAAACGACAGTTAGAGCGCATCGTGAAGCAGGCAACAAGCGCTTACTTAAGTGCTTCCAGGCGCTTCTATTCATCACACGGGCTCCATCTTCAACTCACTTCAGCCCGTCATCCACCATCGCCGGAACCCTGCAAAACAAGAGACATCATTACTAAAGACTTTAAAGACATTAGAATTACTCGAAACCTACCGTTCGTGCAGTAAACGACGGACAGCAGTCCTCTGAAGTCAAGAGGCCTGCTCCCCTTATCCAGTGAAGAAACTGGTTACAGCACCCTGCCCCGAGGCAGTTGGAGAGCACGGCGTTCACTTACCTAAGGTGAGAGCGTTAACCTTCGGGGTTCTACAGGAGAAGAGAAAGGGAAGAAGAGAGAGACATTCAATAACCCAGTTCATTAATCCCATATTTTCTATCTGCAGACATCTTACCCTTCGAGTCAGACATACAGTGCACAGAGGTCCAGCCCAAAGAGCCAGCCGTGTGTTACACATCACCTTTGAAGATACGGTATACGCCCAGTCAAGACCGGCGCCTCTACGGGAATCAGGTGAGCGTTACAGAACGCAAAGCCTACCACAAAACTCCCGTCCAGGCGCTATGGAAACCTCGGATACCGACCAACTAGCCCAGTTACTTGGGGAACTAAGGGCAGAAGTGCATGCAGCCCGTCAGGAAACGAACGCTCTAAGAAGGGAACTGATTATTTCCAAGGAGCGAACAGATGATCTCGCTAGACAATTGCTACAGTCACAAGCCGGACAGACCCCGTTACCCGCATCTGGGGGAAATCTTCCTTCTACATCCTCTATGAATCCAGTGCAGATCAACCTACCTGGCAATGTACCTCTGGCTCCGCCCGAACGATTTTCTGGTGACCCAAAGAGGTTTGCAGTATTTATCAATCAGTGCCGGTTGCATTTCTTATGCCGGCCAGCAGCCTTTCCAACTGATCAAGCTAAAGTAGCTTTCGTGCTTTCGTACCTTAGTGGCAATGCGGCAGACTGGTCGATCCCTCTAGTAAATCAAGATGATCCGGTCCTCCATGATTTTCAAGCTTTTCAGCTCAGTATGGAAAAACTGTTCGCAAGACATTCACAGGGGCAGGCCTTGGACAATGAGCTTCTTTCGTTGCGACAAGGTAATCAAGATCTTTTGGCTTATATTGCGTCTTTCAACAGACTGATAGTGGAAACTCAATGGCCTGAGGACAAAAGGATTACGCTGTTTTATAGAGGTCTACGTGGAGAGCTCAAAGATGTGTTAGCCCAAGTAGTGAATCCCCCACAAGATTGTTCGGACTATATAGACTTAGTCGTTCAAATAGATCACAGACTGCAGAACAGGAAGACGGCCTTCCGCACCAAGTATGGGCTATTTGAATATCAGGTCATGCCCTTCGGACTTTGCAATGCCCCGGCCGCCTTTCAATATTTTATGAACGATGTCCTCAGAGAGCTCATAGATGTGTGTGTTGTTGTTTACATTGACGACATCCTCGTTTATTCTTCATCGGAATCTGAACATCGGAAACACGTGAAAATGGTCCTCGAAAGATTGCGTCAACACAAACTTTTCGCTAAGTTGGAAAAATGTGTTTTCAACGTGACTGAAGTTGAATTCTTGGGATTCATATTATCACCTGGCGGAGTGCGTATGGATTCAAAGAAGGTCGATGCAGTTCTCAAATGGCCATCACCATCCTCCGTAAAAGGTGTGCAAAGCATGTTAGGCTTCGCTAACTTTTACCGCAGGTTTATCCCCGAATTCTCTCGAATAGTCCAGCCCATCACTGCCTTGTTAAAGAAAAACAAACGTTTTGAATGGTCTACCGAGGCGGAACAAGCTTTCCAGGATTTGAAGACTAAATTTATCTCTGCACCAATCTTAAAACACCCTCGCCCCGAACTCCCCTACATCGTGGAAACTGATGCTTCAAGCCTTCCCAGGGGGGCAGTTCTATCACAAAAGGACCCGGTAACCAATCAGTTGCATCCCGTGGCATTTTGGTCCCGCAAATTCTCGCCTCCTGAAATCAATTACACGATTACTGACAAGGAACTTCTGGCTATCAAGTCTGCCTTTAAGGCTTGGCGGCATTATCTGCTGGGGGCCCGACACACCGTTACTGTGATTACGGATCACCGAAACCTGCAATATTTGAAAACCGCAAAAGCCCAATCCTCTAGACAACTCCGTTGGGCATTATTCTTTGCCGAGTTTGACTTCATAATTACCTATCGACCTAGTACAAAAAACGGTAAAGCTGATGCCCTTTCTCGGATGGGAGTGGAAGAACACTTGATCAACCCTAAACCTGTACCAATCATTCCCGAACAAAGAATTCTGGGTGTAATCGCCACACAATCCATAGAGGAAGTTAAGGATAAAGCCAGGCAACTTGTAACTCCAGCAGACATACAGAATTGGCATCTGCAGGGAAAGGACTTTGCAGTAAAGGACAACTTATTGTATTTCCAAGAACGATTATACCTACCCAGCACAGATTTACAGAAAAAAGTAATCTCTTGTTATCACGATTCTTTAATGGAAGGACATCCCGGTATAGCCAAGACCTCAGAAAAGATCAAGCGCTACTTCTGGTGGCCGTCTTGGAAAAAAGATATCAGAGACTTTATAATGTCCTGTGGAGTATGCGCCCAAAACAAGAGTCAAAAGGAAAGACCAGCAGGCCTCTTACGCCCTATTGACATCCCACCTAGCCCTTGGCATACGCTTTCTATGGACTTCATCACCGATCTACCTCCATGCTCCGGATACAATACGATTCTAGTAATCGTGGACTTATTCTCCAAGATGGCGCATTTCATTCCGCTCAAAGGCTTGCCAACAGCAGCAACTCTGGCCCGAGAATTTCTCGAAAACATCATCCGACTGCACGGTTTTCCTTCGGTTCTAATTTCGGATCGAGGTAGTCAATTTATTTCTCATTTTTGCCGAAGTTGCTGTCGGTCGGCTCAAATTAATGTGAGACTATCGACCAGTCACCACCCTCAGACCGACGGACAAACCGAGAGGACCAATCAAACTCTGGAACAGTATTTACGCTGCATGCTGCAACAAACTGAAAAAACTTGGAAAGACATCCTTTGGATAGCCGAATATTCCTACAATAACTCTGTCCATTCGGGAACTGGGAAAACCCCGTTTTTTCTTTTGTACGGCAGTCACCCTCGAACCTCGGAGTTGGATCCCCTCCAAGATCTTGAAACACCAGCAGTAGACTACCTGCATTCTACAATCACCCAAGCCTTTAAGGAAGCTGTTTCTCACCTTCAAAGGGCTAAAGAACAATACAAGAAAGGAGCAGATCAACATCGGAAGGAAGCCCCTCAATATCAAGTAGGGGATCAAGTCTGGTTATCCACCAAATATCTACCTCTAAAAGGGCCACGCACATTCAACCCAAGATACCTTGGTCCCTATTCCATCACTACCATAGTAAACCCAGTAGCGGTCAAGTTGGACTTGCCCCCGCACATGAAGATACATCAGGTCTTCCACGTCTCTCTATTAAAACCCGTGCAACCTCAAACCCGACTAACTAAATCTCCAAAACCTATCCTAGTTGATGGAGAACTCGAGTTTGAAGTCAAAAGCATTCTGGACTCCAAGATCTCCAAATCTA
Source organism: Ambystoma mexicanum (assembly GCF_040938575.1). Taxonomy (NCBI): domain Eukaryota; kingdom Metazoa; phylum Chordata; class Amphibia; order Caudata; family Ambystomatidae; genus Ambystoma; species Ambystoma mexicanum. The sequence goes on along the minus strand of NC_090926.1, from coordinate 924,300,972 downwards.
AACTATTTTACCTAATTGACTGGAAAGGCTACGGCCCCCAAGAGAGATCCTGGGAACCTGCTGAATATGTCCATGCTCCTCGCCTAATCAAAAGATTTCACCGAACATTTCCTGACAAGCCAAAACCCCCGGAGAAGCCCGGTTTGGGAGGGGCCTTGAGGGGGGGTACTGTCATGATCTCTGCTTCCAAAAGGTCAGGGTTTTCCCAACTCCCTTGGAAGCAGATCCATAACCCAGGTTCCGAGTGCCAACCAGTCCCAATTGGGACCTTTTGGACCCAGTCCTGGCGCCAGTGGCACCAGGCTCATAAATATGCCCAGTCCCAGCGCTGGAAGCGCCGGGCTCATAATGCTTGGGTGGACTTACCTGCAGCAGACCATGCTGCTTACTTGCCTGCCAGTTGAGCCTCTGATCCTCTTCTGTTTGGAACTACTTTTCCTGTTGGGTGGGGCAGGAGCCACTCCCTAGGTTCAGAACACTGGAACTCTTCTGGAAGGCAGGAACTCTTTTCTTACCTAGGCGTGGCTGTGGAAGGAGACACCTAAGCACTACAGGAGGCTATTTAAACCACACCCGATTGATGAATCTTGCTTTGCGTTATTCTGCATCCTCTGCAGCAGAACGCTCATTGTGTCTTCTGCATCTGATCCTGGGCCTAAGGAAAAAGGCTTACCATCCTGAATCCAGTCTTCAGCAACACCTATAAAGACAAGAAAGAACAGGTTAGCATTACGGTCTTCAGTGACAGCTCTTCACTTACCTGGTCCATCGGCTGTCACCAACGCCTCGTGCTGCATTCCGACATCTGAAAGACAAAGGCTTACCTACTCTTCGTGCGCTCCGGAGGTCTTCACTCTGCATTCCGGCATCTGAAAGACAAAAGCTTACCAACTCTTCGCACGTTCCGGAGGCCTTCGGCGCTGCATCGCGCATCTGAAAGACAAAACAAGGTGCGTTTAAAGACATTGGGGAACTTTAATACTCACGTGCCATTACTCCTTTCCACATCTAACCCAGTGGGTATTCCGGCACCCTGCAGCCGCTCCGAACTTGTACCTACAAAATAAAACGACAGTTAGAGCGCATCGTGAAGCAGGCAACAAGCACTTACTTACGTGCTTCCAGGCGCTTCTATTCATCTCCATCTTCAACTCACTTCAGCCCGTCATCCACCATCGCCGGAACCCTGCAAAACAAGAGACATCATTACTAAAGACTTTAAAGACATTAGAATTACTCGAAACCTACCGTTCGTGCAGTAAACGACGGACAGCAGTCCTCTGAAGTCAAGAGGCCTGCTCCCCTTATCCAGTGAAGAAACTGGTTACAGCACCCTGCCCCGAGGCAGTTGGAGAGCACGGCGTTCACTTACCCAAGGTGAGAGCGTTAACCTTCGGGGTTCTACAGGAGAAGAGAAAGGGAAGAAGAGAGAGACATTCAATAACCCAGTTCATTAATCCCATATTTTCTATCTGCAGACATCTTACCCTTCGAGTCAGACATACAGTGCACAGTGGTCCAGCCCAAAGAGCCAGCCGTGTGTTACACATCACCTTTGAAGATACGGTATACGCCCAGTCAAGACCGGCGCCTCTACGGGAATCAGGTGAGCGTTACAGTATAGCTATGGGAGCGGAATTTGACCCACTTATGCCAATCTCTTTATGGGCCATTTTAAAACAGAGTATGCATGGCAACACCCAGCGTCCACCGATAACAAGAATATAATCTACTGGGGACGCTATATTGATGATATCATCATTATTTGGGATGAAGACAAAACATCCCTCTTAGAATATGCTACATTGCTCAATACTAACAACTACAATATTCAATTAACCATGAATGAAAGTACAGAAAATGTTTTCTGGATCTGGAACTTTATGTAGAGAACAATACTATCCACATGCCCCTTTATATAAAACCGACAGCTGGATACAGTAATCTCCATGCAAACAGCAATCATCCACACCATATAATAAGTAACATCCCGTCTAGAGAATTGCTAAGAATAAAAAGAAACTGTACTGATAACAAGGAATTTCTCAAACATGAAGATCACATGATGGAAAAATTCAGACAAAGAGGCTATGGGGAGAACATTCTGAAGAACGCTTTTGATAAAGCCAATATGAGAAACAGACAGAAGAGATCCTCTTACCTATAAGATCAAAGACACCCCTTCTAATCAGAATAGAAAATTAAGAGTGATCACAACCTACAGCTCGGATATAAATAAAACAAGGAAACTTCTGAGGAAATAGTAGCACATACTGAAATTAGATCAAGATATCAGTAATATTTGGACAATGAACCCACAGTTATATAATTCGAAGAGCACAGACAATCAAAAACACTATCAGCCCAAGTTACTTTACTCCAATACAAGGTCCCACAACAATGCAGGCAATGTGGAACCACAAACCACCTGAGGGCAACTATAAATGTGGTAGCTGCAAAATGTGTTCACAAATAGTAAATGGTAAAAACACGATCAACCCACCAAATGGCAAAATCAAAAAAATCCAACAATCTATTAATTGTAATTCTTAATTCGTGATTTATGGCACACAATGCTTGTGTGATAAACTATACATTGGGAGCAAAATACTCCATCCCAAAACAAAAATAATGGAACATCTGCGAGCCATCAAAAACAAAGATCCTAAATACCCACTGGCCCATCACTATTTTATGGAACATACTGAGGACACTCTAGAACAGATACATTTCTTTGGAATAGAAAAGGTTAATCTGCCACCCAGGGGTGGAAACAAGGAGCTACTCTAAGAAGAAAAGAAGCAAAATTGATACATTTATTGGTCACTTGTATCTCTGCTTTAAACCAGGACAATGAAATGAGCAATTTTCTGTGAATATGTTACTATAATACGTACCAACACTTAAGAACGTTGCATTTATTGAGATGTATTCGACAATAAATTGTAGGCAAGACCTATATACAGTTCCCTACATATATCTCAATAATAATTGCATTATTTTCTAGCCTTGTTGACAAAAAGACATTGGTTGTGATCAAAATCCATCTGATCGATTAAAGTAAATGCTGTTTAAAATAATATAGATAGAGGCAAACTATTAGCCCCATTCAAGATGGCTGATTTACAGCCCGGCGTGCTGACATCATCGCATAGCACTGCATGATGATGTCACCACGTATATGTTCAAAAGGGCGGCCGTTTTGAATTTCAGATACGAATCGTGGATCAGTATTTTTCACAACTTTAAGGACAATCGAATCCTTATCAAGCTCTTTTACAGGTAAGAAATTCCTAAAGCAGCTAGAAACATGTAGAGATAACAATGGCTAATCCATTAAGCATCCCCATATTTTATTACCTGTTATAACAACTGAATCTAATTTATAATAACCGTAGGACAAATCTAAAACTGAAAGATACCCTGATCCAATCCAAATCCTAAGGCACAACAATGATACAGTTTACAGGTGAGTTAGTTCCAACTTTTTGAACAAAACAGCAAACCTAATTTGAGAATGTATATTGCGACTATCTTGTACTATAATCCTCACAATATAATTTATATTTTAAATTTATGAAAACCCTTTTTTTCCCTTTCCTTTTACAACCCTACTTTAGATGAACCCAACACACATATATCAAGCCCTCCTGATGATCCACTGTAATTGAAGTGGAGAAACACCTGTAGAGGTCTCATTTTTTACATTATGCCTTCACAGAGAGGCTTCATGATGTTGCACTGAAAATAAACTCAGAGAAGTTTCAAGCATATAAAAAGGCTGAATTCAAGTCACCGAAAATACTTTTGTTATTATTCATATAATGATCATGAGTTGCGGAAAAAAAGTATTGCATCAAAGTGAATATGTGTAAAGATCATTCAAATCTAAAATCCACAATCCAGGAATTAAACCGATTTTCAACCACCCTCAAGTTTGAAAGTGTCTTTCTTTCAAATCATAAGTTGGTGCATTTTGGATAAGCCCCTTAAGTGATACAACGAAGAAGGTCGAATTACCTGTCTCAAGACTCCTCCGAACTGCTCAAAGAAATACCAATGAATATAGACTGTTCAGTAAAGAAGAAATATTTTTCGGATCTCTCCTACTGCCTGGGATCCAAACAGTGGCAAATGGCAAATGGCTTAGATAGTGAGGTGGGAGGTTGTACAGCTGGCAAATGACAGAAAGCAAGGCCTCAACGCAATAAATGTTGAAATGCGTGCCATTAGATTGATGGCCCTCGAGAGCAGGTACGTGCTTGACCTGCTCACAGTCATGGAAGGAGGGGTTTTCTGCAAAATCAGCAATTTCCGCTGCACCTTCATGCCTCCAAATGACGCTGACAACAGCTCCTTGATGCACACCCTCGGTTCCAATATGCAAAGTGAAGCTGGCTTAAAAACAGTGACTGGCTTGAGGACCTTTTTGCTTGGGCACCATCCTGGATGGGGGCAATTGTGAAAATGCTAGTGCCCGTCCTCGTGTTCGTATAGGACCTTTTTTGTGCCTGCCAACTGGGTCTCCAATGTTGTGCCAAAGCAGTACCTAACAGTGCCATGACAATGGTTTCAATTGGTGGTTCTAATGCACCTCGGGGCACAAAAGCCAGTGCTTTCGAAATAGATGACTCAGACAAGCGAAGCAACGCATGGTGCGGATAGAACAGCATTTACACCCTCCCGGCACTATCACTACAGCCCCACCTGACCCCGAGAATTATAATGAGTATTAGGTGGATTTAGCAGGAGATGGGTGTTGTATATATATGGCTTTCACATTTGAGGAGTATCTCCAATCTGGCCAGAGTTTACACCATATATGCAGCGCATTGGTACGAAGGAGGAAGTAGAACGGGTGGCTGGGGAGTTGGTTAATGTAGAATTACAGAAAGGGGGGAATGCTGGGAAGGAGACATGATTTTCCCACACCCCCAATCGCTTCCAAATAAGGAAAACACCATAGATGCAAATATAGGAGACCAGGGGGTCATGGGGTTGCCCCTAAGGGCTTCACATGATCATAGTATAGCCAGTGGTCGAAGTGTATAAAAAGAAGTAGTGGAACTATGTTCCCTGCTGGCCTGCCCCCCACAAAACCCATCTTCATGCCCCCTCCCACACCCAATACAAACCCTGTACCTGGGTCCCACCTTTTGTCAGTTCTACTGCCACCACTGTGTAAAGGCGGAAAGAAACATAGCAAAAAAAATGCAAAATGCATTTTAAATGACCCCAATTAACTTTATTTGTTGTCTCTCACAGCATGCAGCTTCATGCACCCTCCCCTTTGAAATCGCCCACCATTCGCACCTCTTAAGGGGCATGCTAAACATTAAAGCCACCCTCCAACCTACCACCGATGCATTGTACTGAAGTGCAAGTTTTAATTTCTTGTTACACTTTTATTTAAACTGTAACCCTTCTGGAAAAAAATGTTTTTAAAGTGAACAATGAAGCTTCATAAAATAAAGTAGAGGTGCACCGCTCCCAACCACTCCCGCTCACTCCGACCACTGATTATGGCATGCCTTCAGATGTAGTAGACACACTGAGACAGACGCCATCTTAGATATTAGCAGCCATACTGGGACGTGAGGCCTAAAATGTAGCTCGTCAATCAGCACCCCAGGCGTAGGCAGCGAACATGAGCAAGGGAATATGTTGTATTGCACACACCGATGAGAAAGACCAGAGCTGCACAGCCCCATACAAACCTCCATTGTCCTAACGTTTTTCCAACCTTCGCGTTTTTGGAAGAATGTGCCCTGCAAGACCACGAGAGAAGGACTGAGCGTCTGTGAGCGCTGTGATCCCTTGAGAAGGAGGCACGGGCCTTCAACCCCCACCAGGCCACATCCTAAGTTATAGCAACCCAACGCCCTGGCTTCAGAATCCCTGAATTCTAATGTACCAGATAACCCCAAATCACTGGCCATGAACCTGTTAGACCCCTGATCGATCAAAAAGATCATAAAGCAGGGCCTTCCTGCCTTCACTTCTGGGTTACGTGATTTGTGCAGCGAGGTGCGCGCAGGGATGAAATTGTAGCCCAAAATGAGGGTGGAAGACCTTGTAGATGTGCCGGCCTATCTGTTAGCGAGTGAAGTGTGCGAGTTAGTGTGACCTCATATTTCCTCATGGGCCACTGTCTGCTCATACCAGGTGCTTCGTTACATAGATAAAGATGTATTGTGTAGTTGGCAAATATGTGCCAATTGATATTTTGTAATCACGGCTATTTTTACCGGAGTTTCAGACATGGAACCCTTTAAGCATCCCCAAAAAGGAAAATATCTCCCAGGCCAGACAGGCAGCTCACTGGCTCCCAGTCAAAGAGCGCATCACTTTTAAAATCCTCACCCACAAATGCCTCACCCTTTCAGCACCATCCTATTTATCGGAGACTGTAGCTAAATCCACATCAACACGGCCCATCAGCACTCCCTACACTAACCAACTTCACATCCCACACATCAACAGGTCTAAAGCTGGTGGGCTAGGCTTCCCTTACATTCCAAATCATGGAACGCACTACCCACCGACATCAGAACAGAAAACTCACTCCTTGCTTTCCGAAAAAAACCTCAAAACCTCCCTTTTCATCTAATCCTTGAATGCCGTGCTCTCTTGCATGCTTGTACTGTAAACTGCTTCTGTCTCTCAATTCCTCTGTAACTAAGAAAACTGTTCTGTCTGTAACTAAGAAAACTGTCTGTAACAAGCGCCACGATGCCTCCGGGCTGCTGCGCGCTCTACAAGTTTGAATAAATAAATAAATATAATACTCAGAATTTTACTGTATGTTATGACATCACTGATGACTTGTACCCTCATGAGGTTCTGCTGCTCATGCAGATTTTGGCAGAATGTTCTGCAGCAGCAGAGTTCTTTGTTGGCACACCTATTTTTGTGGTAATAAACCTTGTTATCCTTGGAAAAGGTGTATTAGGCCTTTTTCCCTAGCGGGTTGTATTCTTTCTGGTGTGAACGCCTAGGGGGGCATTCCTGCACAATGTTATGGCTAGGTAGTGCCATTATAGAAGTTTCTGGCAAAAGCCCGTCATAGTACGAGACAAAAGCCAAAATGGTTGGTTTTGCCAATAATTGTTTTTTTATAGACGTCACTGATGTCAGTTAGCACGTCAACATGGCTCAAAGGATCAAGCCCTGTCTGCATCTGATCCTTATAAAGCAAGCACACAGCACGATAGGAGTAAGGGTGACATATGGTATATGGTAGTTTGGATAAATAAAGTGTTGCTGCTAACAATTTGCTAGAAAGTTAACTCAAAATATAACACGTTTTGCAGACATCTTCGCTCATATCATTGTTATCATGATGCCCATTTCTTATTTTCATGATGTGACATACTTGATGTGGAAAAAACGTTTTGGCTTCGTTCTTTCTCTCGTTTTACTATAGTTCTTAAATGTTCCCCACCCCACTCGGTTCTCCGCCGCTCTATACTGTCCCCTCCTAGTCGCTCTCCGCCTTTGGTCTTTTCAAGAAATAATTCAAAACAAGCAGGAATTTGGAGCTGGAAGTTCATGCAGCTGTGTGTTCCGCGCCTGGGAACGCTTCATCGATTCATGTCGGTGGAATCTACAGCTGGGCACCAGTGCTCCAGTCACTGGGGCATTCCACGTGGCTTGCGTGTTTCACAATAGCTTACTTCATTAGGGCTTTGCAAAGTGACGCACACCACAAAAAAGCTCAGAGATGTGGAAAACAAAAACAATGCAGATAACCAACGACGGGTTGTACAGCATCTGCTCGGGGGCAACGAGTTTTTATTTTTGGAAATTAAAATGCAGTTTGAGTTCTTTCATCGGAAAGTTTTGCAAGAGCACACACCACGTCCAAATACGCGAAATAAGAATGTAATAGCAGAATTTACCGCAAAGTTGCGATCCCAGAACCTTTTTCAAGACTTTCAAGAGGATGGAGAAAAAAGTTGTATGGCTGGAATCCCAATTTTTTAAATTCCACTTCCAATGCTCATCTTTATCAATGTTTACCAGTTCATGCACAGGGGAAGAAGGTTCAGTGAAGGGGGACCTGTGTGTGCCACGTGATTTTTAAGGATTTTTTTCCACATTTATAAAGTCATACCGTGTAAAAGACATAAGATGATTTATCGGGATACGCGTCCCGCCATCGAGTGAATGAATTGGATTGTGGAGTGCCCTGCACAATGACATTTCAATCACCATTCTTGCTTACCTCTCGTCGGCAAAAGGGTGCCCTCAAATGTGCTGCCTGAGGGGTGTTCACCAAACCTGAATCAGCAAGTATCCCGCCTGCCACTGGCCTCGGGAAATACAGGGCTCAGTATTTGCAGTTGTGGGACATCTCAGCAGGCCACCAAATTCCTCACAGGCGTGGCAAAGAGTAATACCACAGCGTGTTTTATATTTAAGTAGTTTTCAGGGAAAACGTGACGAGTGTCCTATTTTTTTTTTATTTTTTTTTTTTTTTTACCTAATTCAGCTTTCCTGTTGGGTGGAATTGTATTAGTGCAGGTAGAGAGATGCCCTTTGAGTCCGCACGTGACTCCGCAATAATATACTGACGCACATCAGGAAGGAGCTACAGACCCTGCTCTTCATGGAACACCTGGTGGCCTGTGCAACTTGGCAGCACTCTTTCTTCCCAAGCTCTGCCTTTTTCCCCTTTCTCTCTGTAGCCTCCACATTTCGGTAGTCTCCCCAGCACCCCTTTGCATGGTAGCTACAGTGTGCTCACGCTATATAAATCCCGTACATAGAAGCATATGTGCCTGCATACATAGGTTGGTAGGTGAGCATCTGTGTACAAAGAACCAGTGCTGGATAATAAAGAGCACTGTACACAGTCTGGGGAGAGACACACCACATACCCTATAGTGTGACGCAGCAGCATAAATACACTTATGAGGGGAATAGCTCCAGTGAATACATAGTTCTATAGTGCCAGCCCAGTGACAGAGAATGCTCCCCCACTCTTCGGCATCTTCCTGAAATCAGGATCACACAGGCACTTTGCATATTGTAACTGCTGAGACTCAATTTGAACAGCTGAGGCATATGGAAAGGCAGAGATTCTATATGTTTCTATCCCATCTGTGGGGTCTCTGCTGCCTGGAATATTCTGCAGTCTGTTGTAAACTTGTATTTACCCTAGGAGAAAACATCTGCAAGAGGCAAGCAGCACAAGACTCTCTCGCCAGCGTGGACATGAGGTAGAGATTCCGTTTTTCAAAACAACAGTTAGAATTAAAGCAAGAGCAACAATCTGTACTTTCTCCCAGCTCTGGGATGTCTTAACCCACTAGTCCAAGCCCTGCAACATTTCTGTGCATTGCTGGCAGCAGAAACCTCTGAAATGGCCACTGGAAAGCATGCTGCTCGTTAAAAATCAACAGAAAGTGTGCAGTAAAAAGCTGAAAAATAGGCCGCCATCCACTTTTGCCTATGTCAGTGGTAACACAGGAGACCGCTGCCAAAATCCATCATTTGGCTGCCCACAGAGCAAAATCATTGCAAAAGAAACAGAGTTGTTTCAAAAATCTGTTTTTATTTGTTGTCGAATTTGCAAAAATCATGGCTCACAAACCACCAAAAAAAATCCAACCTCCTTGTTGGGTGGTCAACATCATTCTCCTTCAAGAAGCTACATAAATATAAGCTCCACAGACGTATATTTTATCTGAACAAAGTCCACTTTTGAGGATTGCTTGCTGGAAGAAATCTGTCAAAAATGGGTGTAATACCGTTACTCACCTCTATCAGAAGCCGGCGATTTAAAACTAACATCTTGTGTAAAGTTGAACATTGAGCTCAAACTATGCCAAAGAAAGACTTGCTATCAGAAGCCTAAGAGGTGGATACAATTCAAAACTATATTCTGAATAGGCTTGAAGTAAGACATTGTTTGATGTATTTGTGAGTTATATTTTAAGATAAGACAATTTTTAGACATTGTGTTTAAGAGTAAAGTTTCCCACACTGTGCTTCAAACAAATTCCACACCTCTCCCGGAACAAAGGAAACTCCCCCTGCCCTTGGCTAAGAGATTGACAGGTTGTTGTGAAAGGGAACTAGGAAGGGCACCCTGGCCTGTTGCTCTGAGTGAAAACAATGAAGTCCTTGGGCTGAATAGGAATGCTAATTTGGGTGTGACTGACAACAAACTGCTGGCGGGAAGAAGGACATGTGACCTCTGAGTCAGCCCAGCTCTGGAGGCGGACCAGACTGAAATGTGGATTTAACATTGGATTAAATATATGTTTTAGAAAAATGCTTATAACAAATTGCACTGAACTGGCAAAAATGTGAAACTTTGAAATTGTTAAAATGAAAAATGTGCTCACAGTTTAAGACTAAGCTGGAATCCGTGCGATGTTCTGAGGCTAAATCCCAGAATGTATTCATATTGTAGCTACTGTGTTTATGCTAGGAATGTGAAAAATTACAGAAATGTGCCCAGATGGGGTGTGCATGCATGTCTAAAAATTGGTGCAGAAATAATATTGAGAAACCCACCAAAAGCGCAAAGAAGTTGTCATTTCTGAACCAAAGCTCTTAGGAAGACGAGAGTTTAACAGAAATGTACCTTAGGCAATCTGTCATGTAATTCATGTAGTATTAACAAGTTGTGTATATTGTAAATATGTGTTTTATGAAAAATAAGATATACTGTACAGAGACAAAGGGGAGGGTTTTCCCCTAAGCCATAAACATGACACATGATGACACAGGATGACACACTGCTCCATTCTCCAATCAGGGGACAGGGAATCCTATGACCTATCAGATCCTTAGAGGGTTGGGCATAGAGAATCAGCCTCCCCATCCACTTTGGAAATACCTAAATAGGGACTGCTGAGGACAGGCAAGACACACACTTTTTCCACTCCTCAACTGATTTGTTGGCGAAGCACCCTTCAGGCAGATCTAGGCTCCAGAACTTAGAATCCTGACTCCAGACATAGACCAGAACTTAGAATCCAGACTCCAGAACATTGAAGCAGAAAGGCCCAGTCCCAAAAGCTGAACCCTTTTCAGCAGGCCTTCAGAATCTTTTGCAACCTGATTCTAACCCCTAAACTTCCACGGGGCCTAACCAAACCATTCAACAGCCGGGCTGTGCTGTTTTGCTATTCTAGCCAAGAACCTTGCTAGAACCCACGATCCAGATCAGTCCAGCAGAGCTGTATCCAGAACCCGTCAGATCCAGTCCAAGAGGCCGCGCAGACCAGAGTGCCTGAGACCTGTCCAGTGGTGAGAGAATCCCAACCAAACCCTTGACCAAATCTTTGACGGGGCCCATTCCACTCCATTCCAAGCCATAGGAGTGAGTATCCCATCTAGAACCGTACATAACCAAACTCTTAGTTTAAAATAACCCAATCCAACCATTTCAACCTATCCAGAACTGCATTATAGGATCTTGTGTCCATTCTGAATTCTTCTCATTATATTGTCTGTGATAATTGTAGCAATAATCATCTTTGCGCTGATATTTTTCTGAAGAGGGACAAGTGTTTTGACGGACATAAGTCAGAGCGGAGGGGCCGCTTTTCTGGTGGCTGCCCGTTGAGTGTCTTTCTTCTTCTTAACCCCTTAGTATAAATCCATATTGATTCCTAATCTTTAAAGCGCAATCTTTCATTTTTGAAATCTTGACTTTATTTCTGAAAAATCTACCTTCAGAAAAACCTCTGTAACTTTTGAACCGCACGTCCTAGAAACGAATTTGAAATGTCATTTTGAAGCTAAAATCCTAAGCTTTCCAACGAACCTAAACGAAATTCCAATTCCTTAAAATGTTTTCGTAATCGCATTTCCTGCACGCAGAAAAGTTGCCACGAATTGCAATTCAGCTCAATTTCACCACTTGTCAAAATAGCTGTTTCTTGTTTTCAACTGCTGAAATTCGTTTTCAATCTGATAATCATTCATGAATCATTGCTAGTGTTGACCTGAACCAATTCAAAGTAACTGTCACTAGTGCTGAATCCCATTTAGCAAATTAAAGTAATTTGTAGCATTTTTCAAATTCATTGCAATCACATTCATAAGCATATTGACCTGTTTTAAAATCATACCTGTTCTCTCTAAGCTTGCAGGGGGAACTGGGATTGAACTGCATTATTGATTGTATTCCTGAAACCTGTGTGCCCTTATTTCCATCTCTTCACATTGCATAGTGGGGGGAGTGAGTAATAACAGGGGGAAAAAGTGATTATATTGTCTTTTGTTGAAATCATATCAAGTTTTATTTCTGTGTTTCATTCTTCCCTATCTTGCATTTCCTTGACCCACACAAAGTTATTCTCTGCTACATTATTCACCTATTCCTACTCCTCACTGATTAAAGAGATTGTTGATATTGTAATATTACCCATTGCTGATCACCGTTCATATTCATAAGTGTGCTATTCAGATATTATTCTATTCATAAAAGTGTGATATGTATATTGCTCAATTCTTCAAATAAATCTTTTAATTTGCAAAACAAACCTACTTCTTGGCTCAGTGAGGTCAGGGAGATTCAAAGAGAGGGGCGTGATATACGGGTTCATCATCCAGATTTAAAGAACTTTGGCACAAAAATATATAAATAAGGGTTTCCATTGGGTATCCCAGACTAGGAATTGACTTAGTTGGAATGCTGGATTGAAGTCACTTACACAGCTCAATTATTTAAAAAAAAATCTTTTTAAGTAGAGTGTGGTGAAATATGTAATTTCAGTTTGTGCCCAAACACCTTCTGAAAACAGGCATCAACGAGTCCAATACTTTTGTGCAGGCGTATGGCAGGTATTTGCCCGGAACTGCCATAATGAAACCTGACATTAAGGTGGCAACAGCTGGCAAATGGCCTGAGTACCTGGGCATATGAGGACAGGGCCTGGCAAATGTACATCTAATCCCTGCACGAGAGCCAAAACTGTTGGATTTGCCAATGATGGTGTGTAACACAAATTCAGTTCAAGAGCAGATGAGAGGGCACACATATTGCTAAAAAGAAATGCAATTGTCTGACGGCATATTTGGTTGGGACATTGTTGTTACATGGGGAACAGATTTACAGCTGCAAATAACACTGCTTTAAATTAGAATGGCAGCTCTATTACATCACTCAGTTTCATGCTACCGAGCAATACAGATGGTTTAGCAAGATCCTAGGGATATGTGGTCTGGTGGGGAGGGGCTGGTAGTGGCTGAGAATGGCTATAGTGACTAGAACGGGACTGGGTGCTCACGTTGGCAACAAACACCCAGTCAGTGTGCCCACCTCACATCTTTACATCCATGCCAACAGTTTGGGTTTATAGGTGGCACTTCCAGCGCTGCCTAAAAGCAAAAATGAAAAATGTAAAGCAAGTCAAGGAGGTACTTGTCTTGGATCTTTTGGTGTGTGGATGTGTTAATAAAAGGTATGATTTTGGGCTGGGGGATGTTCATTTTGAGGTGATATTAAAAAAAGACTACACCGACTTTTGGATTCCAGCCTCTAAGCGCACTACCAGGAGTAGGTTCCCAACCCATGCTGCATAGTAGACAAGACCAGAGCGTGGCCCCTGAGCTACCTTTCCTTTAAGTAAAGTTTTGGTGAGATTGGTTCATGTGTGGTTATTTACTACAAGGCTTCAGACCGTCCAGGATAGTACGGGATGAAGTATTTTTCGGGATAGAAAAATGCACGTTTTGCAGTAACAAATTGCATTGTTTGCCTTATTGAGTGGCCCCACAGAAATGCTGCAAGAAATGTAGTTATCTGCTGTAAGGTTTCATAGGAGATGTCTGTTTGAGGTTATCGAGTGAAAGGTGTGAATTATCTGCTGTAAGGTTTCATAGGAGATGTCTGTTTGAGGTTATTTAGTGAAAGGTGTGAATTATCTGCTGTAAGGTTTGATAGGAGATGTATGTTTGAGGTTATTTAGTGAAAGGTGTGAATTATCTGCTGTAAGGTTTCATAGGAGATGTCTGTTTGAGTTTATTTAGTGAAACGTGTGAATTATCTGCTGTAAGGTTTCATAGGAGATGTCTGTTTGAGGTTATTTAGTGAAAGGTGTGAATTATCTGCTGTAAGGTTTGATAGGAGATGTGTGTTTGAGGTTATGTAGTGAAAGGTGTGAATTATCTGCTGTAAGGTTTCATAGGAGATGTCTGTTTGAGGTTATTTAGTGAAACATAGGAGATGTCTATTTGAGGTTATTTAGTGAAAGGTGTGAATACCATAGTATGTTTTTATGTCATGAATGTAAGGTGCTTTGTGATGCTGTATAAAGTTAAAATGTATGTTTTGAGGTACACTAGTACTACATGCAGTTGTCTTTCCATACAAACGTTGTTTGCGGTTGTATGTTAGCAGGTTATCGAAGAGAAAGGTTGACTGAGGGTGTATAGTTTGAGGTAATTTAATATGAGGTGCAATTGTGGCTGTGTTCTTTTATTGGTCATAAAGTGTGTAATTTATTTTGGTTGTGTTAATTGGTTCCTTTGTATGTTGTTCGTGTGTATTGTAAAAATATACTTAAGGTTACACCAATGCTGGTTTCATTCTTTTTTTAAAATATTAGGTTTACTGTTCATTTTGTTTTCTGATTGGTAGTATGTCAAATGATAAAGTTGGTGTTAAAAGGTGGCGACAACCGACTGATATGGAACTTGCTAAATAAAGCAATGCAGCCTCTCAATGCAATAGGTGAAGAAATATGGACTAACAACATCATGAATGCTATGTATGATAATGCACAGATGTCTGAATATAAGTCTGAAGGGAATTAATGGCCATTGTGCTTCACAAAAAAAAGACATCATGAAAATAATCATTAAACTTAAAATTTCTAAGGCCCCAGGCCGTAATGGCCTAGCATCCATAGTCATAAAATGTGGCTGCTGTGCTGCTGGCTCGAGTCGTCGTCGTGGGCCTGGCCAAAAAAATGATGATGCCAGTCAGGGGTCCCCACCTAATATCCTCTCTGGGGCTCTCTCACTTGAGTGAGTCACGTCACTACGTGTCCAATTTGGCAGCATGGAGTCTGTGTCGCCGGCGGCTCTGCTCATCAGCAAAGTGCAACAAATTTGTTGTACTTCCTGCAAAGTTGAAAACAACTGTCGGTCTCTTCAAGGTGCCGCCCAGTGTCTATTGCGCCCACGGGGCCTCAGCCGCGCGCGGCCTGGCCCCAGCCCTGCAGGCAGAAGGAGGCAGCCAGCCTCTCCCCCTGCAGAAGGTGTTATAATATTAACACATCAGAGTGGGCCGGGGCTGGGCGCGGGAGAGGCGAGCAGAGAGCACCAGCCCTCCTGGAGTGATGATAGCTGCAAGCAGGTGGGCGCGGCGGCCCTTCGTGATGCTGCATGAATCTGATCATGCAATTCATGCATAATGCTGCAGGCAGCTGCATGCATGCATTGTAAATCATCAAAGCAACTTAGGTAACTAACAACGTGTGTTGTTATGTTACCTTGCTTTGATATGCTGCACTGCACAGCCAGCCCACAGCCCTGAGGTGGTGAGCCCTGCCCGCCCGCGGGCGGCCCCAGCCTCCTCTGTAGACAGACAGAGTGTACAAACGAGGTGGCAGGCGCTCAGTGTCTGAAAGTGAAACTAGTCACTCTCTGCAATGTCACAATGAAAAAAAGAAACGCCCAGCCAATTTGGGTTGCGGGTGGTACACTCCGCCGGCACGCACACACACACTGTGACTGCACTGCAGAGAGCACCACATGACTGTTACCGCAGTTGTTAAACACAAACAATTTCATTTTTTTTTTTAAAAAAAAGGCCCAGGGGGTGGCTCCATGAAAAATCGTCCCCCCGTACTCAAGGTCGTTCGGCCACGGCCCGAAAGACCGATAGGGCCAGTCTGACCCTGAATGCAACCCTATAAAATGGGTTGACATTTTATACATCTTGTGCAAAAAAGTCTGCCAGGAAAGAACTATTCCATCATCTTGTCTGACGTCTATTTTGATACCCATTTTTAAAGCTGGTTCTAGGTTAATGCTCAGTAATTATGGAATCCTTTCTATTCTGGACAGTACAGGTAAAATATTCACTGCCATTGTACTCGACCACCTACAGGGGTGGGTCGATACTAATGATTTACTTCATTACAGTAGGGTTTTCGCAAAGGCTGCAGCACCGCCCACAACATTCGTATTCTTGATGCCATTACTACACGAGCAAAACTATTTTCTTATCCTTCTGTTTATGTCACCTTTATGGACTTCAGCTCCGCCTTTGATAAGGTTAATGGTGTGCGACCCTGGAGAATCTTGGCGGACCTGAAATGCCCTAATTGGCTACTTGAAATTATTATAAAATGACATACCAACACTGTAGCTCGAATGCGACTGGACAATGAAGGACGGCTGTGTCCGACCCTATAAAGATTGACAAGGGTGTTAAGCAAGGGTGTATGCTTGCGGCACTTTTGTTTAATCTTTAAATAGCACAATTGATAAGGCGTCTGGAAAACTGTGCCAATTGTCGGGTGAGTTTTAAATGAACCAAGATCACGGCCCTACTTTATGTCGATGATTTGGCTATAGTTGACCACACGTTTAATGGAATGAAATTACTTCTTGAGGAACTGGGACATTTCACTAAAGAATTTGATATGAACATCAATATGAGTAAGACCAAAATGATGCTATATTCCAGCAAAAAAGTGAACCGCCCAACAATGACCCTTAGCTGGGGCACTATTGAATACACCACTTCATATAAATATCTAGATGTCGAAATTGATTGTGATAGAGGCTACGTGACCTTAATAGCTAAGCTATAATATAATGCTTTATACTCAATGGCTCATTCCTGTGGTTTCTTATGGGCTGCATGCTCTGACTATTAAGAGCCTTGATTGGCTTGATTGGCGTAATCTGATTGAAGGCCATTTTTGGTGTACTGTTTTACATTTACCTCCATTGTGCCCAATTCAATATATTCGTACCAAATTGGGCCTGACCTCATAATAGGCATTATTTCACAACAACAAGGTCTCTTTGTCCTGAAAGCTTTATGACATCCTGTGAGCACTATCCTTTGCATTATTGCGACTGATATTATTCAAATTCAGGGCAAAGAAAAGCCCAATATGTATGATTCAAAATGTAGAGAGCTCTTCGGTGAACTGAATTGGATCATAGATGCCTCTCGAGGTGGCCGCTTTCAGAGTATCAAAATTGCCTTAAAAAAGAAACTCCAGAAGATTGACTGGACTAAAAATGTTGACTACATGAGTGGCCTACGTAATATCCAATATATCGAAGCCATAGTTTTACACATATTTAAAGCCACAAATATATTTGATCAGATGCCGTAGCCCTGTAGTACGCCAATTAAGACTCATGATGAGAACCAACCAACTAATCAGAGCCACCTATGGCTCACCGTGGAAACTTGATGCTAATCAACGCTTTTGTAGGATGTGTAATAAACATAATACACTCGAAACCATTCAGAATATCCTCACAGAATACTCTAAACTAGAGAACCTTTATCATAATATGTATGATAAATATGTATATCGATATGCTACAACAGCCACTGTCCATTTTTGACAATTTTGCCTGAATTCTCCTTTGAATTCCTTACACATTGCACTATATAGGATATGGTCTAAGGCTGAATTGAATTGGAGAGCTATAAAGTAAAAAGGCTGTTTTTGGACCATTTAATAATGAGATTATGAAAATAATAGAATTTTAAAATGATATGTAGATGGTATTATTACTACGAGAATGAATTTTTTAGTCACTGAGAGTATAATGCCTGCATGTTCGAACGTGTATTATGATGTTTATTTCTTCGTTTGAAATCCTTTTGAACTTTGATCTGTGTAATGAGTGTACATGGAATTAGCAAATTTATATAAGTACATCGCTGAATGGGAACAGAAATGATGCATGTATGAGTGCTGTGTAATCTTGAAAATATTTTATATGATGTTACAGTTGTTAAAGTTCTATGAACTAAAATACAGCTATAATAATAGATAAATTAAAACAATATCTTCACTGATTTCTATAGTTTCTTTCAAGTAATTATTTCTTACCTGTTTTAGTTTCTGGTCGCAAAAATAGAAAACCCATCTGCTCTATATGTGCAAAGAAAGCATCAACACAATGCACACCAATTATTGCAACTTTAGGTGTATGAATTGCGGACTGTGACTCTGCAGGAGTACATGAGCAGTGGTTAAACCACATACTCAACCCACTACTAAACCCATTGCGGGCGGTTATGTCTTTCCCTGCATCCTGACCTGTATGAATGGAACACTGTGAGTGACTGACATGGAATGCTGTGTGGAAGAATGATATGTTCGGAATGGAATTGTGAATGCCACTTGAGAAGATGAGTTTTCTGAGATTGGATGCTGATGGATGTCTGTCCAAGTAACATACCTGATGTGGCCTAAATGTATTCCTGTATCCTGTACCTGGAACTTAGTAAAGATGTTTCCTGTGTCCTGTGTCAGTATCATGCTTGACCAGGAACGCAACGTATCCCAAACCCAATCACAAGGTAAAACAGACACAGCCGACAGCTATAACTCCTCACCTTGTGTGGATCGAAGTCAGGCTATACACTTCAGGAGGTGTCTGAGATGATACCAGGAGCAGCCAGAACAAAAATGGTCCAAAATAAAAGAATATCCCATTGAGGTTCTATAAAAAATAGAGCTTCAATTAGATTCCGGCAGTGCAGTATCAAAAAGGCTGTAATTACATTACTGGGATTTTTTTACAGTCACTTTCACCATACCTCCAAATTCTATGTTTGGATGTAAAGTGGAGGATTCACCACTAGATAATTAATTATTAATCTTCTGGATGGAATAACAGCTAGAGGTAGGTCTGCCAAAATTCCGAACAAAGTACTATGGACTCAAGTCGTAACTGGGACGGAGTTTGGCAGCAAATCGAAGCAGGCTATTGACACACAAGATTGGCACAATCGTTCAAAGAGGCTATGTTTTGTTCAAAGGATGTGTCTTGAAGAGCAAGGCAAAGGAGAGCTTTAAAGGCATCCGGGTGCCAAAATGTAGATCGGGGGACAGGGTGTCTTCCCAGTACCTTTTGCTTTTGTCTTGTAGACATCACTGAGCCAGGCTTTTTTGGCATTAAGCCAAGAGTCTGGGCGCTTTCAATAGCGGTCCAGTGTCTAGTCGAGGTGCGACAGTGCCAGGACCAACAATGCAGTGTGTTGACTTGTAGACTGCGGGGAGGGCAGGAGAGGTCAGTTCAGTGGCTCTGGGAGACTTGATGGCCTTGGGTGCAGAGCAGCGTACACTGGCTTTGGCAGTGAGTGGACTCAGCTTACTTGAGATGGAATCGGGGTACTGCAGTGTTTGTAGTTCAAAGAAGCTGGAGGCCAGGCAGTGGGTTAGAGTTGGGTAAGCTAGAAGACGGAACAATTCTCAGAAGTGGAGACTGCAGATATTCAGCATCAGCATCATGCAAACTCTATAATGTGGAAACCTTCAAGCATAGAGGTATGGGTGACTCTGGAAGCTCCCTTGCAGCAGCTTGGATGGTGATGAAGGTGCCCAAATTGGCATTGAGGTCATTCTGAGATTTGAGGAGAGCCTGGGTCACTTCCTTGTGTGGCTGCTGTCGCAATCTAGGGGCTATAGAACAAGGTGAGTCCTTTGGATCTGCACTCCTGGACACCTTAATTACCAGTTAAGGTCCTGGTTGGAGCGGTGAGGCCTTGGTCCATCAGCAGTTCACTCACAATGTTCCCTCATTATGGTAAGGGTCTTAGCTCTCCTCTGCCTTGGATACCTTCCTCCTTCACCACACTGGCAGAGAACTATGGAATAGACTGTATCCCCAACAGAGGTCCAGGTGAATTTTCCCTATCCGTGTGGAAGTCCAGAGGTGAATCAAAGAAGGAGGAGGTGCCCCTCTCGTTACAAACGCAAATATCACAGGGGATTATTTCAAAACAAGCCAAAACAAGCCTAGTTCAGGTAGTAGTAACAATGTGTTTGCCTCACTACCTGAAATGAAGGGGCAGGAGAATGAAGAGGGACCTAATAGAAACCAAGATGGTGGAACGCTTCTCTCAACCCACCTCTCCTCTCTGGCTACTGTAACTCTACCCATTCCGACTGACTTTAAAGGGGCTTCAGTTTCATCAATGTGGTGTGGGTGGGGCTTTGTTTTGTCAGTGCTGCCTCTGAAGCATTGGTTCCCAGGAGACCTCCTATTAAACGTTTCTACCAGCAACCAAGGCCGACACTCAAGGCAGGTGATGCAGACTGGTTCTTAGGTACAGTAAATCCTCAAGCTTGCAAGCAATGGAATGTCCACACACTATGTTAGATGATAACACAGTTCTTTTATTAAAGGAAGGATAAAAAGTCAGGTAGGTATATACAAATAAATAAGACTCACATTGTAGCAGAAATCTAATCAGGTAAGTTACCTTAATCTACATACAGTTCTGTGTGGTACCACTGTTAACTTTAGTTATAATGCACCAACTGCTGACAGTTATTAAAAAGCATTTAAATTGTTAAGCAAGGGTTAACCTCATGAGCATGAATTGCTGTGGACCTCGACCAGGCTTGGATGAAGAATATAAGTCCTTTGGTGGTCGTCGATGACTTTCAGCGGTGTCGGGTAGTTCAGTGGCAGTAGTGGGTGTCAGGTTTCGGTATTTTGCGTTAGCCGCCTTTCAGTCCCTTGATGCTGTAGCTGCAGCATGGTTGACAGGGTGGCTTCTGGCAACTTGGCCTCGAGCAATGGACTGGACTGCGGACCTCACCAAGTCTGGAACCTTGGGACACTTTCTTCATGAAAATGAAAAAAAGGTACAGTCTAGGATACACTTGATGGCGAACCGGTCTTATTGAACTCTGTATTTTTTTAATTAAAAAGTAATGAAAGTGCTGCTTAGTAGTGACTAAACCCTCAGAATGCTGAGTGTAATTGAATTTTGAAAAAACAGAAGTTAGATAGTCACCTTCTTGCGCACTTGTAAAGGTTGCTTAGCAAGAAGTTAATAACAACACTCATACGACTTGATTCCTTTGTCAAAAAGATGGTGGCCTTGATACCGAGGTTGGCCCTTTTCATGGCCTGCAACACCTTATGCAAATGAGTCAAATGCTCTTCCCAAGTGCAACTGTAGACAGCAATGTCATCTAGATAGGCCACACAGAAGGCCTCTAGTCCACTGAGGGCATACATGACAAGCCATTGGATGGTGGGAGGGGCATTCTTCAACCCAAAAGGCATGACTCTAAACTGGTGGAGCCCCTCAGGAGTTGGGAAAGCTGTTTTCTCCTTGGCCTGGTCAGTGCAAGCTATTTGCCAATATCCTGATGTGAGGTTGTAGGTGCTCACAAACCTGGCAGCACCTATTTTGTCCACAAGCCTGTCAGCCCTGGGCAAGGGGTGAGCACCAGTCTTGGTAACTGCATTGACTCCTCTGTCGTCCACACAGAACCTGCAGTCTTTGGTACATGCCTGGGAATGGAGCTTGTGAACAAAGACCACTGGAATGTACCAGGGACTGGTTGAGGGTTCAATGACACCCAGATCCAACATCTTGCTGACCTCTGCCTGGATGTGGTTCTTTACAGTGGGCCTCATCATGAGTGTGTCTGTCTCAGTAACAACGGTACCGGTAAGCTACCGGCACTGTTGTTACCGGAACGTCACACTCCAAGTTCTGTGGGCGGGTGTCCTCCCACCCACCAGGCCCGCAGACTTTGACGGATGCACCAGCACTGTTGCACACAGTGCTGGTGCATCTGTCCTCCCCATTCCCATTGAGTCCTATGAGACTCGAATTGGGAATGGGGAGTTTCTTTTTCTGGCGCCTGGCCGCACAGACCGCCGGGGCTGTAATGCCCCAGTGATTCCCATTGCCAGGGACTGGAAAAAAAAACGACCCCGGAGGCAGTCTGCCATTTTTACCGGCACGGCTACCGCCGGGGTTGTAATGGGGCCCAGTCTCTGACATCTTTTAACATCTGCTTTTGACAGGTACACTGTCACCAGTGTCCATATCATGCCTGCAACTTGTGGTGAGGCCTGGTGTCAGTGATAACAGAGGGACATACTGCTGGAGCAAAGCCCTGCAGGGTTTCTGCCGCTCTGATGTCATATTTGGAGAGATAATCACTCCCTCCACTGAGCCATCTTGAGGGTTGTTGTGTAGCAAGTCAGGAAGAGTCTCACTCTCCTCCTCCTCCTCTTCCTCTTGCCCTGAAGCTAGAAGAAGGCATGAGACTTCCTCTCTTCAGTGATATGGCTTGAGCTTGTTAACATGGAAGAACCGAGGGGCTACCCCAGGGGTACCCATGTCCACCTGATAGTTGGCTTTGCCTGTCTTAGAGTTTATTCTGAAAAGTCCAGTCGACTTATCTGCCAAAGCTTGAGGCTTGGTGGGCTTCATCATAAGGATCTCTTGGCCAGGAGCCTAGGCCACCTGTGAGGCCTTAAGGTCATGGCAGTACTTGTTCAGTTCTTGGCTGGCCTTGAGAGTTTATGATGCCTGGCCCATCATCTATGCCATCATCCACCTGAGGCCTAACACATGGCCCCCCACTTGCTTTGCAGGATCTGGAGGTATATCTTCCAAGCCGTATCTGACTAAGGCAGGGGACCAACTCACTGGATGTCCAAAGAGGAGCTCAAGGGGGCTAACACCAACACCTCATGAGGCACCTCTATATAGACAAACAGCAGGCATAGTAATAGAATGTTCCAGTTCCTTCTCAGGGGATCTTCCAAAGCACCCAGCATGCCTTTGAGAGTTTTGTTAACTCTCTCAACCAGACCTTTGGTCTGGGGGTGGTAGGATGTAGAGTATGCACACCTTACCTGCATATAGCTAGACATAAAATGGGTTACTCTGTCAGATACCACCTCTTTAGAGAAACCAACTCTGGTAAAAATGTCCAGGAGAGCCCTGGCAACCACCATGGTAGTTATGGTGTGAAGAGGTATGGCCTCAGGGGACCTGGTGGCATGATCAACTAGTACTAGGAAGAACCTATGGCCACCTGATGTAAGAGGGCCTAAGGGACCGACAGTGTTGTTACCAGCCCTTTCAAATGGTGTGCCAACCACTGACAAAGTCTGCAGCAGCACAAGGACACTGCCTCCAGTATTGGCGATTGCTGGAGCGTGCTCATATTTGTTGTTTTTAGTAAACGTTTTTTTATATATACCTGGTATGTATTGACAGTCAATTGAGACTCGTCACAATGGAAGACACTCCTCTGATGCATTTATGTAAGACATTGGCAAAGCACATGCCTAAGCTCAAATAGTATACTGCAGAATGGGTGAAAGGCATAGCAGATAAGATGTTCATGCCATGGATGCAAGGGGGATCATTGTCAAAAGCAGTACTGCAACAAATTACCACATACTTGCAATCTGCGTACCCAGGGAAAACATTGGAGAAAAGACTAGCGATTTTAGAGCATTGGAAGGTGTACCAAGAAGAGAGAGATGATCCGCCCCCTGAGGAGTGGATGCTTAACCAGTGTAAGGAGGAAGGTGTTGAGCCCTCAGATCCCCCTACCTCACCCAAAGTAAAAAACACTTGTATGGAAGAAGTAGGGTTGTATCCTGTAAAGGAACTGAAAGTGGCGACAGGGTATAGTAATCCGATATATGAACCTTCCACTTATAGCAGTGACGATAGTCCAGAGGAGAGTAAGAGAAAAGAGGAGATCTTTAAAATCATACAAAATAAAGAAGAGAAAAGTGAGCGATCAAATGTATCGACGGAAATAGAATGAGAGATTAAGAGATGGAAAGGAGAGAAGGATAAAGCTGACGAGGTAACGCTCGTGCAGAACGAATGGATGGGAGGACAGATATTACTCAAACTAGATGGGAAAAGCATTGAGGAAGTAAGGCAAAGAGAAGACCAGGATGAACAGAATAGAAAAGACAGGGAATGAAAATAAAGATTGAAGGAAGATGAACACAAGAGAAAGAGCAAGTAGCGACGAGAACAAATGTATCAGGAGGAACAAGAGAAAAAACAAGGACGGACAGAGGAGCAAAGGAAGTATAACAACAGGCAAGATAGGAACAGGCGAGAGAGAAAGAGAGAAGAGGAGGAAGCACAGAAATTAAGGGACAAAAGAATACAGAGATGAAGAGAAGAGGAAGAAAGGAGAGCAGAAACAAGTAGAAAAGAATGAAGGCAAGAGGAGGAGAGAATTAGAAGGGAGGCGAGAAAGCAAAGAGAATTAGATGAAGAGTTATAACATAAGAGGAGACAAAAGGAGCTTGATATTAACATAATTCAAAAGGAGATAATGGGGCAAGTCCAGCAATACGATGGGACAGAATGGAAGAGTTCCTTCTGTTAAAGGGAGCAACGTCAGGGGCAGCTAGAGTAGCACTAGACAAATAGAACTTTGATATAGGGAGTATTAGAGACAAGATTGATAAGGCCTTTCAAGAAGTAAGGGAAAGTAGCAGATGCGGAAACCGAGGGAAGGGAGACCAATCCCTAGTATTTCAATTACGAGATGAAGGAGAAAATCTCTTCAGCCTCGAACACAGAGCCTTATCCTTAAGCAGACTGAACTTAGATAATGGCGAAGGAGACCCAAGTCACACTAGTTGGGGACTAGACATGTCAGAGGAATGAGAGAGACTCCTTCTGAGGGAAGAGGTGCATATGCCCCCGAGGGAAGCCTGCAGACTGATTAAGAAGTAATATGGTCCAATCTAGAGCAACCTAAGGAAAGGACGCCAGATCCCATAGCGTACCCATAGTGTTCCAGAGGACGGTTGTATAGTGAGAAAGTAGAATCACTGCCATATGTGAGCAGGTTAAGGTCGCTACCAGCGAGGAGACGGTCAGAGACCATTGTCCCTGCCATGGATAGGCAGACGATGGGAGCCGATTGCGGGTTAGGGTTCATGCAGTTTCCCTTATAGGAAAAAGGGGGAGCAAGACCGCAGTATATACCATGGCCACAGATGGATAAGGATAATTTAAGATGCAAACTCCCGAGTTTGACGTCGGGTCCAGGAAAATTGATTTATGAATTGGAGAAAATGACAGGAGGAAATATGCTAGCCATAGGAGACATTAAGGGTCTCATGGCAGCCATTCTTGGGGAAAGAGCTGATGACATATGGAGGAGAGCAGGCTAATCAAGTGTGACAGCACAGAACACAGCACACAATGGAGTGCTGTTTAATAATTGCAGAGGAAATGTTTGGAGGGCTTTCAGGGTACAGTATGCTGACACATCAGATAAGGGTGAAATTATGATACGCAAGATGAAGGAAGATGAAGATACTATTGCTTACATTCAGGACATTCAAGAGTATTGGACTCTTGAAACGAGGGAGCGTAGGGAAAAACTGTGCCATTATTTTACCACATTTTACATCAGGGATTGCTCGAGCAAGGACAGAGACAAATGAAGAAGCAAGTGGGGATGGAAGGCTGAAATACAGTTGACAATAGTGCATCAATGTCGCCTATTGGGGTAGAAAAACAAGAAGAAAGATGAGGCTAGGAAAATTGTGGAAGCTAAATTAGTTCAGAAGAAAGTGTCAAAGTATGCCGTAGAAGGGAATGTATTGACAAACGTAGAAGGGCCGGGAATACACCAAGTAGTGAGTGCATTGCAGGCGAATAATCAGCGTCCGATGGACCAAAGAGGGAATGGGTTCATGCCACGAGGCAGAGACATGGGCTATAGAGGAAGGGGAGGATTCCAAAGCAATCAAGGTAGGTTTCAGAATGCACATAATTAGAATCAGAACGTGCAAGAAGGATTCAACCAAGGGGGACTAGTCAGGCGGCCTCCCCCTGTACGTTGAACTTGTGGGATGACAGGACACATTGCACGCATATGTGTGAGCCAAGGGAATGTACAGTATGGCCATTTCTCAAGAGGGGGGACAGCTTATCCTCCACCACATAAAACACAAACTAGGGAAGGGATTACCAAAGATCAGACAGTGTATCAGACACAAGTGCCGCAAATGCAACAGACACAGCAACCAAAGGAAGTGCAAATGAATTCACCACAAGGGCTGTCGCAACACGCCCCCATGCATACACAACAGTATGCAAACATGGGACAATTACAGACACCCAGTATATGAGGTGCCACTGTAGTGGGAGGGGATCCTTTCACAGGTAAAGGGGTATGTATATACCCATAATAGGACAGCTTACAGGGCGACTTGATATGTTCAGTACTATCAGTGACACCAAACCCCAAAGAAGAACCAAGGGTTGATATGACGATAGGAGGCAAATCTTTACATTTTTTAGTAGATACTGGGGCTACTCGTTCATGCATACGAGAAGGAAAATATCCAATGTCGGGAATTGCCATGAATGCTCAAGGGTTCTCTGGAGCAACGAGTCGAGTTCCTTTTACTGATGAATTACCAGTCTCTATAGGAGAGTGTGACATGCCTGGTCCATTATTATATTCATTCATGGCAGACACCGGTTATCATTTTGGGAAGATATTTGATGAGAAAACGTAACATGACGATTTCTTTCACCGACAAAGGGATAGTGTGTTCCACTCCTGGAATACACTACATGAACGTGGGCGAATGTATACTGACATTCACAGGGTAAGTGGCTCTGAGAGGTGTACCAGTAGAGCCAGAGGTTTTTCTTTATGGGATGAGCATTCTATTGACATGGCTACCTGGCTTAGTGGGAAAAACTATGATGATAACCGACAAGTTCTTGTTTAGACCACAGATACCTATGGACAAAGAGGGGCGACTGACTATCCCTCTAGAATTGGAAGCAGCCATAGTACGAAGGAAAATGGCGATGCTTGAAGGAACGGATGATGAGGGTAGACCATGGAGAACAGTAATAGCTCTCAAAGAAGGGTGCAGGTTGACTGACATTACTGACGATGATATGTTTAGAGATGATCAAACAGACGATGAAGTAGTGTTCTTTATGAGCATCTCATACTGGATAAGAATAGAGAAGAGAGAAATATCACAACGAATGGCAATAATGTGGCAGAATAATGTGGCAGCGTCCAGCATTTTTTAACAAAGACTTGAAGAAGGTGCCCAGCCTCTTATGGACCACAGGCCCTTATGATGTAGGACTTTTGAAGGGGATAGGAGACGTCAAAATAAAGCTGGATCCAGTGGTGATTTTACCTCGAGTAAAACAGTACCCCATGTCTCGAGGGTATATTCAAGACTATTTCAACACTGATTAAACAAGGTATTCTGGTGCCATCAGAATCATCGTGCAATACCACAGTGTATCCTGTGAAAAAATGAAAGGGAGGGTCATGGAGATTCATACAGGACATGAGACCCATTAACCAGATTGTAGAGGCAGAGTTTCCTTTAGTTCCTAACCCGGCGACGATACATTGCAGTATCCCAGTGGAAGCTCGATATTTCACTGTGATTCATTTGAAAAATGCATTTTTCTCAATCCCGTTGCACAAGGACTCAAAATATTTGTCTTCATTTACATTCTGCCAGACTCATCTGAAACATACTAGGCTGCCCCAAGGGTACTGTGAGTCTCCATCAATCTTTAACAGGGTCCTACAGATGGACTTATATTGATTTGAAAAGTGCAGTGATACAATACATAGATGACATTCTAATTTGTAGCTGTTAAGATGGTGAACCGGGACAGCCGGCCCTTTAAGATGAGGTAACAATACTGCGCAAAAAGGTTGACTGTTTTAATATCAATTATCTAAAACAGGGAGTACACCGGACATCAACGGACGTCTCACAGCATGGTCTCTCAAAAAACATGAGTTTTATAGTGAAAACTCATCATTGATGACGTTAAGCTACATATTCACTAACGTCATCCTACGTGGCAAAGTAAAAAACCTAGTGGTAACTGTGATTGGCTCTAAAGGAACATCTAAGTATACGTTCCATACTAGTCTAAGAAACTGCTAGGCTCCTTAACATCAGGTGGGACTCCTAGGCTCTCCCCTCAAACAGGTCACTATGAAAGTCACTAAATACATGACGTCCCATTGGTTACACAAGCTATAGGGCCCTTAATTAAGCGGCCCCCTATAATTGGTTGGCACTCTACATCAGTCAATACTTTTCCACCCACGTTAGCATCATGCATGCTGGACTTCCAGGTGCTGGTGAGCTGGTCATAACCATAGCTTCCCACCAATTAGCATATCATCTATCATCACTTAAGTGGTCTGCACATCAATTAAGGCGTTGAACTCGACCTTGGAAATGTTCTTTGCTCTGGATAATACAGGGGAGTAGAGGCACGCTCTGCCTCCCTGCGTAGGTGTGGTTCATCATGTTTGTCCAGTTTCATTCTTCCACATGACTGAAGACCACAAAATTGAGCTCTGGTGCATTTAAAATACTAGTATTTAATAGACCTCTGACCTCTTCCTTGTTTTCGTCCATGCGTTTTGAACAGGAGTTTCATTCTTTCACACGATTGTAACCAATGTCTGCTCAAGCCAGTACAATACAACCTTGGCTTCTTGGCGCTGGTCCAGCCCCGCCCTTCAGAGATTCACTCCTGTAATTCAATTGCTTTCTTAACTGCGACACACTGGAAATGCCTTCCTTTTCTGGTCCAGCTCTGCTATGATACGTTGTGAAAACATCCATTCTTCACTTACTCCTATATATGTATACGTTGGTGCTTGCCGCAATCTATTCACTACATAGCTAGCCTTAAGGATACTTCGTCTGCTTGCATTTCTTCTCATATGTACACATGTAATATGACTTCATATCTTCATTGTTTCTGTAGCATAAGCCTCTTCATCTTGAGCCCATGATGTCATTTATCATTGATACTTTCTTGATACCTTATAGAATATCTTCATTCTCTTGTCTCTGCATCTCATCTTTGTACGTCAGTCTGGCTTTGTGTGACATCACTACTCAGCTCTTTCAGACATTTGTCCTGTTTCTTCTGGGATTTCATTCAAATGACCATCGTACTGTCGTGTATGCAGGTATGGCTTTCTCAATGGGAACCTTGCTTCCAGGATTCTTCTTAGAATCAGTATTTTCATTGGGACTGCACGTGTTTCACACTGTGGGTCCCAACATATAGGCAATATAGTTGTGGGGGGCACTTGGCTCCCTCTCTACACTCCCCCCTTTGGGCAATTCATCAACCACTCTCCCATCATTCTTCACAGGTAGACATCCTTTTCTGAAGAAATGCTTCTTTGAGACCCATATCTTTATGACTCCTTTCAGGCATCCAGCTGATTTCACATGCTCATCCTTGTTCCAAGTCATGGGCATGCACTGACCACTTGGACTGCAATAGATCCACTTTCCCACATACTTCTTATGGTTTTTTGGATACAGGAAGTTCGTTCCCTCAGGTGCATGGATGCTGGTTTTCACGAAATCTCTGATTTCTTCATCTGTCAACACTTTGATCTTCCATCCTGATTTATTATCAATCGTAATCTTCATTACTATGGCTGTCTTTGCAGTCTTCTTGCATTGTGAGATTATTATCCTAATCACACAGAATCCAAGTAACACTGTCACGATCAGGGCTCCAAGAAACTTGAACATGTCTGCCATCCATTGTGGAACCCAAGAAAAGATTGATCCAAACCAGCTATCATCAGCAATGTCTTCCACTTTGTCTATCATCTGGGCGTGTAACTTCGTCAGCATCTCTATGGCCTCTGTCAAGGTCCCATTCTCCTCGTCATGAGAAGGTATAAATGTGCAACATGATTCCCTGATTTTTTCACAAACACCTCCATCCATAGCTGTGATCATGTCCAGGACATATCTATTCTGAAGAGTCATCCGTCGTATGACTCTCTTTTCTTCCCTTATAGCATTGACTCCCTTTATGGTAGTGTTGATTATCTGCAACAATTCCCATCTGGTAATCTGTAGCCATTTAGTATTTGCTCCAACCTGGATCCTTGGCATGAAGATCATCGTGAATTCACAAAGTCTGGCTGCACAATCTGTGTTCATATGGAGTAAAACGCTTCTGTTGACTTGGCTGAGAAGTAGTTATCTCGCTTTGTTCGACTCATAAGCTCTAAAGATCTCTTCTTCCTCAGGTGAGCATCTGCTTTGGGAAAGCTGTCCATGTTTAAGTCACTTTTAGGAATCACCAATGCTGGAACATGAATATTTACTATGGAACATGGTCCTCCCCAGTCCTTGGGTAGCTTCATATAAGCCTTGGATCCGCATGCCCAATACTGACCCATTATCACTGCTGTCCCAATGTTCATTCCTTGTGCATTCTGGTTCTCTACGACTTTTCTCATGCCATTTTTTCTGAAGCATAGCTTTGCACTTTCCAAAGGCACTATCTGCAAGGGTCCTCCTTTATCTTCAACCCATGTCAATAGTTTAGCAAGTTTCGACCATAAAGGTTTACACAGCATTTATGCGTTCTCAATAGTTGGCTGGTAGTGACCCATTATTATCCAGTCTCTGCCGATAACCACACTTTCTTCCCAACCATCTGGTGATAGCACTGATGCCCAAATCTGAATCTGGCCTCTGTTCTTCCATTTACACATTTCTTCTGCAGATTCTCCTGGACTCTCCAGTCTTCTGTTTACTTCCCATCTGATTCCAGCTCCTTTCACTCCAGCCTTTTCAAATCTGATCACATCATTTTTAGTGTACATCCTATTTCCTGTCTTTGTGTCTTGAACATAATCATCTTCCTCTGGATGTGTCCATTCAGTTGCCCATTTGAGATAGACTGTTTGACCCATGAACTGGCCTCTTGTAAGGCAGAATGCTAAGTGTGATAGAAAATGTGCAGTCAGGATGTCTATTTCAATAGCTATGGAGATTTTAGACTTCCTGAAGCTATAAGGCAGGAGTGCACATACAAAGCATTCCTCCTTCGAGGTACCCTTTCCTACTTCTTTCATATGCTGATACCATATGTTATTCCCCAAGTGTGCGGTACTATCCAGGTAATCATTTAACTCATGATCATCCTCCCTAGCACTTCCCTTAGGTCTCATTCTCCTCTTATGAGTTTCTATAATCATCTCATGAAGTATGTCAGCATAGTTCCTTCTTACTGGACCAATCATAGGAACATTTGCAGTTTACTTGGTTCTTTTACACGTACTATCTGTGTAGGAGAAAGCTCCTGAAGCCTCTTTTTAGTCACCAAATATGATGGCCACAGAGAGTCCTGTATAACCTCCATACATGACCTCCCTCCAAAAGGTAATCCAGTTTTATCTATCACAGGACTAGGTGTCTTTAAAGGTACCTTGAGGGTAGGACCAATTACATAAGGTCTCGGCTGCCTTGTAGTTGCCACATCTGCACCCTCCTTCTGAATAGGAAGATACGCAGGAATCCTTGCTCCATTTGGATCCTGATAGTAAGTAGTGTGCACTGTAAGTGAAAGAAGTATCACTATAAACAAAATTCATGTATAAATGATGTACAAATAAGCATACTTCCTACAATAGTAGCTTCTTGCACATCGTGGATGTCTCTCGTTGTTGGCCATTACATTGTTACTATTGATGCTGCCCATTCTTAATCTTTTCTAAGGAAGGAAAAAATAATTTGTAATGGGACACCATCATAAAAATATTCTGGAAGCTGCTGAGTCTGGTCCACACGTTTCTCGATCAGCTGGCTGCTGCAGGGCGATCAACAAAGTTCCCAATATACACAAAGGAATCGTCCTTTCACCAGAGGAAAAGTAGATGCTCCTCCAGCAAGAAATAAAAGACTTCAGGCAGTACACTTTTGGATCTCTTCCCTCAAAAGTCTCATTCAGAATGTCCTCAGTGTCCTCTCAGAATAAAGATTGACTTGTTTAATTATATCTCATAGTAATTCATTAAGTTCTACAGTATTCCTCGGATCTTTCAAGAAAGTGCAAACATCAGTTTGTCTTCCAACAAGATGTAGGCATTCCTCAAATAATAGAAGACCATCCCTACCAGTCCATGAGCGTTGTCAGCTGATAGGGGCATTTGTGTTTTCCCCACTGTACTCAGGAAGCTGAAGAACTTGCTCTATCATGGCTGCGAGCAATCTCCTCACGATTGGATCAGACATAGGATATTGCAGGAAATTACAGAAGTCAAAAGTTCTCCCCACCAATGCAGGGCAAGAAACGAAGAATGTAGCTAAAAATAGCAAGGATGATCTGATGAACGTTGTCATTGGGCACCACCATGGGCACCCACAAAGAGAAATTCAGTGAGAAAGGAATTGGGGAACTGTTCCCTTTTCCAGTCATCAAAAAGGCAATCCAGATCTGGCATTCTTTCCTTCTCTATCAAGACTTAAACATGTCTCAGTCAAATGTCACCAAGCTCCTGTGGCTCAAGAACAAATAACTTCCCTTTACTCCTTTTTTAGCATCTTAAAGGAGTGTCCTGAAACAAGCCACTGTCCAAAGTATTCTTTACCTGTTTATTTGACAGCTTCTGCATCCTTCTTCCTCGTCATGGATCTCGTCTGCATGTGCTTTGCTTCTCCCCGATGCTTGCTTCCGACTGGGGTGGGGGTGAAAGGGATTCGCCAGTGTAGATCTTTACATCTCCACAAAATATCCATGCACATCTGCCTATCACCTTTACTGCTGATGGCGTTATGTCCTCCACGATGAATGGCCCATTAAAGTGTGGCTGGCTCGTGCCATCTCCTAGTAAAATTCATGATCAGGATTTGATCACCAAGAACATGTTTGCGAAGATATAATTCTTCACATCCGGTTGTTGTATTATCTCCCTCTGTGCTCTGTGCCCCACAACCCTTTCGCTTGAGCTGATCTGAAAGGACAGAGATAATTGTAGTCATACATGTTAAGTAAGCACGTAAATCCTCTCCTAACAATTCTGCTGTTGTCATCTGCATCCCTATCACTATTTCATGGGGCGTAAGATGGTGGTCAGAACCTTGTTGATTTCTCAACGCATACAATGCCAGTGGTAGGGAATGCAACCATCCTTTCTTCAAGGTAAGCTTCAATTTAGCTATTCTTTCTTTAAGCAGGCCATTGAGTCTCTCACAGATTCCATTCGCTTGCAGGTGATAAACCAATGAAAATGTGTACTTTATGCTAAGCAACAAGCTTATCTGTTCAAAGACTTCATTAACAAAATCAGGGGCATTATCTGATCTCAATACTTCACATATTCTCCATCTAGGAAACACTTCTCGTACTAGAAATATCACTGCGCAGGTGGAGTCTGGATGTGTACATGGGCCAGCTTCAAACCACCTTGAAAAGGGACATATTACTACAATCATATATCTGTATCCATTACAGATTTGCAGCATGTTGACATAGTCATTGTATAAATGCTGAAAAGGTCCATTAGGTCTCGGGATGACTCCTCTAACTGTATGCAGTGTCTGCCCAGCAGTAAACTTTTGACATACAATGCAGTTTACTACATAAAATGCAACATGTTCTACCAAATTCGGAACAAACTAATCCTCTGCAATTGTTGCGGCGAGGCTCTCTCTAGTGACATGTGCAGGGTAGTGTAGCTGTTCCAACACCTCCCTTAATAAGGCTACAGGCATCATCGGTTTACCTTTCCTGTCTCCTGAATGATTCAGAAGGAGTTAAAGAACACCCCCTCCACATCCACAGGTCTTTCTCATCCTGTGGCGCTTCCCCTTGAATCTCCATTAGCTGAGTCTTAGACAAGTTGTTATAACTTTCAGGCACCCTCATCATCACTACCATGCTTTCCCTCACATCAGTCGTATCAAACTTCATGATATTGTCTGAACATGCAATGCGTTTCACTTCCTCATCTGCAGCTTGATTTCTGTGCGAGATAAAGTCTACCCTTTTAGTGTGAGCTACGCATTTAATGACTGTGGTGGCTATTGGGAGTTGTAGTGCTTTAATGAGTCTGCCCAATAAGGTGGCATGTTGTACTGGCATGCCGTCCGCTTGGAGGTATCCCCTCCTTTTCCAACGTGCTATCCCTCTGTGTACTGTCGATGTCACATAGGCAGTGTCACTGTACATGGTTACTTCCTGGTCTGCGTGATTCTCGAGCACGACTATCAGCGCCATTAATTCTGCAACCTGTGCTGAGAAGTGAGACAGAAGTCGTGCACTTATCAATACTTCAAATCCTCCATTAGCCATGTGCTTCACCACAGTGACACCTATATATCTTTGTTAATCGCTTTGATTGATTCTTGTAGAACGGTCAATAAAGAGAATCTCCCCAGCTGCCAAAGCAATTTCTTTTACCTTCGATATTTCATCATAGAATTCCTCATAGTTCGAGCAATCATGCGCATGTTAGTCTTCTGCCAGTAGTTCTGTCACAAACATGGCAGGGTTCACTATTCTGCATCTGACTATTTTGATTGGTGGATTCGATATGACTACTTCGTAGGCAGAAGCCCTTTGAGAAGTCAACATACCGTTAGGTTTCTCCAAAATGTTAAACAAAGCATGTTCAACAAATAACATCATGAAACATCCCATTATTATGCTAGCAGCCTTCTCAATGGCGAACGCGGCGGCTGTCAAAGATTGTTTGCAAGGAAAGTTACCCTCATTACTGGGTCTAAAATCCCATTATAATATGCTAGAGGCTAGTGCCCCAACGTGGTTCTCTGTGTGAGTACTGCTGTCATGACTGTGCCATTTGTGTGTGCAAATAAGGAGAATGTCTCAGCACAATTGGGAATTACTAAAACTGGAGCTATGCAAATTGCTTTTTTCAACTCATCAAACCCTTCCTCCATTGCCTCAGTCCAGACAATTTGTTCCTGAGTTCCCTGTGCTTTTTTCAGAGCTTGCAACAAGGGCCTTATATATGAACTGTAGTCAAAGACCCATGCTCTCACATAATTACATAGTCCCAAAAATCTTTGTATGTGCTTTATCGTGTGTGGTTTTGCCGTTTTCAAAATAGCCTCAACTCTCTCTGGAGTAACTTTCTTTCCTTCATGTGAAATTAACTGACCCATATACAATACTTGTTGACCATATTGCAATTTCCCCTTGTCTACTTTATATCCTTTCTCTGCGAGAATGGTCATTAACTGAACTGAATCACATCTGCACTCTTCCTCTGAGGTGCTACAGACCAATATGTCATCTACCTATTGCAATACAACACTTTGAAAATTGATATTGCTTAAGTCCATTAGCAGGACTCTATTGAAAACCGATGGAGGCTCTACCCTTGACAGTACCCTTGAGGTAATCTCAATCTTTTCAGTTTCTCTTGTCTGAACATAAATAACTCAGAGCTTGAGAGTCTTTATGCAATGGGATTGACAAAAACGCATTTTTCAAGTCAATCACAGTGAAATATTGTGCCTCAAAAGGGATACTACATAAGATTGTTGCAGGATTAGGAACTAGAGGGAACTCGGCCTCTACAATTAGGTTAATCGGTTAATCGGGCGGAGATCTTGTATTAAACTCCACAACCCCTTTACTTTTTTCACAGGGTACACTGGCGTGTTACACAGTGACTCTGACGTCACTGAGATACCTTGTTCCATCATGGCAGATATCGTCTTAAAAATACCTCCATCTGCCTCTCGAGACATGGGATATTGTCGTGCTCGAGGTAAAATTGCTCATGGTTTCAATTTAATCCTTACTTCTCCAGCCCCTTTCAACAGGCCTACGTCATTGGGGCCTGTCGTCCATAATGCAGCGGGCACTTTCGCCATGTCTTCATCGAATAACTTAGGCCGTTTCAATACTAACATCATCTCTTGAGGAATCTCGCGTTGTATTGCTCTCACCCAATAAATAATACTTATTTAAAATATTACATCGTCATCTGACGGATGGTCTCTAAACATATCCTCATCAGTGACGTCAGCCAATCTATAACCTTCCCCAATGGCAATTACTGTGCACCATTGTCTGCCTTCACAATCCTTTCCATCATGCTAGGCCATTTCTCCTTGCACTATGGCTGCTTGTAATTCTAAGGGAAAGACTCGTCCTCCCTCTTCATCCATAGGTATCCTTGGCCTAAATAAAAACTCATTAGGTATTTGCACAGTTTTAACCACTAAACCTGGTAGCCATGCTCATAAAATGCGTACCCTATACTGAAAAACCTCTGGTTCTAACGGTATTCCTCGAATGGCTGTTTGTCCTGCAAATGCCATAATAAATTCACTCACATTTAAAGAATGCATTCCTAGCATTGAACACACTATGCCTTCATCAGTGAACGAAATCCTCATGTTCAATTTAGTAATTAAATCTTGTCATAATATATTAACAGGTGTCTGCTTCGAGTATAATAATGGTACGGACATATCACATTCTCCTATAGAGACTGGCAATTTTTCAGTAAAAGGAACTCTACTTGTAGCTCCTGTGAAACCTTGAGCATTCATGGCATTTCCAGACATTGTAAATTTTCCCTCTCGTATACATGAGCGTGTTGCACCGTGTCTACTGAAAAAGAAAAAGATTTGCCTCCTATATTGTCATTAACCCTCGGTTCCTCTTGAGGATTGGGAGTCACAGATAGTAATGAACACATCAAGTCTCCCAGTGAGCTGTCCTATTGTGGGTATATGCTTATTCCTGTACTTGTGAAAGGATTCCCTCCTTCGACAGTGACACCTACGTTGCTAGGAGTCAGTAACTACCCCGTGCTTGGGCCCTGTTGTATTGCATGGGTGAATGCTGTGGCTGCCCTTGTGGCGGATTCAACTGTGTCTGCTGCGTTTGCAAATCTGGTGGCATTCTTCGTGCTTGTGTTTGCTGCACCGTCTGATTTTGGGGAAACCCATCTCCATTCTTTTGAGTGTATGCAGGCGGGTTTGTGGTCCCCCCTCTTGAGAATTGCCCATTTTGCATGAATCCTTGGCTTCTACACATGTGTGCAGGGTGTCCTGACATACCACATGTCTAACATATAGGAGGTCTCCTAATGTGCCCTCCCTGCATGTTTTGTCTATCGTCCAGCGTGTTTTGAAATCCACTATGATTATTTTGGACATTTCCATGATTATTCTGGAAGCATCTGCCCCGGAAGCCTCCCCTTGCCAGTGGTTCAAATCCATTATTACCTTGATCGAATTGCCATTAGTTATTCATCTGTGGCATGCCTGTTGCTTGCTGTGAACCCAACCCTTCCCCACTAGTCAACATTGCCCCTTCTATGGCGTATTTTGACAATTCTTTCTGCACCAATTTCGCCTCTTCACCTTTCCTAGTATCAACTTTCGTTTGACTCTTCTCTTACAATAATCTGCAATAATGCGCAATGGTCAGCTGTATTTCTGACCATGGTTTCGCTTCCATACCTACTAACATCTCGAGCTGTTTCTGCACTTGTTCTGGCAGCCCTTGGCATAGTATATGATAAAATACAGGTATAGATTTCCCCCAAGCCTCGCGTGTCTCCAAAGCCCACTGCTCTTGAAAATTCTGAATGTAAACAAGTGGATCATCCCCTTCCTGCATCTTTCTTGCCATTATAGCTCCCATATCTGACATGTCTGGATATTGTACTCGCAGCGTTTCCAGACTGCCATTCTGCAGTTATTAAATGGTGCTCCACCGTGAGCAGTGTTCAATGCAGTAACACTTCAATACCCTGCTCTTGACCAAATGTCATCTGCTCTCTCCCCAAGAATGGCGATTAGAAGACCTTTAATGTCCCCTTTAGCTATCATGTTTCCTCCTGTCATTTTCTCTAAATCCATTTCCCAGCGCTAGAAGTTAAACTCAGGAATTGACACCTTAAATTGTCCTTATCCATCTGTGGCCACAGTATATGATCTAGCCACGCCAATGGTTCTGACGCCTGCAATTTGGGTAGGTCTAGATTTGACCATATCACTTCTCTGTCTATCGGAGAACATTCTTCAGGACCACATGCGTTACCTCCCTCCTCCCCACGGAAGGTTTCTCTGTCCTCGTCTGACATATCCTCTCACCAACTTGTGTTACTTCCCTCCTCTTCGTCTCTACTCAGAGTAAGACAGCTAAAGACAGTTAGGTTCAAAACTACACAAACCTCCCTCTTTGTCGTACAACTGCGTACTCTAGAGTCAATCATTTTTACCATTTCCTTTCAGTTCTTTCTTAGTCCTCATCTCATGATAGACTTTGTTGATTGCGTCCCCAATGCTTCTATAGTCAAACTCTTCCTCTAGATTTGCTCTAGATGGACCTGGAAGTGGTTCATGTGCTGGGAAAAACTCTTTTATGTCCTCCCATGCCACTACTGGATTAGGCTCCATTAATTCCTTTTTTACACGATCAATGTCGCGTGCTCTCTGCCTTCTCTTTCATTTCATTTTGTCATCAAGATCTCTTTGCATCCTTGCTTCTTATCTCACCCTTTCTTCTTCTTTTCGTTTTATATCTCTTTTTTTTTCATATATATATATATTTTTTTTCATCTATATATTCATATTTATTTTCATATCTCGTTTGCCCTTCATATTTCTTTGTATCTACACCTTTGTGTTCTTTTATCCCTTAATTTCTGTTCTTCCTCTTTCTCTCTATTCCTTTTTAACTTTTCTCGTTCTTCGATTGCCCTCTGTCTGTTATATTTTCTTTGCTCCTCTTCCCTTTCCTGCTTTTTCAGTTGTTTGTCTTGATACAATTGTTCCCGTCTTTGTCTATCTTTCCTTTTCACCCCATCTTCTTTTAATCATTCCTCTCTACCTCTGTCTGTTTTGTCTCACTTGTCTTGATCTTCCCTTTGCCTCACGTCCCCGATGCTCTTACCATCGAGTTTGAGCAAAATCTGACCACTCTTCTATATGAACACTTCCTCATCAGCTTTATCTTTCTCTCCTTTCCATCTCTTTATTTCCCATCCTATGCCTAAGGATGTACTTAGTCAACCACTTCTTTCCTTTTCCCGTCTCTCTTTGTCCCTCAGGACTTTAGAGATAACCTCTCTTTCATGAAATTTCTCTGGGCCCTCGTCTGCTATGTGCAGGCGACTCATTTGCCGGATTGATGTACCCTGCTGCCACCTTAGGTTCTCTTAATGGGTACACTCCATCATTTTTTGTACTATCGCCGTTGACTTCAGGTTTGGCTGGGGAAGCATAAGGCTCCTCACCCCCCTCTCTGCATGTATTTATTAAGAATCCAGTCCTCAGGAGGTGGCTCTTCCCTTTCCTCCTGGTACATTTTCCAGAGCTATAAGCTCGCTAGCCTTTTGTCTAACTTTTTTCCTGTGTATGCTGCATGCAAGTATGTCGTCATGTGTTGCAAAACTGCTTTTGATAGTTCTCCCCCTTGTGGTCATGGCATGAACATCTTATCTGCTGTGCCCTTAACCCATTCCGCACTGTACTGTTTAAGCTTGGGTGTGTGTTTTGTCAACTGCTTGCACAGATGTGTAAGTGGAGTAATATCCTCCATTTAGACTCGTCACACTTCACTGTCAATACTCACCTTTACACTTTGCATTTTTCACAAATAGTTTTCAGGGAAATAGTACAACATGAGTGTGCACCAACAATCACAGCTCCAAACCCTTTGTATCACATTTTACGTCAATCTATTGATCCTTTAAACACCATCAATGTAACTAAACAAATCAATAATTAAGTCTTAAATCTCGTGTTTCCTTATTCACATCTCTTAATTCTTCTATTATTTCTTCACCACATATATATTTATACAACACGTAAAAGAAATAAACAAACTGACATACTCGACCGACCACATATAGCTCATTCTACGATCCTCAAGACTTATCCTCACCCCTAATAAATATACCAATTGGGATGTGAATTATTCTCTTTGGACTGTCTTTAAACAAGTCCGGAGCCCACGTCATTCGCTAATGTGACTCTGGGACTCTGTTACGTGCTATGACGCAGGACACTGGGCTTCCATAGTGACGTTGCTCGTCTCACGATTTCTCAATTGCTTGGTTCCTCTCCTCAAGGCATTTACTTAATAACTTGACGCTCATCGTCTCAAGTTGTTTCTATCGACCTCCCTCCGTTACTCATTTTCCCTTAACATTCTCTTCATTCACTGCCAATTCACAGTTTGCCACCTCACTCCGTTTTTACTCAACATTCGCTTTTTCGACTTCCGACTCTCGGGATCGTCGCCTCTTTATCAGCCGCTTCAGCCTTCCGTCCGTTCAGCTTCCTTTAACATTCGGGAGGGGATTTTATACAAACTGAGGGACCCGTCTCACCTACGCTTGCAAACCTTATTTTTAAAAACTATTTCTGCTATCGACAGGGAGCTTCACGACCTTCCAGCCGAATGGTGTTAGGGAGAATTCTCTGTTTAGGCTGAATTTCCTAACCTAGTGAGTCCCCCAGCAGCTTTGCTGGATTTCTGGAGGTTTCTTTTTCCTCCTGCCAAGAGTGAGTCTCTTTTCCTCACACTCTTGGACATGATTTGAGGGGTTCCTTTGACTGTTAATGTGTTTTATGGGCTGTGGGGTCTTTTACTCCATAGGGTCTCATGTGTTTTTACTATGTGTGTTACACAGCACCCTCAGTGCAGTGACACAGGGGTGTCATAGTGACACCCCACCATAGACTCCATACCCTTGGACTGACTACTGTCTCCCAAGGCATGTAAAGTCACCATTGGCTTTACTAGTCCCAAATTATGAACAGAAACCAGTACAAAACATCTTATTGTGGACGTACTGGTCGGGGCAATTTGATTGACCCGGGGTCTGTTATTCGAGGGGCACATCTCCGTCCCCCCTGATCGAGTTTTGGCTGGTGGCAGTGGATACTACTTTTTATATTCGACCGCAAATATATCTCTATGGGATTTTCCCATTGTTCGAGGCTACAAAATGTAATTATTTAATTCTCATAGCCTCCAACATACCGCCGGTTTATTTATTTAATATTAATTCGCCGGTTGGTATTTTTTGCCAGAACTCGATTCTAAAATGGCGTTTGTGTTCTCTTCTGTGACTCCAACGCAAGTTGAGCCCTTTGTTCCACTTTTTGGCGGGCTTCTCCACAGAAGCCTCCAAAAGTGGTGCCACTCTGCCTGGGTACCACAGGGGGTGTGGGAGGGGGTTTAGGCACCCTGGACTGAGTTACCTTGGTAACTCAAGTCGCACTCTTGTGTGATTGGCCCAAGTGGTGAGCCGGCCGGCTCACCACTTAGCATGTTTGATTGACAGCTAGGCTGAGTGAATGGGGGTGTGCTGCATAAAAGAAGGG
This sequence comes from Ambystoma mexicanum, assembly GCF_040938575.1. Taxonomy (NCBI): domain Eukaryota; kingdom Metazoa; phylum Chordata; class Amphibia; order Caudata; family Ambystomatidae; genus Ambystoma; species Ambystoma mexicanum. The sequence continues at coordinate 924,259,815 of NC_090926.1, read as the reverse complement.
CTTTTGGGACTGGAACTTTAGAAGTCGCCACAGGACCTGAAAATCCAACGAGGGAGAAGCTGAGCCGACCTGCTACGACGACACCACCGGTGGAGCCCTGCGGAACCGACTCACCACTTCCCGACGACAGAGAAGATCTCCCGGCTGGAGAGTCTTCTTCCCCTGACTGGTGGGCACAACCAGTTTACCTTCTTTTTCTTGCATCCCAGGACGTCTTTTGGTCGAATTGCCGTGCCAAGCACCCCGGCAACCAGATAGCCACTTACCACTGGACCGCAAATAAAAGGACTGCTCCTTTTAACTGAGAACTCTGCGGCTGGTTTCTTCCCTGGCAGTGCAACGGACTCCTGTCTTCCTCCCCAACGAGATCCTCTCTTCCCCCAGACGAAGCACTAACTTGCATCCGCTGCCAGGAACAACTGCCCCCGCTGGAGTATTCTCACCACTTTAAGGTACTGTGTCCGCCAGGCCTCCCTTTCTAAAGATTGCTACAAGGTAAAAATAATCCCTTAACCTTCTGGACTGGGCTGGCCGTCTTGACCATCTAACTGGTCCCTTTCTTTTGGTCCAACTCTTTCTGAACTGATTGCGAGACTTTTCGGTACTTTGAACCGTGTGACCTTGAACACTTTTCGACCGGAGCCTCTTAAAGTGGGTCCGGCATTGTTAACTTTGACTTTACTGTTTTAACCTGCCTTCTTCTCCTACTGTGTTCTTTTGAAAGTGTTGGGATCTGTTTCTATCTTTGCTCTGCCTTTCTCTCCCTTTTAAACCAATTGATTAGAGTGCCATCTTCGTTAAGCGCTCACCGCTGTCTGAAAATAAGTGTTGCTTTACTTAAGACTTGTCTAACTAATCGTTGAAGGGAGTGTATATCTTTTAGTGACCGTGTTTTTGAACTGCTTGATATTAGTGCCAGTGCGTTTTATTAGATGTGGTTTTAAATAAATAATTATATCTCTTTTACACCAAGCTCTGGTCAGTGTTTGCTTGTTCTACTGTGTTCTTTTGACCTATTGTGAATACTCTGTATACTGCCTAACTCTTCTTGAGGGAAGTCTGACTGCTCAGCCACAGCTACCAAGTGAATCTGTGTGGTACAGACTGCTACCAAGTGGGTTTACTGCCAAACACCTGTAGTCTTAAATCTTTTGCAGTGGTCCCAAAGGGAACTGCACAGGTTTCTGCCTAACAAATGGCAAGTGACATCCGATATTGCCGGGACCCAAAAGCTTACTATCTTGATGGATTTTTAACCATCGTCTCTGCTACCACGTGAACCGGGACAGCAGGCCCTTTAAGACGAGGTAAAAATACTTTGAGATGAATGGGGATGCAAAAGTTACTCAAACATCAATAATCGAAATGACTCAGGAAGTTGGCCAAAAGGTTGACTGTTTTAATATCAATTATCTAAAACAGGGAGTACAATGGACATCAACGGGTGTCTCACAGCATGGTCTCTCAGAGAAGTTTATAAAAAACATGAGTTATGTAGTAAAAACTCATCATTGATGACGTTAAACTACATATTCACTAACGTCATCCTATGTGGCAAACTACAAAAACCTAGTGGTAACTGTGATTGGGTCTAAAGGAACATCTAAGTATACGTTCCATACTAGTCTAAGAAAGTGATAGGCTCCTTAACATCAGGTGGGACTACTAAGCCCTCACCTCAAACAGGTCGCTATGAACGTCACTAAATACACAACGTCCCATTGGTTACACAAGCTATATGGCCCTTAATTGCGCAGCCCTCTATAATTGGTTGGCACTCTACATCGTCAGTACTTTTCCACCCACGTTAGCAGCACATAGGCTGGACTTCCAGGTGCTGGTGAGCTGGTCATAACCATAGCTTCCCACCAATTAGCATATCATCTATCATCACCTCAGTGGTCTGCACGTCAATTAAAGCTTTGAACTCAGCCTTGGAAATGTTCTTTGCTCTGGAGAATACAGGGGAGTAGGGGCACGCCCTGCCTCCCTGCCTAAGCGTGGTTCGTCATGTTTTTCCAGTTTCATCCTTCCATTTGACTGAAGACCACAAATTTGAGCTCTAGTGCATTTAAAATACTAGTATTTAATAGACCTCTGATGTCTTCCTTGTTTTCGTCCCTGCCTTTTGACCAGGAGTTTCATTCTTTCACACAATTGTAACTAATGTCTGCTCATCCCAGCACAATACGACCTTGGCTTCTTAGGGCTGGTCCGGCCTTGCCCTTCTGAGAGTCACTCCTGTAATTCAATTGCTTTCTTAACTGCAACACTGAAAAGGCCTTCCTTTTCTGGTCCAGCTCTGCCATAATACGTTGTGGAAACATCCATTCTTCACTTACTCCTATATATTTATACGTTAGCGCTTGCCACAATCTATTCACTACATAGCTAGCCTTAAGGATGCTTCGTCAGCTTGCATTTCTTTGCATATGTACACATGTAAAATGACTTGATATATTCATCGTTTCTGTAGCATAAGCCTCTTCATCTTGAGCCCAAGATGTCACTCATCTTTGATAATTTCTTCCTTATAGAATATCTTCATTGTCTTGTCTCTGCATCTCATCTATGTACGTCAGTCTGGCTTTGTGTGACTTCACCACTCTGCTCTTTCAGACATTTGCCCTGTTTCTTCTGGGATTTCAATCAAAATGACCATCATACTGTCGTGTATGCAGGTGTGGCTTTCTCAATGGGAACCTTGCTTCCAGGATTCTTCTTGGTATCAGTATTTTCACTGGTACTGCATGTGTTTCACACTCTGGGTCCCAACATATGTTATGTTATGTTATGTTATGTTATGTTATGTTGTGTTATGTTATTTGGCATTTATATAGCGCTCTCTATATATCATTGGTATGAACTCAAAGCGCTGGTAGGTTGAACACCCTCGGGGACCGCAGTCCACGTCAGTAGAGAGAGAGAAAGTGTTGTAGGGTGCATGGGAGCACCAGTTATGTGTGCAGCTGATGTAACTGCCAGATGGTAGCTGCATCCTAGCGTTAGGTGGAGAAGATATCAGTTGAATGTGTGCAGTCTGGTGGGTGGACACCCAGACAAGGTTCTGGCTGTGTTAGGCCTGTAGGACGCTTATTTCATGGTATAGCTGCGTTTTATTAGAGTGATGAGATATTCATGGGGTAATGTTCGAATGTGAACAGCTAGGCCGAATTGATCAGGGGTATAACTGCATTCTAATTGTGTGATGGTGTAGAGTAGAGAGTATGCGTAATGATATGGGATGGGAGTGTTTGCGTGTGTTTATCAGCCAGTGCAGCAGGAGCAATTTCTAGGTTGAAGTTACTGAGAATATTTGTTCTTCTAAGTGTGACACTTGCCGACATTTTACCATCCTGTTTCGATGTGATGCAGACTAATGTTCACAACTATAACTAAGGGTGGCATTTGCTAACATTCACAATTCTATCTGGGTCTGGCATAGCCCAATGTTTGTGGTTTTATCTAAATGTGGTATTTGTTAATATTCGACAACATGCATCGAAGTATGGCAATTGTTAACATTCATGTTGCATCTAGATCCTATCTGGCGCAGGCTAATGCTCACAATTCTAACCAAATGTTGCACTCGCTATCATGTACAATTCTTTCCGCGGTGCGGCGATGGCCGATGTTCACAATTCTCTCTAAATGTTGGACTACTTAACATTCACAGTCCTATCTAGATGTGAGGCAGGTTAAAGTTCACAATTCTAACTAGGTGTGGCATTGCTAACATTCATAATTCTGTCTGGGTCCGGCGCAGGCTAATGTTCACAATTCTCTCTAAATGTCGGCCTACTTAACACTCACAATCCTATCTAGATGTGATGCAGGTTAATGTTCACATCTCTAAATGTTGGGCAACTTAACATTCACAATCCTACCTAGATGTGAACAGAGCAACCGCTCCCCTCCCCACCCATGCCACACCCACCTTAGTGATTGTTGCTGGTTGACGGCTGGCCGCCGGCTTTGCCTGCAGTTCTTGAGGGTAGACCTCGAAAGATTTGGCCTGGGCCATTTTTTGACGGTGGGTAGCTTCTTTGTACAGTTCTCAGACTTCCAGGGTTCAGGTAAAGGTGTATTAATGGATCCCTTCAAGCGATCATGTGGCACGAGACAGGGATGCCAGTTATCCCTGCTTCTTTATGCTCCTACCACAGCTATTAGAGGTAATCACAACCTGAGAGGTAATAAATGTGGCAAGTCGAATTTGTCATTCGCACATATTCTGGGAATACCTGGATGACAAAGGAAGAGTTCAGGAAATGGGGAAAGTGGTAATTTGCGGGCCGGAGGATCAACATGACTAAATCAAGCATCCTACCAATACAACTGAATGGGTCAAGCGCAGTGAAGAAAGGGGGCGGGGGTTGGCACAGAAGGGAATGAAGGTTGGAAAAGTTGTAGATATTTAGGTGTAAGAATTCCTACCAATTTATGTGCTTTAAATGTCAACCCTCTTCAAGTCCTTGAGAAAGGATCTTCTGTTCTCTTGGTTTGGTAGGATGACCTCAGTAAAGATGACCGTTCTCTCTAGTCTGCTTTTTTTCTTCACTATGAGCCCTACGCCTGTACCTGAGAGCCATTTTAGAGAAGTTGGTTTTATGAAATGTAATAGGCATTTGTACAACTCCTTCCACCATTGTTATGGTCTCAAGAAGCTGTAGTATGTAATATTCTTCTGAGTTCTAGAATGCGTGTGTGCGCATTTTAGTCAATACGAAACGTATGGGTGGCCAAGTCATTGTTAGTCGCCCATGTTGAGAAGGGATGTGGGGAGGTGAAGATAGTCTGGAGAGTATGTGAGATTATGGCCCTCATTACGACCCAGGCGGTAAGTTACCGCCTGGGCCGTGACTTTACCACCATGGCGTAAACTACGTTTACGCCATGGTGGTTGGCGGACTTACCGCCCCATTCCGACCTTGGCGTGGCGGTAAGTCCCCAATCCCCATTTACCCTTCCCCATTCCCATTTTTGCCCCATAGGGCATAATGGGAGTGGGGAAGGCGTTAATTACGCCACCGTAAATTACGGTGGCGTAATTAACTCCATGGTCCCTTAGCGCCATGGATTTTAACACCTGCTAAAAGCAGGTGTTAAATCTGCCATGGCGCTAAGGGACCTCGTACTCAGGCGGTAGGCGGCGCCGTAAACCCCTTACCGCCTGAGTTGTAATGAGGGCCTATGTGTACAGCTAGGTAGAGATAGCTAATGTCAGGTGTTGTTCAAAGTGTAGTGTGCACCCATGTTAAACTACACAAGTACCAAGATTTGCAGCACCTGCCCCACCAGTGGCACAGAGCAGGTTCTGTAATCTTGAACCATACAAGTTATGGTGTGGTGGATGGTATTCTCAATTATTACAGCCACATCCAATTTGCGATCACAAATGTGTCAGCTACAGTGAGCCAAGCTCAGCTGTAGAAGGTAATGGGTATCTGGTCACAGGCTGAGCCTGATGGGACAAGAACCCAAATGTCCGTGCCTCTGATCTATGAGAGCATGTAACACCCTTTGGCAGGGACAGCCACACAGCAGGTAGCTCTGCCCTGGGCCCATGCATCATAGGATCAAACCCATTCATAGGGAGTATCCGTGTCAGGGTGCTCATGATCCTAGTGATGAGGGTGGAGGCGTTTGAGTCTGTTCAGTGGAACAAGACTCCCACCAGTTTCCCCCTGCCTCCCTCCTTTCTGTACCCTCCACTTACTCTAGAGCAAAGCACCTTGGGTGTGATGTCAGAAAGGCAAAGTCCTTCAAGAACAGTGAGCCTTAGTATTTCAATCAACTGCAGAATTTTGCCTTTAAAAGAAGGGGTCTTCCACCACTTGTTAAAACCTCTCCAGACAAAAGATTTGCTCTGAAGCAGCCGAGAAGAAATCTCTGGACATCCCCAGGGAAAATTTCACTTCCAAAGCCCTCAGCCCGAGGTAAAGAAGCCATCCAAGGCAGAAGATGTGCTCCCTACCCACTCCCATGGCACATTGGGGTGAAACTTTGCTATGACCCATGGCTTGCCACCAGAATCTCCTATAGGCAATATGTGTGGGATAGTTGAGGTGGGGGTACTTGGCACCTTCTCTACAATGGATTTCTGAACTCTGACCTGGTGGGCAGAGGTTCAGAAGGCCAGCTTAGTTTCTTGGAACAGGGCAACCGTCTGGACAAGCCATACCAATCAAGGTAGCATTGGCGGCGGTCAAGACTAGGTCTCAGGAAGGGTGAGGGTGACTGAAAGACCTCAAAGAGCACACAGAGAAAAGGACACTATAAATCACTCCCAGACAGGTGTATCTATATTAAAAATATAAGTACATTTATTCAAGGCCTTTGAAGTTCAACACACAGCAATTATCAATAGTGATAGTGATACATCAAACCAACACAACACTACACTACTATAATACATATATACAATACCAAGGGCATAAAATGATAAAAGCACAGAATGGGTCCACAACCTAAAAGGAAAGAAGCAAGCAGTGCAAATAGTCTTTAGGCAGTTCTTCATGAAGTAAACCCTAACTGAGAGGCAGTGCAGTCCCTATGAAGAGAGGAACCAAGCACTAAATGTACTTTCAAATGCTGGTGCACGCGATAGTGCAGAAGGGCGAAAACAGGGTCTCTTGCAGGGGCTATATCAGTTCAGGAAGATGGGTAAGGTAATGAAGAACAGGTTCCCACTATTCGTGGAGGGTCCCCCCAAAAGGCCAGAAGAGGTTCCATGAGTTGGGAATGGTTCGATAGCACAGGCTATCTGTGTAAAAGAGAGTGGCCGTCAGGGGATACTCAGGCGTAAAAGTGGATGGATGCGCTACGGGTCACCGGTAAGGGTTGCAGGCACTCACTGACCCCCGGCACACTCAAAACAAAAACTTCGGCAGCCAAGTCCACTTCGGTTGCAGGTTCAAATGCAGCAGTTGTGCGGCTCTGTGGCTTTCAGCAGCAAAGTTACAGCGATGATTCCCTGGCGGCACAGTGGCGATTTCTCCACTCCTGGTGGATGGATCAGGCCAGTTCCACTGTAGCAGGCTTCAGGGCTCAGAGGGGCACAGCAGCAAGGCACCTGCAAAGTTCGTTACTAAAGCTGGGCGACACGGTAACCGTGTGTACTCCGGTTTGGGCACTCTCTCTTTATTCCAGACCTGGGAATGCCAAGTGTATGAAATTCAGTGTGAGAGTGCCCTGAATACAGAGCTTGTAATGTACCAAGTTTCAAGGATCTCTTCAGTGTAAGAGAAAAGGTCCTGAGCAAGCTGGTCAGCCCACTGGTTGACTCAGGGACACTTTCAAGAAGGCTTACTTGCAGGGTTTGATGAAGTGCAGAGAATAGTTGGTCCCACTATTCCAATGGGTTGAAGCATCTTCACAGACCTAGTTCGATCAGATGCAGAGGGGTCCAGCAGGATGACAGCAGGCTCAGGGTGCCAAACCTTCCAGAGGTTACCAACGGTTTCCTCAACTCAGCTTCTTAGTTTCAGGATACTTGGATTCTATCCCGGATTCAGTCAGAAGTCAAGAGATCGACCTGGTGTGGGTGTTTGGGGCCTTCTCTTATCCAGAATCTCCTTTGCACCAAAACGAAGGGGACCCAATGGGAGATCTGCTCACATACAGGCACACCAGACGTGGACCAATCACGGACCACGGTGGTCCCAGTCATTCACAGCACACCAGACTCTCTGGCACCCAGGATGTGTGTCGGAACTAGACAGTCCAATCCACATCCTGGAAGCACACACTCAAGGCATGCAGAAGCCTGTGAAAGCTTGGCTTTTTGTGGGAGAATGCATGCCCAAATAAGGACTGAACCGGGTCGGCTTAACCTGGGGAAGGCAAAGGGGCATCGCCTCCACATCATCCTAAAAACGCTTAGCTCTAGATGGAGGAACCAGTTCTTATAAGTTTGTCGCACCGTTCTGATCCCCTCCACCCTTTCCACTGCAGAGATCGAGAATGCTTTTTTAAGTTGAGCGATCCTTTGCCTCATTCATTTTCTATGGGCAGCTACCTCTTCATTGTATAGGTGACAATGGGATGTGGATTTGCGCCGAGGGAGTCTCCTCCTCATGGTTCCATGCAGCGTGGCTACACATTTCCCAAAATAAGCAGGGGTAAAGACTTGATAATTCCATGCCTCAAAGTTTGTTGCCACATATATGGACAGTTGGCGATTGAACTTCCTCGCCGAACCCCCATTCCAAGAGATCCTATTCCCACTGTTGTTAGATATTAGGGCTTTGGAAGCCGCTAGTATAGGCTACACTTGCCCCAAGTACAGTTCAATCGAGAAAACGGTTTCCAGTAAGTAAATGAGACGTAACTTTAACCCTGAAATCAATACATCTCAGGGAGAGCCACTCATCTGTGAAAGCGTAAATCCAGTACTGAGGTTGTGTGACCATTTGTCCAGATGGGGAAAATTGTTAGATCCCAGTCATTTAACTAGGATAAAACAAAACCCTCCAAACATGTAGACCAAATCTCCCTGTTTCTTTTCTCATTTTTACTTTTGGGATCTTTTTTTCCCAAAGATTCCCGTTCATCATTATATGAGCAGTCAGAATTTAAATACCCCGCCAAAATACCATGGGCCTCATTCCGAGTTTGGAGGTAACCACGCCGCTATTTGCAGCATGGCTGCCTCCAAACTCGTTCCGATTCTGCCCTGGTGAATGGAGCAATTACCGGTAATTCCCCATTCACCAGGGCCCTTCCCCATTCCCATTTGAGCCCCCATAGGGTACCGTTTTTAACTCTAAAGTCCCTTTGCGGGTCCCGTCCTTAACGCCTGCTAAAAGCAGATCCCTTTTGAAATTGGTAACCAGCAATACTCATTCCCCTGGGACAGGAAAAGATCCCAGCAGTGTCTGAGGGCTAGGCTTTGAGACCCTTTCCACAGATGGCAAATACATTGATAAAGAAAACACAATCGGTGAGTGAAGAACAGTCAGAGCCTGGTGTGTGTATTGAAAAGGATACAAAGTAGCAGATTGGTTGCGTGTATAATTACACGTTCTCGAAAACCTCTGTGTAACAAAAGGAAGTGTCAGCAAAGAGGGGAGCTGTGCGTATACATGAAGTGTGAGCGAAATAGAGATCCTAAAAAGGGGAGCTGAGCAATAAATGAAGTGGGAGCTCATTTCCCAAAACAAATGGAAAAGTATTGACATAAAGCAAAGAGTGTTGGAAAAGAATTGGGGTGGCCTCCAGGCAGGCGATTGATCCATAAGGGCAGCAGAGACCCCACCACAAGAAATAAGCAAAATACATGTGTGAACCTTTTGACAAGTTGGTAACAAATATGAGGGGCAGGTGGTGAGACCCTGACCTCAGAAGAAGTTGACAAATTGTGAAGGGAACCCTGAAAGAAGCTAATTGAACTGTTGTGGAACCTTTGTGTTTTACAAGTTGAAAATCTGCGTTAAAGAAAATGGAACATTGAATCAAAGAGGGGCTTTAAACTTAGGCAAGGAAAGTCTAAGAAGTCTGTTGAAGTGTATGGTCCAGAATGTTTTGAATCCAGGAAATGGGAACCTATAGAAAACCAATAAACTTTGTGTAAAATGAATGTTGTGGTGCCAAGAAGGGTCTGAGCTTGGACAAGGGAAGCCAGAGAGACCTGTTGTGAGTAATAAGGTACTTTGAACTGAAAAGTCTGTTGAACTTTGAGATCCTGAGTGCTTTGAACTTGGGGAAGGTAGATATTGAAGAACTCCAGTGCCATCCTGATTTGACTTTGAAGTCCATCCAGTCCCCTACAGATTGTTATCATATAGAAGTGAGGGCAAGTATAGGTCTTGACCCAAACCCAGACAATATTTTATTTTGGACTAACAGACTTAGATTTCCCTTAGCCTACTTTCTTTTAGGCAACATTTACACCTAGGGCAAGTTAGGCATTACACCATCCTGACCAGAAAAATAAAGGTTTTGAAACTGTGGAGTGCTTGGCTGAGTGTTCAGTGGTGTACAGTGGTTAACAGTGGCCAGAATGGAGTATTTCTTCAGTGTTTATTGACTTTAGGAGGAGCCAGTAACCTACAAAACCCCAGCACACAGCGGAGCATGGCGGAGTGCTTGGCTGAGTGTTTGGCTGTTCGGCTGTCGGGGGAGGCGGAGGCGTAAGTGCTCTTCGATTCACTACTGAAAGTGATACCCACCGGACAAACCTTTTAACAAAAGGATTGTCAGGTAAGCATGTAGGTTCACAGTGTTTCCGAATCTCGCCACTTGCTCTCCTATCTAACACCGGCCGATAAAATGCATGCATAACCAGTGCAACATATTTCATATTCTGCCATTCTGCCCTTGCTTGTGCTGAACCAGAGACTGTTAGAAATTAACCAAGTTCTTTGCACTTTGGTATCTCTTTATGAGGGTACAAAAAATGATATTAAGGCTAACGTAATTGTTTTACAGTCTTTGGTGGAAAAGATGGACACGATGAGGTCACAATCATCACAGGGGGCCAAATATCCCCAATTCAACCTTATGTAATAAAGAGACGAGGCTCCAGGGGAAATTCGTAGTCAGACTCTTGTACAAGAGTCCCTGGAGTCGGAGCTGGGTTGTACAAACTGTTTGAAGGGTGGGGAGAGAAATGTCAACCACGTTGTCTTGGAGGGTGGGATTTCAGTGAATGCTATGAAATCTGTCCTTCCTAATTTGAGAACAGTATCATCTCTCAATCCTAACCCCTCACGTAGTCCTCAGTCTTTAGTAGCCTTAACTGATATATCTTGTTACGAGGTTGAAAATACAGGGATCCCTACGATTACCACTTGTACCTCCAAAAAAAGGAAGAAGTAGGATCCCATAGGTGCCCCCGTAATGAAGAAATCCAAGAACCTACCATTGCCCAACTCAACTAACATTGGAACTAAAACCTTCATGTCTGGATTATTAAATCAGCCCGTGTTGAGAGGCACGTTATTTAAGGAACCCAGAGTTGAAAAACTCAAAACCCCTGGTAACCTGCAACTACCTAAAGCTGTGGTTCAACATGGTAAATCAAAGCAAAAGAAACTGCTGGACTATTCAGCTGAAAAATGGAAAAAAGGAAAAGTATTGGGATTCGAGGGGGGTTTCCCCAGCTCTCAGCAGTGTTCCACCTTTGTCCCATTTGGATTTGCCCAATCAGAGAGGGGAGAATGGGGGTGGGGGAGTTGGTGTGGACAAATGTGTAAATGAGGGCCGAAGATCTAATGAGGAAAAGCCCCTTCCGATGTGCTGGCCCCCTGACCCTCATAGGGTGTTTGTCTTGTCCATCCCACCCACACTGAAATGTTTGGATACTTGTGGGAGGGTTGAGACCATAACTGGAGTAGGAAAGATTGTTTCCAACCAATATCCCCATGTACTAGAAAGGGTATAAGTGGGAGCCTTTTGTGTTGTTGTCAACTCCCTACTGCCCCAGGTAGGTTTGAAAAAAGGTTCTCCTCTAATCCTATTACGGTGGAGAGGTCCATCGCTGATGAGAAACCCAGATGGGCAAACAGGCCTACGTGTCCAGTTCTAATAGAAAATAGTAATTCAATGGGATCCCCCAGAAATAGGTCCTCTAAGAATCCTGATAAAAGCAGGGATCTCATTTTTAGTGGCAACGATTTAAACAGTATTTTGGTTTTTGAAAGTGTACTACCCGAGAACTAAACTGTCATTCTCAGGCATTCAACCATACTACATCTTCTTTCCTTGATCCCTACTCTGGAGCATATCACGACCACTGTCATTCGCAGGGTGGACTTCCCGGACCGTCAACACTTGGAACGTTCAGTTGTAGTGTTTAACTTGAAATTTGTTGGCACAATTCTGAAAGAAAGAGATATCATTAGAGTTCAGGACTTTGATGTTTAACGGTCCTTTGAGAATGTGCAGAAGCCGGATTGCAATCAGGGTAACCTCGGGGGATCCTCACCCTGAGACGCGATTGAAATCCTGCAACAAAAGATGACTCAATCAGAGTCTTGGCAACTAAATGGGTTGAATGATAAGTGAATGAGAGAGGGTTGCAATGAATTAGATTCACCCAAGTTCAGGCAGCTCAATCTAGCCTGCTGAAATACAAGAGGATATGGGTGCCTTTTTATCTCTGTGGAGGCCACCAACATCTTGTGCTCTTACTCAGTTATTGCTCTGCAAGAAACTTGGCTCATGCAGATTCCTTCCTTCAAAGGATATGTTGTGACTGGGCAACCAACCACTCAGGGACCTCGGGCTGTCCTTCGGGGTGCCTCCTCATGTTAATAAAGGCGTCTTCCTCTCTCATACTCTTGAGCTCCTATGATATATGCCAAGGAGCTTTAGCTACGACTATTGAAGCTATTACTAAAGAGGGATGTTTGGAGCTGCTACTAATTAATGTGGATTGGCATGACCGGCTTGCTGAGTGGGAAGAATTCTTGTTGGGTATCGAACAGTGCATAGTGGCATGGTTTTCCAGCCCGACAAGGAGACATGGGGCCTCATTACAAGTAGGGCGGTAAGGATTAACGGTTACCGGTAACGAGACTGGTGCCGTTAAACCCTTACCGCCCTACTACGAGTTCCCTTTGCGGGTCCTTCCTTAACGCCTGCTTTTAGCTATAGGTTCCCATTTCCTGGATTCAAAACATTCTGGACCATACACTTCAACAGACTTCTTAGACTTTCCTTGCCTAAGTTTAAAGCCCCTCTTTGATTCAATGTTCCATTTTCTTTAACGCAGATTTTCAACTTGTAAAACACAAAGGTTCCACAACAGTTCAATTAGCTTCTTTCAGGGTTCCCTTCACAATTTGTCAACTTCTTCTGAGGTCAGGGTCTCACCACCTGCCCCTCATATTTGTTACCAACTTGTCACAAGGTTCACACATGTATTTTGCTTATTTCTTGTGGTGGGGTCTCTGCTGCCCTTATGGATCAATCGCCTGCCTGGAGGCCATCCCAATGTTTTTCCAACACTCTTTGCTTTATGTCAATACTTTTCCATTTGTTTTGGGAAATGAGCTCCCACTTCATTTATTGCTCAGCTCCCCTTTTTAGGATCTCTATTTCGCTCACACTTCATGTATACGCACAGCTCCCCTCTTTGCTGACACTTCCTTTTGTTACACAGAGTTTTTCAAGAACGTGTAATTATACACGCAACCAATCTGCCACTTTGTATCCTTTTCAATACACACACCAGGCTCTGACTGTTCTTCACTCACCGATTGTGTTTTCTTTATCAATGTATTTGCCATCTGTGGAAAGGGTCTCATAGCCTAGCCCTCAGACACTCCTGGGATCTTTTCCTGTCCCAGGGGAATGAGTATTGCTGGTTACCAATTTCAAAAGGGATCTCCAAGTCTCCTGGCTCTCTTCCATGGACTCTCCAGGCTCCTTGGAGACACGACCTCCTTGCCAGGGCTCAAGTCGAGGGTACACATGGGTGGACAGAGTCTACCCACTTTTTTCAGAGGGGGGACTCAGTCCCCCCAGCTAAAATGAGAAACATTGAATGTCCTCTTTGAATTTATTAATTAAAGTCGACCTCTGGGCTCAAAATGCAGTCACTAGGTTTTCAGGCCGAACGCTTCACCACTGCACTATATAACCTGATGATAAATAACAAACAACTAATGGTGAAATGTCCCATTTCGGTACTGCAAGTTCCAGGGAAAACATGTTTATTGGTTCTTGGAGTTTAAACATGCACACCTTTTAACGTTTTCAAAAACACTTTCCGAAGAAAATATCCTCTCTTGGTTTTGTGTGTGTGTTGATTTTACGAAAGGCAAAGGCCATTCGTCCTGTGTAATTGAGGTTGTCATGCAAAGCCATTTAATGAAATATGCGTATTTCACCTTGATATGCTAATTTCTGGTGATATCACATCGCACTGCGTTTTTTGATCAATCCCCCCACTCTAATTTTTAGGACTTGACCCTTGCTCCTCGCCATGCTTTCCACTCCTGCGTCACCCTGCAGACCTTCAGCGTCTCAGCGTCCCACTCTCCTCCAGCTGGTCCTGGGCAGCCACAGCTTCTCAGCTCCTCTCCCTACTCACTCCTCTTGCCTTCTGAGCTTGCTGCTTTTATACTCCCTGGTAGTGGCAACAGGCTGCAGGTGAGTGTAGTCAAGTTCAAGCGCCTGACTTTACCTGACCTTGTTAGTGGGTAACAATGGAGCATATTGTTGTACCTCCGTTTGCATTTTCGTCTTCCCAGTACTATAGTGGTGTTTCCCAGAGGAAGTCTAAACCCCTCTTGATTCCCTCTTCCTCATCACAGTACTTGAGGGATACTTGGCGAAAAGAAGGTTGTGTGCCTTAACAGGTCCTATAAAGGCTGAGGGTTTTTTGGGTAGGTCACTGTCGAGGAAGGTGGATAGATATGTTGTTGAGGAGAAGTGTGTAATGTATTTAATCCTTTCCTTCTTTTATCATTCTGAGATAAGGATAGCAACAAATGAAACTGCTGGTTTTCACAACAACCTGGGAAAGTAGATGGAGGCGAGGATAGGTCCGTGTTGGCTTCAAAAGAAAGGTTTTGCCCTATCTTGTCTTTGGATTTTCTTATTCTCTTCCTTTTCCTTTTCCCTGGATTTTGACATGGTTCCTGAATGTTCCCAGAGTTTAAGGGGAAGATATCATAATATCCCCTAATGCTTTAGGGATATAGGCCCTCATTACGACCCTTGCGGAAATCGGAAAACGATGGCGGAAATGCAATACCGCCATCGAATAGCGCTCGGTGCGACTATGACCCGTCACCGCAAAGTACGAAGCCATTAGCGACACCGTAGTGAACGCCAACGCTAACTGCACCAAGCATGCGCGCGCGCGCCATGCGAAACCGCAAACACCACCATGGCGCAAGGGTACGCCAATTCCGACCCTAGCGGACATGTACCTAACGCCATCAGGCATGGCGTAATGTACCATTCCGCCATGGTGAGAAGTACGGCATCGCGAATCAACCGTAAACGGCCCCACTGAGTGCCTGTACACCGCTCCCTGCCCACAAAGGACAACTCCCAGTAGGTGCAATGAAGTCACAATGCAACCATTGAAATGTACAAGTCACCCATGCATGGCAACGAACAAAAGAAACACAAGAGGGGCCAATGGGAGCTGCAGGGCACAGATGGCACGAATACAGAAGCCATCCCAATGGACATGACCACAGTCCCCCACCAAGAAACGCACGCAAACACAGGCACCTGTGACCAGCAATATTCCGAGAATCACATCATTCCACCAGTCCACCTGGCTGACCGGCATCTGTTACACAAAACCCAATCCCCCGCCCCTGAGCATGACAAAATTCAAACTGTCATATTGGCAGCCCCCATCCCTGACCTCACGGGCTTAGTAGGCAAACGCGCCCAGTACAGTACCACGCAACTAAACTCCGAAGCTGGAACCCAATGCAGATCTCCTCACAATACATCGCCCCCCAAATAGGCATATGCCACATCACTCGCAAAGAAAAACGCTACACGGGCCAAATCAGAATAGAAATTAATGCACATCAAAGTCACCAAGCCCATACAGCCATCAGGCCATGAACTCCAAAACACTAATCACCATTGTGGGCTGCATCCGCAAGAAATGACCAGCCACTACTTGTGTGTCGCCCTGTTCCCTCATGGTACACAGAGCCACATTCACGTACGAAAAGGCAACATGGAAGCGCACAGAACCGCAGGGCCGTCCCAATGGGGAGGCACTAGTCCAGCTGAAAGGCCGAAATGTTGCTCCGAGCCACCAGTACTGCGTAAGGGCATGTGGGCCATTGGCGATCGTCCCATAAGATCGTAATGCTGCTCCACTGATTAACACGAAGCAGCAGGTGTCTGGAGTAAAACCCATCTGCAGGAGTGGCATACAGATGGCAGTGGCAAAAGGGGAGGAGATACCTGTCAACCAAAAGAAAAGAAAAAGAACAGAATGGCCATCAGAACTACATTCCAACAACTCACTTCAATGATCACACGAAATCCACAGCCATATGCATGCTAGCCCACTCCAAAGGATCATCACCACCCCAAAACCACTTGCGACTCATAACCATCTATATCGAGGTGCAAACACCATCACAAACGAGTGTACCTGTGCATGCGTCTGTCAAAACAGAATCCATCAGATGGGAATGTTAACGTGCATGGACACAAGTGTCTGAGGGCGCGTCGAGACAGGGAGGGCTCAACAAGGCCAGATAGACGATGGTCCCACTATGGCAGCCCTGCATCACATAGCGTAGGGGAGGCGGATAGATCCCAAGAAGCCCTGTACATGGCAAACTCTGTATCAAATCACCTGCCCATGCATCCATTCATCATTCCCTCATCCCGGAATCAAAACGCCTGAATAATTACTCACATAACATTAGAAACATCCATTGAGTCTGTGCGTTATGCAGCCTGCTAAATCCACAGTGCCCCAGCCCGTAATTCCAGTGTTGTGAAGTAACATGTATTTGGGAACGGCCGGCCTCATCGCCCACGTAGCAATTGCGCATCCCAAACTATTCATATCAATCATTGCTTCCTCGCCATGGGCCCTGTCTCAAGGACATTGAACAATAGAACGTTATATTTGCAGTCAGACCTGTGGGCATCTCCTCGCCGCTAGCTGGAAACCGAAAGCGCCGCCCTTCGAATTCCTCATTTGCAACATCACGCCGAAAAGGCATCTGTGGCCGTTTGAAATCACTAATTATTCCATCGAGTGCGGCTGTGTGTGAAAATGGCAACTGCCTTCACCCACAAATGGGACGCCCCGCCCGTCGTTGCAACTCGGTACAGTGATGCATGAGGGCCCACCGTTACTCGAGTACTACGTTCCACTGACCCTTCACAAGTCTGTTCGCGACTGCACAGATAGTATGTGCAACAATGGGACCACAGCAGAATGAACATGTCAACCAATGTTACACGGCCATCGGGTACAAATACATGATTGCAATAGCAAGATGCCATTCCCCGATTTGCAGCGTTGTGCGCGGGACGTGCTCGGCCAAAGGGGAGAGCAGTTTGCACAGGTGGAATTAATCACCACAGGTGGAGGCCATACAGCCTGAAAACACATAAATTGCACAGCCAGTCTCCTCCCACAACCACACCGAAATGCTACCGGCAGGACTCGCGATGTTGGCCCTGGGGGACCTGATAGCACTGCAACTACTCCAACTCCAAGAAGAAGACGAACACCAACTGCAACCGGCCGCACGAAGGAGACGTAGGAGGAGGAGGAGGCCAAGGCAGGGCCAGCAAGGGCCGCCAGCACAGCCACTACCACCACGCAGGCAGCCCGCAATCCCACGCCTCCGAGCACATCCGTTCGACCTCACTGCTGAGCAGATCCACACCCTCTACCGTTTGGACCGGGACACCATAGCCGCCATTGTGGACATGACACAGGCTGACCTTGTCAGCATGATAGATAGCCCAACCGCCATCCCCCCCCTACTGAAGGTGGTGTCTGTACTCCACTTCCTGGCCACAGGCACCTACCAGCACACAGTCGGACAGTTGCATGGCATTTCTCAGCCACTGTTCTCACGGACACTATTTCAAGTGCTCGATGCCCTCCTGCAGCACGCAGACGACTACATCTCTCTACCACGCTCGGAGCAGGAAATTACCAACACAAAAGTGGGATTCCATGCACTTGCCGGCATACCGGGTTGCATTGGTGCCATCGACTGCACCCATGTGGAATTAGTCGTCCCACATGCCATGGAGGCCCAGTACCGCAACCGAAAACAATTTCATTCCCTGAATGTACAAATGGTGTGTGACTCCAACAGGATCATTACACATTGTTGTGCCCGATTCCCTGGATCAACCCATGATTCTATGGTCTTGAGGAACTCTACAATACCACGCTACATGGAGCGACACGCAGGGAACAGATCCTGGCTACTCGGTGAGTCTCATTACATGCATGATTATGTGGGGTATGTGATTTGGCAATGACCTGGCAGGAAGGGGCGGGGGTGTGCGTACGTAGCAATGGCATTCCACATCATACGTTTCTCGTCCACATACAGGTGATGCTGGATATCCACTGAAGAGATGGCTCCTCACACCAGTCCGGAACCCACGGGACCAGCATGAGGAGGACTACAACCATGCCCACTCACGTACCCGTGTAGTCATTGAACAGGCATTCGGCCTACTGAAGACTCGTTTCCGCTGCCTCAGCAGGTCTGGCGGGGCACTCCTGTACCGCCATGAGAAGGTTGCAAAGATGGTGATGGCATGTGTCATGCTCCACAACATGTGCGTACGTAGAAATGTGCCCATGCCCCCTGACGCAGAACTGCAAGCACCTGATGATGGTCATGATGAGGGTGGGGATGTGGCAGCACCTCATGGAGTCTGCGAGGCACCGGAGGCCCGTGACATTCGTCAGCATCTCATTGATGTATGCTTCTAGCACTCACGCCTGGTGGCTGATACATGGACACGGGACTCGTGGCACTGTGTGTGTCTGGGACATGCACAATATGGACTGTACGCCTATGATGGCCTAGTACACAAAGATCAATGTCCACACATCTCATTGGTTGATCGTGCACTTTTTATGGCATATGTGATGTCATGTTGAACACCCTATCGACCCGCCACCCAAGTGAGCCCAACACACCCCCTCCACCCTCCTACCTCCCCCCCGAACACCAGTGTCCAAAGATGCTCATTGTCAGTGGGCTGTCGCTATTGCAAGCCCCCTCTGCGGGTATCAGGGGCACCCCTGCCTGTGGAGCGCAGGTTCCTTCCAGATCTACGTTGGGGGCTGCCCTGGACGGAACTTGCAACGGATGATGTGTCTGCCTGCTCACGTCCATGCATGTCCCTAAGGGTTTGCGAGAGCTCAGTGAGCACACGGCGCACTGCGGCAAGTTCGGCACATACGTCTTTGGACGTCGCATGCAGTTCCCCCCTCAGGCTCTCGGTGCTTCTCTCCATTTGGACTCTCAGGCTCTCGGTGCTACTCTCCATTTGGACTCTCAGGCTCTCGGTGCTACTCTCCATTTGGACTCTCAGGCTCTCGGTGCTACTCTCCATTTGTGCCCTTAGCGTCTCTGTACCTCTCTCCATTTCTGCCCTAAGTGTCTCAGTTGATGTTTCTATGTCTGCCTTTGTGCCCCCACATTCATCGGCATGGTCCTTGAGGAGTGTGGCCAGTTGCTGCTGTTGTACGATTAACTGGTCGAGGGACTGTTGCCTCTGCTGGGCCATGGCCATTTGCGGGGCTGTCACAGAGGGGCTGTTGTCCTCATGTTGCCTTGCCACAGGGCTTGTGGGGGATGGCCAGTCGTCGTCTTGTGGGTGCCCCTGCGTGGTATCCTCATGTTGTACGGGATGGGACAGACAGGGGGATTGGGACGGGTCATGGATGGATCTGACTTCGACATCCCCGTTTTCTGTGTCCGAGCATGCTGCCATCAATGGGGTGTCACCTATGGTGCTGCTGCCACCAGAGGCAGTGCCTTCTGTGGCATCCATTGGGGGGACCTGTGGTGGTGGTGTTGTGGGCATGCTGGCTGCTGGGGTGCCTGTTGATGTTCCCTCCTCTGTGCTGCCACCTGATTTGTGCTGCTGCCGTGTCTTGATGCGTGCAGCTGAGGTGGAGGGTCTCTGGCCGTTGGTCTTGGCCCTCTTTGCAGGTGTGCTGGTAGGGGTGTCCTGTAGCTCGTCGTTTGGATCGGACCCTGTGGTGGAATAAAGGAGGGCGAGGGTTATTGATGGGTCTGTGGGAATTGGAATGGCATTGTATCACATGCATTGGGGTGGTACCTGAGGGTGATTTGGGTCGGGTCCTTGGAGGTGCTTTGATTTGTGTGTGGAGTGAGGGTGCAGTTGTTTGGCAGCCTGCAGTTTGGGTGTGCCTGCTGCACGTGTAGTGCGTGTATTAGGGGTTTTTAATTATTTATGAATTTATTGTGGGTTTTAACGTGCGCTATCAGGCCGATGTGTGTGGACGTTCTCCTGGACATGTGTTTCTGTTGCACTATGTGGACGCATGGTACTTCACATGGATGGACTGTGTGGATTTGGCATTGTTTTATCTGGCCCACCTACCTGAATCTTCGGATGTCTGCACTCCTTTCTCCATCCCTCCGACTCCCTCTATGCTCTCCATTCCGATGGTGGAGGCACAGATTTCTTCCCAGGGGGTCAACTTGATGGGTGATTCAGGACCTCCCCCGGTGGCTGTGGCAATGTTGCGGTTGGCAGAGAGTATGCTGCGGACGCGTATCCGCAGGTCGTCCCATCGCTTGCGGCATTGCTGTGGGGTGCGGGGTGCGGTCCCCACCGCACTTACCCGCTGTGCCACCAGAGCCCATATGGTCTTCTTGTTTGCAAGTGCCGTTCTGGTCATTTGCGTGGAGAAGACGACGGCAGCATTCTCCTGGAGGGTCTCTGTTAGCACGGTGAGTTCCTCACGGGAGAAGTGGACCTGCCGCTTGCGGTCGCACGCTTTCTTCGCTACTTTTCCCATTTGTCTTGGTTTCGCTAGGGTGGGTGACGGGTTGGGGTGTGTTTCAGGGTAGTGATTTTAGTGGTTGTGTGGTTTTAGTGGTTTTATAGGTGTACGCCGGGATGTTTCCCGTTCCGGGCCCATGTTTTTACTTCCGTTTCCGTATATTTCCGGTCACCGTACTTTCCGGTAGGCGCACACTGCGGTGACCGCTAAGAGGGGTGGCGGTATTGCACCTAGGGCGCCGTACGGCGGCGGTGTGGGCCGTTTTGGGGTCATTTCCGCCATCGCGGACTTTGCACTTCCGCCGTGGCGTGGTGCTCGTGCCCGATGGGTCGGAATGGGCCGCACTTTGCTCCTTCGTGCAATGGCGGAAACGCTATTTACGCTGTGGCGCTCCGGTCAGTCACTTTCCGCCAGGGTCGTAATGAGGGCCATAGTCAATTACTTCTCTAGGAAAGGTGGAATACCGCGTTTCACCTACGGGCTCCCCAAGTTCAGCCCCCAAAGATCTTCTACCCAGGTGATTAAATGGGAGAAAACCCTCAGGTTTCTCCCAGGGGTTACATATGCATTGTCACTTAGATACACTGTGCACACAGCTCAGACACACACCAGTTGTGAGATACATGGCCTGTGGTCAGATTTGCAATGTGCATGTTGTCTGTATTGGGCCAGTGCATTGCTATCATGTATGTGCCCTGATTGGTGATGGCTTGTTCTTTTGCATGTTTGCGGTTTCTGTGTTTCTTCCGTTATGGCTTCACATACATGCTTGGTAGCTTACATGCCATCACTGTCTGAAAATATGTTAAACTGTGGCATTGGTTGTGTATGTATGTGTTCCCTATGCATTGTGATCCTGTAGTCCTAAGTTTGTGTATTAATTAATTATTGGAGCAATATGCACTACTAGCGTAGTCCTGTGGGTTTCTTTATATCATGTGTGAACTGGGAGGAAAGGTCCTGCATGTACAGGGCCTTGACCATGGGCGTAATTATAGTGAGGAATGTGTGGGACAAGTCCCCCCAAATTTTGTGGCATGCCTTTTTGACCCCCCATCTTTTGGTGGGAGGGCCGGGGGGGCACATTGTGGCTGCTGCATTCATTTATCATGTAATGAGGTACCCAGCAAGGCTCGCACTGTCTCATTACATAATGCAGAGCTGAGCTCAGCTGCATGTATATTTGTTGGAGGGCCGGACTTCGGCTGACCCTAGTGAGGGGGCACATTTGGACAATCACATTTGGTGTCAAGGGAGAATCCAGCATTGCAAGAGGGAGGGGTGAGGTGAGCCACGAAATGCAATGCATGTAATAGTTTCATTCACACCCCCAAACCGCCCAATCCTGACCCAATCTACATTTTTGGTAACTTCAGTGGCAGGTGGCATTTTACATATAAAAGAAATAAAACTGCTTCATCATTGCAGATGCAGGAAAGTCATCTATTAGACCTCTGTCCAGGCCCTCTGGGGCAAAATACATGGAAACTTCCTAATTTGCATATGCATTGCACCGACAGTAGTGACTTCACAGAAAAGGAGAAAAGGACATTGCAAGAAGCATCATTAGTCTTTGATACGTGGAGGTACCATGGAAGTGACTACTGGAATAAGTTACCATAAGTAAGCCAAGTGGCAAGTAACTTTGTGGTGCACAATACCTACATTGCACTATTGTTATATATGGAGCATGATATATTAACATAAGCTTTGAAGTAAATCAGAATCGCGTACAGAGCTTCAGATAACACACAATGGGACTCATTAGGAGTTTGGAGGTAGCCATGCCGACTTTAACGGGCCCAGTAATTCCCATTCTCGGGACCCGGACCGGGTACATCCCCATTCCCATTTGAGCCCCTATAGGGCTCAATGGGAATGGGGAGGATGCTAACAACTGACCCGTTAATGACGGGTCTGTTCTTAGCATCCTGGTTTGCTCGCGGGTGGCGGTATGCACGTCTGGTTTGGACCCGACGTGCATTCCGCCACCCGCGAGGAAACCCGTAATGTGGCGGCCCGGAATGAATGGTGCCGGTACCTTACTGGCACCGTTCATTCCATGTCCGCCAGCCTCCTAAAGAGGCCCAATGTGATTAAATGAATTGCCCAGGATCACACACTTTTGTTAAATGGTGAAACTCATTTAAGCAACTGTGCACATCTTCCCAGGTTTAGTTGATATAGATATTTATTAAGGTTTTGCTTTACATTTCATGTGCTTAAATAGTTATTTCTGGCAATGCCTTGGAAGCAAACCACATTTGCTAGCCTTTCATATTAAACTAACTGTACACTATATACATTGTAATAGAAATATGTTGAGAAATGAAAGTATGGATTTAGTTTTATTCTCCCCATCCTGAATGCAAAGTCACAATAGCATCATGCAGATTAATGTGAGCCTAACAAATCCCACTTGGGTTTTAAAGCCATAGGGCCTCATTACACGTTAGGCGGTACGGGTTTACCGGTACCAGTAAGGGCACCGGTACCGGTAAACCCTTACCGCCTTACTACGAGTTCCCTTTGCGGAACCCAACCTTAACGGCTGGTTTTACCAGCCGTTAAAGTAGGGTGCCGCAAAGGGACCTTGGAGCTAATTACGGTACCGCAATTTGCGGTACCGTAATTAGCACCTTCCCCATTCCCGTTATGCTCTATGGGGGCAAAAATGGGAATGGGGAAGTGCCTTGGTGAATGAGGAATTACCGTCCCCGCTCACCTTGGAGTATGGCGGTAATTCCGCCGTCCACCAAGGCGGACGCAGTAAAATACCGACGGCAACCATGGCGCTAATAGCGCCATGGTTACCGCCTACTGTGTAATGAGGCCCATAGTCATTATTTCATAAATGATGCAACATCATGCACCCTTCTCAATTCTAATCCCTCCCTCCCATTCACATGTCAAAGGGACAAAAGTCACTGCTAATAGTCGCCCCCTTCCTTTTATCAGTGCCTAATGGCTCACAGTGTAAAGCTCTGTTGACACAGAGCAACGTAAGGACTCTGCTTCCCGGAGCTCTTGGAACATTGTCCTGGCAGTGGGATACCTGTACTGTTCAGAAAGGGTAATGTGGTCTGTTGCCAGGACATAAGCTCGGTACGCTACTGCTTGGGGTCATTTGAACACAGGAAAACATACCTCAATTTTAATGAGTCAGACTGTTGCAAGTAATTGGTGAAATCAGAATAAGCAACCTATTGTGCTGTTTTAAATCTTGCAGGCACTCCTTTTGTATTATGTTGATATGCTTGTTTGAGTCAGTGCCCTGGTGGCAATAATCACACCCCATCTCCCTTCAGCCTGCTTGTAGGCCCTCTTTAGGTAGAAGGGGCGCAGGCTTTTTTACTGTTGTCAATTGTTGCAAAGTATACATCTGGACACATTTATAGTTTCTCAGGAGATTTATTGTCAAGTCTCCGGCAGGCTACCGCAGTCTGGCCTCAGCGCTGCCTCCGCTCACGTTCTGCCTTTCTGCATTCCGAGCACAGGAGAATGCAGGGAAGCGAAACGTTCGCAGGCCCAACACAACATGATGTGTGATGTAATGATTACACTGTAACATCTCCCTTCCTAATACATAACTGAAGAAATTAAAGAAAGAGGAAAGAAAGAAGGAAGAAAGAAAGAAAGAAAGAAACCAAAGCTTTAAAATCACACATTAATCAAAACATGTACCTGAAAATAAATAGCGAACAATTTCTAGAGCAGAAACTATACATAGTGATGTACTCATCCCTTCTAATATTCATAAAAACCACTGCTGAAATAAAGGATACACCCTGGCTGTTTGTGGCAACAGCGTAGCGTCCCAGTTCACATAAATGTCCCTGATATGTGGACAACAGTCAATAATAAATGAACCCTTCCTTATAATTGGGTACAACTCTCCTGGATCTTGAACACCTTTCGCCGTTACCGCTGGAAACCCCACAGTTCTCTCCTTTTAGTTCTTTTCCACATCTTCTTTCCCTTCCTCTCTCATCCACGCTTTGTCTGCATTTGACAAAGTTATTGCCAGTACATTTTAATTCATTTTTACCTGCCACAGTGATGTCATCACACGACCACTTGTCTCCGTTTTCCAAAACTACTGATTTTTTTAGACGCTTGACAACTTTCTGAGGAGCCCGAAACTTAGACTCTCCCTTCAAAACCTTTCTCGGTTCCTTTATTCTAATCCAATCCCCAGCTTTGGTATCATTTTCCTTCACACAGTTACGCTGGTCATAGTACCTTTTGTATTGATCTTGTCTTTTCCTAACCCTCTCCATGATCTCATCCATGTTAATGTCAACATTCTTCCCTGTCGACATCCAAGCTGGTTTGAGTCTATTGTTAGCCGTTCTACCCCTCATCAAGGTGAACGGTTCTATTCCAGTGACTGAGTGAGGTGTGACCTTATATGTATCTAATGCTTCTTTAAGAGTATCTTTCCATGGTAGATCATTTGCTATTGCCAGTTGAATCGTTCCTTTTATAAAGCTATTCATCCTTTCTACAAGACCATTGCTCATTGGATGGTACAAAGCTGTGGTATTATGCTTGATGGCTCTATCATTTAAAAACTTTTGCATCTCTTGCGACACGAACTGGGTGCCATTATCCGAAACTAGCTCTTGTGGATCACCCTCTCTACTAAAGATTTCTTCCAAAAATCTTGTAATTTTATATGTCGACACAGATTCTTCCAAGATTCCACATTCGATCCACTTTGATATGTAATCAACTAAAACTATCAAATATATCTTCATGGATTCTAACACTTCATATGGGCCAGCAATATCAATAGCTAGTTTAGACCATACTGCATTAGGCACGTTTACAGGTTGAAGAGGTGTGGTTCTTATTAGTCTGCTTTTATCACTGGCTGCACAAGCAGAACATTCCTTAACCAGTGACTCCACATCACCCCACATACTGGGCCACCAATATGTTCCTCTGACTCTCCTTTTCGTCAAATCTCTGCCAATATGTCCTTCATGGGCAATGTCCATGATTTTTCTCCTCAACGTAACTGGTGGCACAATACGGTCACCACGATACACATATAGGTCATCATATGATATTTCGTCTTTGATCTTTTCCCATAGCTTAACATTATCTTGTACATTCTTCCATCCATCCGCTACAGCCTTTTTTAGCATCTCTTGTTCAGGATCTGAATTGGCGGCTGCCACCCATTCTTCTTTATCGAAACCAGGATGAATCTGTGCAATAATGGAATCCGTATTCTGATCCTCACTCAAACTCTCATCATTTGGCACTTCAAGGTATTCATCAGTACAAGGCAACCGGGAAAAACAGTCAGCAACTTTGTTAGACCTGCCTGGGGTATATTTTATAACCACATTGTACTGCATAATGATCAAAGTCCATCTTCTAATTCGAGGTGATGTTAAATGAGAGTTCTTGGGATTGAGCACATGGATGAGAGGTTTGTGATCTGTTTTCAATTCAATGGGAACTCCCCAAATTAGCCCTTTGAAGTGTTCTAAGATCCATTTGACGCCTAGTGCTTCTTTTTCAATAGTAGAATAATTTCTCTCTGCTCCCTTTAAAGTTCTCGAAGCAAAAGCTATCGGGACAAGTAAACCATCATGGAATTGTTCCAGAGCTCCACCCAAACCAACATTACTTGCATCAACCGACAACACAGTTCTGGCACCAGGGTTGAACATCTTGAGTGTGGGTGCCTTATTCATCAAATTCTTTATATTGTCTAATTCCTTCTTACATTCCACTGACCAATCAAATTTCGTGCCTTTGGTCATCATATTCCTCATGTGAACAGTTTTTTCTGCATAATGGTCAACAAATTTGGAGTAATATTCAGTGAGACCAAGTAGACTTCTAAGCTGATCTTTATTCGTAGGATCAGGGATCTTCAGGATAGTGTTTATCAGAGCTTCCTTGGGACTTATGCCCTCTTCACTGATACAGTGGCCTAAATACGTAACCTCTTTCCTTTTGATTTTGCATTTCTCTATTTTTAGAGTCAGACCCCTTTGTTGAATTATCTGCAGGACTCCTAACAGTTTGGCATCATGATCTTCTTCACTCATGGCTGATATTAAGATGTCATCCTGAAAATAATGTACACCTTTTAGACCCGCAAACAGGT
Organism: Ambystoma mexicanum; assembly: GCF_040938575.1. Lineage (NCBI taxonomy): Eukaryota > Metazoa > Chordata > Amphibia > Caudata > Ambystomatidae > Ambystoma > Ambystoma mexicanum. The sequence goes on along the minus strand of NC_090926.1, from coordinate 924,233,215 downwards.
GCTGCATCAGTCTCTGGAATACGGCAGCTGCCGATGCTAAACCAAATGGCATCCTTTTATATCGATAAGCCCCCAACGGTGTTATAAATGATGTGAGGTGCCTAGATTCATCATCTAGTACAATCTGGTGATATGCTGATGACAGGTCTAGAGTCGAGAAGAATTTTGCTGGTTCCATCGTTGTTAACATCTCTCCAATGTTGGGTAACGGATGTCGGTCAACCCATATGTTGTTGTTGAGGTCTCTTAAGTCTACACACATCCTGATTGTCCCATCAGGCTTCCTCACGATGACAATTGGAGAAAGCCACTCTGAGCTTTCAATCGGCTCAATAATATTATGAGAGCATAATTTATCCAACTCCTTCTGAAGGGCTTCCCTTGTACCAATGGGGATATTTCGTACTCTATGCACAACTGGTTCAGCTCCTCTCTTCAATATTATACGATGCTTAAATCCTTTCAAAGCTCCTATGTTGTCATTGAAAACTTTGGGAAAGCTTTTCACTAAAGCTTCAGCAGAGTCACAAGTAGTACTCACTACACTCATTATTGGTTCTTCTTCTCCGGGATGTATTCTAATCCCTAGTGACGCTTGTTCCCACCAGCCAACTATTGAGTAACCCTCTTTGGCAACATACAGTTTACAAAAGGTCTTCCTCCCTTTGAAACACAACTTCACCCAGGCGTATCCAATTATGTCTATGGGTGTTTTCCCATAGCCTGTGGCTTTGACGGTAGGCGTATGAAGCTTTCTCATGTCCATATTCAGCACATTTCTAAAAGTGTTTGCATCAACCATGGTATAAGGTGATCCTGTGTCAACCATCACTTGCAACATAGTATCATCTATTGTCATTGACACCCATGAGCCCATAGCATTCCCAGTTGTGGCAATGTTAAGTATATGCACTCTATCTTCTAGACAACTGGTAATCGCGACCAGATCATTTGACGTAGAGGCTTCTTCTATTCTCCCCACTGATGCCATAGATCCTCTGTTCCATTGGCCATTGCTTCTCATATTATTATAGCGTGAATTGAATCTGCCTCTGCCTCTCACATTGCGGCAAACTTTACCAAAATGGCCCACATATCCACATTTGTAACACTCCACGGAATGAGCCGGGCATTCTTTCTCAATGTTTACATGTTTCGCCCAACCACATTTAAAGCATTTGTTCTGTGATCTTTGAAATGACTCTCTGTTTTGTCTCCAATTTGAGGTAAAATCTGACTTTACTATCTTTTTCACCGCGGCAACAAGTGTTTCTTCATCACCTTCGTATTTCCCTTCACTGTTGACATGTACAGATTTAACATCAACACTGTCGTTCTTGTTCTGAATCTCCTTCATACACTTCTCTCCCAGTTCGAAAGTCCACGCAATTTCAATGGCTTGTTCTAAAGATGGGTTCTTAGCTTGCCAAAGACGTTGCTGTATACGGTTGTCGGCCACATGTAGTACTAATTGGTCCCTCATATACTCATCAGCCACACCAGTGAATTCACATGTCGAAATGAGTCCTCTAAGGGCTGCGATATAATCGTCAACAGATTCACTTTTGCCTTGTTTCCTGGATAGAAATCTATATCTTTCTAGAACAATGTTTGTCTTGTTGCCGAAATGTTTGTTCAATTTTAACAAAGCAATCTCGTATTTCCTTGAAGTGGAGGCAGAGTCCCCAGCCCCAAGTTCATTATAACTAGGTTCTGGCAAAGTCCTGAAAATTCTTAAGGCCTCTGCCCCTATGCAATTCAGCAGAGTAGCTTCTTTCACGTCGTCATTGTATTTTGCACCACCTACTGCTCTTAGATAAACTTGGAAGCTGTCTAGCCATTGTTCCCAGGGACTCGTCGGATTTCCAGGCAAGGGTAGGAATTTCATTGGGGCCACCACACTCTGCATGGCTGCTGGTGTTATAAATCTACAGGTTTTTTTTTGGTCTGTCTTTTGTTTTTATGTCCTCTATTTGTTTGCTTCTCTCCTTTTTTCTCTTTTTTTTTTTTTTTTTTTTTTTTTAAACATTTTCAAGTTCATTGTGTAGTCTCCATTACTCTTTTATAACCATTACTGCAAACTCCTAGAGCCAGGACAATGGAACTCACTCCAGCTTTGTAGCAAATGTCTAATTATGACTCTTTCCTCGCCGCTAATGTCTTTAGTAATGTCACTCTTGCTGAAACCACCTTATGCACAACCATCAAACATTACATTTTCACGAAGGCGCTTGTATCCATTTGTTTGTATGGTTGCCATGGTGTTTCTACCGAAAATACTCAATATGGAGGCACGTCCACTCACGTCGTTAGGTCCTTTACTCTAATAAACCAAGCACAGCTTGCTCAGATAGCCGTTGGCAGCCCACGCGCACACTTAAAAATTGCCACTCTGAATTGTAGGGTACCGGGACAACTATATGTACTTCCTTCAGTCCCCCGTACCTCTTCACATCACTATCGCCATCTCGAGGTGTCCGATGTCAAACTTCTCGTATAGATTCACAGGGAAACACCGTAATCATAGGATAATGTGCGCATCCAGTCGGAGACTTTTTCCTTCCACACACACTAGGGAACGATCCTCGTCGCCATTGTTGCAAAGTATACATCTGGACACATTTATAGTTTCTCAGGAGATTTATTGTCAAGTCTCCGGCAGGCTACCGCAGTCTGGCCTCAGCGCTGCCTCCGCTCACGTTCTGCCTTTCTGCATTCCGAGCACGGGAGAATGCAGGGAAGCGAAACGTTCGCAGGCCCAACACAACATGATGTGTGATGTAATGATTACACTGTAACATCAATGCAGTGAATCCTAAAGACCAACTGTAGTGTTATGTTTCAGAAGACTGGAGTGTCTTTAGAATTGAATTATAAAGAAACGCCACCAGTCTTATTAAAGTTATAAGAGCGTTGGCAATGGACTCTTATGGTGGAGTAGTTTAGTGTTCTCCCTCAGAGCCACCGTCCAAACTTCCTCCAACCTGCCCCTTTATTTCAGTTGTCATCTCACCACCAACATTCTCAGCAAAGCTACTCCACTGGCCTTGACCTGGTATCCATTGATCAGTAGTAGTAATGCCCCCTGTGACAATTCACTGTATCTTATCACGTCTCTCCAGAGGGGAGCCCTGCTCTGTGAGGCTAGGGAGGTGAGCCCGCTAAAGATATTTCCCTTAAGGGTGGTGGAAAGCGGGACCTCACAGGGAGAGACTCCCCTCTTGGGGACAAGGATCCCCGTTCCATCAAGGAACTACCTGGGCTCATTTATGCGGAGTCGACAAGAACATCTGATGACCACTCAATTCATTCCAAGCCATTTACTATCTGTTACTGTAATATCTCCAAGAATCCACCTCATCAGGCCAGTTGTACTGTGAAGACGAAGAATGTGAGGCATATAGAGTACTCAGTGGTACTCAGTTGACGAAGAACATAGGCCAAGGAGCCAAAGCACTCAAGCAAAAGAAAAAAAGACAGGACGAGTTGGGCCGTGTGGTAAAAATGAGTCAGTAATGGTGTTACCGCTGCATTACTGCACCGCCCAACTATGATTTTGGTGGAAAGTTGGAGGATTCACCTACAACTATGAGCTGGAGTTAAATCTGACAACTTTCTGCTCATTTTCGGCACAATTACTGCAGCCCAATTACCGCCACAGTAATTCAGCAGAAAATGCCCCATTGAGTCCTATGGAATCCAAACAAATGGGTATTTACACCACCAATGCCACTTGTAATCCAGCAGTAATACTGCCAGACCAAGTGGCGGTAACAGTAATTGCACTGGGCAGTATGCCGGTTGATTTACCACCTGAATACCACCCAACCTGTGATGAGGCCCTGTGCATCTATGCTAGGGGGGACCTAGTGTTGGCTAATAATAAAAGAAGAAGGACCAGCGAATTTGTCACTGGATCGAGGGAAGTTCAAACCAGGGCTGAGAAAGAAGCTGAGGAAGATGCCAGGAGACACTGACACGTCCTGAAGAAAGATGATGCCGGAAAGCTTACGAAGAGGCACGTAGAGGGCAGGGAGCCAAGCTGTGTGCCTGGGAAGAACCAGGAGGCGTTAGCGCAACCCAGAAAGGGTGCACCGGGTGGTCAACGAACTGCGCAGAGACTGTGCCAGGAAGGACTCTCCAGAGCCACGTAAAGAAGAAAGGACAAACGAACGACTAAAGTGTTTGTTCCAAAAGGTGGAACCAGACCCCAAGGAAGAACCAGTGATGCCTACCTGATTCAAAAGAGATATTGGGAATGGCGGGAGATCCGGGTGGGGAATCCGAATGGGGAACCGGCGGATTGAGTGAGAAGATTACCAAGGGACTAATCATACTCCTCCCAGTACAAGTAACTATTTGAAAGGGAGCGAAGATTACCAAGGGACTAATCATACCCATTCCAGTACAAGTAACTATTGGAAAGAGAGTGAAGATTACCAGGGGACTAGTCCTACTCATCCCAGTACAAATCACTAGTGGAAATAGAGTAAATGTTACAAAGAGATTAATAAAGTAAAAAAGATGTTTGGGTGTGAATCTGTTACTAATGCAATTTTGACCAATCCTTATTCTTTGAGTTTGGAAATAGGCAGCGTCCACCCTTCCACTTAGCCCACCCAAAAGACTAGGACAGTATGAACCAAGAAATTGTGTGTGGAAAGGTATTTCCACACACAATTTCTTATTACAAAGAGATTAACACTCATCCCAGTATAAGTACATATTGAAGGAGAGTGAAGACTAACAGAAGGGCAATAATACTCGTCCCAGTATATGTGAATATTGCAAAGAGAGTTGAGATTGCCAAGGGACCAGTCAGACTCATCCATGTAAAGAGGAATAAGTTAAACCAAGTCAGAAACACCACAAAAGCCATCCGACGTACTTCCAGAAAAGTATAGAGATTTATAAAGAGACACTGCAAGATTCAAAGTATAAGCATGAAGGAAATCATTATTTGTGGAATACGGGACCTTTTATATAGAAAACAAAGGGAAGCCAAGAAGGGGTCACTGTTAGGGAGAATTCTCTGTTTAGGCTGAATTTCCTAACCTAGTGAGTCTCCCAGCAGCTTTGCTGGATTTTTGGGGTTGATTTATTTCTCCTGCCAAGAGTGAGACTCTTTTACCCTCACTCTTGGACATGACTTGAGAGTGTTTCCGTGACTTGCTATGTGCTTATGGGCTATGGGGTATTTTCCCCCCATAGGCTATCATTGGTTTTTGAATGTGTGTTACACAGCACCCTCAGTGCAGTAACACAGGGGCGTCATAGAGACCCCCAAACATAGACTCCACACCCTGGGACTGACTACTGTCTCCCTGGGTCTGTAAAGTCACCATTGACTTTACTAGTCTTAACTTAGGAACTTAACCAGTACAAACCATCATACTGTGGAAGTACTGGTAGGGGCAATTAGATTGCCCCTGGGTCTGTTGTCGAGGGGGTACTGTCCCGTCCCCCCTCGCCGAGTTCTGGCTGGTGGCAGTGGATACCACGGAAATATTCCACCGGAATATTTCCCAATGGGATTTCCCTTTGGTTTTTATGCACCACTTTTTGGTGCAATGTTAAAGATACCGCCGGTTTATTTATTTAATATAAATTCACTGGTTGGGATTTTTCGCCAGAACTCGCCGCCAAAATGGCGTCTAGGTTCACTTCAGTAACCCTGAACCCGAGTCGAGCCTTTGTTCCACTTTTGGCGGGCTTCTGCACAGAAGCCCTCCAAAGTGGTGCCATTCTGTCTGGGTACCACAGGGGGTGTGGGAGGGGGTTTAGGCACCCTGGACTGAGTTGCCTTGCCAACTCATGTCGCACTCTGGTGTGATTGGCCCAAGTGGTGAGCCACCCCGCTCACCACTTAGCATGTTTGAGTGACAGCTAGGATGTATGAATGGGGGTTTGCTGCATAAAAGCAGGGTTTTTGGGACTGGTTCTTCAGAAGTCGCCACAGGACCTAAGAAGCCGAAGAGGGAGAAGCCAAGCCGACCTGCCAAGACGACACCACCGGTGGAGCCCTGCGGAACCGTCTCACCACTTTTTCCCGACGACAGAGGAGATCTCCCGCCGGAGAGTCTTCTTCCCTTAACTGGTGGGGACAACCAGTTTCTGCCTTCTTTTCGCCGTCCCGAAGCATCTCGTGGCTGCCTTGCCTGTGCCAAGCACCCCGGCAACCGGGATACCACTTTTTACCTCAAGCGCGAAAGAGGGGTAAAATCCTTTGTAACCGGAAAACTCCACGGCTGGTCTCATCCCTGGTAGTGCAACGACCTTCAGCTTTCCTCCACGTCGAGGTCACCTCTTCCTCTGAACGACGCCGTGACTTGCACCCACTACCAGGAACAACTGCCACCGCTGGAGGATCCTTTCCACTTTTAAAGGTACTGTGTTCCGCCCGGCTTCCCTTGCCACCGATTGTACGGGGTAGATTTAGCCCTCGGCTCTCGAACCTGGGTAAGCCTGGGACACCCTAACTAAACTTTTCTAAACGTAGTAAAACCTTTTCTACTCACCTGCAAAGACTTGTGACATTGTGTGATCTTGGGCATATTTTCGCCTGGCTCTCTCTAAAGCGGGCCTCGAACCAATTCTCCTTGTTCCACAATTGACTGCCTTTCTAACCTTATGTGAAAAGTGTTTTACCTTGCTGCTTTCATTACTTCTGCCTTTTCCCTCCCTTTTTCAATAACTTGTTGGAGTGCCAGCTAACGTTAAGCGCTCACCTCTGTTTGGAAATAAGTGGTGTTAACTTAGACTTGTCCAACAAATGACTAGGGATGTACATATAAGTAATAGTGACTGTGTTTTGACTTACTTACCTTTTTCTGTGCTAGTGTAATTTATGAGTGTGCCTTAAAAATAAATAAGTATATACTTTTACACCTAGCTCTGGTCAGTGTTTGCTTGTACTATTGTGCCTCTGTACCTATTGTGTATCCTCTATATACTGCCTAACTCTTCTTGAGGGAAGTCTGACTGCTCAGCCACAGCTACCACAGTAAATCTGTGTGGTACAGACTGCTACCAAGTGGGTTTACTGCCAACACCTGTAGTCTTAAATCTTTTGCAGTGGTCCCAGAGGGAACTGCACAGGTTTCTGCCTAACACTGGTGTACAGCGGTGGGATTTGTATTGAGTATACACTTTAGTGTACTTTTGAGATACCTTAGTGCAACTAACCACAAAGCTTAAGCACAAGAAAGAAAAAGTCATTTTCTAACCTGTCTACTATGGAAAGTTATAGTCAAGAGTCCCTTGCTACAAAAACTGCTGATTGTCTAAGACTTCTCTGTAAGCATAAGAATCTCATGACTAAAGGAAAGAAAATGGAGCTAATAGAAAGGTTGTTAGAAAACCAAAGTCTGGATGATGGTTCAGAGGAACCTACCACTCCAGAAAATGTAGAGGACAGCAATGATATTGATATTGAACAAAGTATTGATGATCTTGGGTCAGAACCAGAAGAGGAGGATGAAACTGTTGTAGATGTTCCCTCTAGGCCTCTGTCTGCTCTACCAGCTGTACCTACTGGACCTTTGCCAGGTCCCACATTTAACCCTCAATACTTTGAACTGGAGAAAATGAAACTTGAATTTGAGTACAAGAAACTTAATGCTCAAACTGACAAAGAACTAAAGCTAAGGGAAATGGAGCTCAGGTATGAGCTAGAAATGAAGAAATTGTCTGTTGAGAATGCTTCTCTCTCTGGCTCCTCTAGAAGTTCCAGTCCTAAAAGACCCCGGATGCCTAAGGAATTGATTGGTATGTATGAGCCTAAGTTGGATGTGTTGGATTGGTTGTCTATGTTTGAGTATAATCATGGGCTCCAGAACATCACAGGTAATGAGTTACTCACCTGGTTGTTCTCTAGGCTTCCCCCTGTTGCAACTGATGCGGTAATGGAGTTGGGGGAGGAGGATAGGAAAGAGTATGAATGTGTGAAACTAGCTTTGATAGCTAGGTTTGGGAAGACCCCTTCCCAGTATCTTAAGAGGTTTAGGAGCCTCAAAAAGCATGATGGTACCCCTTGGGCTACCTGGGTGTGTGAAGGGTTGAAAAACTTAGAGGGATGGATTAAGGGTTACAAAGTGAACACTTATGAAGGAATGAGAAATCTTGTAATGATGGAGTCAATTTATGATGCCTGCTCTCCTGAGCTCAGACAGCACTTGGCTGATTCACGGGAATTAGGTCCTAGGAAGCTAGCTAAGGCTGCTGACTTGTGGGTTGCCAACAGGGCTACTCACAAGGATTCTGGGGTAACTCAGAAGAAGGATGAGGGAAGACAGCCTAAGAAAGGTATGTTAAATTCTAATAATTCTAATTCCAAAGAGGGCCCCAAACCAAACCATAAGGGTAAGCCACCTGGGAAACCACAGCAGAGTAGTATACCTTCTGGTGCTAAACCAGAAAGAGGTCAGAACAAGCCTCCATTCCAAAGGACCTTTGGGGCCTGTTATGTTTGTAAGGCTACTGACCATGTGAAAGGAGATCCCAGATTTAAGGGTAAACCTTCAGGGGTCCAGCTTGTCTCCTTAGCCTTCGCTCCAGAGGAGGAAGTCACTATGGCAAGTGGAAACTTTCTACTACTGGCTGATGAACCCACTGGAGTCTCAGCCAGTGTTTCTTTAGTCTCTCTGGGGTTGTGAGAACAACAGAATTTAGATGTGTATAATTCTATCCCAGATAATACTAAAGAGTATTATAAGGACAGTGTCCACGTGAATGGTCAGGAGACTCCTGCCATCAGGGACACTGGGGCCAGCATAACTGTGGTGGATGAATCATTTTTCAAGGCAGAGGATGTTGCTAAGGCACCCAAATGCCTCACCAAGTTAGCTGGAGGGCCTGTGCAGATGTGTCCCCAGTTACCAGTTCTCATCCAGTGTAATGATATGGCTGTGAAGATACCTGTCAGTATACAATGTGAAGTGCCAGGAAGGGTTCTGTTGGGAAATGACCTGAAAGCTCTTGGAGTTGTGTCACACACCCCCAGACCTCCTAGTAAAAGGTTACAGGAGCTCACAAAACCTGCAAGAGAGAAAACCCTGCGAGGTTTATCTCAGGAGATGATGACAGAAATCACTCCTCTTCCACTGGAGCAACTTACTGCAGTAACTACCAGATCAGGAGCGAAGGGGCAACCCAAGACTCCTAGGAAAAAGCCTACAGCAAGCACTCCAGTGCTTCCAACAAGGACTTCCCCGAGGTTGTCCAAAGTTACACCTGTAACTCTACCTCCAGCTGAGTCTAGTTCAACCCTGTCTGGTTGAACTAGACTCTGAAGAAGAGCTAGTAGGAGGCCCAGAACTGGACCCGGCTGACCATCCTGAGCTGCAGTCTTTACTGGCAGAAGGTGGACCCAGCAGGACAGCTTTTCGTAAGGGACAAAGAGAATGTCCAAATCTGGAGGGTCTCCGCCAACAGGCCGCTTCTCAGGCTGATGGGCAAGAGCCTGGGAAGTATAGGTTACACTGGGAAGATGGCCTCTTCTACAGTGAACCAACCGAATCTGAACCTGGAGCCTACCAACGCCTGGTAGTGCCCCAAGAGAACAGACAACAGTTCTTGCAACTAGCCCACGAGATACCTTTGGCTGGTCACTTGAGTTTCAAGAAGACCAAGGAAAGGCTCTCCCTCTATTTTTATTGGCCAAAGATGGGGGCTGAAGTAGATAGATATTGCAGGAGCTGCCATACCTGCCAGACTTCTGGTAAGGTTGGTTCCAAGAATGTGGCACCTTTAGTGCCTCTCCCAGTTGTGGGAGTCCCATTTGAGAGGGTAGGGATTGACATTGTTGGTCCCCTTGATCCCCCAACCTCCTCAGGCAACAGGTTTATCCTTGTTGTAGTAGACAATGCTACTAGGTACCCTGAGGCAATTCCTATGAGGACTGTTACAGCTCAGGCTGTGGCTACGGCCCTCCTTGGTATCTTTACCAGGGTTGGGTTTCCTAAGGAGGTGATCTCTGACAGGGGGTCAAATTTTATGTCCAACTACATGAAAGCCATGTGGAAAACCTGCGGAGTCACCTACAAGTTCTCAACCGCCTACCACCCTCAGACAAACGGGTTGGTAGAAAGATTTAACAGAACTATGAAGAGCATGATAGGTGCTTTAGAAGAACCCCTTAAGAAGAAGTGGGACCTTCTACTGCCATGCCTTCTCTTTGCCTATAGAGAAGTCCCTCAGGAGGGAGTAGGTTATTCTCCCTTTGAACTTCTATATGGCCATCCAGTCAGAGGCCCCTTGGCCCTGATTAATGAGGGGTTGGAGAGTGCTCCTTCCCCCAAGCCAGTCAGAGTGACTGACTATGTGATAGGTCTCCGAAGGAGAATGTCACACATGATGGCAGAAGCAAGTGACAACTTGAAAGCTGGCCAAGCGCTGATCAAACATTGGCATGATCAGAAGGCTAACATGGTTGAGTTTACTCAAGACCAGCTAGTTCTAGTTATGCTTCCAACAAGGCAGAGGGCCTTGCAAGACAAATGGATGGGACCCTTCAAGGTTGTGGGAAAACTTGGAGAGGTCAACTATCTGGTGGATCTGGGAGAACCCAGGGAAGCTCCCAGAGTCTTCCACACCAACCGCCTCAAAACCTATGTCTCTAGACCAGAAGTAGGAGCATTGCTTCTAGCTTCATCAGAAGAGGAGGAGGAGAGTGAAGCTCTACCTGACCTCCTGAGAGGCTTACCTTTGGACGAAAAGGTTGAAGGAGTTAATCTCTCTTCAGATCTGACCCCTGAGCAACAGGAGGAGTGCAAAGCTATGTTAAATCAGTTTGCCCCCCTGTTCTCACTTTCACCAGGCTTGACCCCTTGGGGACAGCATGATATACTCACTGGTGACTGTCTGCCAGTCAAAAGCAGAGCATATAGAATGTCAGAACATGTCAGAACCCACATCAAAGGTGAGGTCAAGAAGATGCTTGATCTAGGGGTAATAGAGCCCTCTACTAGTCCATGGTATTGCCCAGTGGTGTTAGTACCAAAGGCAGGATCCAAAGAGTTGAGATTCTGTGTGGACTATAGAGCTCTTAATGCAGTCACCAAGACTGATGCCCACCCTTTGCCAAGGACAGATGAGTTGGTAGATAAACTTGGTGCAGCCAAGTACCTCAGCACACTGGACCTTACGTCAGGCTATTGGCAAATAGCCCTGACAGACCATGCCAAGGAGAAAACTGCATTTTCTACCCCAGTTGGCCTATACCAATTCAAGGTTATGCCTTTTGGACTGAAAAATGCACCTGCAACATTCCAAAGGATGGTGAACCAAGTTCTAGCTGGGATGGAGGACTTCTGCATGGCATACTTGGATGACATTGCAGTCTTCAGCCACTCCTGGGAGGAACATGTAACCCACTTAGGACATGTTTTGCAGGCTCTTGAGCAGGCCAATCTGACCATAAAGGCAAGCAAATGCAAAATTGGTCAGAGTAAAGTGGTCTACCTTGGACATGAGGTAGGAGGTGGAGAAATAAGGCCTTTGCTCAGCAAGATTGAAGCTGTGCAAAATTGGACAACACCTACTACTCAGACCCAGGTGAGAGCCTTCTTAGGCCTCACTGGGTACTACAGGAATTTCATTGAGAACTATGGGACCATAGATTCTCCTCTGAATGTGATCTCCTCACCAAAATTCCCAAAGAAGGTCAAATGGAATGAGGAATGCAATCAGGCCTTTGAAAACCTGAAGAAAGCTCTTTGCCAAGCTCCAGTACTCAGAGCTCCTGACTACCACCAAACTTTCATTGTACAAACTGATGCTTCCAATGTAGGTATAGGTGCAGTTCTTAGCCAACTGGATGAGAAGGGTAGGGAACACCCCATTTGCTTCATCAGTAGAAAACTGAAGGATCCTGAAACAAGGTGGGCAACAATCGAAAGAGAATGCTTTGCTATTGTGTGGGCACTGAGGAAGTTTAGGCCATACTTGTATGGTTCTACTTTTGTCATTCAGACTGACCACCAACCCTTGAGATGGTTAATGCAAATGAAAGGGGAAATCCAAAACTATTGAGATGGTCAATCTGCCTCCAAGGGTTTGATTTCACCATTGAGCACAGGTCAGGGTGTCACCATAAAAATGCTGATGGACTCTCTAGGATGTATGTCATCGACTAGAGGTATGAGGTTCATCCAGGAGTGGATTAAATCCTCCTGTCCCTTAGTCTGGGGGGGCGAGTGTTAGGGAGAATTCTCTGTTTAGGCTGAATTTCCTAACCTAGTGAGTCCCCCAGCAGCTTTGCTGGATTTTTGGGGTTGATTTTTTTCTCCTGCCAAGAGTGAGACTCTTTTACCCTCACTCTTGGACATGACTTGAGAGTGTTTCTGTGACTTGCTATGTGCTTATGGGCTATGGGGTATTTTTCCCCCATAGGCTATCATTGGTTTTTGAATGTGTGTTACACAGCACCCTCAGTGCAGTAACACAGGGGTGTCATAGAGACCCCCAAACATAGACTCCACACCCTGGGACTGACTACTGTCTCCCTGGGTCTGTAAAGTCACCATTGACTTTACTAGTCTTAACTTAGGAACTTAACCAGTACAAACCATCATACTGTGGAAGTACTGGTAGGGGCAATTAGATTGCCCCTGGGTCTGTTGTCGAGGGGGTACTGTCCCATCCCCCCTCACCGAGTTCTGGCTGGTGGCAGTGGATAACACGGAAATATTCCACCAGAATATTTCCCAATGGGATTTCCGATTGGTTTTTATGCACCACTTTTTGGTGCAATGTTAAAGATACCGCCGGTTTATTTATTTAATATAAATTCACTGGTTGGGATTTTTCGCCAGAACTCGCCGCCAAAATGGCGTCTAGGTTCACTTCAGTAACCCTGAACCCTCCAAAGTGGTGCCATTCTGTCTGGGTACCACAGGGGGTGTGGGAGGGGGTTTAGGCACCCTGGACTGAGTTGCCTTGCCAACTCATGTCGCACTCTGGTGTGATTGGCCCAAGTGGTGAGCCACCCCGCTCACCACTTAGCATGTTTGAGTGACAGCTAGGCTGTATGAATGGGGGTTTGCTGCATAAAAGCAGGGTTTTTGGGACTGGTTCTTCAGAAGTCGCCACAGGACCTAAGAAGCCGAAGAGGGAGAAGCCGAGCCGACCTGCCAAGACGACACCACCGGTGGAGCCCTGCGGAACCGTCTCACCACTTTTTCACGACGACAGAGGAGATCTCCCGCCGGAGAGTCTTCTTCCCTTAACTGGTGGGGACAACCAGTTTCTGCCTTCTTTTCACCGTCCCGAAGCATCTCGTGGCTGCCATGCCTGTGCCAAGCACCCTGGCACCCAGGATACCACTTTTTACCTCAAGCGCGAAAGAGGGGTAAAATCCTTTGTAACCGGAAAACTCCACGGCTGGTCTCATCCCTGGTAGTGCAACGACCTTCAGCTTTCCTCCACGTCGAGGTCACCTCTTCCTCTGGACGACGCCGCGACTTGCACCCACTACCAGGAAAAACTGCCACCGCTGGAGGATCCTTTCCACTTTTAAAGGTACTGTGTTCCGCCCGGCTTCCCTTGCCACCGATTGTACGGGGTAGATTTAGCCCTCGGCTCTCGAACCTGGGTAAGCCTGGGACACCCTAACTAAACTTTTCTAAACGTAGTAAAACCTTTTCTACTCACCTGCAAAGACTTGTGACATTGTCTAATCTTGGGCATATTTTCGCTTGGCTCTCTCTAAAGCGGGCCTCGAACCAATTCTCCTTGTTCCACAAATGACTGCCTTTCTAACCTTATGTGAAAAGTGTTTTACCTTGCTGCTTTCATTACTTCTGCCTTTTCCCTCCCTTTTTCAATAACTTGTTGGAGTGCCATCTAACGTTAAGCGCTCACCTCTGTTTGGAAATAAGTGGTGTTAACTTAGACTTGTCCAACAAATGACTAGGGATGTACATATAAGTAATAGTGACTGTGTTTTGACTTACTTACCTTTTTCTGTGCTAGTGTAATTTATGAGTGTGCCTTAAAAATAAATAAGTATATACTTTTACACCTAGCTCTGGTCAGTGTTTGCTTGTACTATTGAGCCTCTGTACCTATTGTGTATCCTCTATATACTGCCTAACTCTTCTTGAGGGAAGTCTGACTGCTCAGCCACAGCTACCACAGTGAATCTGTGTGGTACAGACTGCTACCAAGTGGGTTTACTACCAACACCTGTAGTCTTAAATCTTTTGCAGTGGTCCCAGAGGGAACTGCACAGGTTTCTGCCTAACAGTCACAGCCCCCTTGAAGAATTAAAAGAACTCCTAGATGGCATTACCAGAAACTCTCCCAAGACAGAACTGCTAATGCTATAGAAGCCTGTCCAGGAGAAGGGAGTAATTTTCCTGGAAGCCTCTTTTCTTTGAGTTTCCTTGATTACTGGTAGGGCCAGAATAGGATAGTTTTGGACGGAGGACAGGCTGTTGATTTGGACAACCTCACTGACGACGAGCACGCCAGTTAGTTTTATGTTGGGTAGGGCAAATACCTTATTATTAGGGATAGATAGTACTTTTATTTTTTATTTGAATAAACAAACATGGATCAATGCCACCGTTTGGGCCGTCTCCTTCTTCTGGCTTATCACACTTCCCACACCTTATGTACATACATTGTATTTCACTTATACTGCCAGATTATTTTGTGTGATGGCACTTGTATTTATCCAGTATCCATGTTCAGTGGCCTATGTAGCTCTCCATGTATGCAGGCAGTGTCCTGTTCCACAGGACCATGGTGATGTGGGTGGAACTAGGAAAGCAGGCACAGCAGTGTGTGATCGTCAAGGTCGGCATTGCAGGTGACCTGGACATTCATTGAGTGATACTGCTTCCTGTTGCAGTATGCTGCTAAGGATGCTTGGGAGGCAACCAACACCACATGGGCAGGGATGCCATTTGCGGGTTGCCAGGGGCCACAGCCACGACCCCTGGGGTCTCCCTTGCAACCCCTATATTTAAAAAGGAAAACAAAATAAAATATTTTTTTAAACCAAAATTCCATATCCACATTTGAAAACATGTACCGATGTTTTTTGTGTTTTTTTTATCAGCAATTGATTTTATTTTCTATACTACTATCTCATCTATAAGGTTCAGACCGAGTTCATAATGGCTACTTCATGCCACTATAATGGTGGCAGGCCGTGGTGTTCCCCCCCCAGTGTGATCTTGCTCGGCTACTGATCTTGCGAGGCTGAGGGCAGTGATGTAGGGATGTGCGGCTGTGGCTTGTGGTGTTGGGTCAGGCAGTGTGCGCTTTGCTGGTTGCAAGTGGGAAGAGATGGTGGGGGATGGATATACAGTGAGCGAGGACTTGTGGGCATGTGGGAAGGAGCAGGGGGACTGGGAAGGTGGTTTTCCCACAAAACGATGGGAGCAGAAGCAATGTGTGACCGCCGGCCCAAATTCCCTGGTCACCCTACACCATTGCCTTGTCATTCTGACCTTTTCCCTGGACACGCTTCTCCATTCCCCAATCGCACTGCCCTATTCAGTGTTTAACCTTCAAGTCTCAGAACCCTATTTGTGATAGAGAATGTCTTGTACCCTACTTTAAATTGTATTACTGTATTACTGACTGCATCACGCACCTTTATGACACATTGTCAGAGTATATGTCACAGGAGAAGCAGAGCTTCATCCAACACATGAAGCTTTCACCCCCTACCTCCCCACACCCATACAAATGTGCAAGATGAATGCAAGACAACACTCCAAGCGAGAACATATATTATTTAAAGCCTATGGATTAGTCAAAGGCTAATAATGTATTGAACAAAATGGAGTCTCACAAAACGTGCGCAGATGTGTACGTATCGTGTCGTTTCCTTGCTGCAATCCCGCGACACACTTTCAAACAGTGGCAGCCGCCTTCAGAGTTATCTTGCTGCTTATCGCCTCTACCGGAAGGCGATGTTGATTCTCTGTGGGAGCCGGTCAAACAATGCCATTAGTTTACATTAATTTCTGTTTAGTTTGCAGTCTTCTCAGCCAGCACTACCGAAGTCAAAGTTCATGAGAGGAGAACATAACATTTAACAACAACAAAAAAAGTTTCATACATTATAAGATACTGGAGTGCTCTGAACGTCTTTGTAAAAGATCCGTTTTTACTATATCTGGCAATTAAACATAACTGGGACGCAGGTTTGCCACTAACTCTTCCAAGAATGCCAGTTGTGATGTAACAATGTTTCATTAGGCCTGTGAAAGCCATCAGCTCCGCATGGCAGTGGCAATTAGGAAGGGATCATAATGAGAAAAAAAAAGAAACATAAAAAAAGAACCACGGCTACATTAGCATTACATCCATTGGACACTTCATTAGCTAATTAATGTCTTATTAGTTACAGCGAAGGGTATAGTAGGGGCTCTGCACAGCCAATGAACAGCATTTATGCAATTAGTAGCTTGCTCATTTTCTAACGGAAAACTCCCGCAATGGACTGTGGCTCGGATGCTCCCTCAGGGCTTAACCTTCATATGACAGACCCTGCTCTCTAGTGGCCATATTTCCACTGTGACATTAATCACGTGGGCCATGGAAGCTTTGCCACTCTACCTCACGTGATACGCTTTCTTCCTGTTTCTTAGTTTTTGCTTATTTATTTTTTCTGATGACAGTGATCCTCCTGTTTGATGCACGGCTCCGTTTAAGCATGAGAAACCTTTTAATTGGGAGTTGTGTGAGGTGCTCGGTTGGGTGTCATCTGTGCCATCATTGGCATTGGGCCTCCAGAGTAAATAGCTGGCCTTTTAAATGGGCATGACCCCTGATTGGTTTTTGCCTCGCACTGCCTCAAATTAATTTCTTCTTTCATTGTGTACTTTTATTATAGGTACACAGGAGTTGTAACTAGGGCTGTACCAAATAGCATATTTAGTATTCGGCCGAATACCGAATAGTTTGTCAAGTATTTGGCCGAAGCCGAATATGAAGGTGAATAGTTGCTTTATTCAATAAATCAGGTTCCAAACTTAAAAAAACACCCTTATTAAAAAAACAAATAAAGCACCATTTTAGATGCATTCTGTACTTTTATTTCTCTTCACTGTACTTAATGTGCTTCTTTATTTAAAGTATAAAAGCCAGAAATAAAGCAGATTTAACCAAAATGAAGGGACCAAATGTACAGAAGATTGTTGCATATTGAGTGCCAGTTATAGTATGAGGCTTGACAAATGCAAAAGGACTGCCTTTGTGAATCAGATGCATTGCATTATCAATCCAGTTGCAAAGTCGATGCAGTCATGTTTCGAAACTTCTTTATTGCTCACATAGAAAAGTATAAAATGGTTCATGTCGGCTCGTGCAGGACACAAGTCAAGAGGAAATCTGAAATGTGTGAACTCCATCTAACAACTATTCATCCACCCAAATAAATGCTGCTCACTTTTCACTTATCCTAGCCCCTCTTTCTCGCCAATACACAAACATATGCAACTTATAATTCCTGATAAAATATCAGATAATGTTAAACTCAGGACTCAAGTCCTTAAAAAAAGAAAAGGGGACTATGACGTATGCAATGGGAAGTGACATGACAGGAACTGAAAGTATCTATGCACATTTCTTTCAGTTTTTCTTTTAACTGAAAACAGTGCACATTGAATATGAACATTATCCAAAAGAAAAGATGTTCCTGTATTGTCAGGCTAAGTATAAAAGATGAGCACCTTTTTGTCTAAGAGTCTATAACAAAACATGCTTTAAAGAGCAGATTACAATAAGAGATATTTTTCAGCTGTGTGATAGCAATTTGTTTGGTCTAATTCTATTCTGTTTTGCAAACTGAAGTCTATATTTGCCTTTCTGATTTCATGTTGCATTGTATTGAAATGATAATGTCAAAGTATTCGGCAAGAGCCGAATAGCAAGAAACTATTCGGCCGGAGCCGAATAGCTTTCTTTCAGCCGGAATTCGGCCGAATACTTACTCGAAGCCGAAGTTCGGTACACCCCTAGTTGTAACCTGTATAAAACACTCCTCACGTAAAGAATAGGACCTAAAAGCAAGAGGGAAATAAACAGTAGGCAAAACTCCCCTGTTGTTCTGGGTGCTTTGTCATCACATTGGCACTGAATGGTTTTGTAAGTACTACAAAGACGTTGTCATCCGGCACTTTCATATTTGGAAAGCTCTATTAACAAGTGCCTGTCAGTGTCCAGAATAGAAGCATTTTTAGTTGGAAACGTGCCAGACAACAAAGCAATGCATTCTGAATAACTCAGACACGTGGCCTCATTGCGAGCTTGGAGGTAGTCATTCCCTTAGTAAAGGGAATGGCTACCCCCAAACTCGGGTCTGGGTCCCGCAAAAGGGGACTTACCGACCATTCCGACCTTGGAGGGCCCGGTAATTCCCTTTCGTGGGACCCGAAACTGGTACGTACCCATTCCCATTGAGCACCCATAGGGCTCAATGGGAATGGGGAGGATGGCAAAAACGGTCCCGTTAATAACGGGGCCGTTGCTGCCATCTGGTACTGCTATTGGGTGCTGCTCTGCACGCCTGGTCTGACCAGACGTTCCAGAGCAGCACTCGCGAGCATACTGAAGTTGTGGCAAGGTAACAATGGTGCCTGGTAGCACTACCAGCGCCATTGTTGCCTTACCGCAACACTCCTAATGAGGCCCACTGTATATAATCTTTGTGGATTTTAAGGCCGCGTTTGATAGCGTAGACCGGTCTAGACTCTGATAGAAGCTAACCAAAGGGTACTGTCCTTGGCTCATCAGTATATTGACAGGCCTTCATCAATTTACTAATGCGGCTGTTAGACTTACAGATGATGGTATGAACACGGACATGGTAGAGATCTAGAAAGGAGTGAAACAGGGATGTACCCTGGCGCCGACTCTGTATAATCTCTACATGTCAGACTTGCCGGATTGGCTAAACCCAGAGGTTGGGTGTTGTCCACGGGTAGGAGGCGCCCTTTGCCATGCTTACTCCATGCAGATTATCTTATCCTCCTAAATCACACATTTTTGGGGGTGAAGACCATATTAATGGCACTATGCAACTATGCGCCAGAGAATAGATTAACTATAAACATGGAGAAGACCAAAGTTTTGGTTGTATCGGCAAAGAATGTGAAAAGACCATCCTTCAACGGTACACTTGGAACTATTGAGTATGTGGATTCCTATCCATACTTGGGTCTAGACATAAGTAGTACCAAATTGTACAGGCACATTTTGGAGGAAAAAAGATTAAAGCCCGGAGGATGACACAGTCAATTTTGAAATTTGATAGGGATACTGCTAGGTTCTCCTTGGAGGGAATAATAACGTTGTACAAACAAAGCTATTGCCAGACGGTGCTTTATGGATTGGAGGCCCTGGCAATGTCTGACCTAGCCTGGTTAGATCTTGTGGAGGGCAGATTTTGGAAACAATTGTTGAGGCTTAAGGCCTCCGACACAATCCAGTATATCAGACTTGAATTCGGTTTGATTTCCCTTAAAGGGGAACTATTGAGAAGATGTGCTCTGTTATATGTGAAAATCTATACAAATCCCAGGTGTGAATTACGTAGGTTACTGGCGGTCACAGGACAGGGAAAACATAGTTTTGGAAGTTTGGTAAATGACTTGTTTAGTGACTTGGGGTGTCACCCCGACTTTATAAGGGGAACATCCAATGAAACTGTGAACTGGGCTTTCTAAAAAAAAGTCTAACAATGGGACTGGGTCGCAAATTATACACCTGTAGAGACTCTCCGTAGCCATATGCATATGGCAGGTGTTGTGTGTAGCTACCTTCAGCCTCAAACGTATCTTAGACAATGCCCAAGTATGGGAGTGCGTTCCTTTAGATTGAGGCTGAGGATAAATCAACTTCAAATTCTTGTCTTAATAGGTCCACAGCTGGGGATCCCGCAAAAAGATAGATATTGTTGTATGTGAAGAACCCTGAACATTTTGAGACTGCTAAGCATATTTTTACAGAATGTAGAACATTGGGCCCTGAATATATGACTCTGTTAGGCCCATTTGTATAAGAGTATGAATCTATTAAGAGTGACAACTCTTGGACCTACTGTCTCAACACGGATAATCAAATAGTGCATATCGCCATGTACCAGCTGTGGGCAGTTATTAAAAAACACCCTGATAGTGTTTAAGGGAAATTTTCTAGAGAAATAGAGTCCTTTTTAACTAAAATTCTGACAGAACTTTTAAACCTTTGTTAAAATGTTGGTGATGGTGTGTTTTTTTTTTAGCTATGTGACTGTTTTTAAAGATAAAAATTGTTTGTGATATGAAGTTTATATGAATTTATCTCTTTTGTAAAGTTTCTTTGAAACTGAACAAATAAAGAATAATAATAGTAATAATAATAATAATAATAAGTTCTGAATAACAGAACATTCTGGATGGCAAGGTGCCTATAAGTCGGGAAGTGCCCTAGTCACTTTGTTATCTGGCATTTTCTCTGTAATATCTGTCGCTATTCCATATTTAAGGCCGCTCTTGTTTGACCTACATATTTTATTACGTGGGGACTGAGGCTTCCCCCATGGGATTCGGGAGAGCATAGCATTTGGTGTCATTGTGCTGCATCTTTTATTTCTTCTATCACTTTTTCTGCATGTCTGATATGTGTATATTTGGCTTTGTAGGCACATGTGTCGGTAGGAAATCTCACAAAAAGAAGACTTGCTAAACTCGCCATGTGCTACTTGCCTCCAAGCGTGTTCTCCAGTAGGGCTGGGGGAAATTACAGCAGGCTACGCGAAATTGGCAAATGCTGCCCTAAATTTCATTATGCCAATTTCACAAATAAAAAGGGGTTCCGTGTGTCAACACCACAGGGCATGAAATCTGTAATATTTGTATTTCCCCCAAAAATTATTTTTCCATTTTGCAATTAGCAGTTGAAATTAGCATGGAACTTCTAACATTTTGTTCGAGAAGTGGTCTTTTTTGTGTAAAATGAAATTTGCTGAGGTTGCCGAATTTCCCACAAATTCATTTGCAACGTTTGTAGAACGATACAAAGGGATTCATCCACTCCTATTACCTAGTGGTAATGAAGGTTATATCGTAACCATAATTTTCTTAGTGTACTGCGGAACAATGCTATGTGATGCCACTTCCTGTTTTGTGAAGGGGTGAAAGGTTGTGTGCCATCCCTTCCTGTGATGGCACTCAGGGGTGGGGTCAAATGACATCACTTCCTGTGATGTCATCAGAGGTCAAGGGTCATTTGACGTCACTTCTGCTACCCCTGGCATTTTGGTGAAATGTTCCCTGCTCCCATGGGTGCAGTCCAGAGCAGCAATTACGTTAGGGCAGGTGGGCTGCTGTGTAAAAACGTACCTTTGTGGCATTTATCTGTGCATGTATCTGTGCCGTGGTGGCGGGCAGCGAGATGTGCCGGGATGCATGACTGCTTCCAGCACCTGCCCAAGCACAACTGAAAATGTGGGTTGAGACATGCCATGCAGCATGCCGTCAGTGTGGTGGTAGGTGCCAGTTGCAAGACAATGAAGCACCGACACAAGCTTGAGCAGCAAGGTAATGCAGTTCTGGTGTTGATCCAGCTGTGGATGTCGTCATGGATCAGGAAGAGTAGGTCTGCAATGGTCTCCCTGTTTAGCCGGTACAGGGTTATCAGTGGGACATTAGTTAATGCCCATGGTGAGGGCCCGATCCAGGAAATGGGCACTTGCCTTGCATGGCGTCTCGTCCTCCTCTCTGCTCAATGTGCTCTGTGATGCTGCTCCTGCCTCTGCACCTCATGTAGAGCAGGAGGTGCTTCATGTCCTAGTATGCAACTGCTAGTGGCAGCATGAAGTGGGAAAGTGCGCTTGGGTCAGGTGTGGCCAGGGTCAGACTGCGACAAGAAATAGGCCCGGTCAGCCAAAAAAAAGTGGCCCACCCCTCGCCTCACGACCCTTGACCTCTGATGACATCACCGGAAGTGATGTCATTTAACCCCACCCCAATGTGACATCCGGGGAAGCGATGAAACACGACCTTTCACCCCTTGACAAAACAGGAAGTGGCATCAAATAGCATTGTACTTAAGTACACAAAATTACTGTGAATCCAAGCAGACGTCCAAGGCCAAATGATGTTATTTTATTGCACATACGCTTAAGCTCTTTTTTATAGAACAAATATGCATACAATATCACCCAACCTGTGTTGGTACTCATTTATCGACCTAAGAAGGATGAAAGGCTTTTAGGGAAAAGAAATGTAAAAAAACTTTTTTGCCATTTTTTTTTCTTCCAAACCGGCCCAGGCAACGCCAGAAAACGGCTCCCACTCCCCAGGGACGATTTCGGCCCGGCCACCGGCCGAAAGGCCGAGGGGCCAATCCAACACTGGGTGTGGAATTTGCATAGACCTGTGACTTGATTTTCCTCACCTGTGTACATTCATCTCCACCTTTCGGGTGGAGGTAACTGCGCTATGTTTTTGGCTGAATTATTGCTCATTTTTGGCAGTATTTAATCTTGTAATATGGCGGAAATACCATTCAGCTTCTTGACAGTATTTCCGTTGGCAGAATTAGCGCTGTAGCTAATTCTTCCATATGTTGGCGGTAATTCAAACGGCTTATAATTGGTTGGTGTGGTAAATGCGGTAGAATTAGGTTACCATCACTTTTACTGCAAAACGCCCAACTCCTTCTTAATTATCGGATGTGTGGGCGGACCCATGCAGGCGCTTCCCCATCCTAAAGGATGATGTGCACCAAACCCACCAATCATTACTTAGCTCACATAAACTCACAACTCCTCCCACCGCCCCGTTTGCCTCACAAAATCCAACAGCACACTGCTCCTCCTCCTGCCTCTCACCCCGTCACCTCCCAGCAAAGCCTTCCCACTCAGCTCAGCCACACCCAGCGCAGACTACCGAACCCTCATCAATTCGCTCTCCTCAACATGTCTCTCACACCTACGCAGAAAATGTCCCACAGTCTCAGGCACCCCACACACCGCACAGTCCCTCGACTCACGCTTCCCCACTCGAAATAGACAGTCATTCAGCCCCACATGCCCTATCCTCAGCCGATTCAGCATCACCTCCTCCCCCCTCCTCCATTCCAGACTCCCCGCATCCACCTTCACCGACCCTTTCCCACGAACACCAAACATCCACCTGCCCTTCACCCCACTCACCCACATCTCCTGCCACTCATCCATGACCCGTCTCACCACCACAGCCTTCACCTCATCCACACTCAAAGGCAACCTCACATCAACCGCTCCCCTTCTCATACCCTCACCCGCCGCCAGATCAACCAACTCATTACCCAAAATGCCACTGTGACTGGGGACCCATGCCAACTCCAAATCCATTCCCCCACGCACACACCGATCAATCTTCCTCCTGATGTCCAAAATCACATCCTTCCTATCACCATCCCCTGCCAAACGTAGGTTGAATTTGTTGCGAGCGGTGTCTGGGAAAGAGTGGGGTGCACAGCAGAAGTGTTTACGAATGTTGTATAAGGGTTTGATTTTGAGTGTGATGGGTTTTGGATGTCAGGTGGCAGTGGGTTTCACAGCGAGTCAGAAGCTGCGGTTGGATAGGGTGCAGGCGAGGGCATTGAGGGTATGTTCGGGTGTGATGAGGTCCTCTCCAGTGAATGCGGTGCAGGTGCTTGTGGGGAAGATGCCGTTGGGGTTGAAGAGGGATGCGTTGAATATGAGGTGGTGGGTGAAGTGCAGTGCGAAGAGTGTGGCTCATCCGGTGCGTGAATGTTTGAAGTATAATTGGAGGTTTGACTACTATGGGGATCGGTGGAGGAGGAAGGGGGGCACTTTGGGGTTTCACATGTGGGAGAAGGGGGTGCAGTGGGGTGTGGGCGAGTTTTTGGCTGTGACGGGTACGGATTTGGTGAGATGGCCGATGTGGATGATGGGGTCTCCAAAGGTGTGTTTAGAGTTGGCGAGTGTGGTGTCGAAGAAGCGGGGTGTGCGGGGTGAGATCAAGACTTTGGGTCAGGCGTATGTGGCAGGGAAGGAAGGATGCAAGGTGTTCACGGATGGTTTGAAAGATCCTATGTCTGGGAGAGTGGGTATTGCATATTATCTGGAAAGCACTGGGGAGTATAAAGTGGGGCGACTGACGAATGATGTGTCTATTTGTACGGCTGAGTTGGTGGCGATTGCATTGGCGATTGATAGGGTGTGCGAGTTGGGGTATGAGAAGGTGGTGGTGTTCTCGGATTCATTGAGTGGGTTGCAGGCGATTGTGGAAAACGCCCAACTCGTATCAGCCCCAATGTGTCCCCTGTTCTGGCACACACCAAATCCAGCCATTTCAGGATCAGCTAATTGCAGGTGTGTATACAACATAGTGTTTGTTTACATTTTTCAGGAATCACTGCCTTATAAATACAAATAAATATCAACAGTGAACAATGTATTGCAGTTAGAATCAGTGCACTAAGGAACACATATTTAAAATCAGTGCTCATGCTATAAATATACATGAATACGTTACAATTTACATTTTTAAAATTGCAATAAAGAAATTTGCCACCCTAAAACAGGTGTCTACGTCATTATTTATAGCATTCCATGATGGCAACATTAATACTCACATTTTGCAGAAATAACATGTATTATGATGGAGCAAAACAGGACAGGACTGGAGGCTTACCAAATCCCACCACAATGTATTGGCATTTGTAATCATGATAGAGGGCAATGTGGCCAGAGTTAAATCCAGAGCTGGGAGTGTGAGATTCTGGGAGCAGTCTTTTAAAATGCAATTGGACAAAAACATTATTAGCATGCGGAGCACGAGGGGCAACCAATCAGGTTGTTTGGATGGAGGGTTGAATCCCACGATCTCAGCCCGCGTTCCGAGCAGCCTGATAGCTGCTTCCACTGCCCTTCCATCTTCCCCCACCACGGCGGGTCGGATCGAGTGGTAACGGCGCAAGGGGCCCATCGTTAAGGCCCTCGCACTTTACCTTGGGTACCTGGGCCGTTGCCACCGAATCCAGCCTGCCAGATCGGGTGTTATTGATATATTATTGTACAAGTCTGGGAAAGCCTTGATTTCTACCTGTGATTTCTGCAAATGTCAATTAAACACAGCTAGACGACTGGCCTACTGACCTCCACAAGCACTACTTAAGTGATTCGATGCTATATAGTCAGAAAAGCTGTGATGCTATGTAATATAGCGTGTGTAATTCTGCCAGTGGGGTTTTCAATCCCAGGTTGCAGCAAAGACTTTAAAAGCATTGCATGGCTACTAGAACGCATCAACACAACTTGACTCCAGCTCTGTGCTGCTTCACAACAGCGCACTTCATTAGCCTGGCTCCTTGTCCATATATGCATCTATTGTGTGCTCTGCTCCCTCAAACAGACCATGCTTTGTCCAGAGGCCTATTAGGAAAGGCACAGCAGTCAGCGTCCAACTGAGCCCGCCCAAAGTGACAGAGTACTAAAGAAAGGAACAAGAATACCACAGAGATTTATGCCCCCCCAGAAAAGAAGGTTTTCTGCCAGAAACTGAAGCGTTTTTGTGTCGAGGAAGCGAAGCATATTTTGAACTCCTCGACTAAGGGCTGCCAAGTAGAATACGCTGGGCAGTATGCCGGTTGATTTACCACCTGAATACCACCAAACCTGTGATGAGGCCCTTTGCATCTATGCTAGGGGGACCTAGTGTTGGCTAATAATAAAAGAAGAAGGACCAGCGAATTTGTCACTGGATCGAGGGAAGTTCAAACCAGGGCTGAGAAAGAAGCTGAGGAAGATGCCAGGAGACACTGACACGTCCTGAAGAAAGATGATGCCGGAAAGCTTACAAAGAGGCACGTAGAGGGCAGGGAGCCAAGCTGTGTGCCTGGGAAGAACCAGGAGGCGGTAGCGCAACCCAGAAAGGGTGCACCAGGTGGTCAACGAACTGCGCAGAGACTGTGCCAGGAAGGACTCTCCAGAGCCGCGTAAAGAAGAAAGGAGAAACGAACGACTAAAGTGTTTGATCCAAAAGGTGGAACCAGACCCCAAAGGAAGAACCAGTGATGCCTACCTGATTCAAAAGAGGTATTGGGAATGGCGAGAGATCCGGGTGGGGAATCCGGATGAGGAACCGGTCGGATTGAGTGAGAAGATTACCAAGGGACTAATCATACTCCTCCCAGTACAAGTAACTATTTGAAAGGGAGCGAAGATTACCAAGGGACTAATCATACCCATTCCAGTACAAGTAACTATTGGAAAGAGAGTGAAGATTACCAGGGGACTAGTCCTACTCATCCCAGTACAAATCACTATTGGAAATAGAGTAAATGTTACAAAGAGATTAATAAAGTAAAAAAGATGTTTGGGTGTGAATCTGTTACTAATGCACTTTTGACCAATCCTTATTCTTTGAGTTTGGAAATAGGCAGCGTCCACCCTTCCACTTAGCCCACCCAAAAGACTAGGACAGTATGAACCAAGAAATTGTGTGTGGAAAAGTATTTCCACACACAATATCTTATTACAAAGAGATTAACACTCATCCCAGTATAAGTACATATTGAAGGAGAGTGAAGACTAACAGAAGGGCAATAATACTCGTCCCAGTATATGTGAATATTGCAAAGAGAGTAGAGATTGCCAAGGGACCAGTCAGACTCATCCCTGTAAAGAGGAATAAGTTAAACCAAGTGAGAAACACCTCAAAAGCCATCTGACGTACTTCCCGAAAAGTATAGAGATTTATAAAGAGACACTGCAAGATTCAAAGTATAAGCATGAAGGAAATCATTATTTGTGGAATACGGGAACTTTTATATAGAAAACAAGGGGAAGCCCAGAAGGGGTCACAGCCCCCTTGAAGAATTATAAGAACTCCTAGATGGCATTACCAGAAACTATCCCAAGACAGAACTGCTAAGGCTGTAGAAACCTGTCCAGGAGAAGGGAGTAATTTTCCTGGAACCCTCTTTTCTTTGAGTTTCCTTGATTACTGGTAGGGCCAGAATAGGATAGTTTTGGACGGAGGACAGGCTGTTGATTTGGACAACCTCACTGACGACGAGCACGCCAGTTAGTTTTATGTTGGGTAGGGCAAATACCTTATTATTAGGGATAGATAGTACTTTTATTTTTTATTTGAATAAACAAACTTGGATCAATGCCACCATTTGGGCCGTCTCCTTCTTCTGGCTTATCACACTTCCCACACCTTATGTACATACATTGTATTTCACTTATGCTGCCAGATTATTTTGTGTGATGGCACTTGTATTTATCCAGTATCCATGTTCAGTGGCCTATGTAGCTCTCCATGTATGCAGGCAGTGTCCTGTTCCACAGGACCATGGTGATGTGGGTGGAACTAGGAAAGCAGGCACAGCAGTGTGTGATCGTCACGGTCGGCATTGCAGGTGACCTGGACATTCATTGAGTGATACTGCATCCTGTTGCAGTATGCCGCTAAGGATGCTTGGGAGACGACCAACACCACATGGGCAGGGATGCCATTTGCGGGTTGCCAGGGGCCACAGCCACGACCCCTGGGGTCTCCCTTGCAACCCCTATATTTAAAAAGGAAAACAAAATAAAATATTTTTTTAAACCAAAATTCCATATCCACATTTGAAAATAATAATGTTCATAATGGCTACTTCATGCCACTATAATGGTGGCAGGCCGTGGTGTTCCCGCCCCATTGTGATCTTGCTCAGCTACTGATCTTGCAAGGCTGAGGGCAGTGACGTAGGGCTGTGCGGCTGTGGCTTGTGGTGTTGGGTCAGGCAGTGTGCGCTTTGCTGGTTGCAAGTGGGAAGAGATGGTGGGGGATGGATATACAGTGAGTGAGGACTTGTGGGCATGTGGGAAGGAGCAGGGGGACTGGGAAGGTGGTTTTCCCACAAAACGATGGGAGCAGAAGCAATGTGTGACCGCCGGTGCAAATTCCCTGATCACCCTGCACCATTGCCTTGTCATTCTGACCTTTTCCCTGGACACGCTGCTCCATTCCCCAATCGCACTGTCACTGCCCTATTCAGTGTTTAACCTTCAAGTCTCAGAACCCTATTTGTGATAGAGAATGTCTGGTACCATACTTTAAATTGTATTACTGTATTACTGACTGCATCGCGCACCTTTATGACACATTGGCCCTCATTACGACCCTGGCGGAAATCGGAAAACGATGGCGGAAATGCAATACCGCCATCGAATAGCGCTCGGTGCGACTATGACCCGTCACCGCAAAGTACGAAGCCATTAGCGACACCGTAGTGAACGCCAACGCTAACTGCACCAAGCCATGCGAAACCGCAAACACCACCATGGCGCAAGGGTACGCCAATTCCGACCCTAGCGGACATGTACCTAACGCCATCAGGCATGGCGTAATGTACCATTCCGCCATGGTGAGAAGTACGGCATCGCGAATCAACCGTAAACGGCCCCACTGAGTGCCTGTACACCGCTCCCTGCCCACAAAGTACAACTCCCCGTAGGTGCAATGAAGTCACAATGCAACCAGTGAAATGTACAAGTCACCCATGCATGGCAACGAACAAAAGAAACATAACAGGGGCCAATGGGAGCTGCAGGGCACAGATGGCACGAATACAGAAGCCATCCCAATGGACATGACCACAGTCCCCCACCAAGAAACGCACGCAAACACAGGCACCTGTGACCAGCAATATTCCGAGAATCACATCATTCCACCAGTCCACCTGGCTGACCGGCATCTGTTACACAAAACCCAATCCCCCGCCCCTGAGCATGACAACATTCAAACTGTCATATTGGCAGCCCCCATCCCTGACCTCACGGGCTTAGTAGGCAAACGCGCCCAGTACAGTACCACGCAACTAAACTCCGAAGCTGGAACCCAATGCAGATCTCCTCACAATACATCGCCCCCCAAATAGGCATATGCCACATCACTTGCAAAGAAAAACGCTACACGGGCCAAATCAGAATAGAAATTTAATGCACATCAAAGTCACCAAGCCCATACAGCCATCAGGCCATGAACTCCAAAACACTAATCACCATTGTGGGCTGCATCCGCAAGAAATGACCAGCCACTACTTGTGTGTCGCCCTGTTCCCTCATGGTACACAGAGCCACATTCACGTACGAAAAGGCAACATGGAAGCGCACAGAACTGCAGGGCCGTCCCAATGGGGAGGCACTAGTCCAGATTAAAGGCCGAAATGTTGCTCCGAGCCACCAGTACTGCGTAAGGGCATGTGGGCCATTGGCGATCGTCCCATAAGATCGTAATGCTGCTCCACTGATTAACACGAAGCAGCAGGTGTCGGGAGTAAAACCCATCTGCAGGAGTGGCATACAGATGGCAGTGGCAAAAGGGGAGGAGATACCTGTCAACCAAAAGAAAAGAAAAAGAACAGAATGGCCATCAGAACCACATTCCAACAACTCACTTCAATGATCACACGAAATCCACAGCCATATGCATGCTAGCCCACTCCAAAGGATCATCACCACCCCAAAACCACTTGCGACTCATAACCATCTATATCGAGGTGCAAACACCATCACAAACGAGTGTACCTGTGCATGCGTCTGTCAAAACAGAATCCATCAGATGGGAATGTTAACGTGCATGGACACAAGTGTCTGAGGGCGCGTCGAGACAGGGAGGGCTCAACAAGGCCAGATAGACGATGGTCCCACTATGGCAGCCCTGCATCACATAGCGTAGGGGAGGCGGATAGATCCCAAGAAGCCCTGTACATGGCAAACTCTGTATCAAATCACCTGCCCATGCATCCATTCATCATTCCCTCATCCCGGAATCAAAACGCCTGAATAATTACTCACATAACATTAGAAACATCCATTGAGTCTGTGCGTTATGCAGCCTGCAAAATCCACAGTGCCCCAGCCCGTAATTCCAGTGTAGTGAAGTAACATGTATTTGGGAACGTCCGGCCTCATCGCCCACGTAGCAATTGCGCATCCCAAACTATTCATATCAATCATTGCTTCCTCGCCATGGGCCCTGTCTCAAGGACATTGAACAATAGAACGTTATATTTGCAGTCAGACCTGTGGGCATCTCCTCGCCGCTAGCTGGAAACCGAAAGCGCCGCCCTTCGAATTCCTCATTTGCAACATCACGCCGAAAAGGCATCTGTGGCCGTTTGAAATCACTAATTATTCCATCGAGTGCGGCTGTGTGTGAAAATGGCAACTGCCTTCACCCACAAATGGGACGCCCCGCCCGTCGTTGCAACTCGGTACAGTGATGCATGAGGGCCCACCGTTACTCGAGTACTACGTTCCACTGACCCTTCACAAGTCTGTTCGCGACTGCACAGATAGTATGTGCAACAATGGGACCACAGCAGAATGAACATGTCAACCAATGTTACACGGCCATCGGGTACAAATACATGATTGCAATAGCAAGATGCCATTCCCCGATTTGCAGCGTTGTGCGCGGGACGTGCTCGGCCAAAGGGGAGAGCAGTTTGCACAGGTGGAATTAATCACCACAGGTGGAGGCCATACAGCCTGAAAACACATAAATTGCACAGCCAGTCTCCTCCCACAACCACACCGAAATGCTACCGGCGGGACTCGCGATGTTGGCCCTGGGGGACCTGATAGCACTGCAACTACTCCAACTCCAAGAAGAAGACGAACACCAACTGCAACCGGCCGCACGAAGGAGACGCAGGAGGAGGAGGAGGCCAAGGCAGGGCCAGCAAGGGCCGCCAGCACAGCCACTACCACCACGCAGGCAGCCCGCAATCCCACGCCTCCGAGCACATCCGTTCGACCTCACTGCTGAGCAGATCCACACCCTCTACCGTTTGGACCGGGACACCATAGCCGCCATTGTGGACATGACACAGGCTGACCTTGTCAGCATGATAGATAGCCCAACCGCCATCCCACCCCTACTGAAGGTGGTGTCTGTACTCCACTTCCTGGCCACAGGCACCTACCAGCACACAGTCGGACAGTTGCATGGCATTTCTCAGCCACTGTTCTCACGGACACTATTTCAAGTGCTCGATGCCCTCCTGCAGCACGCAGACGACTACATCTCTCTACCACGCTCGGAGCAGGAAATTACCAACACAAAAGTGGGATTCCATGCACTTGCCGGCATACCGGGTTGCATTGGTGCCATCGACTGCACCCATGTGGAATTGGTCGTCCCACATGCCATGGAGGCCCAGTACCGCAACCGAAAACAATTTCATTCCCTGAATGTACAAATGGTGTGTGACTCCAACAGGATCATTACACATTGTTGTGCCCGATTCCCTGGATCAACCCATGATTCTATGGTCTTGAGGAACTCTACAATACCACGCTACATGGAGCGACACGCAGGGAACAGATCCTGGCTACTCGGTGAGTCTCATTACATGCATGATTATGTGGGGTATGTGATTTGGCAATGACCTGGCAGGAAGGGGCGGGGGTGTGCGTACGTAGCAATGGCATTCCACATCATACGTTTCTCGTCCACATACAGGTGATGCTGTATATCCACTGAAGAGATGGCTCCTCACACCAGTCCGGAACCCACGGGACCAGCATGAGGAGGACAACAACCATGCCCTCTCACGTACCCGTGTAGTCATTGAACAGGCATTCGGCCTACTGAAGACTCGTTTCCGCTGCCTCAGCAGGTCTGGCGGGGCACTCCTGTACCGCCATGAGAAGGTTGCAAAGATGGTCATGGCATGTGTCATGCTCCACAACATGTGCGTACGTAGAAATGTGCCCATGCCCCCTGACGCAGAACTGCAAGCACCTGATGATGGTCATGATGAGGGTGGGGATGTGGCAGCACCTCATGGAGTCTGCGAGGCACCGGAGGCCCGTGACATTCGTCAGCATCTCATTGATGTATGCTTCTAGCACTCACGCCTGGTGGCTGATACATGGACACGGGACTCGTGGCACTGTGTGTGTCTGGGACATGCACAATATGGACTGTACGCCTATGATGGCCTAGTACACAAAGATCAATGTCCACACATCTCATTGGTTGATCGTGCACTTTTTATGGCATATGTGATGTCATGTTGAACACCCTATCGACCCGCCACCCAAGTGAGCCCAACACACCCCCTCCACCCTCCTACCTCCCCCCCGAACACCAGTGTCCAAAGATGCTCATTGTCAGTGGGCTGTCGCTATTGCAAGCCCCCTCTGCGGGTATCAGGGGCACCCCTGCCTGTGGAGCGCAGGTTCCTTCCAGATCTACGTTGGGGGCTGCCCTGGACGGAACTTGCAACGGATGATGTGTCTGCCTGCTCACGTCCATGCATGTCCCTAAGGGTTTGCGAGAGCTCAGTGAGCACACGGCGCACTGCGGCAAGTTCGGCACATACGTCTTTGGACGTCGCATGCAGTTCCCCCCTCAGGCTCTCGGTGCTTCTCTCCATTTGGACTCTCAGGCTCTCGGTGCTACTCTCCATTTGGACTCTCAGGCTCTCGGTGCTACTCTCCATTTGGACTCTCAGGCTCTCGGTGCTACTCTCCATTTGTGCCCTTAGCGTCTCTGTACCTCTCTCCATTTCTGCCCTAAGTGTCTCAGTTGATGTTTCTATGTCTGCCTTAGTGCCCCCACATTCATCGGCATGGTCCTTGAGGAGTGTGGCCAGTTGCTGCTGTTGTACGATTAACTGGTCGAGGGACTGTTGCCTCTGCTGGGCCATGGCCATTTGCGGGGGTGTCACAGAGGGGCTGTTGTCCTCATGTTGCCTTGCCACAGGGCTTGTGGGGGATGGCCATTCGTCGTCTTGTGGGTGCCCCTGCGTGGTATCCTCATGTTGTACGGGATGGGACAGACAGGGGGATTGGGACAGGTCATGGATGGATGTGACTTCGACATCCCCGTTTTCTGTGTCCGAGCATGCTGCCATCAATGGGGTGTCACCTATGGTGCTGCTGCCACCAGAGGCAGTGCCTTCTGTGGCATCCATTGGGGGGACCTGTGGTGGTGGTGTTGTGGGCATGCTGGCTGCTGGGGTGCCTGTTGATGTTCCCTCCTCTGTGCTGCAACCTGATTTGTGCTGCTGCCGTGTCTTGATGCGTGCAGCTGAGGTGGAGGGTCTCTGGCCGTTGGTCTTGGCCCTCTTTGCAGGTGTGCTGGTAGGGGTGTCCTGTAGCTCGTCGTTTGGATCGGACCCTGTGGTGGAGTAAAGGAGGGCGAGGGTTATTGATGGGTCTGTGGGAATTGGAATGGCATTGTATCACATGCATTGGGGTGGTACCTGAGGGTGATTTGGGTCGGGTCCTTGGAGGTGCTTTGATTTGTGTGTGGAGTGAGGGTGCAGTTGTTTGGCAGCCTGCAGTTTGGGTGTGCCTGCTGCACGTGTAGTGCGTGTATTAGGGGTTTTTAATTATTTATGTATTTATTGTGGGTTTTAACGTGCGCTATCAGGCCGATGTGTGTGGACGTTCTCCTGGACATGTGTTTCTGTTGCACTATGTGGACGCATGGTACTTCACATGGATGGACTGTGTGGATTTGGCATTGTTTTATCTGGCCCACCTACCTGAATCTTCGGATGTCTGCACTCCTTTCTCCATCCCTCCGACTCCCTCTATGCTCTCCATTCCGATGGTGGAGGCACAGATTTCTTCCCAGGGGGTCAACTTGATGGGTGATTCAGGACCTCCCCCGGTGGCTGTGGCAATGTTGCGGTTGGCAGAGAGTATGCTGCGGACGCGTATCCGCAGGTCGTCCCATCGCTTGCGGCATTGCTGTGGGGTGCGGGGTGCGGTCCCCACCGCACTTACCCGCTGTGCCACCAGAGCCCATATGGTCTTCTTGTTTGCAAGTGCCGTTCTGGTCATTTGCGTGGAGAAGACGACGGCAGCATTCTCCTGGAGGGTCTCTGTTAGCACGGTGAGTTCCTCACGGGAGAAGTGGACCTGCCGCTTGCGGTCGCACGCTTTCTTCGCTACTTTTCCCATTTGTCTTGGTTTCGCTAGGGTGGGTGACGGGTTGGGGTGTGTTTCAGGGTAGTGATTTTAGTGGTTGTGTGGTTTTAGTGGTTTTATAGGTGTACGCCGGGATGTTTCCCGTTCCGGGCCCATGTTTTTACTTCCGTTTCCGTATATTTCCGGTCACCGTACTTTCCGGTAGGCGCACACTGCGGTGACCGCTAAGAGGGGTGGCGGTATTGCACCTAGGGCGCCGTACGGCGGCGGTGTGGGCCGTTTTGGGGTCATTTCCGCCATCGCGGACTTTGCACTTCCGCCGTGGCGTGGTGCTCGTGCCCGATGGGTCGGAATGGGCCGCACTTTGCTCCTTCGTGCAATGGCGGAAACGCTATTTACGCTGTGGCGCTCCGGTCAGTCACTTTCCGCCAGGGTCGTAATGAGGGCCATTGTCAGAGTATATGTCACAGGAGAAGCAGAGCTTCATCCAACACATGAAGCTTTCACCCCCTACCTCTCCACACCCATACAAAATGTGCAAGATGAATGCAAGACAACACTCCAAGCGAGAACATATATTATTTAAAGCCTATGGATTAGTCAAAGGCTAATAATGTATTAAACAAAATGGAGTCTCACAAAACGAGCGCAGATGTGTACGTATCGTGTCGTTTCCTTGCTGCAATCCCGTGACACACTTTCAAACAGTGGCAGCCGCCTTCAGAGTTATCTTGCTGCTTATCTCCTCTACCGGAAGGCGATGTTGATTCTCTGTGGGAGCCGGTCAAACAATGCCATTAGTTTACATTAATTTCTGTTTAGTTTGCAGTCTTCTCAGCCAGCACTTCCGAAGTCAAAGTTCATGAGAGGAGAACATAACATTTAACAACAACAAAAAAAGTTTAAAACATTATAAGATACTGGAGTGCTCTCAACGTCTTGGTAAAAGATCCCGTTTTTACTATATCTGGCAATTAAACATAACTGGGACGCAGGTTTGCCACTAACTCTTCCAAGAATGCCAGCTGTGATGTAACAATGTTTCATTAGGCCTGTGAAAGCCATCAGCTCCGCATGGCAGTGGCAATTAGGAAGGGATCATAATGAGAAAAAAAAAGAAACATAAAAAAAGAACCACGGCTACATTAGCATTACATTTATTGGACACTTCATTAGCTAATTAATGTCTTATTAGTTACAGCGAAGGGTATAGTAGGGGCTCTGCACAGCCAATGAACAGCATTTATGCAATTAGTAGCTTGCTCATTTTCTAACGGAAAACTCCCGCAATGGACTGTGGCTCGGATTCTCCCTCAAGGCGTAACCTTCATATGACAGACCCTGCTCTCTAGTGGCCATATATCCACTGTGACATTAATCACGTGGGCCATGGAAGCTTTGCCACTCTACCTCACGTGATACGCTTTCTTCCTGTTTCTTAGTTTTTGCTTATTTATTTTTTCTGATGACAGTGATCCTCCTGTTTGATGCACGGCTCCGTTTAAGCATGAGAAACCTTTTAATTGGGAGTTGTGTGAGGTGCTCGGTTGGGTGTCATCTGTGCCATCATTGGCATTGGGCCTACAGAGTAAATAGCTGGCCTTTTAAATGGGCATGACCCCTGATTGGTTTTTGCCTCGCACTGCCTCAAATTAATTTCTTCTTTCATTGTGTACTTTTATTATAGGTACACAGGAGTTGTAACTAGGGCTGTACCAAATAGCATATTTAGTATTCGGCCGAATACCGAATAGTTTGTCAAGTATTCGGCCGAAGGCGAATATGAAGGCGAATAGTTGCTTTATTCAATAAATCAGGTTCCAAACTTAAAAAAAACACCCTTATCAAAAAAACAAATAAAGCACCATTTTAGATGCATTCTATACTTTTATTTCTCTTCACTGTAATTAGTGTGCTTCTTTATTTAAAGTATAAAAGCCAGAAATAAAGCAGATTTAACCAAAATGAAGGGACCAAATGTACAGAAGATTGTTGCATATTGAGTGCCAGTTATAGTATGAGGCTTGACAAATGCAAAAGGACTGCCTTTGTGAATCAGATGCATTGCATTATCAATCCAGTTGCAAAGTCGATGCAGTCATGTTTCGAAACTTCTTTACAGCTCACATAGAAAAGTATAAAATGGTTCATGTCGGCTCGTGCAGGACACAAGTGAAGAGGAAATCTGAAATGTGTGAACTCAATCTAACAACTATTCATCCACCCAAATAAATGCTGCTCACTTTTCACTTATCCTAGCCACTCTTTCTCGCCAATACACAAACATATGCAACTTATAATTCCTGATAAAATATCAGATAATGTTAAACTCAGGACTCAAGTCCTTAAAAAAAGAAAAGGGGGACTATGACCTATGCAATGGGAAGTGACATGACAGGAACTAAAAGTATCTATGCACATTTCTTTCAGTTTTTTTTTTAACTGAAAACAGTGCACATTGAATATGAACATTATCCAAAAGAAAAGATGTTCCTGTATTGTCAGGCTAAGTATAAAAGATGAGCACCTTTTTGTCTAAGAGTCTATAACAAAACATGCTTTAAAGAGCAGATTACAATAAGAGATATTTTTCAGCTGTGTGATAGCAATTTGTTTGGTCTAATTCTATTCAGTTTTGCAAACTGAAGTCTATATTTGCCTTTCTGATTTCATGTTGCATTGTATTCAAATGATAATGTCAAAGTATTCGGCAAGAGCCGAATAGCAAGAAACTTTTCGGCCAGAGCCGAATAGCTTTCTTTCAGCCGGAATTCGGCCGAATACTTACTCGAAGCCGAAGTTCGGTACACCCCTAGTTGTAACCTGTATAAAACACTCCTCACA
This sequence comes from Ambystoma mexicanum, assembly GCF_040938575.1. Taxonomy (NCBI): domain Eukaryota; kingdom Metazoa; phylum Chordata; class Amphibia; order Caudata; family Ambystomatidae; genus Ambystoma; species Ambystoma mexicanum. Next base: position 924,196,470 of record NC_090926.1, on the reverse strand, counting down.
TAAAGAACAGGACCTAAAAGCAAGAGGGAAATAAACAGTAGGCAAAACTCCCCTGTTGTTCTGGGTGCTTTGTCATCACATTGGCACTGAATGGTTTTGTAAGTACTACAAAGACGTTGTCATCCGGCACTTTCATATTTGGAAAGCTCTATTAACAAGTGCCTGTCAGTGTCCAGAATAGAAGCATTTTTAGTTGGAAACGTGCCAGACAACAAAGAAATGCATTCTGAATAACTCAGACACGTGGCCTCATTGCGAGCTTGGAGGTAGCCATTCCCTTAATAAAGGGAATGGCTACCCCCAAACTCGGGTCTGGGTCCCGCAAAAGGGGACTTACCGACCATTCCGACCTTGGAGGGCACGGTAATTCCCTTTCGCGGGACCCGAAACTGGTACGTACCCATTCCCATTGAGCACCCATAGGGCTCAATGGGAATTGGGAGGATGGCAAAAACGGTCCCGTTAATAACGGGGCCGTTGCTGCCATCTGGTACTGCTTTTGGGTGCTGCTCTGCACGCCTGGTCTGACCAGACGTTCCAGAGCGGCACTCGCGAGCATACTGAAGTTGTGGCAAGGTAACAATGGCGCCTGGTAGCACTACCAGCGCCATTGTTGCCTTACCGCAACACTCCTAATGAGGCCCACTGTATATAATCTTTGTGGATTTTAAGGCCGCTTTTGATAGCGTAGAGCGGTCTAGACTCTGATAGAAGCTAACCAAAGGGTACTGTCCTTGGCTCATCAGTATATTGACAGGCCTTCATCAATTTACTAATGCGGCTGTTAGACTTACAGATGATGGTATGAACACGGACATGGTAGAGATCTAGAAAGGCGTGAAACAGGGATGTACCCTGGCGCCGACTCTGTATAATCTCTACATGTCAGACTTGCCGGATTGGCTAAACCCAGAGGTTTGGTGTTGTCCACGGGTAGGAGGCGCCCCTTGCCATGCTTACTCCATGCAGATTATCTTATCCTCCTAAATCACACATTTTTGGGGGTGAAGACCATATTAATGGCACTATGCAACTATGCGTCAGAGAATAAATGAACTATAAACATGGAGAAGACCAAAGTTTTGGTTGTATCGGCAAAGAATGTGAAAAGACCATCCTTCAACGGTACACTTGGAACTATTGAGTATGTGGATTCCTATCCATACTTGGGTCTAGACATAAGTAGTACCAAATTGTACAGGCACATTTTGGAGGAAAAAAAATTAAAGCCCGGAGGATGACACAGTCAATTTTGAAATTTGATAGGGATACTGCTAGGTTCTCCTTGGAGGGAATAATAACGTTGTACAAACAAAGTTATTGCTAGATGGTGCTTTATGGATTGGAGGCCCTGGCAATGTCTGACCTAGCCTGGTTAGTAGATCTTGTGGAGGGCAGATTTTGGAAACAATTGTTGAGGCTTAAGGCCTCCGACACAATCCAGTATATCAGACTTGAATTCGGTTTGATTCCCCTTAAAGGGGAACTATTGAGAAGATGTGCTCTGTTATATGTGAAAATCTATACAAATCCCAGGTGTGAATTACTTAGGTTACTGGCGGTCACAGGACAGGGAAAACATAGTTTTGGAAGTTTGGTAAATGACTTGTTTAGTGACTTGGGGTGTCACCCCGACTTTACAAGGCGAACATCCTATGAAACTGTGAACTGGGCTTTCTAAAAAAAAAGTCTAACAATGGGACTGGGTCGCAAATTATACACCTGTAGAGACTCTCCGTAGCCATATGCATATGGCAGGTGTTGTGTATAGCTACCTTCAGCCTCAAACGTATCTTAGACAATGCCCAAGTATGGGAGTGCGTTCCTTTAGATTGAGGCTGAGGATAAATCAACTTCAAATTCTTGTCTTAATAGGTCCACAGCTGGGGATCCCGCAAAAAGGTAGATATTGTTGTATGTGAAGAACCCTGAACATTTTGAGACTGCTAAGCATATTTTTACAGAATGTAGAACATTGGGCCCTGAATATATGACTCTGTTAGGCTCATTTGTATAAGAGTATGAATCTATTAAGAGTGATAACTCTTGGACCTACTGTCTCAACACGGATAATCAAATAGTGCATATCGCCATGTACCAGCTGTGGGCAGTTACTAAAAAACACCCTGATAGTGTTTAAGGGAAGTTTGCTAGAGAAATAGAGTCCTTGTTTTTTAACTAAAATTCTGACAGAACTTTTAAACCTTTGTTAAAATGTTGGTGATGGTGTGTTTTTTTTTAGATATGTGACTGTTTTTAAAGATAAAAATTGTTTGTGATATGAAGTTCATATGAATTTATCTCTTTTGTAAAGTTTCTTTGAAACTAAACAAATAAAGAATAATAATAGTAATAATAATAATAATAATAAGTTCTGAATAACAGAACATTCTGGATGGCAAGGTGCCTATAAGTCGGGAAGTGCCCTAGTCACTTTGTTATCTGGCATTTTCTCTGTAATATCTGTCGCTATTCCATATTTAAGGCCACCCTTGTTTGACCTACATATTTTATTACGTGGGGACTGAGGCTTCCCCCATGGGATTCGGGAGAGCATAGCATTTGCTGTCATTGTGCTGCATCTTTTATTTCTTCTATCACTTTTTCTGCATGTCTGATATGTGTATATTTGGCTTTGTAGGCACATGTGTCGGTAGGAAATCTCACAAAAAGAAGACTTGCTAAACTCGCCATGTGCTACTTGCCTCCAAGCGTGTTCTCCAGTAGGGCTGGGGGAAATTACAGCAGGCTACGCGAAATTGGCAAATGTTGCCCTAAATTTCAATATGCCAATTTCACAAATAAAAAGGGGTTCCGTGTGTCAACACCACAGGGCATGAAATCTGTAATATTTGTATTTCCCCCACAAATTAGTTTTCCATTTTGCAATTAGCAGTTGAAATTAGCATGGAACTTCTAACATTTTGTTCGAGAAGTGGCCTTTTTTGTGTAAAATGAAATTTGCTGAGGTTGCCGAATTTCCCACAAATTCATTTGCAACGTTTGTAGAACGATACAAAGGGATTCATCCACTCCTATTACATAGTGGTAATGAAGGTTATATCGTAACCATATTTTTCTTAGTGTACTGCGGAACAATGCTATGTGATGCCAATTCCTGTTTTGTGAAGGGGTGAAAGGTTGTGTGCCATCCCTTCCTGTGATGGCACTCAGGGGTGGGGTCAAATGACATCACTTCTGCTACCCCTGGCATTTTGGTGAAATGTTCCCTGCTCCCGTGGGTGCAGACCAGAGCAGCAATTACGTTGGGCAGGTGGGCTGCTGTGTAAAAACGTATCTTTGTGGCATTTATCTGTGCATGTATCTGTGCCGTGGTGGCGGGCAGCGAGATGTGCTGGGATGCATGACCGCTTCCAGCACCTGCCCAAGCACAACTGAAAATGTGGGTTGAGACATGCCATGCAGCATGCCGTCAGTGTGGTGGTAGGTGCCAGTTGCAAGACAATGAAGCACTGACACAAGCTTGAGCAGCAAGGTAATGCAGTTCTGGTGTTGATCCAGCTGTGCATGTCGTCATGGATCAGGAAGAGTAGGTCTGCAATGGTCTCCCTGTTTAGCCGGTACAGGGTTATCAGTGGGACATTAGTTAATGCCCATGGTGAGGGCCCGATCCAGGAAATGGGCACTTGCCTTGTATGGCGTCTCGTCCTCCTCTCTGCTCAATGTGCTCTGTGATGCTGCTCCTCCCTCTGCACCTCATATAGAGCAGGAGGTGCTTCATGTCCTAGTATGCAACTGCTAGTGGCAGCATGAAGTGGGAAAGTGCGCTTGGGTCAGGTGTGGCCAGAGTCAGACTGGGACAAGAAATAGGCCCGGTCAGCCAAAAAAAAGTGTCCCACCCCTCGCCTCACGAGCCTTGACCTCTGATGACATCACCGGAAGTGATGTCATTTAACCCCACCCCAATGTGACATCCCGGGAAGCGATGAAACACGACCTTTCACCCCTTGACAAAACAGGAAGTGGCATCAAATAGCATTGTACTTAAGTACACTAAATTACTGTGAATCCAAGCAGACGTCCAAGGCCAAATGATGTTATTTTATTGTACATACGCTTAAGCTCTTTTTTATAGTACAAATATGCATACAATATCACCCAACCTGTGTTGGTACTCATTTATCAACCTAAGAAGGATGAAAGGCTTTCAGGGAAATGAAATGTAAAAAAACTTTTTTGCCATTTTTTTTCTTCCAAACCGGCCCAGGCAACGCCAGAAACCGGCTACCACTCCCTAGGGACGATTTCGGCCCGGCCACCGGCCGAAAGGCGAGGCACCAATCCAACACTGGGTGTGGCCTTTGCATAGACCTGTGACTTGATTTTCCTCACCTGTGTACATTCATCTCCACCTTTTGGGTGGAGGTAACTGCGCTATGTTTTTGGCTGAATTATTGCTCATTTTTGGCGGTATTTAATCTTGTAATATGGCGGAAATACCATTCAGCTTCTTGACAGTATTTCCATTGGCAGAATTAGCGCTGTAGCTAATTGTTCCATATGTTGGCAGTAATTCAAACGGCTTATAATTGGTTGGTGTGGTAAATGCGGTAGAATTAGGTTACCATCACTTTTACTGCAAACGCCCAACTCCTTCTTAATTATCGGATGTGTGGGCGGACCCATGCAGGCGCTTCCCCATCCTAAAGGATGATGTGCACCAAACCCACCAATCATTACTTAGCTCACATAAACTCACAACTCCTCCCACCGCCCCGTTTGCCTCACAAAATCCAACAGCACACTGCTCCTCCTCCTGCCTCTCACCGCGTCACCTCCCAGCAAAGCCTTCCCACTCAGCTCAGCCACACCCAGCGCAGACAACTGAACCCTCATCAATTCTCTCTCCTCAACATGTCTCTCACACCTAAGCAGAAAATGTCCCACAGTCTCAGGCACCCCACACACCGCACAGTCCCTCGACTCACGCTTCCCCACTCGAAACAGACAGTCATTCAGCCCCACATGCCCTATCCTCAGCTGATTCAGCATCACCTCCTCCCCCCTCCTCCATTCCAGACTCCCCGCATCTGCCTTCACCGACCCTTTCCCACGAACACCAAACATCCACCTGCCCTTCACCCCACTCACCCACCTCTCCTGCCACTCATCCATGACATGTCTCACCACCACAGCCTTCACCTCATCCACACTCAAAGGCAACCTCACATCAACCGCTCCCCTTCTCATACCCTCACCCGCGGCCAGATCCACCAACTCATTACCCAAAATGCCACTGTGACTGGGGACCCACGCCAACTCCAAATCCATTCCCCCACGCACACACCGATCAATCTTCCTCCTGATGTCCAAAATCACATCTTTCCTATCACCATCCCCTGCCAAACGTAGGTTGAATTTGTTGCGGGCAGTGCCTGGGAAAGAGTGGGGTGCGCAGCAGAAGTGTTTACGAATGTTGTATAAGGGGTTGATTTTGAGTGTGATGGGTTTTGGATGTCAGGTGGCAGTGGGTTTCAGACCGAGTCAGAAGCTGCGGTTGGATAGGGTGCAGGCGAGGGCATTGAGGGTATGTTCGGGTGTGATGATGTCCTCTCCAGTGAATGCGGTGCAGGTGCTTGTGGGGGAGATGCCGTTGGGGTTGAAGAGGGATGCGTTGAATATGAGGTGGTGGGTGAAGTGCAGTGCGAAGAGTGTGGCTCATCCGGTGCGTGAATGTTTGAAGTATAATTGGAGGTTTGTAATAGTGGTAAGCCAGCCTTTGATTGGAGTGGACTTGGCGAGTCGTAGGAAGTTTTGTTTATGGCTTATGAGACGTTTGCTTGTAATGAGTGCTGCCTTAGTCTGTGTTTGGTAGCTCCCAGGGCTGCAGAGAGCTTGAAATTAAGTAACCAAAAGAAATTCCAAAACACTGTTGTGACTGGCGCTCCAATGTGAACTTTATTCAATTTGTGCTCTTTTTTATGTCCTATACACGTGTTTCACCACTTGTTTTTTACAGTGGCTCATCAGGAGGTGAGCTGCACATTTAAGATTCATTTGAGCAAACAAGAAGATATGTATATAAAAGAAAAAGAAAAACACATTTAGTACATGTATTAGCGATTTTGGTTCATCTCATATGTTCATACATTTGTTCTCCATAATTTTTTATACCTGTATGTGTATTACAGATATACTATCATTTATGAAAGATATAAACGATATAGATTGTTTTGAAGATTTCATTTACAACATATGTAATAAATTAAATGCAAAAGAAAAGAGCTTACTTGTCGTAAATCTTGTTTTTAAATGCTCCGTTTTTGTCAAAAAGTAAGTGTCCTGTGCTGTTTTGTTGATATTCTATTCATTCAAAAAAGGTGATGAAGTCTTTACTTCTAATATCCCTTTTGATGCAGTCCCTACAGATATGGACAAAGTTCCTTTGTTAGAAAGTTGCATAAAACTAACTTTCTTAAGTAAAATTCCCAAGTTGCTAAAGTGACTGTTTTTAAAGATTAGGATCTACTTTCATGGACTTCAAAGCTTCCTAGTCTTACCTTTTTGTTTTAAGCTCTTGATTTGCATGAAGTTCTGATCTGGATCCCGGGCTGCTACTGACTAAGAAAAAGTGCCCGCTTTTTATACGTTTTGAGAACGGCGTGATGACGTCACGCGTTTTAGCGTGGTGACGTCACGCGTTTCGGCGTGGTGACGTCACGCGTTTCGGCAATGGACGCCATTTGACAAAAGTGTTATGGCATCGTGATGGCGTTGCTTCTCCCATCATATGTTGGCCATGTAAACGTGGGGGCGGCATCTTGGAGTCATAATTACTCCATTTGCTTCTTTGAATATTTCTTTTAACGAGTAAACGCCCTCTTTTGTTGCAACATTCATTTAGACTGACGATTTTAGTAATAATCGTAAGTCTACTGGGCAGACAATTGTCCCAATATTTCAAGAAGTTGTGTAGTACAGCACTATAAAGTCATTTATAGAGATAAGGGTTTTGCAATCACGTTTTATTTCAATTTAGTTTAAACGGGCAGCCAAAATGAGTCAACTTTTATATTTTTTGGTCGGAATTGTCAAATAAGCGATTGTATTTATTAGACTAAATGTGTTGTTTAAATATTGTACTTAATAGTGTTTCTCATGGAGCTTGAAAATTAACTTCGCTAACCTTCAGCGTTTTACTCGAGATTCGTTTTTAGCAGATAACACAGTAGCATATGTAACATAATTAGAATACATTTTACAGAAAGTAACATAATAAGAATACATTTTACAGAAAGTGATGTAATTCATGGTCCGCGTTGAGACCCCCATTGATACTGTCCATGGAGAATATCCAAAACGCTTCACGTTTCCGTAGTTGTTTTTCTCTATTTCCTCCTCTCTCATGACTGTTGATTTGTTCAATTCCATAGAATCTGATCATATCGATATCTGCTGTTTTGTGATTTTCCAAAAAGTGTTTACTCAATGGGTAACGTGTATACTGTAGTTTGATTGTTCTTATATGTTCATAGATTCTTGTCTTCATAGGTCTAATGGTACTACCTATATAGGTTTTGGTGCATGCGCACTTGATGGCGTATATCGCAAAGTTTGTATTGCAGTTAAAAAAATCTTTGATTTTATACTGACTGCCATTAGCTTTTGAGCACTCTTTGAGTCCATTGATGGCATAATTGCACATGTTACATGTGCCGCATTTGTAGAACCCTTTCAGCTTTTCTCCAGTCCATAGTTGTTGTAAGCCTTTCGGTTTCTTGTGTTCCAAAAAGTGTGAAGGGCAAAGTTTGTTTTTAAGATTGGGCGCTCTCCTGAATGTGAGGCACGGAGTGGTTGATAGAAATGGTTTGAGATCTTAATCTGTGGTTAGAATATTCCAATGTTTCTTAAGGTTCTGTCTTAACTTGATAGCCTCTGTGTTATAAGTTGTGATAAATCTTAAGGATTTTGATTTCTCCGTAGCCTCCTTCTTCTTGATTTTGTCGCTTAATAAATCCATTCTCTTGCGTACTTCACTTTGACCGTGAGCTTTTATCAGGAGGTCTTTTTTGTATCCTCTAGCTAGGAATTACATTTTTGCTGCTTGAGAGTGTTTTTTAACTTCCTCATCATCTGTGCAATTACGTTTAATCCTTAAGAATTCTCCATATGGGATGTTGTTCTTAATGTGCGGTGGATGGTGACTTGCAGCATGTAAAATGCTATTTCCTGCTGTTGGTTTGGTAAAGAGAGTAGTTTTTATATGATTGTCGCAGATATAAAGTTGTAGGTCCAAAAAATGGATTTGATTTACACTTTCTTCCATTGTCAATTTCAGATTAAATGAATTGTTGTTGAGATACCGATGATATTCATTGAGCGATTGTTTGTTTCCTTTCCATATAACTAGAATGTCATCTATGAATCGACTCCAATATACAATCTGACTGAGTTCGCTGCAGGCTTTGTGTTTCCATGCATGGTGTAATTCAAAGTCTCACATATAAAGATTGGCGTATGCTGGTGGAAATTTTGCCCCCATTGCAGTTCCTCTTTTTTTGCCTGAAAATGTGTTTGTTGAATAGTAAAATGTTGTTCATAAGTGTAAATTCAACATTTCTAAAACCATTTCATTATGATTTCTAAATGAGATGGATCTTGTTTCAAGAAATTCTCTTGTTGTCTCCATGCCTTTAAGGTGTAAAATGCTTGTGTAGAGACTTGTTACGTCAAATGTGACCAATCTGTAGTCTTCTTCCCATTCTATAGAGTCCAATTGTTTGATGACATCAGTTGTGTCTTTAATAAATGAGGCGAGATTTGCTGCCAGCTGTTGTAAGGGCTTGTCAATGTAGGCTGAGATTGGCTCTGTTAGGGAGCCTATACTGTTTATTATGGGTCTACTTGCTGGAGTCTGATCACATTTTTTATGAATTTTAGGTAAGAAGTAGATAGTCCCTAAAGTTGGAAATGGATTGTTTATGAATTGATATTCATCTTCAGTGATTAATTCTTCTGCCAAATAGTGCTTATTAAGATTCGACCATTCTGTAATTAGGTTTGGCAATGGATTGTTGACAAGTTTTTCATAAGTATCTTTATCCTCCAAGTGTTTAGCAGCCATTATAAGGTAGTCTGATGTGTTCAGCAGCACAATCTTTCCTCCTTTATCAGCTGGTTTTATTGTAACAGATTCATCTTTTTGCAATTCATATAGCGCTTTTCTTTCCTCATCAGTTAGATTGAGACGAATATTTTTAGATTTTGTTGATTTCCGGTATAGTTCTTTTAAATCTTCTGATACTGCTTTCTCAAAAAGATCAATCACATTTTCACTATATAATTGTGGATAAAAGGTTGATTTCTGTTTGAGTTTGGTTGGTTCAATTTGATCCATTGTGATTCCTAAATCTTCTGTGAAAGTATCCAAGGTGTTTATATTCTCTGTTTCTTGTAAATTTAACAGATTAAATGTTTGTAAGGAATGGGTAATTGAAAGATCTGAAGGTGCTCTTGTGTCTTCTATTCTCCGTTTGTATATTTTAGTGCTCATTGCAAAGTATTTTTTGAGTTTGAGATTTCTACTGAATTTTAACAGATCTATTCTTGTTTGAAAATGATCCATTTTATTAGTTGGGCAAAATGAGAGACCTTTACTTAGAGCAGAGTAAAGTCATGTTGAACACATTTTGTTAGATAGATTAAGAATCAAGTTTTCCTTTTGCGTTGTTCTTTTGACCTTGTTTTTACGCTGTCTGATGGCTCTGCTTTGTTTGATGCTTCCTCTGCCCCGTCTCCCTCTTTTGTTTGGTCTCCACTTTGTGAAGCATTTGGTTTGTTTGTAGGATATTTTGCATTTCTTTTTTTGTGTTGACGATATTCCTCTAAAAAAGAGTATGGTCTGGCTGAGGCTGTATCTGATTCACTTGATGTTTCTGGCAAGTTTTCTTCCCCTTCACTGCTAGGTTCACTTTCAGAGGTTTGTGAAGATTCAGGTTTTTTGCTTTTCTGAGCATTTTGTTTTTTCGTTCCTTGAGGGGTGAATCCTTTCGCTTTTCGATTAAATTGATTTTGAAATGTATAAACTCTTTTAAATTTATAATCCATTTTGTCACGGTGAAACATTTGTTGTTTGCGTATTTTTATGTCTTGCTCTACTTTTCCAAGGTACTCATCTAGAATCTGATAATTTTTAAAAGTTGCTTCTGGCAAGTTTAGTTCTTCAATTTTGATTTTTATCTCGTCAATGACTTGTGTTAATTTATCGTGTGACCTTTTAGTGTAGTTAATTAATTTCATCATCATTTCTTTTGAAGTGTTTTTTAATAGGCCTTCCCAATCTTTGAGATCTTACAAGTCCTCCTCTTCAAACGAGGGAAAAATACAGATTCCTAGTCCTCTTGGGATTGATAATTCTCTAGTGTTGTAAATTCCCACCACTTCGCAAGTGCCTTTCTGCATAGATTTTCAAGTTTTTCAAATAATTGTTTAAGTGATCTACTGTTTGTGTTTGGTTCGTTTTTTTGTTGATGGTTTTTTGTTGATTCGAGGTGCCTGAAAAGATTTGTTTAGCTTCTTGTTCTCAAATTTTATATTTGTCGGTCATCCTTTTTGATCAATACTTTGATAATTATTTGATTTCCGCAAGGTTTTCCTGCTCAGCCTAATCTTAGTACTCCTTTACCCTAATCCGTAATAGTAATAAGCCAGCCTTTGATTGGAGTGGACTTGGCGAGTCGTAGGAAGTTTTGTTTATGGCTTATGAGATGCTTGCTTGTAATTAGTGCTGCCTTAGTCTGTGTTTGGAAGCTCCCAGGGCTGCAGAGACCTTGAAATTAAGTAACCAAAAGAAATTCCAAAACACTGTTGTGACTGGCGCTCCAATGTGAACTTTATTCAATTTGTGCTCTGTTTTATGTCCTCTACACGTGTTCACGTGTTTTACCACTTGTTTTTTATAGTGGCTCATCAGGAGGTGAGCTGCACATTTAAGATTCATTTGAGCGAACAAGAAGATATTTATATAAAAGAAAAAGAAAAATACATTTAGTACATGTATTAGCGATTTTGGTTCATCTCATATGTTCATACATTTGTTCTCCATAATTTTTTATACCTCTATGTGTATTACAGATATCCTATCATTTATGAAAGATATAAACGATATAGATTGTTTTGAAGATTGACTACTATGGGGATCGGTGGAGGAGGAAGGGGGGCACTTTGGGGTTTCACATGTGGGAGAAGGGGCTGCAGTGGGGTGTGGGCGAGTTGTTGGCTGTGACGGGTACGGATTTGGTGAGATGGCCGATGTGGATGATGGGGTCTCCAAAGGTGTGTTTAGAGTTGACGAGTGTGGCGTCGAAGAAGCGGGGTTTGAGGGGTGAGATCAAGACTTTGGGTCAGGCGTATGTGGCAGGGAAGGAAGGATGTAAGGTGTTCACGGATGGTTTGAAAGATCCTATGTCTGGGAGAGTGGGTATTGCGTATTATCTGGAAAGCACTGGGGAGTATAAAGTGGGGCGACTGACAAATGATGTGTCTATTTGTACGGCTGAGTTGGTGGCGATTGCATTGGCGATTGATAGGGTGTGCGAGTTGGGGTATGGGAAGGTGGTGGTGTTCTCGGATTCATTGAGTGGGTTGCAGGCGATTGTGGAAAACGCCCAACTCGTATCAGCCCAATGTGTCCCCTGTCCTGGCACACACCAAATCCAGCCATTTCAGGATCAGCTAATTGCAGGTGTGTATACAACATAGTGTTTGTTTACATTTTTCAGGAAACACTGCTTTATAAATACAAATAAATATCAACAGTGAACAATGTATTGCAGTTAGAATCAGTGCACTAAGGAACACATATTTAAAAACAGTGCACATGCTATAAATATACATAAATACGTTACAATTTACATTTTTAAAATTTCAATAAAGAATTTTGCCACCCTAAAACAGGTGTCTACGTCATTATTTATAACATTCCATCATGGCATCATGAATACTCACATTTTGCAGAAATAACATGTATTATGATGGAGCAAAACAGGACAGGACTGGAGGCTTACCAAATCCCACCACAATGTATCGGCATTTGTAATGATGATAGAGGGCAATGTGGCCAGAGTTAAATCCAGAGCTGGGAGTGTGAGATTCTGGGAGCAGTCTTTTAAAATGCAATTGGAAAAAAAACATTATTAGCATGCGGAGCACGAGGGGCAACCAATCAGGTTGTTTGGATGGAGGGCTGAATCCCACGAACTCAGCCAGCGTTCCGAGCAGCCTGATAGCTGCTTCCACTGCCCTTCCATCTTCCTCCACCACAGCGGGTCTGATCGGGTGGTAACGGCGCAAGGGGCCCATCGTTAAGGCCCTCGCACTTTACCTTGGGTACCTGGGCAGTTGCCCGCCAGATCGGGTGTTATTTCTATATTATTGTACAAGTCTGGGAAAGCCTTGATTTCTACCTGTGATTTCTGCAAATGTCAATTAAACACAGCTAGACGACCGGCCTACTGACCTCCACAAGCACTACTTAAGTGATTCGATGCTATATAGTCAGAAAAGCTGTGATGCTATGTAATATAGCGTGTGTAATTCTGCCAGTGTGCGTTTTCAATCCCAGGTTGCAGCAAAGACTTTAAAAGCATTGCATGGCTACTAGAACGCATCAACACAACTTGACTCCAGCTCTGTGCAGCTTCACAACAGCACCCTTCATTAGCCTGGCTCCTTGTCCATATATGCATCTATTGTGTGCTCTGCTCCCTCAAACAGACCATGCTTTGTCCAGAGGCCTATTAGGAAAGGCACAGCAGTCAGCGTCCAACTGAGCCCGCCCAAAGTGACACAGTACTAAAGAAAGGAACAAGAATACCACAGAGATTTATGCCCGTCCAGAAAAGAAGGTTTTCTGCCAGAAGCTGAAGCGTTTTTGTGTCGAGGAAGCGAAGCATATTTTGAACTCGTCGACTAAGGGCTGCCAAGTAGAATATGGTGGCCTAAGGGAAAGGGCAAAGGTTTTCCTGTGTCCTGAATGAACACATGCCGGTGTAGCACTGTGAACATGTAGCGTCCACAGAAACAATACAATTACAAGACCAGCTAGGACGGGGATAAAAAAATAGTCCCTGGCACCAAATAAATTCACCAACGCTCCGTGGGTCTTCACAAGAAAATAAGTAGTACCTGGGTGGAGGGAGAGAGGTGTTCACAACAGATAGAATTGTGGAGATCAGCATGGGGCACATGCAGATGGAATTGTGATTAGCATGCGTCACATCTAGACAGAATTGCAGTGATTGGCTTTTTTCACGTCAGGATAAAATTGAGGAGAATGGCATGTGTCACATATAGATAGAATTGTGGTTGATTACCATGTGTCACATCTAGAAAGAATTGTGGTCATTAGCATGCACCACATTTAGATAGAACTGTGGAGATTAGCATGCATCACATCTAGATAGAATTGTGAAGATTAGCATGCTTCCCAACTCGATAGAATTGTGGAGATTAGCATGCGTTGCATCTAGATAGAATTGTGGTGATTAGCATGCGTCACATCTAGATAGAACTGTGGAGATTAGCATGCATCACAACTGGATAGAATTGTGGAGATTAGCATGTGTTGCATCTAGATAGAATTGTAGTGATAAGCATGCATCACATCTAAATAGAACTGTGGACATTAGCATGTGTCACATCTAAATAGAATTGTGAAGATTAGCATATATCACATCTAGATAGAACTGTGAAGATAATCTTGCGCATCAAATCTAGATAGAATTGGGAAGTTTGCGCCACATCTAGAGAGTGATGCTAATAACCAACCCTACTAAAAATCTCACCCCTCTGCATACACCTCTCATACTCAAACCAAACACAACCATACTTCTAAGCACAACAAACCGTACGCACTTCACTACACCGCAACAGCAAAACAAACCACATATAGTCTCGCACAACAGCACATGATGGCAACCAACCGAAAAGCACACTTAAACTCAGCGAAAGGTATTAACCAAACTGATGCTGCCAACAGCACATTACAGCTCTCTTGCTCTTCTTCCGCTGCTCAGTTCTACTAACCCATCCCACCCTCTTGCCCTTCAGATCCTCCAGGGCGCCAGGGGACCACTCCGAAAGTGGTAGAGCGCAGTATAAATATCCTTTAACATTAACATTGTACTTTTTTAAAGCACACTAGGCCAATAACAGTGGTTTAAACTAACAGCGGAAGAACCATTTTAGTGGTCGACACTAGTCTTGAGCCTGTTAGAAACAGGGACCACATTCAATTCAAAGCCTGTAGCACTCTTAGATCCATCTCCCTTTCAGATTGTTTAGCAATCAGCAGGACAATCATGTACTACATGAGCTGTGAGGGTTGTTGGCTGCTCCCCAAGAGAGGGCAAAGTAAGGAGCCTAACACAAACATTGCACGCTTTGAATCATACCCCAGATACACAGAATGAGTGGCAACAACAACGCAAGATCGAAATAGATCACCGCTAAACCAAATATCAGACACCACTCTGTTTGATTGTCGAACACAGTCTGCGGAAAATAATACCTTGAACCCAATAAATCCAGGCTCAGTCGCCCTCTTACCAGACTCTCTCAATAACAGACGTACAAATAAATAATTACAACAGCGATATGCATCCTTTATTATATTCACAAGCACTGAAGAAAGGGACTGTTGCAACCCAAAGATGCATTCTCAACCAACCATCAAAAAAAGATAATGAAAAAGAAACCGAAACGGCAAAGAAAACACAACTTCCAAAGCCCCAGAAAATGTTAAAACCAAACGCACTTCTGTCGCAATTAACAGTCCCGGAGACCCAGAGTCAGGATCTATCTGCTCTCATGAGGATCCATTTGAAGTCCAAAGCCAAGTGCAATTCCTGGTATGACTCAGACCTAGATACACTTAAACTTGAAGGGCGGCTGAGAGAAAATGGAGGGCTTTTTGTCCATAATCTGACAAACTGGCCTGTCACCTGCTACAAAGGCAATACCGACTCTCTGTCCTCACCAAGAAGAGAGTCCACATTCAAGCTTGTGTCTCTGAGGCATCTAACAACTCAGCCGAACTCTTTAAAATCTGCAAGTAACTGGACAAACCTGCTGCAGTCTCTACCCCCTCCTGTTGCCTCGCAGGCTCTTTGCAATGCCCTTGCCTCTCACTTCATCTCAAAAAGCCAGGACATCCTGTCCACCCTCTCTGCCACCACCCCTCCTCTCCCCTCTCCATCTGTGCTTGCGGACCCTCCTTTAGCCACCCTCCACCATCCTTCTTGTCCTTTCCTCTTTTCTCCCCTGACAAGGTCGCTAGACAAGTCTGATCTATGAAAGCCTCGTCAAAACAGGTTCATCCCTGTTCCTGTAAAGCTATCAAGGACCACATTGACACCCTTGCTCCGGCCCTTGCTGATTTTTGCAATCACTCATTTGCCTCAGGACCCTTCCCCTCCCTTCTGAAGCACTCCCACGTGCATTACTCCCTTTCTGGGCATACTCCTGGAAAAGTTGGCTATCTCTTAGCTTAACCTTCATTCCAATTCTGTTGTATGTCTCCATGACCACCAGTCTGGCTTCAGAGCTGCCAGAAGCCCGGAAACTGCTCTCCTGAACATCTGAGAAGATCTGCTCTCCAACCTTGACTCTAACATTCCCTCTGTCCTCATCCTCCTCGATCTGTCTTCTGCTTTTGACACGGTCAACCATACCATCCTGCTCAACTGTCTCCATGATAACCTAACCTAATCTCACTGATCAGGCTGTGGCCTGGCTGACCTCTTTCCTCTCTGATCGACCCTCCCAGGTCCAACCTGGGTCCTTCCTATCATTCTTCCTCGGTACCTATGGTGTTCCCCAGGGGTCTAACCTCTCGCTCTGGCTTTTCAACCAGTACCTGGCAACTCTCGCCCACTGCATTGCCATTTTCTGCTCAAATTTCCAGTGCTATGCTGACGACACACAACTCATTTTCAGGCTGCCCTCGGCCACCTCCTCTTCCTCTCTCATCTCTGATTGCCTAACTGCCATTCAAGATTGGTGTGCCGCCAATGATCTTTGTCTGAATTCCAGCAAGACGCAGATCCTCCTCATCGGCACACCTTCCCCATCCTTTCCCCACACTCTCTGGCCGGCTTCCCTTGGCCCTCCTCCTACCCCCACCTGCGAGGCTAAGGACCTCAGGGTCATCTTTGACTCCACACTTTCCTTCTCGCCCACATCTGTGAGGTCTCTAAAAAGTCAAACTTCCTACTGCACCTCATCAGAGGTACTCTGCCTTTCCTCTCCTTCCACCAGAAGCTCATGGTCTCCCAAGCTCTGGTTCTCTCTAGGTTGGACTATTGTAACAGCCTCTTTATAAATCTACCTGCCTCTACTCTCCGCCATCTGCAACTAATCCAGAACAGGACTGCAAGACTTGTCCTTGGCCTCAAGCCCTGGGATTGTATCTCTCCAGCTCTGAAATCTCTCCACTGGCTCCCATTGGATGCAGGGATTAAATTCAAAACCCTCTAAATTGTCCACAAGGTTTTTTGGGGCATGGGTCCAAAATATCTTCAGCTATTCCTCCGCAAATAGCTCCCATCTCGAGTTCTTCGCTCCTCTTCCTCTAACTCCCTCAGGGTCAGTCGTTTTTCAAAGAAACAAGCTGGGGGTAGATCTATGTCTTCAGCTGGAGCCTTCCTCTGAACAGCCTTCCTGCCACTCGAAAATTTGAGGAGAATCATCTCCAGTTCCGGAAGCACTCATTTCTTCTGCCTTTGCTCCCCCTCTCCCCTGCTGATCTGTTCTCTCTTGGCACTGTGCACCTGGCCACCCTCTGTCCTCCGGGCCCAGGTACCTACTAACACTGCCACCCTCCCACACTGCCTCCGGGCCACCCTTTGCACTGGGGTCTGTATCTGTACCCATACAGCCCCTCCGCCCCCCGTTTTCTTCCTGCACTTATCAGACCTTCCTTGTCTGCTGCCTTAAACCTAGAACTTGCAAATTGCTGGCTGCACTACCACAGTTTGTTGCCTTTATTATTTATTTATTTATTTATTATTTATCTGTTTCTCCTTTGCTTCGCACTTTCCTCTTCTCCCTCCTTCCATGCACTTTCCCCCTTCCCCTCTCCTATGCACTTGCACATTCCCAATGTCACTGGGCCTAGTAAGATGTTTTGTTCTCCCCTGTTCCCCTCCCTTGCCTTGTCACACTCTGAAACACTTGTGTACGAGCGCGATATAAATAAAATATCAATATCAATATCTATATCAATATCATTGTAAAAACTTAAATGAGTCTATCAAACCCACCTGGACCCTATCCTGAGTCACCTAACGCTTCATCGATAAAGTCATTGATCTCACCAATTTCCTTTAACAAACCAGCACCACGTCTGTCGGATTTGCACACCAGCCTCAAATGTTCCTGGAAACAACACTAACGGCGATCAGTAACGGTTTATTTGCTCTAACTAAGGTATATGAAATCCTGGTGAAAAAAATGGAGCACAATGAAACAAACTGACACACCCTAATGAAAAATCAGAGTTTTTAATAGAGCTAACAACAACGCGAGATCTAATCCTTACTAAAGAGAACAAATGCAATAATGCAAATACCAAAGAACAAAAAAAGACACAAGAACGGATCATAGCAATAAATTCAAATGAAGACGAAATTGAAATGATATCAAGATCATGCATAGACATGTCAGTAAATAATTCAAACGACATAGAGGAAATTGACAAAGAAGAGCAAAACGCGATATTACCATCAGAGGAAGTATCAGTTTTCGAAGTATTCAAAGCAAAAACCACAAGGGAACGAGAGACAAAAAATCAAGGCAAAGACAAGACAACTTGACCTGAAAAAAATCAAAAAATCAAGTGTGCATTAATCAGCATAAAAAGAGTAATATAAAGCAATTTATTAATAGAATATCCACACAACCAAAACCTAAGGTTAATATAAAAAAAGTTGCCTGAGTGCTAAAATCGCACCAACCGAATCGGATCTGAATTAACAAAAGCAAAAGGAACAACTAGAGATAAATCAAAGTAGCGCAGAAGAAACAAAACAAAATTTAAATGAAGATCAACAACTGAAAATGTATATGGATGACGACGAGGCATTAGAGGAGGTAACAGCGATTGCAATACATCTAAAAAAAGATAATAATGATCCCAAAAATACAGAACAATTAAACAAAAACGGGATTACTTACTACAAACAATGAACGAACTGTGAGTGTACATTTATTGCCTACCACATTCCAAATGAAAACAAATCAAAAATTGAAGCAAAGTACAAAAATGAACTAAAATAACCATGAAGACTCCCGCAGACTGAACACACCAATAAGAGGGAAAAACCTTGATACACTTGAAAGTAATCCAATAAACCACAAACATTCGAATGATGAGGACATCATAAAAATACACTTGGAAGAAACCTAGAACGAATTCAATCAAGTGACATACAGGGAGTGCTGTTGCAGCGCGCAAGGAAAATGGATACAGCTCACTTATCAATAAACTCACAAATGATTTAAGAAATAATATGGACAGAAAAACCACTGTTCCTAGAATTTGGAATATATTTATCCATAATCACTGTAAACTACAGAAAAAATTAAAGTCAGTGGGAGAACCGTGATCAAACATACTTTAAGCAACAAAAATGTAGGCTTGAGAAATCGAGAAGCGTACGCAATGATGCAGAACCATTGATCAAAATGGCATCACACAGAAAAATCACAAATACGGCGAAAAACATGACCAAACAGGCATTTACCAAAAAAAAGTACATATAATGAATCCAACATCATAAATAACGAACTAGAGCCTCTGATCATAAATTGTGTGGCTGCAGCTGATGGTATAACAAGAAGTGTCTACATGGATCCACAATCGCCCCCAAAATCAAAACTATCGTAGAACGCGCTAAAACGTGACATTACAAGATCAATATTTGAACAAAAATACTAGAGACTGAAGTTAACTACTAAAAAGGACATAACCATCGACATTTTGAACACCAGAGGATATGCCCATTTAACCGATCTGGATTTAAGTAAGCACTGGAATAATTACGATTTACTAATACTACAAGAAACCTGGTTAACACATCTCCCAGTATGGCCTCCCTTTCTTATTATAACAATACCAGCAATAAAACAAAAGTAAGGGCGTCCAATGGCTGGACTACTAATCACAGCAAAAATTTAACTACAAGCAATCCTCACTTTCTGGGCTAATCCCCATCCTTGTCTGCAATTAGTAAAATTACGACTTAACAACAGAGAGCAAAATCAACCAAGAAATCTGGCCATAATGAATATGTATTGGAATTCAAATCTCATTATGAATGAAGCATTTTTCGCAAACGTCATCAAAATGCTTGACTCCTTTTTTATAAAGACAAAATAGTAAAAATAAGAACGAAATATAACAATTACATAAAACATCATAAAGTAATAATGGAACAGGAAAACAAGGAACAAATGTTAAAAGCTCCATTCTCAAAACCAAGCCAACAAATATGGAAATTATTGAATGATGCAGAAGCCACAGGAAATAATAATACACTATTATTGAATCCTATATAGAAAGCAGCGTGGGAAAAAAATATAATGCATGCGACAATGGAGAAATCACCAATAATACAAACTCCAGTAATAGACACTTCCAGTTTACATATCTTCAACTTTGATTACCTTGACATGTTGATAACAATCAAGAAGTTAACCAATTTTAGAGCCCCTGGACCGGATGGTCTGTCCAATCGCACACTCCAAAAACAACCAGAAAAGTGGACAGCAATCATAAATAACATTTTTAACGCAATAAAATGTACAGGAAAGATTCCTAGCAGTTGGAAGCATTCAATCATAATTCCGATTTTTTTAAAAAAGGAAACAGAAACCTTAAATGTCATTACAGACCTATAGCACTTCTGGATACAATAGGAAAATATTTGCTTGGTTAATACTGAGAGATCTAAAAAAAATGGCCGTTGGAAAACAAACTATTAGACCCATATCAAACAGGGTTTGTAGAAGGCCTAGGTACCTCCATCAACCTATTACTACTAGCAGCATTGACGAAACAAACTGACATAAGCAAGGAACCACTTTATGTAGCTTTTATAGACTTTCACCTTCCTTTTGACTCTATTTTCAGACCTTAATTATGGGAAAAACTAAAAGAAGATAGTTGCCTGAAACACATCTTTGAAGCTATTTATCAACTGTAGACACAAACAACTGTACAGTTAAGACTAACACAAGATGGCTTGCTGCCATAATTCTTGAGCACAACATGTGGTTTGAAACAAGGCTGTGTGCTAGCAGCAATTATCATCAATTATTATATCAGAAACCTTAATAAGGCTATTGGTGCTGTAAGATCATTTCCACCACAATTTTATTCTCAAATCATATCACACTTACTGTATGCAGATAACCTTGTGCTATTTGGCAGGACACCAATAGGATTGCAACACCAACTAACAGCACTGAATCCGTATGCAGTTCAAAACCATTTACATCAGCAAATCAAATATCATGCAAATACACCCAACGGGATCACCAAATAAATGGCAGAAATGTATATGGTAAATTAGAGGAAAAACTTTGGAAAAAATGAAAACGTACAGATATCTGGGAATAAATATAAATAATTATAAATCAGAACAACCTTTTAAAACAACAATAGAAGAAAGAATGCAATCCCTAACATCACAAGCAAAAATCATTCAAAAGAAATATGGAAAATACACCTACATTCTAGTGAGAAAATATTACAAAGAAAAAGTGGTTCCTACTTTAACCTATGGAGTACACACGAAAGTGCCATCAGCCAAACTGGGATACAATCGAAGGCACCATTTGGAAAACACTGTTGCCAGTACCAAAAACCTTTCTGATCGCAATAATGCGCTACGAACTAGGTCCACTATGAATGAAGACAACTATAACATGGAACACAATAACATTATATGCTAAATGTACAAATATTGAAGCAAACAAAGACACCATGATACCGATCCTAGCAAAACTTGTGCAAAGAAAGAAACAAAATCCTTTAACATCATGGGTCCAAAATTGTATCACACAGATGGAGGAAATAAACATTGACCTAAACCGACTCAGATCAAATCCAATGAGAGCAAAAACTAAATTCTGGCAAGTATCGTGGATCCAAAACTGGGAAGAATGTAAAAAATATAAAACGGTTAAGATCGGAAATTTCCAACCTAAAATACTGAAGAATTTACCAGATTATCTAAAGAAACTTCCTAGCAAAGAATACAGAAACAAATAATAGAGACTAAGATTTAACGTCTGGCCGACATGGGCAATATTTGCAACAAGAACAAAAGATCCACTGAATAATCGATGTAGATTTTATGAATTACCAGAAGCAATTGAAACTTTACAACATTTATTAACAGAATGTACCAAGTTGTACTTGCTTCGTAAATAAATATTTTACAAACATTTTGGTTAATATCGCACTTTCAATAAAACACAAATGTGGGACTTGATTTTTAATGCATCAAAAATGTCCCTAAAACTAGACACAGTAAGATTTCTAACAAAACTGAACATTCACAACAGAACTGATCTAGAAATCAAAAATGGAGATTAAGAAATGAATTGCCGGATTTTTAAAACGATTGCTCACTACCGGAACAATAAATTGTACTGAGTACCGAGTTTTACACAAGACAAAGTTATTTCCTATTAATTACTTCTTTCATCTTTTCTCTTTTTTTCCTTTATCACCTCTTTTTCTTAGTATTTTATGATGGATCTTATATCATTCTTTACAATTGAAAATCTGATTTGTTTGTACTCAGTTGGCTTTCTGACCAAATATGATAATTGAAGGTCCTCAAAATTGTTATAATGAAAGATCTTTGTGATTATTTGAAACGTTGTATATCAACTATAACAAATCAGTAATTAAAAAAAAAGAAAAACTGCCAATTCTGCGTTACTGCCGCCAGTGGTAATACTGCAGAAATCCCCATGGAGTCCTACTGCCTACCACCACTTGTAATCTGGTGGTAATACTGCCAGCGGTAATATGGCCAGACCAAGCGGTGGTAACAGTATTACTGTTTGATGGTATCTAGGTGGTATTACCGCCGAGATACCACCAACTTGTAATGAGGCCAATTGTCTGTAGTAATCATAACATTGCAATTTCAAAAGTTTTAGACATTACTGTTTATAGAGTCAGGGCTCGATTCTGAACATGGTGTTAAGTACCGAAAAGCTAGCAGAAAGCATTATCAACCTTTCCGGTACTTAACACCTATTTTAAAGGTGGTGCATTGTTCCGAAGTCAGAACAAATGCGCCACTTTTGGGATGTGTGTACCGGTTGCTAGGATGGGCGATAAACTAACCTAGCAACGGGCACTCCTGCAGTTTCGCGCACGACACAAAGTGGCGCTCAAGTACAGCACCACTTTGGTGTCGCTGTTATGGAGGAGTGCCACACTGTCTTAAAAATAAAGTGCACTTATACCTACATATGTAACTCAGGTGTGCTTACAATATGACATGTATACGTAGCACATGATGCGCAAAAAGGCATTTTAAGTTACTAACCTTGGGCTTCTCTTTTTATGATTTTTGTTTGACTCATAATTCCTATCGCCTCCTGCATACTGCACGACTACATTACACTCATTTCTTTTACAATTTGGCACATACAGCAACACTTATAAATAAAAAGTGTTAGCAACATTTTTGGTACTTAAGACCTATTCTCAAGGTGGAGCATTCTTCCAAAGTCGGAATAAAAGCACCACTTTCGGAATATGTGGGCCGGTTGCTAGGAGGGTAGAAAACCAACCTAGCAACCAGCACTTTCGGAAATTTTTGAGGCCCATTCTGGTGGCACTCCTCCACTTTTGCAATAGAAAAAAAGTGGCGCCCCTATACAGTACCAAAATTGTACAATTCGGGTCGCTGTTGTGAAGGAATTTCACGGTTGGTAATATGACAAGACCCCAGCTTTGCAGAGGGACTGCTCAGCATAGCTGAGGACTTTGAACAAATGTGCACTGTGCTCCTCTCCCCACCATTGTGCCGGTACGTGGCGTTTGTAGTACACAAATATATATATAATGTGAAATATATATATGTATGTATATCACATGTGATAAATATTTTACTGTTGCATATTACAGGGCCTGCGTTAGCGGGCCTGTAGATATGGTTTAGTTGCTCAAGCTATAAGAACAACACTTTTTGGGCAGCTTACAAACCCGCCCCCCCTGAAAGAATACTCACAAACCTTTGCAAAGAAAGTGTATGGTCCTGTAAGATTGATCATGCAAAGTTCGGTGAGGTTTTGTCAAGGGGGGGCAAAGTTATAGGGGAGGTCCCAAAATGTTTGGGTTTTCTCAAAGACGCAATAGCAAGAAAATGTTGCTCACATCTACAGCCCAAACTGCTGGACGGATTTTCACCAAATTTACGGCAGGAGCAGCGGCTTGGTCCCGAAAGCATGCTTTTGTAAATTTGGTGTGAATCCGTCCATAATTTTTTTTTTAAACGACGAAAAAGTAGGGCAAATTATTTTTTGGATATCTGGTTTCGGTCTGCGAACTGAATTCCCTCTTCGGTCTGCGGACGGGCCCCCCATTGGCCCAGGGACAGGCATGATGTTTCCGAACACGGGACGCACTCGCTGATTGGATGGTGACGAGCGTGAGGTGCACCAGATTTTGGGGGAACGCCCGCCATGTTGAATACGACTCTGTCTGCCAACATTGTGGTAAAACATACTAAAAAACACAACATTGCACTTGTCAAACTAATCTCTGGGTAGGTGAGGGGTCATGAGGATGGGATTGGATGTGGCCTTAAAAAGGCAAAAAAAAGGCATTTTTCTTCCCCGATGTCCGCAAACAGTTTGTGGCAGTAATGCGATGTTCACGAACAAATTAGATGTTCCAGGGCATCTATGCTTATTTGTGCATTACAGGGTTGGTGAAAAGCAGTTTTTGGATGGCTTATAACTTTGGCGCCACTCAATGAAGCTGCATGACATTATGGAATTTCATTCTAGACCTGACTCTGAATTTTTCTGCAAAGTGTGGTGCTGTTTTGTCAAGAGGGAACATGTGCATGTGGTGCCTAAATATGAATGTTTTAGCAAAGTTTGGTGAGATATTCTCAAGAGGGGGCAACATAAGAGGGGGGTCTCTACATTTCTAGATGGCTTATAACTTGAAAACGTCTGGAAAACACATTTTGTGTCATTTGATGGTCGAAAGATGGGCTGGCAAGGGTGGGGGTGTGGACAAAAGATGATATGGGGGTATTTGTGTAGGTTTAAAAGGCTGGGCAGGTGCCATAGCTGCCCATAGGGTAGTTTGTGGGCAGCGTTCTGAACGCACAGCTTGGGAAAGACATTTGGGGTTATTTGATAGCTGAAAGAGGGCGTGGAAATGGTATGCAAGTGGAATGAAGGCAATTTAGGGCTGTTTTTATAGAAAAGAAAGGGTTTGGAAATGCTGCCAGGTCCGCGGTCAATTTTGTAGTCCGCGGACCGAACTTTAATTGCAGAGGTCTGGGGGTGAGTTTCAATAGGTGACCGTGTATGATACGTAATTGTTATGTAGTTAATTGTGTTGTGGTCAGTGGCTAGATTCTGGGGGGCAATGCTTGATAGCCAGAATATGTGCACTGGGCACAATGACTACAGTAGCAGTATGTGTATTGTAATTATTGGTAATGTAGTAGGAGTAAGGCCAGAATAATCATAGTAGCAATATGTTTAAAGTAATTGTCTGTAATGTAGTGGGAGTATAAAGTGTTTGTAATATGAGGTATTATGAAATTGAGTCATTGGGAAAAAAAACATACTGGATATAAAAAAACTCAATACAAACATTACTATGGACTGTATCTGCAGGCACATGGCGCCATGCCTATTTGCATTTACTCATAACTGGGCACCCTGGCATCACTTACTGGAGGTTCGTTATTGTACTCCCCCCTTGCATCTCCCTGCCACTTTTGCTCTCCTTTTCTGTTGCATTTGCATGATATGAATGACAGAAGACTTAGTAAGATGATTTTTTTTTTCCTTTTGTTCCCTTGCTTATCAAGTTGCGCTTGGAAACACCTGTGTAGAGGTGTGTTACATATGAATTATTATATGAAATCATTGTTGTTCCGTTCCCTGGCCCCACTACTGTTTGTTGGTCTTGTGCGGACGTGTACATGTTTATTGTTTGGTTTTAAGGGCCCCACAAATAATGAAGAAATAAATGAATGAAGTAAATGAAGTTTGGACACGCTGGGCACTTGATGCTATGCTAAGTGGCTGCAGATTGCAATAGACAAAGAGCGTATGTGGCACAGTGCTAGTGAAGTAATCGGCGAAGGAATTTGTATTGCCAATGTGCTTTGTGAACATGAAACTTTGCACATTTACATCTTACTGCACAGGGCAATGGGGGGTGCGTGCATAAATGCAGAAATGGATATGATCGTGGGAATAGATGTATATAGAACCTAGTAAGCTTGCACCGCACTGTTCGTGTTTTTACACTTTTACGTGATGACTGCATTTGTATTTCTGTCAGTGTTATTCTTCGAAGTTCCGGCAATTATGCTGGACAATGTGTATGGCCTTGGTGGTTGCTTTTAGGATGAATTTGAAGATCTTTGTATTATCGACAAGGCTGTCCAGCATGTGTAAACACACTACCAAGAGCTCTTTCTGACAAACTAGATTTCTTCACGACACATTCGATGTGTCCACTACAACTGTGTGCTAGGGAAATGCTTTTGGTAGCTCAGAGCAGGGGGCACATTACTATTGACATATAGGGAAATAAGTGCCTGTGTGCACCGCGGATAAGGTTATTTTTGAAAGAAAATGTAAATGTATTGTAAACAGGCAGCTAAAAACCTGAAAAATGGCAGTAAATATGGTGATATGTGGTTCACTTGTAATATTTGGTTGTTTTTATATTACACTTTTTGCCAGTAATAGTGTTAATTGTTGTGGCATGTGTTTCCAGAAATGAAAATGACTCGGGCACGCTGTGAACGCTACATGAAGGGTAGCATTCTTATGTGTCCTTCAAAACAGTGGACTAAGAAATTGTGGGAGTAAATGTGTCTACAATCCGCAAAGACATGATAAGATTCACTGTATTAAAAGCAGAAATCGGAAAGTAATGTTTCTATTTCAGGAAACTGTGCTGTCAAGCGGTTGATCCTCTACAATATCGGAAAAATTGATTCGCAAAACGCAATTGACCTCATCACGAGTTGGATGGTAGCCCTTAAATGCAGTGGTAACGCTATTACCACTGCATTTAAGGGTCCGACCAAACATCAGTCTGCAGCATTTTCGCCCATCTCTAAGGTAGGGGTAAATGCGCCGGGAAAATGCAGATGCTTTTCTGCAATTACTGTGCGGTAATACCATTGGCGGCAATTGCGGCCAATGAAGCCAAAGAGGAATGGGGATTTACAGTTACCACCCAACCTGTGTTCTGGCAGTAATATCGCCGGACGGTTGGGCAGTAACACAAATACAGTTGGGCGATATCCCAGTCGGGATACTGCCCAACTCGTGATTAAGTGAAAGATATTGAAGTGTGGAATGTGTAATGTCTGCCATATAATAAACATTGTGACGAATGAATGTTCAATTTGCCGCAAAGAGTAGACGTGGTACATGTTACGTGCAACTTTAATGTGTAGCCACTATAAGAATGTATTTGTATATTTAATTGTAAAGTGTGTACTGAAATATATTTTTCTGTTATCCATTTTACATAGTTATATACTCCCTCTCTGAGCTTGTCATGGGTTCAGTCGACCGGTCGACGGCTTCTTCAACAGTGTTTGGACAATAATTATAAACAACGGATATGCTATAAGTATTGTGTGGGATGATCGCCAGAAAACAATTTGTCCTTTTGCGGTTGCAGTAACAAGAAACAATATGGTTGCATATAGGTTCTAGAAAAGTGCGGATATGAAAGCATTTATTTAAATTTTGAAGCAGTAATTTCTCCATGCGTATTTGAGCGCCATGTGCACAGATTATTATTCGTCGCTTATGGAAAATAATTTTTGGTGGAGAATGCAAAGACTTGCATTGATGGATCGATAATCGGATTTGGCAGTAAAAGATTACAGTTGACAGTTTCAGTGAAAATCTGAATGCTGCAACTGTGTTCGAAAAAGTTAAAGACGTTTTCGTGGACTTAAGTGAATGTTTTCTTCGGTGTGTCAAAATGAAAAGTATTTCTTACGGTCCCCACTATTGCTGTTTTCTTCAAAATAAAATGTTTCTATCATTTCTTTAAAAAAAGACTAAGGTTTTGAATTTGTTGTGGATGTTTGTGTTTAAGTTCCTTGTTCTGGTTAACATTACTTTATGACGTTGGTGATGACTGTGTACGTTTGGCTACGTTGCCAACTAACGTCATTGAAATAGGTGTAGCTCATTCTGAGCATATAGTGATGTTAGTGTTAAGGGCAGGCCAAAGTAATCAGTGCCGCACGGCCCTTTGAAGTGTGGCCGATAGAATCTATTGAGATTATCTACTTTATTGAACAAGTAGATGGATTCTATAAGATTACATTTTTAGTTCTATTATTTAACTGTGAGAGGTGGTTCCTAAAGGAAGCTTTCTTTTTTTTAGGAAAGGTCACAATGTAAGGTGGGGCGGGAAATGAGGGAATAGTCACCAAGCAGTAATATGGAGGGGCAGGTGGACAGGGGAGGATGTTGCATGTGTGCTACATCTAAGGTTGGGGCAGTGTGTTTCATTCTGTTTGATTACATCTTAAAAAGCACTTAGAAATTGCTCCCACCTGCAGAGTGGTGTGTTGCAGTATATACAGAGGAATGTCGAAAGATATGGATTAACAGCTTATTTTATTGTTTGCAAGGTAGGTGGTGGGATTTTGTGCCCCACAAATGTAGGCTTTGTGGTTTTGGTACAGGTTGCGCAATATGAGGTTGAGGAAGATAGTCTAGTATTTGAGAGAGGATCAGCCTTTCTGAGATCATTGCAGTGGGTGGATTGGGTTTGGTAGCGCAAGGATGTGGTCCCGTAGGAGTACTGTCCAGGTAGACCAAGACTAATGTTGCACTCAGTGCATTTCACTTTTGTAGCTTTAGCCTTTGGTACATTCCCAACAGTGGTAAAGAACTGCCACACCCATGATCCTCTATTGGTGCAAGACTTAGGCATGTCCTCTACCTCTACCTCCTTTTCTTGGTCCTCTTCATTACCTTTGGAAGCGCTGCACTTTGTTTGTTGTGTTGGTCTTGCAGTTGGTAGTGGTGATGGTGGCTCTTGGGGAGCAGGGATGTCAGTAGATGATGCCATTTTTAAGATAAATAGCAGTTTTGCTAATATTCTTTCAAGTATGTGCTGTGTGCTAGATTGTTAGTGGATAATGAGTACGGATAGGTGTAAGAGCTGCGCAAGGGTACATTTTGAGATTGAAAGTTGCTAAATCAGTAGAAAGTGCTGTTTCGAACTGTCCGTGGAGCACGGACCCGATCGCAAAGTATAGACGCGTTCACGAACACGTCGTCATGCCGCGCTTTACTAGGTAGCAGGGTGTATGCAGAGATGTGACATACATGTTCTGCATTTGGATTGGATAGTAAAAGGAGATAGGTAATGGTAAGTGAAATTGTTTATGGCTAATCTTGTACCAGTAGATTCCACTTCTATAACAGGATGGGAGTCATTCAGACCCTGCACCAGAGGCCGCAGGCATTATTCTAGAGGGAGACATAAATTGAGAGGGGGGGGCCTGCAGGTAATCTCAAAGCCAGAATACAGTTACCCATTGTTAATGAAGGCTCTCCCGATCCCTTGTGCTTGGAAATTCAAAGGAGAAATTTTACTTTAAAGTGACATAGGCAGAGTCTAAAGCTTCACAAGTCTTGTACAGAAGAAGTGGAGGATGCAGACATTAAGGGAAAATACAATGCCAAGGAAAAAAGACCCAAATTCGTGGAGCATGTACGGCAGAATTTTGAATTTTCTGGATCGTTGGATGAGGGGTTAATTGAATGTCTTGGCAGATATGATGCTGTGCTAACCAATGGAGTTCCTTCATGCCGGATGGCTGAGAAAGGCTGTACAAGGGAATGTCAGGATGCATGAAAAGTTCTTGCGTCTAGGTTTTTGTCAAAAGCTACCCCGTTCAGGAGGGCAATACTAAGAAGCCTAAATGAGATCCAAAGTGACTCTTAGAACAAGTATGCATATGGTCTGTTTGGCTCAGTCAACTCAGAAGCCCCTTTCTGATAAGTTGGGCAAAGGAGAGACTTGCACAGAGTCTTTGGTTCTGATTGAGAAATACTTGTGCCATATGCATGACACAGTGATTGATTCAATAAAGGCCACTGCCTTGACAGGTTGCGCATCAGTGGCTGCAAAACATCATATTCAGATGTGAGGCTGAAATATAGATACTGCTCAAAACAGCATTGTTCTTCATATTCCATTCAAATGGGTGGTGCTATTTCACCTGGGATTGATTTATGTGGTGCTTTGAGGAATATAGGTACTTCATCTGGGACATTTCCAACTAGATGCATGAATTTCAAGAATACACATGGACCTTTAGGTGTTGTATGACAGCTCTTGTATGAGAGGATTGGGTGAATCCTCTTTCCGAGAGGATAAAGGCCCGCCTTTCCTCCCCTCTACCCTCTCCAACAAGCAGTATTCCTGACTAGAAGCCCTTGAGGGAGTAAGCCTAGGGGCAGCTACACTTCTTCTACCAAGCTTGGGAGAAGATAGGTAAGGTCAGCTGAGCTCATCAGATTGAGTGGCAGGGGTAAATGTTGGAACTCAGCCACTCTCCCTAGCCTGGGGTTATTGTAACTCATCTATCAAAGAAGGCAATTGTACTAATTGCAGATCAGGAACAAGAGAGAGAATATTATAGGATTTTGAATGATACCTGTC
Organism: Ambystoma mexicanum; assembly: GCF_040938575.1. NCBI lineage: Eukaryota > Metazoa > Chordata > Amphibia > Caudata > Ambystomatidae > Ambystoma > Ambystoma mexicanum. The sequence continues at coordinate 924,166,508 of NC_090926.1, read as the reverse complement.
CTGAAGGACTTGAACAATTGGGTGAATCACTTGCCTTTCAAGATGGAAAATGCCCTGTCTATCGTTTCCCTGGTTCGTCATGCAGAGTTTGATGACAAATGATCTGGAGGATGCCTATTATTACATCCAAATATTGCAGCGCACCAGAAATTCCTCAGTTTCCACATTCAAGATTAATTCTAAACCTTCCAGCCATCACCTCTTTGTTTTGCTTTGCCACCCCTAGTCGGACGGGTACGGGCAGACGTGGGACTCATGCCAGCTGGACCTAGAGACCCAAACTACTTCTCACTGATGACGCCCAATAAAGCCGAAATATGTCTGGGGATGCGTGTGGTATCGTGCAGAAGGGATGTGACCTAGCAGTTCAGGCTGGGCTATCCCTTTGGGGGTGGGACCAAGACTGATTTGCATATGGTCTTTCCTCTTTCAGTAATGGATTGGCAGGCAAAGAACGATTGTGTGGAGGGATGCCTAGCGCAATTGCCAGGGGGTTAAGATTAATTGTAAACACTCCAGCCATCACCTCTTTGTTTAACGATTGGATGTCTGGCTGTTGAAAAAGAGGGACTGCTGAAGTTGAGTCTGCCAGAAAGGAATGCAGAGGCAGTGCAGGGATTTTAGTCGTCTTACTGCCATTAATGGGCTTACTTTGAACGCTCAAGTTTCAAGGTTTGGCTTCAAGCACTCTCGAAGTACAGTGGCAGCCATTAAGGCATTGAGTCACACTCGGTGGAGCGGGGGATATGTAGTTGTTAGACACCTTGCTGCCTTATTTAAGGAATTTCATCTTATTTATGCCCCTTGCAAAGTTTGTCTACCACATGTGTGGAGTTCTGCTAATGCCAGGGTCTCGAGATACCCAAGTAAAAACACTGACACACACGAAGGGACTGTTTCCAACCTACTTTATTTATTACAACTGGGGACCTCCTCTTCCTCTCCGCCACTTACCGTCCCTCCGCCCTAACCCAACCCGACCTCCACATAATGAGGCTGAGGGCAACATCACACCTTTCCCTTACTTAAACAATGAGTCCACGTTAACCCATTTCTTCTATGAGTCTTACTGGTTTTATTCCGGTCCTCATGGGACACTCTTCTCTGTGCTGTTCTGGGCTCCCTCGTGAAAGGCTTTGGGTCACAACATCCCAGTCCTTGTCTGACTGTTCACCATCACCTAGATACTAGTCTTCTGAGTCAAATCCACTCCCTCCACTTCTACGATTTGGCACTGTCGTCTTCCACATTTGTGCATATTTTGAAATGTGAAATATTTTGGGTGATGGTTCTTCTCTCCCCATCTCACGCTGTAATCATCATACCTTACGTGAGCATCACGGTCAGAATTTCCGGTATGAATGTAGAGTCTTCTTTCCTTTTCTGAGATTGCCGAACAATCACTTGATCACCTACTTGGATGTCCACATCCCTGGCTCCTCTTCAGGCATCAGGTTTATATTTTCCGCTTTCCTTCCTCATTCTTTATCCTGTGCTGATCATCCAACTCTGCAAAATCTTTCCTCTCCATTCCTTGAGGCAGCCGTGTTCTAACTATCTGCCCAAACATTAGGTCTGCCGGGCACACCCCTGTCTTGCTTTGTGGAGTGTGTTGGTATTCCCGAAGCAGCTGGTATATTATTTGCTTGAACAGTTTGTCAGTGACATTTGCGATTTGTAACGCCCTCTTTCTGTTTGCCATGAATCTCTCTACTATGCCATTGACCTGTGGCCATAGCATGATTTTCCGATGTTTGAAACCCATGTAGTACTGAGCGAAATTTGCAAAATCCCTTCTTGTGAAGGGTGGATCATTATCTGACTTGATGTCCTTCGAGATATCATATGCCATAAGTATCCGTTCCAGGGCAGGAATAACACGAGTAGCCGCTGTGGATGACAAAATCTGTATTTCTGGGAATCTTCAGTATTCATAAATCACCACCAGGACGTAGGTCCCATCCCTTGCCGGTCCGAATAAGTCAATTGCCACCTCTTCACATGCCCCATCTGGTAGCATTGACATTTGCAGTGGCTTGGGGTAGAGGGCTCAGGGTCACCACAGAGCATGCAGCCCACTTCCGTAATGTCTCCTATACTCTGGTGTCCAGCTTTGGGCTGCCCCCTATTGGGCTCAAATGGGAATGGGGAAAAATAGTTTCTGGCGCCCAGGAATGGGCAAATACCGGGTCCGGCAAGGCCATAATCACCCGACAATTGCCCATTCCTGGGTGCCGTAAAAAATAAAATACCTGCCGGAGCCGGCCACCGGCAGCCTCCTAATGAGGCCCAATGTCTTTCATGGGCTAGATCGATGACCTGGTGACTTGTGACATAGGTATTACAATTTTACAACCCTTCATGATGATGTGATCCTTGTTGGAAGTTAGTTCATCGTGTACTAGTGTTACACTGTTCACATCCTCCTGTACAGCCCTGTCTTTGTCCCTTGACATCTCCTTTGCATGTCTCATCTTCCCACTGGCTATGCATCTGGCGATTATGGCCAAGGCTGGCTCTTGTTCAGATTCTTTTTGAAGGGTGGCCCAGCCGATCGAGAAGGATTCCATCTAATTGATTACATAATTTATGCAGGCATCGCAATTGAGCTTTCCACCCTCGTTGATCCCGTGGGGTGGCAGGATAAGCAGTCTGCCGGATTCTCTTCCTTTCCCGGTCGATGTTGAATTGTGAATTTATAGTCTTGTAGACACAAGCCCCATCTCGCGATCCTTGGCCGGCATTCTTGCTTTTGGATTGCCATATATGGTAAGGAGAACTTGATGGTCTGTGGCAATGGTGAAAGCCTTTCCATAGACGAAGAGGTGGAAATGCTTGCAGGCCAATACCACTGCCAGGCTCTCCTTTTTCCGCTTGGGAATATGCTTGTTCTGTGGTGGACAAACTTCTGCTGGCATAGGACACAATGAATCTGGTGTACGGTGTCTTTGGGTCATGTTGAGTCAAGAGGGCTCGGAACCCCACTGGGATAACATCCACTGTCACCTCAGTTTCCCTTCTCCATCGAAGTGATGTTTATTTACATTTTTTTGAACGCTGCTTGACATTCTGGCATCCACCGGAATTCCGGTTCGTTCTTGGAGAGCTCTCGTAATGGGGTGTTCACTGTGGCATAATCTTTCAAGTACCGAGTGCAGTAGCTCGGCAGTCCCAGAAACGCTTGTAGATATGAGATGTTTTCTGGCATTTGGGCTTTCATTTAAGGCAGCCACTTTGTCGTGGTCTCATTCCTTGTTTGGAGAATATGTGCCCAAAGAACTTGAGCGTCCTCTTTCGGAATTCACATTTGTCCTGAGTGTGAAATGGCGCTGCCTCTAGAGCTAGACAGGCACGATGGAGTGTGGCGTCATGTTCTTCCATTGATTTTCCCAAAACCGAGATGTCATAACTATTATTTAAGCAATTCGGCACATGCTTTATCACTTTTTGGATCTCCTCCTGGAATATTTCCACCACGGATGATATTCCAAAACTCAAACACTTGTATCTTTATAAGCCCAGATGAGTCACGATTGTGCTTATGTAGCGGGATTCTGGGGCCAGTTACAGCTTGTAATAACCTTTGCTAAGGTCTGATTTCGAGAATACGGTAGTTCCATTTAGTAAATAAATCATGTCTGTGTTTCTGGGCTCCTGATGCCTCTCTTGCTGTATTGCCTCATTTGATCTCCTCCTGTCCACACAAAGAAGTATGGAACCGTCTGCAGACTTCTTTGTGATGGGTCCTATGGGGGACGCTCACAGGGTGAGTCCTATTGCTGGCTCAATTATGTTTTGGTCTAGAAGTGTTTGTATTTCCTCTTCTACCTGCTTTTGAATGTTAATTGGTATTCCCCGATAGTGTTGGGCCACCAATCTGATCAATTGATCAATATGTAGCTTTACAGTTTTGCACCTTTCCCAGGCTCCTGAATAATGTCGGAAATGCTTTCTCCACGTTTACGTCTTGCACCATGTATTTGTGTGCCATACGATGGTTTAGTATGTGCAACAATCCCATGTTGACCACCATCTTGAAACTCAGGATGCATTCACTTTCTGTTTCCGTCTTGAGCACATCTAGTTGTATCTGGGCTGAGTGGGATTTGTGGGTGCATACTGTGGAAAACATACCTCTGCATTGTAGTGAGACATTCAAACTATATGAATATATGTCTACAGACGATGGTTCCAGCTTCGGTGGTTGCAGTTGATTGTTGTATGCTTCTTCACTTAGCACATTCAATGTCGCTCCTGTGGCTATAAGGAATTATGTTGGTGTCTTATTAATTTGCATAAACAGTGTGGGGCTGTGCTCTTTTGGTGTTGCATTGCTGAATGCCCAAACATATAACGTTTTCCTCTGATCATCTGTAGAAGAAGTCACAAACTTGTCTCCATGTATCAAACATTTCTCCGCAGACATCGGAGTTCTCTTCTCTCCTGTGAACAATATCCTCACAAAGACTGATATCTGCTGCCATCTCCATCTAATATCTGTTTTTCGACTTGTCTTTCATAAATGTCTTTTAAATGACCGCATGATAAATTAATTTGATCAAATAAAAATAATTTTAATAGAGAAAATCTAGTGGGTGTAGGTCTATCTAGAATTGCCCTGATTAGTGTATGGTTTGAAATATGTGGGAACGGCAGTATGTGACTTTTTATGCGACTTACTGGACAACAAAATGGCAACGCTTGATGAACTAAAAGATGCACTCTGGACATATTTTGCACCACATACAAATGTGGATTAGGAAAGCTACATTTTCCACACGATTACACAGGAAAAAGGGGAAACCCTGGATAACTTTGTAATGAGACGGCATCCGAATCAAACAATGTGAATTCCACAGATACTCTAACAAAGAGGCGCTGCAATTTCTGGTGGTAGCAGGGTGTGAGCCCCCGATATTTCAGAAGAGACTACTTCAGAAACAAAGATCTTTTGAAGAGATATTTGCGATGGCCCGCACTGAATCTGCCATAGACCAACAAATGGAGAAAATGAACAAAGTGAAATTGCAGCACCAACCAAAAGAACAAGAGAATGTTAACAAACTGACTCCAGGACAAGGTGACATCACCAGATGAACTGACAAGTCCTGTTTTAAAAGCGGATATGAGTTCCTCCATGACATCCTGCCCAGCGATAGGTCAGATGTTGCCGCTTGTGGGGGAGAAAACCATTTTCGAACATTATGCAGGAGTGCACCCATGGCAGCCCACCTGAACACATCTCCAAGAGAAGGACGGCACTCTAATTGACATAGGAACAATGGAAGCAGGACAAGTGGAAACCGTGTAAAATACAATATTTAATTGTTCACATCTACACAAGAATAAAAACGGAATATTTGTATTGTTGTTCATCCACAAAGTGTAGTCCCTCCTGCTAAGCTTGGTGCTATCTTAGTATATCTGCCTTTTCACTCGGCTTAGTGAACAGTGTCTCTATGTAGCACTGCTATGTTCAGAGCTTGTCGACACAGATGTGTTTCAGCCTCATGAGCTATTAAGTGTTGTTCTATTTGTAGCAGCCTTCACCAGCACAGAGGTAACTATTTTAAAACCCGTCACCCCCTACCCCCTGTGTGGGTTCCTGGGCTCCAATAATCTATGATACAAAATAAAAAATCAATATTAGATTCAAACTGGGTCTATCCCTTTGGAGGAAAATAGTTACCTCTGTCCTGATGAAGGGTGCTAAAACAGGAGCAACACTTAATTACTTTGTCCTTTGATTTGAATCAGGAGAGAGTTCTTAGTGTGTAATGCTTGGATCCTTTGTCAGAAGAGGATAAGTATTTCCATGCACTGGAGGTTTTGTGCTATTGGGATAAAACAGAAGTGAATCATAAGGCTAATCATCTATTTGTGGCTTTTGGAAGGGGAAGAAAGTGGCTGAAACATTTTGTTGTGACCTTTAGCAGATGGACCTGAGTTTTAATTGCCATGGCTAATGAGGCACGTGGGGCGCAACTTCCTCCTATTAAATAGATTTATTCAATTGGAGGTGTTCCGATGTTTGGTTAGGGGCATTGAGTGTTTCCTTGGTTAATGAATAGAGGGCCGGTACCTCACAGTCTCATCATATGTGTGTGTGTTTTTCACATTATCAAGTGCAGGTGGATTTACATGGTGTGTACTGCTATATTTAAATCTGTTTTAAATCAGTAAGGAGTTTGATAGATTCCTGTTGTTTTTATACAGAATGATTTGCAGCGTTGTGTGTGTATTTGTAAGACACAATACTGGGAATGTGATGAAGGAAGAGGTATAGGGGTAATTGCCTGGTTTGTTGTGGTAATCCTAATTACACTAGGCCTCCTCACTCCTCACAGTACTCACGACCCACTCAAATCACACATCAGGGTGGGGGTCGTGTTTTATCCAGTAGTAGGCTTTGAAAGGACAGGAAGAGCCATCATTACACTTCCCTCCAATAGCATTGGGCAAGATAAGGGGGCGGGACTGGTGAGGTCATACCCAAAGGAAATAGTTTTATGGTATAGGTTCTGAGACAATACCTATGAGGGAGGAGGCCTTGTATAATGAGGAGTATCCAACATAATCAGACTATTAGTCATGGGTTGCATGGCTGCATATGCTCGTCCCTCCTGATTCTCAGGCTCCCCCATCCTACCACTTACACATAAGATCAAATCTGGCTTTGCATCACTCGCTCTTCACCCCAAACCAGAGCCTGGAGTCAGGAGAGGAGAGCGCATTGCAGGAGACTGCCTTTACTATAATTTGGCATGCCTCTTTCACAACACTCCCACCCATTCAAAGTGTTTGTTCACCCAAACTCTCACCGATGCCTTATATTTCTTTTTTGATACTGGTGCATTTTGGTGGTGGAGAGAAAAAGCCAGAGGGCCGGATCACGAGTTGGGCGGTATCCTGGCCGGGATTCTGTCCGACTTTATTAGCATTACTGCCCACCCCTCCATTCCCCATTTGGTCAACTGGACCCAATGGGGATTTTTTGGCGCAATTACCACCGAAAAGTAATTGCGCCAAAAATGGCCATTTTTCCAGTGTATTTACCCTTAAATGTGGCAGCAACACCGCCCAACTTGTGATCAGGCCCAGAGATAGAGCAAGAGAGAGAGAGAAAGAAAGAGAGGGAGAGAGAGAGAGAGAGAGAGAGAGAGAGAGAGAGAGAGAGAGAGGGAGGGGGGAGTGGTGTTGAAAACTGGAGTATTTGTAATGTAGTGGCCCTTTAAGAGGGGCGTGGTGAGTAGACACGGATCATCACTGCGTCACCATGTTAATCAAAGGGGCCACTGCAGGCATGCAGCACTGCAGTAGAGACCCAGTTAGTGTTAACTCCTGGCTCCTGTGGTCCTTGTGTCTGTGTCTTACTGTGGCTGCTTGGGCCTGTGTGATCACAGTGCCCAGGCGAGGTGTGCTGGGTGCTCCCAGTGTATCAGCAGCAGGTGATCCTGCTGCCAGAGGGTGATCCCTCGTGTGTCCTGCACAGTGTGCCCGCTGTACAGCCAGGTGATCCTGGGATCCTGTATCCTGCTCTGGTGCCCCGGAGCACACCATCACACTGGCAATGAGGTGGTGCCCAGCCCTGGGCCCCCGTACTACCTTTGGTGCGAGTTACAGTAGGGCTGTGGCGCCCTGCGTGTAGGAGGTGCGCCGGCGATAGGCACGTAGCCGCAGACGCGCCGAGCCAACTGAGAGCACAGCCGAGCACCCGTGTCAGTCGGGCATGGGCTGGTGAGGGCCGTTGGCCCTGTGGTGAGGAGACCTGCAGCGAGTGTGTAGCATCTGCCGCGGAATACATTCAGAGGCGGCATTGGCTGCATGTGGAGAGGAGGTGTGCCCTCCGTTTGAGAAGGCAGCGAGAAAGAAGGGGCAACCGCATAGCCGGTGGCCTGCTTCGCGGCTGCTGCGGGTGCCCTTTTCCCCTGGAGGAGCTGAGCATTGCGGGAGGAAAGCGAGCAGCATTCGGCCGCAGAAAGAGGAGGCCTGCGGGCCGAGTAAGTGGCGTCCACCGCAGGTGAAAAGGGAGCAACCGCAGCATGTGGGAGCCTGCAGCGGGGCAGCCAAGCCTGTGGCCCGCCTTGCGGCTACGGCGGGTGCCCCCGGAGAGACTGAGCCACAACAAACAGGATAACGGGCACAATTGAGGACCGGCGTCGGCCGCGTATCATAAGGGGGTGTGTCCTGAAGTGAAGCCGGCCTGCGGCGGTGAAGCTGTCATAAACGCAGCTGTGTGAAGCTGCCAGCACCCTGTAGTCCCAGGAGAGGCAGAATCGGGGCAGGGGCCACACACTGACAGCGCCCATGTGGTCCCCAGGTGGAAAAAGTAAGGTGTTGGACAAGTGTGAAAATACATTTTTTTCAAAAAGAACGTGGGCAAACACCCTTCTGGCCCACAAGAAAGCCAAGAAAACTAAGCATTCCAATGCCTGGTTCACCCAAGCGCTTATGGATCTGAGATCCAAAAAAAGGGCCTCACTTGTCAAATGGAAAAGAAACCCCACTGAACCGAACAAAACCGCCTTCAAGGCCATTGCCAGTGAATACAAAATTGCTATTACTCAGGCCAAAACTGAATCCTACAACACAAGAATTAATAATGCGGATTCTGGGACTAAAGAAATCTTTGCTATTTTCAGGGAACTTGAATCCCCCTCAACCCCACCACCCAGTATTGACAAAGACGAGGCCTGGTGTAACCAAATTCAAAAAGCTATACTCGACAAACTTGACTCCCTTCACACCAAAATCCTACCCCATCAAAAAGGCTGTCTTCTCCTTACTAGCAGCCCAACGGCACACCCTACACTGGACACACTCAACCAGGCACCCAAATTTGATTTCTCTCCCATGAGCGAATCGGAAGTCATTGCCCTCATTAAGTCTGTTAAGCCTTCTAACTGTAAGGGAGACGCCTGCCCAGCTCACATCATTAAAGATTGTGTGCCAGTCATCGCCCCCTTTGTGACTGCTTTCATTAACTCCTCCTTCCAATCTTCCACTGTACCGAGCTCCCTTAAAGAAGCCTGGGTCCGACCTCTACTAAAAAAAACATCTCTCGACCCGCTGATACCTGGCAACTACAGACCCATTACTACGGTCCCCTTCCTCTTAAAGATCTTGGACAAAGCAGCTTATCTGCAAGTTCAGAAATTCATTGAGGATAACCACCTTCTTGGCCTGCGCCAATCTGGATTTCGCCCTCGTCATGGCACTGAAACTGCGCTACTTGACCTAAAAAATCAGAGACTCAGGCAAACCGGCGCTCCTTCTGCTCCTAGACCTCTCTGCAGCCTTCGACTTAGTAGAGCACAAAACCCTATGCCATCACCTTGCAACCACTGCAAACTTCTCCCCAAAGCTTGTGCTTAGATCAACTCGTTCTTGCAGGAGAGAGTAATGAAGGTTTTCTCAGAATCCTCCAATGCCATACCTAGTCTGATCAAATGTGGAGTCCCTCAGGGCTCCTGCATTGCCCCCACTCTATATAACCTCTACACCAGACCCCTGTTCCGTATTCTGGACTCACTGGGCATCTCATATACCAACTATGCAGATGACACCCAGGTGCTAATACCCCTAATACCCCTATCGGGAGACTATCGCACTGATACCCTCAACATCATCTACTCCACCATTCAATCATGGATGGCAGATAACTGGCTTTGTCTAAACAGTGAAAAAACCGAACTCCTGCTGATCGGGTCCCCTGTCACACTGAGCAAACTTGACAAGGAGTATCAGGCCTTCAATATAGACAACACCCCCATCGCAGTATCACAAACCATTAAGACACTTGCAGGCCGATTCATGGAATAAATGTGCGCCGAAAATTCCGGCGCAGAGGGGCCTATACGTGCGCTGCGCCGAAAAATAGCGAAAAGCGCAGGGAAACCAGCGCACGTCGATTCATGGAAGTCCGTGCGTAAGAAAAGCATAGGACGTGCGCTGAAAAAGTGCGCGGCGCACGCCGGCGCACAGGTCAACCAACGGCGTGCGCCACGGCCACTGCGCTATCACTCCGAGCGCAGCGCACAGCTCTAAAGTAGGCGGAACACAGGGCGGGACACTCGGAATGGGGAATAAAATGGGGCACAACACTCGGAATGGGGAAGAATGTGGGCGGCACGGGGAAGTACAGGAGGCAAGTGCGCGGAACGCCCACACGCTCTCCGGCAACACGTATTCATGGATTCGAACAGGGCAAAACAGCGCTCGATCAAACCAGCGCACAGGCCCAAAAACGTACGCCACAAGTAAGCAAGCGGTAGCGTCCCGACGCACTTAACGAAAGTGCGCCAAAACCTGCGCCAACAAATACCACCCACATACAGCAATGGGCCATACCGTGACCCCAAAGGACAAATGAGGTGCAAAGGTGTACGCCATTAACACGGACACCCACTGTTCAAAAATTTGCGCGTGTGTGTACAACGGGTTGCGCGAGAAGTCACTCGCGCGATTGCCCTGGGTACGTGTATCCCGGGGTGCGGGGAAGTCCCACACGCGATTGCCCTGGCCACGTCGATATCAGGGGTGCGTGTGAAGTTCCACACGCGAAAAGCCAGGGTACGTCAATTACAGGGGTGCGCGGGAAGTTTCACACGCGAAAAGCTAGGCTACGGGAATTCCAGGGGTGCGCGTGAAATCCTACACGCGAAAAACTAGGGTACGTCATTTACAGGGGTGCGCGGGAAGTTTCACACGCGGCTCTGCTGGGTGGGTCCTCACAGGTGTTCCATTCACACCCTCCACGTCCCCTGCATGCAACCCACACCACAGGGGACTACCCTGCACACCTGCTCATGCCTCCCACCACCCCCACCCCCCCCGCAGTCAGGGGCACCTGCCAGAAGGCCCCCACCCATGTCTACCACCACCCCACCCCCCCAGCAGTCAGGGGCACCTTCCAGCAGGCCCCCACCCATGTCTACCACCACCCCCACCCCCCCAGCAGTCAGGGGCACCTGCCAGAAGGCCCCCACCCATGTCTACCACCACCCCCACCCCCCCGCAGTCAGGGGCACCTGCCAGAAGGCCCCCACCCATGTCTACCACAACCCCCACCCCCCCCGCAGTCAGGGGCACCTTCCAGCAGGCCCCCACCCATGTCTACCACCACCCCCACCCCCCCCCCGCAGTCAGGGGCACCTTCCAGCAGGCCCCCACCCATGTCTACCACCACCCCCACCCCCCCAGCAGTCAGGGGCACCTTCCAGCAGGCCCCCACCCATGTCTACCACCACCCCCACCCCCCCAGCAGTCAGGGGCACCTGCCAGAAGGCCCCCACCCATGTCTACCACCACCCCCACCCCCCGCAGTCAGGGGCACCTGCCAGAAGGCCCCCACCCATGTCTACCACAACCCCCACCCCCCCCGCAGTCAGGGGCACCTTCCAGCAGGCCCCCACCCATGTCTACCACCACCCCCACCCCCCCCGCAGTCAGGGGCACCTTCCAGCAGGCCCCCACCCATGTCTACCACCACCCCCACCCCCCCCCGCAGTCAGGGGCACCTTCCAGCAGGCCCCCACCCATGTCTACCACCACCCCCACCCCCACAGCAGTCAGGGGCACCTGCCAGAAGGCCCCCACCCATGTCTACCACAACCCCCACCCCCCCCCCGCAGGCAGGGGCACCTTCCAGCAGGCCCCCACCCATGTCTACCACCACCCCCACCCCCCCCGCAGTCAGGGGCACCTTCCAGCAAGCCCCCACCCATGTCTACCACCACCCCCACCCCCCCCCGCAGTCAGGGGCACCTTCCAGCAGGCCCCCACCCATGTCTACCACCACCCCCACCCCCCCAGCAGTCAGGGCACCTGCCAGAAGGCCCCCACCCATGTCTACCACCACCCCCACCCCCCCCCGCAGTCAGGGGCACCTGCCAGAAGGCCCCCACCCATGTCTACCACCACCCCACCCCCCCAGCAGTCAGGGGCACCTTCCAGCAGGCCCCCACCCATGTCTACCACCACCCCCACCCCCCCAGCAGTCAGGGGCACCTGCCAGAAGGCCCCCACCCATGTCTACCACCACCCCCACCCCCCCCGCAGTCAGGGGCACCTGCCAGAAGGCCCCCACCCATGTCTACCACCCCCCCCCCGCAGTCAGGGGCACCTGCCAGAAGGCCCCCACCCATGTACCATCCATGTCCACCTTCACCTGGGTCACAACCCCACACAATCATGACCGTAATGGACAGTCTGCCCTGCAAGAATTCCCAAACAACTATCCCATCCACCCACATATCAAACACAATGACATGTGACACACCCAATGTAAATCATATGAATGAACACATGTCTGTCACACACAGATGTTGCAAGTGAATGTCCAAACACCCCACATGTCATGCATGAAAGCAATGAGATGATACAACACATTGAAGGATCAAATGAAAATGTATTAAAAATAAACAAGGATGGTAAAAATAAAAAATAACAATAAACATGCAATGCAAACTAAATAATAAAAAAGTACAACCAAAAAAATCAGGAACACTAATTAACAAAAATAAAGTAAAATAGGGGTCCAAAGTCAAAGTCCAAAATTAAATCCAAGTACAAATGAAAGAAGAAACACATTGCCTCATGTGAAAAATTAAAACAAATATTAACATCCCTCAAACTATCAACATGATGATCCGGGTCCATGAGCCCTAATAAATGAAACCTAACTATTTACACTAAGTAAGAAAATGTCTACATACAAAAATGTGGTGCATTGTCCTTTGGCAACCAAATAATAACATTAAAACAAAGGAAACCTAACTACAACTAAACTACAGAACTATATACAAAGGCGGCGGGCAAGTCCTGCGGCTCACTGATTGTTGTTCCGGGCCAGGGCATCATCGAACTCCCGCTCGATGTCCCGGAGGCGGCCCCGTTCCACAGCCCCGAGGGTCCGCAGGGACGCCGATGTACCCACCTCCAACTCCCTGCGGATGGCCTCGAGGCACTCGGCCCGCCTCAGGGCCCTCCGCATGGAGTTCTCCGCCCTGACCATAGCGAGCCGCGCCTCTTCCGCCCGCCGCCGCTCCGCATCTATGGCATGGCCCAACCGCTGCCACACGGAAGCCACTTGACGTCCAGGGTCCTCCTGCCCTCCGGCTGATGCCTGCCCCTCTGATGGTGATGGCCCCGAGCCATCAAGGCTCCCACCTTCTTCCTCCTGCTGCTGACGTGCTGGTGCCGGTGCCCTGACACCTGCTGCCTGCACATCCTCCATTGTTTGGGGTGCTGTTGTTGCGGTGGCCACCCCTGCTGGACTCACGACTCCCGACTGGGGCAGGGATGTGTCCTCCACCAGCCTGGCCCCATCGTCAGAGGCAGCTCCACAGGGCACCCAGGTGACAGGTGGGTAGGAAGATGGCACGGAGGACGACTGGCGCATAGGGGGTTCAGGTGAGGAGGGGGTCGGAACAAGGCCCAGTGTATGGAGGAACACAGCCTGGTCTCCCTGAGAATGGGTCCGGACGTGGGCAACCCTGCTGGTGCAAGATGATGCAGACACAGGACCGGGGACAGGATACACACAGGCACCTCCGCGGCGGCCTGTGCTGCCTCCTGTCCCTGCCCCTGTGCTGCACCACTAGCACCAGTGGAAGGCCCACCTCCAGACCCCATCTCAGTCCCTTGCACGGCCTCCTCCTCCACCAAACCCACCACCAACCTGGATGACTCGCTGCCATCTTCCGCCGCGGAACCCTGTGGGGTCTCAGCTGCCCCTTCTGCTGCCGAGGAGTCCAACTTCCTCCTGCGCCTCCTGGACCTCCCCTCGGCAGCTGCGACCTGGGACACAGCACCGGACTCCTCACTCCCCGACGAGATGACAACAGGGGAGGGGAGCCGGGCCTTGCGTCTCCGGCTGGCGGTGGCATCCCTGCTGCTGTGCTCCACAGCACCTTCTCCGCCCTCCACATCAGATGACGCTGCAGGCAGGGAGAGACAGGAGACAGGCATCAGGACACTGTACAATTGACTCACACACATAACAGTTGTACAAGAGTGGAATTGTCATACTCCAGACCTGGCATCACAATCCCCAACACACTTGTCTCCTCAACGCACACACATGAGTCATTCAACAGCCATATTGCTACAGCCCGCTACATATGTTCACATACAGCAGCATGAGCAGACAAAGGTGAGCCACACATCACATGATACACACGGACTCAAATACACATGCACACATGCAAAGCACACATCCAAGCATGTGTACCACTCCGCAAACTGTCAGTCATGAGATGAACATCCATGTTACATTTGCAATTCACTCTCCAACATGACAGTGTCACCTGCATCCATGTAGCAACACTGTTGCACCCTTCACAACTACACACACGCACACGCTGCAGACTAATGCACCTGGAATCAACATCCATGTGTCACACCACAAGCATGCCAACTCACATGCACAGTGAAACACATGTGCCCACACACAAGCATTTGCACTGCAAGCACACACTCACACACATGCACCATCCTTGTCTCACACATCACAGGCACACATGTGCTTGTCTCACAGCCCTGCACACACACATTTATACATGGCCACACAAAGACATGTGCAACATGTACACTCCTGGCACACCACCACACACACAGCTTACAATCAGTATGCATGTACACTCACCGCTCGACTCCAGACGGGTCTGCCTCCCAAGGACCTGGACATGGAGCGCTGGGGATATGCGTTCCAGGACCCGAAGTTCATCTTGCGACAAGTGGCCCCGCCGCCCCTTGGCATCCACTGCCTTCACGAGGCGCCGGGCCTTGTTCAGGGTCCTGGACCTGTAGTCCTCCCAGCGCTTCTTGAATTGATGGAATTCTCGGACTGCCACCCCCTCTGCGTTGATGGCAGTCACAATGTCCGTCCAGATCCTGGTCCGTCCTTCCTTGTCGAGGCGCATCCGTCCGTAGAGGGCATCATACTGCCCCAGGACTCGCTCCACCAGGACACCAACTTCGGTGGCACTGAAGCTGGTGCCCCTCTGCCTCCCTGGCCGGGGGTTGCCAGTCGTGCCAGATGTTGTGCTCCCTGACATGGCAACCCCAGAGGCAGGAGTGGGTGGCCAACAGGGTCCTGGGGCTGGGCTGTGGAGCGATGGTACGGCTGTCGGGAGTCTTTGGTTCCAGCAGGGGTGGTCACAGCAACTGCACCCCTGGCTGATGTGCAGGCAGCAAACAGCAGGGCACGTGGGCAGCAGGCAGTCAGGCAGCAGCAGATGGCAGGTGGGAGCGTGCTCGGGGCTCTGGGGGGCAGGATTCCGGCCTTAGGGGCAGGAGCGTGGTCTTCCGTGTGTGAACGCGTGGCCAGCTTGATACGGAGTGAATTGGCACGTGAAAATCATGCACGTCTGCGTGGAATCCGAGGAAAGGCTGCGTAAGCACGTCAGCACGCGTACGCGATTTCATTGGTCCAAAGGGCCAGGCGCGTAAGCGCGTCTATAACGCACGGCCGTTTCCCAACCCGCGTGATTGGTCCAAAGGGCCAGGCGCGTAAGCGCGTCTATAACGCACGGCCGTTTCCCAACCCGCGTGAAAAAACAAACCTCTCGCGCGAGCGCGTCAGCACGCGTACGCGATCTCATTGGTCCAAAGGGCCAGGCGCGTAAGCGCGCCTATGACGCACGGGTGTTTCCCAACCCACGTGAAAAAAATACACGTGCCGCGCGAGCGCGTCAGCACGCGTACCCGATTTCATTGGTCCAAAGGGCCAGGCGCGTAAGCGCGCCTATGACGCACGGGTGTTTCCCAACCCACGTGAAAAAAATACACGTGCCGCGCGAGCGCGTCAGCACGCGTACCCGATTTCATTGGTCCAAAGGCACACAGCGAGTAATCGCATATTCAACAGCGCGCGTGAAAAACGCCCGGTTACCATTTACATCTGAATACAATTACAATATTAATAACGTACATTTAACCTGGTAAACCTCGAGCATGTAGTCACACACGCTCGGCCACGACACGTGCAAAATTACAACAGGCAATACGGAAAGACGTACGCCTGCAGGAAGCAGGCGTACGTGACCCGGCACGTCTAAATATTCACGTGAAAACATCCTACAAGCTCAGTGCAAAGATGAGCATACCGTTCCTAGCAGCAGTGGCTGTGGGTTACCAAAGGAGGAGGAGGAGGAGAGTCAGGGCCAGAATTTTCTCACCCAGAACCAGCCTATTCGGGATGCCTGATGACCAGGTGTATGGGAGGTACAGGTTTCCAGCACACATCATACTGGACCTGGTCAGTGAGTGGGAGGATGACCTCACATCACCCACCCTGTGCTCCCAAGCACTCAGCCCCCTGCAGAAGGTCCTGAATGTACTGCACTTCTTGGGCACTGGATCTTTTCAGCGGACAAGTGCCATAGTGGGTGGTGTGTCACAGGCCACGCAGTCACGCTGTCTACACCAGGTCTTGAACATCATCACTGCACGGCCATCAGTCCGCAGGCACATATATCTCCCCAGGACTCCTGCAGAAAGGCGGGCGTGCATCCAGGAATTCTATGGTGTGGCTCAATTCCCCAAAGTGCTTGGTGCAATTGACTGCACCCATGTGGCTCTACGTCCCCCCAGGGCAACAGAGCACATCTATAGAAACCGCAAGCACTGGCATTCCATCAACGTGCAAGTTGTATGCAATGCCAAGGGAATCATCACATCAGTATATGCCAACTATCCCGGGTCCACCCACGACAGCTTCATCTACAGAATGTCTACCCTAAGCCGGGACCTAGAGGCTGGCCGGCATGGAGATACATGGCTGCTTGGTGAGCATGAATGCCACTGCACATGCATGCATGTCAGATACAGGGTCATGTCACAACACCACTAATGATACCCATCACCACCTCTGCAGGGGACAGTGCCTACCCTATCAGCCCCCACATGATGACCCCAATCCGGAACCCCACCACGCCACCCGAGGTAAGGTACAACACAGCCCACATTGCAACACGGGGCATAGTGGAGCGCACATTCGGAGTGCTGAAGTCACGCTTTCGCTCCCTTGACCATTCTGGCGGGCAGCTGTTATATGCTCCCCCACTAGTGTGCAGGATCATAGTGGCAGCATGTGTCCTGCACAACGTTGCAACACGCCGGGGCCTGCCCGTGGACATGGTGGTGCCCCCACATCCACAACCACATGCACGCCCGCTGCGCATGGGAGGGGAAAGGGCACGGGGGGAGGCAGCCCGTACGCAACTGGTGGCCAACTTCTTCACCTAGGAATCACAGTGCTGGCTAGTGCACACTGCTCTGGCACATACCATCTGACGATCAATGATGACACTACCTGACAATGTCACAAAATTTCTTGACAATAAACTGTCAGAAACACATCAGCCTGAGATTGTTAACATGGAAGTGTCACTATGTGTGCACCCCTACCTACACATACACCAGCAATGCATAACTATGAAAAGACACAACTCCATTCATCAAATATGCATTGGCACAGGCGAATTGCTACATGACAACATTGCCATGTCACCCAATCCCTTCACAGTCCCGCCACAGAGGACACCATGTCATGGTATGTGAGAGCAAACAAACTGACCCTCACAACATGACACCGGTGTCACAAATTGCAGTGCCCCAAATGGAACATAGCCGCACTTGAACAGCTAACCGTGATGGAGGCACTACTACACACCTGTGTAAGAGTCATTTCAATCAAATTACACACCAACCCACCCTGAAGCCCACCAAAACAAGACACAATGCATGTAATCAATGGTAGTCTCAATACCTGATTGTGCTGGTATGTCCTCACCGTCCAGATGTACAGTGATGGCGCCACGCAAAAGTGTCACTGCACATCTACCGACATGTAGTCTGACTCCAGAGAGTATGCCCGTGTGAAGAACTGTGTGAAATACCTGCAAAACATGAGTAACATATGTAAGTTGAGGCACATATCAAACCATCATGCATAGTTAGGTGCAACAACAATGTACACTATGAATGTCTACACAGTATTGACTATGGACTGCCCAACAGCTCATGGGAGTCCAATGTCACCGTGTAATTTGCTGTCACTTGGGCACACCCTTTGCAAGCCCATGGAAATGGAAGCAGGAGGGGTGTGGATGCCAGGTACCCAAGCATCGAAACCAAACTCAGGACAAGCCTGCATGTGCCCAGCCACAATACAGTGTATGCCCAGGTACCCACACAAGGCAACACACTTGAAAAAGAAAAATATGATAAGAAAAAATGGCCATGAAAGGGCCGGCGGGGAGGGGGGGGCCACCTATGAGGTCCGAGGACAGGATGCACGCCACAATCCACCTGTGTGGATCATGGGAAGTAAAAACACCCCATAGGCTCGTGGCCCACACGGCTACTCTGTTGTGGGAGATGAGTCGCTATCGCTCTGGCCAGACCCTGCAGCTGACTCAGGAGGTGGGGGAGCTGCCTCAGAAGATGGTGTGACAATGGGAGGCAGCCCACGCAAAGCCCGAGTTTGCTCCTCCATGGCTGCAAGCAGGCGGGTCTGGAAGGTCTGGTTCTGGATTATAATCATGCGGAGGTCCCCATGCAGTAACTTCCGGGATGACCTGACCTCCGCACGAGTTGCCTGCATCTCGGCCGAGAGCGTCCGTGTCAGACGCTCCAGCTGCTCCTCTGTCATTCTATGGGATGAAGCCTCAAGCTCTGACAGGGTCGACCTGAGGTGATGGAATTCTTCCCTCAGGCCTTCCCTGTGGCGCTGGGACTCCATGGAAAGTGATTCCCGCAGAGTCGCCAGTCCTGCCCGCCTGTCCATGTTGGACGCCAACATGTCCTCCCTGTGTGCCTGGCAGATGGACTCTGTAGCCTGCTCCAGTCGCTCCATCAGCCTTTCTGGGGGGACAATGGAAGTGGCCACCCTATCCATGGCCTGTGCAATCATCTCGGATGATGCTGCCTGTTGGGTGGCCATACCGTAGATGGATTGCTCCCAAGCGGTATTGCCAGGTGGCATACGGCCACCACGTTGGCGGGCACCACACCTGCCTGGGGCAAGGCGGACTGCGCCTTGCTGTGCCGGCAAAGCCTCAGGCTGCAGGACTGCATTCCCTCTCTGATCTGCAGCCCCAGGAACAGGATCAGAGATTGTGTGGTGTGGCCCTGCATCCGTAACCACCGGAGGCTGAGCTGCCGACACTGACATCCCCATTGAGGGCAATAACCCGGCTGCAGGTGGGTCGGACAGAGGAGATTCTCTCCCAAGAACACTCACCTGCGACTGCACATAGGTGTCATCCTCCGAGTCTACACCTGAATACTGCTCGGGGGAGGAACCCCCAGAGACACCCCTCGACAGCACGACCTGCAGCACTTGTGGGTTTTCAACCACAAACACACCACGTCCCTCACTTGTGGAAGGTCGGCCCGGGTTGCCCTCCTGGGACGGCTCCACCACCACATCCCCAGCATCAACAAGTGCGTCGTCCCCTGCAAAGACATGAAAAAGAGAAATGGAAACAGGCATTAGCACCATGGCATACAACAAGGGCTGATGAACAACAGAGCCAGTAGTTCAATGACACATGTCCCACATGACTGGGAAACCTCCTATGCATTCACCATCACTGGGTCTGGAGGGGAGGCTCAGGGCACACAATGATGACACAGAGAATGGAGAGCAACGCCTGCTCCCCATGCTGCCTAGCACTGGCATCACACATTGGCCGGTGATTGCCATGTCAAATGCACATGCCATCACACACATGGCATGTGACATAGCCACCAAGTGAAGAGGGAGAGGAGGGCAACTAATTTGGATTTTGGCCACTCTGGTCCTGACATTGCTTCATCACATCAAGAAGTTAACATGTTGGACATGGATCTGCTAGTCCCAATTGGCCACGATGCACTTTGCCTTGTCAACATTAACAAAATGCAGTAAACAATGAGATTCCACCTCCCAATCACCTGTAATGGATTCATATAGCATTCGTGAAGCACCTGTACAGAAATGTATGAAGGTACAGCGGAGCACTGAGGGGTGGTGGGGCAGAAGGGGATGCCATTCAACAATCCTACTGGTGCTGGTGTCATTCATGTAACGCAAGTGCAGAGGTGGGTGGCACAATGAAGTGCAAGGGGAATTTGCGGCTGGAAGTGCTGTACAAGGCAAGTAGGACTTAACGTCGAGGGCAGATGGTGGTAGGCGCAGACAAGTGCTGGGGGGGTGGCCTATAGGGGTACAGAGACAGTCATGCAGTGCTGTGGGCTCGGAGGGGACAGGGGAGGTACACACTGCATCTGGCTCGGCAAGGTCCTTGCAGATTTCAATGTGTCCTGCAGAGTTGTCAGATGCCGCAGATATGTGCCCTTGGATTGGGGCTCTCATCTTGGTGAGAAGGGTGAGACGCTATTGCCTTTGGAGCAGGCGGCAGGCCAGTTTGCCAGAGGATGAGCATGCTGCAGGCCATTTCCTCTCTGCCACCCGGCACCTGTGTTTTGGGTTCACAAGATCCGAGTCATGCCAGGAGTCAGCATTGGCATGGGGCTTCAGGCGGATTGTCATGACCGTGGCAAAGACATCCAGTGTACCTGACATAGAGTGGAGCATGGAGTGGTCCCTGTCAGGATGGGAGTGAGCCTAAGGGGGTGCTGGATGGGGGGGGAGATTTTGGCAGCATAAGCCTCGACTGACACACACTTCATGGGTTGGAATACCAAGAAGGTGTGTGACAGTGGTGAGGGTGGCTTTGCCTGTGGGGTGGTGAGGGTGAGGTGGGAGGAGAGGAGAAAGTGATCACTCCAGGAGAGAGGAGTGCAGAGAGGGATGGAGAGGGGAAGGTCAGATGAGATCAGAGCATCAAGAGTGTGCCCTGCAGAATGAGTAGGGACAGACGGGAGTTTAGAGGGTGATAGGAGTTGCTGAGGTCACGGAAAAGTCACGTGGGGGGGGACAACAAGCATGCAGGTGGATGCGTACATCACCAAGGAAGAGGATTTCAGAGTCTGGGGACATGAGTGAGGAGGAGAGGTGAGGCCACTCAGAAAGGAAGTAGTACATTTGACCAGTTTTCCGATACACAGTACGCACAGTTTGTGAATGTCGAGGTGAGATGGAGAGAGACGTCACACAAGCCATTCCAGAGGGGAGTAGGTCTACGTAGGAGTGACAGTGGCAGGAATACCCTCAGGGAAGGCAAGGGCACACCCCCCCCTGCACAGTAGTGCCGGGCCAAGGAGAGGATCTCCTGAACGTCAGGTAGGAGTGTGTCAAAGATGCAGACAGAGCTGGCCGTCAGACATGTTTCCATGAGACCAAGGATGTCAAGGTGCATTACCTCATGTAAGTGACATATATTGGAGGAATGCCTGATGCAGCGGCAGAGTAAGGAGTGTAAATGTGGAGGAGGTTGACAGCCTTGTAGGACTTACGGGGAGTGCTACAGATCAGAGGTGCAGCATGTGTAGGAGTTGGAGTGGGAGGCGGAGAAGGATCATGGGAGGGTGCAGGGAGGCAGTGCAGGATAGATGAGGAGAGAGGAGGGGGGACAGCAGGAGAGGAAAGGAAGTTGATGAGATGTGGGTAGCATTTGTCAAGGAGAATAAGGTTGGCCTGAGGTCCTTGGACTGAGATGCTCCCATTACCATACACATCAATTGTGGCCTCTGAGGATTGGAAGGAGGCCAAGAGTACACCCCAACGGGTCACACCATTGATGGTGGAAGAGGAGCAAGGAGAGAGGACTGGGACCATGTGAAGGGTCCATGGGACAGGCAAAGGCATGTATGAGCAGATGTCAGTGAGAGTTAACCTTGAGTAGGCTCAGATGTACTTGTCAGCAATAGGGTGGGTCGCATTGGAGGGCAGGGTGCCCTCATTTGACTGTTTGCAAGCAGGTGTCGTGAGTAGGGCACAATGGTCTGAACAGTAGAAGTCAGGGAAGATAGACCATGAAGAGCAGCATGGAGTGTGAGGGAATGGGGCTTGAAACCAGACGGAACAAGAGCACACAGGTAGGAGGTGGGTGTCAAGGCAAATTCCAGAGTATGACAGCATGTTGAGTGCCATGTATATACAGAGGACGCATTAGCATGTGGTATCATTGCATGTCAGGCATGTGACGATGGAACTTGAATGGCTGGGGGAAAGTGTAGGAATGGTATGTAAGACATAAGATGAATAGACAGGGGAGAATGAGCAACAATGTCGTGACAAAATGACAATTCAAGGGGAACTTCCATGGTGTAGGGCCATATGTGCACTGTTGGCAGTAGGGATAGTGGTGTGGGCACATGGTGTTGCACTGAACATACTGGATGAGGCACATGGGTGACACTATCAACTCTGCCACACACCCCCTTGACAGGCACCCAACATGAAGGCTTCGCACACACACCATGCACATGGATATAACACACATGCATGTGCACTCACCGGATGATGCCTCGTAATCAGGGAGATCTCCCACACCTTGGAGTTGTCCCTCGGTGACGTAGGATCCAGCTACGGACTCGTGTGGTGTGAGTTCTATTTCCTGTGCTGGGGACCCACCTCCAGTCACCAAGGTTGCGGCATGACTTGAGGCCAGCTTATCCTTTGCCCTGCGCTGAAGGTCATTCCAGCGCTTCTGGCAATCACTAGCTGTGCGCCTCACTACTCCAAGGGCACTTATTTTGTCAGCAATGGTCTGCCAGTGTGCCTGGCGTCTGGCATGTGTGGTCTTGGACCCTGCAACGATGACCATTTCCCTATCATGGTCTGACACATACTGAACAAGTGCATTCAGTTCGGCGTCTGTGAAGCTGGGCTTCCTTGATGGGCCGGACTGTGCAGCCGTGCCTGGGGCATCAGCCTGTGCCGGACGTGCACTCTTCCTCTTCCGCTTGGAAGGGGGTGGGGATCCAGAGTGTCCTACGCCGCTGTGGACACTAGGGGCAGGAGCCGTGGTGGACTCAGTACTGGGTGTGTGGGATTGCACACTCAGCATGGGAGTAGGTGCAGGCATTGGGGGTAGAGGGATAGGGTCAGGCCTGATCTGAGGTCCATGAACTAGGACCGACACAGTCTTGGCAGGGTGTATGAGAGGTGGGGTGGATGGAGCCACACCCTGCCCACGGGGGGCAGCAGATGACCTATCTGGCATAGATGCGCGTGTCCTGATGACACCAATGTGCACCGGTGCACGTGCAGTGGACCTGCTGACCTGGATGTCAGCGATGGAGTCACCCTCGGACAGGTCTGGTGCCACAATGGGCTGGTCCAACAAGGGCTGATCAGGGTTGGTATCAGCCACATGACCCTCAACCTGGGGGGGGGGAGGGGGGGCATGGGTGTCCCTGACTGGTCCTCCAGACTGGGGGGGACAGGGGCACCCTGCAAGTCACAACCACATCCCCTAGTGGATCCTCCACGGCCACCACGTGTGGCTCGGCCACCTTTGCCACCCTTACGGCTTGCACGCCTCCCAACCATGGCACTGATGTTATTGTGCGTATGGGAGTGGGTGTGCACAATTGTCCTGGGCAATTGGGTGTCAAAGGGGTTGGGTACCAGATGGTATTCGTACCCTAGTGCAGTGGCAAGGCTATATGACACCCCTGGGGAAAGATGACGGGTCACGCAACGCACAGGCACCCCAAAAAAGTTAAGGAACGTGCACGATACCCCTCCTAGACCACGTGTGCGTATAAAAAACCCTGCACTACGCTGTGGCATCCAGTAACACAAGAATGAACGTATGCGTGTCACACGCAGCCTAGATTGACCTCTGAAGAGGTACGTGACACACGGGGCAAGCACAGATGATAGATGCGTGCGCAACTCACCGTCTGCCAGGGAGAAATGCGTCAAAAAGACGCGCGTGTGCGCGTTGGCAACACCCCCGCCAAAAGAAGAATGGGACGCTGTCTGAGGAGACAGGACAACAGTAGAAGGGAACGCTGTGTGAGGAAACAGGCCCAGGAAAAAGAGCAAAAGAGAAAAAGCTGTCAGAGGTAACAGGGAGTACGACCTTTGAACGCCGTGAAGTAAATCGCGTGTCAACTGACAAGAAGTACAGAATACACCAACTCGCTCTCCACGAAAAGCACGTACAAGGAAATGGCGTTCTACATGTACCTTTTATGCAGGCCCACAGGTCCTGCGTCACTTCCGCGTGTAGGCGCTGAAGGGCCAGCCTCCAATCACACGCATTGACACTGGCTTGTGTTTCTTTCACGCGTGTTGGGAAACGGCCGTGCGTTATAGACGCGCTTACGCGCCTGGCCCTTTGGACCAATCACGCGTGTTGGGAAACACCCGTGCGTCATAGGCGCGCTTACGCGCCTGGCCCTTTGGACCAATGAAATCGGGTACGCGTGCTGACGCGCTCGCGCGGCACGTGTATTTTTTTCACGTGGGTTGGGAAACACCCGTGCGTCATAGGCGCGCTTACGCGCCTGGCCCTTTGGACCAATGAAATCGCGTACGCGTGCTGACGTGCTTACGCGCTGAGGGCCTTTCCTCGGATTCCACGCAGACGTGCATGATTTTCACGTGCCAATTCACTCCGTATCAAGCTGGCCACGCGTTCACACACGGAAGACCACGCTCCTGCCCAGAAGGCCGAGTTACTGCCCCCCAGTGCCCCGAGCAGCCTCCCACGTGCCATCTGCTGCTGCCTGCCTGACTGCCTGCCTGCTGCCACCGTGCCCTGCCATTTGGTGCCTGCACATCAGCCATCTGCAGGCGTACAGTTGCTGTGTCCACCCCTGCTGGAACTGAAGACTCCCGACTGGAAGAACACCACTCCACAGCCCAGCCCCAGGACCAAGTTGCCCACCCACTCCTGCCTCTGGGGTTGCCATGTCGGGCACTGAAACATCTGGCACCACTGGCAACCCCCAGCCAGAGAGGCAGAGGGGCCCCAGCTTCAGTGTCACCGAGGTTGGGGTCCTGGTGGAGCGAGTCCTGGGGCAGTATGATGCCCTCTTCGGAAGTAGCCGCGCCAACTATGAAGGACGGACTCGGATCTGGGACGACATCGTGACTGCCATCAACGCGGAGGGGGTGGCAGTCCGCGACAACCCACATGTCAGGAAGCGTTGGGAGGACTGCAGGTCCAGGACCCTCTCAAAGGCCCGGCGCCTCGTGGAGGGGGGCCGGGGCCACATGAGTTCGATCCAAATGAGGGTCCTGGCACGCATACACCCAGCGCTCCACTCCCAGGTCCTTGAGAGGGAGACCCGTCTGGAGTTGAGCGGTAAGTGTGCAGGCATTGCTGTGTGAGACAGTACATGTTGCAGTGTGCTGGTTGTGTGATGCTGTGTGTGTGGAATGGGCCTTGTAGGCATGTATGTGTGCAGTGTTGTCATGGCGATGCATGTGCGACCAGTAATTTGTGGATCACATGGTTGTTGTATGTGTTGCTATGCAACCTGAGGAGGCCTATGCAGATTGGACACATGTGAGCATGCAAGTGTATGTTCGTGGACATGGGTGTGGGTGAGGGATGGATGCTGATGCCAGGTACATGTATGGTGTCGAGGTCGGTGTGCTTGACCTGCATGTCTGTGACTTTGGAATGGCATGGATGCATGACACATGTCTGTGACACTGTACAGATTCACTGATGCTGCCTAATCATCCTTGTATCCACTGTGTTTGTGATGTACGAGGCCACATGGATGTGACAGAGGTGAAGTGTGTGCGTGTGATTTGCATGACCAATGATGCATGTGAGTTCCATGACATTGTACTTTAGAAGAGTGCAGTGGACATGTATGTTGATGTGCATGCCATGGACCATGGGTGTTGCGTGTGTGTATTGCCTGACCCATGTGTTGTGGAGGGACATGATAGAAGTGTACTTTACCATTGCCAGTCATCTGATATTGCTTCCTGTGTAGGGGACCATTGTACAGTGCCCTGATGCTTGTGTTCTATGTCTCCCTCTATGCAGCGGCTAGTGATGGAGAGGGCGGAGACGGCGCTGTGGAGGTAGACGGCGGGGATGCCCCCACGGCTGCGGCGGAAGGGGTGGGTGAGCCCCCACAGGGGCCAGCTACAGCGGAAGAGGGCAAGGAGCCATCCAGGTTGGTGGTTTCTACAGAGGAGGAGGCGGCCGAGACTGAGGCACACCTGAGGCCTGGTGGGGGCATCCCTGCTGGTGCAAGTGGTGCAGTCCAGGGCCAAGGGCAGGAGGCAGCACAGGTCGCCGTGGAGGTGCCTGTGCATGTCGCTGTCCCTGACCCTGTGAGTGCACCACCATGCACCAGCATGGATGCCCCGTCCCAGGCCCGTCCGCAGGTGGAGAGGGTGTCTATGTCATCTGACTCCCCTCCACCTGCGGACGAGGGGACCCGTGGGCGCATGGAAAAGGTCCTGATTGGGGTCGCGTTGCGCACGGGGGTCATTCGTGATGACGTGCGTGCTTCCCGGGAGGAGCACGCACATCATCACGTAGAGCACCGTGCCGACGTGGCCCAGTTGGGATCTGCCATTAGCGCGGGTTTTCTGCAGGTGATGGCCAATGTGTCGGGCATCTCCTCCTCTGTGGAAAGTATGCGCCGGTCGTTCTCCTTGCCGTCTTCCGGCCCAGTTGACACCAGGGCCCCCTGTGGACCTGCCCCAACCAATGCAGCCGGCTCAGTGGGGATCCCATCCCTGCCACAGTCGGGAGTCGGTGGTCCAGCTGGTGTGGACACCATGGCAACTGGACCCCTGCAGGTGGAGGATGTGCCGGCATCATCAGGCAGGGCACGTGCACGACGGCGTCGGTGGATACCATCAGCCTGGATGCCGTCGTGCTGGCAGAGGCAGTGGCTGCAGAGGCAGCGGCAGCGACGTGGGAGGCGTCATGGCTCGGGGCCATCAACATCGGAGGGGCAGCCATCGGCTGGAGGGCAGGAGGACCCTGGACAGAATGTGTCTTCCGTGTGGCAGCGGTTAGGCCACGCAATAGATGCGGAGAGGCGGCGGGCAGAAGAGGGGCGGCTCGCTATGGTCAGGGCGGTGGACTCCATGCAGAGGGCCCTGAGGCGTGCCGAGTGCCTCGAGGAGATCCGCAGGGGCTTGGAGGTGGACACTGCGTCAGCCCTGCGGGCCCTCGGGGCCATTGAGGAGGAACGCCTCGGGGAGATAGAAAGGGAGTTCGATGATGCCCTGGCCCATAACATCTCTCAGTGAGCCGCAGGACTGGCCCGCCGCCTTTGTATATAGTTATGTAGATAGTAGGTTTCCTTTATTTTTATTTATTATTTGGGTTGATTGGACAATGGCCCACGTTTTTTGTATATAGTTAGCATTAGTTAGGTTTTGGGTAGGTTTCATTTTATGGTTTTTAGGGATATTGGACCCGGACAATCATCTTTGTACATAGTTTGTGGATATTTTCGATTTTATTATTTGGACCATGGGGCAATGTGTTTGTTTTTGATTTCCATTTTGATTGACTTTGCACCCGTTCTTTTGGATTTCACCTTTCATTAGATTTTTCTTTTTTTTTTACCTGTTACTTTGTGTATTCATTTAGGTGTTTCTTTTTTTTTCCTTCTTACATTTTAATACATTGTTCTTTTGATTCTATTGTGTGGACTTCTCTCATTGGTTTGTTGACTGTCACAATCTGGGTTTTCACAGTCATGTGTTGCCATTGTGTGAGTCTGACGGACTTGGACTCATGCGCATACTGCTCATTGGTTATGTATCATGTAATGGGTATTTGATTTTTGAATGGATGTGTACCTTGGATGTGTGTATGGACTGGGGTGACATGGGGTGGGATGTGGTTGCCCATGGGATCCTGGGATCTGTATTGTGATTTCCTATTGGTAGGGGAACATCTGTGTGGGCCTGGTGGAGGGTGCCCCATGACTGCTGGGGGGTGGGGTTGGTGGGAGACATGAGTGGGACATAAGTGGGGGCCTGCTGGCAGGTGCCCCACAGTGCTGGGGGGTGGGTGTGGTGGGAGGCATGAGTGGGACATAAGTGGGGGCCTGCTGGCAGGTGCCCCACAGTGCTCGGGGGTGGGTGTGGTGGGAGGCATGAGTGGGACATAAGTGGGGGCCTGCTGGCAGGTGCCCCACAGTGCTGGGGGGTGGGGGTGGTGGGAGTCATGAGTGGGACATGGGTGGGGGCCTGGTGGAGGGTGCCCCATGACTGCTGGGGGGTGGGGTTGGTGGGAGACATGAGTGGGACATAAGTGGGGGCCTGCTGGCAGCTGCCCCACAGTGCTGGGGGGTGGGTGTGGTGGGAGGCATGAGTGGGACATAAGTGGGGGCCTGCTGGCAGGTGCCCCACAGTGCTGGGGGGTGGGGGTGGTGGGAGGCATGAGTGGGACATGGGTGGGGGCCTGGTGGAGGGTGCCCCATGACTGCTGGGGGGTGGGTGTGGTGGGAGACATGAGTGGGACATAAGTGGGGGCCTGCTGGCAGGTGCCCCACAGTGCTGGGGGGTGGGTGTGGTGGGAGGCATGAGTGGGACATAAGTGGGGGCCTGCTGGCAGGTGCCCCACAGTGCTGGGGGGTGGGGGTGGTGGGAGGCATGAGTGGGACATGGGTGGGGGCCTGGTGGAGGGTGCCCCATGACTGCTGGGGGGTGGGGTGGTGGGAGACATGGGTGGGGGCCTGGTGGAGGGTGCCCCATGACTGCTGGGGGGTGGGAGTCATGAGCAGGTGTGCAGGGTAATCCCCTGTGGTGTGGACTGCATGCAGGGGACGTGGAGGCTGTACAGGGAAGACCTGTGATGACCCAACGATCGGAGTAGCGTGTTCAACTATCCACACCCCCCTGAAATGGACGTAGCCTGGGATTTCGCGTGTGAAACGTTCCCGCGCACCCCTGAAATGGAAGTAGCCTAGCTTTTCGCGTGTGAAACTTCCCCGCGCACCCCTGTAATGGACGTACCCTGGCTTTTCGCGTGTGGGACTTCCCGCGCACCCCTGGAATTCCCGTAGCCTAGCTTTTCGCGTGTGAAGCTTCCCGCGCAACCCTGTAATGGACGTACCCTGGGTTTTCGCGTGTGGGACTTCCCGCGCACCCCTGCAATTCCCGTAGCCTAGCTTTTCGCGTGTGAAACTTCACGCGCACCCCTGTAATAGACGTACCCTGGCTTTTCGCGTGTGGGACTTCCCGCGCACCCCTGGAATTCCCGTAGCCTAGCTTTTCGCGTGTGAAACTTCCCGCGCACCCCTGTAATAGACGTACCCTGGCTTTTCGCGTGTGGGACTTCCCGCGCACCCCTGCAATTCCCGTAGCCTAGCTTTTCGCGTGTGAAACGTTCCCGCGCACCCCTGAAATGGAAGTAGCCTGGGATTTCGCGTGTGAAACTTCCCCGCGCACCCCTGAAATGGACGTACCCTGGCTTTTCGCGTGTGGGACTTCCCGCGCACCCCTGGAATTCCCGTAGCCTAGCTTTTCGCGTGTGAAACTTCCCGCGCACCCCTGTAATGGACGTACCCTGGGTTTTCGCGTGTGGGACTTCCCGCGCACCCCTGCAATTCCCGTAGCCTAGCTTTTCGCGTGTGAAACTTCACGCGCACCCCTGTAATGGACGTAGCCTGGCTTTTCGCGTGTGGGACTTCCCGTGCACCCCTGGAATTCCCGTAGCCTAGCTTTTCGCGTGTGAAACTTCTCGCGCACCCCTGTAATGGACGTACCCTGGGTTTTCGCGTGTGGGACTTCCCGCGCACCCCTGCAATTCCCGTAGCCTAGCTTTTCGCGTGTGAAACGTTCCTGTGCATCCCTGAAATGGAAGTAGCCTGGGATTTCGCGTGTGAAACTTCCCCGCGCACCCCTGAAATGGACGTACCATGGCTTTTCGCGTGTGGGACTTCCCGCGCACCCCTGGAATTCCCGTAGCCTAGCTTTTCGCGTGTGAAACTTCCCGCGCACCCCTGTAATGGACGTACCCTGGCTTTTCGCGTGTGGGACTTCCCGCGCACCCCTGCAATTCCCGTAGCCTAGCTTTTCGCGTGTGAAACGTTCCCGCGCACCCATGAAATGGAAGTAGCCTGGGATTTCGCGTGTGAAACTTCCCCGCGTACCCCTGAAATGGACGTACCCTGGCTTTTCGCGTGTGGGACTTCCCGCGCACCCCTGGAATTCCCGTAGCCTAGCTTTTCGCGTGTGAAACTTCCCGCGCACCCCTGTAATGGACGTACCCTGGCTTTTCGCGTGTGGGACTTCCCGCGCACCCCTGCAATTCCCGTAGCCTAGCTTTTCGCGTGTGAAACTTCACGCGCACCCCTGTAATGGACGTAGCCTGGCTTTTCGCGTGTGGGACTTCCCGCGCACCCCTGCAATTCCCGTAGCCTAGCTTTTCGCGTGTGAAACTTCCCGCGCACCCCTGTAATGGACGTACCCTGGGTTTTCGCGTGTGGGACTTCCCGCGCACCGCTGCAATTCCCGTAGCCTAGCTTTTCGCGTGTGAAACTTCCCGCGCACCCCTGAAATGGACGTAGCCTGGGATTTGACGTGTGAAACTTCCCGCGCACCCTTGAAAATCGCATGGGCCGCTTGCCGTGATGGTCCAGGGTTAGCGCAGCCCCTTGCGCTGGTTTGTGATTTTTATGAGATTTCCCAGCGCAAGGGGCGTTCCTGGGGGCGTAACTGGCGCTGCAGCGAGTCGCTGCGCCACTGTGCGCCACGGCTGCCTGGGGAAGCTAAAATCCATGAATACGCTGTGCGCCGGATTCGGTTTTGGCGCACGCGGCTGGCGCAGACAATCGCACGCGCACGCTGTGCGCCAGCCGCGTGCGCTACTTGTGCACTGAATTCTATGAATTACCCTGTTGGTGTATACCTAGAACCTAGCATGACCATGGATAGGCAGGTCAATGCTATTGCCTCTTCAGCAGCATACCATTCCAAACTGATCAATGCTATCAGGCCATTCCTCACCCAACAGAACTGCATTACCATAGCCAGAGCTATCATTGGCTCCAGACTTGACTATTGCAATGCCTTCTTCGTCAGTACCTCCCAAAGAAACCTGGCCAAACTCCAGATTGCCCAGAACAACGCCTTAAGGGCCACAACAGGCATTTCACGCAGAGAACACATCTCTTTGGTCAGGAGAGAGGCACACTGGCTGCCCATCAAAGAAAGGGTGATCTTCAAAACCCTTGCCCTAACTCACAAATGTCTTCATGGACTCGCACCCCCCTATCTTGAACAAAGGATTCACAAACAAACAGCGTCCAGACCCTCCAGAGCCACCTATGCCAACCGCATCCTGACTCCTCACACGCGTAGAGTGCGTGCTGGGGGCTCGAGCTTCCCATCAATGGCAGCCTCTCTCTGGAACAACCTCCCAAATGAGATCAGACCAATCGAATCCCATGCTGCCTTCTGCAAGGCATTAAAAACTAGGATTTTTGTCTAGAGGGCTTCTGACATATGCTCCCGCACTGAATGATACATTATATAATACTGTTATGTAACTGTACCAACCAAAGCTAATGTTATATACTTTTGGGCCGCTTATTGTAACCCTCAAGCAAGCCTTCTTAAGTATCCTTGACAGCGCCTCTATGCCCGTGGGCTGCAGCGCGCTCTACAAATGCAAAATAAATAAACAAGAAGCATTTTCCCAGCCAACCAGAGCCAAAAAGGTAGCAACTGGGGCGTGCCCATTCCACCAAAACCAGTACAATAAAAGAAGGAATACACAGGTGGTGTGACTAAGGCACCACAAGCAACACATTGGGACAGACCAAAAGGTAGCGGCTCCCTCAAGGAGTGCTCATGCGCCATTTGTGTCGGTGTGGTGACCATGACAAAATTATTTGTGAGCACAACTGACTGTTGCATCAAGGACCTATCATGGGTGAGGAGGAAAATAAAGGCCCGGAGACGTGCAGTCCCCATGGACAGCTTGCACCATTACACATCTTTGATGTGGTAGGAGCACCTGCCAATTTAGGCCCTCGTTGGGCAGCGTGGGTTGAAAACCTTGAACTATATGTTGATGCTGTGGAAACAAAGGAAAGGGCAAAGCGCCCAACCCTCTTATACTCGGCTGGTACAGCCGTTCAGAGGCTATTCAGGACTTTGAGGCCTAGGAACCAAACGTATGCCGCAGCGGTTGAGGCACTCAATGCATATTTCATACCCATGGTCAATCGAGACTAGGAACGTTTTAGAATGAGGTGCACAAAACAAGAGGAAGGAGAAAGCTTGGACTCATTCCATACCAAACTGTGCAACATTGCACTGTCCTGTGCTCTTGGGAATTTTGAAGAGGATCAAATAAGAGCACAAATAATATATGGCTGCAACTCCACCAAGCTACGTAAGCAGGTCCTCAGAGAGCCAGGGCTAACTCTGGACAGAATCTTGGAACTGGGCCGGGCGCAGGAACTGGCGCATATGTGTGCGTCTGTCATGGACAGCTCGAGACAATACATCAAGTTGGAAGAACCCATGCAAAGGATAAAGTTGGAGGAGGTGTGCGCTGTGGGAAACTGGCAGGGAAGCCAGTCGGCCAGAAGAGGTGAATGGCCAAGAAAAGCAAAGAGCATCATGTGCCCTCAGTGTGGATGGGACTTACCAAACACAAATGAGTTCCCAGCAAAAGGACACACATGCGGGAGATGTGGGAAAGAGGACCACTTTGCGAGGTTGTGTTTGGCCCCAGCACCTGCCAACACAGGGAGGCAGGCACCCAAAGAAGAAGGCAAACAAACGGTGGGGAGAGAACCTCCCAAGGCTGCCATGGTCCTCGAAGCTGAGAACCAGGGTCATCAATACGTGCTTGTGGACGAGGAGAATGAAGAGGACGTGTTCCTCCAATCATGTGGCAGCACAAGCAGACAAGGACAAGCACAAGGACAGCCTCGACAAAGGAGGTCCGCCGGGAGTGGACCCCTCCAACTTGGACAATTTGACCCTGGGATAAAATGAGCAGCTGCCTGGAAAAGGGGCATCCGTGGGAGGGGTGCCAAAATGTTTACTACGAGTCACTGTTAATCACAAATGGTGCTTACTGGAAGACACCAAACATGTTGGAGGCTGGCAAGCCTCTGTTAAATATTAATGTTGCTTGTTTCGTTATAATAAAGGAGGGATGTAATGTAGTGGTCCTTTAAGAGGGGCATGGCGAGTAGACACGGATCATCACTGCGTCACCATGTTAATAAAAGGTGCCACTGCAGGCACGTGCACAAAAAAATAACTATAAGGTCCAAACTCTTGTGAAAATAGTATCAAATTATTTAGAAAATTATTTAAGCATTAACCAATATCACTTAAAAATGATTTTGGCTGTATCATATTCTGAAAGCAATCAAAATAATCTTCTTAGTAAAAAATGCATTTTATTTTCTTTTTATAAATATTGTGAATCAAAGCACAGTGTACAAAAGCAGTAATAATAAGTCAAAAAGAAGAAGAAAATAGAAGTGAGTATCATGAACAAAAAGAATTTACATTGCTCAAGTCAACTTTAGAAACACTAAGACAAACAAAATATCGCTTAAGATACCCTTAATGCTTAAATAATTTTAAAATAATGACCACAGTGCCCAGGCGAGGTGTGCTGGGTGCCCCCAATGTATCAGCAGCAGGGATCCTGCTGCCAGAGGGTGATCCCTCGTGTGTCCTGCACAGCGTGCCGCTGTACACCCAGGTGATCCTGGGATCCTGTATCCTGCTCTGGTGCCCCGGAGCACACCATCACAGTGGCATCAAACGAAAAAGCAGAATGTGTTCATTGAAATGGCCTGCCGCCATTTATACCGACGTGCAGCTGTTTTACATTAATTGGGCCAATGCTTTCATTCTGTTTTGTGTGCGCATTGACCCTTCATTTGACTCTTCTCAGCCACTCTAGCTGCTCTAATCCCAGCACAGCACCGTTGTCTCCTCCCCTGTATGCTCAGCCACGCTTCCTGTTACTTCCTCTCCACCAGCCCCTACCCCCGGCTGTCCTGCCCCCGGCTCTGGCCCTAACCATACCACCCCCTTTGTTAGAGTGTTCTTTCCAAAACCATTCCCGACCCTTCTCACCCATCCTTTTAACTTCCACCCACATGCTGCTGACCAAAACATTGAGCAAAGCCATATCACGTCAGGCCCACTGAGATCAGAGGCCCAGAGAAACATTCAGGCTGCAGAAACCTGTGTGTCATCATGACCCGAGTCAAGTCCCAACAACACCTCAAACTCCAACCCACCTCTATCTAGGCAGACCACAGACGGTGAAGGCACATGACCAGCTCTGTTTTTTCTGTTTCGGTTGTTTCCCTGTCGGTTATTTCACCTCATCCAACCAACACAACACCCCCTCACACCACCACACCAATACCTCATACCACACCATCACTTCTCTACCACTATACACCAACATCCCACACCACCATCACCACCACGCCATCTCCCTACCCGTACACTGACTCACCCTAACTGCCATACCCCAATTCCACACCAGCACCTTACACCACCACACCATTTTTGCACCACCACTGTTCATCATTATTCTACATCACCACGCAACACCACCATGCTACACCACCACTACTCCACACATTGCACTATAACAGATATCTACACCACTCAAGGCTATCACACTACCACATCAATACACCCCACACCAACACTCCACCAAACCACTACTGTACCTCTCCACCCCACCCCATCACACAATTACACTGCACAATACCACTTTACTGCACTACTACTCCACGCCTCCGGTCCACCACTCCACTCTTCCACACCATTCCACCACAACACTTGACCACTCCACTGTAGCCTCCATCCTCACTGTAACCACCACTCCAGCCCACCCACACTAACCACCACCCCATAACATTAGAACTACACATCTGTACATCACTATGAAGAGAAGACTTTCTTCTGTGTATATTACTAATATTATTTTATAACTTGCAAACATGTTTGGAATGACTGAGTAGAGCTCAAGTGTTTATTTAATGCATTTAAAGCATTCTTACCTATACA
Source organism: Ambystoma mexicanum (assembly GCF_040938575.1). Classification (NCBI taxonomy): domain Eukaryota; kingdom Metazoa; phylum Chordata; class Amphibia; order Caudata; family Ambystomatidae; genus Ambystoma; species Ambystoma mexicanum. The sequence goes on along the minus strand of NC_090926.1, from coordinate 924,131,593 downwards.
TGTAAAATGCAATGAACTACTGCAAACGTCACAACTCTTGCCTTTCCCAATACTTGTTTTTAATCTGGCTACACTGGGGTTGGGTGTAGTTGGTTTGCCTAACAGGCATAGGATTCTGATGACTTCCGGCTATTTTCACGAGTCTGAATTGTTGCCCTGTGTGTTTCTATCTATGAACTGTCAATGTGTACAGTAACTGGTGCCAAATTGAAACATGCTACCAGTAGTGGAAGACAAGTCATTTCCTTGCTGTGTTGATTTCCTTTCTTCCTTGCATATATCCTATGAGTCTCCCTACCTGTGGCTGAAAGGCAATGCTACTCTGATCTTGTTTGACTCTTCCTCCTGATATTCAATGACTATTTCAGCTACATAACCGAATTATATCTCCACCCCTCTTTGATCCTTTTTCATCTTCATCTCTTTTCTGGCTGACTTTACCAATTACTTTACCACTATGCTTTGTCTTCTACATCCCTTCTTTGTATCCTCTTCCTCATACTCTGTTGTTCCACATCCCCACTTACACCTGCTTCTTCTTCTTCTTTACCCTCTTTCTGAATCCTATACGACTACATTCCTAACTCAAGCTCACCCTTCTACTTTTCCAACTAACTCTCTACCTCTCCCTCTTGTTCCTTAGTGTTATAGTTCATTTCGTTTACTCCTTTCTTTTTGTAACCTCCCTCTTTAATCTTGAATGGCTTTACCTCAACTCTTTTCTTTGAATGTAAGCATGCTATTCTTCCTATATTTTTTAAAACCGTTCTTGACCCTTCTCTTTCAGCTAAGTTCCCTTCTACGTTTATTCCTTTCCTTTCCAAAGTTCTGGAAGGTATTGTGTATACTCAAGTCTCAGCTTGCCTTGATCCCCACTCTCTTCTCCCCCTCCATCATTCTGGTCTTCATCCATCGCATTTTGTTACTAATTCTTTGCATGCATGTCATTCAACTTTCATCATTTCTTGTCCTTTCTGCAGCATTTGATATTGCTGATCCCCTGACTCTACTTTACATGCTGTCATCTTTAGGGTGGTGCGATTCTGTCCCACAATGGTTTCAGTCATACTTAAATGGCCGGAGCAATTCGTTCTCCTGTGCTGGCCAGCGATCTGTGGCATTTCCTCTCCATTTTGGAGTCAATCAAAGCTCAGTCCTCGGGCCTCTCCTTTTGTCTCGTTATATCATACCTCACTCACCTTATTATCTCTTCTTTCAACCTAACTTGTCATTCCTCTGCTGATGGCTATCAGATTTTCTTTTCAAGTTCTTTTTTCTCTGACTCCCTTCATTCTACACTTTCTGCTTGTCTACTCGCTATCCAGTCTTTGATGACTACTCATTTTCTTCATCTTAACTCCTCCAAAACTGAGATCTTATTTCCTGCATCATCTAGTCCTCCTCCAATACCTTTCTCCTCTTGTTCCTTTCCCTTTCTTCTTCTGCACACATTCTTGGCATTACTTGCAATTCTCCTTCTTTCTTTCTCTACGTACTTCAAGCACAGCTTATTTTTGTCATTTACATTCTCAAATGATTAGTGGAATCTGTTCTTTACACACTGCAAAGCTTCTTATTCCTTCTCTAATCTTTTCTTGGCTTGACTATTACTTGGCGCTGCAAATCTTCCTGCTTATCAACTGGCTCCTCTTTGCTCAGTCTGCTGAGTGTCTTATTTTTGGTCTTTCTCCTTGTGATTCCATCCACTCATCTTTTCTTTCCATTTCCTGGCTACCATTTGACACTCATCTTCTCTTTCAATTTCTTTGTATTGAATTTCAGTGTATTAATGGTCTCGCCCTGCCCTTTTGCCTCTTGTCACTCTCTTCAGACCTCCCGGCTCTTGCAGTTCCAGTCTCCCTGAGCTCAGTCCTGTTTCTATTCCTTTTCCCTTTTAGCCCTCAAGCATTGCAATCTAGTGCTGCTGTCAGGAAGGCAGGGGGATGAATAAAGTAGTATCTCACTGTGCCACTACCATACAAACAAAAGGCAGACTGGGGGGGGGGGGGGCGCTCGAGAGCCTGACCAATATGGCCGCGGGTCTGTGAAGCTGTCCAGTACCCACGAATATCCAGACGGTATCCTGCTGACTCCTGCTTTAATTTGGCAATCTGATGTTGTGTGCCGGCGCCTGGTAACTTTGTGCCCCGGGAGGAGCAAGTGGTGGCTAGCTGAGGCGGGCATTACTGGGGACAGTGGAGGCTGCTGGAGGCCGCGGACTGCCGCGTGGAGTGGAGGAGGGGCGGCCCTGTGGTGAGTGGGGCCGCGGCGCATGGAGCCTGCGCGAGGAGGAGGCAGGCGCCTGCAGGCGGTGGGGTACGATTGCCCCGGCCGAAGAGTGGAGGAGCGGAGCGCGCAATTACTGGTTGCTGGAGGACAGAGCGCACCCCTAGAAGGTGGTCTGCTCGGGGGCTGGTCCGAGGAGGCAGAGGCACGGTACAGCATGGTTGGTGTGGCTGGCTCCCGGGGCGCTACCGCCTTGGCCCGGAACAGCGGCGGTGCAGCCCCGGAGGTCAGGGAAGACTGCTGGGGAGGAGCGGCACGGAGCGGTGAGTCCCTGAGGACGTCCCTGGTCTGCGCTCAGTCGCTTGCGGCTGCGAAGTCCCCCTGGAGGCTGATCAGCCTGAGCGAGACGGCGGTGGGCTGGGGAGCGCAGTGGCTGGGGCCGGCAGGGCACCGCTGGCGCAGGCATGGCCTGCGCTTTTCCGCTGGGCCTCCAGGGTGTCCAGGAGAAACTGGACGAAGAGGACAAAGTGGACTTGGCACTTTCAGAGATACAGAGCGCAATGCTGTGCACATGGCGGCCATGCTGTAACGCAGGGGGACTGGTGGAAATTATAAAGGCCCTGCTGTGTGTGGCGGACTGAGCCGGCGTGGCCCCCCCGGGTGTAGGCCCCTGCCAGACAGCGAGGCCGGTGTGATTGGGCCCGTGGATCACACTATAATTGTGGTTCTTTGGTTGACTGGGACAAATCGATCATCTACATGCTGCGGGTATTGGAAATACTGTGTCATTATCGCTCATGCGCAGTCCTCATCCTTAGATGCAGGCAGGATTGGACTCCCAAGAGGTGGGGAGAACCAACCGGGGAGCGGGTGGCGATGAAGGAAAACCAGTGCAGCGGGAGGGATCTCTAGTCCAGGAGTGCTTTGTGGTGTGTGTTGCCTCGCCCTGATCCCCCTATCTTGGCATTGCACCATGTCAAAATCGGGAAAGAGCAGCAAGCAGCAATCCAAGCTGCACTTTGAAATTCCTGCCCAAGCCAGGAACAGTGGAGCGATGGCAGACTTATCTGAGCAGCGTACCTCGGAATCGGTACGGATCCTTCTACTGCGTTCCAGGACATCAAGGTCATGTTCACGCTGCTGCAATCCGGGATATAGTCTCTCGATGGGAAACCTGATACATTGACTTGCAAGGTTGACCATATGCAGGTCCGCTTGGATAAGCACGGGGAAAGGCTGGATGATGCAGAGGGACGAATATCCCGATTGGAAGACATGACAACCTTAGTTTCGGGGGCAATGGTGCGGATACAGAAGGCCCCGAAGGAGCTCAAGGAAAAACAGGAGGATCTCGAATCGCAGTTGAGAAGAAATAACATTACAATTGTTGGTTTGGCTAAATCAGTGGACCAAAGAGACATGGAGGCTCTGGTCGAAGGTATACTGAAGGAAGCATTGGGTTCGGAGGGGTTTTTCCCAGTATGCGAGGTGGAGAGAGCGCACAGAATCCCCAGCTGGAGGAAGCCGGTCCTGGAGCCTCGCCGAGACTGCTCATAGCCCGCCTACTGAACTATCGGGATATGGATACTGTGCTCCAGAAGGCGAGGGAAAAGGGGACTGTTACTTACAACGGGGCAATGTAAGGATACAGAAGGCCCCGAAGGAGCTCAAGGAGAAACAGGAGGATCTCTAATCGTGGTCGAGAAGAAATAACATTAGAATTGTTGGTTTGGCTGAATCAGTGGACCAGAGAGACATGGTGGCTCTGGTCGAAGGTATACTGAAGGAAGCATTGGGTTCGGAGGGGTTTTACCCAGTATGCGAGGTGGAGAGAGCGCGCAGAATCCCCAGCGGGAAGAAGCCGGTCCCTGGAGCCTCGTCGAGACCGCTGATAGCCCGCCTACTGAACTATCGGGATATGGATACTGTGCTCCGGAAGGCGAGGGAAAAGGGGACTGTTACTTACAAGGGGGATATCATCAAGTTTTTCCCGGATTTTTCTGATAAAGTGCAAGCAGCCAAGAAGACATTTCTGGAAGTGAAAAAGCAGATGAGGGCAAGGAATATGAAGCATGCAATGCTGTACCCGGCCAGGCTCTGGATTGAGCATAATGGCAGGTCACTCTTTTTCCAGTCCCCTGAGGAAGCTGCATCCTTTTTGGACATGTTGCCATAGGGTCCAGAACAACGGGGCAACAACAAGGCCTGACATGGGGGGCGGGAAAATACGTGTTCCTTGGACACAAGAGTTGTTATGGTGTCTGTGCTTGACTACTAGAATGGGAGTCGGAACGCTTGGAGTGGTTTGCTGGAGGGTAGGGCTTGTAGCTACCCCCGGTGTGAAAGCAGGTTGAGAATATGTTGAGGGTAATTGAGGTGGCGGATTGTTGGGGAGCATGGCAGGGGAGGGGGGTAGCTGCGGGGGGGAAGGGATGGGGAGAGGGTGGGGGATGCACCGACAAGTTGGGGGGTTGCTGGTAGGTGGGGCGGATATTGGGATTTTGACAGGTGTACGGACAGCAGGTTTTGGGATGTTCTTTAATGACTTGGAATGTTAGAGGCCTGCCCAAATGCCGGAAAGTTTTACAATACCTACGGCGTCACCAAGTTGGGGTGGCTTTTCTTCAGGAGACCCACCTGTTGATGGAGTCGGAGTCTAGATTTGCCAAAAGCTGGGGGTGTCACGGTATTTCTCCTCCTACTCTTCATTTTCCAGGGGGGTTTGTATTTTGGTGCATAGCTCGGTGGGATTCTGGTTGACCAAGCTGCTAAGGGATCAGGAGGGCAGAGCGCTCATCGTGCAGTGGGTGGGTCAGGGGAGATTGTACTCGTTGATTTGTTATTATAGCCCTAATCAGGACCCGACAGAGTCGCTGGAGTGGGTGGAGAGGCAGTTGGGGGACATGCCCGAAGGGGACATCGTATGGGCTGGGGACTTTAATGTAGTGTTGGATCCGGGTCTGGATCGGGTGGGGAGCACTTCGCGCTTGAGCAGTAAGGGCTCTGTTAGAGTCCGGGGCATGCTGGAAGTGTGGGGACTTGAAGATATTTGGAGAGCACAGCATCCGGCAGTCAGCTATTTCACACATCATTCTGCTCCGCACAACTCATCGGTGCGGCTGGATTACTTTCTGGTGTCCGAGGAGCTCATGGGGCAGACAACCGGGGTGGACATCCTGGCCCGTATCTCTCTGATCATGCTCCAGTCTTATTAACGATCTGGTTGAGGGGGCGGACAGGAATGCGGCCTCCGTGGAGGTTCAGGAGTGACAAACTCACGGACACAGTTTTTAGGGAGGAGCTAGAGTGTGCCACAGATAGCTACTTTGAGTTGAATGAGGGGTCGGTATCATCGGCGGGCATCCTGTGGGAAGGTTTTAAGGGGGGAATGCATTGCCAAGGAGGCGTGTATATTGAAGAGGATACGCAGGGATCTGACTGAGAAGGAAGAGGAGATATACGCGCCTTACAAGCGGCGGCCCCTACACCATCTAGGACTCAGCAAGGAGACATAATGCAGAACCTTCAGGAGTTCCATGCGCTGGCCCAGCGAGAGGTAAAATATGAGTGGGATAGATCGGCTCATCAGAAGTACGGCGAGGGCCAGGCGCCGGGGCGATCGCTTGCCAGGGCCACTCGTCTTAGCAGGCTGGAGAGCAGGGTAGCAGTAATCACGGATGAAGGTGGGACGGATCACAATGAAGATGAGGTGATAGTTTGCGAGTTCCAGACGTTATATAGCCGCCTGTATGCTACCCAGGTATGCACCACGCAGGCGGTTATTGAGACTTATCTTGACCAGGTGGGACTGTACTGGTGTTCAGAGGGGCAGAGGGAGTGGCTGAATAGGCCGGTGACGGTGGAGGAGGTGGTGGGGACCGTGAAGTCGCTGCCCGCTGGGAAATCACTGGGCCCAGGTGGCCTTACGGCCACATTTTATAAGTGTTATGTCGATAAATTAGCGCCTCATATGTTGCGGGTGCACCAGGAAGCGGTGTCTGAGGGGAGACTACCGGAGTCTCTTAGAGAGGCTCTGGTGGTGGTGTTGTTGAAGCCAGGGAAGCCCGAGGGAGATTGCTCCTCGTACTGACCGATATCACTCATTAACCTGGATAATAAGATCTTGGCCAGGATTTTAGCGTTGCGCCTGGCACCGTTGATGCCATCGCTGGTCAGGGCTGATCAGGCAGGTTTTATTCCCTGCCGGTCGACATCGCTTGGTTTGAGGCAGATGTTTGGGCTAATGGCCGCCCTGCCGAGGGACGACCCGGTTGTGGCGGTTTTATTAGATGCCACTAAGGATTTCGATTCTATTGAATGGCCATTTCTATTCACGGTCCTGCGCAGAATGGGCCTGGGGTGTTTTCCCTGTCCTTGGTGTCACTCCTATATGAAAAGCCAGTGGCACGGGTGAGGGTTAATGGGCAGATAACCAAATTAATCCTGCTTGAAAGGGGGACACACCAAGGGTACCCCCTGTCCCCCCTGTTGTTTGCCCTGGCGATAGAGCCATGGGCCGAGAGGGTCAGGGAATTGCACATCCACCGGGGGATTCAGTTACACTCTCATAGGGTGGTGATATTGCTCTACGCGGACGATATGGTCCTGTTCCTTCGACATCCTGAGGTCCATCTAGACCCAGTCATGCAAGACGTTCAACAATTCGGGGAGCTGTCGGGGCTTCGGGTGAATGCTAGTAAATCGGTCCTATTTTCGTTGACGGACGGGTTGGATCGGTTCCAGGACACATGGGGGTTCCGGTGGGACCTGCTTAGCACCCGGTACCTGGGCATCACGATTGCAAGGGACGAGGGGGAGGTGTTTCGCAGCAACTACGGGGAGGCACTTAAGTCGATTAAACATTGCAGAGATGGAATTTGCTTCCGCTGAATCTGTTCGGAAGGGTTTTGGTAGTCAAGATGATATTCCTCCCCAGGCTTCTCTATGTGTTTCTAAACGTTCCCATTAAAATATCCAAGAAATATTTCCGGGACCTTAATTCGTCGGTGGTACAGTTTATCTGGGTTGGTAAGGAAGCGCAGGTCTCGTGGGATAAGCTGATTGCGCCTGCGAGGGAAGGAGGCCTGTCCCTGCCTGATTTTGAAGTATATTATAACGTGGCGCAGGCCAGTTATCTGAGATATTGGTACGGGATGGTGGCAGAGCACAGGCATGTTGAGGTAGAGCGGTCGATTGCGCCTCCGGCGCTGTTGAGGTCGGTCGTTTTGACTGCGCAGGTCCATCCGAGGGTACCCAGGAACTTGGTGGCGTTAACATGCAGGCCATGGGCCCTTTTGGAACGCAAACCTAGGGGCGGTGTTCTTTACTCGCCAGAACTCCAGGTAATATTCAACCTGAGATCCCCGTGACAAGTGAGAGGGGCTACGTAACCCTGATGAAGCGGTTGGGTGTCACTAAATTTGGGGACTTATTTCCGAATGGGAGGTTCATTTCTACCGATCAGCTAAGGGGTAGAGGGGCCCTATCGGCATTGGATTTTTTTTGTATCTTAGGCTTCGGGTGGTGCTGCAGAGGGTTTTCAGTCTTTTCCTGAGCAACCGCAGATGGCAGAGCTGCTGGATATGGTGTTGGGTGGGGTCTGGATCGGAGGATGCTCTCGATGATGTATGCAATGGCTTTGAAGAGCAGGCCAAAGCCTGCAATGTCGTCACGGGTGGTATGGGAAAAAGCGCTGGATAGGGAGATATCGGAGGGCATATGGGAATATTGTTGTGAGATGACCAGAAAGGGTGCTATCAATACGAATTTTAAACTTGTTAATTTCAAGTTTTTGCACCAATACTACTACTCTCCAGCCCACCTGCACCAGTGTTGTCCTCAACGGTCTGCAGCCTGTATAAGGTTCGGGTGCGAGTCTGCAGGCTTTCTACATGTGGCATGGGAATGCGGGATGCTTACCCATTTTTGGGAGGGGGTGTTCGAGGTGATTAGGGAAATAGTGGGTCAGCGGTTTGCTCCGGATCCGCTGATTGGCCTGTTGGGGTACACTGCACAGGTACCAAAGGAAACTCAGAAACTGATAAGCCTCCTGCTGATCCTGGCCAAACGTAGAGTAGCTATGGGGTGGGGTAAGAAATGTGCTCCGACGATTGCCCAATGGTCCCAGGACATTCTGTATTGCAATGACATGGAGACAAGATGGGACGCAATGCAGGGGAGGGGATGGGGGACAGGCAGATGTGGGACGCATACACAGCATATCTTCTCTAGCAGCCGAGTGGAGAGGAGTCTAGGCCTTTCTCCTCGCAGGAACTTTTGAGTCCGTCCTCACCGACATAAATGATTTATGCGCTGCAGAGCGCTTATTATGGTCATCTGGTTCAGGATAATTGTAATACTGGGAAAGGTGAAGGGAATGTGCCAAACTGTACCCTTTTGGAACTGATGTACACATTCTTGGGACTTGTCGCCGTATAGCGTGTGAATGTTATTAATGTACGGCTTACTTTGTTAGTTGTGCACCATGATTTGCTTTAATAAGTGTCGGTTAATACCTGTGCTCCTGTGGCAGAGGGGGTTAGGGGGGTGGTTAGGTTGGGGGTTGGGCGGGAATTGCTGTTTATTTGAAATGTTACTAAAGAAAGTTTTTTAAAAAGAACAAAAAAAAACAAAAGGCAGACTGATGGCTGAAGCCAACCGGGTATTGTAAAGCACATTTCATAACTTTAGCGAATCCTTGTCAGATACCCTACTCTTGCAAATACAATCTGTGTTTTCTTTATGCTAGGAAACTGCATTGATGAGGCATGTGAACCCTAAACAACCTTCACCCCAACACTTGTGCTCAGACCTCAATATATGTTCTACTGTGGTCGGGCCCATGTCATTCCTCTGCGTGCTCCTTTGCACATGTTCCATTCCCATCCTATGCCCATCTCTCTCTTCCATGTGCTCACATTTTCTCTACATGCACTTATCGCCTTGTGTTTAGGATCCTTCTGTCATTTTCTCTCTGCTTCCTGTGCTCAGCCACAGGCATCAAAGGCCTCTCTTCTAGTGCGTTCTCACAAACCTGTCAATGGTGTTCTCTCAGGATCTCTCTGGCACTTTTAATTGGTGTTTCCATCTAGTGCCCTGTCATCTTTTGCCACCAATACCTGAAGGTGCCTGCATCACTGCAGCCTTGTGTGACGCCTCCCTTTGACCCCTACCCCATGCCTATTGCATTTCCCGCCTTCTGTTGGGCTGATGTAAGTACAGAGCAGGAAGAGCACTTAAAAGTATATGCAAGAGTGAATATATGGCAAGTACAAGCTCAGCATACTGGAATTCGCAGATTGTTTTACACCCAGGTTTAGGTCCTCATCCAGGCGCCACACATGTCCCTTCTAGGGCATTGCCTGAGCAATCTGTCCTGGTGATCCCCAAGACAGAAGTGTGAAGCAGCAGATCACTGCATTTTATAAAGGTAAGCTACAAAAAAGTGTTTGACTGTGGTGATGTATGTGTGTGTGTGCACATGAGTTCTAAAGAGTTCACATGTGTGAGTTAGCAGCATGTGTGTGTGTGTGTGTGTGTGTGTGCGTGTGTGTGTGTGAATGTGTGTGTGTCTGTCTGTATTCATGTATGTGAATGTGTGCAAGTGTGTTTGTTTAGTGCAGTGCATGATTGTATTTGGTTGGCAGGGGTGCATCATGAATTTTTTAAAGGGGAAATGCTGAAATATAGTGCACTTTTCACCATGATCATGATATACATTGGCAATGCTGGCATAGATTGTGGGCAAAGCTTCATAAAAGTGATTTACACTGGGAGTGCTTAAATATGAAGTATTTAATATCAAAGTATACTACTGTGTGAATAGTGATATATATTGTGGATGCAGCATCATGAAGTGATAAACAGCAGAAATGGGGCCTCATTATAAGGTTGGAGGTTTCCCGCCGGTACTACCGGCAAGGTGCCGCCACCCTCATAACACCGTTCCGCCACCTGAGACCCCTGTGCCACTGGGGCATTACAAGTCCCGGCGGCCCGGGATGTCAGACAGCGGAAAGTGTAAGTCTCCATTCCCGTGGAGTCCCAGACTCCACGGGAATGAGGACACGGAAGCACTGGCACTGTTGCTAACGGTGCTGATGCTTCTGTGAAAACCAGGTCGGACCTGCTCGGAGCACCAGCGCCTGCAGGCATTTTCGTAGTCTGGCGGTCCGGAAAGTGTGCCGGTACGTTGCTACTGGCACCCTTATTTTCAGACCGCTAGGCTTGTAATGAGGCCCATGGTTGCATATATTATGGATGCATCTTAATAAAATGGATTTGCAGCTGCAATTTCTGGCATGTATTATGGGTGCAGCTTCAAGAAAATATTTTACAGTAGTAATACCGCCAAGCATTTTTGTTCCCTAAGTGAAAGTACCAGATGGAGCAAACATGAACTCTCTTCAGCTATTTTTCAGGATGTATACGGTTTGGCTGTGGCACAATTGTTGGCGGCCGAATTGACTGTGGTCAAATTGGCCGCAAAACAAATTTTGCTGCGGCCAAATCCGCCTAAACTAAAAAAAAACACCCCTCCATACACTCCCCCACCCACCCCCTACTTACCTTTACGCCGTCCGCTCATCTTCTAACCCTGCAGCGTCGGATCCCTCCCTCCTACGTGGGTTGGATCCGATGAAGCAGAGTTCGCTTTTTTTTCTTCTTTTTTTTCACCTATTGTTATTTTGTATTTAGGAACAACATACCTTGTGCGTCTATTAAAAAAAAGGCATCATAAAGGTCAGGGACAAAGATTCCTTTTGTATTCCTCATGAAATAGAAACGGTGGTGAGTTCAGTAGGAAAGATTTGCTCATTTGAAATGGCTACACTCTTTGCACGCATTTCTAATCAGATCCATTGCTGATATAGCCATTCCTGTACTGCACCTATTTCTGTGACTTATCTTACCCAGAGGGCTCGTTGCAGACACAATGCAAGACATTGAAAACATGTCTTCTGCCCACTCTCCACAGCATAATCTCCATATGCGATGACCCCAGGCATTGGCATGTATGTTTTATAATCTTTTGAAAAGTCTAATGTTTCCGTTAAAATAAGCAGAGTTTTTAAGTATTTGCTAGGTAGCATTAACAGAGATTGGCATTTTATTAAGCTACAGGCTCAGTCATAACATTTAAATATGTTTTAATGTGATTGATAAGTAACTGGATGTTTAAAAGATTTACTTGGTATTCTATGTCACGAGCCTTGCAAAATCCCCACTTTCTCACACAAATGTGTTATGGCGCATGATAGACTTAGTGCCTGAGTCAGTGCATACACAGCAGTGCGGAGTTGGCTTCTATGTGCTGGATTCAGGTTGCTTCACTCACGTCCACGCTCACCTCTTCCCTTATAACCTTAATTCTGTAAGCCCACCTTACTCCTATCACCACTCTTCCGTCTCTCTGATGTTGCACTCCTTCTAGTTCTAGCCTCCACCCTTTGATGTTACCTCCCCTTCCACTCCACTACCATACTCATGACTCCTCCCACTACTACTCTCTGTTCCCTACTACTACTCTCCTACACCCAACCATTAATCGTCCCTCTAAATAATTACTCCTCCTGCCAAACCGCTGCTCTGTGCTCCAAACCACTACTCCGCCATCCAACCATTATTCCTACTCAAACACTCTCCTTTCACCCTTTAACCATGTGCTTCACAACCACTCCTTACCCCTACCCATCCTAACCACTCTTGCCACACACACAGGCACACTCACACAGCAGTATTCTTGCACTCACTGAACCAACACCTCACCTTTCTCCAATCAATGGCTCCATGATTCAATTATCTATCCTTTCTAACACTGGTCCCTTGAACCGTTCCTCCCACCTCCTGTGACCTTACCTGAACAACCCACAATTCCCGCACGTCCTTTTGGCTCCCTTTATAGCCCAACCCCTCTGTTGATTGGTTCACTTTCCATAGGCAATCTGTATGTCCTTTCCCCACACTGAAGGTGTTACAATAGGCGGATGAGCCCAGGCAACTTTCTCTCAGTGTATTGATGGCAGCCTGGGAAGCACGGTGGCCAAGTTCATGCTCCCCTAAGGTTAGTTAAGTCTACATTGTGGCATATCTCTCTCGATTCTCTCCCTGGTGGTCTAGGGAGTCTGCGGCCGTGTGTACTCACTGCCTACGCTGAAGATCCATGTGTGCTCCTTCTCTTTTCATCATGGCCACAGTGTCGTTGGCGGTCCTTCTTCCGCTCAGTGTTGTGTTTCTTGCGGTGTAGCGTATCCCGCTAGGGATACTGGAGGGTCCCATTGTCAGTTCTTTCATTTCCGGGTGCGTAGAGTACTGAAAGGCTGCTCTTTTACCACCACTGCATGTCCGGACTCCACTCAGGTCTGCAGGCTCTGGAGCAAACACACTAGCAAGCATTTTGGTAAAGAGGCATAGCGTAAGACAACAGTGTACTGCGCTATAATACTCTGGCACGTGGGAGGAGGAAAGAACCCTTTCCCTCTACATTCGGACAGGCTCTGTATTTCTCTCTTGGCCTCCCACCTCTTGCTGAGAGGGGCTACTGCCCCCTCTTGACAAGGCCAGGCTGCTGATCTTGTAACAATAACTTTAACACTAAAATAGCGTTTTGCAAACATGTACATTTACAATTCCAGTTTGATTAATTGAAGTCCTGAAAATGTTGGACAGTGACAAAAGCAAAATCTATGGGTTTGAGTATTTGGTGTTCGATAATTTGCTCCAAGCAATGGCTTTTTTAATATCACCATTATAAAAGTTATTTAAACGTGGCATTTGTATTATTTAGCTTGATAAACAGTTTTATTAAGATCGGCAAATATGTGATCACAAAGAATAAAGTTACTAAACAGGTTGGGGTCATAGCTAGAGGTGTTATAGACTATAGATGTCATGCTAGCATACTGCCTCGCACTACTCTTTTGCCCTATTACCTATATCTTATTTTTGCAGTTTTAAAATGAGGTTTCATAAGTCCATTTCAAAATGAGGGAGGTTTGTTCACTTTTATTATACCAAATTCATATAAACTACAAAGAAGCGGACATTGACAGATGTGGCTGGGTGTTGGTACAAACACACTGCAGAGTTGAACCAGATCCTGTGGGTGCACACTTGCGACACACGTGTGCACACAGGGGCCTGCTGCAGCAGGTCTATCCAGTGCAGCTTGTCTCGTCTCCCCGCTCTTGGGCATCCATCTTGATCCCTACACCGCAAATTTGGACTTCTAACTCCTACTGCATTGGCACCAGGAAGAGCTGCCGCCCCGGCCCTGCCTGGAACCACCTCAAACCCTGATTATCTGGACCTTTGTGGGGGACCAGCACCCTGAGTGAGAGCAGAGCAACTTCAGGTGGTGAGGCCAAGTTCGTCCTGGTGTGAAAGGAGGACAGAGCGGGAAAGGAAATTAAATGAGGGTGGGGGGAGTTTGAAAGGCAGTGTCAGAAAGGGGAAAAAAGGGTTGACAGTGGCAGTGGTTTGATATTTGTACTGCCATTATTGCCATCTATGTAATATACAGTGTTAATTAAGAGTGGTTGATTGAACTAGACCAATATTTGAGACGGATAATGATGGCTAGCTGCCTTAACTAGTGTTAGTGCTGCTGGGTTCCTCAGGGCTGCACTGCTTCCCGGGGGGCCACTCTCTGCTTCTGTTCCTGAGGCCTGTCTGGGGTCACTCCATCTCTCCACCCCCTGCCATCTGTCCTGCCCGTCTTCCGCCATTGTCTGTGTCAGCGCTCCCGGATCTCTTTGGCCTGGCCCAGATGCGCTGGGGCCACAGCTGTTCCTGCCTTCATGGCCTTCACCCATCTGCTAGTCATGGCTGTACTACAGCCCTGTTCAGCAAAGAGTACTGTTGGCCATGCATAGCACGAATGCGGAGCAGCTGGGCACACCAGCGATCAAAGTGCTTGTCATTTGCTGGCCTCGATCGACCCTCCTTTGACTTCACGAAGGAGTTTTCTTTTTTTCAATCAACAAGACAAAGAGCTTTGCAGGGCACTCTATTCCATTATAGCCTAAGGACACATCACTCTATAGAAATTAAAACATAATTGGCAAAGCCTCTGGTTTACTCACCCCACTCAGCTATGTGGTGCAGCGAGACCGAGGCAAGAAGGTTACAGATCTACACCTCACAGAGAAGGGCTGTATTGGAAAAAATTCTAATCAACACATTGAAGTTACATCGATGGATAATAACACACCTGGGTTACCAGTGGGAGATAATGGCCTCTATGCTTCTTTAATTGTATTGTCTTTCAATCTGCGGGGATGATAACAATCGACTTGAGTTGCGTGGCAAGTCGGAGGGCCTCCTTATGTCTGGTCCTCAGGTCCATAATGAGGATAATAAGTTGAATGTAAAAAATAACAAAAAGAAAGCAACACCCTAAGCTAAGTCTACATTCAAGAGCTCCAGGAAATTACCATACTCTTTGGCTACTGGGTCTACCTCAATTATGGTTCTGCCGGGTAAAGATAAATGCAAATCTCAGAAATCTAAAAATAACAAAACGTCTGAAGTAAATTACGGGAAAATACCCGACTTAACTAAGGGTATTTCTTCCATCCCTCAGGACCTTGCTTTAGATCATCATTTGTCTACATCTGAGGTGGAACTACCAGAGAATGAAGGTCTTGTGTGTGGTGTTGAAATAGTCACAGAAGATCTTGTTGAACAATCTGAGACAGCCTACAATGAGATTAGTAACGACACAAAGTCCTTGTGCAGCGAGACCGAGGCAAGAAGGTTACTGATCTACACCTCATAGTCATTTATATAAGGTACACCTCTATTGGTGCCTGGCCGCTATTGATTATGTGTGCCTCTCAGTCCAACCTACACAGCAGTCCCTCAGAACTCGGTTACTCTATCATTTTGGCAAGCAGTGATATTGAAAAATGTTACAAGGTCAGAGAGGGCAAAGCTAAAATGCTGGCCAAGAAAATACTCTATTTTCTCAGTGGTTAGGAAGAAAAATACAGTGCAGGATTAGATGAAAGATATTTCATCACTTTCCCCTACTGAGCTACCTTTCCAGTTTTTGGCCCTGAATGGGAATGTGCCTAATCCTCCCAAGTCAGAAATTTCTTTTCTATGCTTATGTGACAGTCTGGAGAAGAAATCCTGCCAGATGATTAATACAGTTCTAGAGCTTTCTCCTAATCTAAGGTGTCTCTTCTCCTCCTCCACTCTTCCTCATACAACCTCCCACTCTTCCGTGCCCAGTTATCATGACCAGCTTACTAGCAATGTGTTCAAATCGAAACCAAAAGCTGGTCCAAATGGATCTTTTATGAATGATTATGCAGCCTTGGATAAACAAGGCATATTGTGTGATGCATCTATTGCTGTCCTAAATTTGACTTTTGAGTATCTTGTCAGGTTGTACGATAATTTAGCCTTGATAGTGAAATCACATTCAGGCCAGCAGAAAGAAATATGTAACTCTGGGTCAAAGATTGAGAAGGGCTGTATTGGGAAACATTTTAATCAACACATTGAAGTTACATCGATGGTTAATAAGACACCTGGGTTACTATTGGGAGATAATGGCCTCTCTGCTTCTTTAATTGTATCGTCTTTCAATCTGCGGGGCACTGATGATAACAATCGACTTGAGTTGCGTGCCAAGTCGGAGGGCCTCCTTATGTCTGGTCCTCAGGTCCATAATGAGGATAATTAATTGAATGTAAAAATAACAAAAAGAAAGCAATACACTCAGCTCAGTCTACATTCAAGAGCTCCAGGAAATTACCACACTCTTTGACTAATGGGTCTACCTCAATTATGGTTCTGCCGGGTAAAGATAAATGCAAATCTTGCAGGGGTGGAGGGGCCTCAGAAATCTAAAAATGACAAAACGTCTGAAGTAAATAACGGGAAAATACCCGACTTAACTAAGGGTATTTATTTCATCCCTCAGGACTTTGCTTTATATCATCATTTATCTACATCTGAGGTGGAACTACAAGAGAATGAAGGTCTTGTGTGTGGTGTTGAAATAGTCACAGAAGATCTTGTTGAACAATCTGAGACAGCCTACAATGAGATTAGTAACGACACAAAGTCCTTGTGTACAAGATTATCTTCAAATGTCTTATTAGATTAGAAGTTGAAAATATTTTTCATGACTCAGAGGGGGTGGTTCTAAAGCATTCTTGTTTGTTTTCTTTATTTGCCAGGATCCCCTCTTTGCAGGTGTTGCATTCTAATGATATACAACAAAGTGAATTTGTGATGGACATGCTTTATTGATAAGCTGGCCAGTTATGTGCTCAGAGAGCACAGGAAGTAAACCCCCTGTAGGCTCAGAGAGGACAGGAAGCCAAATTGGAATATTTAAGAACTCCATTGCTTTAACTGCTGAACAGATAGGCCTAGTTTGCAACTCCAAGTCGCTTCCTCCTTTTGAAGAGTGTAGCTTAGGCTAGTTCTACTTTTGCCTCTTGCCCTTGTTCAGCAGCAGCATGATTTCTCAGGCAGGTGGTCTTGTTGAGCAAAGCCTTTTGATGGAGTGATTAAGAAAACAAAGACAAAAGCAAAATAATGGTGAATGTCATCTACATGAATGTAAGTTAAGCTCTCAGAGTGGTTCTTCGCAAGAGACAAAACCAAGCCGTGCAACATTGGGATGAAAGTGGCTATTGAAAACCGTGTTAGGAACTGAGGGATAGTTTGCAGAGCTCTGGTGAATCGGATCTATTTAGAGTAAAAAGGAGGAGTGGAGTGGAGTTCCCAAAATTATGAGCCTAGGTTTGGGGTTCTTCAAACAATTCTTGACACTGCAGAGCTGATAAGTAAGCTATAGATTAACTTAATAGGAATGTACTTTGATTACCTCTGCACTGATGTCAGTACTAATGTCCTGCTCAGGATACCACATTTCGCTCTCTCATATTATTTATAGAGCTGCTGGTGGTTTTAACAGAGCATTTATTGATCAATTGTTGAATTGTATGTCAGCAAGTATTTTACATATTTCCGGTAACATTTTTTAGGTGATTTTTATTTAACTCCATAGCTACCAAAAAGATTAAGAGGCAAACAGAACAACTTCTACTAACTAAATTTGTGCCAGTCTGTACATACGTTTATTCATGAAAAGGAGGAATACATTTGAGGTGTTGACCTCAAAAGTCTGATTGACCCTGCTGATATTAATACTTTAGATTGGATTAATCATTATTTACTTTTCTTTTCTGCCAATCTTGCAGTAAAGGTAGGTGAGAATAAATATGAGAAACTCACTTTTCAATCTTTGAAAAATTCACAGTCGATGTCTACTGCAAGAGAAATTTCATCAGAAATAAATGCGGATACACTCCATTCTAATTTGAAAGAATGTCTTTGTGCATTTGCCAAACAATATATGCCATAGAATTACTCGACTAGCTAAAGGAGAAAGACTGCTCTATAGTATAACCAACCACTAAAGGATAGCAAGAACACATCTGAAAGCTTCAAAAGCAATGGAGGAAGCTAGACATTTAGGAAAAAAGCTGCAAATGGTTAGACCTATGAGAAAGCAGAGCATAATGGGTGAACCGTTCAAATGGCAGGCAACCAACCATAAGCTCTGTGGTAGTGCGCAGTCACCATGCTATACTAGATGAAAATAAATAAAAGAAGGTGAACAATTAGGTTGTTGGAAGAGGGGTTGGGCAATCTTTCCCTTTTAGAAATATCTTCCTAATGGACTATTCTGCTCACTTTTTCCTACAATGTCAGTTTCTGCCCCAATTCATTAATGTTTATTATTTATTTTCCTTTCTTTTAACAGACTTTGGTTAGGTTAGTTTCCCTTGTTGGCGGTGGACAAGTAATGTTCTGCGCATTGTGACAGGGCTGTTGATCCAGTGCTGTCAGGGGTGGGAGGGAGCCCGACCCCAACAACCCTGGGTGCCAGAGAATGTGTAGACAGGCCTCCTTCCACCATCTCCTTAACTGACAGGACGGTAACATGGCAGGACCTGGCGTCGCGGTGCATAACATCCTCGCAAGAAAAACCACCGACCAGAAAAGAAGAAGAGCCAGCACACCAAGAGAAATACGGAGGCTATTGTTAAGGAGGATGTATGTAGAGTGATTGTGTAAGAGAGAGAGGAGTGTAAGTAGTAGAGGTAGAGTAGGAGTAGTGGAGGGGGTAGTAGTAGTGGCAGATGTAGTAGTGGTTTGTGTAGAGTTGGTAGGTGGTGGGAGTAGCCAGCACAGGACCTTAGTGGTAGAGTGGGAGTTAGTAGTAGAGGGTAAGCAGGGCACCATATCCCTGGGTGTCTATAACAGTGAGAGAGGGGTGCAGGCAAGATAGTAGAGATGTGTAGTGGTAGTAGCGGAGTGGGAACAGTAGTCGTGTTAGTAGCAGGAGGAAAAACAGTGAGCGGGAAAATAGGAGTTTGCATTAGAGGAACAGTAGGAGGCGGAGGAATAGAGTGAGAGGAAGGGGGGAGAAGACGGAATAGAGGCTGAGGAGTAGTTGTAGATAAGTGGTAGTAAGAAATGAGTGATAGCGGGCACCCCTGCCTTGTTACCCTTCCAAGTAGGATGGTGTCAGTGAGCCCCCCATTCACAATGATCCTGGCCCTGCGTGCAGTGTAGTTTTGCCATTATCATGTTAATCATTTTAGGCCCTATTCCCACTTCCGCCAATATATCTCCCAGAAAGGACTAGCTCACCTGGTCAAAAGCCTTTTCGGCAACCAGGGACAATAGTACCGCCTGTTCTGTTCCCCTATTTGCTCTAGCGTTCAACAAGATGATCTTCCTAATATTATCTCCCGCAGATCTGTTGGTGACGAAGCCTGTCTGGTAAGGGTCAATCAGTGATTGCATTAAAGGCTCTAATCGGTTAGTCAGTATCTTTATGTAAATGTTTGCTTCTCCGTTGAGTAGGGAGATGGGTCTATAGGATGCACATTTAGTGGGGTCCTTACTAGGTTTGGGATAAGGACTATCTGGGCATCTGTCATGGATTCTGACATCAGGATCTCCTTCTCCTTAATTGAGTTGAGGAGTGCTAGCATGGGATCTACCAGAATGTGGCCCATACGCTCATAAATTAATGCTGTTAGACCAAGCGGTCCCATGCTCTTACCCCTTTCATCCACTTTATGGCGTTGCACACTTCCTGCCTCTCTATTGGCTTATCAAGCCACTGCCTATTTCTCTTGTAGATGGTAGGTAGCTCTACTGATGTAAGTATGCCTCCTGGATCTGTTCGTTAGCTTCTTCCTTCCTATATAGCGCTTGGTAAAAGCTTCCAAAGGCATTACGCTTGTGGATTTTCCCCCTTCTGCGCTCCCATTTTCATCCACTATATGTTGTATGAAGGCCCGGGCTCCCTGTGATCTCAATCTGTTAGCTAGTAACCTGACCACTCTATCCCCCTTCTCGTAGAACCTCTGATTGGTTCTCAGGAGTATTTTCCCTGCTTTATCAACCCTCAGCATGTTAAGCTCTCCCTTCTTCGCCTTAAACTTTCTCTGGGTAATCCTGTTTTGTTTAAATCTTGCACTATTCTTCCAACTCCTCAATCTGCACTAGAAAGTGAACCTCCTGCTGCTTCCTGATGTTATGGAGAGCACCTGCTGAGGTGATCAGGCTCCCCCTCACCACTACCTTTAGGGCATTCCTATGATTCAGTGCCTTCTTTAGATTGTCCCTCACCAGTGCCTCTTGTAGGAGGAACCTTTTAAGCCTACACAATGGCCACCTGCTTTGCCTACCCTTTATCTCTATCTTTAGTAGGAGTGATGAATGGTCAGACATCATACTAATGTGTTTATCCATTGAGTGGACATATTTGAGTGCTGTTTCTGTTAAAAAATATAATCTATATGCAAGTAGGACTGGTGTACAGCAGAATAGTGAGTGTCATTTTTATCTATCTCCCTGGTGCAGGTACCGCCATGTGTCTACCAGACCCAACTCTCTTAGGGAACCCTTGATTCTTGCCATTACCTTACTCATCTGCAGGAACTTGGACATAGAGGATCTATGTTTGTTCCCCTCCGTAACCGCGTGGCAGTCCCCCACTATGAGGTATTTGCCTTCTACAAAGCTCTCAAGTGATTCTAGAAATCTCACTGGGAACTGCTCCTGCCCCTTCTTTGGAACATATATGGAGGCTATTATTAGCATACTGTTCACAATGGACCCCTTCACAACTACACACCTACCCTGCCTGTCTTTAGTGGTCCCCTTTGCAGTGAAATTGAGATTCTTGTGCATTAAGATTGCTACCCCCGCTAGTTTAAAATTTGCACTGGATTGGAATTGTATGGGGTAAGTCTTGCACCGCAGTCTGGCTTGTTCCTGCCTTACTAGGTAGGTTTCCTGCAGTGCCTCTATTTCTGCCCTCACCCATCTCAGCTCTCTCAGCAGCAGGACTCTTTCTTCGTGAGTATTAGGGAGAATTCTCAGAAATGTGCTAATTCCCCTCTGCCTTGGAGAACCACAGCTCATTTGCTGGACTCGAGGACTTTTTCATTTTTACCTGGAGAGAGTGAGACTCTTTTTCCCACTCTCCCATGTATTTTAATGTGATTTTTAACTCTGTGTTTCTTTTGGTTTTTGGAGTCTGACAAACTGCATAGGCATCGTTTTACATTGTAGCACACAGCACCTTCAGTGTAGTGCTACAGGGAAGGCTTTCAGATTTCCCCAAAGGTTTAACTACCTTTTTCTTGGATAACTACTGTTTCCAAGAGCAGTAAAGTGAAAATGAGTTTACTTACACTTACACATTTCTAGACCCAGCGCACACTATCTTACCATAGGGTGCTGGAGGGGTTGCATAGTATCCCCTTTGTCTAGCTTCTAATGTAACATTTTTATGTTACCCTTTCCTCAATGAATGGCTGGTGGCAGTGGTTTACTTTTTACTACCGTGGTGTGTCTTTACCGCGGGCTGTGTTCGCAGCTGCAGTAAAGCACCTTTGTGTGCCATTTTTGTCAAAATGGCCCCGGTCTTCTTTTTTCTCCATTTCTTTGTGGAAAGGTCCTTCTTGAGATTTACTCTGTGTGCCAAGTCAGGTTTGGTCCCTTCGTTCATTTTGTCTTTGGCGGGATTCGGGAGTGAAGCCCACCTCTGGCTCCATGGTGTCTGGTGGGGGCAGGAAGTGAGGCAAGTGCCCAAAACTCTGCTTAGTCTCCTAGGAGACAGGAATGCACTGCTAGGTGATTGGCCGGTGGCTGTACGGCAAGGAGAGCCACCCTGCTGGGTGATTGACAGCCAGGCTAGAATGAATGGGAGAAACCTGCATAAAAGGAGAGGCTTTTTGGCTTGGAAGGCAGAGACGACCACTGGACGAAGGAATCCAAAGAAGAACTTGAAGAGGACGCCTGCTGCAACTCCTGGACCATTGGTTTGCCTGGTGAAGCCATGCTGCTGTGCTGAAGCTCCAAATTTGTATCGACAGAGAAGCCCCCGCAAGGACGACTTCTCCCTTTGAGTCGGTGGGACCAATCAACTCCAAAGTAAGCCACCTGGACATTCTTCTTGGAGCTGGTTGAATTTCCACAGAGTTGCTGCTGGAAACCGAAACGCCAGGGAGAGGAACACCAGCTTGTGTGTGTTGCTTTTAAGCTGGCCAAGAGCTCCAGGAAGATCCTCCGGACTCCCAGGAAGCAGGACTGATGGAGCCTGAGCCACCTTAACAGAGTGTTGGACCCCAGATGAAAGGAAAGACCATCCCGACAGCCAGGAACCGCAGTGGTGCTGTTTGCGGTAGACGCAAGGAGCTGAAACACTGAATTGCCACTAGTTTGAAGATTGTCAGTTGCTGTCGGCAACCGTACCATTGCAGCGCAGGAGTGCCCAGAAGTCCTCCCTCTTGTCCCCATGACTGAAGCTCAGGAACACCAGGATCTGCAGAGCTGCACAGGAACAGAAGTCATCTGCTGCATTTTCTTCTAACTAAAGGTACTATAAAGTCTAAGAGAACTTACCTCTTGTTGTAGATTTCCTTCTACTCTTCACAAGCCTGCTTGTGGCCCTACATTGATTCTTCTTCTTCACTAAAGTCTTCTAAAACATTGTGCAAAGACGTTTCTTATTTACCTGCAAGAAGTGCTTCAGCTACATAGACGTTTGCCTATTGACTTTGGCCTTGCCTGTTTCACTGAAAGACTCTTCTCTCCTGACTCTGGGGAGGTTTGAAAAGTATTTGCCTGCTTAAGAATATTTGTGATCACTTGTTTGGTCTAAAAAAGCTTTTCTTTAACACATCTCAGTGCTATTCTAAATGCTAAACAGTAACATATCAATGTCCACAGTGTTCTAACTATTGATGTCACCTGAGGGCGTAGGAAGTGTCTGTGTGGCAACCCAAATGGGTGCTTGCTGATTTAGGAACTAAGAGTGTGTATTTTGAAGGTATTTGTGTGTTGCTATTATATTGCAACTGACCGGTAAATAAATAAATAATTGTTTTATCAAGAAACCTTGAATTTAAGTGTTTGTTTGAATACTTGTCACTGTGAATCTTTGTGTAACCACTCTACAGCTCACATTGACCCCACTTGAGATAAGCCTGGCTGCTCTATCACACTACCTGTGTAGTTCAGACGTATACCAAAGGTTGGGTCATATTGCCAGGAGGCTGAGATTGTAGTAGTGCACCCTAAGGCTACTACCTCAAATCTTTGCCTAACACTGGTGCAGCGGTGGGATAGATTGCAGAGTTGTTACATTGAGTATTTGCTCTGCTTTTGTGCAACTAAAACCTTCACAAGGCTAAGCTCCACTAGAACAGCAATTGTAACATGCCAAATATGGATAACTTCATGCAGGAAGCCCTGATCATTTTAACAGTAGATCAACTGAAAGAAATGTGTAAAGTCAGGAATCTCCCTGTTAAAGGAAAGAAAAATTCACTGATTACAAGATTGTTGAATAATCAAAGTCTGGGTAGTAGGCCTGTCACACCTACTAACCCAGGAAATGTGGAAACTGAAAATGAGTATGTTAATTCGGAGTGTAACTCTAATGTCTTGGAAGAGTCAGAGGAGGAAGAGGAGTCTCAGGAAGAGAACCCCCCGTACCTCAACAGGCCCTTTTGCCTCAACCTGTATCCACTGGGACCCCACAAGGTCCATCACTGAGTCCAGGATGTGTGTCTCTTGAGAAAATGAGACTTGAATTGGAGTTCAAAAGATTACATATCCAAGCTGAAACCAAACATCACGACATCAAACTCAGGGAATTAGAAATGCAGCATGCTCTTCAAATGAAGAAACTGTCTCTTGAAAAATGTCTATCCCAGAGTCCTCTATGTCTTCCGGTCCAAAGAGGCCTTACCTGCCCAAAGAAGCAGTGAGTATGTACGATGTGAAACTTGATATTTCGGATTGGTTGGGTGCTTTTGAATATAATCATGGGATTCAAGGTCTCACAGGTAATCAGTTGATTCCTTGGCTTTTGTCTAGGCTCCCCCAGGTTGCACAGGATGCTGTAATGGAGGTGGGGGAACTTGAAAGATTGGAGTATGAGAATGTGAAGCTAGCTTTGATAGCTAGATTTGATAAAACTCCTTCCCAGTACCTTAAGAGGTTTGGACCCTCAAAAAGACTGATGGTACCCTTTGGGCTACCTGGGTGTGTAAATGTTTGAGAAACTTAGATGGTTGGATTAAGGGTTACAGAGTGAACTCCTTTGAAGGAATGAGAAATCTATTTTTGTTGGTATCTATTTTTGATGCCCGCTCTCCTGAGATGGGACAGCACTTGGCTGACTCTAAAGAGATTGATCCCAAGAAGTTATTAAAGGCTGCTGACTTGTGGGTTGCCAACAGGGCCACTCACAAGGATTCTAGGGCCACTCACAAGAAGGATGAGGGGAAGCAGCACAAGATAGATAACAAAGAGAATTCTAAAACCTCCAATCCAAAAGAGGGACACAAAAAGAAGAAGGGTAAGCCATATGGGAAACCAGGTCAGTCTAGTGAAACCTCAGGTGCTTAACCAGAGGGAGGTCAGCAGAAGCCCCCATTTGTAAAAAAATTTGGAAAATGTTATGCTTGTGGGTCAACTGACCATGTGAAAGGGGATCCCAGATGCAAGGGTAAACCTTTAGGGCTCCACACTGCCTTCTTAGCCTTCATCCCTGAGGGAGAAGTTCATATAGCAAGTGGGATCGTTCATCTACTGGCTGAAGACCCCATTGGAGTCTCTGCCATTGTTTCTTTAGTATCCCTGGATCTGTGGGAACAGCAGAATTTAGAAGTGTATAACTCTTTTCCAGATAATACCAAAAAATATTACAAGGACAGTGTACCTGTGAATGGTCAGGAATCCCCTGCCATTAGAGATACTGGGACTAGCATTGCACTGGTGGATGAAACCTTTTTCAAACCTGAGGAGTTTGCTAAGGCACCCAAAGGCCCCACTAAACTTGCCGGAGGGCCTATACAGGTGGTTCCAATACTACCAGCTCTCATCAAATGCAACAATATGACTGTGTGTATACCTGTCAGTGAACAAAATGAGGTGCCTGGGAGAGTCCTGCTGGGGAATGACATAGAAGCTCTTGGAGTTGTGTCAAGCACCTGCAGGCCTCCCAGTAAAAAGAAGCAGGACCAGAGTAGGAAGGCCAGAGAGCTCACTTTGAATGACTCTCAATGGGAAGTTACAGATAAACCTATAACTCCCAGTCCACAGGAAGAACAACCTTCTGATTTCAGGAAGAAAGAGACAAAGGGGAAACCTGTAACGCTCACCTGATTCCCACAGAGGCGCTGGTCTTGGCAGGAAGGTGTCTGTGACCCGAAAAGTGATGTGCAGGACTCGATTTGCTTCTGGGGCCGAACCTCTTCGCACTGTGTGTCGAACTCGAAGAGTGAGATTTCTGCAGGTGAAAGAATATGGGGGTTAATGATCTGGGTTGTTGAATGTCCCTCTCTCTCTCTCTCTCTTCCTAGCTTCTCCGTAGAGCCCCAGGTCAACGTGCTCACCTTAGATAGGTGAATGCTGGACTCTGGTGCAGGGTGCCGTTGCCAGTTCCTTCACTGGTGAAACATAGGCCTCCTGACATCAGAGGATCGCTACCGTCGTTAACTGCACGAGCGGTGAGTTTCCGGACACTTTTTTAGTCCTTATAGTCTTTAGGTGCGTGGGCACGTTAATATAGAACAGGACTCTGTATAATGCTTTTTCCTATTTGTCTTGCAGGGCTCTTGAGATAGGAGATGGTGTGAAGAGAGCCGAAGTTGGAGCCAGAGCCTTGGAATGAAGCGCTTGAAAATGCGTAAGTAAATGCAAGCGCTCTAACTGTCTCTTTTTCCTTGCAGCTGTGAGTTCGTGCTGAAGAGATGCTGGAAAACGCCGGAGTATTTGCAGGCGTTCTATTGTGGCGAGTGCGATGGACGTGAGTAAATACCTGTCTAATGCCTCTTCGTTTGTCTTTCAGATGCTGGGTTGCAGCGTTGAAGAAATCCGGAATTTCGCGGAGTGCCGGTAAGTAATAACAATGCTTTTGTCTTCACAGGCGGAGGTGCAGCGTGAAGAAATGTTCGCTGCCGATGGATCAGGTGAGGAAAGCGCTGCGTGTAAAGGTTGCCGTGCTAACCTGTTGTTTCTTGTCTTTGCAGGTGCTGCTGAATACTGGATACAGGAGTGGTAAGTATTGTTCTTGCAGGTTCAGGATCGGAAGGAAGAAAGGCTGCAACAGACTCGGTGAGCGTTCTGCTGCAGATGCAGAATAACGCGAAGCACGTTTGTTCAATCGGGTGTGGTTTAAATAGCCTTGGAGTGATGAGGCGTCTTCCTCCACGGCCCCGCCTAGGTAAGAAAAGAGTTCCAGTTCCAGAAGAGTTCCCGTGTTGTATCCAGGGAGTGGAGCTTGCCCCACCCAGGTAAGAAAGTAGTTCCTGTTCACATAGGATTCCTATGTGGCTGGTAAGTAAGCAGCATGGTCTGCTGCAGGTAAGTCCACCCAAGCATCTTCATACATATTATGAGCCTGGCCCTTCCAGTGCCGGGACCGATGGCTTTGATGAGCCTGGTGCCACCGGCGCCAGGACAAGGTCCAAAAGGTCCCAGTGGGGACCGGCTGGTGCCTAAGATGACGGTTAGGGGCCTGCTTCCAAGGACGTTGGGCTGTTCCTGACTCTTTGGAAGCAGTGATCATGACAAAACCCAAGATCTCAGGACAGAAGAAAAGTAGCACATATGTGCACAATACTAGGACATCCGCGAGAGGACAGTCCCCAGTATCACCAGTGACTGCTACACCAGCTGAGGCTGAGTGTGATGTTCAACCAGAGGATGGTGAATCAGCTACTGATGACTCAGAGCTGGAAGAAGCCCTTTCCACTGTTGGGGATCTGGATCCTAAAGACCATTCTGAGCTGCAAACTTTGGTTGCAGAAGGTGTCCCCTGTAGGGCAGACTAAAGCAGAGGTCAAAGAGAGTGTCCTACTCTTGAATGACTTCACCAACAGGCAGCTTCCCAGCTGGAAGGGCAAGAGCCAGGGAAACACATGCTGTATTGGGAGGATGGCCTCCTCTACATTGAGCCTATAGAGTCTACCCCAGGGGACTACAGAAGACTTGTAGTGCCTTTGGAAGTGAGACCCCAGTTTCTACAGATAGTCCATGAGATTCCTTTGGCTGGTCACTTAAGTTTTAAAAGGACCAAGGAAAGGATTTCTCTATATTTCTACTGGCCCAAGATGGGGTCTGATGTAGATAAGTACTGTAGAAGCTATCACACTTGTCAGACTTCTGGCAAGAGTGGAGCTACGAATGTGTAACGCTCACCTGGTATCCACGGGGACGTCACTCAGCCTGTTCTGACCTCTTACGACCTCAAACCCTTCCCTGGAGGCTCTTCGACTGGAGAATGGGCCTTGTTTTCTTGGATAGTGTGCTCTCCGTCCTGCTTTCAGCGCAGGGGAACGTTGATTGATGTGGGCTTGTTGCTGCCTAGTTACTTCAGTGGCAAGAGTCTGACAGGTAAGTATAATGAGTCTTTTGAATAGTTCTCTAACTTTGTTCCTTTCCTTCCTTAGATGATGGCCGGCGTCCGGGGATAGCGGCGTGCTGCTGAGATGAGTAGCGCTGAAGGTGAGTGAGAGCGCGATACACCCCTTTCGTATTTGTATTGAACTGAGTTCTTTTTCTGTGTCTTTTAGGTGCCACAACGTTTTCAGCATGGATGCCGGTTATGAAGAACAAATGTGGTGGGTAAACGCAGTATGCGGCTCCTCTAGATGTTTCCACGCTAACCTGGAGTGTCTTTTCCCTCTTGCAGATGGACGAGAAGTTCCGGAGACAGAGTACCCCTAGAGCGGCTGGGATTCAGGTAAGCGTTTGAAGCTCGTACAGTATTTAAAAATAAGCGAAGATTTGCAGAATGCTTACTAATGCCTTTTTTCTGTTCTTTTCCCTTTTCCTTAGGAAGCAGCGTGCCGGGATGGGAATGACACTGCCGAAGATGCCCACAGAACAGAAGGAGCGATGAATGATGGGCAGAAGCGCCGCAAGGTAAGGCTGTTCCTAACGGTGTTCTTGTTCTTGCAGGAGCTGAGCGCAGAAGAAAGATGCAGGCCTACTGGAGACCGATCCGAACACGGTGAGTGTCACGCTCCAGGTGCAGAAAACGCAAAGCATGTTTCTCAGCCTGGGTGTGGTTTAAATAGTCTCTGGGTATCCCAGGTGTCTCTGGGCTGAACCACACCCAAAAGACTAGACCGCACATGCAGTTCTGGGAACCGAAATATGTGGGGGCATCCATCTTGTCCCCATCAATGCACTACAAGTCCAATCCCCAATATTATCCTATGGGAGTGATTGAGTCTGGTGCCACAAGCGCCAAGTCTGACTCCAAGTGGGTCTTTGGAGGGATGGAGAGGCCCTTGAGGGCCATGTAGGTGATTGTGGCCTCGCTCCAGCCTGACATCTTGGAGGGCTGGGGACATGAGCGGCAGGAATCATGACAGCATGTGGCACCTTTGGTGCCTCTCCCAGTGGTGGAAGTCCCTTTTGAGAGGGTAGGGATTGACATTGTTGGTCCCTTTGACCCTCCCACATCTTCAGGCAAATGATTTATATTAGTTGCAGTGGGCCATTCTACCAGGTATCCCGAAGACATACCTATGAGGACTGTTACTGCTCAGGCAGTGGCTAAGGCCCTCGTTGGTATTTTATTTTACCAGGGTTGGGTTTCCAAAGGAGGTTATCTCAGACAGGGGGACCAATTTTATGGCAAGCCATGTGGAAAAACTGTGGAGTGACCTACAAGTTCTCAACAGCCTGCCATCCCCAAACCAATGGGTTGGTAGAGAGGTTTAACAGACCTATGAAGAGCATGATGCATGATAGTTGCTTTAGAAAACCACTTAGAAGAAAGTAGGACCTTCTACTGCCATGCCTTCTCTTTGGTTACAGAGAAGTCCCTCGGGAAGGGGTTGGCTTCAGCCCATTTGAGCTCCTCTATGGTCATCCGGTTAGAAGTCCATTGGCCCTAATCAAGGAAGGGTTGGTGTGCTGGGTCTAGAAATGTATAAGTGTAAGTAAAGTCAATTTCACTTTACTTCTCTTGGAAACAGTAGTTAAACCTACGGGGAAATCTGAAAGACTTCGGGAGTCACAGCAACTTATCCAGAACAGGACTGTGAGACTTGTCCTGGGCCTCAAGCCCAGGGATCGTATCTCCCCAGGACTGAAATCTCTGCACTGGCTCCCAGTGGCTGCGAGGATTAAGTTCAAAACCCTATGCATCGTTCACAAGGACTTCTGGGACCTGGGGCCTCAATACCTTCAACTCTCTTCCTAAATATCTTCCTTCGCAAGCTCTTCGCTCATCTGCCTCCATTTCCCACAGGGTCAGTGGCTTCTCCAAGCAACAAGTTAGTGGTAGATCTCTTTCTTTGGCTGGTGCCTCCTTCTGGAACAGCTTCCCTGCCTCCCTTAAACTTGAGGAGAACCATCTCCGTTTCCGGAAGCACCTCAAAACCTTTCTCTTTGGTTCTGCTTTTTCTCCTCCTCTCCTCTGCTGACCTCCTGGCTGTAACTAGAACTGCACTGGCTACCTGGACACCCTCTGACCTCGGGCCCACGTCCTTCCCCTGCCAGCATCACACACCTGCACTGCCCACCTGGCAACCCCTGCACTCGGAGACTGTTCTGTATCCCTACAGTCCCCCTACCAGCCCTTGACACCTGATGATGCCCACACTTACCCATGCACTTGCCACTTGCTGGACGTTTACTTACTATTGTTATCATCTTTTCTCATGTACTGCACTGTCCCTTCCCCCCTCCCACGCACTTGCGTGATCTGAATGACACCTGGCCTAGTAGGATCGTTGTCCGTGCTCCCTTTGTTCCCCTCCCTTGCCTCGTCGCGCCTTGAAACACTTGTGTATAGGCGCATTATAAATGCCGAATCATATAATATCATATCATGTGTTAGGTCTCCGAAGGAGAATGACACACATGATGACAGAATCTTCTGATAACTTGAAAGCAGGTCAGGCTTTGGTAAAACATTGGCATGGCCAGAAGGCCAACATGGTTGAGTTTACTCAAGACCAGCTAGTTCTATTTATGGTACCTACAAGGCTGAGGGCCTTTCAGGACAAATGGATTGGACCCTTCAAGGTTGTGGGCAAACCTGGAGAGGTCAATTATTTGGTGGACTTGGGCAATCCCAAGGAGGCCCACAGGGTCTTTCACACCAACTGCCTAAAGGCCTATGTCTCTAGACCAGAACTGGGAGCTTTGCTTCTAGCCTCTGCCGAGGAAGAGGAGGAGAGTGAACCTCTACCTGACCTCCTCAGGAGACAACCTTTAGATGGAAAGATAGAAGGAGTTAATCTCTCTTATGATCTGACTCTGGAACAACACGAGGAGTGCAAAATGCTGTTAAATTAGTTTTTCCCTCTGTTTTTACTATCACCAGGTTTGACCCCTTGGGGCCAGCATGATATACTCACTGGTGACTGTCTCCCTGTCAAAAATAGGGGTTACAGAATGTCACGCCATGTAAGAACCCACATAAAGGAAGCGGTCAACAAGATGATTGATCTTGGGGTTATTGAGCCATCTACTAGTCCATGGTCTAGTCCTGTTGTACTAGTGCCAAAGGCAGGATCCAAAGAGTTGAGATTCTGTGTGGACTATAGAGCTCTTAATGCAGTCACCACGACTGATGCCCAGCCTTTACCTAGGACAGATGAGCTGGTGGACAAACTTTGTTCAGCCAAGTTCCTCAGTACATTTGAATTAACCTCAGGCTATTGGCAAATAACTCTGACTGACCATGGCAAGGAGAAAACTGCATTTTCAACCCCAGGAGGCTTCTACCAGTTTAAGGTTATGCCTTTTGGATTAAAGAATGCACCTGTTACATTCCAAAGGATGGTGAATCATGTTCTGAAGGGGATGGAGGACTTCTGCATGGCATACTTGGATGACACTTCAGTGTTCAGCCCTACATGGAAAGAACATATTGGCCACCTAGGATATGTTTTGCAGGCTCTTGAGCAGGCCAATCTGACCATAAAAGCAAGTAAATGTCAATTTAGTAAGAGTAATGTGGTCTACTTTGGACATGAGGTAGGAGGAGGTGAAATAAAGCCATTGCCTAGAAGCTGTACAAGACTGGGCCACCCTACTCCTCAAACCCAGGTGAGAGCCTTCTTAGGTCTCACAGGTTACTATAGGAACATCATAGAGAACTATGGGACCATAGCTCCTCCCTCCTTAAATGTGATCTCCTCACCCACATTCCCCAAGAAGGTCAGGTGGAATGATGAGTGCACTAAGGCTTTTGAAGGACCTAAGAAAGCCCTTTGTTAAGCTCCAGTCTTGATAGCTCCTGACTACAACCAATCCTTTATTGTACAAACTGATGCTTCCAATACAGGTATAGGTGTAGTTCTGAGTCAGCTGGATGAGAAAGGCAGGGAACACCCAATCTGCTTCATCAGTAGGAAACTGAAGGACCCTGAAACAAGGTGGGCAACCATAGAACGTGAATGTTTTGCTATTGTGTGGTCTTTGAAGAAGTTTAGACCATACATGTATGGATCTACTTTTATAATTCAAACAGACCACCAACCCTTGAAATGGTTAATGTAGATGAAGTGGGAAAATCCTACATTTTTAAGATGGTCTATCAGCCTTCAAGGGCTTGGTTTTACTATAGAACACAGGTCAGGGTGTAATCACCAAAATGCTGATTAAATCCTCCTGTCCCTTAGTATGGGGAGGGGGGCAAGTGTTAGGGAGAATTCTCAGAATGGGCTAATTCCTCTCTACCTTAGAGACCCCCAGCCCCTTTGATGGACTCTAGGACTTTTTCATTTTTACCTGGAGAGAGTGAGACTCTTTTCCCCACTCTCCCATGTATTTTAATGTGATTTTTAACTCTGTGTTTCTTTTGGTTTTTGGAGTCTGACAAACTCCATAGACATCTTTTTACATTGTAGCACACAGCAGCTTCAGTGTAGTGCTACAGGGAAGTCTTTAAGATTTCCCCAAAGGTTTAACTACTGTTTCCAAGAGCAGTAAAGTGAAATTGACTTTACTTACACTTATACATTTCTAGACCCAGCACACACCATCTTACCATAGGGTGATGGATGGGTTACATAGTATCCCCTTTGCCTAGCTTCTCAAGTAACATTTTTATGTTACCCTTTCCTCAATGAATGGCTGGTAGCAGTGGTTTACATTTTACTACCTTGGTGTGTCGTTACAGCGGGCTGTGTTTGCAGCTGCAGTAAAGCACCCTTGGGTGCCATTTTTGTTAAAATGGCCCAGTCTTCTTTTTTTGCCATTACTTTGTGGAAAGGCCCTTCTTGAGATTTACTCTGTGTGCCAAACCAGGTTTGGTCCCTTTGTTAATTTTGTCTTTAGCGGGATTCACGAGTGAAGCCCGCCTCTGGCTCCAGGGTGTCTGGTAGGGGCAGGAAGTAAGACAGGTGCACAAAACTCCCTGTGCTTAGTGTCCTATGAGACAGTAATGCACTCCTAGGTGATTGGCCAGCTGGCTGTCCGGCAAGGACAGCCACCCTGCTGGCTGATTGACAGCCAGGCTGGAATGAATGGGAGAAACCTGCATAAAAGGTGAGGCTTTTTGGCTTGGAAGGCAGAGTTGACCGCTGGATGAAGGAATCCAAAGAATAACTTGAAGAGGACGCCTGCTGCAACTCCTGGACCGTTGGTTTGCCCGGTGAAGCCATGCTGCATTGCTGAAGCTCCAAATTCGTATCGACAGAGAAGCCCCTGCAAGGACGACTTCTCCCTTTGAGTTGGTGGGACCAATCAACTCCATAGTAAGCCACCTGGACATTCTTCTCAGAGCTGGTTGAATTTCCACAGAGTTGCTGCTGGAAACCGAAACACCAGGGAGAGGAACACCAGCTTGTGTGTGTTGCTTTTAAGCTGGCCAAGAGCTCCAGGAAGATCCTCTGGACTCCCAGGAAGCAGGGCTGACCTAGCCTGCGCCACCTCAACAGAGTGCTGGACCCCAGATGCAAGGAAAGCTCATCTCGACAGCCAGGAACCACGGTGGTGCTGTTTGCAGTAGGCGCAAGGAGCTGAAACACTGAATTGCCACTAGTCTTCCCTCTTGTCCCCATGACTGAGGCCCAGGAACACCAGGATCTGCAGAGCTGCACAGGAACAGCAGTCATCTGCTGCATTTTCTTCTAACTAAAGGTACTGTAAAGTGTAAGAGAACTTACCTCTTGTTGTAGATTTGCTTCTACTCTTCGCAAGCCTAACAGCTTGTGGCCCTACATTGATTCTTCTTCTTCACAAAAGACTTCTAAAACATTGTGCAAAGACGTTTCTTATTTACCTGCAAGAAGTGTTTCAGCAACATAGACGTTTGCCTAATGACTTTGGCCTAGCCTGTTTCACTGAAAGACTCTTCCCTCCTCTGACTCTGGGGAGGCTTGAAAAGTATTTGCCTGCTTAAGAATATTTGGGATCCCTTGTTTGTTCTAAATAAGCTTTTCTTTAACACATGTGCTATTCTAAATGCTAAACAGTAACATATCAATGTCCACAGTGTCCTAACTATTGATGTCACCCAAGGATGTAGGAAGTGTCTGTTTGGCAAACCAAATGAGTGCTTGCTGATTTAGGAACTGAGAATGTGTATTTTGAAGTTATTTGTGTGTTGCTATTATATTGAAACTGACCTTTAAATAAATAAATATTTATTTTTATCAATAAACCTTGAATTTAAGTGTTTGTTTGAATACTTGTCACTGTAAATCTTTGTGTAACCACTCTACAGCTCACATTGACCCCTCTTGAGATAAGCCTGGCTGCTCTACCACAGAACCAACCTGCGTAGTTCAGACTTATACCACAGGTTGGGTCTATTGCCAGGAGGCTGAGATTGTTGTAGTGCACCTTAAGGGTACTACCCCAAATCTTTGCCTAGCAGGGGTGTTCCGACCTCGTACATTTCCTGACCACATCTTGACTATATCATTCTCTTGGGCCATGGGTGAATATTGCTCTCTTGCTTGATTGTGTGGCCATCGCCCCCCTCTGCCGGAGTTGTGTACTAACTCCCTTTCCCCAACCATTATAAACAAAAGTTCCCCCTTCCTTCCCCCGTCTTGCCTACCCATTGGTGTCTCCGTCACTCAAACCCACCAAGTATCCCATCCCCCAATAACATTGTTGGTGAAGGCACCCATCAGAACTAGGAGGCTGCTCTTGCCCCATTTTGCTAAACCTGTGAGCCCAGCCCTTAACAGTGGAAAAACAGAAATGACAACCTTTAGCTCCAACTATTGGCACCTCTTTTGTGCCCCCCAACCAGTGTATGGGTGACCCAGGGAGGAGCTCCTCCATCGCAGCTGTCATCTGGGCCCAGCCCCCAACACGTTAATTGTTCCTTCTCACTCTCGGCCCCTCCCTGCTGTCAGCATCGTCCCCGGTCAGTCTCTTCTTCCAGACTGAGTGGCTCCTCTCTCTGGAGCCCTTCTCCTCATTTTTCCATTCCTCTGCCCTCTCCGTGTCCTGCCCAAGGAGGGTGGCTTCATCTTGCACATTGAACAAGGTGACCACCTTTTCCTTCCATGGAAATTGAACCCCAAACGGGTACGTCCAGCGGTATCGAGCCCAGCACCCCAACCGCCTTGCAGTCAGTTTCTCTGTGACAGGCTTCATGCTTCTCCTCCTCACTAGCGTAAGCTGAGTCACGTCCTGAAAGATTTGGATTTTCGCCCTTTTAAAGTTGATGGACCCTTGTTTCCTAGCGTCCCTGGGGAGGGCTTCCTTAGTCATGAATTCATGGTGTTTGACCAAGACATCTCGGGTGGCCCATTCCAATCTCTCTTCACGACCACTTTGAGGACTCTGTCGATTCTTTTCGGCCGGTACTTCATTTGTGCCTGGGTTTGCCAGTGCCCAGCCCTGGCACTTATTTTGGAGGCAGGGCTGAGTACCAGCACTGTTTAGAGAGTAGTGTCTAAGTGCCATGTGTAGTGTGGCTTGCATTATGGGGGGGCATGTGGACTCTCAATGACTTTGAGAGATTCTGTGATGGATCGCAGAGCAGTGACAGTTGGAGTTGGTGGAGAGAAGGATGTGGGAGCAGGCTGGAAAATAAATAAGAGAAATATGCCTTACATTCGTCTTCACTTCCTTCCATACTACACCATCTGAGAAACCCGCCCTTGCAACCCTGTGCTGCGTCATCACGTGAACTGCACATTATGTTCTGTTCCTTGTAATCTACATCCAGCCTGCTCCTGAACTCAAGCCCGGGAAGATAAGGTAGCCATGCTGCTTCGGCTGAAACGAGTAGAGGAGCCCAGACCTAATACACAGGAGAAAGTTCCTCCAGACAGGAACAGACGGCAGTGGAGGAAGTGGAGCCTTATGCTCAGCACCAGATTGGAATGGTGGCAGTGAGATGAAAGTCAGATGTGAGCATTCTCTGCATTAGTTCACCGGTTTTGGTATGGAGAGGCAGTGGGGAGAAAGACAGACATTAACACTTGATTAGGTCACCAAATGGTGGGGTCAATTTAAGCTGGGGCAGGAGTGGGATAATGAAGGGGTCTGGGGCAAATGAAGCAGGTGGTTGGGCACACACTTGTGATGCTGCACGCACTGAGGCTTGGGTGTTTAGCACTTGACTGCAGGAAGTTGTTTTTATGTAAGATAGAGCGGAGCTCCACTTGTAAAGGAGCAGGCATTCCTCTGCTGTTTCCTACATCAGATAAGGTGTGATATGTGATTCAAAGGGAGTGAAGTAAACACAGGGTTGTGTGAGGAAGGACGGCAGTCATACTCATACCCAGGCCAGTGTCATGCCGAGTAAAAGAATGTTGCATTAACGGTGTTTTAAATGGGATGCATCAATGATTAGGAAGTGTGCTTAAATTGGGTACCTACTACCAGGTCCAGGACATCAGACAGCCTGTGGAGTGTCAGGAAATGCCCCAATATCAATCCCGTCACTGCTTTCAGTTTTTGCTGCACAGGCCGGAAATAAAAACGTTTCCGAATGGCTTACATAACAGGCAAGCAGCAATAGTGTCTTCTATGCACTGCATACAAACGCAGCACTTTTAAAGGGCACTGTTTGGCTCTTTGTGATGTGAGCCCTCCTCGTCATTTGCAAACTCACTGGTGTATTGGAGGGGAGACTAATGCAGCAGCAATTTAAACTGGTAAGCAGGGCTGACTCAGGACTGAAGAAGTTAGCGTGTGCATGATGTCCTGCAATCAGCTGCTTGTGTTATAAATGTGACCACATTTGATTTAATCTGGAAACAAGAGACCTTAGCGCCAACAGCCCACACCAGCAGCCCTGCCCAGCATAACTCCAACAGTCATCTACGACACCCCGACCATGCTCCCTTATCCCGCCCTTCCCTTGTCATACTGCTACACAATTCCCCTAAATAAAGAGGCAGGACCAGCTGGCTGAGTGGAAGTTGAAATTGCTGCAGCAAGCTTTATTGAGCATATTGAGCCAAGCGTTATCTTACATGTGATCCGTTTCTCCACCACGCCTCAGGATTCTGCGCTGGGTGTGGAATTCTTATCCCCCTCCCTCTTAGGGTCCTTGAGGACCCTGTTGGGGTCCCCTTCCCATCCTAGAGCTTCCCTCTCTACCCATGGTCATTTTTCACTTTTTCTTTTTTTAACTTTTACTTTTTCCACTTGACTTTTTTCACTTTTTTCCCCAATTGTTCATTTCCCACCATTTTTTCATGTTCCCATCGTGTCCTTCCCTTTTCTCCTCTCATCAATATTCCCCCCTTTTGTTCCCCCCTTTCTCAAACCCAGTGCTGTCCATTTCCCCAAGTTTAACCTTCCCCAAGCATCTGCTTTCCCCAATTCTGTCACCTCCCCATCCTGTCCCTTCCCCTACTCCTTGCTACCAACACTTCTCATGTGAGGCCACTAACTAAAATCCCCTAGCCATGTCCATCCTTCCCCCCTTCTCTTCAACCCACCCCTCCTTTGGCTTTCTCTGGTCCCCCCCAACCTGCCCATTTCCCAGCTCCTTCCATTTCCCCCAATTCATTCCCCTACCAGATCCAACC
The DNA here is from genome assembly GCF_040938575.1 of Ambystoma mexicanum. Classification (NCBI taxonomy): domain Eukaryota; kingdom Metazoa; phylum Chordata; class Amphibia; order Caudata; family Ambystomatidae; genus Ambystoma; species Ambystoma mexicanum. Next base: position 924,094,826 of record NC_090926.1, on the reverse strand, counting down.
CCCGTTTGGTACCATTGCCCAGGCTCCCGTTACCCAGCACCTTTCCACATCTTCAGCCCCTTCCCAGTTCCTCCCGGTCCCCAATTCTTCCCAATCTCCGCTCCCTTTGGCCCAATTCCCACTGCATTCCATTCCCCCTCCTTTCCGTTCCCCATTCTTTTCCTACACTGATCCCTTCCATTCCCCAACTCCTTCATATCCCTGGCGCTTTCCATCCTTCTTTTCCCAGGCTCTATTCCCCATTCCATCCCAAACCCCCAATCTTAGATTCCCCACTGCTTCCCAGAGCCCTGTTTTCCCCTATCCCCATTAGTTCATCTCCCTCTTGTTATCACAGTCCCCATTTTCTCTCATTCCCCTTCTCCTAAACTCCCAAACTCCCCCCCCCGCATTGTTTGGGTTGGAAGGTCTAACAACCCCCTTAACCTCCCCTTTACACAGGGTCTCACCTGAGTCTAATACTATCGGATGCCGGTCTTTCTAAGATTATGACTGCATAGTCCCCTTGTGGTATTTGCCAGTGCTTTCTGTAGGGATCACCTGTGACTCTGTCATGACTCTCTGCTGGTTGCCGGTGGCAAAGAGTTCCCCCCAGCTACCTGGTCGCGGCTCGGGCTAGAACTAGAGACTCATGATAAACCCACCACTTCACATTATACATGCGCAACAAACATTCACATCCAGGATTGATGGATACTGTAAAGCTCACCTGGTATCCACGGGGACATCACTCAGCCTGTTCTAACCTCTTACGACCTCAAACCCTTCCCTGGAGGCTATTCGACTGGAGACTGGGCCTGAAACACAGGATTGGTCGACTTTAACTCCTTATTGTCTCTGTGTGCTTGAACCCCTTCTTCCCCGGGGTCCAACCCTTCCCTTTGATCCACAGCTCACCTTGTTTTCTTGGATAGTGTGCTCTCCATCCTGCCTTCAGCGCAGGGGCGCGTTGATTGATGCGGGCTCGTTGCTGCCTCGTTACTTCACTGGCAAGAGTCCGACAGGTAAGTACAATGGGCCTCATTACACGGTAGGCGGTGAACCAAGGTGCTGTTAGCACCTTGGTCCATGCCGGTAAAATACCGGCACCGCGTTGGAGGAAAGGGGAATTACCGCCCTATTCCAAGGTTGGCGGGGCAGTAATTCCCCCTTCCCCCATTGCCCTTCCCCATTCCCATTTTTGCCCCATAGGGCACTATGGGAATGGGGAAGGCGCTAATTACAGTGCCGCAAATTGCGGTACCGTAATTAGCACCCTGGTCCCTTCGCGGGTTGGTTTTTAACGCCTGCTAAAAAGCAGGCCTTAAAGTACCAACCCGCAAAGGGACCTCGTAGTAAGGCGGTAAGGGTTTACTGGTACCGGTGCCCTTACCGGTACCGGTAAACCCTTACCGCACTGCGTGTAATGAGGCCCAATGAGTCTTTTGAACAGTTCTCTAACTTCGTTCCTTTCCTTCCTTAGATGATGGCCGGCGTCTGGGGATTGCGGCGTGCTGCTGAGATGAGTAGCGCTGAAGGTGAGTGAGAGCACGATGCGCGATGCACCCCTTTCGTATTTGCATTGAACTCAGTTCTCTTTCTGAGTCTTTTAGGTACCGTGACGTTTTCAGTGTGGATGCCGGTTATGAAGAACAAATGCGGTGGGTAAGCGCGGTATGCGGCACCTCTAGATGTTTCCACGCTAACCTGGAGTGTCTTTTCCCTCTTGCAGATGGACGAGAAGTTCCAGAGACAGAACTCCCCCAGAGTGGCTGGGATTCAGGTAAGCATTTGAAGCTCATACAGTATTTAAAAATAAGCAAAGATTTGCAGAATGCTTACTAATGCCTTTTTTCTGTTCTAATCCCTTTTCCTTAGGAAGCAGCATCCCGGGGTGGGAATGACACCGCCGAAGATGCCCGCAGAACAGAAGGAGCGATGACGTATGGGCAGAAGCACTGCAAGGTAAGGCTGTTCCTAAAGGTGTTCTTCTTCTTGCAGGAGCTGAGTGCAGAAGAAAGATGCAGGCCTACTGGAGACCGATCCAAACACGGTGAGTGTCACGCTGCAGGTGCAGAAAACACAAAGCATGTTTCTCAGCATGGGTGTGGCTTAAATAGTCTCTGGGCTGAACCACAGACTAGACCGCACATGCAGTTCTGGGAACCGAAATATGTGGGGGCATCCATCTTGTCCCCATCAATGCACTACAAGTCCAATCCCCAATGTTATCCTATGGGAGTGAGTGAGTCTGGCGCCACAAGCGCCAAGTCTGACTCCAAGTGGGTCTTTGGAGGGATGGAGAGGCCCTTGAGGGCCATGTAGGTGATCGTGGCCTGGCTCCAGCCTGACATCTTGGAGGGCTGGGGATATGAGGGGCAGGAATCATGACAGCACTCCCCCAAAGACCCCTCCCAAGGTGGCTCTCTGTCTTGTCCTGGTTTGGTTGGGTGGTTTTGATGAAATCGTCTAAGCAAGCGAGGTGCATGGATGTACTCACAAGGCTCCCATGTCGTGTCTTGTGGACCATACCCCTTCCAGTGTACTAAGTAGTATAATTTGGATCTGACGTGCTTTGCATCTAGGATGTCCTTGACTTCGAATTCTGGCTCCCCGGCGACTACTACTGGCTGCGGTGGCGTTGCTACCCGGGTCCCAGATTGAACAGCTTTAAGGAGCGACACGCGGAACACAGGATGAATTTGCATGTTTGACGGTAAAGCTAGTCTGACCGCCACAGGATTTATCACAGAGGTGACGGTGAATGGACCCAGGTATCTTGGACGGAAAGTTCGGGCTCCTTTAATAGACACGTGTTTAGACGCCAGCCAGACTTTGTCTCTCACTTGGTAGTTGGGGGCGTTTGCTCGATGCTGACCAGCAAACTTCTTTTGGCGATTCTTAGCTTGAAGTAGGTGTTCAGCTGCTCTTTTAAAGGTTTGAGAAATGGTTGTGTGCAAGGTTTTGACTGCTGGCATTTCCAGGGTTGTAGGAACGTCCAACTCAGAAGTACGTGAGTGCCTGCCATACATGGTATAAAAGGGTGTCTGCCCAGTGCTGGTGTGTAGGGAATTATTATAAGCATATTCAGCTATCCATAATAGGTTGAACCAGCTTCCTTCAGCTTGGTGTAACATGCAACGCAGATACTGCTTGAGCGTCTGATTTGTCCTCTCAGTTTGACCATCCATTTGGGGATGGTGACTGGTGGATAGCCGGATGTTGATCTGAGCCATAGAGCAGCATTTTCTCCAGAAGTTAGATACAAATTGAGTACCTCGGTCTGAGACCAAAACTGAAGGAAATCCATGGAGCCGTACGATGCCTTCAAGAAATACCTTTGCCAAAGTGGAAGCATTTGGGAGCCCCTTAAGAGGAATGAAATGTGCCATTTTTGAAAATAGGTCAACGACCACAAGAATAGTGTTAAACCCTTTACTGGGTGGTAAGTCAGTAATAAAATCGAGGGACAACGTGTGCCAGGGTGCTGGTGGGATTTCCAAAGGTTGTAATAGCCCAGCTGGTTTCTGCTTGGATGACTTGTTTTGAGCACACACTCCACAAGATAGGATGAATTGAATAATGTCTTTACGCCACGTGGTCCACCAATAATTTCGTTTTACCTTGGCTAGGGTTTTAGTGATTCCGGGTGGCCCTCGATCAAGGAATCATGATAACCAGACATGACTTGTTCTCGTAGTTCTTGGTTTGGTAAGAATAAACGATTCCTGAAGTAGGGCAACTGATCTTTTATCATGTAATGTTCTCCTTGTGCACTCCACGCTTGTAATTGCTCCAGACTCATCAGGTTTTGGATTTCTTCATGTAATTCTTTCTGAGTTATGGTTGCTGTGATTGCTAGGAGCTTGTCACTCGGGATGATTGCTATTGGGTCAGGGGTCTGATACCCTTGCTCTTCCACCCCCATACGGGAAAGGGCATCGGCCTTCCCGTTTTTCACCCCTGGTCGAAATGTAATCATGTGGTCATATTCAGCAAAAAAAGAGCCCAACGTAGTTGTGGTGAGGATTGGGTCTTTGCCATGTTGAGGTTCCGGTGGTCAGTTATTACGGTGATTGAGTGTCTGGCGCCCAAGAGGTAGTACCGACATGCCATAAAGGCTGACTTAATGGCCAGGAGTTCTTTGTCAGTGATAGCGTAATTGAGTTCAGGGGGTGTGAATTTACGCAACCAGAAGGCAACAGGGTGTAACTGGCCCGTTTCAGGGTCCTTTTGTGAGAGGACGGCTCCCATAGCCATGCGTGAGGTGTCCGTTTCCACCAGGTATGGGAGATCAAGGCGAGGGTGGCGTAAAATTGGGGCAGATGTGAATCTTGCTTTGAGTTCCTGGAAAACCTCCTCGGCTTCTGTTGTCCACTGGAACTTTTTGTTGCTTTTCCTTAGTAATGACGTGATGGGATGCACAATTTGCGAAAATCCTGGGATGAACCGGCGGTAGTAGTTTGCAAAACCCAGCATATTTTGAACCCCCTTGAATGAATTTGGGGATGGCCAGTTCAGGATAGCATCTACCTTGTGTACATCCATTCGGATTCCATTCGGGCTGAGAATAAAGCCCAGGAATTCCACCTCAGAGACGTGGAATGAGCACTTTTCGAGCGTGTTGTAGAGCTGGTGTTGACGGAGTTTCCCCAATACGTATCGGACGTGTTTAACGTGGTCCTGCTTTGATGCGGAATATACTAGGATATCGTCGATGTACACTAGAGCACACACATCAATCAATTCCCGTAGGACATCGTTCATGAAGTATTGAAATGCAGCAGGCGAATTGCAAAGGCCAAAGGGCATTACTTGATATTCATACAAGCCGTATTTGGTGCGAAAAGCGGTTTTCCATTCGTCCCCCTGTTTTACGCGAACAAGGTGATATGCCCCCCTCAGGTCTAGTTTTGTGTAGATTTGGGCATCTTTGACTTGATCAAGCAATTCAGGGATCAGTGGCAGGGGGTAGCAATTTTTTACGATAATCTGGTTCAGTGCGCGATAGTCGATGCACGTTCTCAAGTCCCCCTCCTTTTTCGGTACGAAGAATAGAGGTCTGGCTGCTGGAGACTTCGAGGGACGGATGAACCCGTTGGCCAGGTGTTGGTCAAGATAGGCCTTCAGGTGCTGGTTTTCTGGTTCCGTGAGTGCGTAAATTCACCCACAAGGGATTTGTGCGCTGGGTATCAGGTCGATTTGGCAATCGTATGGTCTATGCGATGGCAGGGTATTAGCCTGTTCTTTCTGAAAGACATCTTGAAAGTCCTGGTATTCACTTGATAGGGTGCCGAATGCCACAGTCGGAAGCGTGGAGGTTCTGGTGTCTATTGGTTATTTCTCTTGGCGATAACATGTGTGGGCGCAAGTCTCGGGAAAGGCCAATTCTTTTGCTCGCCAATCGATTCGAGGATTGTGAGCTACCAACCATGGCATTCCCAAAATCAACCGGAACTGTGGTGCCTTAATGAGGTCAAAAACGATAGATTCTTGGTGTCCATCCTGGCACAGAAGGGTTAAAGCTGCAGTGCATTGGGATACTGGAACAGAAGCTATTTCCGTGCCGTCAACAGTGGTAACAGTGTCGGTGGTTGATTTAGGGCGTAATGGAAGCCCCATCTTTGCCGCAAGATCCTGGTCGATGCAATTCCCAACGGCTGCACTGTCTATGAACGCTCTTACTGCGTGCATCCGAAATGGTTGTTGGTGATTGATCAAGACCACAGATAGTGCAAAATGGGAGGTCTGTAGTTCACTTTCTTCCCTCGACAAGTGGACCCCTACACTTGTCGGGCTGGGGAGGTTTCCGATTCCTTGATGGTATCTTCCTTGTCCATGGCCCCTACCGTCCTCTTCGGTGGCTTCACAGGGCACTCTTTAAGGAAGGGACCTGACCTTCCACAGTACAGACATAACTGCTGCTGTCTCCTTTCATCCCTTTCTGCTTTAGTCAAGGGGGATCTGACCTCCCCGATTTGCATTGGTTCTCCTAAACCTTCCGTTTTTCGGGCAGTATTGTCCTTTGAACACACATACATAGGGCGAGGGTCCGGTCTGGTTCGATCTGCTCTTCGGTCCTGCAACCTATGATCCAGTTGAACAACAAGGTCAATGAATTCTGAGCAGTCTTTCGGGGGGGTTCACTACTTGTGCGGGAACATCCTTGAGCTCCCCCCGCAAACCCTGATGAAATAAAGTGGTTCTCTTCTCCACTGGCCATTCTGCTTCAACTACAAGTCTATTGAACATGGCTATGGGCCTCATTACACGGTAGGCGGTAAGGGTTAACGGTCACCGGTAATGGTACTGGTGACCATTAACCCTTACCGCCTTACTACGAGGTCCCTTAGCGGGTTGGTATTTTAACGCCTGCTTTTAGCAGGCGTTAAAAACCAACCCACTAAGGGACCTTGGTGCTAATTAGGGCACCGCAAATTTGCGGTACCGTAATTAGCACCTTCCCCATTCCCATTATGCCCTATGGGGCAAAAATGGGAATGGGGAAGGGCAATGGTGGAAGGGGGAATTACCGCCCCACCAACCATGGAATAGGGCGGTAATTCCCCTTTCCACCAAGGCGGTGCCGGTATTTTACCGGCATGGACCAAGGTGCTATTAGCACCTTGGTCCACTGCCTACCGTGTAATGAGGCCCTATGTATGTTAATAGGTCTTGATTCCATTGGCGTAGGGACAGAAGTTCGTTGTCTAATGCCTGCCCATGAGTACGACGGGGAAACAGCTTTTCCATCTCCTGCTGAAAGCCCCTGAAGTCATGCAGCAAAGGACCATCTTGGGCCACAAAAGGTACAGACCAATCCGCGGCGCTACCACTCAGGTAGGATAGCACAAAAGCGACTCGTGATTGGTCATTCGGAAAGGCCCCTGGCCTAAAAGGGAAGTGCAGGCGGCACTGGTTCATGGACATTGCAAACCTCTTGGGATCCCCCGTAAATCGTTCGGGCGGGGCCAAGGGAACTGCCCCAGGAAGGGTTATCTGAATGGAATTGGCTGATGGCACTGGCATCGAGGGCACGCTTCCCGGCAATGGTGCATGCCCTGCTTGTGACTGGAGAAGTTGCCGGCTTAAATCATCAGTGCGTTCTTTGGCTCCTATCAGCTCTCTCCTCAGGGTGTTGGTCTCCTGCCTGGCTGCACATACTTCAGAACGTAGCTGCCCCAACATGTGGGCTAACTGGTCGGTTTCTGACGTTTCCATGACGCCCAGGTGGATTTTGATGTGAGGCTTTGCGTTCTGTAACGCTCACCTGGTATCCACGGGGACGTCACTCAGCCTGTTCTGACCTCTTATGACCTCAAACCCTTCCCTGGAGGCTATTCAACTGGAGACTGGGCCTGAAACACAGGATTGGTAGAGTTACACTCCCTATTGTCTCTGTGTGCTTGAACCCCTTCTTCCCCGGGGTCCAACCCTTCCCTTTGATCCACAGCTCGCCTTGTTTTCTTGGATAGTGTGCTCTCCGTCCTGCCTTCAGCGCAGGGGCACATTGATTGATGCGGGTTCGTCGCTGCCTAGTTACTTCACTGGCAAGAGTCTGACAGGTAAGTATAATGAGTCTTTTGAACAGTTCTCTAACTTCGTTCCTTTCCTTCCTTAGATGATGGCCGGCGTACGGGGACGGCGGCGTGCTGCTCAGATGAGTAGCGCTGAAGGTTAGTGAGAGCACGATGCGCGATGCACCCCTTTCGTATTTGCATGAACTCAGTTCTCTTTCTGAGTCTTTTAGGTGCCGCAACGTTTTCAGCGTGGATGCAGGTTATGAAGAACAAATGCGGTGGGTAAGCGCGGTATGCAGCGCCTCTAGATGTTTCCACGCTAACCTGGAGTGTCTTTTCCCTCTTGCAGATGGACGAGAAGTTCCAGAGACAGAGTTCCCCCAGAGTGTCTGGGATTCAGGTAAACGTTTGAAGCTCGCACAGTATTTAAAAATAAGCAAAGATTTGCAGAATGCTTACTAATGCCTTTTTTCTGTTCTTTTCCCTTTTCCTTAGGAAGCAACGTGCCGGGATGGGAAGGACACCACCGAAGATGCCCGCAGAATAGAAGCAGCGATGACTGATGGGCAGAAGCACCGCAAGGTAAGGCTCTTCCTAACGGTGTTCTTGTTCTTGCAGGAGCTGAGCGCAGAAGAAAGATGCAGGCCTACTCGAGACTGATCCGAACACGGTGAGTGTCACGCTGCAGGTGCAGAAAACGCAAAGCATGTTTCTCATCCTGGGTGTGGCTTAAATAGTCTCTGCGTATCCCAGGTGCCTCTGGGCTGAACCACACCCAAAAGACTAGACCGCACATGGAGTTCTGGGAACCGAAATATGTGGGGGCATCCATCTTGTCCCCATCAATGCACTACAAGTCCAATCCCCAATGTTATCCTATGGGAGTGAGTGAGTCTGGTGCCACAAACGCCAAGTCTGTCTCCAAGTGGGTCTTTGGAGGGATGGAGAGGCCCTTGAGGGCCATGTAGGTGATCGTGGCCTGGCTCCAACCTGACATCTTGGAGGGCTGGTGACATGAGGGGCAGGAATCATGACACATACAAGAGGCCCCCAGTCTATGGTTGGTGGCGTGACGAACTATGGGGGGGACCTCGGTCCCTGGCCTTCACCCCTGCGTAAAGGCATTTCTGATTCTGATATTAATGCAACTTGGCTCTTTACCCGCAGGGCCCTTTAATCCCAGACGGTGGCGTGACGAACTATGTTTGACCTTCTACCCATTCGGCTCTGTACTCGGAGGGCCCCTCGTCCGTGGACGGCGCTTTGTTGCAATATGGAGGGGTACGCAACCCCAGCACTCACTCCCTTGTGAGGGCATCTGAAGTTGAGTTGTTGCAGAGTCTTTCTTTTTCTTTCTTGGCTATCGTTGTTTTGGGCTCCTAATTTAATCTCACTGTTTAATTGCCTGCAGATTTTATTTGGGAGTTGACAATGCATGGCAACTGCTACACGGGTTGCTGGTGTGAAAACCAGCCAGGACTGTCTGTGATACCCGAGAGATGACACTCAATAATTATAGGTAATGGCCCAACAGTAAACCATTATACTCCCTCTGTGCTAACTCAGCTTAAAATTATGTATTTGCTCAGTTGGGGCCCCCTGCTCCTTCACGGTAGCGTGACGGACTATATTTGACCTTATACCTATTTGGCTCCGTACTCGGAAGGCCCCCCTTCCGTGGACCGCAGCCTGCTGCAATGTGGAGGGGCACGGAACTCTGGCCCTCACTCCCTTGTGAGGGCGTCTGAAGTTGAGTCGTTGCAAGTATTCAATTTTATACATTTTGTTTTTATTTTTTAAATTCATTTATCATTGCTTTGGGCTCCTAATTTAATCTCACTGTTAACTGCCTGCCAATTTTAGGGAATTCACAATGCTTGCCCCACTGACCTATGTAATCCCTACCAATGGGCATCCTGGTTGTTCTTGTCCCCGTACTCGCTTTCCTTGTTCGTAGCCCCGCACTTAAATCGGTGGCCTTTATACGTCATGACTCATCTAAGCAACTGTGTAATCCACCGAAAGCCCCAGATACATGCCCAAAACTATCCCCCCCTCCTCCAGGCCCTTAAAAACCTCCATTGCTTTCAGATGTACCTGTTTGGTTCTGAGGTGGACACCCTTACACTTTGCCTGGGTAGTTATTGGGCCTCATTACAACCCTGGCATTGGACCATGGTGCTATTAGCACCATGGTCCATGCCGGATTCCGCCATGATGGATGGCGGATTTACCGCCCCATTCCAAGGTTGGCGGGGTGGTAAATCCCCATTCACCATGGCCCCTTCCCCATTCCCCTTTTTTGGCCCATAGGGCTCAATGGGAATGGGGAAGGCGCTAATTACGGCACCGTAAATTACAGTGCCGTAATTAGCACCAAGGTTCCTTAATGGGTTGGACTTTAACGCCTGCAAAAAGCAGGCGTTAAAGTGTGAATCGGGCGTTAAGGGATTAATGGCGCCGCAGCCTTTTACGGCGCCGTTAACCCCTTAACGCCAGGGTTGTAATGAGGCCCATTGTGTTTGGGGCGTGTCTATTACTTAAGTCCCCCATGTTCATCCTGGCTAACCTGTGTTTAAATAAACCATGTGTCTGCAGATAGCTATTACAAAACATTTCGTTTTACAGTTGCACAACAGCCATGTTTCTGTACCCTTTATTGCACTGTTCTGTCGTTACCACCGCCCCTCCCCCTTGCACACGGCCATTTATAGTTTCCCTTTCTAGACCTGCATCGTTGCTGAATAAATATTCCTTTCTAGCACCTGGAGACCCTAAACACCACCTTGTAGCACATTACCGCATTTGCGTCGTCCTTCAGGTTGGTCTTTGAACGTCAGGCATCTAGTGCACCCTACAAGTTTGCCCCAAGCCAACCACACGCTGTGGTGGCGAAACCCTTCTATTACTTGTTTCACTAGGACCAGAAAGTCTGTAATCTCATTGGGAATCCGCCATTCCAATTTACGTTATCGTGTACCATATCCTATCCCATTCCCCCACTTTGGTTCCCTTCACTTCTCGCCCTCAACACTTTTCACCCTCTACCAAGCCTGCACTGCTAGCTTTCAAACCTCTGCTCATATCCCCACTGTCTCTCCACCGCCCCTAGCTGCACCGAAAACAATAGCCATTAACTCTTGTATAATAGAATTGACTTAACTTTTCCGTTTGAAAGCCAGAAATCCTACTACCAAGAGAAATCAGCTTACACTGTGCCTTATATGGAGCCACACTGTGGACTATTAAACCATTCTCTTAAGGCTGGGGGAGTCCAATTTTGGCATTTACACATTATTAGGCTGGGGGCATAGCTCAGGGGAAAAGCGCCTGTCCTGAATACAAGAGAACGCAGAGCAACACACGTTTGAATCCCGGTCCCGCACTTAGAGACTGGTCTCTGGTGTATTTCCCGAACCCTACTGCTCCAATTCTCCTACACTGTTCCCTACAATTTCACCTTTTTTCGCGTGTCCGTAATTGCCTTTGTTACCTCCTCTTTGATCGCTGATGTTTCAGCTCTGAGAAAGGCAGAGATATCCTCTCTAAGACTTGCAGCTATAGACTGCATCATGCCTTTTGTCAATAGAGTGTCCTCTGTTCTTACTTCCTCTGACACTCCTCGCATTTTGTCTCCTTTATCTGTGCCAGCCTTGCCCTGGAGGTAGGTTTTTTAGGGATGTTGATTTAGGTTGATTACTAGATTGAATCGCTCTGTATCACTCAAGGTGTCCATTGCCTGAGCTGCCCGAGCTCTGCCTCCTCTAGCTCCTTACTCCTCCCGCTTTTGGGGCACCAATCCAGTTAAGTACAATTGAAACTGCTTTTCAGCCTTTCCACTAATGCTGGTGATGGTCAGGAGAGCGTGGATGTCTCCTCCATACCTCTATTGGCCTACCTCCTCAACTCAGTGGGCTGCGGTGGGGGTACAGGTGTCGCCACTATCCTCTATGGGCCCCCATTCTCAGTTTTGCACCTTTCCGCCTCTCCAATCTCCTGCTTCCCCCAGTACGCAGCTCCTTTGTATTACAGACCTAATGCCCACTATGTGGCTGTTGCTCTCACCAGGGGGGCGGCACCCCTCTTTCCCCACAGTTGCCTGTACTGGGTCTAATTTCCCAACTTGCCTAGTGCTCCACGGGGGTGTTGGTCTAGGCCGGTCGTTGCAGGTTTTCCTCTTTATTCCCTGGCGGCCGCCATCTCAAGGTCCGGCTTTCCACGCCGGAAACTATATCTGGCGCCTTGGTGGGCAGCAGGGACTTTTTGCCTCCACTCCGCCTCAGTCTCCCGCCTTCACAGTTACCACCACACCTGGGGAGGAGGCCGTGCCCACCTCTGTATCCACTACTCTGCATCTCCTCATCATACTCAAGCCACCATCTTGGCTCCACACCATCTTGGCTCCAGTCGCACCACTCCGGTATGCCGCCACAGCTCTCCCCAGCACCGTGCAGTGGGTGCACAGTGCAATCGGCGGGGGGGCCCTCAGTCTCTCCTCTAAGTCTGAGTGCACTGCAGGACTGCCGGGCCAGTTTCGCCGTTATTTTAGTGACCTCAGGGGGAAGGAGGGACAGAGCTCATTACGGGTTGTACGCTTGTTGGCCATCTTTGCCACACCCCCCTCCCAAAATATTTAATCACTGCAAAGAGTTAAAGGTAATTCCCACTCTTGCCTTATTGCCCGGGTGCATCCCAACCTTCCCAAGTTAGATCGTGATTTAAGTCTCTCAAATCTCCAATTGAATAGCTCTATAAAATGACTGGTGTGGTCTTTTATTCAACTTCTACAGGTTCTATTGAATGTTAGAAAAGTAGAAAAGAATTATCATGTTGATGAGCTTTAGAGTTAATGTTACATGAACGTTTCTGATATTACAAACCTTCTTAAACAAGTATATGAAAGGTGCCTGCCAAGTAAAAGTGGTCAGTCATTTCTACAGTGGTTAGACATCCACATGCTTATAAGAAGAGTATGCTTACCAAACGATTACAATGTGCAGCTATTGCAAGGCCTGCCTGGATGTATCCCACAAGCTATGGTTCTTTGAAACCAAAATTCATGAAAATGATAAGAATTGGTTGAAATCCAAAAGGTATCAACTAATGCTCCAGGATGGTTAATTCATGACGGCCCTTATGAGCAATAAGAATACAGCAGAGTTTTGGAAATGCATAAATACTCCAGAGGGCACATCTACAGCTGCACTGGTTAACCTACTTTCAGGGCCTTATTGGGCTGATCATTTTTGGAGTTTGCATGGCCAAGATGCTACAGTGGCAGATTGCACCCATAGGATTGACTGGCATTCTCTTCCCAACTGGGGAAGGGGGCAATTCTCTAGATACAAAGAAAAGGCAGAAAGTTTCTAGAGCATTAGTTCCTGATGGTTTACATTATTTGATCTATAAGGCTAATCCTGATTTATGGGGCATCCATGACAAATAAGTGACTAAACCTTTTTCCTATATACCTTCTATTTGTCATGGATGTTATATTGTCTCCGTTTTTAAGAAGGGCGATAGGTAAAATACAAACAACTATATGCCTATCATCCTACTTGACCTTAGCAGTAAGAGATTAGTCTCTATATGATTGGATTACTTAGAAGAATGGGCACTTAGTTCAGGAAGGCTTATAAAGCACCAAACTAGGTTTCGCTAATGCCAGGGAACATCTTTGAATGGTTTCATATTAAGGCCACTGTAAGGTATGGTCTGGGCGAAATGTGGGTTACCAATATAGGCTCAGCAGCTATTGACTGGGTGATCCAAGAGAAACTGTTGTGGAAATTGACTTCTTGGGGAAATCTGTGTAGTCTATTAAAACTCATTATTTTGTTGCACTTTGAAACGAGAATTCTGATTCACCTAAATGACACTGGGTCTCTTTTTAGAGTTTTCTTTTACTGCAAGTGGACTGCTGCAAGGTTGTGTGTTGACCTCCTGTATTTTCAACCTGCATATATCTGATCTGGCAAGAGTTTTTGCTGAGGTCCGAGTTATCCTTCTCAAATTAGGTAATGTACAGGTAATGTAGGTTGGATGGCTGTCCTTTGTGGATGACAATATTATATTATATTTGATTCGCCGTCGTTGGACTATAGAGCAACTTCTCTGATTTTGAATTATACATAAAGGAGAATCATTTATAGATCAATGTTAATAAATCCGTATTTACTAGATTCTTGTGGCCAACTATGCAGAACAACTTTTTCTGATTTTTGCATGGTAGACGATTGGACCCGTTTGATCATTTCGTGTATCTTAGTTTTCCTATCTACAGCAAAACATGTCAATTGAGTCTGTTTAATAGACTTGAGGCAAAGTCGGGCCTCTTAACAGCCTCAAATGAAAACAGTTTTGAATATTGTCGCTTTTTCTGGCCATCTCTGGTTCAATACTATAAGACAAAGGTGGTTCTGACCTTGTTTTATGTCCTCGAGGTTAGTTACTTTGCAAAGTGGGGATAGTTTGATTGGCTAGAAGGCGATATGTGGAAGAGAATACTGAATCTACGTTCTTACCTGCATACTGTTCTAGTCCATTATGAACATTGTCTGATGACATTGAAGGTTAGGGTAGGCTGGATAAAACTTGTAAATATTCCTTTTATGAAAACTTAAATGTTTCATGGATTTGTTTCATGGATGAATATGTCTGTCATGGATTTAATTGCATTCACTAATGAATGTGAAAAATGTGATTTTAACCCTAAAATCCTCTAGTGAAAGTCACAATCCATCAGTTATTAAAAAAATCATTGAGCAACTTCGATTAGCTCCTGACTGAAGAGAGTATTTGGGATTACAAATTGTTTAAAGGATATTCTACTTTGAACCTCAAATGTAATGTGTTACCATATTATTTGTGTCTTTCCGACTAATTTATACTGTCATATTTTAATCCGTTTTCGATTCAATCAACTCGGTTCACTAGAAACAATTGGTCCTCGTATACATAATTTTAGAGAATTTCGTACTTGAAGGTTATACAAGTCATCCAATGTTCTCGAGTTGTTAAGACACGGAATTACAGTGTGTGGTACCAATAATTATTTATCTATAATGGGCAGACAAGTGAGAAGTCTTCAGGTCTGCTGTGTTGACTGCAAGTCTTCCTTCTGGCAGTCTTTTTCCTTGTTCTATGGCTGTGGGCTCCTCCTACCTGCTGCTCATTATTAATTGCATTTCTCTGGGAAGCGGACCGCAAAGTGGGCAGACAAGTGAGAGCAGTCTGCAGTCCGCAGCACAAGACAGGTGATACTGGCTGGACCCCTTTCATTCTGTGCCAGCCTTGTTCCAGTGGTTGCACCGCGCCCTGCATTTTAACAGCCGCAAGATTCTATGTCAAGACGGAGGCAAGCATTATGCTTCATCTTCTTATTTATTACTCTCCAGCAGTTTCAATAACTTATTAAAACTTTTCAGTCCTTCCATTGAAACATTTGTTTTTTCAAAAAACTTAATTTCCCATCAGTCTTCGGTCCATGTACTCCAGTGTCCTGGCCATGTGACCTAGTCCTTCCTCTTCCTATAAACCTCCTCTTCTTTTCCTGCTCTCCAGAGATAAGTGCCCTTTTCATTTAGCTGTGTAGTCAAACAGCATTTGTAGGAGGGTAATGACAAAGTTAACTTGATAAACAAAGATGACATGTTATACTGTGGGCTTGACGCTACACTAGTGAGCAGGGACCGCGCAGCGTAGAAAGGATTGTTTAATCTTTAGATTAGATCAATGCGGCCCATGCTGCATTTTCAGCACTCTGGGGGCTTGCCAGAGGCCTTTGTTCTCACTCACGTAGGACACGAGTGAGCAGGGAGCCCCCACCCTTGTGGGGGCGGAGCAGACTCTGAAAGCCTGCCAGCGCCTCTTTTCCTCACTCGTGTAAGACGCAAGTGAGCGAGGAGACCCCGCCTTCATGGGAGCGGAGCAAAAGTCAAGCGCGAGAGAGCGGCTTAGAGGGAGCCGCACGCGCAGCCTCTACCCTCGTGGGGGTGGGGCTTAAAAGCCGGGAAAGTAGGCAGAACATTAGATAGAGCGCAAGGCCCCCTCCTTTGGAAAGGAGGGGCCAAAACACTTTGCGGGCATTTCGCGCCGGTCTCCCTTCAGTGACAGATTGTAAAACACATAGGAAAAGCCACGAAGACTCCAAAAAGGAGTTAAAATAAAAATACATTAATTACAGCTCTAATCTGAGCATATTCTGAATACAGTGCCCTGCACTGTGGGAGAAAAAAGCTGCTTGACAACACAGGTGCAGCCTCAAGTGGTCAGAGTGAGTAGTGGACGTGCCACCACACCTGAGAGGGTATTTCTAGGCACCTACCAGCACACAGTATGGCTGAGTTTGAATGGAGTGAGGAGGAGCAAGAAGCCATGTACTCAGAAGACTTGGCTCACAGCTTCAAAGAAGTACTGGGAGAATCACTCATAGAGGCAGTGGCTCAAGGGGTCAGACCCCTTCAGGAAAGACTGGAAACAATTGAGATATTCCTGAGCCAAAGAGACAGAAGCACCACACCATGAGCAAGCACGTCCACAGGGGCCATGCCAGAGGGCCCACAGGGGTGTAATAAGGCCCGGAAGAGCAAGAACTCTTCTGACCCCCCGGGCCAACCAGAAGGGGCAGATCCAAAGGCCCCAGAGGCAACCGATGCGTTTAATAGGCTGAAAGAAGCCTTTATGACTAAGTCGGTGGTGCCGAGCCTCATGGCCCATACCCAGGGGAAGAGAATATGGGCGACACAGAGGAAGAAGTTCCCCCTGAAGAGGAACCCGCAGAATCCCCAACCTCCTCGCAAGAGGAAGCCGATAAGGAAGGGGATGAAGGAAGCTTGCCGCCACCAAAAAAGAGGCTGAGGAAGCTAAACAATATAGAGGACGAAGAAACCTCAGATATGTATCAGCCAGAGGAAATTAGGAACCCGAAATCCTCAGAATGGGTGCCCTCCCCAAGAGTCTCAAAATACATGACTCAAAGACTGCGCAAGGCACTTGAGAAAGAGGTGAGGCAAAGGATGAGGGCGGATTGCCCAAGACCTGAACTTCCAGGCAAAGTAGCTGAAGCACTAGAACTAGACCCCAAGATGCTGGCTTTTGTCGCCAAATCGAACAGGGACCCCAGGAAAGGGATCGGCCGCTCGTGGAGGAGTTGCCAGGAGAAAGTCCTAGATCTGGCAGGTCCCCTAACCAAGATTATGGACTTGGCGGAGCAAGCGAAGGACACTGGAAAAGAAGTGAGCCCATAGGTGTTAGCAAACTCGGCACAGAGAGCAGTGTGCCTATTGGGGAATGCCAATTGCGCAATATCCTCTGAACGCAGAAGAGGATTACTGCTGAAAATAGAGCGCACGTTAGGAGATCTGTCCTCTTACGAAGCGGGCGAAGCAGCACAAGGGCTGCTGTTCGGTGAGAACTTTGGAAAAGAGATGGGGAG
This sequence comes from Ambystoma mexicanum, assembly GCF_040938575.1. Classification (NCBI taxonomy): domain Eukaryota; kingdom Metazoa; phylum Chordata; class Amphibia; order Caudata; family Ambystomatidae; genus Ambystoma; species Ambystoma mexicanum. Next base: position 924,077,891 of record NC_090926.1, on the reverse strand, counting down.
ATTCATAAGGACCTACACCTCCCTGGAAAAGGCACAAGCCTCAATAAAAAAAGATCTTCCCCAGAATAGTTTTTGGAGGGACCGGTCGGTATAGAGGTCGAGCGACCGGTCACTGTCAGACGTCCAGAAGGCCTCAATCGAACAGAGCACAATACTGGGAGAATAAGCAGCCAGACACCTTCTTTCAACCCGGAGGTCGCTTCGCCAGAGGAAGGCAGAGGCCAGTGAAGAGGACACAACTTTCCCACAGGTGAGAACATTCACATACCCACCAATAGGGGGGAGGACAGAGAAATACTGGGAAAACGGCGCGCGCTTTCCAACGACGCGTGGGTATTGCAGTCAGCCAGAGGCTTGCACATACAATTTACTCAGACCCCAACCCAGTACAAAGCCCCCAGAATAGTATCAGCGCGATCAGAGCGAGACTTGTTACATGCAGAACTACAGAATCTAGCAAAGAAACAAGTAATCGAGCCGTGCGAGGCCCCGAGGTTCATAAGCAATATGTTTCTGGTTAACAGAAAAGACAAAGTGAGACCAGTCATAAATTTGAAAGACATGAACAAGTGGGTAGTGTACAACCATTTCAAGATGGAAGGTACTCACCAATTAAGAGACACGCTCAGACAGGGTGACTGGCTCGCAAGAATAGATCTGAAAGATGCCTATCTTACGATTCCAGTACAAAGAGAATACCGCTCCTTCATAGCGTTCGACTGGGACAGGCATTTATGGCAGTTTGCGACAATGCCATTTGGACTAGCATCAGCACCCTGGGCGTTTATGAAACTGATGAAGCCAGTAGCAGCAGCGACCAGGGAGAAAGGAATATGGATCATCATCTATCTAGACGATATCCTGCTAATGGCAAGCAACAAAGACATACTTCGCTACCAGACCAGCTGGTTAGTAAACCTCCTGGCCTCTCTAGGCATCGAGGTGAACTGAGAGAAGTCGGAGATGATACCAGCGAAGTGGATGGAGTTCCTAGGTATCATCATAGATACCAGGACAGCAACCCCGGAACTACCAAACAGGAAGATTCGGGATATAAAAAGGGAAATAAGGAACTGTCTCAGCAGAAAAGTCACATCCCTGCGGACGATCGCATGAATAGAAGGTCTATTGGCAGCGTCAATTCAAGCACTAGTTCCAGGGCCCCTGCATTATTGAGCGCTGCAGAGACTGAAGATAAGACATCTGCAGCAGGGCCTCAGCTACCACCAGCTAGTGCCCCTAGACCAAGAGTCCAGAACAGAGCTGGAGTGGTGGCTACAGAACATGGAGGCATGGAACGGCAGAGCCATTTTCGGCGACCGTCCCAACATGGTGATAGAATCAGACGCCAGCAGAGCAGGCTGGGGAGCCCGGTGTGGGGAACTACAAACAGGAGGCAGATGGAGCTCGGAGGAACTCAGACTGCACATAAACTGCCTAGAATTATTAGCCAGTTCATTTGCGATCAAAGACTTCATGAAAGACAGGGTGAATTAATGTATCCTACTGAAGATGGACAACATCTCAGCAGTCAGGTACATAAATCACTTAGATGGAACGAAGTCCAGATTATTAGCGGAGTTAGCCAAAGACTTCTGGTACTCCTGCCTGGAGTCAGGAACTGCAGTAATAGCAGAATATTTACCAGGCGCTCAGAATGTAGTGGCAGACTGGACTCCAAACATCTAACAGACTCCAGCGACTGGATGCTGGACAGAACAATCTTTCGGCAGATAGAAGAACTCTGGGGGCCAATTCACTCAGATCTGTTTGCGTCCAGACTGAACTCACAGAAGAATAGATTTTTCAGCTGGAGGCTAGACCCAGCAGCAGCAGGGACGGATGCCTTCCTGCAATATTGGAGAGAAGAGACACTATACGTGTTTCCTCCATTTGTAATGATAAGCAGAGTCTTAACGAAAGTGCACAGAGAAGCAGCAAATCTGATAATAGTAGTTCCAATATGGAAGTCACAAGTATGGTTTTTGGATGGGTTTTTTTCTCGATGGTTATAGTATCCTTTGCACCTTTGCCGAATATAATGGTAGGGATCGCCCCACTGGTGAAATAGCGATTGGGGCCCAGTCCCAATATTGTTTGACATCTTTAACAATTGGCCCCTCCTCTCCTTTTGTTCTATTGGGTATCCTGCATGATAAGGTCTATTTTCATACCCCAACCTTGATTATTAATATATACAATCCTCCACTGGGGAAACACAGTAGAAATATATGTGGTATAGTCATTGAGGCATTAAAATACTGGAGCAAGAAATTCCCATTAGGATGGGTATTGGGTGCAGGGGATTTCAACAATTGCTTGTATCCCAAAAATGCAATACAATCCTTTCCTGATTCTTCTGACCTAGGGGATCTTTCCTCAGTGCACATACAACATCCGTCAAAACGTAATCATTGGAGGAAATGTGTAATTTGGGTTGTCTGAATCTAAAAGGAATGGGTACCCTGCCTTTGGGGGAAAAGTTTACCAACAGGAGGTATTCTACTTGCATAGATTATGTATTTGTCAGTTTGGAACTCTGGCCTCAATTATCTGCTATAGACGTAGTCAAAACAGGCCTGAACGATCATCTAATGTTAACTTGGTCACTCACTTTGTGGTACAAAACCAGACCACCTGTGAGAAATGAGTGTGCTAAAGTTGCAGTAAATTGTCAAGGAAATAGTATTCTTTGGTCTGCACGTAAGATCACGAAATGTAACACCTTCCTTGACAATGACCAGACTTGGCTTGAAAGTGAAGTCCTTAAAAATGAGGGCGACATAGCTGAAGTTTTGCCCCTGCTTATCAAGCAATTAAAACTGTTTCGATTGACAAACATTCACGGTATGACAGCTAGGAACTTTTTTGATGTGGCCATACAGCAAAGAAAGAAAGGCTATTGACCCGAACAGGCAATGATTAGAAGAGCCCATGATTTATCCCAATCTACACGTACTGCATTATTGACCTCTTTGGCCACGAAATACGACAATTGGGTCAGGCAAAACCAGAATTTGTTAAATGGTGCGAGGTGGAGACACATGTTTAATCTTCTTCCCACTAAAGACAATACAAGGTTCTGGAATTTCCTCAGGTCCTACCTGGCTGGTAGCAACATGCAATAGTTGAACCCTATTTCAGAGGTAACCTGGATATGTTACATCAATCAGCTATATCTTAATCCTATGATTAACTGTAAGAATATACCCATTTTTACAAATAAAACTAGAATCATTGAATGCTTTGAAGCAGATAATATAGAAACAGTGATCAGGAGACAAAAGAGCTCAAGAGCTCCCGACCCGGACTCCATACCCAATATAGTCTTTAAAGCCAACCCTTCTCTTTGGTCGGGAATATAAGTGGCATGGTTTGCACAGGTTTTTGTGACAGGCCAGATACCTGATAGTTGGAGGGATTCTATTCTGGTCCCTATCTATAAAAAGGATGGGGCCTCAGATCCTTCCGACTACAGATTATTGGCCATTCTTGATTCAAGTGCCAAGATCTTCGCTACACTTCTCTTGGCCAAATTGAACAAATGAACAGAGGACACTCAGAGACTAAGTCAATTACAAACTGGTTTTCGGAGAGCACACAGTTCAATCCATAATAATTGTGCACTACAATTTTTGGCAAATGATAGCATATCTCGACGGTGCAAATTGTATGTGTGCTTTGTGGACTACTCCAAGGCATTTGACACAGTGTGCCGTCCAATGATTTGGAGTAAATTAGCTAAATGGGGACTTTAAGGAATCTGTTGGTTCTTCTAACCAGATATTTAAATACGTTGTCATTGTCTGATGGATGAACGTCAAACATCATTATTAACAGCTCTTGTCAAATGTGTTTGTATAAATTATATGAATTGTTGTATGAAAATCTTTGTCGTTCAAAGTATAAAGTATCAAGCACTAATGAAAAAGGATTATATGTTTATGTATGTATTGTGTATGGAATTTTTTTTAAATAAATTGTAATAGTGAAAGGTTTTCATCTAAACCACATCACAATAAAAATAAAGAAGAAACAACATACTCCTATCACTGAGGTGAGACAAGTTTTTGTTTTGACAGCTGGGTTCAAACTTTATTTCCTTTCATATATCAGGTGTGCACAAGCCCTAATAGAGTAGGCTTGATTGAACACATTTTGCTTAACCTTACTTACTCCCACTTTTGATAACTTTTCATCATCTTTGAGGCATGATTGACAGAGTACTGTAGGATTGGCAAGAACACTCCTAAAATGTATTTGATGGGATCGTGTCCATTTGCACTTACATGCAGCAAGTCCCAAAACGGAGTGAAAATGTGAAGAGTAAAACATAGGCAAATCCCATGTACTCCTTACTTTTCCAGTCTGTTTTGGAAAAAATGTAAATGCTGCCTGCAAATTATGCTTTACAGATGGCATTTACAATGGATTCCTACGGAATCTGACTGTTTTTAGGTCGAAGAGTTAGAGGGAATGCATGGAAATCCATTGTTTGTGGGTCCGCATTCAACCCATGGTGCTATTTGAAGGTGGACAGGAAGAGCAACAAGGAATTGTATATCCAATTCCGTGCCACCATTCCGACTTCAAATAGAATGAAATCTACCAGATCATAAAAGCAAATTGTAAAGAGCATATGCCCTCTTTTAAAAGAATGTACCCCCTGAAGGAAGTTAGCCTAATTACGATGATGCCACAGAGGCACTGGGGGTGTTGAGGGCGCAACATGTTTGCGACTTACACCAGATATGTGAAGGCTATTTGTGTTGAAATGTGTGAGCCTCTTACCATCTTTATCAAAACAAAATCCTGTGCTTCATCATTGTATGTTTGTTTGTATGAGATTTATAAAGTTGAATGTAGCTGGGAAGGAATGATGCACTGTACAAAGGGGACACCTAGGGGTGCATGGGTAGCAGAGGAGCTGGAATAGGTAGGAGGAGCATATCATCTCCAGAAGGTGAGAAAGGACTGATGGAGTGATCAGTAATTGGTGAGATGTGCTTTAAAGTGTAGAGTATTCAGGTGCTTCTTGAAGTGTAGTGTTGTAGAAAAAATGACCACTGACTATTCTGATGTATTGAACAATGTATTAGTAAAAAGCAAGCAGCAGAACAAAAAAACAAGAGTACGAGACTTCGACACAAGTGGGAGCCACCCTCCCTGTGTACACCATTCTCTTATACCCAGAGGAACACATGCATTTCAATAGAAGGGGAGGACCAGACAGGACAAGGAAGCATACCGAAACATTGTTACAAGAAGGGAACAAATTCACATTATACAAGTCTTTGATACTAGCTGCGCTCTTACATGTTAGACAGTGTTATCAGGGAGGACAGCATAACATGATAAATGTAGTTGAGCTGAACATACTCTTCAAAGGTTCACAAACGGTCGGAAGAAGGCAAGCATGCTCACAATATGATGATTTCCATCTACTAAAGCCGTTTTTCTTAAGAAAGCGAGAGCCTAAAACACACTTACATATGCCAAAAGGGAAACACGTCATAAGCGAGAGATGTGAAGGCGAGCATAACTTCATCGAATGAGTCTTCATTGCAAAGGCATACACAGTAAAGCCTAAATCCTCACCTTGCACAAGTAAGAAAAAGTGTTTAACCCCTTAAGTGCCAAGGACGAGTGTTAGGGATAATTCTCAAAATGTGCTAATTTCCCTTACCTTTTGAGATCCCCAGCAACTTTGCTGGATTTCTAGGATTTGATTTTTTACCTGGAAAGAGTGTGAGCCACTCTTTCCCACTCTTTCATGTATTTTGATGTGTGTTTTACTTTTGTGTTCTTTGGTTATGGAGTTTAATCACAAACTCCATAGGCATCATCTTTTTCTGTGCGTCACACAGCACCTTCAGTGCAGTGGCACAGGGGTGTCTTCCTGACTCCCCAGGATTTAAATACCTTCCCTGGGACTGACTATTGTCTCCCAGGGCATGTAAAGTTAAATTGACTTTACTAGTCTCTTTAAATGTATTGACCCAGCACACACTATCTTCCTATAGAGTGGGGAAGGGGTTGCCCAGCTTCCCCTGAGTCAAAACACTCAAGTAACAGTAAAATGTTACCATTCCTACTTTAAATGGCTGGTGGCAGTGGTTTAGATCAAACTACTATGCTTTTTCCCTACAGCTAACAACGGTAGCTAAAAATGTTTTTCAATATGGCGCCCAGGACCTATCTGTAAAAACAGACTCTGGTCATCTTTTTTCGCCATTTCTATTAGGAAAGGTCCTTCTTGTGTTTGTCTCTGCGTGCCAAACCAGGTTTGGTCCCTTTGTTCGTTGGCCTTTGCGGCCTTCATTGCTGAAGCACTCCTCTGGTGCCAGGGAGTCTGCGGTGGACAGGATGTGAGGGAGGTGCCCGAAACTCCCTATGCTTAGTCTCCTAGGAGACCTGAATGCACTCTGGTGTGATTGGTCAGCTGCTGTCCGGCAAGGACAGCCACCCTGCTGTGTGAGTGACAGCCAGGCTGGAATGAATGGGGGAAAACTGTTTAAAAGCAGGTCTGTGGGACTTGCATTACTTTCCTCATCCAAAGGGTCCAAATGGTCCCAGTCCTGGCGCCTTTGGCGCCAGGCTCATAAGAAAGTGTGCTCTGCACACTTTAAGTCCAGGGCACATGCGTCCAGGCCGGGCGTGGCCAATAAAGAACATTGGAGGGCACGTGCAGAAGCCTGTGGGAGAGGCAAGGTGGAGCCACAAAGCGGTGCTAAAAGGGATAGGCTAGGGCCAGTATATTTAAGCCAGCCCCACCCGCATACAGGCGCTTCGCATTAGTCTGCTGTCTGCAGCATAACGCTTACCGCCGTCCTGAAGTGCTCTTACCTGTTTCCAGCCCATCATCTCAGCAAGCTTCTCATCAGGCTCCAGAACATCTTGTTCAGCGCGCATCTTACCTGACTCCAGCCACACTTTCGCTAGAAGCGCAGTTTGCCTGATTTCAACACAGCATCTTCAGCGTGCATCTTACCTGACTCCAGCCACACCATCGCTCGAAGCGCAGTTTACCTGTCTCTGCAATCCCATCGCCTGAAGCGCATTGCATCCTACCTGATTCCCATAGTCATCGGAGTCGGGGGCACATCCTCACCTGTTCCGAGTTTCCAACTATGCGGGAGCCTACTTCACGGCCAGCATCCTTTCGGATCCATCCATCCAGCACCGGCAGGTCTTCAGATAGCCGCTCTCCATCGGACATCGCCAGGCCATCCCTGCAAGAGAAAAGAAACACACAAGGTTAGAAACTGCATAAATATCTACGCTTGGCTGCGCAACACATAAGCCTTGCGTTCAACCTTGAAACCCTACTTACCTTATAAGTGGGGACCACGCAAATCCCTCTTGCACCATTTGGACTCGCTTTCATCACCACGACTGTGCGTGCTATCTTCACAACTATTGGGGAGAGAAAAGACACTACAAAGGTTACGGACAATAATCATTGGCAAAAGACATTGCAAAAGGATACGGACAATAATCATTGGGAAACGACATTGCAAAAGGATACGGACAATAATCATTGTTACAAACACTTACCTTCAAAGTGGTTTGGTCACAGCCAGTCTGGGCCGCCACACACATGGACCAGTGGAGCAACTAGGTCCATCAACGGCGCCCCTGCTGATGAGAAGCAGGACGGAGAGCTCATCCTTACAAGAAAACAGGTGAGACAATATGGGTAAACGCATGCTCATCTCATTCTAGAACGAAGGGTTTGAGGGGGATCACAACCCATCCACAGCATTCTCACTGTCTCCCGTCTTCTCCCAGGGCTAGTGCCAGCAACCAGAGCAGTCCACACTACAGCAGCTGGGGAAAGAGCCTGATCCAGGGGAGCCAAATCCAGGGAGGGCTCCAACCGTGCCCCAACGTCCCCGCAGAGACCAGGTGAGCGTAACAGAATGCAGAGCCTCTCTGAATCTCTGCCTGGTCGTTATGGACACCTCAGAAACTGACCAGTTGGCCCTTTTGTTGGGGGAACTACGGGCCGAAGTACATGCCTCCAGACAAGAGACTAATGCCCTGAGAAGAGATCTTATTGTCGTCCGAGAACAAACTGACGATCTGGCAAGACAAATGCTTCAGAACCATGCAGGGCAGGTTCCATTACCCGGAATCGCACCAACTCCTTTGCTGCAGCCATCACCACCAGTCTGAGTGGTGCACCTGGGGGCTGTGCCATTGACCCACCCGAACGTTTCACTGGCGATCCTAACAAATATACCATATTCATGAACCAATGTCGTCTTCACTTCAGCGGATTGGTCCATACCAATAGTAAATCAGGATGATCCACTACTTTGAAATTTTGCAGAATTCCAACGCGAATTGGAAAAGTTGTTTGCTAGGCACACCCAAGGACAAGCCCTAGATAACAAACTACTGTCCCTCAGACAGGAAAACCATGATCTGCTGACTTATATTGCCACCTTTAATCGTCTCGGAGCACAGACCAATTGGCCCGAAGAAAAGAGGACCACACTGTTTTATCGGGGATTGCCTGGGGAACTAAAAGATGTGCTAGCCCACGTGGTTAACCCCATGAGTGTTGTGCGAAGTACATCAATGTCATGGTACAATTGCACCATAGGTTAACGGACCGAAAAATGGACCGCACAAGAACTGAAGGGAGGTCGGTCTATATGCGACCCCGGGACAATCAAGTCAAAACTCATGAACCAACCGAACCTATGCAGATTGGGGGATTGCGGGCTCTTATCTCCAAGGCGGATAGAGAAAACAGGAGACAACAACAACTCTGTTTATAATTCGGCAGGGCAGGACATTTCCTCCAGGATTGCCCAATAAAACCTCCCAAGAAAATAGTGGGTGCAACGGACAACGGCAACGATGAAAAAGATCAAACCCCGGAAAACTCCAACGCCCGACAAGCGTAGGGGTCCACTTGTCGAGCAGAATGAAGAAAGTTGTACAGACCTCACACCTGGTCATCCCGGTACTCTTGGTCAAGAATGCGCCCATAGCTGCTACAACAAAGGCATGAAGAACCTCAAAGTCAAGACAAAACCTATCCTGGGACTTTCTAGTGCCCTACCCCCTGAATATCTGGACTATCAGGATGTGTTCCAAAAGAAGCAGGCAAACACCCTGCCTCCACATAGGCCTTACGACTGTCAAATCGAACTGATCCCTGGAGCACAAATCCCTTGCAGTCGAATTTATACTATAACCAAGCAAGAAAATCAACATCTGAGGACCTACCTAGATCAGTACCTAGCCAACGGATTCATCCGCCCGTCTAAGTCTCCTGCCTCCTCGGCTCTCTTCTTCGTACCCAAGAAGGAGGGCGACCTCAGAACATGTATCGATTATAGGGCACTGAATTAAATCACAGTTAAAAACAGATATCCTCTGCCACTCATCCCCGAATTGCTCGATCAGGTAAAGAATGCTCGAATCTACAAAAAACTAGACCTACGAGGAGCCCATCACCTTGTGAGAGTTAAAAGGGAAGATGAATGGAAGACTGCATTCCGAACCAAATATGGGCTATTCGAGTATCAGGTGATGCCCTTTGGATTATGCAATGCACCAGCTCTGTTCCAGTTCTTCATAAACAATGTGCTCCACGAATTGTTGGACGTCTGCGTCCTCATTTACATCGAAAACATTCTTATTTACTCCACGTCCAAGGAAGACCATGTTGGCCATCTAAGAGCGGTTCTGGAAAAGCTTTGACAGCATTTGTTGTTTGCCAAATTAAAAAAATGCTTCTTCCATGGCACGGAAGTGGAATTTTTGGGCTTCATGCTTACCCCACGAGGAGTGCATATGGACACACGTAAGGTGGACGCTATTCTTCAGTGGCCATCCCCAACAACTACCAAAGGAGTGCAAAGGGTGCTCAGATTTGCCAATTTTTACAGACGGTTTATCCCTAGATTTTCACAGATCGTCCACCTAATCACGTCTCTACCAAGAAAGAACAAAACATTGTTCTGGTCTTCGGAAGCAGAAAACGTTTTCCAGGAATTAAAACAGGCCTTTACCTCAGCACCAGTTCTTTGACATCCCCGACCTGATCTGCCTTACGTGGTTGAAACAGACGCCTCCAGTGTGGCCCTGGGGGCAGTATTACCACAAAAGGACCCGGAGATGTGACAGCTACATCCCATAGCATTTTGGTCCCGTAAGTTTTCTGCACCAGAATTGATCTATGAAATCACTGACAAGGAACTACTAGCAATTAAGGGAGCCCTCAAAACCTAGAGACACTATCTTCTAGGGGCAAGACACACGGTCACTGTTATTACAGATCACCGTAATCTGCAATATTTGAAAACTGCTAAGGCCCAATCTTCGCGTCATCCTCGCTGGGCTCTTTTCTTTGCCGAATCCGATTTCGTTATTACTTACAGACCAGGACTGTGTAACGAAAAAGCTGACACCCTATCTAGTGTGGGAGAGGATAAAGACACCATCACACCATCTGAACCAGTGGCCATTATTCCCGTAGAATGGATTCAAAACCAGATCGCTGCAACCACCTGCTGGGAAGACTTGAAGGCCGATCTCCAATCTCGAATGGACCAGACAGCCCAACAGGAATGGATGAGTAAGGGAGACCAGTACTCCATCAAAGATCACTTACTCTATTTTCAGGGAAGACTATATATCCAGGACAATGAAGTACAAAACAAAATAATAGCCAACTACCACAAGTCGTTAGTGGAAGGACATCCTGGAATTGCTAAGACTCGAGCCAAGATCCAAAAGAACTATTGGTGGCCTACCTGGAGAAAAGATGTTGCCCAGTTTATTGCAACTTGTGGTGTTTGCGTGCAACACAAATTCCAGAAGTTAAGTCCCGCAGGGTTGTTGCGTCCATTAACGGTACCCCCAGCACCATGGCATACACTGTCTATGGACTTTATTACCGATCTGCCACCCTACGACACGTTTAATACAATCCTGGTCGTGGTAGACCTATTATCCAAGATTGCGCATTTTATTCCACTAAAGGCGCTTCCCACTGCTGCTACTCTAGCCACAGTATTTTTGGAGCAAATTGTCAAATTACACGGTTTCCCGTCTGCATTGATTTCAGACCGTGGAACTCAATTAGTCTCAGCCTTCTGGAGGAGGTGTTGTAAGATAGCCCAAATCGACCTTCATTTATCCACGAGTCACCATCCCCAAACCGATGGTCAAACGGAAAGGACCAATCAAACTCTGGAGAAATAACTGAGGTGTATGTTGCAGCAGACTGAAGGGTCCTGGAAAAGCATTCCCTGGTTAACGGAATTTGCCTACAATAACTCTATCCATACTAGCACAGGACAGACGCCGTTCTACACAATGAACGGTCGGCATCCTCGGACATCTTCCTTTGATCTGCTTGACGAATTGAAAATGCCGGCAATCACCTCTTTACATAAGACCATTACTCAGTCCCTTAAAGAAGCTACCGAGAACTTGAACTGAGAAAAAGGAACAACAAAAAAAGTTTGCGGACAAACATAGAAGAGAAGCCCCACATTACCAAGTCAGAGACAAAGTATGGTTGGCATCCAAAAATATCCCATTAAAGGGGCCTCGGGCCTTCCGTCCAAGATACCTCAGACCTTATCCCATCAAAGCCATCATTAACCCTGCTGCCATGAAATTGGATTTTCCATATGCGAATCCACCCGGTGTTCCATGTTTCCCTCCTAAAACCAATGAAACCAGACACTCGGATCCCAACACCACCTGAGCCTGAGTTCATAGAAGGAGAACCAGAATATGAAGTCAAGGGCATTCTGGATTCCAAGGTAGTGCGATCAAAAATGTACTACTTGATTGACTGGGAGGGTTATGGACCTCAAGATCGCACATGGGAACCCGCTGAATTTGTCCATGCTCCACGACTAGTCAAACAATTCAATCGGAACAATCCAACCAAACCAGGACCAGGAAGGGGAACGCCCGTGAGAGGGGCCTTGAGGGGGAGTGCTGTCATGGCCACTAGTTGAGGGCCATTACTTTCCTCATCCAAAGGGTCCAAATGAACCCAGTCCTGGCGCCTTTGGCACCAGGCTCAAAAGAAAGTGTGCTCTGCACACTTTAAGTCCAGGGTACGTACATCCAGGCCGGGCGTGGCCATTAAAGAACATTGCAGGGCACGTGCAGAAGCCTGTGGGACTGGCAAGGTGGAGCCACAAGGCGGGACTAAAGGGGAGTGGCTGGGGCCAGGCTATTTAAGGCAGCCCCACTCGCATGCAGGCACTTCGCGTTAGTCTGCTGTCTGCAGCGTAACGCTTACCGCCGTCCTGAAGTGCTCTTACCTGTTTCCAGCTCATCATCTCAACAAGCTTCTCTTCAGACTCCAGAACATCTTCAGCACGCATTTTACCTGAATCCAGCCACACCATCGGTCGAAGCGCAGCTCACCTGATTCCAACACAGCATCTTCAGCACGCATCTTACCTGAGTCCAGCCACACAATCGCTCGAAGCGCAGCTTACCTGTCTCTGCAATCCCATCACCTGCAGCGCATCACATCTTACCTGATTCCCGTAGTCATCGGAGTCGGGTGCATCCTCACCTGTTCCGAGTTTCCAACTACGCGGGAGCCTTCGTCTCATCCAGCATCCTTTCGGCACCATCCATCCAGCACCGGCAGGTCTTCGGATAGCTGCTCTCCATTGGACGTCACAAAGCCATCCCTGTAAGAGAAAAGAAATGTACAAGGTTGGAAACTGCATAAATATCTTACGCTTGTCTGCGCAACACATAAGCCTTGCATTCAACCTTGAAACCCTACTTACCTTATAATTGGGGACCGCACAATTCCCTCTGGCACCATTTGGACACGCTTCCATCACTGCGACTCTGCGTGCCATCTTCACACCTATTGAGGATTAAAAAGACATTACAAAGGTTACGGACAATAATCATTGGTAAAAGACATTGGAAAAGGATGCGGACAATAATCATTGGGAAAAGACATTGGAAAAGGATACAGACAATAATCATTCTTGCGAACACTTACCTTCAAAGTGGTTTGGTCACAGCCGGTCTGGGCCACCACACACACTGACCAAAGGAGCAACTAGGTCCATCAATGGTGCCCCTGATGAGGAGAAGCAGGATGGAGAGCTCAGCCTTACAAGAAAACAGGTGAGACTATATGGGTAAACGCATGCTCATCTCATTCTGGAATGAAGGGTTTGAGGGGGATCACAACCCATCCACAGCATTCTCACTGCCTCTCGTCGTCTCCCAGGGGCAGTGCCAGCAACCAGAGCAGTCCACACTACAGCATCTGGGGAAAGAGGCTGATCCAGGGGAGCCAAGGCCAGGGAGGGCTCCAACCGTGGCCCAATGTCCCCGCAGTGACCAGGTGTGCGTAACAGACTTGGAAAGCAGAGTCGACCACTGGAATGAAAGAACGAAGAGGAGAGGAAGGAAGAGGACTGCTGCAACTCCTGGACGACCAGTGAAGCCCTGTGCAGGTCCGAATTGCCTGAAACTCCGACGACAGAGAAGCCCTTCAAGGTTAACTTCTTCTCTTGAGTTTGGTGGAAACAACCAACTCGCAAGCCACCTAGACACCGTCCTATTCTGGTGGAATTTTCATGAGAGTGCTGTTGAAAACCGGACAGCCAGAGGAAAGGAAACCAGCTCATGGACTTTAAGGCACTCACACCTTAAACCGACGTCTTGCTAAAGCTTTTGGGACCTTCCCTTGGCAGTGCAGGAACCTTCCAATGTCCTCCTTCTTGTCCCCATGACTGTAGGTCAGGAACAGCGAGATCTGTTCAAACTGCCAGGAACAATTGCCTCAGCTACTGCTTTCTTCATTGACAAGGTACTGTGCAAACGCGGTCCGGAAATCTTTTCGGCCATCGAGAAAGTGCGTGAAACTTTCCTTAACTATGAAGTCTTGTTCTTGCCTAAACATTCGTCAAACTTTTCACCTAGCCAAATCCTTTATAACGCTGTGGCAAAGACTTAACCGTTATATACCAGAACTGTGCTATCCTATACAAAAGACTCTGAACCATTGACTTTGGCCCAGACCTATTGAGAAGAATTGGTGGTTGTATTTAACTGAAATCCTTTGCCCTGCCTATGAATGTATTTGTGCTGTCTATCCTTATAACCTTGTCTTTTCCCTCCATTATTAAGTATCTGAAGTGCCATTTTGCTCCCACTTCATGCTAAACGTGTTCATTTACTTACCGGTTGGATTTTTGTGTGTGATATTGAGCTGCTTATGCTAGAGTAATGTTTTGTAACTGACTGAGTAAATAAATGTATATTCTTTTACCAAGAAACCTTGAGTAAGTGTTTACTTGAATCACTGTATTGGTTGGTCCTTTGTATAACTTGTTCTACTGCTCACTTAAACTCTTGAGATAAGTCTGGCTGCTCAGCCATCGCTACCACTTTACTGTGTAGTACAGGCTTGTACCATAGGTGAAATTGTGCTTACACTTGTAGTCCTAATTGCCTGTAGTGGTCCCCAAGGTATCTCGTCCTTGGCATTCCCTCCCGGGTGCCAAGGACGTGATAGCTCGTCCTTTTTGGCACCTTGTTTTGAGCAATCCCTGCAAAACAGGGATCGCTCAAAACTATAATCCAACCCCCGGGCTATGTGAGGGGGAGGTCCCTCCTCACTGCCCGGGGGATGGATTACCTTCAGTTTCACATCGGCGTGCGTAATGCACGCCGACATGAAACTGAAAGTAATTTTCACTGCGGTAGCCATTTCGGGCTGCCGCAGTGAAAATGAAAGATGAGTCTCCACCTTTCTCCCCCTTGATCTCCAGCTGTATTTCAAGCCGGAGGTCGAGGGAGGTGTCATTGGAAAGGGTAGACTCCCCCTTTCCAACAAAACCTTTTGTGAAAACATTGCTGGTTCTGGATCGGGCTCAGATTGCGGCCAGCAATGCCACTGGACCACAAGGGATCTGTTTTAGAAGCGGGGGGAGGGGTGGCTGATTACTAGGTAAGCCTCCCCCTCCCCCCTGGTCCCAAAGCATGGTGCCACAGGTATGGAGACCCCTGGAGCCAGATGGGCGATCATCTGCCCCCACGGGGGGGGTAATTAGAAATAAAATTTAAAAAATAAAAAGCATGAACCAGGGATGGGTCTGGGGGGCCACTAGGCACCAGGGATTGTTTTTGTTCAAGAAAGGGTGGTGGCCCTCTCCCTCCAACCCCAAGTGGAAACGGGTGCACCCTTTGTAGTCCTCCCCGGGGGCAGATTCTGCCCCCAGGCAGGAGTACATGAGTTGGCCCTATTCAATTCGAGGGGGGAGGGCCATCTGCCCCCATCTGCCCCTAGGAAATGGGCCCAAAGGGAGAAAAAAAAATATCATGGATAGTTTTGGGGGGAGTGCCCCCCTCACTAGACCACCAGGGAATTGTTTTTATGGAAAGGGGTGTCCCTTCCTGCAACCACTCAAAATGGACTGGGGGTCATGTCATGCAACCCTCCCCGGGGGCAGTTATCTGCTCCTAGGAAGGGGCAGCTGACCCCAGGGAGGGCTGCATGAGATGCCCCCCTCTTCTCCGTCCCCGGGGAAGACTGAATGAGATGCCCCCTGTATTCGGTGTGGGGGCTTGAGTGCCACCCCCCCCCCTTGACATTAGAAAATTCCCTGGCGGTTTAGGGTGCCCATCAGCACCCACTAAAGTGTAGTTTGCCATTTTCAATTTTTTTCTTTGTTTACCAAACTTCCCTTGGCGCAGATGGGCACATTAGTGTGCCAATCTGTCCCCAGGGTGTCCAATCTGTCCACCCTTGGGCCTAGGGTGTCGAAGTCAGCAAGGAAAACAGGGAACACCATGCATTTCCCAAAAGAGGGCACACGTGGGAATCCGCACAGGTATGACTTGGGCAAATCGCCCCAGAATGGATTACCCAGAACCCCCGGCAAATTCCAAATTTGGGGAAAAAACACAATTTTCTGCACATTTCACTTTGGTCACCCACAGAAAAACGCTGCCAACAACACATGGCCTACCATGCCGCATTCCCACAGGTGTACCGACAAAAACGCTACCTCACATGTGTCGGTGCACCTACTGGGGGCAAACGGGGAAGCCTAAAACACGGCTAACCCCAAGTCTTTTCGCACAGCAAAATTTCAGGAATTTTGCTCAAGCGCACACCATACAGATTTAGGCCTAGGGGGTCCCAGCCAACAAGGAAAACTGGGAACCCTATGCATTTCTGAAAAGAAGACACCCATGGGAATCCACAGAGGTCTGCCTTGAGCAAATCGGCCTGCATTTATTACTCAGAACTGTTAGGCAGAATCCTGCGCAGTTCCCTTGGGGACCGCTGCAAAAAGATTAAGACTACAGGAGTAAGAAGTAAACCCGATTGATAGCAGTCTGCACCACCCAGATTTACCTGGTAGCTGTGGCTGAGTAGTCAGACTTCTCTCAAGAAGAGTAAGGCAGTATATAGAGTATACACAATAGGGCCAAAAACAGAGTGGAACAAGCAAACACTGACCAGAGCTTTGTATCAAAAGTGTATAATTATTTATTTAAAACACACTTTAGGTAATATACTAACACTCTAAATCAAAAGCAAGTTCAAACACAGTCAGATAAAGTATAAACACCTCCCTTGATAACTATTAGACAAGTCAGGGTTAAAACACCACCAAAATGCCAAGTGCAAAGACATCCTACAAACTGGCTTTCAAAGAAATGGCACCACAGCAATTAACATCCTGATAATTAACACCTTTAAAGCAAAAGTAAAAGAAGGGGCACCGAAGATCTATCTGGCTTTTGTAGATTTGTCAAAAGCGTTTGACAAAATAGACAGGAATTTGCTATGGAAAAAACTCAAAGCCTGGGAGTGTCCCCAAACTGTGCTTGACCCTCTCAGAGCGCTTCACTCACACACAACCGTAAGAGTGAAGCTAAATCAACAGGGAAATCTATCGGACGAGATCCAGGTGAAAAGGGGAGTTAAACGGGGTTGCCCTCTTGCGCCCGCTCTCTTTATCGCATTCCTGGGAGACTTGCAGTACTCGGAAGAAAATATCAGGACGTTTCCACCAAAAATAGGAAAATCCATCATCCCTCGTCTCTTATATGCGGACGATGTAATCCTGATCGACCAAACCAAAGTGGGGCTTCAGCGTAAGTTAACAAATCTGGCACAATACATCGAAGAAAATCAGCTGGAGATAAACAAAAAAAAATAAAATTATGATATTTTAGAATAACCCGAAAAAATCTGCAAACATGGAGTTGTGGCACTTATACGACATCAAAATTGAAAAAGTCAAAAACATCAGATACTTGGGGTTTGAATTAGACAACTCATTAACGGACCAGGCAATGCAAGCAGTACTCTGGGAAAAAGCGAAAAGATTGACAGCGCAAATGAGAACCCTTCATAGGAAGTTCGGCAAATTTTCGCTAAACCCAGCTATTAACTTCTACAAAATGAAACTTGTGCCGACGCTTGCTTTTGGAATGGAGGCCTCACTCTGTATTCCCCAGATGATATGGGTCAAAATAGAAGGTTTGGTCTGGAAAGCCGTCCTGGGGCTCCCAAAATCGACCTCAATGGCGGCTATCCGAAGGGAACTAGGACTAGTCTCGCTAGCCTTGACTATTGACTTCAGCGCAATGAGACTTGTCAGAAAAATTATTTTGGCTGATTCCCTTCCCATTTATTCATTAATCAAAGAAGAATTGGAAAACGGTAACTGCATTGAATTTAAAAAGTGGGCCAAAATCAGAAAAGAAAGGTTGTCAGATATACTGTGCACAGAAACAGATTTAAAAGAAAACCCTGATAAAATCAAACGTAAACTCGAAGAAATGGACTGGATTAAAACAATACAGACAGCAGCAGATAACAAACTTTTACGCCACCTTCCTCCCACGTTTAACAAACCAAAAGTCCCAATGAATTATGTCAGCAAATTTCCAGAGAAAAAAAAAAGATTCTTGTTTATGAAAACGAGATTAAATGTACTTCTGACTAAAGAAATCCTCGCAATTCGAGGTGTGGTGGAAAATCAGACCTGTCGACTATGCAAAAATACGGAGAGGGTAGAAACCCTCAGACATTTGGTTCTCAATTGTCCCATCACTGAAAAAAACAGAACTACTTACCTTTTGCCGCTGATCACGAACCCATGGATGATCCATGAAGAAGACTTGTGGAATAGACTGATTTCTGGAGAAACCATAAGGTGGACGGTGGCTATGGCTAACCTAATCGAATTGGCTTTCAAACAGATCAACGAGGCCTCACGCACGGATGCTACTTCAACGTAGTCAGTTATGTAGCCCAAACAGTCAAGTGTCTTCTGGGCCTCTCTGTTATACTGCAGACAACCAGTTTGATCTGTGGGAAGCCTTTTTCCGAAGAAACCTGAGATGAAACTCTTGAATTTTCTGAACAGAGAACTGAATGCACCTTTTGATAAAATTACAGGTTTTACCTGAATACAAGTCAAATAAATAAAAATAAAAAAATACCACTATTTGTTAAAACAGATGTAAGCGCGTAACCTAGATGGCACTCCAATAGTTAGGTTAAAGGGAGAGAAAAAGGCAGAGCATAAAAATAAAACAGTTCCCAACACTTTTATCAGTCCAAAGCAAGTCAGTGAAGGCAGTATACACTGTACAGCTAAAGTTCATAGGCCAGGCCCACTTTAAATGGAGCAAAGCAAAATGTGCCCAGGATCACATGGTTTAAAATGCACTAAAAGTATTTGCAGAGTGTTCAAAAGAGGTTGGGGTGGTTCAAGGAGTTAGAAGGTCTGGGTCCAACCCAGTTGGAAAGCCAAGGATTTAAGGGTCACCTTTAGCAATCCGAAGAAAGGGAGGCCAGGTGGAACACAGTACCTTAAAGAGAGAGTAAGCTCCAGCGGAGGCAGTTGTTCCTGGCAGTGGATGCAAGTCGTGGATTTGACCAGGGGAAGAGAAGATCTCGTTGAGGAGGAAACTTGGAGCATGTGTGATTGACAGCTAGGCTGATGAATGGGGGTTTTGCTGCATAAAAGCAGGGCCTTTGGGATTGGAACTTCAGAAGTCGCCACAGGACCTAAGAATCCGAAGAGGGAAGAAGCTGAGCCATCTGCAACGACGACACCACTGGTGAAGCCCTGCTGCAGCCACCTCACCACTTTCCCGAAGAGAAGATCTTCTGCTGGACGAGTCTTCTTCCTCTGAGCTGGTGGGACCAACCAGTTCACCCTTTTCGCCTTCCAAAAACGTCTCTTGGTCGAATCGCCCGTGCCAAGCAACCCGGCGGCCGGATAGCCAAGCTCACCACTTTTGACCGTGAATAAAAGGACCGCACCTTTTAATCGGGAACTCCACGGCTGGTTTCATCCCTGTGCAGTGCAACAACTCCACGTTTCCTCCTCGACGAGATCTTCTCTTCCACTGGTTGGAACCACAAACTTCAATCACTGCCAGGAACAACTGCCCCCGCTGGAGCTTCCTTTCTCTTTAAGGTACTGTGTCCTGCCTGGCCTCCCTTTCTACAGATTGCTAAAGCTGACTCTTAAATCCGTGGCTTCTAAACTGGGTTGGCCTCAGGCCTTCTAACTATATCTTTTGAATCACCCCAACCGCTTTTGAACCCTTTGCAAAGACTTATAGTGCTCTTTAAACCGTGTGATCCTGGGCACATTTCGCTTTGCTCCATCTAAAGTGGGCCTGGCCTATGAACTTTGGCTGTACAGTATAACCTGCCTTTCAACCCTTGCTCTGAACTCTTAAAAGTGTTGGGAACTGTTTTATTTCTATGCTCTTCCTTTTTCTCTCCCTTTAACTGAATTATTGGAGGGCCATCTAGGTTACACGCTCACATCTGTTTTTACAAATAGTGGTGTTTTGACCTAGACTTGTTTGATAATCATTAAGGGAGGTGTGTATACTGTACCTGACTGTGTTTTAACTTGATTTCTATTGAGAGTGCTAGTATATGACTTAAAGTGTGATTTGAATAAATAATTATATACTTTTTATACAAAGCTCTGGTCAGTGTTTGTTTGCTCTACTGTGTTTTTGGCCCTATTGTGTATACTCTACATACTGCCCTATTCTTCTTGAGAGAGGTCTGGCTGCTCAGCCCCAGCTACCAGGTAAATCTGGGTGGTGCAGACTGCTACCAATTGGGTTTATCAACTGGGTTTGCTGCTTAGTCCTGTAGTGTTAATCTTTTTGCAGTGTTCCCCAAGGAAACTGCACAGGATTCTGCCTAACACTGGTGTACAGCGGTGGGATTTGTATTGAGTATATATTTTAGAGTGTTTCTAAATACTTTAGTGCAACTAACCACAAAGCTTAGCACTGTAAAAGCTATTTTTTTAACAAGCCAACTATGGAAAGTTACAGCCAGGAGCCCCTTTCTGCAAAAACTGCTGATTGTTTAAGAGTTATTTGTAGACATAAGGATCTCCCTCTAAAGGGTAAGAAAATGGAACTAATAGAAATAATGTTAGAAAACCAAAATCTGCGTAGTGGTTCAGATGAGCCTACCTCCCCAGCAAATGTAGACAACAGTAATGATGGTAATATGGATCAAAGTATTGATAATGTTGTTGTAGATTCAAAAGAGGAAAGTGAGACTAATATAACTGTCCCCACTGGCCCTCTGCCTGCTCTAGCACCTCAAGCTATGTCTACTGGACCTTTGTCAGGTCCCACATTAAGTGGCGAATTCATTGAACTGGAAAAAATGAGACTTCAATTAGAGTTCAAAAGAATTAGTGCCCAATCTGAACAAAAGCACCAAGAAATAAGGCTCAGAGAAATGGAGCTCAAGCATGAGCTAGAGATGAAGAATTTGTCTGTTGAAAATACTTCTCTACCCGGATCCTCTAGGAGTTCCAGTCCCAAAAGACCCTGGATGCCTAAAGAGATTGTGGGTATGTATGAACCTAAGTTGGATGTGTTGGATTGGTTGGCTATGTTTGAATATAATCATGGGCTCCAGGACATCACCGGGAATCAGTTGCTTCCTTGGTTGTTCTCTAGGCTCCCCCCTGTTGCATCTGATGTGGTAATGGATTTGGGGGATGTGGATAGGATGGACTATGAATGTGTGAAGCTAGCTTTGATAGGTAGATTTGGTAAGAACCCTTCCCAGTACCTTAAGAGGTTTAGGACCCTCAAAAGCATGATGGTACCCCTTGGGCTAACTGGGTGAATGAAAGTTTGAAGAACTTAGAGGGATGGATTAAGGGTTACAGAGTGAGCACTTATGAGGTAATGAGAAATCTTGTGATGTTGGAGTCAATTTATAATGCCTGCTCTCCTGAGCTCAGACAGCACTTAGCTGATTCAAAGGAAATAGATCCTAGGAAGCTAGCTAAGGCTGCTGACTTGTGGGTTGCCAACAGGGCTACTCACAAGGATTCAGGGGTCACTCAGAAAAAGGATGAGGGAAAGCAGCGACCAAAAGTGAATCCAGAGAATTCTAATACCTCCCATACCAAAGAGGGCCACAAACAACAAAATAACCAGGGTAAACCATCAGGGAAAACCCATCAGGCTAGTGTCCCTTCTGGTCCCAGACCAGAAGGAGGTCAAAGCAAACCTCCATTCCAGAGAACATTTGGAACATGCTATATCTGTGGGGCAACTGACCACATCAAACGAGATCCCAGATGTAAGGGTAAACCTGCTGTGATCAGCACAGTCTCCTTAGCCTTCACTCCTGTGGAGGAAGAACAAGTGGCTAGTGCTCACTTTGAAGTATTTGCTGAAGAACCTTTGAGTCTTCAAGCAACTGTATTCTTAGAGCCTATGGGTCTGGTTAGCAGCCAGAATAGGGAAATCTATGACTCCCTACCAGCCAACTCTAAAATATATTATATGGACAGTGTTCGGGTCAATGGCCAGGATACTCCTGCCAGGAGAGACACTGGGGCTAACAGAACAGTAGTGGATGAAAGCTTTTTCAAACCTGAGGATGTGGCTAAGGCAAGCAAAGGTCCCACTATAAACTCTGGAGGCCCTGTCCAGATGGTTCCTATTCTACCAGCCCTCATTCAGTGTAATAACATGACAGTGAGGATCCCTGTCAGTGTTCAGACTGAGATACCTGGGAGAGTCCTGTTGGGGAATGATCTAAAATCTCTAGGAGTAGTATCCAGTACCCCCAGGCCTCCCAGTATGGAGCCACAGAACCTAACCAAATTGGCTAGAGAGGCGACCTTAAGGGACCACTCTAAGCCTGTGGGAACCTCTACTGAGAACCCCACTACAAGCCCTGGTGTTAGTGAGTTCACCTCTAACCCAGGCACATTTCAGGCTAAAATGTTAGGGAAATGGGAGCCCAAACCAAGCTCCATCATTGTTCCCCAAGTTTTAGAGTCTCTGACTCCTCCTGCTCCTGAGGAAGAGGTGGATAGACCAACTGGACCCCTACCTAGGCCTAAGAGAACTGGTAATTCTCATTGCTGGTGGAAAACCAGGAAAGAAAAGTCTAAGGCCAGAAATCTTCAGACTGTTGGACCTTCTACTGAAGACTCCAACCCAAATCCTAGTATTGGGAGTGCAGCTCCTAAAGTAGGTGAGGTAAGATCTAAGAGGAATGGGAAGCAGGTACAATGCCTAAACCCAACCCCTCCAACCAAGAGGCCTGAGATCCAATCTGCTCCCAACAGAGAGGTAGTGAGGAACCTTGGAGGCCCCTCTAGATCTAAGGGAATACTTTATAAGGATCTCTTGAAAAAGCCTAACACAGGTTCAGAAGTTGTACCAACATCTGAGGGACTGGTCAACCAGATCCCCTATAGATTTAAAAAGGAAGATGTTCCTCAAAGGGTTTGTAGGTCATATAGCTTACAAAGGAAAACCTTTGATTTTACCATTGAACACAAGTCAAGGTGTCACCACCTAAATGCTGATGGTCTCTCTAGGGTGTTTTTTAACCGACTAGAGGTATGAGATTCATCCAGGAGTGGATTCAATCCTCCTGTCCCTTAGTCTGGGGGTGGGGCGAGTGTTAGGGAGAATTCTCTTATAAGGATAATTTCCCAAACCTAGTGAGTCCCCCAGCAGCTTTGCTGGATTTTTGGGGTTTGTTTTTTTCTCTTGCTAAGAGTGAGACTCTTTTTACTCCCACTCTTAGGCATGATTTGAGGTATGTCTTTGACTTGTTATGTGCTTATGGGCTATGGGGTCTCTTTTTACCTCCATAGGGTATCATCTGTTTTTTGGTATGTGTGTTACACAGCACCCTCAGTGCAGTAATACAGGGGTATCACAGTGTCCCCAAACATAGACTCCATACTCTGGGACTGACTACTGTCTCCGAGGGCATGTAAAGTCACCATTGGCTTTACAAGTCCAAAATTGTGAACAGACCAGTACAAACCATCATATTGTGGAAGTACTGGTAAGGGGTCATACGATTGCCACTGGGTCTGTTTTCAAGTGGGCACTGTCCAGTGCCCCCCTGGTCGAGTTTCTGGCTGGTGGCAGTGGTTACCACGCAAAATATTCCACCAGAATATTCTCTATGGGATTTTCACATTGATTTTAAAAGCACCACTTTTTTGGTGCAATGTTAAAGATACTGCCGGTTTATTCATTTGATATTAAATCACCGGTTGGGTCTTTTTGCCAGAACTCAATTCTAAAATGGTGTTTGTGTCCGTCTCTGTAACTCTGACCAAGGTCGAGCCCTTTGTTCCACTTTTTGGCGGGCTTCTCCACAGAAGCCCTCCAAATGGTGCCACTCGGTCTGGGTTCCACAGAAAGGGTGGATGGGGGAATTGGCACCCTGGACTGCATTGCCTCGGCAACCCAAGTAGCACTCTACTCTGATTAGCCCAGTGGTGAGCCGCCCGGCTCACCACTTAGCATGTGTGATTGACAGCTAGGCGGATGAATGGGGGTTTTGCTGCATAAAAGCAGGGCCTTTGGGACTGGAACTTCAGAAGTCACCACAGGACCTAAGAATCCGAAGAGGGAAGAAGCTGAGCCATCTGCAACGACGACACCACCGGTGAAGCCCTGCTGCAGCCACCTCACCACTTTCCCGACGACAAGAGAAGATCTTCTGCTGGACGAGTCTTCTTCCACTGTGCTGGTGGGACCAACCAGTTCACCCTTTTCACCTTCCAAAGACGTCTCTTGGTCTAATCCCCCATGCCAAGCACCACAGCGGCTGGATAGCCAAGCTCACCCTTTGACCGCGAATAAAAGGACTGCACCTTTTAATCGGGAACTCCGCGGCTGGTTTCATCCCTGTGCAGTGCAACGACTCCACGTTTCCTCCTCGACGAGATCTTCTCTTCCCCTAGTCATAACACGAACTTCAATCACTGCCCGGTACAACTGCCCCCCTGGAGCTTCCTTTCTCTTTAAGGTACTGTGTCCTGCCTGGCCTCCCTTTCTACAGATTGCTAAAGGTGACCCTTAAATCCTTGGCTTCTAAACTGGGTTGGCCCCAGGCCTTCTAACTATATCTTTTGAATCACCCCAACCTCTTTTGAACACTCTGCAAAGACTTTTAGTGCACTTTAAAACGTGTGATCCTGGGCACATTTTGCTTTGCTCCATCTAAAGTGGGCCTGGCCTATGAACTTTGGCTCTACAGTATAACCTGCCTTTCTCCCCTTGCCCTGAACTCTTAAAAGTGTTGGGACCTGTTTTATTTCTATGCTCTGCCTTTTTCTCTCCCTTTAACTGAATTATTAGAGGGACATCTAGGTTACGCGCTCACATCTGTTTTTACAAATAGTGGTGTTTTGACCTAGACTTGTTTGACAATCATTAAGGGAGGTGTGTATACTTTACCTGACTGTGTTTTAACTTGCTTTTCTTTGAGAGTGCTAGTATATGACTTAAAGTGTGTTTTAAATAAATAATTATATACTTTTTATACAAAGCTCTGGTCAGTGTTTGTTTGCTCTACTGTGTTTTTGGCCCTATTGTGTATACTCTACATACTGCCCTATTCTTCTTTAGAGAGGACTGACTGCTCAGCCACAGCTACCAGGTAAATCTGGGTGGTGCAGACTGCTACCAATTGGGTTTACTGCTTACTCCTGTAATCTTAATCTTTTTGCAGTGTTCCCCAAGGGAACTGCTCAGGATTCTGCCTAACACTTGTCAAGAACACTGTCCATGTAATATATTTTAGATTTGCTGGTAGGGAGTCATATATTTCCCTATACTGGTTGCTAACCAGACCCATAGGCTCTAATGATACACTTGCCTGAAGACTCAAGGGTTCTTCAGCAAAGACTTCAAAGTGAGCACTAGCCACTTGTACTTCCTCCTCAGGAGTGAAGGCTAAGGAGACTGTGCTGATCCCTGCAGGTCTACCCTTACATCTGGGATCTCCTTTGATGTGGTCGATTGCCTTACAGACATAGCATATTCCAAATGCTCTCTGGAATGGTGGCTTGTTCTGATTTCCTTCTGGTTGGGGATCAGAAGGTACACTAGCCTGATGGGGGTTCCCTGGTGGCTTACCCTGGTTATTTTGTTGTTTGTGGCCCTCTTTGGTATGGGAGGTATTAGCATTCTCTGGATTTACTTTTGGTGGCTGCTTTCCCTCATCCTTTTCTGAATGACCCCTGAAACCTTGTGAGTAGCCCTGTTGGCAACCCACAAGTCAGCAGCTTTAGCTAGCTTCCTAGGATCTATTTCCTTTGAATCAGCTAAGTGCTGTCTGGCTCAGGAGAGCAGGCATCTTAAACTGACTCCAACATAACTATATTTCTCATTCCCTCATAAGTGTTCACTCTGTAACCCTTAATCCATCCCTCTAAGTTCTTCAAACTTTCATTCACCCAATTAGCCCAAGGGGTACCATCATGCTTTTTGAGGGTCCTAAACCTCTTAAGGTACTGGGAAGGGGTCTTCCCAAATCTAGCTATCAAAGCTAGTTTCACACATTCATAGTCCATCCTATCCACCTTCCCCAATTACATTACCACATCAGATGCAACAGAGGGGAGCCTAGAGAACCACCAAGGAAGCAACTGATTCTCTGTGATGTCCTGGAGCCCATGATTATATTCAAACATAGCCAACCAATCCAACACATCCAACTTAGGTTCATACATACCCACAATCTCTTTAGGCATCTGGGGTCTTTTGGGACTGGAACTCCTAGAGGATCCGGGGGGAGAGGTATTTTCAACAGACAATTTCTTCATCTCTAGCTCATGCTTGAGCTCCATTTCTCTGAGCCTTAGTTCTTGGTGCTTTTGTTCAGATCGGGCACTAATTCTTTGGAACTCTAATTCAAGTCTCATTTTTTTTAGTTCAATGAATGCAGGACTTAGTGTGGGACCTGACAAAAGTCCAGTAGACATAGCTTGAGGTGCTAGAGCAGGCAGAGGACCAGTGGGGGCAGTTACATTGGCCTCACTGTCCTCATCTGACTCTAAAACAATATTATCAACACTTTGATCCATATTAACTCCATCACTGTTGTCTACATTTGCTGGGGAGGTAGGCTCATCTGAACCACTACCCAGACTTTGGTTTTCTAACAATCTTTCTATCAGTTCCATGTTCTTGCCTTTTACAGGAAGATCCTTATGTCTACAAAGAACTCTTAAACAATCAGTAGTTTTTGCAGAAAGGGACTCCTGGCTGTAACTTTCCATGTTAGAAGATAAGCTTTTTAGAGCTAAGCTTTGTGGTTAGTTGCACCAAAGTATTTAGAAGCACTCTAAGATGTATACTCAATACGAATACCACCGCTGCACACCAGTGTTAGGCAGAATCCTGTGCAGTTCCCTTGGAGACCACTGCAAAAAGATTAAGACTACAGGAGTAAGCAGTAAACCCAATTGGTAGCAGTCTGCACCACCCAGATTTATCTGGTAGCTGTGGCTGAGCAGTCAGACTTCTCTCAAGAAGAGTAAGGCAGTATATAGAGTATACACAATAGGGCCAAAAACACAGTAGGCCTCATTACGACCCATGCGGTAACTTACCGCCTGGGCCGTGACTTTACCACCATGGCGTAAACTATGTTTACGCCATGGTGGTTGGCGGATTTACCGCCCCATTCCGACCTTGGCGGGGCGGTAAATCCCCATTTTCCCATTTACCCTTCCCCATTCCCATTTTGCCCCATAGGGCATAATGGGAGTGGGGAAGGCGTTAATTACGCCACCGTAAATTACGGTGGCGTAATTATCTCCATGGTCCCTTAGCGCCATGGATTTTAACACCTGCTAAAAGCAGGTGTTAAAACCTCCATGGCGCTAAGGGACCTCGTACTCAGGCGGTAAGGGTCGGCGCTGTTTACGCCGCCGTAAAACCCTTACCGCCTGAGTTGTAATGAGGCCCAGTGGAACAAGCAAACACTGACCAGAGCTTTGTATCAAAAGTATATAATTATTTATTTAAAACACACTTTAGGTAATACACTAACACTCTAAATCAAAAGCAAGTTCAAACACAGACAGATAAAGTATAAACACCTCCCTTGATAACTATTAGACAAGTCAGGGTTAAAATACCACTATTTGTTAAAACAGGTGGGGAAAGGGGTGAGGTTGTTGCAGAAGGGCTCCACCGGTGATGTCGTTGTTGCAGATGGCTCAGCTTCTTCCCTCTTCGGATTTCTTAGGTCCTGTTGTGACTTCTGAAGTTCCAGTCCCAAAAGCCCTGCTTTTATGCAGAAAAACCCCCATTAAACAGCCTAGCTGTCACTCAAACATGCTAAGTGGTGAGCCGGGCCCAACAGAGTGCGACTTGAGTTGCTAAAGCAACGCAGTCCAGGGTGCCAATTCCCCTCCCCACACATCCTGTGGAACCCAGACAGAGTGGCACCATTTGGAGGGCTTCTGCGGAGAAGCCCGCCAAAAAGTGGAAGAAAGGGCTCGACCTTGGTCAGAGTTACAAAGACGGACACGAACGCCATTTTAGAAAAGAGTTCTGGCAAAAAGACCCAACCGTGAATTTAATATTGAATAAATAAACCAGCGGTATCTTTAACATTGCACCAAAAAGTGGTGAGTTTAAAATCAATGGGAAAATCCCATAGGAAATATTCCGGTGGAATATTTTGCATGGTAACCACTGACACCAGCCAGAAACTCGGCAAGGGGGGACTGGACTGTGCCCCCTTGAAAACAGACCAAGGGGCAATATAATGAACCCATTCCAGTACTTCCACAATATGATGGTTTGTACTGGTTTTGTTCATAATTTAAGATTAGTAAAGTAAATGGTGACTTTACATGCCCTGGGAGACAGCAGTCAGACCCAGGGTTTGGAGTCTATGTTTGGGGGTCACTATGACACCCCTGTGTTACTGCACTGAGGGTGCTGTGTAACACATACACAAAAATCAGATGATACCCTATGGAGTAAAAGACCCCATAGCCCAAAATCACACAAATGGTCAGAGACATATCTCAAATCATGCCTAAGAGTGGGAGTAAAAGAGTCTCACTCTCAGCAGGAAAAAAAAAAACAAACCTCAGAAATCCAGCAAAGCTGCTGGGGGACTCACTAGGTTTGGGAAATTAGCCTTATAAAAGAATTCTCCCTAACAAGAACCCCCGGCAAAGTCCAAATTTGGGGGGGGGAAACACAATTTCTGCACATTTCACTCTGGTCACCCACCGAAACACACCGCCAATAACACATGGCCTACCGTCAAGCGTCCCCACAGGTGTCTCGATGAAAGCGGTACCTCACATGTGTGGGTGCATCTACTTGGGCGCATAGGGAGAAGCCTGAAACAGGGGTAACCTTAAGAGTTTTCGCACAGCAGAATTTCAGGAATTTGGCTCATGTGCACACCATACAGATTTGGGCCTAGGGTGTCGAAGCCACCAAGAAAAACTGGCAACCCCATGCATTTCTGGAAAGAGGACACCCGTGGGAAACCACAGAGGTCTGACCTGCGCAAAGCATCCCAGAATGTAGTACCCAGAAACCCCGACTAAGTGAAAATTGTGTTTTTTCCCAACTAATATCAAATTTTGTCAGGGATTGTGGGTAATAAATTATGAGCCAATTTGCGTAAGTCACACCTCTGTGGATTCCCACGGGTGTCCTCTTTTCAGAAATGCATGGGGTTCCCAGTTTTTCGTGGTGGCTTGGACACCCTAGGCCCAAATCTGTATGGTGTGCACATGAGTCAAAATTCTATAATTCTGCTGTGCGTAAAGACTGTGTTACCTGTGTTTTTTTGGCTTCTCCCATTGCCCCGAGGTAGGTGCACCCACACATGTGAGGTACCGTTTTCGTTGGGATACCTGTGGGAACATGGTACGGTAGGCCATGTGTTGTTGGAGCTATGTTGCGGTGGGTGAGCCGAGTGAAATGTGCGGAAAGTTTATTTTTTTCTCCCAAATTTGGACTTTGCTGGGGGTTCTGGGTAATAAATTATGGGCCGATTTGTGCAAGTCAGACCTCTGTGGATTCCCACGGGTGTCCTCTTTTCAGAAATGTATGGGGTTCCCAGTTTTGCTTGGTGGCTTGGACACCCTAGGCCCAAATCTGTATGGTGTGCACATGAGTCAAAATCCTGAAATTCTGCTGTGCAAAAAGACCTGAGGTTACTCGTGTTTTCGGCTTCTCCCTTTGCGCCCAGGTAGGTGCACCCACACGTGTGAGGTACCATTTTCGTCAGGACACCTCTGGGAACGTGGGACGGTAGGTCATGTGTTGTTGGCAGTATGTTTCGGTGGGTGAGCCGAGTGACATGTGTGAAAATTGTGGTTTTTTTGCCATATTTTGGGCTTTGCCTGGGATTCTGGGTAATACATTTCCGGCCGATTTGCGCAAGTCATACCTCTATGGATTCCCACGGGTGTCCTCTTTTCAGAAATGCATGGGGTTCCCAGTTTTCCTTGGTGGCTTGGACACCCTAGGCCCAAATCTGTATGGTGTGCACATGAGTGAAAATCTTGAAATTCTGCTGTGCGAAAAGGTTTGGGGTTACTCGTGTTTTCGGCTTCTCCCTTTCTGCCCAGGTAGGTGCACCCACAAATGTGAGGTACCATTTTCGTCAGGACACCTGTGTGAACGCAGGACAGTAGGCCATGTGTTGTTGGCGGCATGTTTCGGTGGGTGAGCCGAATGACATGTGCGGAAATTTTATTTTTTTCTCCCAAATTTGGACTTTGCCGGGGGTTCTGGGTAATAAATTATGGGCCGATTTGTGCAAGTCAGACCTCTGTGGATTCCCACGGGTGTCCTCTTTTCAGAAATGCATGGGGTTCCCAGTTTTCCTTGGTGGCATGGACACCATAGGCCCAAATCTGCATGGTGTGCACTTGAGTCAAAATCCTGAAATTCTGCTGTGTGAAAAGACTTGGGGTTACTCATGTTTTTGGCTTCTCCCTTTGCGCCCAGGTAGGTGCACCCACACATATGAGGTACCATTATCGTCGGGACACCTGTGGCAACGCGGGATAGTAGGCCAAGTTGGTTGGCGGCGTGTTTCGGTGGGTAAGCCGAGTCAAATGTGCGGAAATTGTGGGTTTTTTCCCCCATATTTGGACTTTGCCGGGGGTTCTGGATAATACATTCTGGGCCGATATGCACAAAATAGATGTCTGTGGATTCCCACGGCGTCCTATTTTCAGAAATGCATGGGGTTCCCAGTTTTGCTTGGTGGCTTGGACACCCTAGGCCCAAATCTGTATGGTGTGCACATGAGTCAACATCCTGAAATTCTGCTCTGCGAAAAGACTTGGGGTTACTTGTGTTTTCGGCTTCTCCTGTTGTGCCTAGGTAGGTGCACCCACAAATGTGAGGTACCGTTATCGTCGGAACACCTGTGGCAACGCGGGATAGTAGGCCAAGTTAGTTGGCGGCGTGTTTCGGTGGGTAAGCCGAGTCAAATGTGCGGAAATTGTGGTTTTTTTCCCCCATATTTGGACTTTGCCGTGGGGTTCTGGATAATAAATTCTGGGCCGATATGCGCAAAACAGATGTCTGTGGATTCCCACGGGTATATTCTTTTCAGAAATGTATGAGGTTCCCAATTTTCCTTGGTGGCTTGGACACCCTAAGCCCAAATCTGTATGGTGTGCACATGAGTCAAAATCCTGAAATTCTGCTGTGTGAAAAGACTCGGGGTTACTAATGTTTTTGGCTTCTCCTGTTGTGCCCAGGTAGGTGCACCCACAAATGTGAGGTACCATTATCATCGGGACACCTGTGATAATGTGGGACAGTAGGCCAAGTGTGGTTGGCGGTGTGTTTCGGTGGGTGAGCCGTGTGAAATGTGCGAAAATTGTGTTTTTTTCCCCAAATGTGGATTTTGCCGGGGGTTCTGGGTAATAAATTCTGGACCAATTTGCGCAAGTCAGACCTCTGTGGATTCCCACGGGTGTCCTCTTTTCAGAAATGCATGGGGTTCTCTGTTTTCCTTGGTGGCTCGGACACCCTAGGCCCAAATCTTTATGGTGTGCATATGCGTACAAAAGCCTGAAAATCTGCTTTGCGAAAAGACTTGAAGTTAC
Source organism: Ambystoma mexicanum (assembly GCF_040938575.1). NCBI lineage: Eukaryota > Metazoa > Chordata > Amphibia > Caudata > Ambystomatidae > Ambystoma > Ambystoma mexicanum. Next base: position 924,046,455 of record NC_090926.1, on the reverse strand, counting down.
TTGTGTTTTCGGCTTCTCCCTTTGCGCCCAGGTAGGTGCACCCACACATGTGAGGTACCATTTTCTTCGGGGCACCTGTCGGAACGTGGGACAGTAGGCCATGTGTTGTTGGCGGCGTGTTTCAGTGGGTGAGCCGAGTCAAATGTGCGGAAATTGTGTTTTTTTTACCCATATTTGTACTTTGCCGGTGGTTCTGGGTAATACATTCTGGGCCAATTTGCGCAAGTCAGACCTCTGTGGATTCCCACGGGTGTCCTCCTTTCAGAAATGCATGGGGTTCCTAGTTTTCCTTGGTGGCTTGGACACCCTAGGCCCAGATCTGTATGGTGTGCACATGAGTCAAAATCCTGAAATTCTGCTGTGTGAAAAGACGTGGGGTTACCCATGTTTTCGGCTTCTCCCTTTGCGCCCAGATAGGTGAGCCCACACAAGTGAGGTACCGTTTTCATTGGAACACCAGTGGGAACGCGGGACACGGTAGGCCATGTGTTGTTGGCACGTGTTTCGGTGGGTGAGCCGATTCAAATGTGTGGAAATTGTGGTTGTTTGCCCAAATTTGGTCTTTGCCGGGGGTTCTGAGTAATACATTCTGGGCCGATTTGCGGAAGTCAGACCTCTGTGAATTCCCACTGGTGTCCTCTTTTCAGAAATTCAAGGGGTTCCCAGTTTTCCTTGGTGGCTTGGACACCATAGGCCCAAATCTGCATGGTGTGCACATGAGTCAAAATCCTGAAATTCTGCTGTGTGAAAAGACTTGGGGTTACTCATGTTTTTGGCTTCTCCCTTTGCGCCCAGGTAGGTGCACCCACACATGTGAAGTACCATTATCGTCGGGACACCTGTGGCAACGCGGGATAGTAGGCCAAGTTGGTTGGCGGTGTGTTTCCATGGGTAAGCCGAGTCAAATGTGCGGAAATTGTGGGGTTTTTCCCCTATATTTGGACTTTGCCGGGGGTTCTGGATAATACATTCTGGGCCGATATGCACAAAATAGATGTCTGTGGATTCCCACGGCGTCCTCTTTTCAGAAATGCATGGGGTTCCCAGTTTTCCTTGGTGGCTTGGACACCCTAGGCCCAAATCTGTGTGGTGTGCACATGAGTCAACATCCTGAAATTCTGCTGTGCGAAAAGACTTGGGGTTACTCGTGTTTTCGGCTTCTCCCTTTGTGCCCAGGTAGTACTGTTTTTGTCGGGACACCTGTGGGAACGCGGAACGGTAGGCCATGTGTTGTTGGAGGCATGTTTTGGTGGGTGAGCCGAGTGAAATATGGGGGAATTGTGTTTTTTCCCCCCAAATATGGACTTTGCCGGGGGTTCTGGGTAATAAATTCTGGGCCAATTTGAGCAAGTCAGACCTCTGTGGAGTCCCACTGGTGACCTCCTTTCATAAACACATGGGGTTCCCAGTTTTCCTTGGTGGCTTGGACACCCTATGCCCAAATCTGTATGGTGTGCACATGAGTCAAAATCCTGAAATTCTGGTGTCCGAAAAGACTTGGGGTTACCTGTGTTTTCGGCTTCTCCCTTTGCGCCCAGGTAGGTGCACACACACATGTGAGGTACAATTTTCGGTGGGACACCTGTTTGAATGCGGGACGGTAGGCCATGTTTTGTTGGCGGCGTGTTTCAGTGGGTGAGACGAGTGAAATGTGCGGAAATTGTGTTTTTTTTTGCCTTATTTTGGACTTTGCCGGGGTTCTGGTTAAAAACTTCTGGCCCGATATGCGCAAAACAGATTTCTGCGGATTCCCACGGGTGTCCTCTTTTCAGAAATGCATGGTGTTCCCAGTTTTCCTTGGCGGCTTGGACACCCTATGCCCAAATCTGTATGGTGTGCACATGAGTCAAAATCCTGAAATTCTGCTGTGTGAAAAGACTTGGGGTTACTCAGTTTTCGGCTTCTCCCTTTGCGCCCAGATAGGTGCACCCACACATGTGAGGTACCATTATCGTCAGGACACCTGTGGCAACGCAGGATAGTCGACCTAGTGTTGTTGGCGGCGTGTTTCGGTGGGTGACCCGAGTCAAATGTGCGGAAATTGTGTTTTTTTCACCATATTTGGACTTTGCCAGGGGTTCTGGATAATACATTCTGGGCCGATATGTGCAAAACAGATGTCTGTGGATTCCCACGGGTAGATTATTTACAGAAATGTATGGGGTTCCCAATTTTCCTTGGTGGCTTGGACACCCTAGGCCCAAATCTGTATGGTGTGCACATGAGTCAAAATCCTGAAATTCTGCTGTGTGAAAAGACTTGGGGTTACTCATGTTTTTGGCTTCTCCTGTTGTGCCCAGGTAGGTGCACCCACAAATGTGAGGTACCATTATCATCGGGACACCTGTGATAATGTGGGACAGTAGGCCAAGTGTGGTTGGCGGTGTGTTTCGGTGGGTGAGCCGAGTGAAATGTGCAAAAATTGTGTTTTTTCCCCCCAAATTTGGACTTTGCCGGGGGTTCTGGGTAATAAATTCTGGACCAGTTTGCGCAAGTCAGACCTCTGTGGATTCCCACGGGTGTCCTCTTTTCAGAAATGCATGGGGTTCTCTGTTTTCCTTGGTGGCTCAGACACCCTAGGCCCAAATCTGTATGGTGTGCATACGCGTACAAAAGCCTGAAAATCTGCTTTGCGAAAAGACTTGAGGTTACTCGTGTTTTCGGCTTCTCCCTTTGCGCCCAGGTAGGTGCACCCACACATGTGAGGTACCATTTTCATAGGGGCACCTGTGGGAACGTGGGACGGTAGGCCATGTGTTGTTGGCGGCGTGTTTCAGTGGGTGAGCCGGGTCAAATGTGCGGAAATTGTGGTTTTTTTACCCATATTTGGACTTTGCCGGTGGTTCTGGGTAATACATTCTGGGCCAATTTGCGCAAGTCAGACCTCTGTGGATTCCCACGGGTGTCCTCTTTTCAGAAATGCATGGGGTTCCTAGTTTTCCTTGGTGGCTTGGACACCCTAGGCCCAAATCTGTATGGTGTGCACATGAGTCAAAATCCTGAAATTCTGCTGTGTGAAAAGACGTGGGGTTACCCATGTTTTCGGCTTCTCCCTTTGCGCCCAGATAGGTGAGCCCACACAAGTGAGGTGCCGTTTTCATTGGAACACCAGTGGGAACGCGGGACACGGTAGGCCATGTGTTGTTGGCACGTGTTTCGGTGGGTGAGCCGATTCAAATGTGTGGAAATTGTGGTTTGTTTGCCCAAATTTGGTCTTTTCCGGGGGTTCTGAGTAATACATTCTGGGCCGATTTGCGGAAGTCAGACCTCTGTGAATTCCCACTGGTGTCCTCTTTTCAGAAATTCAAGGGGTTCCCAGTTTTCCTTGGTGGCTTGGACACCATAGGCCCAAATCTGCATGGTGTGCACATGAGTCAAAATCCTGAAATTCTGCTGTGTGAAAAGACTTAGGGTTACTCATGTTTTTGGCTTCTCCCTTTGCGCCCAGGTAGGTGTACCCACACATGTGAGGTACCATTATCGTCGGGACACCTGTGGCAACGCGGGAAAGTAGGCCAAGTTGGTTGGCGGCGTGTTTCGGTGGGTAAGCCGAGTCAAATGTGTGGAAATTGTGGGTTTTTTGCCCCATATTTGGACTTTGCCGGGGGTTATGGATAATACATTCTGGGCCGATATGCACAAAATAGATGTCTGTGGATTCCCACGGCGTCCTCTTTTCAGAAATGCATGGGGTTCCCAGTTTTCCTTGGTGGCTTGGACACCCTAGGCCAAATCTGTGTGGTGTGCACATGAGTCAACATCCTGAAATTCTGCTGTGCGAAAAGACTTGGAGTTACTCGTGTTTTCGGCTTCTCCCTTTGTGCCCAGGTAGGTGGACCCACACATGTGAGGTACTGTTTTTGTCGGGACACCTGTGGGAACGCGGAACGGTAGGCCATGTGTTGTTGGAGGCATGTTTCGGTGGGTGAGCCGAGTGAAATATGCGGGAATTGTGTTTTTTCCCCCCAAATATGGACTTTGCCGGGGGTTCTGGGTAATAAATGCTGGGCCAATTTGCGCAAGTCAGACCTCTTTGGAGTCCCACTGGTGACCTCCTTTCATAAACACATGGGGTTCCCAGTTTTCCTTGGTGGCTTGGACACCCTATGCCCAAATCTGTATGGTGTGCACATGAGTCAAAATCCTGAAATTCTGGTGTCCGAAAAGACTTGGGGTTACCTGTGTTTTCGACTTCTCCCTTTGCGCCAAGGTAGGTGCACACACACATGTGAGGTACAATTTTCGGTGGGACACCTGTTTGAATGTAGGCCATGTTTTGTTGGCGGCGTGTTTCAGTGGGTGAGACGAGTGAAATGTGCAGAAATTGTGTTTTTTTTGCCTCATTTTGGACTTTGCCGGGGTTCTGCTTAAAAACTTCAGGCCCAATATGCGCAAAACAGATGTCTGCGGATTCCCACGGGTGTCCTCTTTTCAGAAATGCATGGTGTTCCCAGTTTTCCTTGGCGGCTTGGACACCCTATGCCCAAATCTGTATGGTGTGCACATGAGTCAAAATCCTGAAATTCTGCTGTGTGAAAAGACTTGGGGTTACTCAGTTTTCAGCTTCTCCCTTTGCGCCCAGATAGGTGCGCCCACACATGTGAGGTACCGTTTTCATTGGAACACCAGTGGGAACGCGGGACATGGTAGGCCATGTGTTGTTGGCACGTGTTTCGGTGGGTGAGCCGATTCAAATGTGTGGAAATTGTGGTTTGTTTGCCCAAATTTGGTCTTTGCCGGGGGTTCTGAGTAATACATTCTGGGACGATTTGCAGAAGTCAGACCTCTGTGAATTCCCACTGGTGTCCTCTTTTCAGAAATTCAAGGGGTTCCCAGTTTTCCTTGGTGGCTTGGACACCATAGGCCCAAATCTGCATGGTGTGCACATGAGTCAAAATCCTGAAATTCTGCTGTGTGAAAAGACTAGGGGTTACTCATGTTTTTGGCTTCTCCCTTTGCGCCCAGGTAGGTGCACCCACACATGTGAGGTACCATTATCGTCGGGACACCTGTGGCAACGCGGGATAGTAGGCCAAGTTGGTTGGCGGCGTGTTTCAGTGGGTAAGCCGAGTCAAATGTGCCGAAATTGTGGGTTTTTTCCCCCATATTTGGACTTTGCCGGGGGTTCTGGATAATACATTCTGGGCCGATATGCACAAAATAGATGTCTGTGGATTCCCACGGCGTCCTCTTTTTAGAAATGCATGGGGTTCACAGTTTTCCTTGGTGGCTTGGACACCCTAGGCCCAAATCTGTGTGGTGTGCACATGAGTCAACATCCTGAAATTCTGCTGTGCGAAAAGACTTGGGGTTACTCGTGTTTTCGGCTTCTCCCTTTGTGCCCAGGTAGGTGGACCCACACATGTGAGGTACTGTTTTTGTCGGGACACCTGTGGGAACGCGGAACGGTAGGCCATGTGTTGTTGGAGGCATCTTTCGGTGGGTGAGCCGAGTGAAATATGCGGGAATTGTGTTTTTTCCCCCCAAATATGGACTTTGCCGGGGGTTCTGGGTAATAAATTCTGGGCCAATTTGCGCAAGTCAGACCTCGGTGGATTCCCACTGGTGTCCTCCTTTCATAAACACATGGGGTTCCCAGTTTTCCTTGGTGGCTTGGACACCCTATGCCCAAATCTGTATGGTGTGCACATGAGTCAAAATCCTGAAATTCTGGTGTCCGAAAAGACTTGGGGTTACCTGTGTTTTCGGCTTCTCCCTTTGCGCCCAGGTAGGTGCACACACACATGTGAGGTACAATTTTTGGTGGGACACCTGTTTGAATGCGGGACGGTAGGCCATGTTTTGTTGGCGGCGTGTTTCAGTGGGTGAGACGAGTGAAATGTGCGGAAATTGTGGTTTTTTTGCCTCATTTTGGACTTTGCTGGGGTTCTGCTTAAAGACTTCAAGCCCAATATGCGCAAAACAGATGTCTGCGGATTCCCACGGGTGTCCTCTTTTCAGAAATGCATGGTGTTCCCAGTTTTCCTTGGCGGCTTGGACACCCTATGCCCAAATCTGTATGGTGTGCACATGAGTCAAAATCCTGAAATTCTGCTGTGTGAAAAGACTTGGGGTTACTCAGTTTTCGGCTTCTCCCTTTGCGCCCAGATAGGTGCACCCACACATGTGAGGTACCATTATCGTCAGGACACCTGTGGCAAGGCAGGATAGTCGGCCTAGTGTTGTTGGCAGCGTGTTTCAGTGGGTGACCCGAGTCAAATGTGCGGAAATTGTGTTTTTTTCACCATATTTGGACTTTGCCAGGGGTTCTGGATAATAAATTCTGGGCCGATATGCGCAAAACAGATGTCTGTGGATTCCCACAGGTATATTCTTTTCAGAAATGTATGGGGTTCCCAATTTTCCTTGGTGGCTTGGACACCCTAGGCCCAAATCTGTATGGTGTGCACATGAGTCAAAATCCTGAAATTCTGCTGTGTGAAAAGACTTGGGGTTACTCATGTTTTTGGCTTCTCCTGTTGTGCCCAGGTAGGTGCACCCACAAATGTGAGGTACCATTATCATCGGGACACCTGTGATAATGTGGGACAGTAGGCCAAGTGTGGTTGGCGGTGTGTTTCGGTGGGTGAGCCGAGTGAAATGTGCGAAAATTGTGTTTTTTCCCCCCAAATTTGGACTTTGCCGGGGGTTCTGGGTAATAAATTCTGGACCAGTTTGCGCAAGTCAGACCTCTGTGGATTCCCACGGGTGTCCTCTTTTCAGAAATGCATGGGGTTCTCTGTTTTCCTTGGTGGCTCGTACACCCTAGGCCCAAATCTGTATGGTGTGCATACGCGTACAAAAGCCTGAAAATCTGCTGTGCGAAAAGACTCTAGGTTACTCGTGTTTTCGGCTTCTCCCTTTGCGCCCAGGTAGGTGCACCCACACATGTGAGGTACCATTATCGTCAGGACACCTGTGTCAAGGCAGGATAGTCGGCCTAGTGTTGTTGGCGGCGTGTTTCAGTGGGTGACCCGAGTCAAATGTGCGGAAATTGTGTTTTTTTCACCATATTTGGACTTTGCCAGGGGTTCTGGATAATAAATTCTGGGCCGATATGCGCAAAACAGATGTCTGTGGATTCCCACAGGTATATTCTTTTCAGAAATGTATGGGGTTCCCAATTTTCCTTGGTGGCTTGGACACCCTAGGCCCAAATCTGTATGGTGTGCACATGAGTCAAAATCCTGAAATTCTGCTGTGTGAAAAGACTTGGGGTTACTCATGTTTTTGGCTTCTCCTGTTGTGCCCAGGTAGGTGCACCCACAAATGTGAGGTACCATTATCATCGGGACACCTGTGATAATGTGGGACAGTAGGCCAAGTGTGGTTGGCGGTGTGTTTCGGTGGGTGAGCCGAGTGAAATGTGCGAAAATTGTGTTTTTCCCCCCCAAATTTGGACTTTGCCGGGGGTTCTGGGTAATAAATTCTGGACCAGTTTGCGCAAGTCAGACCTCTGTGGATTCCCACGGGTGTCCTCTTTTCAGAAATGCATGGGGTTCTCTGTTTTCCTTGGTGGCTCGTACACCCTAGGCCCAAATCTGTATGGTGTGCATACGCGTACAAAAGCCTGAAAATCTGCTGTGCGAAAAGACTTGAGGTTACTCGTGTTTTCGGCTTCTCCCTTTGCGCCCAGGTAGGTGCACCCACACATGTGAGGTACCATTTTCATCGGGGCACCTGTGGGAACGTGGGAGGGTAGGCCATGTGTTGTTGGCGGTGTTTCAGTGGGTGAGTCGAGTCAAATGTGCGGAAATTGTGGGGTTTTTACCCATATTTGGACTATGCCGGTGGTTCTGGGTAATACATTCTGGGCCAATTTGCGCAAGTCAGACCTCTGTGGATTCCCACTGGTGTCCTCTTTTCAGAAATGCAGGGGGTTCCCAGTTTTCCTTGGTGGCTTGGACACCCTAGGCCCAAATCTGTATGGTGTGCACATGAGTCAAAATCCTGAAATTCTGCTGTGTGAAAAGACTTGGGGTTACTCATGTTTTTGGCTTCTCCCTTTGCGCCCAGGTAGGTGCACCCACACATGTGAGGTACCATTATCGTTGGGACACCTGTGGCAACACGGGACAGTAGGCCAAGTTGGTAGGTGGTGTGTTTCGGTGGATAAGTCAAATGTGCGGAAATTGTGGGGTTTTTTCACCCATATTTGGACTTTACCGGGGGTTCTGGATAATACATTGTGGGCCGATATGCACAAAACAGATGTCTGTGGATTCCCACGGCGTCCTATTTTCAGAAATGCATGGGGTTCCCAGTTTTCCATGGTGGCTTGGACACCCTAGGCCCAAATCTGTATTGTGTGCACATGAGTCAAAACTCCTGAAATTCTGCCGTGCGAAAAGACTTGGGGTTACTTGTGTTTTCGGCTTCTCCCGTTGTGCCCAGGTAGGTGCACCCACACATATGAGGTACTGTTTTCGTCGGGACACCTGTGGGAACGCGGAACGGTAGGCCATGTGTTGTTGGAGGCATGTTTCGGTGGGTGAGCCGAGTGAAATATGCTGGAATTGTGTTTTTTCCCCCCATATATGGACTTTGCCGGGGGTTCTGAGTAATACATTCTGGGCCGATTTGCGGAAGTCAGACCTCTGTGAATTCCCACTGGTGTCCTCTTTTCAGAAATTCAAGGGGTTCCCAGTTTTCCTTGTTGGCTTGGACACCATAGGCCCAAATCTGTATGGTGTGCACATGAGTCAAAATCCTTAAATTCTGCTGTGTGAAAAGACTTGGGGTTACCCGTGTTTTCGGCTTCTCCCTTTGCGTCCAGGTAGGTGCACCCACAAATGTGAGGTACCATTATCATCGGGACACCTGTGACAACGTGGGACAGTAGGCCAAGTGTGGTTGGCGGTGTGTTTCGGTGGGTGAGCCGAGTGAAATGTGCGGAAATTGTGTTTTTCCCCCCAAATTAGGACTTTGCCGGGGGTTCTGGGTAATAAATTCTGGGCCAATTTGCGCAAGTCAGACCTCTGTGGATTCCCACGGGTGTCCTCCTTTCATAAACACATGGGGTTCCCAGTTTTCCTTGGTGTCTTGGACACCCTATACCCAAATCTGTATGGTGTGCACATGAGTCAAAATCCTGAAATTCTGGTGTCCGAAAAGACTTGGGGTTACCCGTATTTTCGGCTTCTCCCTTTGCACCCAGGTAGGTGCACCCACACATGTGAGGTACCATTTTCATCGGGGCACCTGTCGGAACGTGGGACAGTAGGCCATGTGTTGTTGGCAGCGTGTTTCAGTGGGTGAGCCGAGTCAAATGTGAAGAAATTGTGTTTTTTTTACCCATATTTGGACTTTGCCGGTGGTTCTTGGTAATACATTCTGGGCCAATTTGCGCAAGTCAGACCTCTGTGGATTCCCACGGGTGTCCCCCTTTCAGAAATGCATGGGGTTCCTAGTTTTCCTTGGTGGCTTGGACACCCTATGCCCAAATCTGTATGGTGTGCACATGAGTCAAAATCCTGAAATTCTGCTGTGTGAAAAGACGTGGGGTTACCCATGTTTTCGGCTTCTCCCTTTGCGCCCAGATAGGTGCGCCCACACATGTGAGGTACCGTTTTCATTGGAACACCAGTGGGAACGCGGGACACGGTAGGCCATGTGTTGTTGGCACGTGTTTCGGTGGGTGAGCCGATTCAAATGTGTGGAAATTGTGGTTGTTTGCCCAAATTTGGTCTTTGCCGGGGGTTCTGAGTAATACATTCTGGGCCGATTTGCGAAAGTCAGACCTCTGTGAATTCCCACTGGTGTCCTCTTTTCAGAAATTCAAGGGGTTCCCAGTTTTCCTTGGTGGCTTGGACATCATAGGCCCAAATCTGCATGGTGTGCACATGAGTCAAAATCCTGAAATTCTGCTGTGTGAAAAGACTTGGGGTTACTCATGTTTTTGGCTTCTCCCTTTGCGCCCTGGTAGGTGCACCCTCACATGTGCGGTACCATTATCGTCGGGACACCTGTGGCAACGCGGGATAGTAGGCCAAGTTGGTTGGCGGCGTGTTTCGGTGGGTAAGCCGAGTCGAATGTGCGGAAATTGTGGGTTTTTTCCCCCATATTTGGACTTTGCCGGGGGTTCTGGATAATACATTCTGGGCCGATATGCACAAAATAGATGTCTGTGGATTCCCACGGCGTCCTCTTTTCAGAAATGCATGGGGTTCCCAGTTTTCCTTGGTGGCTTGGACACCCTAGGCCCAAATCTGTGTGGTGTGCACATGAGTCAACATCCTGAAATTCTGCTATGCGAAAAGACTTGGGGTTACTCGTGTTTTCGGCTTCTCCCTTTGTGCCCAGGTAGGTGGACCCACACATGTGAGGTACTGTTTTTGTCGGACACCTGTGGGAACGCGGAACGGTAGGCCATGTGTTGTTGAAGGCATGTTTCGGTGGGTGAGCCGAGTGAAATGTGCGTGAATTGTGTTTTTTACCCCCAAATATGGACTTTGCCGGGGGTTCTGGGTAATAAATTCTGGGCCAATTTGCGCAAGTCAGACCTCTGTGGAGTCCCACTGGTGACCTCCATTCATAAACACATGGGGTTCCCAGTTTTCCTTGGTGGCTTGGACACCCTATGCCCAAATCTGTATGGTGTGCACATGAGTCAAAATCCTGAAATTCTGGTGTCTGAAAAGACTTGGGGTTACCTGTGTTTTCGGCTTCTCCCTTTGCGCCCAGGTAAGTGCACACACACATGTGAGGTACAATTTTTGGTGGGACACCTGTTTGAATGCGGGACGGTAGGCCATGTTTTGTTGGCGGCGTGTTTCAGTGGGTGAAACGAGTGAAATGTGCGGAAATTGTGTTTTTTTTTGCCTCATTTTGGACTTTGCCGGGGTTCTGGTTAAAAACTTCTGGCCCGATATGCGCAAAACAGATGTCTGCGGATTCCCACGGGTGTCCTCTTTTCAGAAATGCATGGTGTTCCCAGTTTTCCTTGGCGGCTTGGACACCCTAGGCCCAAATCTGTATGGTGTGCACATGAGTCAAAATCCTGAAATTCTGCTGTGTGAAAAGACTTGGGGTTACTCAGTTTTCGGCTTCTCCCTTTGCGCCCAGATAGGTGCACCCACACATGTGAGGTACCATTATCGTCAGGACACCTGTGGCAACGCAGGATAGTCGGCCCAGTGTTGTTGGCGGCGTGTTTCGGTGGGTGATCCGAGTCAAATGTGCGGAAATTGTGTTTTTTTCACCATATTTGGACTTTGCCAGGGGTTCTGGATAATAAATTCTGGGCCGATATGCGCAAAACAGATGTCTGTGGATTCCCACGGGTAGATTCTTTTCAGAAATGTATGGGGTTCCCAATTTTCCTTGGTGGCTTGGACACCCTAGGCCCAAATCTGTATGGTGTGCACATGAGTCAAAATCCTGAAATTCTGCTGTGTGAAAAGACTTGGGTTTACTCATGTTTTTGGCTTCTCCTGTTGTGCCCAGGTAGGTGCACCCACACATGTGGGGTACCATTTTCATAGGGGCACCTGTGGGAACGTGGGACGGTAGGCCATGTGTTGTTGGCGGCGTGTTTCAGTGGGTGAGCCGAGTCAAATGTGCGGAAATTGTGGTTTTTTTACCCATATTTGGACTTTGCTGGTGGTACTGGGTAATACATTCTGGGCCAATTTGCGCAAGTCAGACCTCTGTGGATTCCCACGGGTGTCCTCTTTTCAGAAATGCATGGGGTTCCTAGTTTTCCATGGTGGCTTGGACACCCTAGGCCCAAATCTGTATGGTGTGCACATGAGTCAAAATCCTGAAATTCTGCTGTGTGAAAAGACGTGGGGTTACCCATGTTTTCGGCTTCTCCCTTTGCGCCCAGATAGGTGCGCCCACACATGTGAGGTACCGTTTTCATTGGAACACCAATGGGAACGCGGGACACAGTAGGCCATGTGTTGTTGGCACGTGTTTCGTGGGTGAACCGATTCAAATGTGTGGAAATTGTGGTTTGTTTGCCCAAATTTGGTCTTTGCCGGGGGTTCTGAGTAATACATTCTGGGCCGATTTGCGGAAGTCAGACCTCTGTGAATTCCCACTGGTGTCCTCTTTTCAGAAATTCAAGGGGTTCCCAGTTTTCCTTGGTGGCTTGGACACCATAGGCCCAAATCTGCATGGTGTGAACATGAGTCAAAATCCTGAAATTCTGCTGTGTGAAAAGACTTGGGGTTACTCATGTTTTTGGCTTCTCCCTTTGCGCCCAGGTAGGTGCACCCACACATGTGAGGTACCATTTGCATCGGGGCACCTGTGGGAACGTGGGAGGGTAGGCCATGTGTTGTTGGTGGCGTGTTTCAGTGGGTGAGCCGAGTCAAATGTGCGGAAATTGTGGTTTTTTTACCCATATTTGGACTTTGCCGGTGGTTCTGGGTAATACATTCTGGGCCAATTTGCGCAAGTCAGACCTCTGAGGATTCCCACGGGTGTCCTCCTTTCAGAAATGCATGGGGTTCCTAGTTTTCCTTGGTGGCTTGGACACCCTAGGCCCAAATCTGTATGGTGTGCACATGAGTCAAAATCCTGAAATTCTGCTGTGTGAAAAGACTTGGGGTTACTCATGTTTTTGGCTTCTCCCTTTGCGCCCAGGTAGGTGCATCCACACATGTGAGGTACCATTATCGTTGGGACACCTGTGGCAACGCGGGATAGTAGGCCAATTTGGTTGGCGGCGTGTTTCGGTGGGTAAGCCGAGTCAAATGTGCGGAAATTGTGGGTTTTTTCCCCCATATTTGGACTTTGCCGGGGGTTCTGGATAATACATTCTGGGCCGATATGCACAAAATAGATGTCTGTGGATTCCCACGGCGTCCTCTTTTCAGAAATGCATGGGGTTCCCAGTTTTCCTTGGTGGCTTGGACAACCTAGGCCCAAATCTGTGTGGTGTGCACATGAGTCAACATCCTGAAATTCTGCTGTGCGAAAAGACTTGGGGTTACTCGTGTTTTCGGCTTCTCCCGATGTGCTCAGGTAGGTGGACCCACACATGTGAGGTACTGTTTTTGTCGGGACACCTGTGGGAACGCGGAACGGTAGGCCATGTGTTGTTGGAGGCATGTTTCGGTGGGTGAGCCGAGTGAAATATGCGGGAATTGTGTTTTTTCCCCCCAAATATGGTCTTTGCCGGGGGTTCTGGGTAATAGATTCTGGGCCAATTTGCGCAAGTCAGACCTCTGTGGATTCCCACTGGTGTCCTCCTTTCATAAACACATGGGGTTCCCAGTATTCCTTGGTGGCTTGGACACCCTATGCCCAAATCTGTATGGTGTGCACATGAGTCAAAATCCTGAAATTCTGGTGTCCGAAAAGACTTGGGGTTACCTGTGTTTTCGGCTTCTCCCTTTGCGCCCAGGTAGGTGCACACACACATGTGAGGTACAATTTTCGGTGGGACACCTGTTTGAATGCGGGACGGTAGGACATGTTTTGTTGGCGGCGTGTTTCAGTGGGTGAGACGAGTGAAATGTGCGGAAATTGTGGTTTTTTTGCCTCATTTTGGACTTTACCGGGGTTCTGCTTAAAAACTTCAGGCCCAATATGCGCAAAACAGATGTCTGCGGATTCCCACGGGTGTCCTCTTTTCAGAAATGCATGGTGTTCCCAGTTTTCCTTGGCGGCTTGGACACCCTATGCCCAAATCTGTATGGTGTGCACATGAGTCAAAATCCTGAAATTCTGCTGTGTGAAAAGACTTGGGGTTACTCAGTTTTCGGCTTCTCCCTTTGCGCCCAGATAGGTGCACCCACACATGTGAGGTACCATTATCGTCAGGACACCTGTGGCAACGCAGGATAGTCGGCCTAGTGTTGTTGGCGGCGTGTTTCAGTGGGTGACCCGAGTCAAATGTGCGGAAATTGTGTTTTTTTCACCATATTTGGACTTTGCCAGGGGTTCTGGATAATAAATTCTGGGCCGATATGCGCAAAACAGATGTCTGTGGATTCCCACAGGTATATTCTTTTCAGAAATGTATGGGGTTCCCAATTTTCCTTGGTGGCTTGGACACCCTAGGCCCAAATCTGTATAGTGTGCACATGAGTCAAAATCCTGAAATTCTGCTGTGTGAAAAGACTTGGGGTTACTCATGTTTTTGGCTTCTCCTGTTGTGCCCAGGTAGGTGCACCCACAAATGTGAGGTACCATTATCATCGGGACACCTGTGATAATGTGGGACAGTAGGCCAAGTGTGGTTGGCTGTGTGTTTCGGTGGGTGAGCCGAGTGAAATGTGCGAAAATTGTGTTTTTTCCCCCCAAATTTGGACTTTGCCGGGGGTTCTGGGTAATAAATTCTGGACCAGTTTGCGCAAGTCAGACCTCTGTGGATTCCCACGGGTGTCCTCTTTTCAGAAATGCATGGGGTTCTCTGTTTTCCTTGGTGGCTCGGACACCCTAGGCCCAAATCTGTATGGTGTGCATACGCGTACAAAAGCCTGAAAATCTGCTGTGCGAAAAGACTTGAGGTTACTCGTGTTTTCGGCTTCTCCATTTGCGCCCAGGTAGGTGCACCCACACATGTGAGGTACCATTTTCATCGGGGCACCTGTGGGAACGTGGGAGGGTAGGCCATGTGTTGTTGGCAGTGTTTCAGTGGGTGATCCGAGTCAAATGTGCGGAAATTGTGGGTTTTTTACCCATATTTGGACTTTGCCGGTGGTTCTGGGTAATACATTCTGGGCCAATTTGCGCAAGTCAGACCTCTGTGCATTCCCACGGGTGTCCTCTTTTCAGACATGCATGGGGTTCCCAGTTTTTCTTGGTGGCTTGGACACCCTAGGCCCAAATCTGTATGGTGTGCATATGAGTCAAAATCCTGAAATTTTTCTGTGCGAAAAGACTTGGGGTTACCCATGTTTTCGGCTTCTCCCTTTGCGCCCAGGTAGGTGCACCCACACATGTGAGGTACCATTTTCATCGGGACACCTGTGGGAACGCGGGACATGGTAGGCCATGTGTTGTTGGCACGTGTTTCGGTGGGTGATCCGATTCAAATTTGCAGAAATTGTTGTTTGTTTGCCCAAATTTGGTCTTTGCCGGGGGTTCTGAGTAATAAATTCTGGGCCGATTTGCGGAAGTCAGACCTCTGTGAATTCCCACTGGTGTCCTCTTTTCAGAAATGCAGGAGGTTCCCAGTTTTCCTTGGTGGCTTGGACACCCTAGGCCCAAATCTGTGTGGTGTGCACATGAGTGAACATCCTGAAATTCTGCTGTGCGAAAAGACTTGGGGTTACTCGTGTTTTCGGCTTCTCCCTTTGTGCTCAGGTAGGTGGACCCACACATGTGAGGTACTGTTTTTGTCGGGGCACCTGTGGGAACGCGGAACGGTAGGCCATGTGTTGTTGGAGGCATGTTTCGGTGGGTGAGCCGAGTGAAATATGCGGGAATTGTGTTTTTTCCCCCCAAATATGGTCTTTGCCGGGGGTTCTGGGTAATAGATTCTGGGCCAATTTGCGCAAGTCAGACCTCTGTGGATTCCCACTGGTGTCCTCCTTTCATAAACACATGGGGTTCCCAGTATTCCTTGGTGGCTTGGACACCCTATGCCCAAATCTGTATGGTGTGCACATGAGTCAAAATCCTGAAATTCTGGTGTCCGAAAAGACTTGGGGTTACCTGTGTTTTCGGCTTCTCCCTTTGCGCCCAGGTAGGTGCACACACACATGTGAGGTACAATTTTCGGTGGGACACCTGTTTGAATGCGGGACGGTAGGCCATGTTTTGTTGGCGGCGTGTTTCAGTGGGTGAGACGAGTGAAATGTGCGGAAATTGTGGTTTTTTTGCCTCATTTTGGACTTTACCGGGGTTCTGCTTAAAAACTTCAGGCCCAATATGCACAAAACAGATGTCTGCGGATTCCCACGGGTGTCCTCTTTTCAGAAATGCATGGTGTTCCCAGTTTTCCTTGGCGGCTTAGACACCCTATGCCCAAATCTGTATGGTGTGCACATGAGTCAAAATCCTGAAATTCTGCTGTGTGAAAAGACTTGGGGTTACTCAGTTTTCGGCTTCTCCCTTTGCGCCCAGATAGGTGCACCCATACATGTGAGGTACCATTATCGTCAGGACACCTGTGGCAACGCAGGATAGTTGGCCTAGTGTTGTTGGCGGCGTGTTTCAGTGGGTGACCTGAGTCAAATGTGCGGAAATTGTGTTTTTTTCACCATATTTGGACTTTGCCAGGGGTTCTGGATAATAAATTCTGGGCCGATATGCGCAAAACAGATGTCTGTGGATTCCCAGGGGTATATTCTTTTCAGAAATGTATGGGGTTCCCAATTTTCCTTGGTGGCTTGGACACCCTAGGCCCAAATCTGTATGATGTGCACATGAGTCAAAATCCTGAAATTCTGCTGTGTGAAAAGACTTGGGGTTACTCATGTTTTTGGCTTCTCCTGTTGTGCCCAGGTAGGTGCACCCACAAATGTGAGGTACCATTATCATCGGGACACCTGTGATAATGTGGGACAGTAGGCCAAGTGTGGTTGGCGGTGTGTTTCGGTGGATGAGCCGAGTGAAATGTGCGAAAAATTGTGTTTTTTCCCCCCAAATTTGGACTTTGCCGGGGGTTCTCTGTAATAAATTCTGGACCAGTTTGCGCAAGTCAGACCTCTGTGGATTCCCACGGGTGTCCTCTTTTCAGAAATGCATGGGGTTCTCTGTTTTCCTTGGTGGCTCAGACACCCTAGGACCAAATCTGTATGGTGTGCATACGCGTACAAAAGCCTGAAAATCTGCTTTGCGAAAAGACTTGAGGTTACTCGTGTTTTCGGCTTCTCCCTTTGCGCCCAGGTAGGTGCACCCACACATGTGAGGTACCATTTTCATAGGGGCACCTGTGGGAACGCGGGACACGGTAGGCCATGTGTTGTTGGCGGCGTGTTTCAGTGGGTGAGCCGAGTCAAATGTGCGGAAATGGTGGTTTGTTTGCCCAAATTTGGTCTTTGCCGGGGGTTCTGAGTAATAAATTCTGGGCCGATTTGCGGAAGTCAGACCTCTGTGAATTCCCACTGGTGTCCTCTTTTCAGAAATGCAGGGGGTTCCCAGTTTTCCTTGGTGGCTTGGACACCCTAGGCCCAAATCTGTATGGTGTGCACATGAGTCAAAATCCTGAAATTCTGCTGTGTGAAAAGACTTGGGGTTACTCATATTTTTGGCTTCTCCCTTTGCGCCTAGGTAGGTGCACCCACACATGTAAGGTACCATTATCGTCGGGACACCTGTGGCAACACGGGACAATAGGCCAATTTGGTAGGTGGTGTGTTTCGGTGGATAAGCCGAGTCAAATGTGCGGAAATTGTGGGGTTTTTTCACCCATCTTTGGACTTTACCGGGGGTTCTGGATAATACATTCTGGGCCGATATGCACAAAACAGATGTCTGTGGATTCCCACGGCGTCCTATTTTCAGAAATGCATGGGGTTCCAAGTTTTCCTTGGTGGCTTGGACACCCTAGGCCCAAATCTGTATTGTGTGCACATGAGTCAAAACTCCTGAAATTCTGCCGTGTGAAAAGACTTGGGGTTACTTGTGTTTTCGGCTTCTCCCGTTGTGCCCAGGTAGGTGCACCCACACATATGAGGTACTGTTTTCGTCGGGACACCTGTGGGAACGCGGAACGGTAGGCCATGTGTTGTTGGAGGCATGTTTCGGTGGGTGAGCCGAGTGAAATATGCTGGAATTGTGTTTTTTCCCCCCATATATGGACTTTGCCGGGGGTTCTGAGTAATACATTCTGGGCCGATTTGCGGAAGTCAGACCTCTGTGAATTCCCACTGGTGTCCTCTTTTCAGAAATTCAAGGGGTTCCCAGTTTTCCTTGTTGGATTGGACACCATAGGCCCAAATCTGTACGGTGTGCACACGAGTCAAAATCCTGAAATTCTGCTGTGTGAAAAGACTTGGGGTTACCCGTGTTTTCGGCTTCTCCCTTTGCGCCCAGGTAGGTGCACCCACAAATATGAGGTACCATTATCATCGGGACACCTGTGACAATGTGGGACAGTAGGCCAAGTGTGGTTGGCGGTGTGTTTCGGTGGGTGAGCCGAGTGAAATGTGCGGAAATTGTGTTTTTCCCCCCAAATTAGGACTTTGCCGGGGGTTCTGGGTAATAAATTCTGGGCCAATTTGCGCAAGTCAGACCTCTGTGGATTCCCACGGGTGTCCTCCTTTCATAAACACATGGGGTTCCCAGTTTTCCTTGGTGTCTTGGACACCCTATACCCAAATCTGTATGGTGTGCACATGAGTCAAAATCCTGAAATTCTGGTGTCCGAAAAGACTTGGGGTTACCCGTATTTTCGGCTTCTCCCTTTGCACCCAGGTAGGTGCACCCACACATGTGAGGTACAATTTTCGGTGGGACACCTGTTTGAATGCGGGACGATAGGCCACCTTTTGCTGGCGCCGTGTTTTGGTGGGTGAGCCGAGTGAAATGTGCGGAAATTGTGTTTTATTTGCCTCATTTTAGACTTTGCCAGGGGTTCTGGATAATAAATTCTGGGCCGATATACGCAAAACAGATTTCTGTTGATTCCCAAGGGTGTCGTCTTTTCAGAAATGCATGGGGTTCCCAGTTTTCCGTGGTGGCTTGGACACCCTAGGCCTAAATCTGCATGGTGTGCACGTGAATCAAAATCCTGAAATTCTGCCGTGCAGAAAGACTTGGGGTTACTCGTGTTTTCTGCTTCTCCCTTTGCGCCCAGGTAGGTGCACCCACACATGTGAGGTACCATTTTTGTCAGGACACCTCTGGGAATGCGGGACAGTAGGCCATGTGTTGTTGGAGGCATGTTTCGGTGAGTAAGCCGAGTGAAATGTGCAGAAATTATGTTTTTCCCCCCAAATTTGGACTTTGCTGGGGCTACTGTGTAATAAATCCTGGCTGATGCGCGCAAGCCAGACCTCTGTGGATTCCCACGGGTGTTCTCCTTTCATAAACGCATGGGATTCCCAGTTTTCCTTGGTGGCTTGAGCACCATACTCCCAAATCTTTATGGTGTGCACATGAGTCAAAATCCTGAAATTCTGCTGTGCGAAAAGACTTGGGGTTACCTGTGTTTTTCAGCTTCTCCCTTTGCGCGAAGGTAGGTGCACCCACTCATGTGAGGTACAGTTTTCGTCATAACACCTGTGTGAACGCGGGACGGAATACTGAGGGTGGTCATTACATTTTCACTTTCAAACTTTCCCCCACAGTAGGATGGATTGGGTTATTCCTGTCTGTGTTGGTAGTATCTCTATAGAAAAGTAACACATTCACTGCCTCGTCCACATTAGAAGATATCAAAAAGGTGTTTTACATATTGAGGTATGACTCGAATACTAGGCCCAGGTATGCAGTATGAAAAAATATTGTGCATCATGCATTTTGGGTGCCACGACTTCAAAGAGAAAGTCAAATTCTTACCAGAGCCCCCAAATTACAAGAATGCACTACATTCCTTGCCTGTTTACTTGCAGCAAAACCTCATATTGCTGACGTTGAGATACTCCTATGTACAAGTGTTGTGCTCAAAAAGAAAAACAGAGGCAAGCCAAGCAAACAGAAACTCGCTATGTGCATCCATTATAATATGCACAAACAAGGGGGGTCCTGGGAGTGTCTCTCTACCAGCCTTTATCCCGGTTTAGAGTCTCAACCAGAGTCTTCATTTCACCATCCTTTCACAGAAGAGAAATGTCCACTACATATCAGTCTTTGTCCTGCCAAAGGGCAGTCCAGCACCGAAATGCCAGGCAATTCTCTTCTGAACAAGAGTACCAACAGCAGCCCCAGACATGTGTTTCGCCCTGGTTGGGCCTCGTCAGTGACGTGGAGCTGTGCCTCTCTAAGAACAATGAGCATGGGTTCCACGTCTGGATTACCCTAGTAATTTAGGGTGAAAACCCAAAGCTAATTAATATGCACAAACAAGGGGGGTCCTGGGAGTGTCTCTCTACCAGACCATATCCCGGGTTAGAGTCTCAACCAGAGTCTTTAGCTCACCATCCCTTCACACAAGAGAAATGTCCACTACATTTTAGTCTTTGTCCTGCCCAAGGGCAGTCCAGCACCGAAATGCCAGGCAATTCTCTTCTGAACAAGAGTACCAACAGCAACTGCAGACACGTGTTTCCAGACGTGGAACCCTTGCTCACTGCCAGACATTTTGTAAACCTGTAACCCGGGATATAGGCCGGTAGAGAGAAACTCGCAGGTCCCCCCTTTTTTGTGCATATTTTCTTTTTTTGCATATCTTAGTTTACAATTTGAAAGTTTTTATGCTTAGTGACCATAAAATAAGAACAAGTAAAAATAATATCAAAAAAGAAAAAGAGAAAAGTAAAAAGTAAAAAAAACACAAAAAAACTGTTTTTGTTAGTACAATGAAGTAGGTAAATTCAAGAGAAAAAAAAAGAGAAAACACATAACAGTTGTGCATTTAATTCACTCTACATGAGCGTTGCATTGTGCTTATCAACATATGTTGTGAGCTATGAAGGCGCCAGAAATTACCATATCAAGGTGAAATATGCACCTTGGTATGTTGATTTCTGGCGCCTTCACAGCCCACTGCATCTGCCTTTCATAAAATCAACATACACACACACGTATATAAAACCAAGAGAGGATATTTTCTTTTAACAGTGTTTTTGAAAACATTAAAATGCAGTCTTTGGAGGTTAGCTCAGGGGCAACGTGCTTGCTTTAGAAGCAAGACGACGCAGAGCAGCACAGGTTCGATCCCTGGGTCCGCTCTTAGCAACCTCTAGGTATTTATAAATAACCAATTTTATCATATCATGTTTTAAACTTCAAGCACCAATACATGTGCTTTCCCTGGCACTTGCAGTACCGAAATGGGGACGTTTTGTTTTTTATTTTTTTCTTCAGGTTATATAATGCTGAGGGGTGAAGTGTATCTAGTAATGTGCTCATCAACAAATTCCGTGGGATGTGAAGGTGTCAGAAATTAGCATATCAAAGTGAAATATGCACCTTGGTATGTTAATTTCTGGCACCTTCACAGCCCACGGCATCTGCCTTTCATAAAATCAACACACACACACACACACACAAATAAAACCAAGAGAGGATATTTTCTTTTAATAGTGTTTTTGAAAATGTTAAAAAGTGGTTATGTTTTAAATTTCAAGCACCAATACATGTGTTTTCCCTGGGACTTGCAGTACCGAAATGGGGACATTTCACCTTTAGTTGTTTATTTTTTTCTTCAGGTTATATAATGCTAAGGGGTGAAGTGTATCTGGTAATGTGCTCATCAACAAATGCCTTGGGATGTGAAGGAGTCACAAATTAGCATATCAAAGTGAAATATGTACCTTGCTAGGTTAATTTCGGGTGCCTTCACAGCCCAGGTATCTGCCTTTCATAAAATCAACACACACATAAAACCAAGAGAAGATATTTTCTTTTAATAGTGTTGTTGAAAACGTTAAAAGGTGTTCATGTTTTAAACTTCAAGCACCAATACATGTGTTTTCCCTTGGACTTGCAGTACCGAAATGGTGACATTTCACCTTTAGTTGTTTGTTATTTTTCTTCAGGTTATATAATGCAGGGGTGAAGTGTCAGGCCTACAAGCCTGATAATGGTGGTTTGATCCCCGAGCTCTGATTTAATTCATAAATTCAAAGGGGGGCATTCAATATCAGAGCTTTTAAATGCATGTATTTTTTTTTAAAGAGTTCAGCTACAATGCCCCCCATTCGGCGTGGCCATGTTTAAGCAGGGTGTTGGAAAACAGCTGCAGGGTGCCATGCAATTTCGGCCCGTTTAAAAGGATGTGTTTGCATAAGCATGGGTCATCTAAAATACATGCATGTTTTTCGACCTGTTTGTTTATTTTGGCTTATGATGCCTTTTTTCTTTGTTTTTTAATTATTCCAGCAGGGGTTTATGCTGCATGAGAAGCAGGTCTGAATGACTGTTGTACAGTTTCAGAATCACAACTTGCGATATTGGCCGAAAATGGTTTTCATAATATTGAGGTTTATGGAGTGTATTATAATTCTGTATTTTTTAGTGAAAATAGCCCTTGTTTATATGAGGTTATGAATGTATATTTTTAAGGTTTTTTTCTGGAGTTGTTTTCATTAATTAGTTACGTAGTTAAGTATTCTTAAGTAGCTAATTATTTTTGAATTCGATGCTTCATTCCTGTTTTAATTAGTGTTTTTTAATTAGTTAATGATTTAATTTTTATTTTGTAATTTTCTATTAGTTTATAATTTGTGTATCAATTAATTTTTAATTAGTTCGTTTCCATTAAATAAATAATTAATTGTTTTCCCCCTTTTGCAATAATGTATGTTAATTGTATTTATTTATTTAGAGGTAGTAACCGGGGGCCATACTTATGCCGACCTCAAAACAAGACATACAGATGCTGGGTTTTCGAAAGTTGTGAGAGAGGTATCGGTCTTTGTAAGACACTTGTGATATGCTAGTTAATATTTGAATGTGTTGCTGTAATGACATAGACATACCCTTTCATTTATGTAGAGTATTGTTTGGTCTATAGTTTTTTCCCCAGTTACGTCTGTTAATATTTGAATGTGGTGTTGCGATGTCATAGACATCCCCATTTTTTTTTTTTTTTGTGTAGATTGTTGCTTGGTCAACAAATTTGTACTACCCTGCTAAACCTTTTATTTTTTATTTTGTTTAATTGTAGGGTCTTGTGCTGCGTAGGAGGCAGAAGGTCTAGAGCAAGCAACCTATCCTTGGACATTCCGAAGACTGCAGGTCAGACACATACACAGTAGCTGTACACAGCAACCAGCGACAGTTATATGGAAGCCGAGGGTTTACATAGTGTGCTAATAAAACAGACTCTCTCTTAACAAGGGGCGCAGTCCTCAAAGGATTCCAAATATTTTAAATACCTCTAGCCAACAAACTGTTAAAGCCCACAGCATACATATGACACAGCCTGTTGAATCTTGTATACCGATGTATAGAGCTAATGTTCTAGGCCCTGTGAATGGTAGCCTTAATGCAGGGGTTTAGGGCGGGGGTGAAATTATACAGTGCCCTGTGTTTTCAGTTGTGAGCTCCATAACCCATTTAGCCACAGCCCCTGGTAGCCCATGCCCGTGGTCACCCGGTTCTGGAGAGATCACCCGACCACATGTGTTCTCACCAACGAGCCCAACAATGAGCTACATGTTGCTATTTCTGAAGATCTAGAGTGTGGCCCAGAGTACCAATGCAACCCTATATTCTGAGCCTGTTATAATAAGTAGACCCATTAACGTCTTTAAGATCTGGGGCATTTCCCGGGCGGTATACAGACGGTGCAGACTTAGGCGCCGATCCTATGACACCAATGCCTGTGTTGGAGGATACGATCACAACATCAAAGCCTGTTAAAAAAAATGCTTTTACCTGTAAAAGGTTTACTGGTCTGGCATGTAAAATGGCTTCAAACCGAAGGCAGAGGAAAATGTTTTTGAAACGTTTGAGAAAAGCAAAAATTATCATCAGTCGGCATACACGGAAAGATTTAGCATCACAGCCCCAAAGAACACCCCCGCCGTCCGAGACGGACATGTTTTTTTTACAGAGTATGGGAACAAACCAGGGAGATCTTCCAAAATGTAAAAGTGTTGAATGCTATGAAGTTTTCTGCTTTGCAAATTTAGATCAATTAAGATCTACTGGACAACCAGAGGCGGTTGAAAGGCATGTGTCACAAATCCTTGAAACGGTTGGGTCTAACAATTTTGTGCAGATCCATTTAGACAGTGCAGCTTTAAACCGTCCTCTTTTCACTAGGCGCTCATTTCGTCAGATGTTTTGGAGTTTCTTGAAAATATCAGAAAACTGTTACAAAGTAAGACGGAGCACGCCGTAACTGAGCCATTGAGGATTCTGTCTGTTGTTGTCAGATTTAGAGAGGACGGCGTGTACACACCACTCAAAAAAACGCTTTACAGTATGTTGTGGCCAAGAAGAAATGTCGGCTCTTGGATTTTAACTATGGTTCCTCAAACATATGTATGGCTGCGAGCATTATAGGCCTGCTGGAGGCTAGAACTGTTACTGGTGGCTACCTATAGACAAAGGCTTTAGAGGTTCACAAAGTTCTTGATATACACCCTGATATCATGGTTGGTTTTAACCAACTGTGTTTATTTGAAGACTACTTTGGAGTATCAATCAAAATTCTGTGTAACAAGGACAGGCTTTGTTAATATTTCCTGGTAGGTGACACCGCTAATAAGCACAATATATATATTTTACACCATGATCAACACTATTACGGTATCTTAAACCTTCAGGGCTTCCTAGGGGCCAGAAATGTATGCCATCATTGATGTCACATTATACAGCAACAAGGTGGCTCACAGTTGTCAATTCCATTGCAACATGTGTCAGAGAGTCGGCTGCGTGGTGATCAGTGAAACAGGCTTTAAATGTCCCAAATGCAAAACATTTGCCAGGTCTGAAGAATGTCTTCAAAAATACATTGAGAAAGCATCTCAAGGTTTAGCAGAATGTCATCTCTGTGGGTCCTGCGGCCGCTTTGTAACGGTCAACCATAAATGTAAGGGTAGGATCTGCCCCCGATGTGAGGTGGAAGTTGTCTCGATGGATAAACATATGTGTTATAAAACACCCCCAAAAGATATACCCAAGACCAATAAATACATCGTCTTTGACATGGAGTGCATGCAGGAGACAGGTATACATATCCCCAACTATTTATATGCCAGACATCTGACTAGGGATAAGAGTTGGGGATTTGAAGGCCCTGAATGTGTCAACCTTTTTATTACAACTTGTCTGGCTTAAAAATTCAGGGGCTATAGCTTTTTGGCTCACAATAGCCAGAGATATGACAGGTTCTTCTTAAGACAGCAATTGATTAAAGAGAGAGTAGCTGTCAAGCTGATAACTCCGGATGCAAAACTGAAGCTCCTTGAGTATCAGACCTTAAAATCTACTTTATTGACAGCTTGAATTTTATACCCATGAAATTAAGAAAACTGCCTAATGCTTTTGGTTTTGTTGGGTCCAAAGGTTATTTCGCACATTTCTTTAACACTGAACAGAATCATAATTACGTGGGCCTCATTCCCCCTGTTTAGTGCTATGGTTCAGAATTCATAATGCCTGACGATAAGGAAGCATTTCTTAAATGGTATACAGAGGCCAGCAAGCATGTTTTTGATTTTAAGAGAGAGCTAAAAACCTACTGTTGTCAAGATGTAAATATTTTGAGAACAGCCTGTAATATTTTCAAGATGATATCATTGAACTGACCCGAAAGGAGCACGATCTACACCCTGACACCCCTGAGATTATAAAATGGGTTACCTATGTATATCCCTTCACATTTATCACACTGACTAGCATGTGTATGAATATATACAAACAGATGTTTCTATAGCCAGAAACAATAGCCCTCGTACACCCAGACATGTACGTCGGTAAACAAAAATGCTTCTCCACACCTTCCATCCAGTAGTTGATGTATGTTTCTGAGCAGGCCAAGATACCTATACAACACACCCTGCGGGGAGTGGAGAAAAAGATTGACCCCTCTTTTCTAGACGTTTATGCTTCTTCAAATGGGAAGCCCCAGGCCTATGAGTTTAACAGGTGTTTTTGTCACAGGTGCCCCCGTTGCTATCAGAAAGATGACTTTAACACCTTGACGGGGTGTACTTATGACCATCTATATAGAAGAACAATTTTTAAAAAGAATTTTCTTGAGACCCGGGGTCTGCGCATTATTACGCGTTAGGAGCATGAATGGTCAGAAATGCTGAAAAACGATGCTGAGTTAAAGATTTTTCTTAAACACAAAAAATTACTTGAACCAGTAGAACCATGTGACGCTCTTTTTGGAGGCTGGACTAATGCTGTCAAGCTCTATTACAAGACCGTCCCGGGTGAGAATATACACTACTATGACTTTACTTGCCTCTACCCCTTTGTCAGCAATTCACGACCCTATGCGTTAGGGTATCTCTGTATCATCTATGAAGATTTTGGGGATATTAAGTAGTATTTTGGTCTTATCAAATGCCAAGTGTACCCGCCTAAGAAGCTTTATTTTCCGGTGCTCCGCCAGAGGGTTTCTGGAAAGTTAATGTTCCCTTTATGTATGACATGTGCAGAGTCAAAGCAGACTGCAAAATGCACACATAGTGATGAAGAACACTCGATTACGTGTACCTGGTGAACCGTTGAGTTGGAAGCGGGATTGCAGAAAGGGTATTGATTGTGAAAGATTAATGAAATATGGCACTTTGATAAGATTATGGTAGAGCTTTTTTGTGGCTACATCAGTCTGTTCCTGCGTGATAAACAGGAAGCTTCAGGATACCCAGAGGATTGTAAGGACCTTGCCTCCTGTAAGAAGTACATAGAAAATTAGGGGAGATGGGGGAGAGAAGGAGGAACTGCCCCCGGGCCATTTCAGAAGACGAGCAGAGAATCTGTAGCAGATCCGGAGCAGAGGTTCAACGCGTAGGTCGCAGCGTGGAGTGAAACAAGGAGGACCCACTGGTGTGCTTGTGAGCCTGAGAGCAGCTGCCAAGGGGAAAGGAGAGAGCCCAGCCGATCCAGAACAGTGCCGGAGGAAGGCGGGCAACCACCACCGGAAGCCGTGAGAATTGAAGCGAAGAGGAGCCACCCGTGAGCCCAGCAGCAACCAACGAAGGGGAAAGAGGAGAGCGCCCAGCCGACCCGAAGCCACAGGAAGGCGGGCATCCCCCGTGGGAGCAGCGATGAGGGAAGCACGGAGTGGCCGCCCTTTAGCCCCTGAACCCAGCAGCACCAATGAAGGGAAAATGCCCAGCTGATCTGGAACGGTGCTGGAGTAAGGTGAGGAGACGCAGAGGGCGGATCGATGCCAAGGAGGCAAATGGAAGGCAGCACACCAGGAGGGACGAAGAGACACACCACCTCCTCCCCAGACCCCCTCCAGAGAAAATAAGCAGTGGAGGCCCGAAGAAGGGGAGTGAGGGAGAGAGCAACTAGGCAGACAGACCCCGTGGAGGAGGTGAGGGGAACCGCAACGCAACGCCTCTGTGGGCATCAGGAGAAAGGAAGGACAATAATGAATAAAACAAGGCCTGTCCACCCAAACACAGGCAAGCAGGAATAGAAGTGAGAAAGCCACAAGGACAGGCCCAGACCACAAGGGAGGGAGAACAGAGAGACTTAAACACCAACCAACCACTGGGAAAGACCCCCAGTGTGAGAAATTATGAAGTGGCAACACGAGTAGGGCAAGAAAACTCAACCCACATATAAGTGGAGAACAAGTGGGGTAGAGGGAGCGAGACTACTAGCAACTCACCCTGAGTGTCGTGAGGGGTGGGGAAGGGGAGAAAAACCCCAAGCTTGTGGTGCTCGGGAAGAGGGGAAGCGAAGATGACCCCCCCATGCCAGAAGGGGGCGAGAGGGTCCCAAAGAAGGGGATCCTCCCTGCATCAATTGGGGTGCAGAAAAGGAGAGGAAATATAAAGGAAAAACAAATAAGGGACTCAGGAAAACAAAGGATAGGCTGCATGAGCAGTAGGGGCGAAAGAGACGGTAACTTCCACAGGGAAAAAGGTGTACATCACAAGAGCCCCTCTAATGTACCCACATGTCAAAAACGAGAGAAAAAGCGACGTCTTCATCCCAACAGACCCCACAGGGAAGGCAAGAGACAAGCATAAGATAGCTGTGGACACCAGGAAGTACTAGAGCCTCTAAGAAGGGAGAGACACCCAAAAATCAACCCACACTATCAAACAGAGAAGAAGCTACGATGGCCAGTACAGAAGACATGCAGAACTGGTTTAAAGAATTCCAAAATCAATTCATGACATCCTTCCAAACACAGTTCGACTCATTGAAGGATGAAATGAAGCAATCTCTTCAGGAAATAAGAACGGATGAGGCAAAACTGGAAGAGTGGGCAGACGAACTAGAAAAAATAGTACAGAACATAGAAGACGACTTACAAAAAAACACATAACAGTAGAACATTTAGCACGCTTCACACAAAATCTTGAAATCCAATGCGAAGACCTGGAAAATCGCTCAAGATGTGCTAATATAAGAATAAAAAATCTGTTGGAAGCAGTGGAGGACAAGGATCTGAAAAGTATGGCGGTGGATAAGGAGGACAGAATCCACCGAGTAAGACCAAGAAGGACAGGCGAGCCGGGCGCCCGTCCAAAAGACGTGCTAGTGGCTATGACATCCTACAATCAGAAGGAACAAATCATGCAGAAAGCGAGACTGGCAGGACAAGTAAGAATAAACAGAGACGAGGTGCATTTATAACAAGACTTAGCACCATCAAAAAAAGAAAACCCATGGGCCTGGTAGTGTCATTCCTAATAGGAAAACAGATAAGGTATGAATGGACTTTTCCATTCGGCCTTCTATTCACATGGGAGCGACAAAATCACAAAATAACAACATGTGAGGAATTATAGCGGATCTTGAACATACAAAGCCAACGGGAAGAGACCACGGTGGAAAGACAAAGAGGAGAGATAAGTTAGAGGAAACCGTGGGGATGGAAAACAGTGACGAGGAAAGGAAAAGAGGGAAGTAAAACATGAGAAGAGGTAAAGGGGGGGAAAAGGAAACACAAAACCCTGGTGGGGAAAGAACAGGGGGAAGGAGAAGAGGACATAAGAACCAAGGTAGAGGAGAGGCAATGACACGTATAAAACAAATGCAGCCTGTGGGCAGGGGAGTGGGGGGCCACTTCTTGGAACACCAATTGGGGTTTAGGACTCCCCACCCAGTTATCTCTGGGAAGAAAGGAGGGCCAGATGCGACAAACACTTTGTTCAGGCACACATAGGAACCTGGGTCCTCCTCAGGGAGATGGAAGGGGGAGAGGGGGATAAGGCAAGAGGGGAGTTATGGATGTTGAGTTAGGGAAGTTAGGGGAGGGGGAGAATATGGGAAGGGAAGGGAAGGGAGGGAATCAGATGGAGGACCCCATCCATAGGCATGTCAAAATAAGGGTAGGGAAAAAACAAAAAAACGGAAGGAAGGACGTGAAAATACTAATGTTCAATGTAAGGGGCTTTAATACCCCAGTCAAAAGGAGAAAAGTAGAACAACATCTCAGAGGGGAATTACCGAACATACTCATGTATCAAGAAACACACATAAGGAAACAGGGAAATTCTAAATTAATGGGTTCTCACAAATATGTCAAGCCAACGCCACAGAGAAAAAAGCAGGCGTGTTGATAGCAATACACGATATGTTGGGGGCTCAAATCAAGGACATTGAATCAGACAAGGAAGGAAGATACGTATTCCTAAACATAGAAATCAGGGGCCAGGCACTCACGCTCGCCTCAATATATGTCCCGAACACGGGACAAGACAGATACATAAGGGGAGTCCTGTCACTGTTGGAAACATTTGCCAAAGAGGAAATCATCTTGGCCAGAGATTTTACTATGGCTTGGGTACCGGGACAGGATAGGAGCGGGAACACCACACGGGGTACTCAAGCCCCCTCAAAAGCATTACTATGGAAGATGACAACACTAGCCCTCCACGATATGTGGAGGACAATAAGAGGGCAGGAACAGTGTTTCACACATTATTCTCATGTACACTCATCGATGTGACGGATAGATTACGCCTGGGCCTCCACGGGATTAGTGGGGAAAGTAAGCGAAATAGAGAAAGGAACTATCTCCCTATCATACCATGCCCCGCTGTGGATCACCATGAGGTGGGGAAAACAGAGGGGGTCCTATAGAAATGGAAACTACCAACAGACCTCCTGCATGACCCAATACAGTGTGAACTAATAGGAGAATAAATGATGCAATATTTCGTGGAAAATGAATCAGAAGAAGTTCCCCAGGGGATTATAGGGGATGCCTTCAAGGCAGTAACAAGGGGGAATCTAATAGCCATATAGTCGGGCAAGGACAAGCAGAGGAGGCAATGGGAAAAAGAACAAGAGGCAAAATTGAGCTAAATACAAAAAGAAATGGCGCAATCCCCAAGCAATAAACTAAGGAAAGCATTAAGGCACACCCAGGGACAACTTGAGACTCGTAGGACGAGAAAAGCAGAGAAAGCCCTTTTATATCTAACACAATGGTACTATCTAAAAGCCAACAAAATCGATAGACACCTGGCCAGGTAATAAAGTGGAAAAAAAGGGTCACAAACTATCATGAAGCTTAGAAATAGTCAGGGGCAGGTTAAGACGATTAATGAAGAGATGGGAGAAATATTTAGGGAATTCTACCGGGATCTATACACATCTGACAAGCCCTCAGAAACAGTACAAGAATATCTTCGAGGGCTCCCCATTCCAAAAATAATGGAAAAAGAAAGGGCAGACTTAGAGGGGGCAATCAGGGAAGACGAAGTCCAAAAAGCAATTAGGGACCTACCAAAGGACTAAGCTCCAGGTCCGGATGGATACACTGCAATCTTTTATAAAAAATGTAGCAACATTTTGACCCAAATCTTTATGAAACTATTCAATTCATGCAAGACAAATAAAAATCTCACCCACTCAATGAACAAAGCTAAATTGATTGTGTTTCATAAACCGGGCAAAGACCCAACAACGCCGGGGGCATATAGACCAATAGCGCTAATTAACTTAGATGCTAAACCCTACACTAAAATATTGACTAATAGACTAACCCACCGTTTAGCGAAAATAATAGGACAGAACCAATCAGGCTTCATACCAACTAGGCAAATGTTTGACAATACCAGAAGAATATGCCACTGTCGGGGGGAAATTCTGCCGGGGTCGGCCGGGCCGTCCGCAGACCTCCGGGCAGGGAGGCCCCAACTCCTCCCGTGTATATCTCGGATCGAGACAGAGTATGAGGCACACACAAGGAGCAAGGCAACTTCTGCTGTTTATTATGCAAACGGCAGGGATGGGTCAAGGAGCGTACGCGTTCGTCCTGACACACACACAATCGTAGGGCTCGCAGGCCCTTTTTACTGTAATATGACGCGCTACTTGCGTCACTTCAGAAAGTTAACAAAAAACCTATCGCCACTCTTAATTGGTTGCTCGAGTGGTAGGGTTAGTATAGTACACATATAGAGAATGATATTAGTGGTCAAGGTGTAGTCAGGTGGTATATCTGGGTTGTCCCTATAATTAGATACATAAGAATTGTTACATGAAGACCCCTGAGGATTGGCTGATGTTACTGACGTCTGAGATAAGAGCCCCATGTTCTGATTGGTGCATCCGTGAGCTCCCCAGCCTGGGACCACCGTTGTTCCCAGCTCTCGGTGTACCTGTGTTTGCAACAATGTTTCAATATGGGTACGTGCAGACAATGTGAGGATTTATTCATAGGTGGAAGGCTGACCGCTCCCACTGTAGCAGATGTCCATTGAGCCTTTCAAGTGTATCGGCCTATGTCTCGTAGCGAGGGACCCAGACGCCTTTTTTTTCTCCTGGGCTTTGGCATCTCGTCAGGTTCGGCTTGGTCACGTGAGGCGGGACCGTGTTTGAGGCAGAATTCTGCACAATTAATATTGCTTTTCCACTGTGTGTCTGGTTTAATTTGTAGATATGACTTTAACGTTGGTACGCGGAGTGCGAGGTTGCAACATCGTGCCTTTGATGATTTGTTCTTGGATGTGGGTTTGCAACATTGCGACCTTGGCTGGTTGCTCCACCAGGCTCATTCTGCGGGATCAGCAACCTGACTTTTGCTTTGTTAATGTCCACGGGAACTCTTGCCTGAGGCCTACTTGGGCCTGGTGTATAAGTGATCCATTTCGGGCATGGGTGCTTTAGGTTATAGTGGCATATATTTCCATGACCAGTATCGTGTTTCTATTATACCTCTCATGGTGGTAACGGGTTTCAAGAGAAGCGTGAGCAAGCGGCGTTATAGATGAGTTCATGATGCATCTTGCGTTTCTGCATTCTGAAAGCCTATGTAAAAATAATAAAGATGCACGTCCGTGAATATGCCTGTTGCCTACGTCAGAGCACTGAGTATGTTCTTCGTGTAGATTGGTGTGGAAATGTTAAGTGTGTATATTTGTACAGATGTGCTTCCCGTTGTCTAGGTCGTCATGGCATCTCTAACGACGTGTGGTTTTTAGTCTAGCTGATCCGAGCCGCAGGTGTCGGCATGGCCAGTGCGGGCTGCTGGGCAGGCAGGTGGACACATCCGTATGTTCCTGTACCAGGGTACCTGGTCGTCTGGTAACTGGACAAACTCTTCTCGCGGCGGGTGTCTGGGCCGTGACCCTCTAGGCCAAGCGCCAGAGGTGAAGGACGGGAGCCTGGTCTTCCATTCTCCCACTTCAGTCCCCCCTCTGGTCGACTTGTCGACCACAAACATATCCTTCTCGTTATCTCCTCTTACCCTCCATATCTTAGTTATCCCTCCGAGATGTCCATAATGGTTTACATGATCTTCAAATGACCAATACATGTATTCACATGTTCCTCCAGGAGTACAGTATACCCATCTTCCTATGTAGCTCCTGGGGTTCCTTGGGTTCTCGATCTTCACTGATGGTGGATCTAGATGGTTGGTGATGATTTGTGTGCGCAGCTTCTCCCTCTCTTGTATTATCACCCCTGTATGCTGGCCATCATCTGCTGGCATCAAGGGGTGCATTCCCACCATTTCCAGCAACTCGTCAGTCGTGCGTGCCTTCCGGGCTTTCCAAAATCTAATTATGATCAGAGTAGCTCCAGCCAAAATAGTACACCCCACTATTATTTTCAGTCCATCTGACAGCCAAGATGGCATCCATGACCATAATAGTGAAAACCAGCTCTTATCCTTGTTTACACCGTTACTCTCGTCCATCATTTTAGAGTGCATCTGGGCCAATTGTGAAACTGCTTCTGTCAGTGTACCATTGTCAGCATCGTTGGCAGGTATGAACGTGCAGCAAGATTGTCCTATCTTTGCACAAACTCCTCCTTCCATTGCTGTGAGAAGGTCCAGTACATATCTGTTCTGTAGTGCTACCATCCTTACAGCTCGCAGCTCCTCTTTAATTGCGTTGAACCCATTTACTGTTGAATTGATGGTCATCATTAGTTCCCATCTGGTTATTTGGAGCCATTTTGCGTTTGCGTATGCCTGTAGTCCCGGATGTATTATTGAGGAGAAAAACATTGCTGCTCTGCTGAATAGTCTGTGTTCTGGCGGTATTGACGTTAGTTCCGTTTCCGACCTTCCCCACAGGTAATTTCCTGTCAGTGGCTCTCCTTGTCGTTTTCTCCTATTTAGGACAGTATCCTCGCTGTTGGTCTTGTTCTCTTGCTCCTTCTGGAGTGGTGCAGATCTCTTTCGTCTCTTATC
The DNA here is from genome assembly GCF_040938575.1 of Ambystoma mexicanum. Lineage (NCBI taxonomy): Eukaryota > Metazoa > Chordata > Amphibia > Caudata > Ambystomatidae > Ambystoma > Ambystoma mexicanum. The sequence goes on along the minus strand of NC_090926.1, from coordinate 924,013,142 downwards.
CCCTTCATCCATTTTAGGAAATTTCGCCACATTGACATGCTTCTTAGGTACCACTAGTGATGGTACATTGACGTGTACCATTGTGCACACACCATTCCACAGGGGAGGCAGTGTATGATATGCCTTTTCTCCACAGGCCCAATAATGGTCCATTATTACTGCTGTTCCCGCACCCCCCTCAGGTAACTCCATCACACTTGCACAATTGGTGTTATATCCTACGTCCACCTCTCCTTTATGCTGGTAGCATACTTTGGGCGCAGTCAATGGTAATATTGTTATTGGGTCTTCATCTTCTTCTACCCACGTGAGCATTGGTACGTACTTGATCCACGTCGTCCAACATCGATGATTGTGTGTCTCGATGGTTGAGATAGTTTCTTTTGTTACCATGTTGCTGCCAATTACTCCTATCTCCCAGCTGTTGTCCAGATACACCTTTCCTGTTATCGTCAGTAGCGGCCTTTCCCAGCATCCTTGTTTACCCGGAACTTCAGTGGCGTACCAATCACATGGTAGATACTGCAGTGTTACCTTCTTTGTTTCTCCTTTTGCAGGGCCACTTGTTATGTACCTGAATGCTTCAGCATGTAAACTGGTCTTGTGATAACTCAGATAGGTCTTGAGGAAGTTGTTTTCATATGGGTATGAGTCTCGCGTTTTCCATGTCATGTGCACTACTGTTCCTTGAAATCTTCCTTTCGTTTGGAACAGGGCCAAATATATTATGCACTGTGCTGTTTTTTCATCTATTTCTGTGGCAACAAATGTTCGTGAAGCGCTCATGGCGTATGGTATTAATGAGCAAACGTAACAGCTATCCTCAGTTGTCTGCTTACCAATGCGGGTCATGTGCTGGTACCATATGTTGTTTGTGACGTGTGCTGAATCTTGTACATAATTATCAATACCTTTATTGTCTGAGTATGTGCTGCGTTTAACTCTATTTTGCTTGGGTGCAATGTTACTATTACCACCTGACGTAACACCTGTTGCAGCAGAGGGCGGGGGTATATTAAGTTTGGGTGCAGCAATAAAATCGATAGCATAGCTGTACTGCCAGACAGAGGCAGCCAAGAACCCGGTGATCATAAAAATCCCTATTATTTTTATTACATATGCTAATTTCACCGGCATTTTGCTCTTACCTTGCTGCAGTCCTGGCAGCTTATTCTTGCGACGCTACAGTTGCCCGCCTAGAAATTCTCAAAAGTGCTCGTTATTAAATGTTAGTTTTAAGCTCTCCCTATCAAGTAGTCATTCAGTGCCCAGGCGAAGAGCTGCTCCCACGCTACTCTAAGTGATGGGTCTCTTAAGACCGGCAAGTATGGGTGGAGGTGGGGCATGTGATATTCTATGGCCAGGAGGAAGGCTGTGTAGTAGACACGTACCCTTCTCCTTTTTAAGTATGTTGGCCTCTTTATTTCGTATACGAACTGGTGTGACAATTCTTCTGGGTAGTTATCGTCTGGCAGCACCATCTACACCTGCACACTGAATTTGTTAATTAGCTTTCTTAACAATACAATATTACGCAGTTCCTGTATGTGCGAGAGAAAAAAGAGAACATTCACGTGTTTACATGTGTATTAGTGCAAGCATGTCCTTCAGTTTTAGTTACAACTGTACTTAGCAGTCAATGGGGGGGGGTTTGTGCTCAAATGGCGGAAGTATTTTTACTCTTTGAGCGAGTGATCATGGGGTGGGCAGTATGGGGATCACCCCCTTCTTCGTCAGTTATTGTCTCCGAGGGAACAATTGGGTCGTTGTCTGTGGTGGAACTTTCTTCCGCTGTAGGGGATGTGGTTGCTGTTCTTCCAATGGACCTGTCGTTGGCGCTGGGGCGGGTCTGCAGTTTGTAGATCTTTACGTCATGTAGGTGGTTCCAGGCACGCTTATCCTTTAGTTTTACTGCTCTTGTTGATACGTCCTCTACCAGATGGGGGCCAGTGAACCTCTTCTGGTTCCACTTTCTATTGAAATTGCGAAGTAGTACGTGGTCACCTTTGGCAAGTTTGCACGAGTTCTCCTTTCCCAATTCCGTACTTTCGTCTTTTTCTTGATTGCTGGTAGACCCGCCCCGTGTGCGCTCGAGCTGTTGAGACACAAACACGACACTAGTAATCAAAGAAGACACATATTGATACATTTCATCACCTAACACATTCGCTGAACTTTCGTGGTCGGTGAATGCCCTTGATGTTGGTGTTAGGGGAAGGCGCATTTGACGTCCAGTGACCACTTCGTGAGGGGTGAGGTGGTGGTCGGACCCTGGCCTGTTTCTAAGTTCAAACAATGCTAACGGAAGGCAATACAACCAACTTTTCTTTGTTGTTTGTTGTATTTTAGCAATTGCCTCCTTCAATAAGCCATTCAGGCGTTCACATACACCATTAGCCTGTGGGTGGTATGCACATGCAAATTTGTGTTTAATGTTCAGCAGGGATGTGATATGCTGGAACATTTCATTTGCGAAATGGGGGCCATTGTCTGATCTTAACACCTCGCACACTCCCCACCTGGGGAAGACCTCCCTTACTATAAATTTGGCTGCTCTAAACGCATCAGGGTGTGAACAGGGCCCTGCTTCAATCCACCTAGAAAATGGGCATACTACTACAATCATATACCTATTACCTTGACATATGTTGATCATATCAACATAGTCAATGTGAAGGTGCCGAAAAGGTCCTTCTGGCCGGGGTATGGTACCTCTTATCACTTTTAAAGTATGACCGGCCGTAAACTGTTGACATGTGAGGCAATTGCTGATAAAATTTGACACATGAGAGGTTAACTCGGGACAAAACCAATCTTCTCTAATTCGTGCTGCAATTATTTCCTTGCCTGTATGGGCAGGGTGATGTAATTGGCTCAGGGCGGTATTTAACAGTGCCAACGGTATTACAACTTTCCCAGTGCCACCCTGGCGCCATAGTGCGTCAGTTGGTGACATTGTGCATCCTCTTTTCACCCATACTTCTTTTTCGGCCATTGGTGCAGCCGCTTGTAGTTCCATAATCTGTGTGGCTGGGAGATGGGTGTACCCTTCTCTTATTAACATCTCCCTAGCTATTCCCCTCCCTCTCCCTCTCTGTGAGTCTGTGGGGTTCCATATCTCACCAAAATATGCAGCATATTTCGCATGTGCGTCTGCTGCTGCATTTCCTTTTGAGACGTAGTCTTCTCCATTGGTGTGTGCGGTGCATTTTACTAGGGCTAGTTCTTGGGGGTCGTTTATTACTTCAATTAGTTCAGCCAACAAGAGGGCATGTTGTACTGGAGTGCCATCAGCTCTCCTAAACCCTCTTCTTCTCCATTTTGATAGCCCTGAGTGGACAGTGGATGTAACATATGCACTGTCGGAATATATAGTTACTCTTTTATTAAAACTTTCCTTTAATGCCAATATTAGTGCAACGAGTTCCGCGGCTTGAGCAGAGTAATGCTGTGGTAATTGTACACACTTCATAGCCACACACACCGGCGCCTCCATCATTTTTACTACTGCTGCCCCAGTCCTTCGTATCCCATCTCCTTGATCAATAGTTGATGACCCATCAATAAACAAAATCTCACCTCCCTCTAGTGCGTTTTCTTCAACTTTCCTAGTACATGAGTACATTTCAGTTACTTGGGTGCAGTCGTGGGCGTAATCTCCCTCTTCAATTACTTCTGCTAGGAACCTTGCAGGGTTAACCGTGCTACATCTAACAATTGCTAGTTCAGCTTTAGACAAAATAATCTCATAACCTGATGCCCTCTGTGTTGTTAGTGTGGACTTAGGTTTATTCAATATCGCAAATAATGCATGTTCCACAAATAGTGTAGTTGGACACCCCATAGTTATTGCTGATGCTTTTTCTACTGCAAAAGCAGCTGCAGCAAGACCTTGTTCACAAGAGAAGTGGCCTAACATTATAGGGTCTAAGTGACCGCTGTAAAATGCTACTGGTTTATAGCCCATGCTAGTTTTTTGGGCCAACACTGCTTTCATCACTGCTGAGTCGCAATGTGAAAATATAAAGAAGCGCCGCTCATAGTCTGGGGATGCCAGTACTGGAGCAGTTGATATCGCGTCCTTTAATTCGTCAAATGCCTCCCTCATTTCCATAGTCCATCCCAACTTTTTCTCCCCTTTATTTGCTTCCTTCAAACCCTCAAGCAGGGGTCCTATGTATGAGCTATAATCAAATACCCATGCTCTACAGTAGTTGCACAGCCCCAGAAATTGCTGCAGTTCTCTCACAGTCTGTGGCACGGGAGTGCTTGAGATGGCCTGTGCTCTTTGTGGTGCAATCCTTCTTCCATGTTGGGATATCAGTTGGCCAATGTAAAGTACCTGTTCCTGACAGTATTGTATCTTTTCCATGTCTACCTTGTACCCCTTTTCAGCCAATATTGTCAACATTTTTAAGGAGTCCTCTCTACATTTGCTTTCGTTTGTACTGCAAATTATTATGTCATCCACATACTGTAACACTGTGCTTTCCACCTCAACGTTACCCAAATCCATCTGTATTACTCTATTGAAAATTGAGGGTGATTCACAATACCCCTGTGGTAATCTGGTATGTTTCCACTTTGTATTTCGGTAAGTGAAGCTTGTCAAATCTTGTGAGTCTGGGTGTAATGGTATTGAGAAAAAAGCATTTTTAAGGTCAATCACTGTAAATCGTGATGCTTCTGCTGGAATGCCACACAATATTGTGGCCGGGTTTGCTGTTACTGGATACTCTGCTTCTACTATGTTGTTCAAGGGTCTGAGGTCCTGTATGAAGCGCCAAGACCCCCCTTTAGCCTTGCGCACCGGGTACACAGCTGTGTTACATGGTGATTCTGAGGGGACCAATATGCCATTGTTTATAAGGGCCGTTATGGTTTCATATATGCCCTCATCAGCCTCTTTTGACAATGGGTACTGTTTCACTCTTGGTAGTATGGCACCTTTTTTCAATTTTATCCTTACACCCCCTATGCTTTTTATGCATCCCACGTCATAAGGGCTAATAGTCCATAATGATTTGGGCACCTTTGACATATCCTCCTTAAAAAATGGGACTGGGGTGCCTGCGGGTGCCTCAAGTGCCATTGCAATTTTCTGTGCTACTTGTTTGTGAGCCACTCTTAGCCATATTTCTACACTCATCATGAACACCATTTCATTTTCTTCCTTTTCTTCTGAGAACAGCTCTTCATCTGACACCTGGGTCAGCCTACACCCTTCTGCTAGTGCTATCACCACCCTCCATGCTCTCCCTTCTTTATCTTGGGCGTGCACAGCAACATAATCAGCCGTTGCAATAATGCTCTCAATGTCCACTACAAACACCTTCCCTTCTAGTTCATTAACTGGTGTTTCTGGTCGGAATAGATAGGCTGCTGGTCTCCTCCATATTTTCCCTTCTATCCCTGGCATCCATGCAAATGCCATGTCTGTGCCATATTGGAATATCTCGCCATCCAGTGGCTCCGCCCTAATCGCTGTCTGTCCACAGTATGCTTGCAAAATCTGTCGTGCTGCGAGCATGTTAATCCCTGGAGTAGAGCAAATTATGCCATCCTCTGTAAAGGAGATCGTCATATTCAACCTGTTCATTATGTCTCTCCCCAGTATATTTACTGGCGAGGCACTATAATACAAAAGTGGGACTGACAGATCATAATCTCCAATAGATAAGGGAACGTTATCAGTAAATGGAACCAACCCTTTAGCCCCAGAAAATCCTTGGGTGTTCATGGCTTCGCCTGACATCTTAAATTTACCTTCCCTTATGCAAGACCGGGTTGCCCCGGTGTCAACAAGAAATGATAATTTTTTGTCACCTATCGTTACCTCTATGCGTGGCTCCTCCGCACTATTAGGTGTTACTGACAGGATGGGACACACCAAGGCCGTCTGTGGGCTGGCCTATTGGGGGTACAATGATTGGCCATTCCCTGTGTAAGGGTTGTGTCCCAACACCGACACCCCACCCAATTGTGTTCGTTCAGTTTGGGGTGGTGGTTGTATTAACGCCACTTGTTGTTGTGGCGGCGTCAGTTGCTGTGTTATTTGTTGTTGTGGCAGTGAATAGGTTTGTGGCTGTCGTGTTTGTTGTTGTTGGTCACTCCCTTGTTGTGACATCTGCTGTTGGTGTATGCCCTGCTGTTCTTGTGAGGTCCTAGGTTGTACTTGTTCATTCCATGCTGGTGTTCCTGGCCTGACCCTACATGTACGTGACATGTGTCCTAATAGTCCGCAGCTCCAACACACAGGTGGTTCCCTGTTTTGCCATGGGAAGCTCCCTGTGTTGTCCTGGTATACGGGTTGCCCTGTGGGGTAGTAATTTCTCATTCCCCCAGCCTGTTGCTGGGTATTATATCCATATCCTCTCCCCCTCATAAACCCTCCTCTCCCTCTGTTATAACTATAATACCCAGTTCCTTGCATTGGGTACCCTCCTCCCATGTTCGGTGTGTGTAATTGCAGAGGCGGCACTTGCTGTATTACACCTTGTGGGGGCGCTATTTGAGCTGGATCTTGTGCAGCCACTACTTGCGTTGGGCTTTGGGCCATTGGTGTGGGCGTAGTTATTAGTGCCCCTTCCATTGTATATTTAGTAAGTTTTTTCTGTACTAATTTGGCCTCTTCTGTTTTCCTGTCCTCCTCCTTTTGTTTCATTTTTCCTTGCCATGTCCTGCAGTGATGTACTATAGTCAGTTGTATTTCTGGCCATGGTTTTGCTTCCATTCCCACTACTTTCTTTAGCTGTTTCTGAACTCCTTCTGGGAGCCCTTGTACTAGTATATGATAAAATATGGCTGGTGTTTTGTCCCATTGTTCTCTAGTTTCCATGCGCCACTTCTCTTGAATATCCTGGATATAATCAACAGGATCCTCATTTTCACCCATCTTACGGGAAGTAATGGCTCCTATGTCTGATGTGTCTGGGTACTGCACTCTCAGTGCCTGCCATAGCGCATGTCTGCAGTTTGCAAATGGTGCCCCATCATGCGATGTGTTTGTTATTGTTACCCCATGGAATCCCGCTCTTTTCCAAATGTCATCCGCTCTATCCCCTAATATTGATATTAACAGGCCCTTCACATCTCCTACTGCTAGTTTCTGTCCTGCGGTGTGTTTTTCCATTTCATATATCCACTTACCCGCACCTCCACTTAGTGATGGGAGCCTACATTTTATATTTTCCTTATCCGTATGTTTCCAAGGTACATACTGTGGTCTAACCCCTCCTCTCTCCAGCAGTGGCATTAAATTCTGTCTTGTGTCACCCTTTACGCTCCATGATATTGAGTCTTCACACCCCTCCTCTTCCCCCATTTCTTTTACTACTTCAAATTCTTCCTTACTACCTCTGCCCCTACCTCCCTCTTCTTCCTTTCCCCTTCTTTCATCATTTCCTGTGTTCAATATGGGTATGTTTATTTGTCTGTCTTGCCTGCGACTAGGGAGGTCCCTAAGCCGACATGCATAAGGTGTAAGTTCGTTCATGAAGGGCGCGAGCTTTATTCTGTGCAGAGAGCGTGCGGTGGTTGAACATGTAGGTAGTGACGTGGGAGGGCGGCGTGATGGGGATGTGGGTGGCGTGGTTTCATTGGTTTGTGTTTCCCCTATTCTTTTCGTTTCCTCCTTACTTCTCTCCAGCTCCTCCCCTCTTCTACTTATCCAGGGCGAATCTATGTTTGTTCTAGTGAGGTACAGTTTATCTAAGCTTTCCCTTTCACTCTCTCTTCCATCCTTCTCCACTCCTTCTTCCTCCTCACTGCAAAAATCATTTATAAATGGCACCCCCCACTCTGCCTTTTTTCCTTTTATTGTTACTGTTTTCAAATCTATTAGGTCTCTTTCTCCCCTTTCGTTGTTACCAACTGTCCCCCCTAGTGCTGATGTCGTTGCTACCTCCCTACTTTTATATACATCTCCCCATCTTTCACTCTCCCTACCCCTCCCTTCTCTTCCTTCTTCACTTCTCTCCTCCATTTCCCTACTATTTTCCTCCCTTTTCCTTTTTAATTCCTCCAGTACTTCGTTGCTCATCTGTTCCAATATCCTTTCATCCTCCCTCTTCCTTTCCCATTTCACCCTTTCTCTTTCTACTATACTCTCTATTACCTTCCCCTCTTCATATTTTTTAGCTGTCTCAGATATTATCCTCCTCCTCCATGTTTCCATTTCTGTTTCCTTTTCTTCTTCTTCCTTCTTCTTCTCTCTCAGCACTACTCTTGATACCCTATCTGCTGCTGCTTTTACCCTTTCAGCTTCTCTCTTTTGCTCCTCACTTCGTTCCCTTAATCTTTCCAATTCGTCCTTACCTTCTTTCCTTTTCCTCACTCTCTCTCTTTCCTCCCTCTCAAGTTGTTTGATCAGTTCATTCTGCTCATCCCTTAGTTTTGCTAATCTTTCCTCCAAAATCTCTTCCTTCTGCCGTAGTAGCTCCTCTCCCCTCATTTCACTCTCTCTGGCACTATCCTCGTTTGTTCTCCTTACCGCCTCCCTTTCTTCTCCAGTTAGTGAGCCTCGTAATTTCAACAATATCTGTGCAGCTACCCACTCATCGTTTCCTATCTCTACAGTCTGCTCTTCTCTAATCCTCCCTTCCCCCATTGGTATCTTCCCATGAGCCACATATGGTGGAGGGCTGTATGCCGGGTTTGAGTATCCTTCAGCCGCCCTTAACTGTCCTTTTATTTCTCCTAATTCTCTTAAAGGGTACAACCCTCCTCCCTCTGTTTTCACTCCCGGTGTTATGGGTATCTCATTGCTCGGTTCCTTTTTTATGTCGTCTGATTTATCAACCTTTTCTCCTCCCTGTCTTTCGTTCCCCGTATTCTTTGTGCTTTCGCACTCCTTTTCCCCACCCGTTCCTTCTTTCTTAATCTCCTTTTCTTCCGGTTTTTCCCCCATAGTGAACATTCCATTTGGTCCTGGTCGAGACCCCTGGAACATCCTCCATAAGTTAAACACCTCCACGTGGTTTGCCAACTTCTTCCCCTTGTATGTATTGTGCAGATGGTTCAGTAGTGAATGTTGGGCATATGGATCGAAACTACCATTAGGCGGCCATGGTGTTAACATTTTGTTGTCTGTCCCCTGGGTCCACTCTATGCTGTACTTAATTAACTTCTCCCTGTGTGGTGGCAGTGTGGTGCATATGTGCTGTAGTGGGGTAGTGAGGGTGTTCCCCCACCCTCCCGACCCTCTCCCGTATGACATGGTTGCACTCCCCTTGTTACCCTCCCCCTTACTAGCAGTTTACAATATACAACCTTGTATTGCTTACCTCGCCCCGCAAGTGTGGGGACTTACGACAATCCTTTGACAAATTATGCAATAATAATAAATATGATGTTATATTATATTCCTTCCCCTACGGCCCCCTGCGGCCGAAGCGCACGCAGCCCCCTGCGGCTGCGTACCCCTTACGACGATCTTATACAGTCGTCCTGTTTCTCCGTTCTCCTCCCCCTTTTACACTTGCCGTGGCCGGCATTCTCCGTGCGCAGCCACGCCCCTTTCCCCTTCTTCTTTCGATCCACTGGTTTATAGTTTATCTCCGTATCAGCTCCTTTATCATGCTTCTCTTCCCCACCACTCTCAAACCCAAGGTTCCTTGTGCTCGCGATATCCTATTAAATCCCTACTGGTGACGTCACCGATTTCTTCGAGCTACTGGTATATTCGTGTTATGTTCTTTAAATTCAAAATACACTTGCAATCTACCCCGCTAACCCTACAGCTGTCTTCCTGTCTCTCCTGGAACAAGGTAATCTCATCAATACTATAACCGGACTGCGCACGCTGCGTCGCCTCGCGTGTGATACGCCCCTCAACAGGAGGGCTTAACCAGCCAATTATCATCCGTTTTGGGCAACTACGTAACTAGCCACCGCCCACAGGGAAACGTCATCTACCTATCGAGTTTCTTGCTCGAACAATAGGGAACCTCATCTACTCATTGAATAATAAATATCAAATCGTAGGAAACCACACACCCACCCTCACACGTAGTCGCGATTTAGGCCAATCAATGTCTTACGAGCAGCTGCACGTGATGTTTTCGTGCCCCGCCCCCCTCTTTCGCGTAACGTTAGCTCACTGTTACGAGCGGCTGCACGTGATGTTTTCGTGCCCCGCCCCCCTCTTTCGCGTAACGTTAGCCGCCTGCTCTCGCACTCGTTTCGCTACCATTCATTCCATTAGCAACACTCAGTTAAACCTTCGCCGCTTTACAATACCTCCCTCCTCCCTTATTTACTTCCTCCCCCTCCCTCACAATTTCGCATTGCTTGTTGTGCGTGTCATGCTCACCAAGTTCTCTCGATGCAGGGCCGCTCGACTGCGTGCACCCCTCCAAGCGGCTCGCCACCTCCCCTCGTCTGGACCACGTCTGGACACTCGCCGACCGCGGGCGGGATACTTCTCAACCGGCTCCCGAGGGCCAATATCCGGATTGCGCTGTCCGGTCCTCTCGCAGCTCCGCGATGGTCCTGTAGTCCTCAGAAGGGGGCAACGGCAGAGGGGGCCGCGCCGCCGGGCCTCCTCGCAACGGGAGTGCCTGGAAAAATTAAAAATAAAAGTCGATCTTAAACAGATCTCAGCAGTGCCTCCAACTTGTCGGGGGGAAATTCTGCCGGGGTCGGCCGGGCCGTCCGCAGACCTCCGGGCAGGGAGGCCCCAACTCCTCCCGTGTATATCTCGGATCGAGACAGAGTATGAGGCACACACAAGGAGCAAGGCAACTTCTGCTGTTTATTATGCAAACGGCAGGGATGGGTCAAGGAGCGTACGCGTTCGTCCTGACACACACACAATCGTAGGGCTCGCAGGCCCTTTTTACTGTAATATGACGCGCTACTTGCGTCACTTCAGAAAGTTAACAAAAAACCTATTGCCACTCTTAATTGGTTGCTCGAGTGGTAGGGTTAGTATAGTACACATATAGAGAATGATATTAGTGGTCAAGGTGTAGTCAGGTGGTATATCTGGGTTGTCCCTATAATTAGATACATAAGAATTGTTACATGAAGACCCCTGAGGATTGGCTGATGTTACTGACGTCTGAGATAAGAGCCCCATGTTCTGATTGGTGCATCCGTGAGCTCCCCAGCCTGGGACCACCGTTGTTCCCAGCTCTCGGTGTACCTGTGTTTGCAACAATGTTTCAATATGGGTACGTGCAGACAATGTGAGGATTTATTCATAGGTGGAAGGCTGACCGCTCCCACTGTAGCAGATGTCCATTGAGCCTTTCAAGTGTATCGGCCTATGTCTCGTAGCGAGGGACCCAGACGCCTTTTTTTTCTCCTGGGCTTTGGCATCTCGTCAGGTTCGGCTTGGTCACGTGAGGCGGGACCGTGTTTGAGGCAGAATTCTGCACAATTAATATTGCTTTTCCACTGTGTGTCTGGTTTAATTTGTAGATATGACTTTAACGTTGGTACGCAGAGTGCGAGGTTGCAACATCGTGCCTTTGATGATTTGTTCTTGGATGTGGGTTTGCAACATTGCGACCTTGGCTGGTTGCTCCACCAGGCTCATTCTGCGGGATCAGCAACCTGACTTTTGCTTTGTTAATGTCCACGGGAACTCTTGCCTGAGGCCTACTTGGGCCTGGTGTATAAGTGATCCATTTCGGGCATGGGTGCTTTAGGTTATAGTGGCATATATTTCCATGACCAGTATCGTGTTTCTATTATACCTCTCATGGTGGTAACGGGTTTCAAGAGAAGCGTGAGCAAGCGGCGTTATAGATGAGTTCATGATGCATCTTGCGTTTCTGCATTCTGAAAGCCTATGTAAAAATAATAAAGATGCACGTCCGTGAATATGCCTGTCGCCTACGTCAGAGCACTGAGTATGTTCTTCGTGTAGATTGGTGTGGAAATGTTAAGTGTGTATATTTGTACAGATGTGCTTCCCGTTGTCTAGGTCGTCATGGCATCTCTAACGACGTGTGGTTTTTAGTCTAGCTGATCCGAGCCGCAGGTGTCGGCATGGCCAGTGCGGGCTGCTGGGCAGGCAGGTGGACACATCCGTATGTTCCTGTACCAGGGTACCTGGTCGTCTGGTAACTGGACAAACTCTTCTCGCGGCGGGTGTCTGGGCCGTGACCCTCTAGGCCAAGCGCGAGAGGTGAAGGACGGGAGCCTGGTCTTCCATTCTCCCACTTCACCACCTCATAGAAAAATGAGAATAATACAAAAGCTGACGATCTTGGTATCCCTTGATGCAGAGAAGGCAGAGATGTGTTATGTAGTGACCTTCTGTGTGGGTGTCTGGTAAGGAAAGGAGATGTGTTATGTAGTGGCTGTCTGTGTAATGCTGTCTTGCTGTGAGCCTGTGATGTCACATGGAATGTCACTGTGTGGATGGTGGAATGTTTATCTGAAGGTTCCATACTGAGGCAGTTAGAGCTCCCCTGCCTGGGTGATGGGGCCAGTGCTGATATAGTCCATACTCTCATGTATTTATCCTTCCTGTAACTGTGTCCTTAAGTTACTGTAATAAACCTAAGAAGTAACACAAGAAAGTCTGGAAGTCACTTCATAACAATGGCGACGAGGATGTCTTTCAAGAAGAACCTGCGCACATAATAAGAAGTTGAAGTCTGAAGGAGCCTGCTGCGGGGGGTGCAGGAGAGAGGAGGACAAAGTGGTGGTCAGCACTGCCCCCACATACAAGTAAGACCCATCACCCAGGGCCAAGGCGGGGGAGGAGCAAGGAAGACCCACATTTTCAGGCATCAACAAAAGTGAAGCTGTCCAGTGATGTGATGGCGCCCTGTGGTGAAGCAGAAATTATGAAAAGTGCCCACAGAAGTGAAGCTGGTGAGGGCTGATGGTGAAAATGATGCCCTGAACTCGACGTGGCATAAGTCCTGTTGGGGATGGGAAGACATATTCTCCCTTGCAGGCAGCCAGAGAAGTTATGAGTGGAAATGCCCTTGTTCACAGACAAAAGAAAAGGTACTGTAAATGGGCTGTCTGGGGCTGAGTCATATGCTGGGCATGCAAGCAGCTACTATGAAGTATTAAAGACTGTTCTAGCTCTTGAATGTATGAGGAGCGCACCAGAGTACAAGACTCCTTGCAAGCAGGCAGCCAGCTGGCTTTGTCTAAAGTACTGTAATGTAAGGGAAATGTGCCAGCCCAACGTGGTGATGGAGATGAAAGCATGCGCATTAATTGACGTTAGATTTGAATATTGCCACATTAACCAGCAATTGGCAGTTATTGACATTGTGGCATAATGGAAGTGATTACTGACCGTGAAGTCGGCAAGTTTCTAGGAGCAGCCTGCAGTTTACAGTGATATTTGGTTCTTAATGGAGGTTTGGGAGCGTGTTGCGACCGTTAGAATTGTCACAGCTCCAGAGATGAGTGCTGCGTGAGATTCACCTGTGAAATGATGACGCAATGGAATGTGCCGGGGGTGCTGGCGAGCATAGAATGCTGGTGAACAGGTGTTCTCAGCAATCCCCGAAGATATAGAGTCCCGAACGTTGTAATAAAGCCATTCGTATTGTGGCTGTAGTTGTCGGAAGAAGTAGAGAAACATTTAAGGAATGGCCCTTAGTACGTGGCCTAACGTGATGACGTGCACGCTAGGAAGTGTTCAGGAAGCGTTTTCATTGATGGTGAGATGCAGAAATAAAGAAGCTGAATATAGTTGGATGTGAGGCAGCGAGCAGCAAAGAAGACAAAAGATGTCACCCTAAACGTGTTGACATATGCGGAACTGCGCCTCTACCCCTTGGAACGTTGGGGTGAATAAATTAAAACGTCCAAGATATTCTTGGAAGCAGGATTGTTCTGCACCGTAGTTGCGTGGAAATGAAAGGCAGCCGTCTGTTAAAGTGAAGATGCAGCAACGCCAGGAAGAGCACGTTTGTACAGCAGCAATGTTTATGATTGAAAGTTTTTTTTCTTTCAGTTAATTAGTACAACGTGCTGATTATGCGAATGGTGCCTTGTTTGATGTGATGTATAAAGTAATTCTTTTGAGGATTTTCAGGATGGACATTTTAAACACTTCATGGACGATATAGTTTTGAAACTGTTGGCATTATAGAGTAAAAGGGAGATGTCCAATTTTGAGGATTGAAGTGCTGGATGAGTGTGCTAGATTTAACCATATTGAGGCATTTTAGGGTGCGTTGCAAATGACAACATGGTTATAGATCTTATTACATATGCTTTGGGTGTTTGACAGGATGTGTACTAAGGTTATTATAAAAAAAAAAAAAAAGGGCTTTAGCACTAACGTTCTTGAGGCATTCTAGGTGTGGTTAGAGACCATCATGGACTTGTAGGACGAAATGTTGAAACGTTTGTTGTTGTTCTACAGTTTAATTTGCATTTAACTTATACTACAGTCACAACAATGCATTTTATGCTGTGTAATGCAAAATGTTTTGTGCCGGAGTTAAGGTTGACTGTAGTAATGGATGCACAAAGAAGGGCATGAAGGTAATATGAGGCAGGTTGTCCCTCAAAGGTAGCGCCTATGGTGTGAGTGACGCTGTAGTTATAACATGAGGTAGCGCCTCTGTTGTGTAATGTGTCACGATTGGTATTAACTAGAGGTAGCGCCTCTGGTATGTTGGGTCACGAGTGAGAGAGGTAGCGCCACTGGTGAGTGTGGCTCAATTTGTATTTGAGGGAGGTAGCGCCTCCGGATAATGTGGCAAAATAAGTGCTGAAGTGAGGTAGCGCTTCTAGTGTGCGTGTCACGATTGGTATGAAGATGAGGTAGCGCCTCCGGCTTGAGTGACATTGTAGTAGTAGTCAGAGGTAGCGCCTCTGGTATGTGGGTCACGAGTGAGAGAGGTAGCGCCTCTGGTGAGTGTGGCTCAATTGGTATTAGTGGGTGGTAGCGCCTCCCGTTAATGTGGCAAAATAAGTTTTGAAGTGAGGTAGCGCTTCTGATGTGCGTGTCACTAGGGTGGTTGAAGGAGGTAGCGCCTCCGGTGCGTATGCGAAGAATTGTATTGAAGAGAGGTAGCACCTCTGGTGAGCATGGACCCTAGTGTACGAGAGGGAGGTAGCGCCTCCAGCGTGTGGAACATTCTGTTGTGCGAGAGGTAGCGCCTCTGCCAGTATGGAGTAGGGCTGGTAACTTAGTAGATTAGTGTCGCGTAGGATTGTTTCCACAAATATTTAAAGAAGGTAGCGCCTTCGTTTTTTTATATTTTTCCTATATTTCGCTGTGCCAAAGACTGCATTTTCTCCAGACAGTCTGTTTGGCGTAGTACTCTTGTAGTGCTGTTTTAGGTTATCAGTAGTCAAATGCCTGGTACGCAGATGGGTTTGGGATGTCTGGCCAGTGTCTCAAGGTGATCTGTGGTATTTGGTTGTGTTGACTAATCTGGTTACACCTGATAGGCTGCGTCTATTTAGAACTCTTTATTGTTTTGCCTCTGTGTGTGGGTGTGTTTGGTAAGGAAAGGAGATGTGTTGTGTAGTGACCTTCTGTGTGGGTGTCTGGTAAGGAAAGGAGATGTGTTATGTAGTGACCTTCTGTGTGGGTGTCTGGTAAGGAAAGGAGATGTGTTATGTAGTGACCTTCTGTGTGGGTGTCTGGTAAGGAAAGGAGATGTGTTATGTAGTGGCTGTCTGTGTAATGCTGTCTTGCTGTGAGCCTGTGATGTCACATGGAATGTCACTGTGTGGATGGTGGAATGTTTATCTGAAGGTTCCATACTGAGGCAGTTAGAGCTCCCCTGCCTGGGTGATGGGGCCAGTGCTGATATAGTCCATACTCTCATGTATTTATCCTTCCTGTAACTGTGTCCTTAAGTTACTGTAATAAACCTAAGAAGTAACACAAGAAAGTCTGGAAGTCACTTCATAACAGAAACCACATAAAATATGGGCACGACAAGATAGGGCAGTCACAGGCACACCATTACAGGGAATCATATGGTTAGACAAAAATAAGAGACATCCAAATAGAAGGATTAGTGAAATAATAGGGGTATGGATGGACTCGTAGGAGGAGGCAGTTGGATTGGGCGCCCTATCGACAAAACCATCACCCTTTTCCCATGTGTTCGGCAATCCGGAGTTCCCCCCGGGGATGGAAAGGGAGGCTTTCAGAAAGTGGGAAAAAGTAGGGTGTCAAAAAATAGGGGACATGTACCTAGGACAAACATTGAGATCCTTCGGGGAGTGTAGCCAAGACATAGGCTTGGAAGAAAGGGACAGATTTAAATACAATAAAATGAAACATTGGCTAAGCACCCCAACAATAAAAGAGGCAGCCATAAGACAATTGACGCCCTTTGAACAGTTCATTACAATGAACACGGGACCGAAAAGCTTAGTCTCCAAACTCTACAAATACGTGAACGACCAAGAAGAGCAAATACAATGGAACTACAAGAGGAAGTTGAGGGAAACATTAGGGGAACCTATTCCTGTGAAACAATGGAAATACCTATGGAGCCAAATGCCTAAACTTACCTGATCCATCCAGCTAAGGGAAATGTGGATCAAAGTGATACTACAATGACACTCTACCCCAGAAAGAATTCACAAGATGTACCCCCAAATGTCTGACCAATGCTGGAAGGGGTGCAAGGCGCTTGGGGACTGGCAGCACAGATGGCGAAACTGCCCAAAGCTATAAGAATTCTGGGGGGAGGTCCAACACCAGATGAAGGAAATATATCAGGGTACAGACCAATTGGGGGACAAATTCTGGATGCGTGGAATGTGCGAACCGCAAGCTACGGCGCCAACAAAAATACAGAAACGGGGCATGATAATTCTCTTAATTGCGGCCTGGCTAGTGTTAGTTCAAAATTGGAAACAACGAAGTCCCTTAAAGATACAGGATTGGTTGCAGAAAGGCTGGAACTTTGTGGTGTTGCAATGAGTAACCTACAAAATTCAAGGAGACCAAGGGAGAGTCCAGCAGAAATGGGGCCCAGTGTTGACATATCTTCAAAGCGACTATTTGGCACAGTGGTGCCCACATAAAATAAGGATACTGGACATTCTATGAATCCTAACGCGCAATGCGGCCGGAAGAGTGACGGACATAACCTCTAATGGGGAGGGGGATTAGAAGGGGGGAGTTAATTGTTATCTTGTTCAATGTCATCATAATGTTAAAACCAACAAAAATATTTATTTTTTAAAAAAAGAAATCATTACAGTAAATCATTACAGTAAAGAAGATTAGAGGTTGATTGTCCAGGCACACGGGTGCCTGGGGAAGCTTTATTGCCCATTTAGGGGTTTTGGCTGGGGATTGACAATAAGTGGAAGTGGAGCATAACGTTGCATGCTGTGGGAAATAAAGACACTAGCAGATGACATTACACAAGGAGGTTCCACATCCGTTCACTGTGAATATAGTTTTAAAATGCCTTCTCTGTAACTGAGACTACCGTTTTAAAAACACACACTTTTGTAGGCTTTTACTGTGATTCTGGACAGGATTGGTAAAATAAAGCTATAATTCTAAAAAAAGAAAAAAAACCTACATGTTGGGATCTGTTCATGCAATCTGCTGCCAATTTAAACATACCTGCTACTTCAGTGGGAAATATGGGACACCGTGAACTGCTCGAAACCTTAAAAAAAGACTCTGATGCTAAAACCCCGACAGACAATGTTGATTCTCTAGATAATGGGCCTCATTACCACTCAGGCGTTAAGGGTTTTACGGCGCCGTAAACAGCGCCGACCCTTACCGCCTGAGTACGAGGTCCCTTAGCGCCATGGCGGATTTAACACCTGCTTTTAGTAGGTGTTAAAATCCATGGCGCTAAGGAACCATGGAGTTAATTACGCCACCGTAATTTACGGTGGCGTAATTAACGCCTTCCCCACTCCCATTATGCCCTATGGGGCAAAAATGGGAATGGGGAAGGGTAAATGGGGATTGGGGACTTACCGCCCCGCCAAGGTCGGAATGGGGCGGTAAGTCCGCCAACCACCATGGCGTAAACATAGTTTACGCCATGGTGGTAAAGTCACGGCCCAGGCGGTAACTTACCGCCTGGGTCGTAATGAGGCCCAATGCCTTTAAGAAAAGAAAAAGAAATCCACCAAACGATCAGACTGGTTTAGTATGTAGCTGTATGTTTTTTAGTTTTAAGAAAATGTTTAACAGCTCTAATACTCGTGTGTATATATGTGTTTATGTAAATGTTTTTATAAGGATAACCTTCCAGTCTGTATAAGAAAAGGCTCTGATTGTAATAAAATACATAGATTATTTATACCTACCAAACGTTTAAGTAAGAAAAAGAGGCTTTTATTTAAAATCACAAGATTTTTTTATTTAGACATGTACATATCTGTGAGGGTTAGTAACAAGAGTGCATTTCTGACAAAAGCTAAATACATTTACAGAGGGTCTGCGATGTTTGTTCTTGTTCACAAAGGCTGCCACCATCCGGTCATTTTGTCAGCGATCAAGAGAAAAGGTTTGCATTATGGCCAGCAATTAATGTTTCTCAGACATTTTAGATACAAAGTAGTAGGAGTGTTGCCCACACGTCACGGCTTCAGAATGCTGCCACTTTGCTATATTATAATGTAAGATGGGTGCTATATGTTTAACATAGTCCAATAAAGCGCTGCCGTATATAGGGTGGCTTGGGAAATACCCCAGCCTATAAAAGACAGTTATTGTACCAATGTCTATAAACATTCCTATTCAGTGGGTGCCTTCTTGATCCTAGGGGTCAGTGGTCACCACAAGGCTTACCAGCTGCTCACCAGGTATATCCCTTGGAATGTTATCATACAAATACACGCCCCAGAAGGTTTTCATAGCATGTTTGTCTTTAAGCAGGAAACGCATGATCTGGTAGGCATCCATTACATATCGTACAACACCTGCCGCTGATTGTTTAGTTCTCTGACAGAGTCAAATAGAGCCATAATAATAAGATTCACAGTGTTTGGTAAATTTGTAGCAAACCGCACCTCGATGCTTAAATTACCTTTCCTAATCAGATTATAATGGCCGGTTGATGCATTATCGGGTCTCAAATCAAAAGCCAGCAAGCTGTAACCCCGTTGTAGTCGTCACGAGGTATCACAAAGCCTTTATCACACACATGCTTTCCGCTGATGGAGACTAGACCCAGATACTCCCTAACCGTATTTTTGTGTTGAAAACCGGGGCTGTAGGCTTTGGCCGGTCTAACAACCCCGTCCTTAAAAAGAGCAGCGTAGTTAATGTTGCAATGTTTAAAATGAAAAGGATTTCTGGCATAATTCCTGGAAAAAGCTGTGTAATCCACAAAATCAATAATGATTATTGTAGGTAGTTGTCCCAAGAATAAGTTATCTTGACTGGCGATACGACTGCCCACCTCTACACTGAAGATTTTCAAGGATGTCCTCTCCAAAGGATATTTTAAGTTAGATATTTCTAGAGCGTCAGCGTGAGCGAGTCTGACCGTAGGTGATACATTGACCCTTTTAATAAATAAACTCTCGGATACTATTACCAGCTTATAGGCTTCTGCATTATCGCTGTTAAGGCAGAAGGAATCTTTATTTTGACAGAGTTTAATTTTCAGATCAACACCATTCACCATAGGTTTCTCCTGGAAAAATAGATCTGTGTGTAGACGCCCTAGTAAATCTCTCTTTTTAAAGCCTGTGTTGGCTCTATCTAGAACATAATCCTCCATATGCCCTGCTGTGTCCTTATAGAAAAAAGCCCTGCAGTGAGTTGAGTGTCCAAAGCATCATTGTTGTAGTTCCGAATGCTTTCTATGTATGCTCTATAAGCATAGATGTTGTCACTCTGCCTAATCAGGCCATCGCCTAGAGTAATGTCCACCTGATTGAAAAGGGTGGCCACGGGATAGGCAACAGTGGCAACCTTAGCTGCAGCTTTAATAGCTGTCGCGTCAGCTTTTGTTATTTTACAGGATAGGTAAAGTGTATTTCAAATCGAGGTACGTTTCCTTTGAGCCCAATATGTAAAACTCTATGGGCGCTAAAGGAGATAGTGCAGCGAGGGGCACAACTTCCATGAAAAAACTGTTTTCAGTGCTTGTCTGTGTTGGGGGTACGACAAACAGGTCTAGTTCTGATTTCACACACTCCTCCGAGGCACAGTGGATAAAAGCCACCTATAAGAAAATATTAATGTTGGGTCCGTTTTTATTTCTCTTGTTCCGTCTGTTCTTCAGCATGAAATTACTCTTCTGAGCGGCTCTCGTTGTTGATCTTTGTTTTTTATGCGGCTTCGGAGGGACCCGACTGTACGACGCTCTCTGTTTTCTTTGTGCTGGGGTTTTACCCACGTAAACCAAGCCAGAACCCTCTTCTGTTGGTTGGTTGAAACGATTTGCGATGGACGCTGTTGCAGTAAACACCACATCCTTATCAGTGTTTGTAGCAGTGGTTTTCATATGCAGCTTGGCTAATTCAAACCCTTTGGGCAGGAAGGTCATGGCCCTCCAAAAAAGACTTCTGAAAATACTTCTTAGACCCTCACCATACATAACAGGCGCTGCTTGGAAGTATGGTTGATCACCATAGCCGGCTTGCCTGCGGTAATAATCCCTATAAAAGTGCAGCTCCCCATAATTCTTCATGATTACCATGTTCTAGCTGTCTTTCTCCCGTCTAGGGCGCACGTGTAGTTTCACTAGGACCTTCCCGTATTTAAATGAGACCAGTTCCCCCTGATCGTCCATTATCTGTATATTCATGGTGTCAAAATGACACTTAAAAACAGGGATATAATCAGGTTTAATGTATTGTACATTAACAATGCCATTATTTTCTCCTTTGACTTGAGTTGTTCTCATTAGGGAGGCATATGAGTCACCAACCCTTTGATATTCTACTATATCGCTGTAAAATCCACCATCAATATCAGCACGTGTTCTGTCTAGAGCTTTATTACTTTTTACATGTTGAACACTTCCCAGCACCCTAAAAAGTTTCTCCCTACACATAAACTCTGTGGTAAGATCAGCCGATCTTAGAAACACTTTCCTCCGCGCCTTATCCAGAAACAGCTGTATATCTGAATAGCACTCAATGCTCGTGAGCGATTTGTTGATAGTATCCAGCAGCGTTTGTATGGTGGAGTAAAAGCCATGAGGAAAGCCACGTGTAACAGTTCAGCAGGTTCTCCACGCTTGATGGTATACCAGGCCTCTCTTTTGTTTACTGTGTCCCACGCATGGGGATACTGAATCTCCATCAGACCCGCTTCCCACAGTTCTTGTAAATGAACGGGTTTAGCCAGTTTAACAGAATAATTTGATATTTCGTTGTTGGGGAATGTATATAAAGTGGCGTTATTGGGCAAGGTGATATAATATCTGATCCTTCTTCTCAGGGAGCACCTTTGCTTTTTAGATCCTCTAGAGATGCAGCGTTGACCCAACTGTTAAATTTCTCAGGCCATTCAATCCATTTTACCAGATGTTGTTTCTTAGGCCCATACCTTCATTCTGAATAATTTTCTCAACCCTATAAAGACGTTGGGGGTCGTCAGCCATCTTTTGTAACTCCTCGGTATAGAAATGCCTGTTTACAAATTCCCCAGAATAATCATCAACTGGTATGTATACGCCCTCTTCCACATATGCTTTTGCCACTATACAAATTTCATTGGTAAATGATTGATGGTACCACTTTTTAAAGACACCTTTTAACTTGGATACGCTGACGTGGTCCCCTAAGTGTAAGGGTGTTTTCTTGATCTTCTCTGATAACCTTACAACATACAGGTTTCTCCATGCTGCTAATGAGTTTTCAAATGTTACAGACTTTGGAGTCATTTTAATAGACCGGTGATAGCTGGCATTATACACATCTATAAAAGACTGTAATATGTCCACATAGCGTTGTGTATTATATGCTGTGAAATATCTCCAAAGTTTAGATTTCAAGGTTCTATTAAAACATTCAACAACAGCGGCTTTAACCTTATTGTGTGTTATAAAATGATGCATGAGGTGTTGCTTTAGAAGGTTTTGGAGGGGTCTATTTAAAAACTCCTTAACGGCATCAGTTTGTAATTTTACAGGTACACACCCCTTGCTGAAGATATGCTTCAGCTGTCACTCTTGAACCAGTCTTATCCCTCCATCCATCACTGTCAAGATGTATCATGCACCATTGTTCTGCTTTTCAAAAGGATGTATAGCCACTAAATCAGCGTGCCACTGTCGTCTTGGTCAGAGACCACAGATACCATAGTCATTCTTATTTTAAAGCATTTTCTAACATTTTTATGAAGGGTATATGTCTCTTGACCAGATAGCCAGGCCTTAACAGCTCCTCGTGTAATGTGATCTTTATCACGTTTTAATTTTCGATAAAGAGCATCAACACCCCCATAACTCCCAATGCTGATTTTATCATTATAGCTTTTATGCATTTATGAACGCGTGTCCATTTAAGCGAGAGAAAAAAATTACCAGAGATCAGGCTGGTGGAAGATATTTTATTTTTATAACGGATATTATACATGTATGATCTGACGCGGGGTTACCAGCTGTGATTTTTTTTTTGCAGCATTATTAATCACGCTATACACGCCCTCCCGGGTGCCACATCTATAACTCTGCATGCACCAGGGACTCGTAGCATTTAAAAGTTCAAATAGTTCCGGGGCCTGTAAAACATAAAATTTAATGCTGAAGTAGTTTGAATACCTGGATGCCTGAGGGCTGTGGCACTCAAGAAATATATAGAAATAGAAAAGAAATAGAAATACCGTTCATCCACGATCTGCTGCAATACAGCTGTAGGGAGCAGGCATAAAGATCCCACGTCATATTGGTATACATGCCCGTATTCATCCACCACAGGCAACCTGATGCTGGTGCAGATGTTATCTATACACCTTGCACTTTTACAAATCTTTTTTCATCGAGGTGTAGGTACCCATAGATTTTTTATGTATTTGGGGCATTTTCAGATATTCTCTCTTTCAGCATAGCGCATAACAGTTTTTCCACGCAGTTTATCCACACAAGCTTCCGGCGCACCGGGCACTCTTAAGGGCCTTATCAAAACTGTGAAGATTAGAAAAGTGTTTTTACATTAAACGGGCTACTCGGTTTCTAAAAACCACGGGACGGGCCATCTGTAAAGATCTCTTTTTTTTGCAACGTATATATTTCTAGGAATATTTTTGATAGAAGCCCCTCCACACTAGCATGTACACGCATCCCCATGGCTTCATAGACACCTTTAAGCATCTGAAAAATGTACATTAATTCAACATAAAACATATCTGACGTATTGCTCTAGCATGATAATGCGGGAGTAAACAATCATGTGCATCCTGCTCGGGTCTTTACATTTATGCCAATAGCACCAACGGTAATAGTCACGTTTCAAGCATATTTTCACTACACAGGCCCCAAAAGCCTGAACCGTTAAAGACTCCAAAAGGGTCATAGTTTCATCTTCTTCTTCATCAGAACTTTCAAAGCGTTTTAAACAGGTGCATTTCTTACACTTATTACGACCTTGAATTGCTGTATTTTTGATCATTTTTGAACAGCACACACAGTAAAAGTTGACGGTATTGAAAGAAGAGCTCTGACTCTCAGCGCTGTCAAGTTTATCTGCTGTTTTCTGCAATTCAAAAAAGAAAGAAGTTTAACTCTTGAACATGTGTTTTAACTGTTTTTTACACACACACACACACACACACACACACACACACACACACACACACACACTTTCAGAATCAGCAGCTTCCATCTCACAGACGTTAGCAACGTCCATCAACAACTTGTCACTTGTCTTCATCGGAAGATAGTTCTAGCTCAGGAGACATGGCTGCCTCTGGAAACAACTGATCCCTCATACAGGGGCTCTTTAAGAGTATTCATAGATTCATCCATATCTATTTAGTCTGCATCTGTGTAGTCGGCATCTGTTATAACTGCATCTACATATAGAATTAACCAAAGGAAGGGATAAACATACTATAAACAACACAAAATAATATACCCTAAGATAACAGGTATCTTTACGTAACCACTAAACAAATATGGGCTGTGCACCGTGTAATCAATAGCAGACACAATGTTTCCTAAAAATTCATATTTTTAATTAATTTCCTTATTCAAGCACAAGTAACAAAAAAAACATTAAAAACACATATACACAACATAGCAGTATACAATAATAAAATGATTCCACCTCACAGAATCAAGTTCACAAATGCTTGATATAACAACACAGTAGCAACTTCATTTCTCTTGTTCCCCACTGTGTTAACGTAGCCCAACTTATATAAGTGTCTGTCCTTAATGTTGCAAGTAAGTGGACATTCTTCAGGGGCAGAAATGTGTCTTATGCTTCAGGTAGATCTTTTTCATTCCTCTACACACCAGATTCCTATATCTAAGGGTACATACAAAGACAGGCACATTACTAAATGGGCATTATAGGTCTAATTATTCAACCTAGCCAAACCCTAATCACCAATAGGGTGGAACGGTGTACAGTTCATAATATACCTGAACCAAGAGTCTGTAGAACTTAATGTCTTCAAACTTCATAGCAATTTCAATTCTTGCTCTTCACTTTTCCAGTAGATTGGAGGGTTCACTCTATAAGAACGGTACCTAAAACCAATTATAAAAAGCTAACCTTAAAAAAGAAAATGGTGTATACTTCCCACTTCCTCCACATGTTAGACCCAACCATTGGCGACAAAACACACACTTTAACCTCACCCGTAGACGTAAATGAGTCTCTTCTCGTAGAGAAAATTAACCGGGGAGTCTTCAAGTGTAAGCTGCTATCCTTCAGTGACAGACGTTTGATTTCTAAAAGAGGGGTGACAACGAGGCACTTGATGAGTTCAAAGTCTATGTAAGGTAATGCACCTACATACTCTGAAACCCACAACCCCTTACCTTGCTTATGGTGACTGTTTTCTTTCAGTCAGAAATAACTGCACTCATGGTGTGGCATGGGTAGATTGATTGAGGCAAACAACTTTTTGGTGTGGTTGAATAATCAGAATAGGACTATCACAACGACAACCAAGTTTGGGTCAAACCATTTGTGAAAAGTACTGACAGGAATGCACTTCTTCATTATAAGAGCCATCATGCCAAGCATATACGGAACAACTTGCCTTTCGGGACATTTTTACGTCTTAAACGGAACAGTAGTACAAGACATGATTATGAAGAAGGTGCCAATATACTAATGGACAAATTGATTGATAGAGGTTACCCTGCTAAAATTGTTAAACAATCTGCGAAGCGAGCATTTAGTAACAACCGTGAAGCTCTCTTCGAAAAGAAAAGTAAAGACAAACAAGAGATCCCCCTGGTATTTGTTAACACCTTTAGCAATGTGTCTTATAAAGTTAAGAATATTATTTGCAGGAACTTGAAAAAGATCATGAATACCCCGTCACCACTAGTGGCTTTCAAAAAAAGTACCAACGGGGGGCGTAGCTTGGAACCGACTCGATGAGGTCGCTCCTCTGAAGCCGCCCGTGGATTTCCCGCTGCCGTGCCTGAATTTATGCAGTTCCTGGGCCCTAATTGACCCATCGACACCAGCCGCATGTGTAGGAACCGATGGAGCACAAGCGGTCCTGAGAGGAGGGGCTGATATCGGAGCATTGCGCTCAAAATCGTCGCCAGATCCCGGCTCGCTCCCCACCCGAGAAAACCAAGATGGCGGGCGCATGGCTGTGCGCGTACGCCACAGGCACATGGAGGCGAGCCCTGTCGCAGCACATGGGCTGGGGGAGGTGAGCGCCCGAGAGGACTGGCTCCATCTGTCTGCGGGGAGCGGTCCGGCCCCCTCCCCTGAAGCACCGGAGCGGAGGAGGTGGTGACGTGGCTCCAGATAGAGGGGACCGCCTGGAGCCCTGGATGAGACGCTGAGCGGCGGGACCCGCTGTGGGCTTCCCCACGGACCTCCCGCGGGCTCTGACTGATGCTGACCCCGTGGTGAGAGGATCCACTCCGATGCGCAAAGCCCAGCTGATGGCACGAACAGCCATGCCAAAATCTGAGTGGGGGATCCCTGGCGGCGGGGGCCGCGGCTGAGACAGTCGCCGTGCGGAGAGGTCCCACCGCCGCCCGCCCATACATCAACTTCGGAAGGAACAACCCGCTCTGGAATTATACCTGGTGGCCCACCCGCAGCTAGGGGCAAGTGGGGGCCTGTCCGCGTGGGGGCTGTTGGTGGCACTCACCTGTGCACCGCAACGCCTCCCGGAGTTGTTTCCCGGCCTTCCCCCGCCTCCTCTCCCTCTTCTGGCCGCAGTGATCTTGCGGGGCCTCATCGCTCCCCAGCCAGCTCTGGTTCCTTCCCCCAGCGCCCTACCTAAGTGATCGGAGCCTTGTGCTGCCGGCGCTCTGTTCAGGGGGCATCTTCTCAACTACATTGGGCCCACACCTTGCAGCCTCCCTTCCGTCCTTCTCTCTCCTGGGGCGCCCCGGCCCACATCATCCTGCGGCGGCACTCCTCTGGACTAAGGGGTCCCCCCCCTCAACAGGCTCAAACCTCCACGAGTCGCGTGGGTGGCTCCCTCAGCTCCTGGTGGGGCCAACTCACCCACCTGCAGACTCTCACGATCGGCCACATTTGGGGCCACAACTCCCGGTAGGAAGCCTGGGGAAACGCTGGAGGGGTTTGACTGTGGTGGGGGTGTGAGTCCCGCCCCTCTCACATGGCGGCTAGCTGTGGGAGCCGTTTTCAGGGGCCCCTGGTGGATTCCTTATTGTACTTCTTCGCCTTTGTAAGTGAGCAATCAGCACCCACTTGGACACTCTGCACCCTCCTAAAGGACCGTGGACCCACGCTGGTGGTAAGCTTGGCCCGCGTGCAGGTCCCTTGACTCTTCTTCTCCCCTCCAGCCTCACAAACTCTTCCTGGGGCGCCCCGGCCCACGGCCCTGTTCCCTGCGGACAAGGCTATAATCTGCACTAGTGAAGTGATACACCTTAGCTTCCTGTGGGGCTCTGGGGGTTCCTGGCGGCCCCCGCAGTGATTCACCTTCACGGCTGCGGAGCCCTTGGCGGCCATTAACCCGCCGCTGACAAGCACCACACTGTCTAAGCTACAGAAATCCACCAAGTCCTCGGACATCGCAGCTATGTTAATGTCGTCCGTAAAAACGAAGAAACAGGACCCCTGCCCCTCAGCCTCGCAGGAATCTCTGGACAACAAGGGACCTCTGGCGACCAAAGAAGATATCCGGGAATTTATGGCTGACATCAAAGCAGAATTCCGGTCCTGGATGACAGAACTCTCTACCAAGCTGGAGAATACGGACAAAAGGGTCTCGGAGGTGGAACAGAGATTGGGGGAGGTTGAGGATCACACCTCCACCTTAGCCGAGGTCCAGCGTTCAATTAAACTCCTGCAGGACAAATGCGACATTCTGCAATGCAAACAGGAGGACCTGGAAAATAGGGCCCGGCGCAACAACCTCCGAATCCGAGGGGTTCCTACCTCGATCCCTGACAAGGGGTTGGCGGAATACGTGGGCCTCTTTTTTCAAACCCTCCTTCCTGACCTTGATGACTCGCAGCTGCTCCTAGACCGCACCCACAGGCTAAATCCTCATTGCGGAGTGGAATCAGATGGCCCACCTGACGCTATCACCAGGGTGCACTTTTTCACCACGAAAGAAGCCATCTCGGCGATCACCCGCTCCAAGGATGACATCACGTTCCAGGGGGCCTCCCTCCTGATTTTCAAGATCTATCTCCTCTTAAGCTCCAGAGGAGGCGAGCCCTCTGCCCGTTAACTACCTTTCTTCAAGCCCAAAAAGTCAGCTACAGATGGCTTCATCCCACAGCCTTGCAATTCTCCTACAAAGGCTCTTTAAGGCGAATTAACCACTTGGAAGATGCTGAAAACATCTTGAACCCGGACGCTTCCAGCCCTTCTCCCTCACCGCCCACAGGGGCGACGGCCAGCTCGGACCCTGTGGCTGCTCCTAATCCCACAAAAAATTCCTGGTCGAAGTTTCCAAGATTCCAGAAGAGGAAATAGCCTTGCGGGGTCCCGTGAGGAGGTCGCTGGCTCTTACACTTCCGGCTCGCCAGCCCTGCACTCTGGAGCCGAGCAGCACCCACAGGAACACAGATGAGCGCCATCCACGGCTCATGCCCAGCTCCAAGGTACTTTCCACCAATGAATCCTTGGAACGATCCACCAAGACTATTGATAATTTTGGCCATGTTGGCCTTTCACTATTCGATGGCCCTGTTGGCCAGGGGGGGCCTCCCCCAGTTAAATCTCGGTCCTCCCGTTGGCGGTCCGAGCAATAATCCCAAAGGCAGGGAAATCTATGGCTGCACACTCCGCGACATGATGGCTATTTCCTCTATATCTCCCCCCTCCTCAGAACTTGTCGGAGTCCTTGGAGCTGGTCCCGGGACACCAGACTCTGCGTTTTGTCTCCCTGAACGTCAGGGGACTAAATTCACCTCCTAAACGCAAGTCCATCCTACAGAAACTCCAGTATGACAACGCGGCAGTGGCTATGCTTCAGGAGACTCACCTACTGCCGGCGGACCATGGCCGCTTACGCTCCCGAAACTTCCCAAAGCAACTCTTCGCATCTGGGAATTCCAAGAGAGGCGGCACGGCAATCCTGTTTGGGAGGGGGCTGAACCCTCAGATTCTGGATTGCATGAGCTGCCCGGAGGGGCAACACATGGCGGTAAAATGTCTGATGCTGGGACAATTGTACTCCATAGTTTCAGTGTATGCGCCCAACTCAGGCCAGGCGCTTTTCTATGAGTCGCTAAGCACAGCTCTCCCTTCCTGGAGGGCCAGATAGTGATTGGTGGTGATTTCAATGGGGTCCCGGACCGCGTCAAAGCTAAGTCGCACCCGCCCTCTTCCGGGGACTTCGCCACAGCTTTGGCTCTCCTGCAATTATTCAGAACTTTGGGGGTGGTGGACTCGTGGAGGGTTCTCCATCCGTCTGAAACAGACTTTTCTTTCTACTCGTATGTTCACAGAACATTCTCCAGGATAGACCTTCTCTTAGTATCTCCACAAATCTTTACATTCACCAGCAATGTGACAATTGGCTCCAGAATTCTGTCTGATCACGCCCCGGTGGCCCTGGAGATCCAAGTGCAGGAACCACCTAATCCCCAACAGCGCAGATGGACGTTATACGACCCGATTCTTAACGGAATGCCACTCAGAGATACAATTGCAACCACGATCACTCATTTCTTCAAGGAGAACCCTATCGAAGACACCTCCTCCTGTAAGAGGATTCAATTCAACACTACAGCTAAGTCAATGCCTAGTCTGGGATACTGAATGGAAACCCTTATTAATATATCTTTATGTCCAGTTCATGCGTTCTGGATGACTACCCCTATATAACACCCCTCCCTTGGAATCCCCCTGACCCCACTGAGCCAAGAAGTAGTTCTGTTTTGCAAGTTAAAAGGTTTATTTGAGAATTTAAACAATATAGATATATATCACACTTTATAATAAATTAATAATTGGATATCACACTTAATCTGATCAGTAATCAATAATGGATAGTCTGGCACTAGCACACTTGTGAATAGGACAGAAGAATAAGGTGGTAGAGAATACTTTATATAAGTTCAGATGGATGTAATGTTGAATGAAAATGCAATACAGAAAATACTCAATATGATTTCAACAAAACAATGTAATCACTTTTCTCTGGCAATCCCCTCCCTCCTTTATGCAATGCAAGGAAATGGAAGGAAAGCACACAGTTCTCAGAAATGCAATCAACTGTAATTCAGTTCACCCCAGCAAGCTTAGACTACAGATCGGAGTTTTAAACACAGGCCCAAAATGCTTTTACATGTGCTGGCAATGAAGTGAAAAATATGCTAAAAGGCTTTTAATTCCCTCTTGAGGTTCAGGGTGAGTGGTCTCAAGTTAATATTAGTCCAGGCTCACTTTAGCAAGGATCTAGGGTGTAACTAGCAGGTTAAACAAATTTTTGGCAACTGAAAGCAAGAAAACTGCTGTTTTCACACGTTGAGAAATTTGCAAATCGCGGCACATTCGCGAGTGCGTTTTTCGCGATTACAGCGAAAGTATCGGGGGTAGGTTCTAGGTTCGTAGGAAAGCCACGATTCTCAGCTTTCAGAGGAAAGTTACTGCAAGTCTCTAGCACAAACAGTCACGGAGATATGAGCGATTAAATAAAGGTTGTTTTTCAGATTTGAAATTTTAAAGTTCAAAAAGACAAGTGACAGCTAGCAACTAGAAAATGACAGGTGACAGTTAGGAGGCAGTTCTACTTAGATTAAAATAGATTGAATTATATTATTTTAACTAAGAGATTGGTTCTGCACAGTTCTACTAGGTACTCACACTATATTCTTGAATTAGATGGGCCTCGCCACGAATCTGGTCAGGTTTTAGACTGGACTCTGGTCTGGTCTCTGCACTTCACAGTGATCTGGGTCAGCTCTCTCTGGTTCTGCTAACAGCGGTCTGGTCTGGGTCTGCTCTCTCTCTGGATTCTGGAGATTGATGGATTTAAAGTCTGGATCTTTCTGCACAGCTTTCTCTAGAGATTGATGGAGGTTAAGTATGGATTTCCCCGGCAGAGCGTCCCGCAGCAAATGGATTTGAAGGTCCCTATCTGTCCTGTCTGTCTGCTTTTATGTGTTTTGAAAATGGGTGTGTGTGCAGCATCACTAGGCTCTACCCCTCTCCACTTGTCATTGGCCACTTCATCCTATTCCACTTGATTGGGGGAATGAAATGAAGTGTCATCATGATGAGGTCTGTTTATGGTACAGAGAACCCACCCCTGTCAAATTACACACAATCTATATTTTGACCCAAAAGACATATTTCATAGCTACACAGTGGTTTGAAATTACATCCACCCATCATGCATCACAGGAGGTATACCCTGTCCAAATCTGCTCTTCCTGGGAGCTTGCATTCAGAAATGGCGACATTTGCACTTTTTAACTGGTTTCGCAATATCGGACATTAACCCAAATTTACACACATGTGCGCAAGGAGTATGGACATTGGTTGATGAAGTGTCAGATTTTTCACATGCACACATTTTGAGTAATATCCTCTTTTCCGCTAAAACCCCCCTGAACATACCACCGGGTCCTAACACGTCTTAAAATGTGGGCAGAAAAATCACAAGAATTATGGTATCATTTAAATAATTTTCACAAGTCCGCTCTATGAATGATCCATCTTTTTCTAAAACCATATACTGGCTACGGGGTGTGTCTTTTCAGGTCACATGGTACAGAAACCAGTCTTTCCAGTTTCTACCAAGCTCAGAGACCCTGCCCCTCCCAGCTTCTGCCAAGAGGAAGCTGTTTTACGACATCTGCAATAAACCATCTGCCTGGGTGAAGGAGGTTGCATTGTTCAGAGCTCCTGTATTCTGTGGGGGCTCCCCTTAATTCAATTATCAGAGAGATGGCATATCCTTAGTGTGGCCAGCAGGAAACAGCCAGGCCTGGGAAGTTACTTGTGAATCAAGTTTCACTCCTGATGGGGGTAGTTGCCAGGCAAAATTGGAATCTCTTTAAGCCAGTTTTTAGCCACATGTCGTTTCTGTTCCCCAGTTTTCTGCATTCAAATAACTAACAATTTTTTACATATGCAGCTAGAATGCTGATTCTAAGTTTAAAACTATGACATTTAAACAATTGCAGCCTATGTGACACTCAAAAGTAGGTCACTCATTTCTTTTAACATTTAGATTTTTAATGTCTTTCAGTCCAAATTTACTTAAACTGCTGAAATCCACAGCTCAGCCAGTCTTGTGATGAACATTGTTTTAGGCTCATCCTCTTTCCAGATTTTGTATGCCCACAAGACTTTATTCTGCCAGATGCCCGCTGGTGTTCAGTGAGATTTTTGGATGTGTTGCAAATAGGCATTTTGAGCTGGCATTCAGAGAAACAAAAGGTGATCTTAAAGTGCGGTTTTTCCTTTGGCACACATTTCACTCATGGCACCCCGGCCCATCCTGCTCGCACTGGTGGGTAGCAAGTTAGGCAACCATTTTAGTGTGCACAACTGCGCGGTTTTCATAGATTCTGGCGCACATGTGGGCTTTTTCAGCCATCTTGGATTTCCTAAGCCCACAGCACCAAATGTTGTAGCCTAATAGTCCAAACGTGGGTCAGAACACCCAACAAACCCCCCCGCCTGACGACACTTGGATTGAGTCGAGGGGATGTCGGGTGCACAAGGGTTTTGACCCACGCCCTGGTATGTCCGCATAATCTTCTTCCAATTCTGCAAATGGCACAGTTCAGAATCTTTTCCTCCATCCGGTACTGATCGATCGGTTCTCCTCACCGTTCCTGATGGGAATATTGGGTGGTACACCGGGCCTCTTGCGTCTCTGCTCCCGGTCTCCGGATCGTCCTCCTTGGCCCATCTCCAGGTTTTCTTTCTCTTAGGACGACAAAGGAAGAGCGGCAATACCTATTCATAGACATTTTTCCACCACTGTTGAGATAGTGGGGCAGCATATGCATTTCATCAAAACGAAACATTACATTCTTATTTTGAAAAAAAAAACAGTATAACTAAGAGACAGTTTCATGCAAATCACAATATTTTAGAGACTAGATGTGGTATGTTTTATGGTTGGAACTGAATTAGTCTGAGACAGTACCCGCTAGGATTCCAGAGGATTCCTCCAGTTGTTGCAGAGTGTGCCTGGGATGGCAACATTTCAACTGGTTTATGTGGACCCACTTGTCTTCCCCCGCTGCCAAAGGACCTTTGGGGATGTGGATTTTGTAGGCCACAGGGGAGATCTTGTCGATGATCTCAAAGGGTCGCTTCCATGTAGGCAAGAATTTCCGCTGTTTTGCCTGGTTTCTTTGGAAGTTGTATAGATAGACCCGGTCCCCCACCTGATATTCCTTCCTGGAAGTCTTCAGGTCATAGTGGGTCTTCATGCTATCAGCCGATCTTTCTAGATTCCGCTGAGCATAAGCAAAAGCATGTTGGAGGTGTTTCCTTAAATTCTCCACATACTCATGAGAAGTGGAGGATTTATCAGTGTCTGCTCTTGGGTCCTATAGAGCAAATGCTGAGGAAGCACCATCTTGCGTCCAGTCATCAACTCGAATGGTGACATTTTGGTTGCAGATGAAGGGGTAGATCTGATGGCCATTAGGACCAGAGGTAATCGGATATCCCAACTTGGCCCAGAATCTGCCACAAACTTCTTTAATATGCTCACAATGGTTCGGTTATATCTCTCTACTGCCCCAGAAGAAGCTGGCCTGTAAGCAATATGCAACTTCCTTTTGACCCCCAGTATCTCCCACATCTTTGTCATTACTTCACTGGTGAAGTGGCTACCTCTGTCTGACTCAGTCCTTTGAGGTAGACCAAAACGGGAAAAGATGTGGTTAATCATCAAGGCAGCTGCCGTTTCTGCCTTGCAGTTTGGGGCTGGGAGACATTCCACCCACTTGGTAAACAAGCATGTCACAGTCAACATGTACTTATTCCCCCTAGCAGAGCGAATCACAGGGCCTACAAAGTCGATTTGTAAATCTGACCATGGCAGTGTCATCCCCCTCTTTTGGAGAGGCGCACGGTGCGTGAGGGATGATGGCTGAAATTGTGCACACACAAGACACCCCTTCAAGTATTGGTCAAGGTCCTGCCCCATGTGTGGCCAGTATGCAACCTCTCTTAAGATTTCCAATGTTGTGTGAAACCCCCTATGACCGGCGGTGGCCGCATCGTGGGCTTGACTTAACATCAGGCTTCGGAATGAGGTAGGAACCACCCACTGATCGTGGCCAGCTTTGGATTTCCTTACCAGCAAACCGTCTTGGATTCGGAACATTTTTGGACATTTCATCAACACTCTTAGGTCCTCTTTCCCAGTGTAATCGGTACCCGTCAGGGGAAAGTTCTCAGGGTCCTCAAGGTGCTGGTAAAATTTACCAATTATTGGATCCCCCTTCTGAGCTGTAATCAAATCAGCATCAGGGGTCTCCTTGCTCCATTGTGCAATTGAAAGGTCGTTGTGAGCATTTGTCTGGGACCTAGTGATAGCAGTGACCTGGATTTCCCCCAACAGGGACTCAATCTCAATTAGATCCCCTTGGATGGCCCCGGTTTTGGCCAGCTTATCAGCTAAGTCATTTCCAGTTTTGTCTGGTCCTTCTACTTTGGAATGACCCTTGATCTTTTTCCAATAGATGGTCATCTCATTCGAGGTGACCAGATCATCAATGTTTTGGATCAACTTCCCATGTTTCAAGGGTTTGTTGTTAGCACATAACATGTCTCTGGTTTTCCAATTAACCAGGTGCTCCACGAACCCGTTCCGTACATAATCCGAATCTGTGATTATGACCAGTTCGTGGAGTTGATGCTGGACAGCAGTGAGGATGGCCTGATGCACAGCCATCAATTCTGCCACCTGACTACTTCGGGGACCAATTTTGTATCCAGCGGAGGGTTCTGGGGACTCATTAACCCATGCATTCCCTACGCCGGCCACCAGTTCTTTGTCCCCGTTGTTGTCAACATGGTAAGAGCATCCATCCACATATACAGTGGGCATTCCCTCACACTTGTCTTCTTCAAAGACTTTGTGGGGGGAATTAAGGTATGCCTCCATGTTGTCCTTGGTCTTTAGACTTTCATCCTCGAGACAGTTTTCTCTGGCACAATCATGCAAGTCAGCCAGACCTTGCGCGAGGGGACTCTTCTTGTTTTGACCATATCTGACCTCCACAGGAAAGCCTTGCATTGACAGAATCCAGGAAGTAATTTGGGAATTACTCACATTTCCGGCCCGGATTCTATCACTTTGGAGATATTGCAGAGGCTGGTGTGGAGTCTCCACTATGATGTGTTCCCCCTGGATAAACGGGCGGTAATTCTTCAATGCCCACACTGTCGCCAGGAGTGCCTTCTCACAATCGTTGAATTTTTCCTCCACAGAGGATAAAGTTTTGCTCGCATAGGAGATTACTTTATTGACCTTGTCATGCTTTTGGTATAATACTGCCGTCAAGCACGTATTAGAGAACCCCGTCTCCAGGAAGAACTCCTTGTTTCTGACAGGGTAAGCTAGGCAAGGCGCTTGTGAGAGGCTTCTTTTGAGTTGTTTTACTGCCTCGGCTTGTTCTGGACCCCATTCCCACTTGACCCCCCCCTTCAGGAGATGAATCAGGGGTCTGGTGATCTCTGCGTAGCCCTCAATGAACTTTCTGCTGTAATTAGTCAGTCCAAGGAGGCTCCTTAGTTCCCGCAGAGTTGTGGGGTCTTTCAGTTTCTGAAGTGCTTCCACTTTCTTTTCCTGGGGACAGAGGCCCTGAGCAGTAATCTCATGCCCCAAGAAATTAACACGGGTTCTACACCACTGTGCTTTCTGAAAGGAAAGTTTTGCTCCGGCGGCCCTCAACTGCGTCAAAACATAACGGATCTCCGCTATGTGTTCCTCCACAGATGAACTTTTGATGAGGACATCATCTACATAAGACAGGTTACCCCTCGCACCCAGGTCGGGCATGGCCTTATGTAGGAAAATGTTGAATTCATTGCCGGAGTTGAGGTATCCGAAGGGAGTCCGGGTCCATGTGTATTGCTGGCCCCCAAAGGTAAAAGCCAGCTTGTATTGGTCCTCCCTACTGACAGGCACAGTCCAGTATCCATTGGTCAGGTCTATTGCAGTGAATACCTGTGACCCCTGGATCTGGGCCAGCCCTTGGATAATGTAGGGCAGAGGCCATCGGGAAGTATGGACCCGTTTGTTAAGCTCCCTAAGGTCAGCACAGAGTCTCCACTGGCCGTTTGGCTTCAATATTCCCAGCACCGGATTATTGAAGGTGCTGTGGACTGGACGGATTATTCCCCGGGACTCAAGGTTCTTAATTATTTCAGTAAGGGACTCCATTGATGCGAGAGGCAAGCGATATTGCTTCACAAACACAGGAGTCATGCCAGGGTCCGTGGGGATTGTTGTTGTGTGGATGTCAGTGCGACCACAGTCATATGAGTCTACCGCAAAGAGATCTTGGAAATCCAAGAAAACTTGTTTCAACTTTTGCTTCTGTTCCAGAGTCACACAGGCATCAGCTAGGTTGACTCTCTCTTCCACCATCTGCCTGAAGCCTGGAAAGACTTCTGGTTTGGCTATCTCAGCGGCCTCCTCCAGCTGGGTGGAGAAGTCCCTGGTCAGAGTGCTGATTTGGACTGGAGGCTTCAGGTGGGAAAGGCAGCCCTCATGGACCTGGAAAATCACCTCATCCCTCCTGAAGTCACAAGTCACATCTTCCTTACCATAAGGGCACGAAGTGTACACCAGGAAGTTCCCCCCATGCCGGGTAAAAATCCTGTCTGGTGTTGTATTGTCATCACTGTCACTGTCAAAGCAGTCCTTGGGGATTGGCCCTAACAGTTCATTACCTAAATCTATGGAAAAATGTCGGTCATCAACCGCCATTCCAATAATGGTGCCCGCGGCTAGAGTAATACTCTTTAAGTCGCTGTTATCCACCCCTATTAGAATGGTGTCATGTTCTATGTTGACTAATGGTGTTGGGTTTACCCCCAACCCTTGCTGTTGGAGAGAAGCGTTTAGATGTATGTAAGCATCAGGGTTTTGCAAATATTGTCCTCTTTTAACTTTCACTTCCAGGGAGAATTGTCAGGTCCTTTCTGGGATGGTGACTTCCTCTTTGATCTGAATTTCAACTGCATCTAGGTAGCAATTGAGCTGACCTAAATGCTTTTTCTGGATCATCAAAGCCCATGGGATTATCCGCTAATCGGGACCAAGCTTTGAAGTTTATTAGGTCCAAACTAATGGCAAAGCGATTGAGAATGTCACTGCCTAAGTAAAAGGCGGCAGTGACGTCTCGCACGACCCAACAATTATGGACTATGCTCTTGTTGCCAATGGAGATTTTGAGCATACACCTGCTTGGCAGGAGATGTTTGGAATTGGGTGCTTCCAGGTCCATTTCCCATTTGTCTATCAGTTTGAATGTGGGAATGGCTGGATCTTTTGGGAGTTGGCGGAACATGGCTTCGCTGATGAAGCTCTTACCGTTGTTCACACACACTCGAGCGAGAACAGAGCCCTTCCCATCATTTAATTGGACAGGGATGAACAACTGCTCTCCAATTTGCTGAATATCAGCCAGGCTCTGAGCTGATTTCACATCTTTCTGGACTATTGGAGTGGGAGTTTCTGATTGTGGATTAGTATAGAATCTCAGAGTGTTTCCTTCCAGCGTGGAGTACCACTTTACACTGGAAGGAAGGTTGATTTTCAGAAATAGAGAGGACCCCCCATCACCAGTCTGTTGTCCTACTGCTATTACTGTCACGTCTGGAATTTGGTTGTTCTGGAAGTGAAATTCTACTTGGTCAGATTTTTGTTCAACCATGTGGCATGTGCCGTTTAAACTAACATGGTTGACACTCTGTTTTAATTTTATTGGTCGGCTAGTCTGGGTCCAGAGGACCTTGTTTACGCAATCTATTAGGGGTGACAACCTTCTCAGGAGGTCATTCCCTAGTAAACAAGGGGTGCCCTCTGGAGTCACAACTATGACTGGGTGTTTCAACTTGTGTCGCCCAATTTTTATGTCCAAGTCTGCAGTCCCCTCAACGGGAATTTCCTTCCCGTCAAAGTTCTGCAGTTGTCCAGGAAGAGAGGTGAGAGGAATTTGGTAATTCTCTCCCCTTCCTGCATTCAGTTCGTCGAAGGCCCTTCTGGACAGAAGGGTAGCTTGAGATCCAGTGTCCACCAGTGCCAAAATTGTACCCTGCCCCTGTACTTGTACCGGGGCATAGTATCTTCCCTCACTCTCCTCAAGGGGGCACAGATAATGCACATTTTTGGACAACTGGTGGGCTAACTTTCTGTTTTGGACATCGCTAGCGAAGAGATTTGAGCAGAATTCTGTGGAGAGCCTTGGGAATCTGAAAGAAAAAATTGGCAACTGGAGATCAGAGCCATTGTGGGTTCCCCTGGCTCCGGTTCCGGGCCGCCCCCCCCTTTTTGGAGGCAGTCACCAGGATGGGTTTGAACCAGGGGATTTTCTTGCTGTTGGTTCTGGGATGAGATGGTGGGCGGCGGTAGCTCAGTCTCCACATCTCCCCAGTCTGGACTTGCATCCCTAGGGACCCATTTTTCTTTGGGAGGAGTTCCCCCCTCTCTGAAGGAGAAGATCCTTTTCCCAGGATCTTCTGAGGATCCCTCTCCCTCAAATTGGAAGATCTGTACCTCCTCCTCAAAGTGAGTCTGTTTGGGTATTTTGTTTCTCCTACCCCCCTTCTGTTCCTTCGGAGGCAGACTTTCAGGGGCAGGAGATTTTGTTTGCGGTTCCTGGGTTTCCAGGGGCTGTTTACAAGTGAGGAAGGAAGCTTCCTCCAAGGCTTTACACCCCCCTTCCCTTTGTGCCTCCTCCCTGGGAACCGGTGAGTTATCGGGGTGCTGCCCCCGTCATTGTTCTGGAGCACCAGGTCCAGAGTTGGGTGCGTTCTGCGCCGGCATGCCGATCTGAGG
Source organism: Ambystoma mexicanum (assembly GCF_040938575.1). Lineage (NCBI taxonomy): Eukaryota > Metazoa > Chordata > Amphibia > Caudata > Ambystomatidae > Ambystoma > Ambystoma mexicanum. The sequence goes on along the minus strand of NC_090926.1, from coordinate 923,974,630 downwards.
GTTCTGCTGAGCCCTCAGAATGTGACCCAGATCCCGCGCCATGTTTTGAACCTGGCGCTCTAACTGGGAAACCCGCTCAGGCTGATACGGGGCCCTGTTTTCTCCCCTGGGCTGATCCCGGGAAGGGTAGCTATGCCTTCTTTGGTAGTACCCCTGGTTGGGAAGATTTGGATACCCCTCCACCCTTGGCCTCCCCTCTCCCGGATTCGGTTGTCTGGGCTCAGGGAATTGGGGAAAGAAGGGTGGAGGATTTTGGGGTTGGAAGTTGGGTGGATACCTTGGGAAAAAGTTCTGCCCAGGATTTGGAGAATTTCTGCCCTCCGGTGGGAAGTTAGGAGGGAAGTTCCCTGGGTTAGGTGCTTGGCTGGATCCCCCCCCCTTGGGCTGGAGGAGTCCACACATAACCCAGGAGGGGTCTGTTTCCCTTGTACCGTGGGCTTACATAATCAGGAGAGCGAGGGACCCCATTTGTGGGGCTGCCTCCCTGGCCCCCTGTCTGTGACTGGCCCGAGGACCTTCTGGACCTAGCATTATTAGGTGCAGGTAGGTTTTTAGGCCCCCCCATCTCCAACTCTAAAACGGGGGTGACCTTTACCTCTGCCACCTTGGCAGCAGCAGGGGTGTTGTTGGCTTTGGGGTTTTTGGGCGCATTATTTTTATTTTCTATTGGCTTCTGCACCTCATAGATCCGGGTCGCCTGTTCAATGACCCAGTCTAAAGATCTTTTCTCATGAAAATCTCTCACGAGCTGGGTCATTATATATTTGGGCAAGGCATGGAAAAAAGTATTAACAGATTCTCTGCTGTCTGTGCGCACCCTTCTGGTGGTCTGCGCAAAGGCACGTTTCAGTTCTTGCACAAACTCTTGTGGGGCCTGATCCTCCCCACACTGCAAGTTGTAGGCTGCCTTGCGAGCCTCTTGGGGATTTCTGTGAACAGAAAAATGTTTTAATATGGCCGCCCTATAGGTGGACCACCTGGAATGATTTTGGTCCTCCAGCCCTGCAATGAAACTGGAGTACTCTGGGGAGAATGGCCACTTTACATATTGGATACAGCTTTGGCTGTCCTTCAAATGGAAAGTCTCCATCATTTGCTCAAACAACTCTAAGTGCTCCCAAACAGAATACTTGGCATTCTTATGATACGGCGTGATGACGCTCCTGATTGCCTTAATCTGCTTTAAGGGGTCCTTAATCAAGGCCCTTTTTGCCTTATTGGCCTTTTTGGTTCGGGTAACCCTGGTCCATTCATCTTCTGATTCAGAGGCACTGCTCCCAGAGGTTCCTGTCTGTTCTTCCAGGTTTTCCCGGATTCTGCGAGCCTGGGAATGGCTGGCAGAATGTGGGGACCTGGTCTCCTGTGTCCTGTACCGCTCAGAGGAGTCTTCAGATCCCTCCTTGCTGCCAGGATTTGACCCCCCACTGACCTAACTGGGCAGAGGTTTTCAGGATGCCCTTAATGGGCCTACTCTCCTGGGGTTCCCCATCAAATTGCACTGTGCTTGGGTGCCCATACCCGGATGCCCGCCCCTCCATTCCTGGGTGGTACTGGCCTATGAGCCCCATGCTTCTGGCTGGATAGTAATCTGCCATCCCTGTGGCCCTGTGCTCATGTGCGCCAGGGGACATGGGTGTGGCAGAGTCCAGGGACTGAGAGAGATAAAGGCCTCTGGTACTAGGGCTCCTGAGGTTATGCTCAGGAGTTTCCCTTTCCCAACGAACTTGGTCTCTATCCGCCCCTGCTCCCTGTTGCAATGCAAGAGCCTGCGCCTTCAGTTCCTCAGTTAAGGCCTTACTAGACTCTATCAGTCTCTCCTGCATCGCTACCTGTTGTTGGAGCCTATCATGGTGCTGGCAGAGAGCCTCATTCTCTCTCTGTGTTTCCTGATTGGTCCTGGAGCACTGGGCCAGTCTTTGCTGCATGAGGGTTACCTCCTGAGCTGTGTCCCTATTGGCCTGCTCCTGTCTTGCCAGAGCCTCCTCCACCCTCCTGGTGTGCTCTAGCAAGTCCTGGTGTTCTTTTTGGAGGTCACCCAGTCCCTGGTGGGCCAGGTGATTTTCTTCTGTTTTTCTTTTTAAATGGCAGACTTCCTGGCCTAAGGCGTCTCTTTCCTGGCTAAGAGCCTGCATTTGTGCCGCCAGGTCGTCCCTCTGCCTTTGAAAGGCACCAGCTTTCTGGCGTTCTTCATCAAACTCTGCCTGGGTATCCAGGTCTTTCAAAATCAGCTTGTTGCTTTCTGCCTTCACTCTATCTAGATGACTTTGCAGGGTGGCTACCTGCTCCGTGCATGCCCTGTTAAAGTCTAATTGTTGCTCCAGCTTTTTCTGGCTCTGCAGTAGGGAGTCCAAACCTTCTTGTTGTTGTGTGGATGAGCGATTAAATAAAGGTCGTTTTTCAGATTTGAAATTTTAAAGTTCAAAAAGACAAGTGACAGCTAGCAACTAGAAAATGACAGGTGACAGTTAGGAGGCAGTTCTACTTAGATTAAAATAGATTGAATTATATTATTTTAACTAAGAGATTGGTTCTGCACAGTTCTACTAGGTACTCATACTATATTCTTGAATTAGATGGGCCTCGCCACGAATCTGGTCAGGTTTTAGACTGGACTCTGGTCTGGTCTCTGCACTTCACAGTGATCTGGGTCAGCTCTCTCTGGTTCTGCTAACAGCGGTCTGGTCTGGGTCTGCTCTCTCTCTGGATTCTGGAGATTGATGGATTTAAAGTCTGGATCTTTCTGCACAGCTTTCTCTAGAGATTGATGGAGGTTAAGTATGGATTTCCCCGGCAGAGCGTCCCGCAGCAAATGGATTTGAAGGTCCCTATCTGTCCTGTCTGTCTGCTTTTATGTGTTTTGAAAATGGGTGTGTGTGCAGCATCACTAGGCTCTACCCCTCTCCACTTGTCATTGGCCACTTCATCCTATTCCACTTGGGGAATGAAATGAAGTGTCATCATGATGAGGTCTGTTTATGGTACAGAGAACCCACCCCTGTCAAATTACACACAATCTATATTTTGACCCAAAAGACATATTTCATAGCTACACAGTGGTTTGAAATTACATCCACCCATCATGCATCACAGGAGGTATACCCTGTCCAAATCTGCTCTTCCTGGGAGCTTGCATTCAGAAATGGCGACATTTGCACTTTTTAACTGGTTTCGCAATATCGGACATTAACCCAAATTTACACACATGTGCGCAAGGAGTATGGACATTAGTTGATGAAGTGTCAGATTTTTCACATGCACACATTTTGAGTAATATCCTCTTTTCCGCTAAAACCCCCCTGAACATACCACCGGGTCCTAACACGTCTTAAAATGTGGGCAGAAAAATCACAAGAATTATGGTATCATTTAAATAATTTTCACAAGTCCGCTCTATGAATGATCCATCTTTTTCTAAAACCATATACTGGCTACGGGGTGTGTCTTTTCAGGTCACATGGTACAGAAACCAGTCTTTCCAGTTTCTGCCAAGCTCAGAGACCCTGCCCCTCCCAGCTTCTGCCAAGAGGAAGCTGTTTTACGACATCTGCAATAAACCATCTGCCTGGGTGAAGGGAGTTGCATTGTTCAGAGCTCCTGTATTCTGTGGGGGCTCCCCTTAATTCAATTATCAGAGAGATGGCATATCCTTAGTGTGGCCAGCAGGAAACAGCCGGGCCTGGGAAGTTACTTGTGAATCAAGTTTCACTCCTGTTGGGGGTAGTTGCCAGGCAAAATTGGAATCTCTTTAAGCCAGTTTTTAGCCACATGTCGTTTCTGTTCCCCAGTTTTCTGCATTAAAATAACTAACAATTTTTTACATATGCAGCTAGAATGCTGATTCTAAGTTTAAAACTATGAAATTTAAACAATTGCAGCCTATGTGACACTCAAAAGTAGGTCACTCATTTCTTTTAACATTTAGATGTTTAATGTCTTTCAGTCCAAATTTACTTAAACTGCTGAAATCCACAGCTCAGCCAGTCTTGTGATGAACATTGTTTTAGGCTCATCCTCTTTCCAGATTTTGTATGCCCACAAGACTTTATTCTGCCAGATGTCCGCTGGTGTTCAGTGAGATTTTTGGATGTGTTGCAAATAGGCATTTTGAGCTGGCATTCAGAGAAACAAAAGGCGATCTTAAAGTGCGGTTTTTCCTTTGGCACACATTTCACTCATGGCACCCCGGCCCATCCTGCTCGCACTGGTGGGTGGCAAGTTAGGCAACCATTTTAGTGTGCACAACTGCGCGGTTTTCATAGATTCTGGCGCACATGTGGGCTTTTTCGGCCATCTTGGATTTCCTAAGCCCACAGCACCAGATGTTGTAGCCTAATAGTCCAAACGTGGGTCAGAACACCCAACACTCCGCCAACAACTGGGACGCAATGAAGGCAGTGGTGAGGGGGGAACTGATTGCGCAAGGAGTGGCCTATCACAGGCATCGACGACAAACTTGTCAGAGCCTCGAGGAAGAACTTGAAAAAGCAGAAAGGTTCCATAAGGAGAAGGGCTGGACCCCCAAAACACAGTGGGCTATCCGGATAGCGCAAAAGAAGATTGAGGCCCACTATGCTGAACATACTGGCCACCAAATGGCGAAGGCTAAGCAGTTTTACTATGCTAAGAACAACAAGGCAAATAGATTACTGGTGGTCAAACTGGCCAAGACAAGGAGGAATAACACGATTGTGTGTCTGAGGGATCAACATGGCAAAATCCAATACGCTGACCAGGACAAACTTCGGCTTGCAACAGCCCACCTGACCCAGGTGATGACTGCTCCGGTACGAGACGTGGGTGAACAAAAGGAATATCTACGGGAAGCAGCGCTGCCCCGTCTAAAGAAGGGAGCCTATGACTCACTGGAGGCGCCGATTACCGACGAGGAAGTGGACGTGGCGATATAAAAGCCCTTAAATCCGGGGTCCCCGGCCCGGATGGATTTACGAGTAGGTTCTACAAGATTTTCAAACCTCAATTGTTAGCGCCTCTGGTGCAGCTGTTTAATTTGTTCAGAACCACAGGCACGATAACCCCGTCCATGCAGGAGTCAATCACTGTCTTACTCCCAAAACCTGGAGGAGATCTGAGAAATCCTGCGTCATATAGACCTATCGCCTTACTCAATATTGATGCTAATATATATTCTAAAATTCTAGCAACACGCCTCTCCCAGGTTTTGCCGGAAATAATCAGCGCCGATCAAACTGGCTTCCTCAAACATCGCTCCACCGCCGACAATATCTGCAGGGCCTTGGATCTGGTGGAACTTGCCTCCCGAGACTCCCAGGAGTTGGTGCTTCTGGCCCTGGATGCAATTAAGGCATTTGATAAAGTAGACTGGACCTTTATGAGGCTCACCCTCAAAGCTTTTGGATTCGGCCCGGAATTCTGCACTATGACGCTGGCAAATTATAAAGCACCTAAAACCCTTCTCAGAGTCAATGGCACCCTTTCTTCCCCTATCAACTTAACCTGTGGAACCAGACAGGGATGTCCATTGTCGCCGCTTCTTTTCGCACTAATCATGGAGCCGTTCGCCCAGCGGATCAGGCTGAACCCTGCAATCAAAGACTTTCAATCGGGCTCAGCGCACCATAAATTGGCGCTCTATGCGGATGATGTCCTTCTGACCATCACAGAGCCCCGTTCCTCCCTCCCTCAGGCCCTGGCAGAGATTGCAAGCTATGGAAGGGTCACAGGCTTTGCCATCAATCTCCAGAAGTCAGCTGCCCTGGCGGTGGGCCTGTCCTTGAAGGACCGAGAAGCCCTAATTTCGTTATGCCCAGTACAATGGACGACCAGTGAAATCAGTTACCTGGGAGTCCAGATTCCAGCTAACCCAAGCAAGGTCTATCAGGCTAATTTCCCACCAGGTTCCTGTACGTTTGCTCCTCACTCCCAGTACTGATTCCGGCACCAGCCCTCCAAAACCTACAGAAGAAAATGCTGCAGTTTATCTGGAGGGGGAAAAAGCCAGGATGCCTAAATCCACGATGCTGGGCAACGCAAGGCTCGGTGGTCTCAGAGTTCCAGACCTACAGAAATACCAGATGGTGGCTCACCTGGCCTGCATTCAATCGTGGCAAATACTTACTAACCGCCCTAGATGGGTGGGCCTCGAACAGGTGCAGCTACCCCTGCCACTACGCTTGCTCCTGCATATCCCTCCCCCGGAACGGCAGCGATGGCGGGAACTGCTGGCGACCACTAAACATACCATCTCGGTCTGGGACAAAGCTTTGAAACTAAAGAGGATTCTAGTGTTCCAGTGGGGCTCGGCCCCCTCGCCCCAGTGTTCATGAACCCGACTTTCTCACCTGGCCTGTCAATTTGAAACTTTGGGCCCTGGATCGCAGGAGGCCTGGAGACCCTGGGACAACTCTTCGAGGGGGGCCAACCCTGCACCTTCGAGCGATATAAAGAACTCTTCAAGATTCAGGAATGGGATAGGTTCACGTACATCCAGCTGCGCCACTGGTGCACTGATCCACAGACTCGCCAGGCAGCCACCCGCCCTCCAACAGCTATTGAACTGACCCTTAATGAGCTTCCACCCCGAGGGAGAATCTCTACTCTGTACAAACGCACCCATCCGGACTTCTTAATTTCCAAGCCCCGATATATGGCCCAATGGGAAGCGGACCTGAGCCATTCTATTGAGGACCAACTCTGGGTTGATATCTGGTCCCGGGCCCACACCTCCTCATCCTGCATCACAAATAGGGAATGCGCCTACAAGATCCTCCTCCGGTGGTATTTCCTGCCCTTAAGACTTCATCACATGCATCTCACTCTCGATCCACACTGCTGGAGACAATGTGTCCAAGTGGGCTCCTTCTTCCATATGTGGTGGTCCTGCCCCAAGGCTCAAGCCTTCTGGAAACAATGCCTGGTGCCGATTGCGGACCTTACTCGGGTGCGACTGCCCCTAGACCCCGAACCCATTCTCCTTGGAGGTCCGATTCCTGGAATCTACCCAAGGTCAGGACCTAAGGCCAAACTATTATCTCAGTGCTTACTGGCGGGCAGGAACGTGATAGCTCGCACCTGGAAGACGGCGGAAAGGTCCCCTCATGCCGTTTTGGTGGGTGAAGGTCTGGGATATTTTGATAGCTGAGAGGGTGACAGCCGCCGGAGCAGGCCTTCTACATTCCTTTCATAACGTCTGGGGTCCGGTCCTCGACTATGACCAAAACTTCCCGGCTTTGACATTTAAGCCTCAATTGGCCAAGAGAACAGTACAAGTTGGGGATCCCCAGCAGGAGCGGGGGGAAGGAACTTGAGACTGGGGAGGGAACGGGAAAGGAATCGTACTGTGCTGTAGTATGCATCATGTCACGAATGATTAAGCTTTGTATTGTTATAACCTGCCTATTTAAAATAAACACGTTAAAAAAAAAAAAAGTACCAACATCCGTAATCTGGTAATGAAAAATAATATACACAAGATTGTCAACTCTGATGTTACACAAAGTACACTGTGGTCCTGCCTCGAGTAGTGGGACATCATCCTTGTGGTGAATGTATAATGTGCCCTTTAACACGCAAAATGACTTCTGTAAATCTTGGTTTAAATTCAGAATGGACATTGAAGGAACATACTAATTGTTAAACAGAAAATGTAATTTACATGATTAGATGTTCTTGTGCCTTGTTGTACATAGGAAAAACTAACAGGAAGTGCAAGACTCGCATGATTGAGCATAAGAGCTGTTTAATGAACCATATTGATAAAGCACTGCTAGTGAAACATTATGATGAGATGGGTCATTCTTTCATGGAATTTGAATGGTGTATCCTAAAGAAGGTGAAGGGGTAGATCACAGGAAGACATCAGTAGAAAACTAATCAATTTGGAGCAAAAACGTATCTTTTTAACAAACAGCCATTTGGTACGTCTGACTGAAAAGTCCTGTGATCATAGCCCTGTGCTCTTTGGTGGACAGATTTTTGCACTTCCTGTCATGATAATCTAATTAAGTAGACACCATTATGTTGCCAGTGATGAGAGCTAATGGGCAATATATTGTAATTGCACAATATTTATTTACTTTCTGTACTCAGGTATCTTTTTGTAGCAATCTGCGGTTGACTTGTGCTAGGTGCAGTGGTGTTGGTTTTTCTTTGTTTGAAAAGAGAGAAACATGGGGTCATTTGGGCTTATCGCTTGTAACCATTCTGATATATTGGTGGTTATTATCCAGTACTTTCCTGTTTTGAATGTGGGCACTTAGGACGCCAGACGGTGGCAATGCCCCCAATGTAGTAGATTAGGTATTTAATGGCCAGGGTGACATGAATTAGCTTCCAACGATGCCTTCTGGCAGACTCTGTTTGTTTATTTAAACCTCTTGCAGTAATAACTTATTTAGGGTGTATAGGCAACGAGGTGTATAATGAAGCGCGACGTCAGCGTGCAACATACAGCGCGATGATGTCATTGCGTTGCGTGATGACACGACGCAATACGCTCGTTGTTTGTTGACCGTGGCTGCCGGTCGCATATAGGAAAACCCGAGCGGACCGTTTGAGTCGCTCCACTAGATTCCAGCATCCACTTATGAAAGGTAAGCTAGAGATAGTCTGGAACTAGCATCACTATTTTGTAGTTGGTGCTATTTTTTCTGATGGATGCCATGTGATGGCTGACATTGCCTTTTTGGTCTGTTCTTTCACCTTCAGGCTGGGGTAGTGAGAGTATTTGCCTGTAACTATCTATATGGAGTGGAAGGCATTGGAGACAGACAGTCCCTGAATGTTGCAGTTTTTTCTGACTGAAAGAAAACAGTCAACATAAGCAAGATAAGGGGTTGTGGGTTTCAGAGTATGTAGGTGCATTACCTTACATGGACTTTACACTCATCAAGTGCCTCATTGTCACCCCTCTTTTAGAAATCAAACGTCTGTCACTGAGGGATTGCAGCTTACATTTGAAGACTACCCGGTTACTTTTCTCTACGAGAAGAGACACATTTACGTCTACGGGTGAGGTTAAAGTGTGTGTTTTGTACCCAATGGTTGAGTCTAATGTGTGGAGGAAGTGGGAAGTATACACCATTTTCTTTATTAAGGTGAGCTTTTTATAATTGGTTTTAGGTACCGTTCTTGTAGAGTGAACCCTCCAATCTACTGGAAAAGTGAAGAGGAAGAATTGAAATTGCTATGAAGTTTGAAGACATTAAGTTCTACAGACTCTTGGTTCAGGTATATTATGAACTGTATACCGTTCCACCCTTTTGGTGATTAGGGTTTGGCTAGGTTGTATAATTAGACCTATAATGCCTATTTAGAATGTGTCTGTTTTTGTATGTACCCTTAGATATTGGAATCTGGTGTGTAGAGGAATGAAAAAGATGTACCTAAAGCACAAGACAAATTTCTGCCCCTGAAGAATGTCAAGTTACTTGCAACATTAAGGATAGAAACTTATATAAGTTGGGCTACGTTAACACAGTGGGGAACAAGAGAAATGTAGTTGCTACTGTGTTGTTATATCAAGCATTTGTGAACTTGATTCTGTGAGGTGGAATAATTTTATTATTGTATACTGCTATGTTGTGTATATGTGTTTTTAATGTTTTTTTGTTGCTTGTGCTTGAATAAGGAAATGAATTAAAAATATGAATTTTTAGGAAACATTGTGTCTGCTATTGATTACACGGTGCGCAGCCCATATTTGTTTAGTGGTTACGTAAAGATACCTGTTATCTTAGGGTATATTATTTTGTGTCAGTTATAGTATTTTTATACCTTCCTTTGGTTAATTATATATATATATTGCATCCTCACTTGGTAGGAGGGATCATCACCAGAATGTGGGGCAACCCTGGAATGAAATAATAACTGCATCTACACCATCACTGCATTCATCAGAAGCCATGATAGGGGAAACAGCCTGTGACATACCATCAAAAGTCATCACATCAAAGCGTTTGTGCAGCTTATGCATAGCAGCAGTGTTATCAGGCTCCCCATCAGCGGCAGTAGTTGTTGCTGGAGGACTTTCAGGGCTGTAGTACTTTTGAATGATGTTTAAATCCTCGATCCCTGGGTTATTCTTATAGTAGTAGCTGTAGCGCTTCATGGTTCCAGGTATTGCGGGCGCTGTGCAAGCAGGTTTTCCCCAGTATTCAGGAGCGGCGTGTACCTCTCTCCGAAACACTCTCTGTATATATACATCCTTCACGCCACACCCCTAAAGCTGGCACTGCACAGACATCATCTCCAGAGCGCTAGCGCACACTATCAAAAACTGCGACACACATCCGGGTCTTTAGGGTGGGGGGACATCCGGGTCAGAATGGTCATTCCACATACCCATAACCTAAAAGAGGTGAGTCTTTCAGGTGAACCCCACTAGGATGCTTCCAGGATAGGTCACCTATCATGTTTGGACTTCCGGGGGACCACAGGGAGCGCCCCTCAGGACTACAGGCTTTGTGGGGGCCTCAAAGGTAACACCTATGATGTCACATCCGGGGTAACACAGCCACTAGGGCCAAGTTCTGGTTAACCACCAATACCTCACTTCCGGGATAGGCCCTCCGCTATGTGAGGACTTCCGGGTCACATGCATAATATCACTTCTGGAGCAGGACTTCCACTAGGGCGGTACTTCCGGGTTAACAGGGCGTTCCCACCTGTCAAGTTTTATTGATGATGAAAGGTATCTCATTCTACTGATGGTGAGCTAAAGGGCCGGTTGAGACTCTAACCCGGGATATAGGCCGGTAGTAGAGAAACTCCCAGAAACCCCCTTGTTTATAATATGCCACCATGCGGGGACTGGGAAGCCGTTCCAGCTATTTTATATTGGCTGCAGAAGAGGGATCATATTGTAGAGTGCACAACATGCCTGAAGCACAAAAACAATGGCATGCTTAGGGCACTTAGAAGGATTGAAGAAAGTGCTACCTGCCCGACATTGAAGGGGCAGAGGAGAGTAAAGCACAGAAAAGAAGTTGTAATATATTTTTGGCAAATGCCTTGGCAACTAAGTGCATTCCAGCCATACGTAACTTGTGTTACACGTTTTTTGAAAAAGATGCACAGAACTATGTCTGTATTAAATGTATGTTTTGTTTGTGCAAAATCAACTACCAGTTTCATAATTTCTGTAATTGCATAATGCAGCTCCATTCTTCATTGATACAATGTAGGGTTCATAAAAATAATCGTGTCTTGAAACAAATGGAAGTTATAATACTATTTCTAATGTTTTCAAGTTCCCTAGTTCTCAAACAAATACTTGTCTAGTTGTCCCAATGGTTCCAACTGCCCCTTTGTCAACATTTCCAAACTGCACCTTTTGGGCCCAATTCAAAAAGATTTGCCCTCGAGGAAATCATTGATGCCCATGCGCATCTCTGGAGTGCTCCTGCTACCTTCCATCTGCTTCACAAAGCCAACAATTGGAGCAAATGTGGTGCTGAGTGGTGCATCTCTGAGGTGCACTTGAGCAAATCTTTGTGAATCGCATTGTCACCCAAGCATCTCTGAGGTGCTCCAGGAATCTTCAGATTTTCCCTAGTCTTAGGCTTCTGGAATCAGATGTAAGGTAACAGGAGCAAACCGGATGTGGGCACAGACAACTCCTACAGAAACCGAACAATGGGACCTGCTCCAGGTAAATTGTATTTTAACGATATAAAATAATAAACAATATATAATTAGCTTAAAACAAAGCTCATGAACAATACAGAATTATTCCCAGAAGTAAACTTGTTGTGAAAAGATAGGAAAAACCAGAGAACTTAGCCACATATAATTGCCTTTTTGCATGGGCCCTTTTCAGGCACCCAATTAATACCTTTCATTGAGAAATCTTAATTCACTTCATTGGGGCAGTCCCTGAAGAGGCACACACGTGGGGAATTAATTAACTCTATCTGTGTGTCTATCTTCGTGTAGGCGTGTACCTGCCTAGATTAGCAATATTCATTGTAATCCTGGGCTAAGATGTATCCCATGGAAGTTTCATTTCTAGGCACATTATAACTGGTAATACACTGAACAATGATTGCCATTGGCAATGATGTATTAATTATTAAGAAGTATAGGTCTTTTTTAAAGTGCTCTTGTAGAATGAAAAGATATGGGATGTTAATAAAAAGCATACGATCCCAATGCATTCGAAGTTTCTGAATTTACGTTTGACTGTTTAAATATATCAGCACATTGGGTTTCCCCTACTAATCCATAATATATTGAATGTGTGATTGTGCAGGTGCAATTAGAAAATTGGGGATCAATAGTGTTATGGCCCAGGGTGGGCATCCGTTCAAGTCAACCTGCGCACTCAATAACACGCGGGACACAGAGCTGCTAAACATACGTCTTAATTTATTCATCGCATTACAGAACTGCCCACACCCCGCCCTCCCACGTCACTTCCTCCCTCCCAGCCTCCCGGTCCCCCGGAGCACGTCAACGTGATATCTCCCCCCTTTTTAAACAGTTACTGGACCTGCCACAACAGGTGACGGTCCAACGTGGGTAACTAAGCCATCTCTTCGATTAAGCCACTAAAATTCTTCCAAGCTCGCTGTGAATGCGAGCACCTGGGTCCTGGAGGACTGTAGCTGGCTCCACAGTCCACTTGGTCTTCCTGGTCAGAGCTCCCGGTATCGTCTTGATCTCTGGGATAAGGATCATCTGAGAAATAGTCCATGGGGACAGTTACTCTGCCACTGAGTCGTCGAGACCCTAGTAAGGGAATTCCCTTGAAGTGGGAGGAGCTGAGGGTGATGGACCCGTCCATTCCTTGCTCAGTGACCATCAACGCCTTTGTTGCAGTAACAACTAAAGGCTTGTCCCTGAAAGCTGAGGTGTGCTTGTGGGTTTGCGACTGTCTCACAGCCACCACATTGCCTATTTCGATCTGGGGCTCGCAGGCTCCTCTCCGAATATCAGTGTACGCTTTAATGCGTTCCTTGGCTGCATCATCACGGTCTCGCACATCCGTTCTACCTCGTGCCGAGAATTGCTTACTTCCGACTTGGGTAGTCTTGTCTTGAGGTTTCTTCCAAATATTATCTCTGCTGGAGTTTTCCCGGTGGTGCTGTGTGGAGTACTCCTGTAGTCCCGCAGTAATTGGTGTAAAACTTGTTCATATGGCTGGCCAGTGAGCTTGGTGACTTGTAATGCCCGCTTTCTATCATGCCGTTTGCCTGGGGCCATAGCATAGTGATTTTCCGATGATGGAAACCCATGTATTCTGCGAACTGCGTAAAGTGATGCCCGTTGAACGGGGCTCCATTGTCTGTCTTTAGCACCTTCGGAATCCCATATGCAGAGAAGATGCGATCAAGTACTGGTATTATATGTTGAGCCGCCGTTGATGATATTAGCTGGGCTTCCGGATATCGGGAGTATTCGTCCATGATGGCTAAGACGTACTCTCCCCCCTCGATAGGTCGGAAGAAGCCGCCCGCTACCGCTGCCAATATCCAGTCGGGGAGTTCTGACATGTTTAGCGGTTCTAGATGACTATTGGGGGTGATGAGGCTGCACATAGGGCACGCTTTTAAGATGTCCTCCACCATTGCATCAAGCTGCGGGAACCAAACTTTCTGGCGCAGCATGTGCTTAGTGGACACTATACACCTGTGATTTTCATGAGCCAGTTCGATGATCTTTTTCCTCAGGGTTGTGGGGATCACTAGTTTGCAATCTTTTAACAGTATGTGATAGTCTGAGAGCGCCAGCTCATCCTTCACTTGTAGTAGTCGGTCCACCTCTAGGCGGACGGTGTCACCAGCTGCTCGCCCTTTTTCCTTGGCCCTCCTCCAGAGGCCAGAGCTTAGTCCCTCATAGATAATTTGACAGGCGGTGTCGTTCTCAACCTTGTGAACTATTAGTGTCGTGTCCATACCCTCCAGGGCAGCTTGATGAATGAGATATCGCAGATATCTATCCGCAACTGAAGGTTCTTTTACACAGCCCCCTCTGGGACGTCTGGAGAGGAAGTCAGCAGGATTTTCGCCTTTGTCTGGCCTGTGGGAGATTTCAAACGAGTAATCCTGCAATCGTAACCCCCATCTCGCGATGCAAGATGGCATTTTCGCTTGCGGGTTGCCATATAGAAATAGCAAGTCCTGATGGTCTGTTATCAACCGAAATGGTTTTCCGTACAGAAAGAGGTGGAAATGTTTGCATGCCCATACTACGGCTAAACCCTCCTTTTCAGCCTGAGAGTATGCCTGCTCAGTGGTGGATAGGCTCCTGCTGGCGTAGGTGTCACATATACTTGAGAGCAGGCAGGGGCAAGATGGGTTAGAGCCTGGCAGATTAAACATGCCTTGCAGGCATCGAGCACTCCTTTTCCACCCTTTCACAATCAGGTACACATTACAGTTGGCCCCGGCTCCCTTGGGGGAATCTGATTGGTTCAGCCACACTTCCTGTACACCCAAGGTGGCCCTGGCAGCCTTCCTGTGAATTCAGTAGCACGTTCTAGCCTCTGGGCGTGGTTGGCTATATAAGCCACGCCCAAAGGCAGACCCGTGCTTTGTGTTGCTCCTGTAGCTTCAAGCAACACTCTCACCGCGATCCTCGAACTTCACCTACCTGGACATCCTCCTCAGATTGTCCGCGCACACGTTCATGAATGCATCATCTAGGAGAAAAGGAAAAGAAACACAAGAAAGTCAGTACCTGTAAGCGCTCGCACTTAAATCCAACTTCATCTTGCAAGCGCACACACAGTCTGCAGCTTCACTTACCCGATCTTCCTGGAACTTGAGAGCAGCATTCTGAGTTCTCACGCACATCTCCTCTCTGCGGACACTTCTGAAGAAACAACCTGTGGAGAAAGAACAGAGTTAGAATTAGTATCCGCAATTTCCTTCTTGCGCGCAGAACTCACCGCTCTTAAGGCTTTGCAGCGAACACACGGAATAATCAGAACTTACCTGCAAAGGCACCAGATTCAGTGAAGCAACTGGAATCAGAACTTACCTGCAAAGGCACCAGATTCAATGAAGCAACTGGAATCAGAATGTACCTGCAATAGCACCAGTGAAGCAACTGGAATTTGAATTTATCTGCCATATCATCGCTGGTGAAGAAACACTGTGAGTGGCAGAACAGAGCCTTACCCTGGGTCTAACGAAGTACCGATCCGATGGTTATCAAGATACAGCGCCCCTGCCTAGTTCAGGATGGAGAGTTTGCCTAATTAATCCCAAAGGTGAGTCAGACTCCTACATTTCATCATCACAGTACACACACGGGGAGCAGGGAGAAAGAGGGTTTTGGGTCCAAATCCAGGTAGACTAAGCATCTCACCTCTATCTTTGACAGGAACCTGTAGTACAACTCTACTAACCTCGGGAAAGCAGGGAAGGGGTCCGGAAGGCTTCATCGCTCCCGCAGAGACCCAGGTGAGTGCGACAGTAGGCAACTATGTGGGTGTGAGATGGGTCTTTCCGGTCCACTTGCAGGAGGATGGCGCCCAGGCCTACCGGACTTGCATCCACCATCAGTTCAGTCTTGCGACCTAGATCATAGTGTGACATGTTTTCAACCTTTGCGACTCTCTCGCGGATGACTTCGAAAGCCTTTTGACATTTGTCTGTCCAGTTGAACGGGGTCTCATGCTTGGTCAGCATTCTCAACGGCTCACTTACCGTGGCAAAATCCGTGATGTAACGATTGCAGTAGCTGGCGAGGCCAAGGAAGGAGCGCAGCTCTGACATGTTAGATCGGGGCGCCGTTTCATTAAGTGCTGCGACCTTTTCTGGGTCGGGTGTCATGCCTGACTCTGAGAAGACATGCCCAAGGAATCGTAGGGGGCTTTTCCTAAATTTGCATTTGGTGCAATTCAGCGTGAGATTTGCAGCCTCCGGAGTTTTGCATACCTTCAGTAGGGCTTTGTCATGCTTGTTGACATCCGTCCCGAAGACTCTAGGATATCATCACTATAATTGAGGCAGTTCGGAATGTGCTTGATGACAATATGCACTTCGGCTTGGAAAATGTCTGCCGCTGATGATATACCAAAACTTAGTCTCTTGTAGCAAAATAGCCCCAAGTGATTGACAAAGGTGGTAATGTTTCTGCTCTCTGGGCTCAGCATGAGTTGGTGGTATCCCTTTTGTAAATCGAGTTTAGAGAAGACCATGGCCCCATTCAGTAGGTGGATCATGTCTGTTATGCGGTGGGGGCATGTGCCTCTCTCTTTGTATCATCTTATTGGGTTGTCTCATGTCGACACACAGCCGAATATGCTTGGATCCCTTTTTGGGGAAAGCCACTATCGGTAACAACCAGGTGGTAGGGCCTGTGGCCGGCTCGATAATGTCCTGTTCTAATAGTTTGTGCAGTTCATCATCCACTTTCTTCTGAATATTGATTGGGATGCCTCGATAGTGTTGTGTAATGGGTCTGACGGAGTCATCGACATGAAGTTTCACTTGTCGTTTCTTCAGCTTCCTGATGCCCTTGAACAAACATGGGTATAAGTTGTTGATCATTTCAACAGGGTTAATATATTTATGGACCATAATATTATAGAGTATGTGTATGAGGCCCGTTTTAAAGCTGAGAACCCACTTTCTGTCTCAGTGGCTAGGACGTGTATGGGTATTTGTTTCTCGTGGCCTTTGTAGCGACAGAGACCCTCAAATTGTCTGAGGCATTTGAGGGGTGCCTTGGCCCCGTAGGCATAGATGTCTACTGTTGCCGGGTGTAGTGTCAGGCGTTGTGGTAGGTCTTTGAATACCTTTTCGCTAACCACATTTACTGTGGCACCTGTATCGATGAGGAACTTGGTCGGCTGTTCGTTCAACTTGATTATCAAAGTTGTGCTGTGCTACATAGCCTTGGGATTGCCCAATGCATATACGTACGCCTTCTTCCTTTGATCACTCCCTGACGAGCTCGGGTCAGTGTCTGATGGCGATTGCTCCACCAGGTATCGTACATGGTGCCTGGATCTGCGCCCTGGTTTTGTGCGCAAAACATATCTTCGGCGTTCTCTTCTCTCTCTCCTTTGATGGTCTTCATCCGAGTCTCTTTCGCTTTGTTCAGGATATGCGTGACTTTGAGATCTTTGTGGTGTGAAGCTGCAATGCGACGGCGTTGGAGGGTCGGTTTGCACCTTGGCCCTTGGTGGTGCATCTCTGGCTCTTTCTCTCCCTTTTTCACGGAAGAGCCTGCATACCGATTTGAAATGTCCTTCCTCCCTGCATGTAGAGCGTTGGCCTATGGCTGGGCAGATGCCGTTGTGTGGGTATTCAATCTCGCACTTGTAACAGAATGGTTCCTCTGGTTTCCGTTCTAGTTGGAGACAGTGGACGGTTTCTGCTGCTGTGGGGTTGTTAGAAAGTCTCTACCTGTGAGTCGACGACCCTCTCCGCCCTTGCCAGAACCAAGTTTGCATCCAGGGCTTTCTGCAGCAGTTTTCTCCTAAACGTTTGCGATTCGCATCCCGCAATGATTTGCAACCTTAAGGCCTCCGTTTTGGAATATTTGGCAAAGTCACAATGTTTCATTTTCATGCGCAGCCTCATTACGTATACATCCATGGTTTCTCCCTTGATTTGCTTGGTGCTATGGAACAGGTGGCGCTCAAAGTCCACATTAGTGTGTGGGGTGAAATAGGTTGCCAGAGCGTCTTTTAGGTCCTGAATAGTGTCAATGGAGTCTGGGGGCATCTTGTCAATGATGTCCCTAGTGGCTGGTTGCACCGCTAACTTGAGGAGACATTTTTGTCTCTCATCCGCTATGGCACTGTGGCCCCCATGTATAGTCAAAATCGTGAATCCATCAGGCCCATGTTGCTGGTATCCGTCACATCAAAGGTCTCTGGCATTTGGGTTCCTAGGGTGTCTGGCAGTCTATAGGAGTCTTATTTTGGCGCCTGTGGACCTTGAGCTTGTGCCCCTTGTCCCCCTTCCTGAGCTGACATTATGGGTGGATGAGACGCTAAATGGTAATCCCCTGCTCTTCTGTGGCCCTTCCCTGGGCTAGCTGGGGAATGCTGGTTCTGAGTCTGTAGAGTGCGCAACCCCAGAAGCCACTGGCTCTTCCTTGATGGCCGCCAAGGTAGACGCGAGCACCATCAGACTGGGTAGCATCCAGAGCCACAGCTCTTCCATGATGGCCGCCCAGTGAGCCTCACCAATAGCACTAGATCGTAGCCCCACCTTCCTTTGGGGCGTATATCTAAGGCCGTGGGCCTTGCGCCGGTAACAGTACCTTTCTGTAATGTGCAATCATATCTAAGGCCGTGGGCCTTGCGCCCGTAACAGTACCTTTGTGTAATGTGCAATCATATATTAGGCGGTGGGCCTTGCGCCCGTAACAGTACCTGTGTGTAATGTGAAATCACCGCCGCAGCCCGTGGAACAGAGCGTTGCAGTCATGTTGCCGCTCATAAATCACAACCGCCACTGACTGGCGTGGAAGCTCTGCTCCAGCTCACCCGCGCTGGGATACGCGATCTCGCATCCGCTTCGGGTGCGCAACGTTGTGAACGGTGCATCCAGGCAACCGTTCCGTGTGCGCCTGCCTCTGCCATGGTTTGTGACGGCTATTAAAGGCAGCCCGTCTCGTCGCCAGTGTTATGGCCCAGGGTGGCCTCCGCTCAAGTCAACCTGCGCTCTCAATAACACGCGGGACACGGAGCTGCTAAACATCGTCTTCATTTAATCTTTGCATTACAGGAACTGCCCACACCCTGCCCTCCCACGTCACTTTCTTCCCTCCTGGTCCCCGGAGCACGTCAACGTAACACATAACATAACATGCACCACATATTAATCTCAAATATTTGTGTGCAGCACTAGGAACAACACGGCACCTGCATTTGTGAGACATGATTAAAAACGTGTGTTCACTGAGCCCAAGAAAAATAGGGAGTCCGCGCGTAAACACTGTCATAATGCACCATCGTTGTCCCAGTCGCCGTATTGGTGCGAGGCTGGCAAGAGGAAGATGGAGGTAATGAAACGATTACTCAGTGGCAATACGCATCTTTCCCAGTCCAATACAAATAAGGAGATTGGGACGAGAAAGATGGGAGGAGAAGATAATGGCACACTACAGAGGCATCCTCCGCTAACCATGGGCAACGCAATGCCGCCTGAGCAGCGCACTTTACGTGGAGCAGGCCTTCTGCGCGAGAGAGCCTGCTCCAAAGCGCCTTCAAAAAGGAGACGAGGGCGGAGAATTTGGAGACTGTGAAGAGAGGAAGACATCAGAGGCAGAGAGACGTGAAAAGTAAAGAACAGAAATTACTTGTTTTGGTGTAGTGTAGTAACCCGAGCGATTTATTGATTGCAGTGGCCAGGGTCCCATGTAGACTTTTTCGAGGCTGAAGGTTGGATCGTCGCCGAGTTGGATTGGACAAAAGAAAGCAAACTTGGAAGCAGAATGGAGGCGGGTGTGTGGGCTATGAAGTTACGCAACTTTGGCAGTGTTTTACCCCAAAAGTGCACGCTGGATAATGAGCTGCGACTTTAATGGGCGGTGCCAGCACGCATCTACACTGAAGCGAATAGAAAAGCATGTGAGGGAGACTGGGAGCAGATATAGAGGCGGCGCTCGGCTGACAAGGGAGACTAGCAGCGAACATCGTCTTTTCAGATGGATATCGCCGGCTCGTGACTTTTAGGAGCCGCCCGCGACCACAGGAACAGCAACCCTGCTCCGTTAATGTCCAGTTTAACGGTGTTTCCTGTAGGGAGGCAATCCACGTGAGGAGGTAAGGAGGCACATCTGTCTGACGTCTGCTCCGCAATTTCACTCTTTTTTACTAATTTGCTGCTGTGGACGTGCTGCTCTCGTCACAGTGTGCTTGGTTGTCGTCTTCCTTTGTGCACTTTGGTGCTTGCAGGCTGCTGATTCTGAGTCCAAACTTTACTGCAATGTGTGATCCAGCCGCAGGGGCGTTGCTGGGGGGGGGCTAAAGGGGCTATAGCCCCTGATCTTTTGGTTGTAGCCCCGGATAGAATCTCAGGAGCTACAGCCAAAAGACTAGCTAGCCCCCAGTCCCAACAGTTCCAACATCAGCTTAGCCCCGGGTCTTTTCCAGACCTAGCAACTCCCCTGGATCCAGGGTAGGCCATTTTGCGACAGGTCAAGGGCAGGAGCACGACCGAGCGGCGCTCCGGTAAAGTTTGTCTTGCCCCCAAGGTGCTAGTACACGAAACACATGATCCCCTCTGAAGCTGCTTTTTGGCTTACTGCACAAAAACCCAGACTCATTTAAAAGTGGAAAAGGTCGCTTTAATGTGACAGGCCAAAGCTTACAATCAAAACGCTTAACTGGCTCCATGGCCTAACAAACTAAAGAGATATTTGAACAATCAATTAAATAACTTAAACATTTTCATTTTCCCCCAACAATTAAATAATTAAATAACCAATTTCCTCCCTAATGATCCCTTGGATCCTACCGTCTCCTTGCCCCTTTTCCAGGCGTCCCGCTTTCTCCCAGGGGCCATGCCCCTCCAGGCTCAATACCTGTTCCCCCGGGGTGACCTGCTTGTGCAAACAGTGCCACCCCCTCCTTTCCCGTGTCATTCCCCCATTGTGCTTCCCTCCCCCCACATCAAAAGGGGCCATGCCCCCGGCGCCCCGACCCACTTCAACCCCTTTTAACTCCCCTCTACACCAAACTCCCCCTTCCTATGACCTGCAGCCAGCCTGACCTGCCACATCAGCAACATATATTACACACAAACTTTCACAATGCCCTGACCTGTCACACAAACTACCAAACCCTACCCTCGTAACAGACCCCAAAAACTCATAAAAAAACTCCCCATGACATCTAAAAAACCCCCCGCCTAATCCCCATGAACAATGGACCCCCCCTATTCCATAACTGACATTACCCTAAAATCAAAATGAAGGGGTGGGAGGGCGGGACAATCGCCAAGTCCTAACCGTCGCCTGCCTCCCGAACCTTCCCTGAGCCCTTAAATACCCCCCACGGAGGCGCTCTGCACCCCCTACGGCCACTCGCTGGCCATGTGCAGCGCCAAAAACTCCCCGGGGGGAAACGCTTCGCGTTCCCCCCGGTGCCTCCCTTTTGGCTTACTGCACAAAAACCCAGACTCATTTAAAAGTGGAAAAGGTCGCTTTAATGTGACAGGCCAAAGCTTACAATCAAAACGCTTAACTGGCTCCATGGCCTAACAAACTAAAGAGATATTTGAACAATCAATTAAATAACTTAAACATTTTCATTTTCCCCCAACAATTAAATAATTAAATAATCAATTTCCTCCCTAATGATCCCTTGGATCCTACCGTCTCCTTGCCTCTTTTCCAGGCGTCCCGCTTTCTCCCAGGGGCCATGCCCCTCCAGGCTCAATATCTCTTCCCCCGGGGTGACCTGCTTGTGCAAACAGCGCCACCCCCTCCTTTCCCGTGTCATTCCCCCATTGTGCTTCCCTCCCCCCACATCAAAAGGGGCCATGCCCCCGGCACCAGAAAAACCCTCCCCCGAGGAGTTCTTTCTGCCCCAACCCCCCCCAAATTTTTCTACCTCAAACTTTTTACCCAGTCTCCCAGCCAAGAACCCAAGTCCGCCAGGTAGTGGTTATTTCCATACACGGACAAGTGTACCCCATCCTCTCTAAAGATAAGGAAACCCTCATATGTTATTTCCTTATGATCCATGACCTGCACCGCCACCGAGGCACAACATTTTACCATTTCCCTGTTTATCCCCTTCCTGGCCCGCTCTATTGCTCCCTCACTTCTCGCTCCCCTCCAAACTCTTCGCGGCAGCAACTTAGTCCACACCACCACCGCTTGAGGCCACATATTCCGCATCCACACTAAGTCCCTCTTCATTTGCTTTAGCAGAGCCACCTCCCTATCTCTCACCAGGTCATTCTCCCCGGCATGCAGCATCACCACCTCTGGAACCCCATAGCGTTCCCTCATCCCTGCCAATATGGGCAGCAGCTGATCCCACCGCAGGCCCCCCACACCGTGCCATCTCACCACCACTTCCTTGTAACTACACCCCAACTGCCTTCCAAACACCCTTTTCTTCTCCTTCCCCGCCCACTTCACAATTGAATGGCCAACAAACCAAACTTGCGCCAACTCCCCCTTCTTTTGCGCAGCATCTGAAACAGAAATTACCCAATTACTGACAAGTCAAAATTATTACAACAATAACATTTTGCCCACAAAGTCCTCCTCTACCCTTCTTCAACATTCCCCTTTTCCAAAATCCCTGACGTACCCCTTGTATTTCCCCGACCTCCAACGCCCCAATCTTTTCACCTTATTTCCGAAAAAAACCCAGTCTGGCACCCTCAGATGCTGCGCCCATCCTAAAAGAATGAGTCCCAAAATCCTCAGCCTTTTCTCCCACCGACACCAGCGCCTTCCGCAATACCCCTAGCACCTGTGCCGCTGAAACCGGCGATCCATCCGCATGCGGAAAAACCAAGCCTGACTTACCCCCACAGCGCTCCTTCCACACCTTGCCTGCCTGAACTGGGCATAAAACCTCGCTCCCTCGACCCAGCAGAACCCAAGAGCCCCTTCCCTTCTGATCCGTCTTGGACCTTTTAATCTTGATGTCTAAACCTTCTTCTGTAATTTGAACATCTTCCCATTGCAGTCCCCCTACCCCCTCTTTTCCCCCGACCAACTCAGAAACCCTGAAAGCCCCGAAAAATAACTATGTAAAACAAGTCGCAAACAGTTCCCCTTCCCATACCGACCAGCAAACTCCCCCCACCACCTCAATCAACCTCTGCAGCAATTCCGCCGATATCGGCCTCCTCTTATCCTTGTCCCTCTTACTCTCCTTTGCCCATCCTTCCAACATCCTACTCGCCATCTCCCCCCCACTTGGTTGAAAACCCCAAAACCATTTCCCGTAAAAGGCAATCCCTGCTAGCTTTCCTGCTATCGTTGCCCTTGACCAGCCCCTGTCCATGCACCTCAGAAGGAAATTCGTGACATCATCCCTCCTCCGCTCTTCCGCATCCCATCTACCCTTCCAACTACAAGCTCCTCCTCTAATAAAATCCTCCCAGGCCCTCCTGTATGACTTCTTAGATTCCGCGGCCAATGAACCCTTCACCAGAGCAAGCGCTCTCAGCTTCCTATCTTCCACAGCTCTTCCGGAATCTGCTGCCCCTCCTGATCTGCATCTGGAGCCAATCCACGGAAACTCTACCATTGAAAACGAGATAATGCATCAGCGATGCCATTATCCTTCCCCGGCACGTGTTGCCTTAACCACCACATTCCATTCCATGCAACGCAGGACGAATTCTCTCATCAGTCTTGCCACCCTCTGATCCCTAGCTGACTGTCTGTTCACCACATGGACCATGCATTCGTTGTCGACATTGAAGTTCACCTTCTTGTTTTGCAACTCCTTCTCCCACAACTCCAATGCCACTAGTAATGGAAAAAATTCAAGAAATGCTATACTCCTCCCTTCCTTCAACCACCTCGCTGGCCACTTTTCCGCACACCATTTCCCCCCCCCCAAAACACTCCAAAACCACCGGCCCCGCTGCATCCGAGAGTATCTGAACTTCCCATGTCACCGGGTCTTCCTGCAACCACATTGACACTCCATTGAAACTCTCCAAGAAGCGCAGCCAAATTCTGCAATCCTCCCTCACTGCCCCCGATACTCTTATCCGATGATGTGGGCACTTTGCTCCCGCCATGGCCCTTGCCATGTTCCTGCAAACGTCCGCCCTGGGTCCACCACCTTACATGCAAAATTCAGGTGCCCAACCAATCTCTGCATCTCCACCAGCATCATTTTCCTGGCCCCCACCGCTTTTTCCAACAGTGCCACCAATTTTCTCACCTTGCCGTGCGGCAAGCGTGAGGTCATGGCCACTGAATCCAGTTCAATTCCTAGAAATGTTAACACCACTGCCGGCCCTTCCGTTTTGTCTCCGGCTAAGGGTACGCCAATCAGTTCTTGGAACAACCTTAGCATTTCTTTGCAATCCTCCTCTCTTTCTGCCCCGCTAATGAACAGAAAATCATCCAGGTAGTGCAGCACACTCTCCCAACCCGAGCTAAATGAGAAAACCCCCTGTAAAAAGGAGCTGAACCGTTCAAACAAAGCACAGGAAATTGCGCACCCCATTGGCAAGGCTTTGTCTATAAAAATGCGGTCCTCAAACTGCAAACCCAACAACCAAAAATCCTCCGTGTGCACTGGCAATAACCTGAAAGCCGCCTTGATATCGCACTTGGCCATGAAGGCCCCCTTCCTTATCAGCTCAACCGCCTGGTCAACACTCGCATACACAACCCCACATTCTCCCGGGGCAATGAAATCATTAACTGACATACCCTCCGGCCAGGACAAGTGATGAATCAGTCTGAACTCCCCCGGAGCTTTCTTGGGCACCACCCCCAATGGGGATATCACTAAATCACCTGGCATGTCATCAAATGGGCCCACTATCCTCCCTGCCGCTATTTCCTTGTTCAATTTTTGTTTTACCACCTCAATATTCTCTCTCGCCGACTTCAGATTTTCAGCCTACCGCCGCACCCTTGGGCCCTGGTAACCTAGTCTGAACCCCTGACAAAAACCCTTCCCTCAAGATCCTAGCCCCTTCTCTATCCGGATAATATTGCAACCATTTTTCCAACACACCCACTTTAATTGGAGTAAAAGCTTTTCCCCACAGCCCCTTTTCCTGAACCTTTCCCCCTCCCCCTGTCTCCCTGTTGGAAACAATGGGTGAGAGGGTGTTTTCCACCACACTTGCTACACTCGTGCCTGAACCTACACATGGTCCTTGTGTATCCGTCCTTATTATACCCCCAGCACGCTGCTGAGGACTGACCCCTGCTTCCTCTCCCCACCCCCACGTGGGCGGGGCGACCAAGAAAGGGCCGGAAAGGCACAGGCAGCCCACTTGCTGTGTGCAATGTCGGGGCAGGCCTCGTTGGGGCCATCCATTGCAACCAAAGATCCATGTCTATCTCCCCCCAGACCGCCTGACTGTCCTCTGCCATTCTCGCTCTGAATTCCTGATCGTACCTTACCCAGGCAAAGCCCCCAAAACTTGTGAAAGCCTTCCTTATTACATCCATATATTTAAGCAGGGCCATGCAACGCTCCGGGAATTTTTCACAATACACACTGGCATAAATGATAAACGCTGACGTCCAATTCTCAATAGTCACCGGGACCCTTGGGCGTGAAGCCAGTTCCCTCTCTTCCTCCTTAGACCCCTCTTT
Source organism: Ambystoma mexicanum (assembly GCF_040938575.1). Taxonomy (NCBI): domain Eukaryota; kingdom Metazoa; phylum Chordata; class Amphibia; order Caudata; family Ambystomatidae; genus Ambystoma; species Ambystoma mexicanum. Next base: position 923,949,421 of record NC_090926.1, on the reverse strand, counting down.
TGCTCTCACTTCTCTATGTAGCAATTTAAAGACATCGACAAATTCCCCCGCCTGAATCTTCTCCTTGGTCGCTGCCATCAAGTGCGCCCCCAATGGTTTTGTTAACCCCATGTATGGCAATTTTTTCTCCTTTCCCTTCACTTCAACCTCCTTATCTTTTCCAGCTTGCACTCCGAGCACCAATGGCTCCACCACCTTGTCCGTTTGGACCTCCACCGAGCAAATGCTCTTCTCAACCCCTGTGGCTATAATGGCCTGCACACCCACTTCTTTCCTTACATCTCGCAGTCCCGACCCTTCCTCCTCTGTCCCCCTTCCTGGGGCCCCTCTCTGCCATGCAGATGACCATTCCCTTTCCCGCTCACCTCTTTCCACACCTGCCACTTGTGGTCTGGCGTTCACACCGATGCTCCTCCTCTCCTTTCTTAGAGGGCTCCTACTGCGGGGACAAAACATGTCAGCACACTCACCCAGCCAATAGTTCCCTTGACCCCTTCCCCCCCGTGCCCCCTGCCCTTCCCTTTCCATGTCCCACATTGACCTTCTTCTTTCCTCCCCCCTTTCCCTTTCCACCCTGTAATCTTCCAATTCCCATTGCCCCACATATTCCTCCCATCCAACTTCATCACCCCTTAAATAGCATTGCGGATGCGAGCTCATGCCCGAGTTGAGTTGATGATCTCCTTGCGAGCCCGGGGCGTCCGCCCCGCCACTCCTTTGACGTCTTCTCGGCGGGGTTGTGGAAACCCCTGCCTGGTCCTCTTCTCTCGGGCGAGGCGTTCCGACCTCCACCCTGGAATCCTCATTGCTAGGGGCTGTGCTGAGCCCTCTAGGCTCTCCTTGCGTTGACCGACGAGGGGCCGTACTGAAACCCTCAACCTCCACCTGGCCAGCGGGGGCTGCGCAGCGCCCTCCGCCCTCACTCCGCCTACCCAGGGGGGCCATTCCACGCCCCGCTCCTACTTCCTCAAGTGACGGTGACCTCTCCCTCCTTTTCCCACCTGCACTCTTCTGCAGGTATTTACCCCCTCTTCCCCTTTGCCCTGTCACCCCCCTCTGAACTCCTTCACCGGCTCCACTCTGAGTTCTTTGAGCCCCCTCCATCTGAAAATCCCTATCTTCCCTAGCACTATGACACGCTCCCTCCCTCCATGGCTGTCCACCCGAGATCATTTCTCCCCCTGACGCCCTCCTGTCTATCTCCCTCCTCAACTTCCTACCCCTGTTTTCCCAAACCTCCCCTTTTCCCGCTGATGGGGTGCAAGCCACCACTGCCGCGAGAGCCCCATCTGCCGCTGCTCTACGCTGCGGCCTACCATCACTTATCTCCCCTTCTCTCGTGCCCCCTCCACCAGTGACCTCCCCCACTGCACCCTCTAACTGGGCCCTAGATGCCATACTAATAATTTCCAACGCCTCCCTAAGAGCCTTAGCATCCACCATCCCCTTCCTGTTGGCTCCCTGGCCCACCATCGTGCACTACTAAATTGGTTGTGCACCACAATATATATGTCCCCTGAAAATGAACCTAGCAAGCCTAAGCCCCCGAGCCGAAAACTACCCGTGGACCTAACCCACAGTTGGCAACTAATAACTTTGAACTAGGAGTTTTATTTATTTATATATATATTTTTATAGTTTTATTTATATATATATATATATTTTTTTTTATATTTGCCCCCTCTAATTACCGCCTAGATACTGCCCTAGCCCCTGTAGCCCCCTGCCCTGGCAAAGAAGTGCCACCAGAAAAAGAAAATCCCCAACCACAATAAGCCTAACTAATATACAGGCAAGAGTTTCTTCCCTGTAAACAGAAAGAGGATTCAACTTGGGAACCCTCCCGTCCCCTGCACACTTTCAAATGTTTGGATTAATCCAATACAGTTGTTTAAACTGCGTTATATGCATTGTACATACATTTGTTTCTAACACATATGGTCAGACACAGGAGTGTGAGATAAAAAAATATATATCTTTATAGTCAGGCTGTATTATTTTCAGCAAGAATTATAGTTCAGACAAAGATTATTTATAGTGCATAGAAACAGTATCAATAGATAAAGCTCAAATTGAAGAAAAATGGAGTCCAAATTGATTAGCGACGCGTTTCGAGGAAGTTCTCCTCTTCTTCATAAGGCCACACTTGGACTCTTAATGTAAAAGGAAAGCATAAATTCAGTAAAGAAAATTTTGTAAGCACAATGCATAGACTGTTCATGTCATATTAAATGTATACAGTTAAAAAATAAATGGCATTAATTGTATTTAGAACATTAATCTGTCCCTTAAAAATAGGGAATTGAAACAATGTAACATGTTCTAATATGCATTGTAATTCATGCAACATTATAAGATTAACTAGGTTGCCCCTGCTCGAGAGAGGGGCTGAAGGTCTACTGAAGCATCCTTTCCTGCAAAATTAACTGTATAACGTCCATCATACTGTAATTTAGTAGAGTACTACCTCTAATGGGATCTATCACGTGGATGGTGAAACATAAGCTAAAGAAAATTAAATATGTAGGTAAAACAACACACAGATAGTTCTTAGGCTATATCAATCTAATATGGAAGAAATACAAAAATCGTTACCTCTGTGAGTAGAAAGTGCCGGAAACAGAGAACCGGACGGAGCGGTGAAAATAGATAGACAGTCTTCGTACATCAGTTAGTTCCTTAAAACATGGCTAATTCCCAAAAAGATACCAGAAATCTAAAGAAAACAAAGCCTGATCAATGCCAAGCTCAATGTTCAAACGTAACAGACATAGGTGTGAGATAAAAAAAATTGAATAACATACCTAACCAAAATATGGAGGGCGGAAAATAATCAATACAGCGGCCCACATAAGGATGTAGAACTTAAGTATCCCGCCGTCACTACAGAGGTGCCTCAGTATGTGGGAATTCTGTCATACGAATAGCCAAACTGAACAGGAATGAAGTCCTGATTAGTATAATATACCTAGCAATCTGATATGAAGTAATGGAAACATAATATGGTGTTTAATCAAGGCAAAAAATGTAAAGAATTACCGTGGTAAGAATGTGCAAATGGCACAATTCTCAAAGCTGATGTGCAACTGATGTCAAGATTGTGTGGCCGGTCAACAGCTGAAGAATCCGGCAGTAATAGGTCAGTTAGAGTATCAACTAAAGAAAGTGTAAGGAAAACAGAAAAAAAAGAATCATGAGACTAAGGAACTATTTCCCTGGTCCCTAGATAGATAAATGCACATGCATTCACGCTTACCTGGAGCATAGGGGGGCAATCCTGAACAGAGTCTGTTCAGCCGAGTGGCTTGTCGTTCACAAACCATGGAGACTACATGTGACCATGGAGATAAATAGAGGACTGAAGTAATAGGTGAAGAAAAAGGACTAAGAAGTAAATGGGCCTCAAGGTCGGCCATCTTGGAACGAGGTTATATTGTAATGAAGGTGTAGATCTCTAGGCATTCAATGACAAGAAGTAACTTAAATCGGGAAGCGTAAAGGTGCGTAACTAAATAAATTAAAAGGAAAAAATTCATACAGTACAGAAACCTATTGTGCGATGTAAATCGGACATTACAAATACTAGTCCGCACATCGTAGAACGGGGAGAGGAAAGTTGAGAAAAATAGTGTACCATGTGAAATAGAGTCGAAATTAGCAATGACAAAGGGTCTTGAATCGAACGAAACGCTCGGATCTTAAAAGGGAAAAAAATAGCACGGAAAAAATGAATATAATGTTCAGATTATCTGGCTAAGGTCATTTAATGACCATGTGTAACCTATCAGTTCAAAATAGGTGGATCACATGGATTCACATTATGCAGGAAAAGGGAAAAAAAACCTTAAATCTCTCTCTCATTGCATGGACAACCTAGTGCAATATAGCAATCTCAATGGGGTAAATGCATTTATTTGACAAAAGATCAAAATTAAATGTGATAAGTATAACAGAATGACAAAAAATGAAAATTAAGAATAAGAACAATTTTTACACTGTGTTTACAGGCAATTATTTTTATGGCAACCATCTACTAGTCTCAACAAAGTAGTGCCTTAGATCACAGTCAGACACAGGAATAGCAATGTGACTCTCAATTATATGTTGAAAATCAGTCATTCCTTATTGTCAAATTTAAATCACAGAAAACAGTTCAATGTGAAATCTTCATTTAGACCCCAGGGCTGTAAAGAGCTTAACTTATCAATCCAATAAGCTTCTCTTTGTAGTAAGAGTGACTGATAGTCACCTCCTCTTGTAGGTCGTTTAACAACTTCTAGCACCTGGTATTTTAGTTGGGCAATTGTATGTTTTTGCATGTTGAAGTGGCGAGCTACCGGTGAGTATTGATTATTACATCTTATGTTCGACTTGTGTTCAGACAGTCTTGATTTAACAGGTCTTTTGGTCTGTCCTACATACACTTTGCCACAAGGGCACTTCAACATATATATGACACCTGATGTCAGACACGTAGAATAGTCTCTTAATTTGATTTTCTGACCATTCCTGGGGTGAGTCACTACATTACCTTTGATTGTGTTATTACAGTGTATACATCCTAAGCAGGGGAAGGTGCCTAGTTTTTTGGTAGCTAGGAAAAGTTGTTTCTCCTTTGGTACTCTTTCAGCTTTCACCAGCTTGTCTCTTATATTTTTACCCCTTTTAAAACACATCATTGGTGGTGTGGGGAACAATTCCAATAGAGTTTGATCATTATGAAGAATATTCCAATGTTTCTTTATACTTTTTGTGATCTGAAAACTCTGTCTTGAGAATTTTGATATGTATAAAAGTGGGGTGTCTTTAACCTCCGATTTAGGTTTCAGTAAATCTGTACGGGGGATCTCTGAAGCTCTGTCTTTGGCAATTTCCAAAATTTCTGGTGGATAGCCTCTGTTCTGAAATTTACTAACAAGATTTGTGCATTCCTTATCCAGAACTTCTGGGTCAGAAATTATTCTTTTCAGACGTAATATTTGACTATATGGTAGACTTTGGAGCATCGCCCTCGGGTGGAAGCTGGAATAGTGAAGCAGATTGTTTACATCAGTCGGTTTGTGGTATATAGACGTAGCTATCTTATTGTTAACAATGCTTAAGTTAACGTCAAGAAAATGTAAATAAGGGTTACCAATCTCAATAGTAAATTTAATCCTAGGATGCACTAAATTGAGGTATTCAAAAAACTGGTCCAAGTCATCTCGTGTGCCACACCAAATGCAGAAAATGTCATCAATAAACCTCTTCCAGGTTAAAATGTATGCTGCCCATGTGGGATGTTCCAGTACATGCTGACTTTCGAACTGAAACATAAAAGTATTAGCGTACACGGGCGCCATCGATGATCCCATCGAGGTACCCGATGTTTGTAAAAAGTATTTGCCCTGATGTCTAAAATAGCTATTGTAGAGGATTAAGTTTAGTAGCTCCAGAATGAATTGAGGATTACCTTTCACACCTGAATTGTTAAGTAACAACCATTCAACAGAATCTATACCTTCACTATGGGGTATTGAGGTATATAAGCTACATACGTCCAGGCTGAATAGTATGCAGTCTTCACTGATAGCTGAAAAGTCTTTAAGTCCATTAAGGAAGTCTGTTGTATCCTTTAGGTATGTGGATGATGCCTGTATAAGCGGTTGTAGTAATCTGTCAATGTAGACTGCCAGTGGGTCGAAGATACTTTCTGTCCCAGCAACAATCGGTCTGAGGGGTGGGTTTTGTTTATCTTTGTGAATCTTAGGGAGCCCATAAAAGACTGGTGTAATCGGATGGGAATTAGTGAGATATTGATGTGTTTTATCATTAATCCATTCGTTTTCTTTGGCTTTTAACAGAGTATTGTTAATTAGTTCTCTGATTTCTGGTAGCGGGTCCCTATCTAGTATGGCATAGGTGTCTGTATCGCTAAGGAGTTCAATGCATCTTTTGACATAAAAGGATGTATCCATGATTACGATTGCTCCCCCTTTGTCAGCCGGTTTAATCGTAATGTCTTCACTTTTCGCCAACCTTGAGGCCCATTTACTTCTTAGTCCTTTTTCTTCACCTATTACTTCAGTCCTCTATTTATCTCCATGGTCACATGTAGTCTCCATGGTTTGTGAACGACAAGCCACTCGGCTGAACAGACTCTGCTCAGGATTGCCCCCCTATGCTCCAGGTAAGCGTGAATGCATGTGCATTTATCTATCTAGGGACCAGGGAAATAGTTCCTTAGTCTCATGATTCTTTTTTTTCTGTTTTCCTTACACTTTCTTTAGTTGATACTCTAACTGACCTATTACTGCCGGATTCTTCAGCTGTTGACCGGCCACACAATCTTGACATCAGTTGCACATCAGCTTTGAGAATTGTGCCATTTGCACATTCTTACCACGGTAATTCTTTACATTTTTTGCCTTGATTAAACACCATATTATGTTTCCATTACTTCATATCAGATTGCTAGGTATATTATACTAATCAGGACTTCATTCCTGTTCAGTTTGGCTATTCGTATGACAGAATTCCCACATACTGAGGCACCTCTGTAGTGACGGCGGGATACTTAAGTTCTACATCCTTATGTGGGCCGCTGTATTGATTATTTTCCGCCCTCCATATTTTGGTTAGGTATGTTATTCAATTTTTTTTATCTCACACCTATGTCTGTTACGTTTGAACATTGAGCTTGGCATTGATCAGGCTTTGTTTTCTTTAGATTTCTGGTATCTTTTTGGGAATTAGCCATGTTTTAAGGAACTAACTGATGTACGAAGACTGTCTATCTATTTTCACCGCTCCGTCCGGTTCTCTGTTTCCGGCACTTTCTACTCACAGAGGTAACGATTTTTGTATTTCTTCCATATTAGATTGATATAGCCTAAGAACTATCTGTGTGTTGTTTTACCTACATATTTAATTTTCTTTAGCTTATGTTTCACCATCCACGTGATAGATCCCATTAGAGGTAGTACTCTACTAAATTACAGTATGATGGACGTTATACAGTTAATTTTGCAGGAAAGGATGCTTCAGTAGACCTTCAGCCCCTCTCTCGAGCAGGGGCAACCTAGTTAATCTTATAATGTTGCATGAATTACAATGCATATTAGAACATGTTACATTGTTTCAATTCCCTATTTTTAAGGGACAGATTAATGTTCTAAATACAATTAATGCCATTTATTTTTTAACTGTATACATTTAATATGACATGAACAGTCTATGCATTGTGCTTACAAAATTTTCTTTACTGAATTTATGCTTTCCTTTTACATTAAGAGTCCAAGTGTGGCCTTATGAAGAAGAGGAGAACTTCCTCGAAACGCGTCGCTAATCAATTTGGACTCCATTTTTCTTCAATTTGAGCTTTATCTATTGATACTGTTTCTATGCACTATAAATAATCTTTGTCTGAACTATAATTCTTGCTGAAAATAATACAGCCTGACTATAAAGATATATATTTTTTTATCTCACACTCCTGTGTCTGACCATATGTGTTAGAAACAAATGTATGTACAATGCATATAACGCAGTTTAAACAACTGTATTGGATTAATCCAAACATTTGAAAGTGTGCAGGGGACGGGAGGGTTCCCAAGTTGAATCCTCTTTCTGTTTACTGTTTATTGTCGGGGTCTTGTGCCATGACCTCAGTTTTCCCCCCCGCACCTAAAAGTTTATACAACATAATCCTCGAATCTCTTTACTAATCTTACTTACTATAGGTGTGCGCTTCTATCTAAACCCTTCGCTAAGAGTTTCTTCCCTGTCACACTGCCCCCTGGCGGCGAGTAAGCACCACCGCACCTCCAACCAACAAATGGACGAGGCCCCTTTAAATGGGAGCGCACTGCCCCCTCTGTCACTCGACGTACACCGCACACACAATTCCCCTCTCCCCGCCGAACAACACGGGACGGCATTGCCGTATGCACAGTAAAATGTGCTGTCCCCCGCCCGCTCCAGTGCGGATGCGCCTCGTGGCAGCACGACGTTTCTCCCACAGCCCCAGCACCCCGCCGGCAAGCGAACGAAGAAAGGATGCGCCTGATAAAAAGGCTCCGTTACAGCACACGCGGGCTCACCACCAACGGCTCCCCCAACCCGACCCACTGCGTCCCCACACGAACGCGCAACGGGACCGGCCACAGAAAAACCCAAGCAGAGGCACCAGGAAGCAGACGGCCTAACGGCACCTTGCATCAACAGGTAAATGGAGGTACCTTATCTACGGTACCTCCGAAAAAATAATATTATTATAATTTTTTTTTTTTTTTTTTAAACTAACTGCCTACCCGACACTAACATTACACTACCCCACTCCTCACCTCACCTAAAACGCCCCCACCAGGCCCGAAATCAGGGAAGGCTCGGGAGCAGGCGACAGGGCTGGACAATCGACAAGTCCTAACCGTCGCCTGCCTCCCGAACCTTCCCTGAGCCCTTAAATACCCCCCAGGGAGGCGCTCTGCACCCCCCACGGCCACTCGCTGGCCGTGTGCAGCGCCAAAAACTCCCCGGGGGGAAACGCTTCCCGTTCCCCCAGGGCCCCCCTTCTCGCACGCAACCCGCAGACTGCTTTCAAAAGCGCTAGCTCGTCTAATCACAGGAGGCTGAATACAGAATCACCCAAAGCCTAACATACAGTGTTGCAGCTGTCAAACTGAAACTGGTATATGTGTCCTGTAAGTCAGAGCCATTTTATTGTTAGGGTGAGTATTGGGCATTCTTATGTTCCCATAATAATGTTTGCTTTTATGCAAATCGCCAGGTTTGAGTTTTGTGAAGGGATACCATGGCAGTAGCCGCGCTGGTAAAACCGGCACGGCTGCCGTCGGAGTTGCATCCGGGCCCAGCACCGGCGAATGAGCAATTACCGGGTCATGCCGAGTTCAGCGGGACCAGTAATTGCCCCTTTACGGGTGCTGATACCGGTAGATTCCCATTGAGGCCCATCAATGGGAATGGGGAGCTCGGATGCATCGGCACCGTCAATCACAGTGCCGGTGCATCCGACGAGCTGTGCTCGTGGGTGCCGCTCTGCATCGCCCACAAGCACAGCTCATAGTATGGCGGTACGGTAGCAGCGGTTCTGGTAGCTTACCGGCACCGTTGTTACCGTACCGCCATACCTATAATGAGTTTGGAGGCAGCCATGGTGCTATTAGCACCATGGCTGCCTCCAAAATCGTGTCCGGGTCCAGGTTCCCTGAATGGAGAAATACCGGGCCATTCCGACTTTGGAGGGCCCGGTATTTCCTCTTTCAGGGAACCCGGACCCGGTCCTTCCCCATTCCCATTCGAGCCCACATAGGGCTCAATGGGAATGGGGATGGAGCTAATAACGGGCCCGTTATTAGCTCCTTGGTCCCCTCGCGGGACCCGGAAAGGACGTCTGGTTTTACAAGACATCTGTTCCGGATCCCGCGAGGGAACCTCGTAATAGGGCGGAAGGGGTTTACCGGCATCGGCACCTACCGGTGCCGGTAAACCCATTCCACAAGGGTCGTAATGAGGCCCACTGTGTTGTGTGACTTCACTTGGGCTGGGGTCACGCTCTCGTCAAGACCCCTGCAAATCGGAGGGGGTTGCCACAGTACATATTTTCAATTTCCAGCACTGGACAGGGCTTTCTGGCCTAATTCCCTTATCTACCAAACATTGGGGCTCATTTCGAGTCAGTCTGTCTGGTAAAAAAGTGCCAGTATCCGTGGTTACCAGCACATTACCGGACCGCCCAACTATGGGTTTGCTGGTGGGGCACCTTGGCTTACCTTCAGCTAAAAGCTGGAGATAACCCTGGCGCTCTACCGGCCAAAAAGTAACTACAGCAAATCTACTCATGGAGTCCTATCGGACTCCATGAATGGGGATCAACACTGCTCCGCTGGCACCCGTAATCTGGCGGAAATGCCACCGGACCTGGTACTGGTATGCTTGCCGGTACCATTGGTACCGGACCGGCAAACCCTGACTTGTGCTCGCGGGTGCCTTCCATACCGCCAGGCCAGCCCTGGCGGAATGGTAGGCAGCCACGAGCACAGCAAGCCTGTAGCACCGGCTTAGTAATGAACCATGCCGGTGCTACAGGCATCTCCATTTTCATTGTGCCCTATTGGGCTCAGTGGGAATGGGTATATACCGGCAACCGCAAATGGGCAATAACCAGGTATGCCAAGGTCGGCATGACCCGGTAATTACCATTCGCTGGTGCCGGATCTTCATGCCGGTATGGAGGCAGCCTTTCTGGTAAAACCAGCAAGGCTTCCTCCAACCTCGTTATGAGGCCCGTTGTGTAATAAAGTCAGTTACAGAGCTTGTGGTTATGCATGATGTTAAGAATATCTGACTATTGACATAAAAGCAAACCTTTTTTGTCTGTATGTCAAAGTGGTATAAATCATGGAAGCAAACAGATGTTTAAAGGGGAGCTGTATTGTGTAACTTTAACTTTCTCAGTAAATTGTACTATGTAGATTCCTTCGGCTGTAAATGTCCCATTACCACGCATAAGGAGGCTCGGCTAATCACAAAAGACATGTGATTGCATGTGATTGCAAGTGTTTGTGTGTGTGTGTGTGCGCATAAGGAGGCTCCGCTAATCACAAAAGACATGTGATTGCAAGTATTGTGTGTGTGTGTGTGCGCATAATTAGGCTCCGCTAATCACAAAAGACATGTGATTGCAAGTATTGTGTGTGTGTGTTTTTTTTTTTTTTTACCAGCCTGGGCAGCGCTTGATCGCATGAGCTGATTCTTAACACCCCATTGGTCTCTAAAAAGAGACTTGATATATTTGTTCTCCTCTTTTGTTGGGAACTTTGCACTTTCATGAATGTATTCTTTTCTGCTTGCAATGAATTTTAACTCTTTTATTCATGTATGTTTTAATCTTTTTGACTTTTATGGCATTTTTGGCGAATAAAGTTCTTTGATGATGATTCTAAACTTAGCTTCAGAGAAAGAAAATGTATTGCGGATGCTCTTTGTGATGCAGGGTTCTAAGGAGCGCCTTTACAAACTAAAATGAACTAGTGGTACAGCGTACCAATGATTTATGTTACACTTCCGCTTCTGTTCAAATAACGATGGTTTGGAATTGAGGTGTCATTTTACAGCCAAACACTTTCAGGGAGATGCGAAAATGAGCCTTATTGAATCCTTCCAAAAATGCCTTTGGTTTTGAATCACAAATCTAATAATTTCTGACAAAAATGTGCCATAGGCCAGAATGTGTGCATTTGGAGCTGGCCAAGAGAAAGCTGCAGTAGGGAAATTGGTATGTATGGGCCAAAATGCCCAAATTATTTGACAGAGCCGTCCAATTACCCCTTTTGTATTGTTGGAGGAGAGGTGGTCACGTGGCATTGGTGACGGCTGAGGACTCAGAAGATCTGGGTTCTAATCCTGACTGCCTCACTTGGCCAAATTGAGTAGGTCAATCAAGGTATCTTCCTCAGTGGCCTTACGTCATGGAACCCAACACACCTAAAACATTCAATACCAATATCTTGCACTGTATTTCAAAGAAACCACAACAATGGCAGTAGTGTGGTAAATATACCCAAGGGCATTGTTCTATGCACAAGTAAGAAGGGAGAGGAAAAGAAATGGACATTGAAAGCAACAGCAACTGCCACCCAATGCAGCAACCCAAGTCAATTGAACTGTTTATGATTCACAAAAAACTAACAAGTATTGGGTCTACAATTGGACAACCCATTTCCAAAGCCGTATGCCAGTGCACTATGGTGACACCCAAAGTGTGGGAACATACAAATACTGGAAAGTCTTAAAAAGGCAGACTTTTTTTAAAATCAATTTTATTGTTTTTTCAAACAATCAACATTCAACAAAAACAGCAGTAGTCATAACACTTGAGCATCATGTACATATCTTTACATATCTACCGCTTACCCTTTACCTGCCCCCAACTCGAGCCTACTCCGTTTCACGTCTTGCTTCTCTTTCCTTCAGGGAAACCTCCCCTTCCGTATTCTCGACAGTTTCCTGGTCGCTTAAGCCATCCTGGGTGGACCCATACAACGTGGCCACTTAGTGTTTCCAGGCCGTCGGGGTTTCTGCTTCCTCCTCCCCTCCCATACTTCCTGCTTCATGCCACACTGCCGTTTCGGCTTCGGTCCATTTCTGGAGGACTCTCCACCAAACTTCTACCCTCGGTCTGTTGCATGCCTTCCACCCCATAGCAATTCTGCGCTTGGCGAGTATATATGCCAAGTCCTTAAGCTTGCGCACATGTTTCAATTGGCGTAGTCTATGAAACCCTCCTATCATGCATAACCACACTGATTCTACGTTCAGCTTGATCCCCTTCTCATATAGTCAGTGGGCTACTTCTCCCCAGAACTTCCCAATTTCCGGACATGCCCAAAACATATGTGTCATCCCTGCATTTTCTTCCCTGCATTTGGGGCATGTTTGTCGTCTGGTGTTCTTAAACCGTGTTATTCTCTGGGGGGTCATGTATGCCCTGTGGGTTACATATAGCTGTATTTGTTGCCATGCATAACCACACTGATTCCACGTTCAGCTTGATCCCCATCTCATATAGTCGGTGGGCTACTTCTCCCCAGAACTTCACAATTTCCGGACATGCCCAAAACATATGTGTCATCCCTGCATTTTCTTCCCCGCATTTGGGGCATGTTTGTCGTCTGGGGTTCTTATACCGTGTTATTCTCTGGGGGGTCATGTATGCCCTGTGGGTTACATATAGCTGTATTTGTTGCAGCTTAGCGTTCCTAGACACTTTTTTGTGGTACCCTTGAGCCCTCTCCTATAGCCTGTCACTCATGAGTTCCCCTGTTTCCTCTAGATATGAGAAACCTCATGGCCTCCCTCTGCTATATCTTATATCGTTTCTATGGCAGCGTCCGGTTGTTCTCCCAGTACTTTGAGACCATGTTTCTCTGATCCGCCATACCATTCTAGTATAAGTAATATACTGCCCTACATGTAGACCCGTTACCTCTGCCAATGCCCCAAATTCTTTTACTTCACCCTCCTGCCATATGTCCCCCACTGTGGCTATCCCCACCGGTTCCCAAAGCATATGAATCCTTTTCGTAGTTGGACATCTCCTCCAGTCAACGCCACTAGCGGCACTTGTGGGGAGCACGTGGTTGGGTTCTCCATGGCCTGAAAAGCCTTTCCCCATATCTTCCATCCAAATCCCAGCATAACTGGGCACCCTTTTAGCTCAGATTTGGGCAGCCATATCACTTCTTTCAGAAAAAAACAGGGCACATTCTGATCTCAACAATCTGGACTCTGATGTCAAGTCTTCCATTAGCCATTTGACCTTGTATTGCAGTTTACTAGCCAAGTAATAGATCTCAAAACTAGGCAATTGTATTCCCCCTTTATCATACGCGTTTGGTAACTTCCACAGTACTATTCTGTTCCTAGTTCCATGCCAAATAAAGCCCCGGCATATGCGCTGAAGTTTGACAAAGAAACGCTTTGGTATCGTGCATGGTATGTTCCCAAAAAGAAATGTAATAGCCTAGGCAACACAACCATCTTCAACAACGCCCCCCCTCCCCATCATGGCCAAGGGGAGCTTAGTCCAGAACCTCATGCGATTTTCTATGTTCACTATCACTTTCTCAATGTTGTGTTTATATTCTGCTTCCACCGTGTGATAAATGTCAATCCCCAGGTAACTGAAAGTACTGGTCTCCCATGATATCTGTAAAACTAGCAGGTGTTCTCGATGGACCCCTAAGTATCTTCCCAGGGGGAACATACACGATTTTTTGGGATTTACTCCAATGCCAGAGAGCAACGCAAATCGCTCCATTACTTCCAGAATATATTGAAGATTTTCCTCAGGGTATCTTAAATAAAGTAACATGTCATCTGCATATATTGAGATTAAGTGTGGTCCCCCCCGTTGTGTAAATCCCATATTTTCTTAGAGCTGCCATCAGCCAAGACCATTTGATGTAGTCAAAGGCCTTCACTACATCAAGCGATACAATTGCAATCTTGCTCGAGTCCCCCACTGTATGCTCTATGACCCAGTGGAGTCGTCTGAGATTGTCTGATATGCTTCTGCACGGGACATACCCAGACTGATCAAGGTGTATTAATCTGCTTATAACTTGTCTCATTCTGTTTGCCAACACAGCTGTGAGTATCTTGCTATCCTGGTTCAACATCGACAGTGGTCTATACGACCCACAGTCTGTGTTTGGCTTATTGGGTTTGGGGAGGGGGATAATGATCGCCTCTCTCAGGGATTCTGGTGGTGTCGCTGTTTCAATGCCTCATTTTACATTGCAAGCAGCGGGGGGAGCACTTCTTCCCTATACGTATTGTAAAACTCACTGGGGAGTCCATCCACTCCCGCGGTCTTGCTAGTGGGTAGTTGCTCGACCACCGCCTCTAATTCTTCCACTGTAATCGGGGCATGTAGGTCCTCTCGCTCTTGAGCACTTATTTTCGGCAGGCCAATGTCCTCTAATGTTTCCATTATCTCGCTATTTTCACTCTCTCCTTTGTCCCTGTACAATCGTTAATAATATTTAAGGAACGCTCTGTTCACGCCCTCCTGTGTATCCAATATTTTCCCATTCTCCCCCACTACTGTTCTGATCGTTGGTCTGGGGGTCTCATTTGTATACAACCATGCTAGCAACCTCACTGGCTTGTCTCCCCCCGCATGTTGCCTCTCTATGTATTTCTTATAGTTTAGATTGCACAAACTCTCCCAGTGCCCCGCGCATTCCTGCTGAATTTGGTTTATATTATCAGCATCCTCCCGGGTGTTACCTCCTTTACCCAAAACCATCTCTAGCTTCATCTCTGCCTTCTGCAGTTCCCTTAGTATGCCTCCCTGTAGCCCTTTGGATTTAGCTATAGCTGATCTTCTCATCACCACCTTAAATGCTTCCCATAGGGTGCCGACCGATTCAACACTCCCAGTATTATTTAGTATCTTTCAATGCTTCAGCTCTGAGTCGCCACGTTGGAATCCTGGCCCTTGGGGGCAGGTATTGCCATGTTAAAACCAATGACGAGTGGTCCGAAAGGACCCTCGCTTTGTACTCTGTTCGCACTATTTCCGCCATCATCTCCTTTGAGGCATACATATAGTCTAACCGTGTGGACAAGTTTTGTGGGGCAGAGTAGTGCGAATACTGTCTATCCTGTGGGTGGTGTAACCTCCACATATCCTCTAGCCGGAGGTCTATCAGAAAAGTCTTAAGGGCTTTGGCAGCCGGGGTGGGTTTGTCTGATTTCCTGTCTGACCTGTCTACCCTTGGGTCCAAGTTACAGTTAAAGTCCCCTCCCCATATGACCGCTCCTCCCAGGTATGGACTCATTTTGCTATATAGGGTATTGAAGTAATAAGCTATTGTGTCCTGGTTCGGGACATATGTATTGATAATGCATATTTCTCTATTTTCTATCAATCCCTTTATTGCCACCATCCTCCCATCCACCTCTACTGTGGTCTGTAGCAGTTTGAATGGGACATGTGGTGCCACCCAGGTGATCACCCCTCTGGCATAAGCCAAGTATGTTGCACCCATGACAGTCCCCCTCCATTTCCTCTGTATCACCTCTTGTTTCTCTTTCGTGAGATGTGTTTCCTGTATGAGGGTTATATCTATTTTCTGCCTTCTTAAATACATCATAATCTTGTTCCTCTTCAGGTAACTATTGAGCCCCCTGACATTCCAGGTAACTATCTTAAGATCCCCCATATTTCAACCATATCCAGCCCCTTCCATTGTCTCTCCCCATCATCCGCATTAAACGCAGGCGCGCATGTGAGTAAGCTCGTTTCTCAATAAATAACACTGCAAACCCCCCAACTCCCTCCCATCCCCAACCGCCCCAACTTCCCAAACAATTGCCCAGCTCCATCCCTGGATCTCAGGCTACCCCACATCTAGTCCTATTCTACGGCCTCGCCGATACTCAGCAGGGAGATACTTCACTACTAATATCCTACCTAATTTAACTACTGGGGGAATATAGGTACGTCTCTTCCGCTCCTGCGTTGAAGCCATAGTTTATAATAAGTTCCTATATGTTAGGCACTGCATAACTTCCACAACTCGGATCAGCTATCTTCCATATGTGTTATGGATCCGGGGTACGGATCTATTGCGCAATTATAATCTAGTCCCAAAGTCAATGTACGTGCTGTACTTATCTCCATGGGATCTATATGTCCGCCTGTGTGGCCTTGCAAAGGTGCCAATTCACTTCTCCATCTCACTCTCCACCTGGTCCTCCGGTCCTGACGGGCAGTTCCTTGCATCTAGCCATGCCATCACATCCTCTGGTGAGTCAAAAAAAGGGCCTTGTTTTTATGGAGCACTTTCATCTTTCCTGGATACAGCAGCATGTATCTGTAGCCTGCCTCCCGCAGCCTCCTTTTAGCCGCCATATCGTTCATACGCTGTCTCTGCACCAAGAGGGTGTAGTCCAGATACGCTGTGATGGTTGCCGACGCTCTGCTTATCGTCCCCCTTTTGCGGAAAATGTTCCAAGATCTTCTCTCTGTCTTTATAGTTCAGTATTTTGGCCATGATCGTCCACGGGGGGGCTCCCGGTTGCAGCCTTCTGACCAGGGCTCTGTGCTCCCGTTCCACTGCGAATCCCTGGCTGAGTGCACCGTCTGTTATATCTTGTAATAACATATTCTCAATGTAATTTGTCGGGTCCGACACTTCCTCTCCTTCCGGAAGTCCCACAATGCGTACATTATTTCGGCGCACCCACCCTTACGCTTCTTCAGCTCTGCTTTCAAGGTTGTGCACTTGTTGTTGTAACGTGTGAATCTCTTATGAGTTCATTTGCAGCTATGTGCTCTCCCAAGATTCCCTGTGTATGTGTAACTCCCCTTTGACTGTGACACGCACCTTTTACATGTTGTGCTCCTGTTATGCTCAGGGTACCATACTTTCCGCCTCATTCGTATTTGCACCACTGTGGGTTCAGAATCCTCCGTCTGCCATTGTGGCTACCAGTTCAAGCAGTGCTCCTGCCCCCCTGTGCATCCAGTCTTGTTGCCAACCCTTCTTGTCTGTGTTGCCTCTGGCCTGTACGCTCTCTTCTTTCGGAGAGAGCTTTCCTCCTATCCTCCACCATTGCCCAGACTGTGTTGTCAAGTCTGGGGGTGCCCCCCTGCCTCTTCACTGCCAGGTGCCACCTGCCGAGGTTCTCCAAGTGCTGTTATTCTGTGTCGCCCGGTGTCGTGATTTTCTGAGCGTCCTTACAGTTCGGGACTGCTTGCTGGAATACCTCGTCAGTTTCACCGCTTACTGAAGTTCCTGTCTCGTTCTCCCGCACTTGATACTATGTGGCAGATTCCAACACTGCCTTGTGGGCATCCTATTGGCTTCTATAGTATCACGATGTGCTAGGCGTATTATTTCCTTCGGGGTGCTCTAAGCTTCCGCTTAATGTGTCGAGACGGTGTTCTGTTCGGTGTCCTTGCTGCTCGGGCTCTTTTGGTCCTGACAGCTCCCGCAGGCAACTGGCTCGTGGGGCTTAGTCTGCTGTTGAGTTGTGCAGACCCGTCTTGTTCTGCTCATGCTGCAGGCCAGTCATTACTTCGATTGCCTTTGTCTTCAATGTGGAGCCGGCCGTGGTGCTGTTTCCCAGCTCTTGATGGGCTCGGGCTTCGTTCCTTCAGTCCTGCTCACCAGGGTTTCCTCTGTGATTCTGCAGTTGTCGCACAATATTGTAAAACGGCCAGTCCACCCACTCCTCTTTCTTCCCTTTATTCTATGATAGCCACGCTATTCGGTCCTTGCAGTCGATCCTGCAGCCTGCAGACTCCTCACCTTTGTTTACTGCGTGCAGCTGCCTCAGGCTCGCCTTGCATAACGCTCTGTCCCCTCTGCAGGCACCTATGTGCTTCTGCCTCTGAACATCCTCATGTCACGAACGTCTCAGCCCTCGCTTAGCCAACATATGTAGCTGTGCCTGTTCATTGTTGTAATAATGTTGTACTGCCAGCATCCACTGAACATTTTCTCCGGACCGACTGCGGTTTCAGCTTCAGGCGTGTTTAATGTTTATCTTGCATTCCGTTGTTATACTGTATCCACTGAGTGCCGGGTATGCTGGCATGCCGCCGGCCATGTGTTCATTTTCGTCAGTCCTCATATTTCTCCAGTGCCTCGGGAAGGAGAACGAGCTTCTGTAGTGTCCACTCTTTGCTGAGGGCAGATCGTTCAGCACAAGGGTTCAACCTCTTGTGAGCACTTGCGTGCACGCTCCGGTTACCGTATGGTCCACTTTCTCATCCGCTTCTTTCACCGGGATCCCGTTTCAATCATGCTGTATAGCAACGGAGAGTCTCTGCACTTCTATCCTTCATCAGAGCGCTCTTGTTAGTGTCAGTCTGCTCCCAACACATCCGCCCGCAGTAGTCTATTCCTGGATGCTTGTCTTCGTGCTCCGTTCCTTTGTTCTCGGTGGTTCGCCATTTTGGATCCTTCGCCTGCGAGCAGCTGTACTCTTCTTCTCACTCAATTTTCATAAACCACTGTGCCTTCTGGTTCAAAAACACACTTGAGTAACGCCATGCAGTTTCACAAAGTTGCACCCTTAATTTTATCGGTCGAAGACACATCTGTGTGCAACGTCTGTCCGGATCATTGCAGGATCAGCAGGAGCTCCTCTGGGAACACGTCCTCTTACATGGTTCTGTAGCCACGCCCCCCCCAATACAGACTTTAATCCTGTAAAAGCACAGTGATAGAATCAGAAATCTTTTACCAGGAGCAAATCAAACCCACTTCTAAAATAAATCTTGAATAGTAACTTTCACTTCACAAAAAGTGTATGCTTCTGCTGCAATGTTATGTTTAGTACAGTGGTATTAGACCAGAAAAAATGGGTGTTATGAGGTACATGACAAAGAGTTTTGGCTGGGAATATAGCAATAATCACCCACCCTGCTGGCTTCACCGGCCGGTAATAGGACTGATCCCTGTGCCGTTACCAGCTGGTGAAACCTGCAGAGCCGGTGATTATTGCTATTTATTCTTTCTTTCTTTCTTTATTGTGTATTCAGTTTTTAAACAAGTTACAACCTTACACAAATTCATCAAATACAACATTTCACAAACATTAATTTACAAGTTAACATTAGAATAATAAAAAGAAAAAGGAAATTGCACACCATTTACCAGTTAAAACCAAAACATTATTAACCTCAATACTTAAAAACCCTTTTTGATTTCTTTAAGTTAATTTTATCCTCACTCTACCAATTTAATCATTGAAAAAAATTGGTACAAAGATGTACTCAAATAGTAAGCATAGACCAAAACAATGTCCATATAACATTTCCTGTAGTGCATCGATGCACTTTTATACGTTTTTTAAAACATGATGCTCGTTGTGTGGTCAGTGCTTTGCAATGGAGAAGAAGATGTTGAATAGGTTCCCTGGCAGCAAAGCAATATCTACAACTGTCCGACAAGCATCCCTCTTTTTTCCCTTTCTGGTTGTTTACCATAGTGGGTAGGATATCCAGCTTGGATCTGAGCAGTGTATAGCCAACTTTCCATGAGGGATATTTACAGAGGTAAGGTGCACACACTCCTAACTTTGTATGGCCTAAGCTTAGATTTTAGTATCATTCATAACAACCCACTCTATCACATGTTCTACACCAATCCGTGCGCCACACTCTACGTTTATACGTTTCCGGTGGATAATTTAGGAGGTCTCCCTCCAAGTCCCACTCTTCCAATTTGCGTACTGTGCTGTCCACTACACTATTTTTTTAATGATGCCTCCCCTTTGTTAAAGTCGGCGAACAGCATCGCTTTTGGAGGGTTTTGAAATTTAAGACATACTAAGATTCTTTTGCAAACTATGTTTATTTCTAGTGATGAGAGGCCTAATTCATATCTAATAACGCTGATCGGTATTGGCTGTGTAAGCCTGAGGACCTTCTTACATACAAGTCCCTTTAGATGCCAACAGTCCTCCTGTAGTAAGTTATGGTGTATTTCAGCCGCGTAGATTAACATTGGAACAATAGCCGCCTTATAGATTTTTACATGAGGGATAATTGAGAATTTTCCAAACTATAAATTGAAATTTCTCATCTGCAAGCGCCGGCACTGTGAAAACCTTCCATTATCCATTTCTTATTAGCGGTACTCAAGATGTCATTTCCCAAATATCACAGGTACTTTACTTCGAATATCAGTTCACTACACAACCACAGGGATTT
The DNA here is from genome assembly GCF_040938575.1 of Ambystoma mexicanum. Lineage (NCBI taxonomy): Eukaryota > Metazoa > Chordata > Amphibia > Caudata > Ambystomatidae > Ambystoma > Ambystoma mexicanum. Next base: position 923,929,185 of record NC_090926.1, on the reverse strand, counting down.
TTTATTCGCTCGTTTCCCCTCAGTGAGTGTAATTAGTTGTGTTTTCTGGGTATTTATGATTAAGTTGTTTTCTTTACAGTACATTTCTAATTTAATCAGGAGTCTTTGAATACACACCTTGGTGCAGCCAAGCAGAATGATATTGTCTGGGTAGGTTACCCAGTGAATACTAGTACCCAAAAACTTCGGGCGATAAATGATGCCGGCTTAAAGGGATGGTCTAGTAAAAAATTTTATTTAAAAAATAGATAGGCCACATAAAAAATAATACTAGCATTCTCCGTTTTAAAACTTCCTATGTCAAATTTTGAGCTATTCAAGCTCAAAATTCGCAAAAGCAAGCACAGGGGCACAGTCATTTTGTGAAATGGAGGCCCTCCTGTGCTGGAAAAAAAAGAAAAAAACTTAGAAAAAAAACCGCAGCCAGTGCTTATTTTTTGTAAAATAAATAAATAGCACTTACCGAGATTCAGCTGCAGCTTTCCTGCTCTGGTCTCCGGTCCCCGTCCTCTGCCTACAGCACTAATGAAGGGAAAGCCACCCAGCGGTAGCCTTTGTTTACTGCAGCTGGCTGGCTTTTCCTTCATTAGTGCCGCAAAAGCATGTGCTTGCTTTTGCGAATTTTGAGCTTGAATAGCTCAAAATTTTACATAGGAAGTTTTAAAACGGAGAATGCTAGTATTTTCTTTTTATGTGGCCTATCTATTTTTTAAATAACATTGTTTACTAGACCATCCCTTTAAGGTATGCTCCCATATCCGCCAAGTATGCATTAAATAAAAACAATGCAACCCTGTTTTACACCACTGTTAGTCTTAATTTCAGATGACAGCAAACCCTCCCCATTCAACCTAATTCTAAGTGTGGAATCTTTGTATAGGTGGATGAGGTGTGCCAATAATCCCTTTGCGAGCCCTCAATCCAAGAGCTTGCCCCATAATTTAGCCCTCTTTACCCTATCGAAATCTTGGGATAAGACCACTGACCCTACAAATACTTCCTCAGTGCCCCCCTCCCAGGCTAAACGTTGTACATGGTTTAGGACCCCGCCTGCCATGTTAGTGCCCTCATCCGCCCTGAAGCCCAATTGGTTCGGTTTAAGAATACCATTACTGCTAGCCCATTCTTCAAGAGAGGAAAGCAAGACCAACCCAAAAATCTTGGCATCTGCGTCATGTAATGCAATTGGTCTATAGTTTCCATGGACGTTTCTCGCTCCTTTCTTGAATATAGAGACTATATGGGCTTCCTTCCATATGAAGGGGTTTCTTTTGTAAGCATAATGGACAGAAAATATCTATATAGAATACCAGCCCATAGTTCTAGATGTGCTTTAATGAGCTTAATACAGAGTCCATTCGGACCTGGAACCCTAGACTTGCTTCAACTGCGTATGATATTTTCAATTTGCTTTACGGAGAGGGAAATATAAAATTTCTCAAATGTCAGACTCTCCCAAGTTACTAAGGGGTCCTCTGGCTGGTTATATAGTCGCGAAAAGTATGCAGTTCATTTGTATTCTTATATTGGATTAAATTGCACTGCACTTTCATTGTGATCTTGTTGTTTAATTAATCTCCAGTAATGTATGTCCTTCGTCTCCCAAATGATGGGGATTATTTTTTCACTTTGCTTTTGGAAGGCCAGCGCTTTCGTTTGTGTAATTATGTTTTTGTACCTCTGTTTTAATTTTTTCAAGTCTCCATCTTGTTGAAGGAGAGACAGACCTATTCGGGAGAGCTTTCTAACTGCTTTTTTATACTCTTTTTTTTTTTTATTTGCTTTATAAGCGGGTTGTAATCTGGTCTATTATTATAGGCTCTAAAAATCCTCAGCCTTAAAGCGTTTTCTATAAAAATTGGAAAGAAGGACGTCGGTCCCAGACGAGGCTTGGTTTCACCCTGGTCACTTAAAGATTCAGTCTCTAATTTTACATTAAATTCCCTTATGTCTCTCTCAGGCAAAATTAGTCTGTTTTTTCCAGTAGAGAAAGAGACTCCACACATTTGCTTCCCTGGGGCTACTTGGTTGAAGGAAGAGAAGAGAGCTGTAAATCTGGAATGGTCACTTAGGGGTGGAGGGGCGTATTGCTTACATTGTTTTTAGAATCCAACGCTCCTAAGGCCTCAGATGCAAGTCGATTGTCAATGATTTGTACCATTTCTCAAGGTGCTTGGAGAGCCTTGGCCCTGCATTTGCTTGCAAGTTAGGATGCTAAATTCCTGCCATCCAAGAACTCCCACCGTTTCTTCCCTTTAGCATCCTGCAAAATTGGCTCTGTTAGATTTACCAGACATTTGGAATAAGTTGTTGGGTCCAAACAATTTGAAGTCACCAGCAATTATTGTCAAATATATTCCATCAAAGCGTTTTGGGATCTCTCCACATTACTACACTATACATTTATCACCAACATATGGACCAGTCCTCCTTTCATAATAACCAGAACACCATACATTGTATCAGCAATAATTTTCAAGCTCATGATAAGATCATTTTTCAATACAATCAAAAGACCCTCTTTTGGGCGCCCTGCCTTCCCTTTCACTGCCATTTGTTGGCAGGTTGAATACACGTCCATGATTACTTTCTTGGACAGAAAGGTTTCTTGGAAATTGACCAAGTCTTGTTTGCATCGAAAATTACAAGGTTCCCCCGAATTGAACAGATGAAGAAAACCTCTAGTGTTCCAAGAAGAGATGCTAAAAATCCTCCCTCGGCTCTTTTACACCCCTCAAATCAGAGGCCTGAGGATGAAGTAGCCATAACCATTCATTCTGCTTTTCGTTCTTGACACTCTTGAGGCCACCCATTTGCGTCTATCAACAGCCCATCACTGTTTATTGAGCAATGAGAGTTAGGTGGCTGAGAAATAGCCTTCCTCCGTTCACCAAGATAACTAGTCCTATGGCGGGAAGGAGACTGCTCTTGATCATCATATATATATCAAACCCTCTTTGAAGGATTTCATCAATGGAACTTGAAATTCCCGTCCCTGATTATTCGTGAGCTGACTGCTTACCTCACCACATCCCATCGCTCCCAGACACAAAATTCAGTGCGATCAATGTCTCTGGACTCCATCTTCTTTAGACCTGGGATATCGTGGAGGATTGACAAAACCATGGCTCTATTTAAATACATTAAGTCTGAATAAAAATAGATGGCTTCCATAATTAAACGCTCCGAAAGTTTGTTCACAACCTCTCTACCTTCAAAAGACAGACTACTGCCATTTTCTAGATGTTTTCTTTTTGATGAATTTGATTTCCAGGCGAGATGGCCTTTGGGGAGAGGCATTCCTAAATCCCCTTGCTAAATCAGTTTCAGCTCAGAATCAAGTGGTAGGGCTGCTATTAGATCAGCTAACCTGATCCCAGTTCTATTTTGCAGACAACAGATTTCCAACACGCTTCTTTCTCCTTCTGCATTATGACCAGTTGGCTTCCTGTCCTTGATATTTGCAAGTCCCTGAGGCTTACGGTTGCTCTCAGACCATTCTTTGGTTTGGATATCATGCAAAAACATCTGATTTAGCAGACGCTGGTTGTCTTGTAACTGGACAGGGACTACTGGACCCAGCCAGGTACTTCTGTCAAGTTGGTGAGGGTCTTAGTTGGAAGAGAAGACATCATCATTGCTTTCAGAGGATTTCTGAGTGGCATTCTCTAATTGTGCATGCACCCCAAAAATAGTAAGGCAAAATAGTGACGTGGGAATTCCATTTGCTGTTATGGTGCTTGTAGAGGGTACTTCTTGGTCTCCGTAGTGGAAAAGCCCTTCAGCTTTGATATCAGTCAAAGACTATTGAGAGGCCTTTTCATTCCTGGTGTTAGGCTTCTGTTGGCCCCATTGTTTCAAAAATGTTGGGGCAACCTTCCTCGTTTTAGTTATATTTGAGTTTGTTGGATGATTTGGTTCATTCTGCACATTAAGTGAGTTTACAAACCCCCTAAATAAACTGCTATTTATTTTTTTAGCTTTTTGACTTTTCTTTTTTTAAAGGGGGCCTGTAATCTTCGCATTTTTACCTTTAGTTTTTTTTGTGCCCCTTAGCTTCTTCAGCCCGCCTAGACCACAATATTTGAGGGGGGAGGGTTTAGATAATGCTTCCTGATTGATCAAGACCATCCTCCATTTCTGCAAAACGCAGGAATTCTTCATTCAAACCAGCATCGGGTGGAGAATCCAAGAATGCATAGACATCCCTCCCCTCCCCCTGTGCGGTGAAGTTGCCACTCTTGTCAATAGACTCTAAATTAGACTGAGTTGGATTTTTCGCTTCGGGCTGTCCCCACTTCATAAAAAAGGATCATTAGGATATTTGAAGTCTAAAAGCGTCTTTGTCGTTTCCATGGATCTTAGGTGGTTTTGAATTTTGCCAGTTTCTGCCACGTTGTCAGATATATTTTGTGGCAATGAGGTAGCGCCTTTAGATGTTGGAATTGGGATAAATGGACGGTTTAACGACAAGATAAAGCTCTCAAGGAAGCACATACGATCTTCCTAATGTCACACTTAATAATTCATGACCCGTATCCATCGACGTGAGTATACGGGTCAATACCGGAATGAGAACACATCCAAGATCTCTCCTTTTGGAGATGACTCGTTTTTGTCTTCTGTTGGAATTTGGACCCCTGTTTCATCAGATAGGAGTAGAATTCGAGGGGACTTCTGTATACTTTCAGGATATTCAAATGCCCCCTATCTGTTTGTTAGAGAAGTAGTGTCTCTTCTTCATACAGGAGTAGCCACTTGAGTAGGAGTTCTGAAAAGACACATGCTTTTTCTAGTGTCCCCCACCATGATTTCCAGTTTCTCAGTGCTCATGGATAGACGTACTTGCTTCGCTAATTCCAGGGCAATTGTTGGGCCCAGAATTGGTACGTCTGTTTAAAGGTCTCTGTGAGGACAATTAGTCCAGTCCTCCTCCTCAACATGTTCCAGAGAATAAGACAAATTATTAGGCAATGCTGGTACCAAAAATACATTTTCGTGAACTACCTTCAGCACCTTGGGGGAGCTAAAAGGGGCCCGAAAATAGCGCACCCACATTCTGAACCCCGTTTGGTGCCTTGTCACATGTTTTAATGGTGAGAAAAGTGTTGTCCAGGTTTATTACCCCATCGTATGGGTTCAGGGTGGAATGTTTGGATGCTAAGTCCATAACCTGGGGAATGTGTAGGCCACAGTAAAAAAAACAACTCCCTGCAGTAATAGGGTCAGACCCAGATTCCAATAAACGTGTCTTTATCTGCGGTTACAGTGCTCTTTCAACTCCTCATCTCTCCTGAACCCCCAAGACACTAACCACACTTTTACAACACTTCACTTGGGTGGGGGCAGTGTTTTGGGAGCAATAAAAAGCTAAATGTTAGCATCTTTTCAACAGACATTGGATCCCTCAAAGAGAGTTACCTATTGTGTAGATGAGAATACCTGGTGTACTTTCATTAAGTTTACGCACACAAAATGGGGCTGAATATATTTTAGTTCTACAAAAGTGGGGGTTGAAATATTGACCAAACCAAATTCATCGTTTAAAAACAATCCCTTTAATGAAAACTATGATCTATTAAAACAGCATACAAAAATAGCTGTACAGTCAAACAATGTTAAAATCTCACCCGTATAATCTCAATAGTGCCAAATACTCAAATTTGAATTTCTAGTGTTTTGACCCCCCTAATATTGAGGTATTCTTAAAATGACAGTTTAAGGCAAGTATAAACTTCAAGCCCCTTTGCTAGTTGCCTATGGCATTGAAGTGTGCATATAGTCCAAGCTGGAGTGGTTGAATAACATTGAAGGGAAATTATGGCAACATATTCTGGGCTTGCCTAATGCTGTACCAGTTACATTTATTAGGATGGACCTGGGACTAACATCTTTTAGCACTTGCACACTTATAGCTAAATGTGTATGGTATCTGAAGATTGACAAACATACATATGATGGTATTTATGCACTATTAGCTGAATCTCTGAGGCAAGGAAGATGTGAGACATTGAACACCTTTTGTAGAAACATAAAAGATTTAACACTGATTTTACAATCGATCCACAGTTAGATTTTTTACGCTGAAAACTGTGTTGACAAAAAACTAAAACCTGTGATGTTCTACAAAATATTTAGGATACAACAGAAAAAATATGTATGCAAGAAGGTGTTATATGGCCTTATTTTCCTATGTGCACTCAGTTTTGCTTGATTAAGGTTCCCTACAAACATTATAGGAGGGCCAGGGCCCGATTGCATTCTGTCTTGTGCATTGAAACGCAACCCTCGCGGTTGGGCCAAAATTCTAAAAACTCAGTTTGACAATATGTATCTGACTTCCTGGGTACCAGAATCATAGTGACACTCAATAGTGGATCCCATATTTAAAAAGGCCATTCCAACCGAGCTCCATAACTTTCATCCGATTGCTCTAATAGATGTCTCTGCAAAGGTGTTTGCCATCTTACTTCTTAGTGTATTACAACAGAACATTAAGCACAACAACAAACTGGGGGTCATTACTAGTTAGGAGGTAACCATGCCGGTATTAGCAACATGGTTATCCCCTTATCGGGTACCGGGGCCGGGTTCCCCGAATGAGGAATTACCGGGCTATTCCAACCTTGGAGGGCCCGGTAATTCCTCATTTAAGGAACCCAGACCCGGTACTTCCCCATTCCCATTTGAGCCCCCATAGGGCTCAATGGGAATGGGGAGGGTGCTAACAACGGGCCCGTTATTAACGGGCCCGTTGTTAGCACCCTGGTCTGCTCGCGGGACCCGCTAAGGCCGCCTGGTAAAACCAGGCGGCCTTAGCGGGTTCCGCGAGCAGAACTTGTAATGCGGCAGTAAGGGGTTGACGGCACCGGCACCTTTACCGGAACCGTTAACCCCTTACCGCCTCACTCGTAATGACCCCCACTGTCTCGTTTTCAGATTGGTTTTCGCGCACAGATGGGCACGTCACTAAATGCTACTATCTTGGCCCACCTGCTAGCGAAAACCAAAGTTTGTAATGCCGGCCCTTTATACATGGCATCCATCGATCTCACTGCAGCATTTGATTGCGTAATTCACAATCTCTTGTGGGATAAAATGCGTAGGCTAGGCGTTCCAGTAAAGTTGATTACCCTCATTGCAAAATTGCATCAGAACACACGCGTATTTAGTACGGGTTAATCAGTCCGGTGCTACCACCCTCCCAATGGGTGGGTGTTAAGCAGGGTTGCAATTTGGCAGCAACCCTGTTTAACTTATATTTGTGCAATATTGATAACATCTGGTCACAAAACATCAGCTTTCCTGAAAAGCTTGGTCATCTGTAGATGCATTGGCTAGCCTTTGTAGATGACATTCTAATATTGGCCTTCAAACCAAATTAAATCTATTTGCTCAATAGTCACAGGTACATAATCTTCAATTTAACATCAAAAAGTCTAGAGTAATCATATTTCGTAACCTTAAGAAAAAGACTCAGGTCCTTAAATGGTCCATCAATGAAGTTCATGTTGCATGTGCCCTCTCTATTAAATATCTGGGGATGATTTGACGGATTCAAATTCTGCGAAAATGTGGAAACTGGTGCTAAATACAAAACTAAATCCACTCCTTGCACAAATGCGTATCGTCTACCTTAAACATTGAAAATACTTATTACTACCTGTGATTGAGCTTTATATTCTCAAGGTAGAGGTTATGATACTTTTTGGACTTGATATGTGCCTAATGTAAATAGATACTATTCTTGGCCAAATACAATGTGTACAATGGAAGAAAACCCCGAGACTGGCAAATTCCCTCCCGAATGTTATCCTTCGACATGAGCTAGGCTTATCGTCCCTGTCTGCTAGATATCATTGGTGGCTTTTACTGAATTTTGCAAAGATGTTATATCCTCTGCCAAATTCATTGTATGAGAATTTAGGAGTCATGATCAGAGAGCGTAATCCTGAATCAGTTGCTAAATAGCCTAGTACACTGTGCTCATATTGTCCTTAGCCAGCCTAGACCACGTTGAATGAACTATATCTAGGCATATGTCATCACCTGCAACCAGATAATCATGTTGACTAGATATTTGTGAGCCTATGTTCCTATTCTGCTTCTAGCCTGTGAAAGTATCATCTGCACCTAACTAGAATCTAGACACATGTGCATACTTCATTCCAAGCACACTGTGCCCACACAATTTATAGCCCTTAACCGCCGTGAACGATCTATACCTAGGCATGTGTGATTATTCTGCTATTAACCTCATGTGCTGACGGTGACCTTTGCATTAGGCCCCTGTGCCCCCTCTGTCTTAGCCTAGGGAAAGCACTATCTGTGCCCATCTTGAATCTAGATACTTGTGCATACCTCAACCCCAGCCCTGCGCCTATACTGGGTCCACTGTGAAAATTCTACTGTTCCATTGCACTGCTCAGTGCTCTGTTTTGGCGCCACTCCCACTATGTCTGCCACTTCATGACTGCAATTCTAATTGTAATGTACAGCTCACTTTAGCCAGGCCTATTATGCTTTTACCAAAACTATTCAATGTGCTTTTAGTGATTACTGCCCACCTTCCATATGCTGCACCAGCCTATCTGTGCCCATATTGAACATTACTTGCTGTGCTTGCATCATGCTTACTTGATTTCAGCCCACCTGCCCTCTGTTAAACCTAACCTGCCTACATCGGTCCCAGGCCTTGCCCACACAGATTCTAGCCTATTCGCTTATGATATGCTTGCAGACCGCTGCTCATAGACCGTTATTGTAGACTTGTCTATATTATAGCTACCTATAACTGTCATTAACTTTGATCTCCTCTCCTTAGTGTTCCAATTTGAACTGCCCATATCACCAATGCACTGTAGTGTCCTAACTAAACTTTCGACACTCTAGTTCGTACAGCGCCCATAACCCCCTGCCTTGACTACTACCACACCAAGGTAATACAACAGAACAACCTGATTCCAGATCTTTAATACTACCCACACCTAACAGAATGTACCTACCAGGTATCTTCTCAGCACTGCTGAGAGTTATTCTCCACCTTATCCACTCATCCAGCTATTCAAGCTTCACTTCTAGTTCTGCCTCCACAGGCACCTTTCCACCTACCATCATGTCTTATGTCCACCCACCACCTCATCCATTCACCCTTACACCCACTCTGCCCCACCTTTCCACTCCATGTAGTCCATCCACCAGAAACGGTAGACTACAAGCCAGACTACCCAAACGACATGAATCTCGTGCCAGGGACTCCACCCAGTCTAAACCGACTAACAGGACCCCACCTATGCACATAGTTACCCCCACCAACCGACCCATGAACAGACCTAAGCACAACCTAACTAATACTATGACCAAGCACAACCTTCACAATACAGACACCATACCTACCCATACTAAAACTATTGCCCCTCGCATTAGAGGTGCCTTAATTAATGCACAATCTGTAGTAGCCCATGCCACAGATATAGCAGACCTCATTCTAGAAGAAAAACTAGACTTTCTAGCCATCACTGAGACCTGGCTCCATGCAGCCGCTAGCCAAGTCCTCATGTTAGCTGTCCCTGATGACTATACTATCCTCCGAGTGGACAGAATAGAATCCAAAGGCGGAGGTCTCACCATAATTGCTAAAACACACCTCAACATTAGACTTCCCACCACAGACAACCTCTCATCTTGTGAATCGCTTATAGCTAAGCTGCCCACAGCCAATCTAAACCATCACCATTCATTTATTCTATAGACCTCCTGGGCCCCTAGGCTCTTTCGAGGAAGACCTCACTACCATCCTTACTAACAACCTAAAGAATACCTCCCAGAGCCTCATTTTAGGAGATTTTAACCTAGGCCTTAAAGACACCAAAGACCCCCCAGGCTACCCTCATTGGCAATACCCTGTCAGAATTAGGCTTCACCCAAAGAGTGTCCACCCCTACCCACAACAAAGGGAGAACCCTTGACTGGGTCGCAGACTATAATTTTGTGGCTTCCATCACCGCCACTTCTCCTCAACCGTGGTCTGACCACCATCTTCTTACCTTCGCCCTCGAGGGCCTCAAGCCCCATCTCCAATAACCCAATAGCTACAGCCATCCCAACGAGAGACAAGAAAAACATCACAGTGGAAAAACGTATCCCTCTCATTCTCCCGACCCTTAACCAACTCTCAGCAACTTCCAATCCTCACCACCTCGTAGAGAGTTACAATAAAATAATGCGCTCTGCTCTAGATTCCATTGCACCGCTAAAACTGAGAAAAAGCAAACCGAAAAACACCTGAACACTTGGTTCTCTCCTCATTTAAAAGCTCTCAGGTTAGAGAAACGTAAAAAGGAACAAGCTTGGAGACAGTCACCCACAGACCACGACAAGTTGATCCTCAATAAAATAGCTGCCACATACAAAAAATAAATCATAACCGCTAAACAAGAATTATACAACCTGAGACTATCACAAGCCAACTCTAGCACTAAAGAACTGTTTATCATCATCAAAGAGCTGGAAACACCCGTCCCGGTCCCGGACACATGTGTGAAAGATAAACAATGGTGCACCAGTGTCCAAAGCGCCCTCTCCAACAAAGTCGCAGGCCTACAAATCAAAATTAACAACAAGAAAGAGTCCCTAACCAACTTGACTAACTCTACCAACAGTCCCCCTGCCCTACACCCCATAACCTTACACCCAACCCACTCTCCCGCTTCAGCTTCTCCAAAGTCTCCACATTAGAAGTGGAAAAAATGATCCTCAGCCTCAAACCTTCAAACTGCCAGGGCGACCCCTGCCCCTCACAAATCATTAAAGATGCGGCAAGAGACCTCTCACCATTCATCACCAAACTCATTAACTCCTTCTTCTCTTCAGGCATCATCCCTAACAATCTTAAAGAGTCTTGGGTTCTCCCTTTACTCAAAAAACCCTCCCTTGACCCATCTATACCCACAAACTACAGACCCATCACCACCGCCCCCCTCCTGCTCAAAATATTAGACAAGACAGCCTATCTACAAATACAACAATACCTAGAATTAAACCATCTCCTGGGAATCCAGCAATCGGGCTTTAGACCCCAACATGGAACAGAGACCACTATCCTCAATCTCATCGATCTCAAAGCTCAAATTGACACCCTTAGAGATAACGGGAAAACTGCTCTACTACTTCTACTTGACCTCTGCAGCATTTGATTTAGTAGATCACAAAAATCTCTGTAACTACCTAGACTCGGCAGCCCATTTCTCACAAGAAGCCATCGGTTGGATCGAGTCTTTCCTGAACAACAGGCCTGTGCGTGTCTTCTCCACCTCAGCATCCGCTGACCCTATCGCCATCACTTGAGGTGTTCCCAAGGGATCATGCTTCTCCCCACATTGTACAACGTGTTCACGAAGCCCCTGTTTGATGATCTTGACGGTCTGGGTATCACCTACACTATTTACGCCGATGATACCCAGATCCTCATCATCCAGTCATGGATGGCCTCCCACAGTCTATGCCTGAATGATGACAAGACCAAGCTCATTATCCTCGGATCCACCCCTAACCTAAACAAACTGGATCACAACTACACCAGCCTCATCGTAGATGGCAACTCTATCAAGGTAGCCAAGGAAGTTAAAACTCTAGGAATCTAGCTAGACTCTACCCTATCCTTCCGCAAACAGGTTAGCTCCATGGCCTCTTCCACAGCCCACACATGTAAAACCCTTCCTTTCCACCCAGAGCTGTACCACCTTAGCCAGAGCCATAATCCTATCAAAACTGGACTATTGTAACGCTCTATACGTAGGAGCCAACAAATATGTTATAAACAAAATCCAGACTCCTCAAAACAATGCTCACAGAGCAGCGCTGAGCATTCCCAAGAGAGAACACATTTCTAACATTAGGAGAGCCCATAATTGGCATACCACCACTGAAAAAATCCTGCTCCAAGTAGTCCCCTTAACTCATAAATGCCTTAACAATGCAGCCCCCCGCTACCTAGTCGACAAAATAAAAAGATACACCCCCAACCGACCTACCAGAACCGCCAATGCCAACTTGCTCGCAGTCCCCAGGTTCAAACGAACCAAAACTGGTGGCAACAGCTTTCAGGTAAAAGCAGCCCAACACTGGAACTCCCTGCTACTCACCTTAAGGACACCTCAAACCTACCCCCACTTTAGGCGCAACTACATTCAGTGGATAAAGGACAATGATCAATAACTCACCTTGCCTACCCTATGGATATTTGAAAATATGGATATGTGTAGATTGTTTATCACTGTATCTGTCGCTACAACTGCAATTGCCTTTACCTATGTACACACTGTAATTACTTTACAGCACTTTAACCAAGCTGAGAATATCCTTGTTGCTCCTGCGCCCTAATACCCTCGGGTCTGATGCGCAATATAAATGAATAGACATAAAAATAAACATAAATATTGTGACAGAATGGTTTCTTTGTTGTGAATAATGGGACTCAGAGGCAAAGATTTAGAATTCAGGCAGGATCATGCAAAGAAAACCTTTATGAGTTGGACTGGTGCTATACGACCAATTGCATCTCCTCACTTTGTTCATGGAAGGAAATTTACGAATTCATCATGAAACAAACACCTAAGCAGTTATGCTTGCTACAATTTCCATGCAACAAACAGCCCAATATATATTTAAGATTCAAATTAAAATCAGATTCCAACTTTGGAGAGAATGAAATATTGATATCCTCAAAGCAGAAAGGATGCCAATGAAAATGGTAGATTCTGTAATATTCCATCTCAAAAAGAAACCATCAAACATTTGGAAATCTTCTGCCAATTTTTTAAAGAACTTCGGATTCATATTTTCGGCTCTGAGCAAATTGGTAATACTGACCTCGCTAGAAATTGATTTTGGACAACATGCATATGGGGAATGTGCATTAATTTGATTTTCAAATTAACAGGTTTTCTTGCCAAAATGAATGAAGAGTTTGCAGCAAAGCTTCAGGTCTTGTTCGTCTAATATTGAATTGTACAAAATGTTGCTGGACCAAATGAAATCATCTTGAAAAAGGGACTTTGCACGCTCAATGTGGACAATGCATCATCTTGTGGACCTTCTCATTGGATGGCGATGCAACCTTTCTGATGTATTTTGTCTCTCATTTTGAAAAGGGAAGGTTCCAATGGTATATGCAATATATCTTGCATCTTTTAGTAATTGATATGAAGTTTTAGTTAGTTTATGAACACCTTTTATATAATCCTTGGTGTCATATATGTTGGCATATGATGATTACTCGGGATTATGATAATATTTGTGGGATTTTACGAATATGTATTAATTGGTTATGCAGATGAGAATCACATGTTGAAAAATGTGTATTACGATGTTGTCAAAGTTTGTTGACAAACTAAACACAACTAATAGAAAAAAAGCTACCAGTCTATACGGGGTAGGGTTAGCGCCTACCAATCCTAAAGTAATAACTAAGAAGGCAACTTCCGTAAGCAAATAATGCAGTGAGGGTCAGAACATCTAGAATTAAGTGATATTGCTAAGGATCTTTCTACATCAATGCAATTCCCTAATCTTAGCAGGTCCTTGTCTCTGATTGAGGCTGCCTAATCTAGAAGCAAAAAGGTTACAAATATTGGCCAACAGGAAAGCAAAGACCCTAGTCTTTAAAAAGTCCTAAGGCTTTTGGCTACCCAAGAATAATAACAGAAAGTCTACGGATTGGCCCAAACAAAAGTTCAAATGTAATCTTAAATTCTTTATCCCTAAACTACTGCAATAAATAACAGTTCCCCAGGAAAGGCTTTAGGAGCTGGTATTCACAGCCTGATCTTCTTATCAGGTCTCCCTACTTTCTCCTTGTTTCCTCAGCCCTTTCCCAGGCCTCCCTATTGGGGTATGTGCGGACCTTGTGCTAGCCCTTTGTGGTTCTCTGATGTCCCTTGATCTGCTTGGAGGTGTCCCTGACACTTCATTGGGCCTTGAACTCCCCCTTTTCAGCTCCCCAACAGCCACCTCAGGTTGCAGCTTCTTAGCATGTCCTTTCTCTGACGTCTGTTTCACTAAGATTCTCAAGGTTTCAGATTATAGCAACGGAAGGGGTTTGCCCCTAACCATTTGGGTCAGTTAATCTTTGTAGGTGGTCCTATTTTTAGCTGGTATCCCAGACCCTCTGTATGCAATCACTGTGTAAATTGGATCTTGGAGCTTGGGATTGTCTATCAACAGTCTGTTAGCGTTCAGGTTTTCTCAGGTTTTCCTTCCCAGCTTCTGACCACAAGAGATGCTGTTATTCTTTCCAGCAGACTGCAGTTTTTGCTTTTGTCTATAACAGGCCCCGCTGGATCTGCCTTGAGTTCACAGTTCGTGCCTGGTTTTGCACTTTTAGTCTGCAGATTATAGGGTGCAAGGTAGTATCAGGACTCTCAGATGTGTGCCTCACCTGTGTATGATGGGTCCAGTCTGGGAAGAGAAAGGGGCGGTCCTTTTGAGCAGCCACCTTGATCTATGGTAGAATAGAGGGAGAAAGTGGCTCCTCCAAAGGGCCAAACCACTTTAGGGAAAAACTCCAGTTGGAGGAAAAAAAACTATTTTGCTGGATGGAACTCGTTGATGAAGGATGAGATTCTGGAAGCAGCGTGTGGAGGAAGGCGGCCTCAGTGGAGTAGACGGGCAGGTCAGGTCGAGTAGTGCATCAGAAAGCAGAAGACGAGTGGACAAAAGATCCTGTAGTGGAAGAGTACAAGATAGGCAAGAAGAGGTAAGCAGAGTGGAAATAGGGGAACAAGCGCAGAATGCAACAGAGAAATAGCTGCAACTCACCACTTACCCATTCAGTAGGCTCTCATGCTGTGAGTTGGCTTCTGATACAGCGTGTGACGTGCTAGGCTGTAGCGTGATCACCATCATCTTGGCAAGGTCAGTTTGACACAATGGGGGCACCATCTTGGAAGGGATGTTGTTGTTTCCATTGAGCCCAGAGAGACCATTGTGGTCAAGATCTTACATCATGCCCCAGTCCAACCCGGGGTGACCTGGGTTGCGAGAATGGTATGTCTGCACCATCTTTTGGGCATGCACATTAGCAGCATCTTCCCATGTTCTTTCACACACAGCATGGCCCTTCCAATCTATTTAAGTACTGTAGGCGCCCATGATAGAACCGGGAGTTGCAGGTTTGTTAGACCTCAGTTTACTGTTGTCATATCACAGGTGGAGGTACATTTGGTGGTCTTCTATGGATGGTATCTGGCCTGTATGGTTTTAGCAGGGAGGTATGGTAAACCGGATGGATGCGTTTCCAGGTAGTAGGTATCAGTAAACAAAATGCTACTGGATTGATAGGTCTTTCAACCTCAAATGGACCAAAATACTAAGTGAGAATTTACCAGGATTCAAATGGGTGATTGATTAAGTGACACAGAGAAAGCCACACTTTATCTCCTGTCTTATAAGGATGAGAAATCTTTCTTTTTTTATCAGCATACTTTTTTGTCTCAGTTATTGACAGTGTAGCCTGGCTTGCTGTTGTGTGGTTTGTAAGTGGGAAAGGAAGGAATCACGTGCTGGTAAAACAGCCATAGAAGGAAGATCAATTGGAGACCATTTGGGTTGGTAACCCTAGGTGCAGTAGAAGGGAATAATTCCAAGGAATAGTGTAGAGTTGTTCTAAAAAAGTTCGGCTGTTGGTAAGAGAGCTACCCAATTGTCGTGTGTAGCAGAAACAAAACACCTTAAATACTGCTCTAGGGTTTGTTTTCTGGCTGTCCATTTATTTCTGGATGTTATCCAGACAAGAGGCTCCTGCGGGTCTTTAAGACCTTGCATACATCCGGTCTAGAATTTAGAGATATACTGAGTACCTCTATCTGAGACGATCCATTCAGGGAGGCCATATAGTCTGAAGATATCATGACTGATGAGACAACTCATTTGCGAAGCAGAAGGGAGCTTCTCACAAGCTGAAAAGTGAGCCATCTTTGTGACGGTGTCTACAGTAAGCATTATGGCGGTATGCCCCTCCGAATTTGGAAGATGAACGTTAAAGTCTGTTGATATGTACTGCCACAGCCTACTGGTTAGTTCTGATGGTAGACGCTTGCCAGTGGGTTATTGTCTTGGTGTTTTGGTTTGTGCACATGTGGAGAAAGTTGAAACAAATTGTGTCACATCTTTCTAGACTTATTCCTAAATGTCCTGCAATGGGAATATCATGATATAAGGAAAGTAGTTGTGCTTGTAGAGGTAGAATAGGTGCAAATAAGGAGGAGCCTTTATAAAGCAGTCTGTCTTTATAAAGAAGATTCCATCTGTCACAAAAAACATGGGTAGGGGGATTTTCGTAGGTACTCCCTGTGAAGTTTCTGTAGCATAGTCTCGATGGACAGAACAAAGGTTGCATTGGGTAGCATCTTTTCACCCTGGGTCTTTTTCTCGGAAGTGC
This sequence comes from Ambystoma mexicanum, assembly GCF_040938575.1. Lineage (NCBI taxonomy): Eukaryota > Metazoa > Chordata > Amphibia > Caudata > Ambystomatidae > Ambystoma > Ambystoma mexicanum. The sequence goes on along the minus strand of NC_090926.1, from coordinate 923,912,747 downwards.
TCATGACAGCAATGAGAGAGCATATCTGCCACCATATTTCTTGATCCCGGGATGTATTTCAGGATGAAACGGTATTGGGAAAAAAAAACAGGCCTAATGGGCTATTGCAGCAATCCATGGATTGAAGCATTTGGAGAGTCATGTGATCTGTTCTGATGATAACGGTTTCTGGAGTTCATAGAAGAAAGTGCAGCCACTCATTATATGTCATCTTTAGGGCAAGTAATTATTTTTCCAATACAGAGTAGTTCATTTCAGAACTGGTGAGGGTTTTTGAGAAAAGGATAGAGGGTGTTCTTGCTGGTCTTCCTGGAACTGCTTAAGAAGAGCTCAAACCGCCTTATCGGAGGCATTCATTTCTAAGATAAAAGGTCTTTGTATATTCTGGTTGGACCAAAATGGGTGCAGTGGTAACATTTTGTTTTAGTACAATGAAGGCCTTCTCTGCTTCTATATCCCATACAAACTTGTGTTTTTTCTTCAGAAGTCTGGTTAAGGGTAGATCTTTGTTGTAAAAGGCAGGGATAAACCTTCAGTAAAAGTTTGTCAAACCTAAAAATTGTTGCACTTCCTTGATTGCAGAAGGGCTTTTCCAATCAAGGACCGCCTTTACTTTGCGGGGATCCATAGATGTGCCATTGGTGGACATGATATAGCCTAAGTAGGGTACGGAGGTAGCATCAAATACACATGTTACGGGCTTAGCTCTCGGATGGTTGTTTCCAATCTTCTTCTTCTTAAGACCTCTTCCATATATTTCTGATGTTGTGCGTGAGAGTTTTGAGTAGATTACAATGTCATCGAGATATACCACCACCGAATGTAAAAGAAGGTCGGAAATGAGGTGGCTCATAAAACATTGAAAGACGGCGGGGGCGTTTTGCAAGACCAAAGGGTATGATGCAATATTCGTAATGCCCACAATGTTTTCCACTCCTCTCCTTATTTAACTTTGATGAGATGATATGCACCCCTAAGATGCAATTTTGTAAAGATACAAGCTCAGTAAACGGCTTTCAGTATATCTGGAATTAGAGGCAAGGGATATTTATCCTGCAGTGTGATTTGGTTTAATTCTCTATAATCGATGCATGGGCATAATTCTGAAGTATCCTTTTTATGGATAGAATATAATGAAGCACCTGCAGGAGAGGTGGACTCTCGGAACAGACCGTTTTCCAAATTCTCTTCCAGATAATCTCTCACAGTGATTCCCTCTGAAGACCTATGGACTCCCCATATGGTCTCAGTCCTCTCCCCTTTCTCTTCTTCGCCCATTAATGGTGGAACCAGATGGGAAGTACTTCACACTTCCAATCTTCCAGGTGCATCATTAATGTCTACCAGAATGGCACTGTTATGGCCCAGGGCTCTCAGCCTAACCGCCTCCTTCTCAATAGGTGTCTTCCGTCACACATCAACTACCTTTCTTCTCCTGACTCCCCACCCTCTGCCACCCCCCTGAGCCCTTTACCACTACCGATGGTGGTACCAAATCCCTGTACCCCTCCTGGGAAAACCTTCAAAGTTGGCAACCAGCTTCACCTAGATTCCCTGAACTCTTGCTTTGCTGTTAAACATTCCTCTGACATCTGTCTCCTTCTTGAAGACTTTGACCTTGATGTTCTCACTTTCACTGAGACGTGGGTCACTGCCAGCTCTGTCACTGCTTTCGACACACTCCTCCCTGAGAGTTACAAGATTCTCTCTAAGCCCAGACCTAACAGGTCTGGAGGCAGAGTGGCCTTGATCTTCCATGAATGGGTCCCTGCTAGACCTAGTCTTCCTTCGAATGCCTCGTTTGCAGGCTTGGTGTCTCTCCAACCCTCTTGTTGACTCACACCACCATCTACAGGACCCTTTGTCCAGTCTCCCTCCTCCTCCTCTCAGTGGTCTGACCTCACCTCATCTCTTCGTGCCTCCACCTCTGAGCTTCTCCTCCTCAGAGACTTCAATATTCACCTTGACTCTCCTGATTCAACCACTGGACTCTTACGCAGCCTATGAGACCTTCTTTCCCTCGCCATTCATCCCTCCATTTCAATGCATTCAGCTGGACATACCTTGGATGCTCTCATCTCAGCAGACATCCCCATCTCCAACCCTCCTGTCATGATGCCTGCCCCCGGGAAGCCAGACCAGGCCCAGCAACCCCGGAAGCAGGCATCATGCCATTTGAAGCATGCCCAAAAACCCCAGTTAGGGGCTGTTTGGGTACAGTCCTGGCGCCTATGGCGCCAGGCTCATAAGGATAAAGTCAGTCCTGGCGCCATGGGCGCCAGGCTCATTACAGAAAACTTACCTAATGCAGACCATGCTGCATACTCACCTGGTGCAGACCATGCTGCATAACCACCTGGTGAAGACCATGCTGCACAAAGCCACAAGCCAAATGGGGTTTAGGAGGGACTATTTTACCTAAGGGACTACTTTTTTCTCGGGTGGGGGCTGTGGAAGAATACTTACCTGGGACTTTTTCCTAGGCTATTTAAACCACGCCCAGACAGCCACACGTGCTTCGCGTTATTCTGCATTCAGCAGCGTAACGCTCATCGTGCCTCCAGCATCTTCCAGTCTTCAGCCACGCCCGCTTCAGTCCTGGCCCACCTGGAAACGAAAAGAAAGAAGGAGAAGAGGTTCAAACTTGAAGCCTTACCTGAATTCTTGATCCATCGCACCGTCAATCTTGAAGGAGTCATCGCACGCGCATCGTCACGCACCTCGCAGCGCAGCGCTGCACTCACCATCCAGTGCAGCTTTTCCTCACTCCTTCGCAGACTCTGCATTTCCAAACCGCTCTCTGATACCTAAGGGGACAAGAAAAGCCAGGTGAGCACGGGAATGCAAAAGGGCAATACAAACAACCCCCAAAGACTTACCTGATTTACCGCAGGGGGTACTCACCTCATATCGGGTCGGCGCAGTTAATTCTGCATCATCGCCGTACCCCGGCCCCTAAGGGGAAAACCACTATAGACTTACCTGACTCTCACCAACTGCCCTTTGGACTCTTCGTGGTGGTTAAGTCGGCAACCTACAAGGAAATGGAAAGAGTGAAGATCAGACATTTGAACTCTTACAAACTATTGGATCCTAGAGTCAATACTGGAACTCACCAATTCCTCCACGCCAGTGAAGTAACTGGTCGTCTACGCGCCCCTGCGCTCGGTGCAGGATGGAGAGCCCACCTTTTTAAACCATCAGGTGAGAACAAGAGGGAACATTGGGAGTGGTCAGTGGGCAGACAACGGGAGTGGAAGGTGGGTTAATGCTCGAATTACGGGAGGTTAATTCCCTTTCTCCTTTGCAGAAAGATATTCATACGAGCCGACAAACGAAGTAAGTGGGGGTGTCCAGTCAGTCATCTCGGCTCTACGTGGCACCAGGCCGGTCCAGATCGACGTCCCCGTGGGAACCAGGTGAGCGTAACACCTCCCACTAAACCTCTCTCCTGGTCTGACCATGCTCTCCTGTCCTCTCACATGGATCTCTTAGGTAACCCGGCTAAGCCTCTACCTGGCCTGCCAGTTTTTCTTCTCTGTCTTTCGACAGATGAAGCGAGTGTCAGTTCCTACTTTTGCTGCCACTTTCAATCCCCCTACCACTCCTGCCACGAACTCCCACACTGACTCTGCCTTTGCTAATCCTCACCTCTCTACCACCAATGTCCTGGACAATCCTTGCACCTGTCATGAGGAACCGCATGAAGCCTGCCTCCAAGCGCACACCTGGTATGACTCCGACCTAGCTTCTCTGAAACGCAAGTGCAGAGTTGCTGAGTGGAAGTGGCGGGCATCAGGCACATCCTTTGACAGACTGGCCTGCCGCCTGCTCCAAAAGCAATACAGACTCTCCATCTGATCTAAGAAGATGGTCCATATCCAAACCTGCATCTGTGGGGCCACTAACAACATGGGCGACCTTTTTAAAATATGCAAGGAACTTGCCAATCCAACTGCAGTCTCCACTTCTCCCCTGCCATCCCTGACCCTCTGTACTTCACTGGCCTCCCACCTCTTAACCAAAACTCAGGACATCCTGTCTTCAGTCTCCTCCCCTCTACTCCCTTCCCTCCTCCCCTCCGCAGCTCTCAATACTCTCTTGGCCTCCCTCTCACCTTCCCTCCTACTCTCCTCTTTCTTGCTCATAACACCAGATGAGCTCTCTAGACAAGTCCTCTCTATGCTCCCCTGCTCCTCCAGAACTGTCAAGGACAACATTGCCTCCCTTGCTCTAGCTTTGGCCAATTTATATAATTGCTCATTTTCCACTGGCTCCTTCCCACTGCCCCTCAAGCACTCCCTTGTGCATCCTCTCCTCATAAAGCCCTCTGCCAACCCTTCCTGCCTGGCTAACTACCGTCCTATATCCATTACACCCTTCCTGGGTAAACTCCTGGAGAAGCTGGTCAACTCCGAACTGCACCAACACATTGAATCTGTTGCTTGTCTCCACGACCACCAGTCTGGTTTCATAGCCGCCAGAGGCATGGAAACCGCTCTACTGCACACCTGTGAAGACTTGCTCTCAAATCTAGATGCCAACTCTCCATCCATTCTTATCTTTCTGGATCTTTCCTCTGCCTTCGACGAGGGCAATCATGCCACCCTGACAAATCGGTTCTGTGACACGGCTGGAATCACAAGCCTGGCACTGGACTGGTTGACATCATTCCTCTGCGACTGACCTTCCCAGGTTCAACTGGGCCCTTTTCTCTCCCCTATCATACTCTCCACCTGCGCGGCCCTCAAGGCTCTATCCTCTCAATGTGGCTCTTCAACATCTACCTTGCCCCTCTGGCACACCTGATCTTGTCCTTCTTTCCTCACTTCCAACGTTATGCAGACGGCACGCAGCTCTTCCTCAAGCTTCCCTCTACTTCCTCTTCCTCCTCCTCTCTCATCCCTGACTGTCTGACTGCTATTCAGGCATGGTGTGCTGCCAATGATCTCTGCCTTAATGCCTGTAAGACTGAGATGGGGCCCGTTTTCCTTCTCATTGGGAATCCAGCTCCCTCCTTCCCGCCTACCCTCTGGCTGCCACGGGTCCCCCTCCCCTCACCCTCTTGTGAGGCAAAAAACCTTGGTGTCATCTTTGACTCCTCTCTCTTCTTCTCTCTTCACATCGCGGGGCTCTTGCCAAAAGACCCACTATCAGCTGCACCTCCTTAGAGGCATTCTCCCTTTTCTCACCTTCCCCGAGAAACTCTATGGGCCTCATCACAAGTTTGGCGCTAACCCTTAAATGCGGCAGTAGTGCTATTACCATTTAAGGGCCCGCCAAATCATGGGAAATCCGCCAGCGGTAAGAGCGCAAAATTTCCCCATTGAGCCCAATGGGGAATGGGGAATTCCTGAATGGGCTCAATGGGGAATGGGCAATACCCATTCAGCCAAACCCGTGATCCGGCGCTATTGGCGCCGGGGGGTTTGACGGTTTGGCGGTAGGGATTTATTAGCGCCGGCGTTACTACCCAACTGGTGATGAGGCCCTATGTCTCTAGAGCTCCAGTCCTCTCTAGGCTAGACTACTGCCTCTTCCTCACTCTTCATTTTATCCTCCCTTTGCCCCCTTCAACTAATCGACAACTGAAATATCTTCACTGGCTCCTGATTCTATGTCAGTACTGGAGAGCGAGCATTATGCTTCAACTTCCTTATTGCTACTCTTCAGCAGTTTCAACAAAGTAACAGAACAAACGCTGAAAACTCACTCATTTTCTTTTTTCCTTTCTCTTAAAACTACATTTCCCCCAGTTGTATGCATATCTGTAGTCCTTGGCAGTCCTTGCCCTGTCTACATGTCACTTCCTGTCCTTCACTCCTCCTCTTCTTTTCCTGCTCTTCAGCAAGATAAGTGCACTTTTCTTACTACAGAACAAGTTGACTTGTCTTTTGCGTATTAGTGAAGTTTTTAACATAGTTATGGCAATAGTATAAGAGAAGACTCAATAGGGAGTACAGCATTGCCTAGATTAGAATGCAAACGTTCTTTAGTGTGGTTTTATAAGGAGGAACACAGCATGTTCACTAACAGCCAGCGTGCAGCAGGCACCGAAATTGCAGACAGGCACCAATGATCCGAGCTGTGCGGCGTGCAGAGCGAGTAGGGGAAGGGAAATGGGACCCATGTCGTATTTCCGACACAGCCGGGGGCCTGTTTTCCCTTCCTGAGAGAAGGAGCGCACAGGCCCCCTCCCTCACAGAGGCAGGGCCTAGGGGCAGCAAACCAAGAAGGAGCGTGCAGGCCCTCTCTCACATGGGAGCGTGGCCTGAGACGAGTGCGTCTCAGGAGCGACAAAGCCCCAGAGGCAGCAACCACACACATGGATTTTGAACCAACCCTGCCGCTGCAGTTACTTCAAAAAAGGTAGCAGACGCTCCTCTCCAGAAAGAACATGGCATGATAACCTGTTCAGAGATGAGAGTTTGCAGCACACACTTTTTGCTCACTGTACCTTTCACAGATGGGAAATATCCATTTGCATATCGGTCTTTGTCCCACCCACATGGGCAGTCCAGCACCGAAATGCTATGGCAATTCCTCTCTGAACAAGAGTACCAACAGCAACCCCATACACGTGTTTCAGCCTTGTTGGGCCTCATCAGTGAGGTGGAGCTGTGCCTCTCTGGGCACAGTGAGCAGGGAGTCCACGTCTGGTTGCCCCCAGGTAACTCATGGTGACCAACCCCAAGTTCCTTGCAAATAAACTCTGCTTCTTACAGGGCCGAGATTTGAGTAAACTCGAATTTGATTGAGCTAGAAAAAGAGGATAATAAGTTCTTGAAGGGCATGCTCCTGTTGTCCAGGGAAACCCACAATGCAATAATTCACATGGAGTTGGTTGTGTGTCCCATAACTATTGAACTAACTTTTAAACTGTTTCTTTATTGGTTGTGGTTATGGTCCACACTGGAAACTTGGGGCATACTGTAAGGAATTGGAGTACCTGATGGGGTCACAAGGGGGTTGGGGTGGAGCTTCCTTGGGTCAGGCATCTAAAAAACGTTCTCATTGATTTAGATGAGATTTCCCTTTGTGAAAATCCTGAGAGGATAGATAATGTAGCCATTCGAAGAGTAGAGAAGGTAGTGAAAACTCTGCAGGGAAAAAATGGTGGCTTATTGCCAAAAATTTAAATTGGGTATAACCTACCTTGAAATTAAGTTGGAGTTTGGCTACGAGACATATTTAGACCTCATAGATCAACCTTGTACCCCCAGCATCTTTATCGATTTCAGGATGGGTACCTTGAGACAGGGCTATTTTACCAAAAAGTGGGGCACCGGGAACACTGGTACATGCCCATTATATGGCCAGGCACTGGAAACATTGAATAATTTTCTCTTTTTGTGCGCAAATTTGAGAATATTGAGAGCTACTTATTTGAGTATGGAGGGTATTCAAACTATAGCCTCCGACCTAATCCTTCTAAAAGTAACCATAAATCAGGCCATAGGCAATATGATTGCCATATATATCCATTGTGCATGGTTGCTAAGGCAATAGGTCTTCAAAGGTAACAGCGACCTACTTTAGCCACCCCTCCATTCGATGAACACAGTTTAAAAGGGGGACCCTGGGGGGAACGCGAAGCGTTTCCCCCGGGGAAGTTTTTGGCGCTGCACACGGCCAGCGAGTGGCTGTGGGGGGCAGAGCCCCCTTTCTGGGGTATTTAAGGGGGCAGGGAAGGTTCGAGAGGCAGGCGACGGTTGGACTTGGCGATTGTGAAGTCCTGTCGCCTGCTCCCGAGCCTTCCCTGTAGCTGGGCCTAGGGCGTGTGTGGTGGAGGTAGGGACTAGCAGGGTTTTAGTGGCGGGTGGTCAGGTTATAAGGGCAGGGGGAGGTGTGACGGCGGCGGCGCCTTATATTATATAAAAAAAAAGAGGGTGGTGTCGCGGGCCCCGCATAGTTGGGGGTATGGTACATAAGGTACTCCCCCCCCTCTTACCGGAGCCGCCGTCCGTGGGTTATTTCATCAGGGCGGGCGGTTTGGGGCCAGTGATAGCCGCGGTTTTCTTTTCCTGGGAGGGAGCTGGTGTGGCGCGGGGAGCTGGGGAAGTGGGTATCCCTCGCCGGCTGTAGTGTGGGCCCGGAGGGTTGTGCAGTTCAGGTGCCGGCCCCGCTTCACGCGTGTGCATGGGGGGTGCAGTGGTTCGGCTGGGAGGGCGTTGGTATCGAGCTCGCGTGTGCTGGGCTCCTTGTTCCTCACGTGCGGTGCCGGCATGCTGCAGGGAGGGGGCAGAGCGGTCCTCTTAAAGGGACCGCTCCCCCTTTTACTTGTAGAAGGAGGAAAGGCACCGCGGTGCGGCGGTTGGGCCACCAGGGGGCGGGCTGTGGAGCTGGTTTGGCCCGAAGTGGGGCCTAAATAAAAATTAAAAAAAAGAAAAAGAAAAAAAGAGAAATAAAGAAAGAAGGAAAACGCATTATAGGGAAAGGAAGGGGTTTTGATAAGGGGTCATTAGTATCAGTGGTGGGTGGTGGGGGGGCCCTGTAGGGTTTTTTTATTATAAGTAGCTCGGCAAGAGAGTGGTTAGAAGGGGGGGCTATCCAGGTTTGGGGGGTGGTTGGCTAAGTGGGGGGGGGGGATTTAAAAAATAAAAAAAAAAAAGTATTTTTATTAGATAAGAAGGTTGTTGGTAAGAAGGGGTTATTTTATCTATTTTAGTATTTAGCGTTCAGAGCGAATTTTGTGGGGGTTTATCGGCGTCCAGGGGGGGTTTTTTCTGGCCTCGGGTAGGTTCTGGCTCGGGGGCTTAGGTAGCAGGGTGCGGCAAGGGGCATAGTTAGTGTGCCAGAGAGGTTAGTGCACGATGGTGGGACAAGGTGCAGGCAGGGAGGTGTTGGTGGATGCGAGGGCGCTGAGGGAGGCCCTGGCCATAATTAGCAGGGCATCTAAGGCCCAGCTGGAGGGGCCGGTGGGGGAAGTAACGGGTGAAGGGGAGACAAGTGGGGCTAGGCCGCAGCAGAGGGCGGCAGCTGATGGGGCCCTCGCGGCAGTGGTGGCTTGCGCCCCCGCAGCAGGGAGAGGGGAGGTTTGGGAATCCAGGGGCAGGAAGATGAGGAGGGAGATAGACAGGAGGGCGTCCGGGGAGGTAAGGATTTCCGGTGGGCAGCCACGGGGGGACTTACTGAGGGACAGCACTAAGGGAGCAGCAAGTGAGCAAAGGGAGGTGGCTCAAAAGAACAACGGTGGGGTTAGGGAGGAGGTGCAGAAGGGGGTGCAGGGGCAGAGGGGAAGAGGGGGGAAATACCTACGGAAGAGTGCGGGTGGGAGAAGGAGAGTAAGGTCTCCAACAATAGAGGTGGAGAGGGCGGGTTGCGGAACGGCCCCCCCGGGTAGGGTGAGTGAGGGCGGAGGGCGCTGCACAGCCCCCGCTGGTCAAATGGAAGTAGAGGGCTTGAGAGCGGCCCCTGCTCGGTCAACATACGGAGAGCCTAGAAGGTGCAGCACGGCCCCTAGCAATGAGGACCCAAGGGTGGAGGTTGGAGCGCCTCGCCCGAGAGAAGAGGACCAGGCAGGGGTTTCCACGGCCCCGCCGGGAAGACGTCAGAGGAGTGGCGGGGTGGACACCCCGGGCTCGCAAGAGGATGAGCAACTCGACTGGGGCACGGACTCGCAGGAACAATGGTATTTGATGGGTGATGAAATGGGTTTGGAGGATTATGTGGGGCAGTGGGAGGTGGATGGTTATAGGTCGGCGGGGAAAGGGGGGGGAGAGAAGAAGTTGGGCTTGGGATATGGAAAGACAGGTGCAGGGGTGTCTGGGGGCAAGCGGGAGGGGGAAACGTTGGCTGGGTGAGTCTGCTGATATGTTTTGTCCCCGCAGTAGGAGCCCGATAAGGAAGGAAGTGAGGAGCATTGGTGTGGATGCGAGGCAGCAGACGGCGGGTGCAGAAAGAGGTGAGCGGGAAAAGGAATGGTCATCTGCATGGCAGAGAGGGGTGCCAGGGGGAAGGATGGGAAACAAAGGGTCGGGTTTGCATGGGCTGATGAAAGAAGTTGGTGTACAGGCCATTGGAGCCTTGGGGGTTGAAAAGAGCATTTGCTCAGTGGAGATTCAGACCGGCAAGGTGGTGGAGCCATTGGTGCTCGAGGTGCAAGGGGGAAAAGAAAAGGAGGTTGAAGGGAAAGGAAAGGAGAAAAAATTGCCATACATGGGGATAACAAAACCGTTGGGGGCGCATTTGATGGCGGCGACCAGGGAGAAGATTCAGGCGGGGGAATTTGTAGACGTTTTTAAATTGCTCCATAGGGAAGTGAGAGCTAAGGAGAGGTCTAAAGAAGAGGAGAGGGAACTAGCTGCGCGTCCAAGAGTACCGGTGACCATTGAGAATTGGACGTCGGCATTTATCATTTATGCCAGTGTTTATTGTGAAAAATTTCCTGAGCGTTGTGTGGCCCTACTAAAATATATGGACGTAATTAGGAAGGCTTTCACGAGTTTTGGGGGCTTTGCATGGGTGAGGTATGACGAGGAATTCAGAGCGAGAATGGCGGAAGACAGTCAAGCGGTCTGGGGGGAGATAGACATTGATCTTTGGCTGCAATGGATGGCTCCAACGAGGCCTGCCCCGACATTGCACACAGCAAGCGGGCTGCAGGTGCCCTTCCGGCCCTTTCTTGGTCGCCCCGCCCATGAAGGGGCGGGGGGAGGGGGCAGAGGGCAGTCCTCAGCTGCATGTTGGGCTTTCAACAAGGACGGCTGCACTAGGACCCTGTGTAGGTTTAGGCATGAGTGTAGAAAGTGTGGTGGAAAACACCCACTTATGCAGTGCTTCCAACAGGGAGACAGGGGGAGGGGGAGAGGTTCGGGCAGAGGGGTTGTGGGGAAAGGCTTTTACGCCAATTAAGGTGGGGGTTCTGCAAAAATGGTTGCAGTTTTATCAGGACAGGGATGGGGCGAGGATTTTCAGAGAGGGGTTCAGTAAAGGTTTCAGGTTGGGGTATCAGGGCCCAAGGGTGCGCCGGTGGGCTGAAAACTTGAAGTCGGCCAAATAAAATGTGGAAGTGGTAAGGACAAAATTGAGCAAAGAAATAGCGGCGGGAAGGATCGTGGGGCCATTTGATGACCTGCCGGGGGACCTAGTAATATCCCCATTGGGGTGGTGCCCAAGAAAGCTCCGGGGGAGTTTCGGTTAATACACCATTTGTCTTGGCCAGAGGGCATGTCGGTGAATGATTTCATTGCCCCGAAAGATTGTGGGGTTGCATATGCAAGTGTTGACCAGGCAGTGGAGCTGGTGAGGAAAGAAGGGCGGGGGGCCTTCATGGTCAAGTGTGACATCAAAGCGGTGTTCAGGTTACTGCCGGTGCACCCGGAGGATTTTTGGTTGCTAGGTTTGCAGTTTGAGGATCGCATATACATAGACAAAGCCTTGCCAATTGGGTGTGCAATTTCCTGTGCGCTTTTTGAGCGATTCAGCTCATTCCTACAGTGGGTATTTTCATTTAACTCGGGTCGGGAGAGTGTGCTACACTATCTGGACTATTTTCTGTTCATTAGTGGGGCAGATAGAGAGGGTGAGTGCAGAGGGATGCTAAAGTTGTTCCAGGAGCTGATGGAGGAGTTGGGTGTGCCGTTAGCGGAAGACAAAACAGAGGGGCCTGCAGTGGTATTGACATTTTTGGGAATTGAATTGGACTCAGTGGCTATGACCTCACGCTTGCCGCACGACAAGGAGAGCAAACTGGTGGTGCTGCTGGAAAAGGCAGTGAGGGCCAGGAAAATGACGCTGGTAGACATGCAGAGATTGGTAGGGCATCTGAATTTTGCATGTAAGGTGGTAGCATCAGGTAGGACGTTTTGTAGGAACATGGCTAGGGCTATGGCGGGAGCAAAGTGCCCACATCACCGGATATGAGTATCAGGGTCAGTGCGGGAGGACTGCAGAATATGGCTGCGTTATTTGGAGAAGTTTAATGGGGTGTCAATGTGGTTGCAAGGGGACCCGGTGGCATGGGAGGTACAGATATTTTCGGACGCAGCAGGAGCGGGGGGTTTCGGAGTGTTTTGGGGGGGAAAATGGTGTGCGGAGAAATGGCCTGAAATGTGGTTGAAGGAGGGAAGGAGTATAGCATTCCTGGAGTTTTTCCCACTACTGGTGGGATTGGAGCTGTGGGGAAAGGAGTTGCGGGATAGGAAAGTGTGGTCCACGTGGTAAACAGGCAGTCAGCAAAGGATCAGAGGGTGGCAAGACTCATGAGGGAGTTTGTGCTGAGATGCATGGAACTGAATGTGGTGTTTAAGGCAACACATGTGCCGGGGAAGGATAATGGCATCGCTGAGGCATTATCTCGTTTTCAGTGGCAGAGATTCCATGGATTGGCTCCAGAGGCGGATCAGGAGGGGCAGCAGATTCCCGAAGAGCTGTGGAGGATAGGAAGATGAGAGCGCTGGCTTTGGTGGAGGGTTCATTGGCCGGGGCGTCTAGGGAAGCATACAGGAGGGCATGGGAGGATTTTATTGGGGGGGAGCGCGTTGTTGGAAGGGCAGATGGGATGCAGAAGAGAGGAGGAGGGACGATGTCGTGGATTTCCTCCTGAGGTGTATGGACAGGGGCTGGTCAAGAGCGACTATAGCAGGGAAGTTAGCAGGAATTGCTTTTTATGGGAAGTGGTTTGGGGGTTTTCAGCCGAATGGGGGGGAAATGGCGAGTAGGATGCTGGAAGGATGGGCAAGGGAAAGTAAGAGGGACAAGGATAGGAGGAGGCCGATATCGGTGGAATTGCTGCAGAGGTTGGTTAAGGTGGTAGGGGGAATTTGCTGGTCGGAATGGGAAGGGGAGCTGTTTGCGACATGTTTCACGTGGTTATTTTTCGGGGCCTTTCGGGTTTCGGAGTTGGTAGGGGGAAAAGGGGGAGCTGGGGGGCTGCAATGGGAGGATGTGCACATTACAGAAGTGGGTTTGGACATAAGGATTAATAAGTCTAAAACGGACCAGAAGGGAAAGGGTTCCTGGGTTTTGCTGGGCTGGGGGAGTAAGAATGTATGCCCTATGCTGGCAGGCAGGTTGTGGAAGGAGAGGTGTGGGGTTGAGACAGGCTTGGTGTTCAAGCATGAGGATGGTCAGCGGTTGCAGCGGCACAAGTTTTGGGAGTACTGCGGAAGGCTCTGCGGGTGTTGGGAGAAAAGGGCGAGGATTTTGGTACGCATTCATTCAGGATGGGCGCTGCATCGGAGGGAAAGAGGTTGGGTTTCTCGGAGGATAAGGTGAAAAGTTTGGGGCGGTGGAAGTCTGGGAGATACAAGGGGTACGTTAGGTATTTTCATAAGGGAAAGTGTTGAGGGATGGGGGGTTTGAGCGGGGCTGTCAACAACGTGGGGTTGGGGTATTGTATTGTGGTACTCATTTTGTAATTTCTTTTTCAGATGCTGTGCGAAAGGAGGGGGAGTTGGCACAAGTGTGGATTGTCGGCCATTCAATTGTTAAATGGGCTGGGAAAGAAGCAGAGAAAAGGGTTCTGGGCAGGCAACTGGGGTGTACCTATAAGGATGTGGTGGTAAGATGGCACGGGTTAGGGGGCCTGCGCTGGGACCAGTTGCTGCCTATGTTGGCAGGGTTGCGGGAGCGCTACGGGGCGCCGGAGGTGTTGATCATTCACGCTGGGGAGAATGACTTGGTGAGGGATACTGGGGTGGCCCTACTAAGGAAAATGAAAAGGGATTTGGTCTGGGTGCGGGAAATGTGGCCGCAAGCGGAGGTGTTGTGGACTAAGTTGTTGCCGCATAGAGTATCGAGGGGAGCAAGGAGCGAGGGTGCTATAGAGTGGGCTAGAAAGGGGATCAACAGAGAGATGGTGAAGTTGTGTGCCTCGTTGGCAGTACAGGTGATGGATCATAAGGAAATAGTGTATGAGGGCTTTATGATTTTTAGGGAGGATGGGGTGCATTTGTCGGTTTATGGGAACAATCACTATTTGGCGGACTTGTGCTGTTGGCTGGGAGATTGGGTGAAGAGTTGGAAATAAAGGAAAGTGGTTGGGGTGGGGCAGAAAGAAGAGCTCGGGGGAGGGTTTTTTCTGGTGTCAGGGGCATGGCCCCTTTTGATGTGGGGGGAGGGAAGCACAATGGGGGAATGACACGGGAAAGGAGGCGGTGGTGCTGTTTGCACAAGCGGGCCACCCCGGGGGAACAGGTATTGAGCCTGGAGGGTCATGGCCCCATGGAGAAAGCGGGACTACTGGGAAAGGGGTAAGGAGATGGTAGGGTCCAAGGGACATTTAGGGAGGAAATGGCTTTATTTAATTATTTAATTGTTGGGGGAAATGAAAATGTGTAATTAGTTAATTGGTGGTTTAAATATTTCGTTAGTCTGTAAGGCCATGGAGCCAGGTGAGCATTAATTGTAAGCTTGGGCATGTCACATTAAAGCGACCTTTTCCACTTTTAAATGAGTCTGGGTTTTTGTGCAGTAAGCCAAAATGGATGGGTTGCGAGTCTTCTCGACCATATGCTAGCTCTATTCTGCACAATTATTAGATTACCATTACTGGGACAGATTGTGGCAATGTTCCTTTTAATACTGCAATGGCTTGAACTCCCTGCATTGTTGGACTGATTCTTAACTGAAAATTTACTGAGTGTATTTGATTGAATATTACTAATGTGCCAATCAAGTCAAGATAACGTTTTTAACTTGGAAACATTGTGTCATTTAAACATTTTTATATTGTCAAAAATGTTTACTGGCAGAATGCTTATTTTTGTATGTTTTTATGGCTTATGCAGGAATAAAGCTAATTTTGATTGATAAAAAAACAGTATAACAGTGCAAAATGAAGTAATGTCCAATCATTGTTGAATACAAATATATACACTTTAATTAAACACACTAATACACAAACACAAGTGTACTAGAAAACACTCACAAAATCCCACCCCTGTAAAGGAAGATAGAGCAATGCAGAATGCGATGATGCAAGCAATCTCGATACTTGTCAGGGAGGAAACAGCAATTGGCATGCCGGAGACCACCACCGCTTGCACTTTATGTGCTGGTGGGCATCCTGCTTGCATTTTTGAAACCTTGCAAGGTTGAATTTCAAAAGTAAAGGATAAAACAAGGAAAAAATCACCTTTACTCGTTACATTTACTCTCTGCTTCGCAAAGAAATCAATATTGCCTGCAAATTGCACTTGAAAGCAATGTTTGCTAATGGATTCCTATGGCACCCACCTGCTCATTATAAAGGTGCTAATGCGAAGCAGATGCCATAGAACTATAAAATGTTACGCCTGCATGAGAAGTTCATGCATGTGTAAAATGCTGTGCTCTTCCCAGTTGGAGGAAAGCACAGCGGAGATGCAAACACCACTTTGCGCCCCTTCCCTGTCATGGAAGAGGAGGAAATTGGGCTGGAGCAGTAAAGCAAGACATAAACTCATTACGCCTTATATTTACGCCTTGTTTTACTGCTCACTATAAAATGTTCCTTTATGATGAAACAGCCACATTACAAAGAAGGGCAGGTGTCTGCAACCTTTGACTCTCCAATTGTTTTGGACTACCACTCCAATCAGCCCTAGTCAGCTTAGTCCATGGCTTGGGATCATAGGAGACCTAGTCCAAAACATCTGGAGAGCCAAATGTTGCAAAACCCTGAGGTAAGGGGACCAGGTGATGGTCCTCTTATCCAATAACTAAACATATTTGCACTTACTTTTGTTAATCTGCAGGTGGGTGGGGTAGAAACAAGTTTACAGTACCTTTTTGTTTTCCTCAAGATGCATTAGTAAAAAGAATGGAGTGGTTGAGGCGTGGCCAGCAGCGCCACTGACGTGGCTGCTCTGTTAATGGCCTCCTAGTAAAGCCCGTCGAAAACAACAAGAAAATGGCATTTCCCGTTTGGTGCCATGGATCGGACCTTCAGCATTGAAGACATGAACATATGAGGTGAATTTTCATAGCACTTTAGAGGCATGGCTCGGCCCAGAGTTGGGAGCAAACATTGAAGCCAGCGACCTGGCACCTGCAGCTCTGCACTTCCAAAATGGTGCTGCAGTGCCCTTTTTAAGGTCTGCCGAGAACACCCAGGCACGGCTGACCAGGAAGCGAGCAGACAGATGGCCAAATGGTGTAATCCATCGTGTAACAACTCATGCGCCCTTCTCTCCCGTGGAGCTATCCCAGGTGAGGGACACGTACCTTTTCCACGCTGTGGAGTGCCCTCCCTAGAAGGAACTGATGGCGCGCAATGGACAGGAGCGCTCCTGGAACGTGGAAGCTCCAGAGTGGTGACAGCGGCTCCTTCTCCCGCTCCTCCACCCTTCGAGACACCAGGAGCTCAGGTCTAGGCTCCGATGTGACAGCAAGACGGAGGCAGGTACTTGGAACTCCACAGTGCGTGTGACAACCTACATGCCTTTCCCCCCGTTTTGGCACAGAGCACGGAGGCTATATGGCTGCAGGCCATGGGCATACACTCTCCCCCACATGAAACACTCACTCGGGTGGGGAACGGCAATCTGTGACAGGTGGGAGCCTTCCAGAATCCTCTGATAATAAACACAGCAATACCAGCCCCTCTCCTATTCCCTGTCCAGAAAGACAGACATTTTGTGGCATTTCTCCCCCCATTTGCCGGGAGCTAGAGACACCCAGGGCCCTTTTTTCTTTTTTAACTCTTGCACCCCTGTTCTGTGGACACATATAACTTGGCTCCCCCTCTATTGATTTCTCTCAGCCCAAGTCCCCCCGGCAATGGAAGCCTCCATGAAGGCCCATCAAAAGATTTCCCTGTAAGCAACTGCCCCCAACAAGGATCACCTAGGGAAGCGTTCCTCAGCCAGCCGCCCACGGGTGCATGCAGTAACGGGTTAACCTACTACTCCTCTGAGGCACCTGACAAGCAATAAGCCATTTGGGGATCCTAACAGACTGGAGACAAGGATAACCTGATAAAAGTGGGATCCCACATCAACGAATTTCATGATGTCTAAACACTCGAAGGCCCAGAAGAGTGGGGACATCTCGACCATGTTAATCACAGCAAAGAAAGGAAAGAAGCCAGAGACGCAAAGTCCCCACCTCAGGCTCCGGCTGGCCCCTCGGGGCAACTAGCCACAAAGGAAGATATCCAATCCTTCATGCTTGACATAAAAACGGAGTTCCGTAGTTACATGGTGGAATATAAACAGGAGGACATGGAGAACAGGGCCTGAAAAAATAATGTATGGATTAGGGGGGTGCCCTCATCAGTCCAAGACCGAGACTTGACAGAGTATGTCAGGGATCTGTTTCAGTGTCTTCTGCCACACTTTGACAAGCCCCAACTTCTACTAGACCGCACGCACAGACTCCAAACCCGCGTCCACTTCTATACAACGAAACAAGAGATTCTGGCAGTAGGACACACCTGGGACGAGTTGACGTTTCAGTGTTCCCCCTACAGATTTCCCAGGATCTTGATACAGAAGCGCATAGCACTCCGGTCACTCACTACTTCTGCGGGACCAAAAGATTAGCTACCTATGGCTGTTCCCTACCTCTGTGCAGTTCACATTTAAGGGGGTGTCCTGTTAGATTTCATGCCTGGAAGATGCAGAGGAGTTCCTAGGTGCCCACTTCCCAGACAAGAAGGTCTTCATCAGGCACTTTTGTGGGAGCTGAGGTCCTTGCACCAAATGCGCTGCGTTCTACCTGGTCAAAGGTTCGAAAAGCTGCAATTCAGGAAAACCTCCCTCTCACACCTAATCCACAATGTTACGGTTGCTGGAAGACCTACTTATCCCTATTGTGGCATCTAAAATCCTGGCAACTGGCACCACAGGACTACGGATAATGCAGAGCTGAAGATGGGCTTCACTCAGCCCATGCCTGACTTCAAGGAGGATGTCACCTGAAGTCCCTTGGGGTGTTTTGCCGGAGGTTCTTGGCACTTCAATACCTTGGAGTTCACTGTTAAATCCTCGGTTGGAGCAGGAGAGCAATAATCATCTAATGTTGGATAGCGGCTGAAACCCACCCAACCACTCCACTCCGCTGTGGAAGAGGAAAGACCGGCGGTTCCTCACCAGAACCTGCACGTTGTTTTGCTGAATGTGATAGGTCTGAACTCTCCGGTAAAAATTGAAATCCATTCTGAGGCGATTAAGAGACTTGGAGGGAACAGTGACTTTTTTTTACAAGAAACCCATCTCCTCCCAGAACACTGTACCCGCCTTTGGAGTAGAGACTTTCCGAAGAAGTTCTTCGCTTCGGGGGGGGGGGAGGGTTCTAAAATAGGGGAGCAGTGAGAACACTTCTTTAGAGGACTAGAATCGTCCCTCCTTCCCTTTTTTGAGGGCCAAATTGTTATCGGGGGAGATTTCGATGGTGTCCCTGACCCGAATAAGGACATAACACATGCCCCCTCCTCCACAGATTTCAAAATCGCCCTGAGTATTCTCCATATGTTCAAATCCCTGGGAGTGGTTGACTCCTGGAGAGTATTGCACCCGGAAGAGAGGGACTTCACTTTTTTCTCACAGTTCCACCGGTCCTCCTCCTGCATAGATCTGATCCTGGTGTCACCCCAGCTCATGCCATTTATAGGTAAAGTGGCTATTGCCCCTGGGGTTCTCTTGGACCATGCCCCGGTTCTTCTGTAAGTTAGGGCTTGGGACCCAGTCTCCCAGACCACAATGGAGGCTATATAACCCAATCTTAAATGATATGGCCCTAAGAGATGGGGTAGCGAAAGCCATTAGAGATTATTTTAGGGCGAACCCCACAGAATTGACGTCCCCTGCCACGACACAAGACGCAATGAAAGCAGTTATTCGGGGTATCTTAATAACTCATACGGCGGCCTATTACAAACGGAAAAAAACAAGCACAAGCACAACTTGAACAGGAAATCTCAAGAAATTGAGGATAAATATAAGAACGGTTGGTCCCCCAGGCTCCACTCAGCCCTCTGCATCGCCCGTAACAAACTAGAGGTCCTATATGCCGAAGAGACGGCCCAGTCCCTGGTGTCAATTAAAAAGGGATACTATACTAAAGGCAATAAGGCCAACCAACTCTTGGCGAGAAAGCTTGCCCAGTCCAGAAAACGCAACTTTATTGTAGGCCTTAAGCACCATTGAGGGACATTCCAATATGGGGAATGAATTATACTACAATTAGCGGAAGCCTAACTGCGGGAGACAATGTCAGCCCTGGCTAGATCAACATCGGCCCAGAGTAGGTACGTCAAGGAGGCTGCTCTGCCTGGTTTATCACGAGAGGGGATGGAGGCGTAAGAGGCTCCAATTCAGCTCGAGGAGGTGGAGCCGGTAATCCAATCCCTGTAATCTAGAGCACCAGGCCCGGATGGGTTCTCACCGAAATGTTATACACTCTTTAGTTGCCAACTGCTCCCCCCATAACAAACCTACACCACATTATTATTGCCGAAGCCCGGCAAGGATCTGAGCGATTGTGCCTCCTACAGGCCAATCTCTGCTGAATATCAATGCAAATATTTACTCAAAGGTATTGGCAAATCCCTTTCCCCCCCCCACTCGCTACACTAATCAATGCAGACCAAACGGGTTTCATCCTGGGAAGGAAAACGGGTGACAACATCAGGCAAGCCCTGAACCTAATAGAAGCCACTACTATAAACAAAGGAAAATTGGCCCTATTACCCCTCGATGCCACTAAGGCATTGACAAGGTTGATTGGTCCTTTATGCATCTAACCTTAGAGGCCTTTAGTTTTGGACCCCAATTTAGAAAAATGATTGCGACCAATTACACCGCTCCGAACACTCTACTCCAGGTTAATCGGGAATGATCAGCTCTGATCGCGCTCACTAATGGAACCCGACATGGCTGCCCCCTTTGCCCTCTCTTGTTCGCCCTCATCATGAAACCTCTGGCACAACACATTCGTGGGAATATATCAATTCAAAGTGTCAGGGTTTGGGACTCTCCCCACAAGGTGTCCCTTTATGACAATGATGCATTACTCTCTATTACTAATATTCGGCCTTCCCTCCAAGCAGCCCTTCAAGAACTCTGATCCTTCAGCGAAGTAGCAGGCTTCTAAATAAATTATGTGAATTCAGTGGAGCTAGAGATGGGGTATCCCCACGGGTCATCACCTCTCTCTAATCCCCCTGCCAAGTTCACTGGGACACCAATTCCGTCAAATATCTTGGTGTTCGGCTCATGGCTTCCCCGAAAAATCTTTATGCGGCCTCACCCCCTCATCCCCCCATCAAATTTCTCCTGTCTCGCCTCCTCTACTTTTGTTCATCCCTCCCTGCAGAAATTCCAACGTCGATATTGGATCGCCTTCAACGTAAACTTTCAGGGTTCATATGCCAGTCATTTACACCATTGTGAGGATCCTAAAAAAGGTGATGATGGGTGGTGCTAAGTTGGGGAGACTGGGGGTCTATGCAAATATGCGGAAGCAGCACAGATATCACACTTTCTGACATGGATGTCCACGTCTCCCCCTCCGAAATGGGTGGGGATCAAACAATCTAAACTCTCTCCCCCCTTTGTTTTCTACCCTTTATCCCTTGTGCTACGCTGTAAGTGACTTCAATTCAGCACTCCAACTAAGTCAATGCCTAGTCTGCGATTCCCAATGGAAACCCTTATTTATATATTTTTATGTCAAAGTTCTTAAATCTGGATGATGAACCCTTATATAACGCCCCTCTCTTTGAATCCCCCTGACCTCACTGAGCCAAGAAGTAGGTTTGTTTTGCAAATTAAAAGATTTATTTGAATAATTAAACAATAAATACATCACACTTTTATGAATAAAATAATGTTTGATAGCACACTTATGAATATAACAGGGATCAACAATGGGGAATATTACAATAGCACAATCTCTTTAATCTGAAAGGAGTAGGAAGAGGAAGGATAAGGTAGCAGAGAATACTTTTATGGTTTCAAGGAAATGCAAGATGGGAAAGAATGCAACACAGGAATAAACTTGATATGATTTCAATCAAAAGATAATATAATCACTTTTTCCCCCGTGACTACTCACTCCCCCCTACGCAATATGAAGAGATGGAAATGAGGGCACAGAGGTTTCAGGAATACAATCAAGAAGCAGTTCAATTCCCGTTCCCCCCCCAGCAAGATTAGAGAAACCGGTATGATTTTAAAACACAGGTCAAAACGCTTTTGAAAGTGATTGCAATAGAGGGAAAAATATGCTAATATGATTTTAATTCACTAAAGGATATTCAGAATAAGTGATAGTTACTTTAGATTGGTTCAGGTCAACACTAGCAATGATTCATGAATGATTATCAGGTTGAAAACGAATTCAGCAGTGGAAAACAAGAAACAGCTATTTTTAACATGGTGAAAATTCGCGGCACCTTTTTGGGGTTGTTGGAAAGCTTAGGATCTTAGCTTTAAAATGACAGTTAAATGTCGCTTCAAGGACATACGGTTCAAAAGATACGGACGTTTTTGTGGAGGTAGATTTTCAGAAATAAAGTCAAGATTTCAGAATGACAGATGGCGCTTTTACCGATTTGAAATCAGAGGATGGACACAAAATTCTAAATGCAGTTCTGAATAGGTTGACATGGATTGAATATGATTACTTTAGACTAAGAGATGACTATGGCCCTCATTACAACTCAGGCGGTGGACCATGGTGCTATTAGCACCATGGTCCAAGCCGGATTCCGCCATGGTGGATGGCGGAATTACCGCCCCATTCCAAAGTGAGTGGGGCGGTAATTCCCCATTCACCATTTGCCCTTCCCCATTCCCATTCTTGCCCCATAGGGCATAATGGGGATGGGGAAGGCGCTAATTACAGAACCGTATATTGCGGTGCCGTAATTAGCACCAAGGTCGCTTAGCGCCTTGTACTTTAACGCCTGCAAAAAGCAGGCGTTAAAGTGTGAATCAGGCATTAAAGGTTAACGGCGCCAACGGCGCCGTTAAACCCTTAACGCCTGACTTGTAATGAGGGCCTATGTACAGTTCTAGACTCGATACTCACTCCTAGTTTTGGAATGGAATGGAAATGGGCCTTGTGACCAATCTGGTCAGGTTTGGACTTCACTCGCCACCGGACGGTCTCAGGCACTTGTTCTGTGTTCAGCACTGCATGGCGGTCTGGTCTCTTGAACTGGATCTGACGGGTTCTAGATCAGCTCTGCTTTCTGGGTCTGGACCTCGGTTCTAGCACAGGGTTCTTAGCTAGAAGCAAACAGCACGGCAAGGCTGTTGAATAGTTTGGTTAGGTTGCTAGATTCTGAGGCCTGCTGAGAAGAGTTCAGCTTTTGGGTTAGGCCCCTGCATCAGGTTCTAGAGCTTGGTTCTAGAGTCTGGTCTCTGGATCTATCTGGAATCTGGAGTCTCTGGAGTCTGGAGTCTTTGTCTGGAGTCTTCTTGCAGAGTGCTGCGCAAGAAATTGGTTGAAGAGTGGAAAGAGAAGTTCCAGCCTGTCCTAAGCAGTCTCTTTTTATGTGTTTTCAAAGTGGGTGTGAAGGCTGACTCTACATGCCCAACCCCCTAGGGATTTGATAGGTTAGAGATCCTCCTGTCGCCTGACTGGAGAAGGGAGTAGTGAGTCATCCTATGTCATCAGGTGTCATGTTTATGGCTTAAGGAAAGAACACTCCCCTTTGCTTTCTCATAGAAATCAATTTTTGATAACAAACGTTTCCCAGATACACAAGTTGCTCATAATACATATACACCTCACAGATTACTTAAGGTACATTCTGTTCCAACTCTGATTTTCCTAAGAGCTTTAGTTCAGAAATGACAACTTATTCGCAATTTTGGGGGTTTGCCAAGATTGGTTCTGCCCCAAATCTCACACAGACATACACACCCTCTCTGAGCATATTACTGTACGTTTTTAGGTTTCTAGCACAAACACTGCATCCACAATATTAATAATTACGGGGGTTTGGCCTCAGAACATCCCACGGCGTCCAGCTTAGTCTTGAACTGTGAGTGCATTTTTCATTTTAAGACTCTCAACGTTGTACATTTCTGTCAGCTTGGAACACTTTGTAAATTGCAATTTTATAAAACATATATTTACTCTCAATGGAATTCAAATCTCAGTATGGTCCGCCCCCCCAGAACTTGGTGAGTCAGATGTCACATGGCCTGTCTCTCCCAGAGCAGTTGTTTGACCAGTTACACCCAAATCAGCATATTCTATTCAGTTGAAAGAATCCATTGTCTTGTTTCCTCCTGCCAACAGGGGAATCTCCTCCCTTCTGATTTACATGACCATGCAATATCCTGCCATCTGGTGTGGATTCCCAGGTGTGAAGGATTCTCATGAAAAGCAAGCCTTTTGAAGTCTGAACTGCATCAGGTTGCTTCCTGATCAATTGCGACCTAGTTCCTTATGGAAAAAACACATATATTCATAAACTTTAAAATAAGTAATCTCTCTTTAAATCAAGTCTTTTTCAACATGAAATCACTGGGTAGCACTCTATATGGCATTTTGATGGAATTCTCTTCTTTGGCATAGTTAACTTCTGGAACACAGCTCTCCTGTCAGAATTATAAATCGCCAGCACCTATCGGAGGCGAGCAACGGTACTGCACCCATTTTTGACAGCTGTCTTCCAGCAAGCATCTTTAAAGTAGATTTTGGTTGATAGCACATGATTCTTTTTGATATGGTATTTGTGTTGATTCTTGCAGTAAATAATGTGGAACACCCAACAAAGAGGTTGGATTTTTTTAGGTGATTTGTGAGCCAGGATTTTAGCAATTTTGACACCAAATAAAAACGGATTTTTGAACAGCTCTGTATTCCTTTGCACTGATTTTGCTCTGTGTGCAGCCAAAGGATGGGGTCTGGCAATGGTTTCCTGTATTAACACTATCAGAGGCAAAAGTGGATGGTGGCCTATCTGTCAGGTTTTCACTGCACTTTTTCTGGTGATTTCTGGCGGGCAGCATGCTTTCCAGTGGCCATTCTGATGTTTCTGCTGCCAGCAATGCACAGTTCTGTTGTAGGGCGTGGATGAGTGGGTTAAAACATCCCACAACGCGGAAGCAGTGGCAAGATTTACTTTTGTCAACTAAGGTCACTCTAAAGTCATGGGACAAGGTTCTAAACGGGAAAAAGATCCCTAGAGACATAGGGCTGGAATGCAATCAGAAGCTTTTGGGAACTGGAGGCGGCGGGACTACGGACACTAAGCAACTATTCGACGAAGGCCAAGCCCACTCATTCATGAAATGCAAAAAGGAGTTCCACCTCTCGGAAACAGACAGATTCTCATATCTTCAGTTACGCCATTGGATCACACAACCAGCAATAAGGTGAAAGGCTACACGAACTCTGAGCCCACTCGAACCAACAGTCTCAGAGGGTCTGGGG
Source organism: Ambystoma mexicanum (assembly GCF_040938575.1). Classification (NCBI taxonomy): domain Eukaryota; kingdom Metazoa; phylum Chordata; class Amphibia; order Caudata; family Ambystomatidae; genus Ambystoma; species Ambystoma mexicanum. The sequence continues at coordinate 923,888,426 of NC_090926.1, read as the reverse complement.
ATGGGCAGGGTCTCTAAACTATACAAACTTCTGAGGGAAGATCTCCTGAACACCCGTCCGGACTTCATGAGCCGCTGGGAGGCGGACATGGGCCTGCATCTGGCAGATCAAGCATCGTTAGACATCTGAACGAGGGGACGCTCTTTCTTCAGATGCGTGACCAACAACGAGTGTGCCTTGAAACTCTAATTTCGCTGGTACTACCCACCAGTGTAGATACACCACTTCCAGGCCTCGGTTCCCCACTCTTGCTGGCGAAATTGTGGGGCATTGAGCTCTTACTACCACACGTGGTGGGACTGCCCCGTGATTCAGTCCTTTTGGGACACCATTGTGAGGACCATAAAAACTATCATGGCCATCAAACTCTGGATGTGTCCCAAGACATAGCTCCTGGGGACCCCATACGAGGAGGTATAATCTAAATCTGGGACACGGGCGAAATTACTGACGCATTTGCTATTTGGCAGCTTGCATCACAATTGCTCATCGCTGGAAGGCGATAGAGGGCCCAGACCTCGCTCTATGGTGGATTAAGGTATGGGACGTGCTGGTGGCAGAAAAGGTAACAGCAGCAAAGGAGGGAAAAGTCCACCAATTTCTGTCTACATGGGTGCCCGATCTGGACTATGACCTTAAATTCCCAACATTGACTTTTGAACCCCGCCTGGCAAAACTGTACCTGTATCCGGGTGAAACGAAGTAACATTGGAACACCTGGGAGGAGCGATCTATATGAGCTATGCAGGGTCTTGGGGGCAGAGGGATTGACTGTTTGCTGTGGTGTTTTGTCCACCCAAATAAATGTATCCAAGATGACTCATGTTGATCACTGTAACTGTCATGCAATGCACTGTTGGTGATGCCAATTGTAAATTATATGTAAAATAAAGAATGGTGTGGTTGGTTTTTTGATGTGTATGTTTGCAGATATATGAGCCTACTACAAGAACATATATAACACTTGTGAGCACATGACCAAATCATGCATGAATTTGGTGTATACTGTTTGACCTTAGGAAACTACAGTTTTGCATCTTTGGTGTTCACTGGTAAACAGGAGAAGATTCTATTTGCAAAGAGCTTACTTTAGAGCTGGGGAATGTGTGGAATAAAAGCTCTGCTACAGGTTTGAGTTAGGTTAAGGTGAAAGCTAGGATTACCTAGAAAGTAATATAGGTAAGAGATGGTTGCAACTATGCTTGTAGGAAAGTAAGCCATTTCCACTTCGAAAAAGACTTGCACACACAAACACACACACACGCAAGCGCACGCACTCCTGGGCCCTAGTTAAAGTTTACAGCAATTAAGTGCGCAGCAATCTGAGGCATGGCAGGATAGAAGGATCTGTATTCCACATGTGCGCCATAGGAGAAGAACGGTGGTGGCCATTTTGATAGCAGGAAACGCAATACATCCTGAATCCTTGCAGATGGCAGCCATGCAGCAGCCAAGGCATGGTCAGGTAATTAGTATTAACCGGCAAAGATTTAAGAGTTATCAGTCCTTCCAAATGCAACATCTTGATTGGTATTTCACCACTGATAATGGCTTGCACGCGACTAAGATTTCAATACCCATCAACTATTAAAATGCAATAATGTTCAGGCTATTTACAAAACACGTGTATTTATGGGAACCACTTACATAGAATTGATCTCAGTTGAGGCTATTTTCCTATATTTTTACATTCCTTAACAGGCATGGATTGTATTACACAGTGAGTGAATATGTTTGTTATTAGCTGGCATTTTCAAATGTTATACTATTCCGTGCACTTTGCGAAACAAGTTCCGGCGGCCTTCGTTTGAGTGGAGGGCCAGTGAAATGGAAAATACTGGCAGGCTTTGTTAGGAGCTACGCCACAACCCTCTCAAAGAAGCGTGTGTAGGGAATTCTGTCTTCAGAGACCAGGTACTTCCGGCAGCTGCAAGCTTTACTTCTCTGAATTGCTATCTGATAGCTTTCTAAGAACATATGTATTCATTTAAATCCTTCTGGGAGGAAAACAGGATGGATGAGCTGTTCTTTTCTTTATGCCAAGAGAAACTGAACAGTGAGCGTAGTGTGCATGGTGAATGGTCGCTGCGCTAAATGTGGATTTGCTAAGTTGCTCTGGGCCACTTTTTTTGAATGGTTGGATCACATTCAATTGAAAAGTGCCTTAATTTGATGTTTTTAATGTTGTGTTTAACCTGCAATATTTTTTCTAAAAAAAAAAATATTTCCGGACATTCGATTGCCTGCAATATATTGTGAAATAAACTGGAAACACATGCAGGGATGGCGCCAGGGCCTTTAATCTTTTCAAATGAAACGGGCCTTGAGCCTCAGAGGGGTGGGGAAGTGGGCAGCAACTGCCTGTCAGCAGTCTAACATCTTAATGTTTCAAAAATAGTCAGGCGAGGAGGTAATGATAGTAATAGGGTACGTCAGCAGCCCATTGTCATTGAATGAGCCAGCACCGCAGGTGCATTCAATGACAATGAGGCGCCTGTCACGCCTTCTGCCACCACGCCAGCTCGGGGGAGCCGTTGAAAGACTCCCCCGAGCTGGCGTGGTGGGGGGCTAATGGTGCCTTTTCTCAAAGGCACCCGCGGCGGAGAGGCGCATTTAGCCCGTCGCCGTGGGCGCCTTTTACAACAAAAGCCTTCATGCCGCGCCTTCTCCCGCTACGCCAGCTCGGGGAGCCCTTGAAAGACTCCCCCGAGCTGGCGTGGCCAAAAAATACATTTTTTTTTTTTCAACAAAAAAAATCGGTATTTGTTGCCAATAAATCGGTAGGCGGTAAGACTGCTTAAAATGCGGTATCCTATCGCCTAAATCGTATGGTCTAAGAGCCCTTCAGCCGTCACTTCCATTGAGGAAAACAGAAGTGTTATCACCTCATTGCCTTTTAACACAGGTTCCTCTACCTCAACCACTTAGAAGGATTCATAGCTATTCAGCTGGTATTCAGTGCTGGCTCGCCCGTGGGACAATTGGTGGCTATTAACCGTATCTTTATCTCCATTATAATGTATGCACCACTTAGGTACCTCAGACTGCTTTCCGCTCTAATCAAGGGGAGCCCAACCATCATGTTGAAATGGGCCCCTGCACTACTTCAGCCAGGCTTAACACATTGCTATGAATTGATATGGCAAGAATAATTTTTTAATTCAAACCATGACTTCCCACACCAATCTCTAATATCCCTATGGGTGGGGAATGGTTTTGTTTGGTCGTAGTGCCAGAATGCTCATTTCGTTAACTGATAGGAAAGTCATGTTGCCCTGAAAACAGATCGTAAACATCTTAAAGTGCATTTTGTGCAATATATATATATATTTTTTTTTACAGATTATCCTCGGAACAATCAATGGTTGTGTGAGCAAACGTTTACTGCTTGATAATGTCCTTCTAAAAGGTAAATAGCCAACAGTGATCCTAATGTTTGGTAGGGAAGGGTCCAGAGCAGTACATTAACATGGGTGATCCCAGATCTGCGTGTCTAAACAGCGTGCCCCAGGACACTGTCCAGCCGTGTGCTCACGGCTCCATTCATAAATCCGGGGTGCCCCCAGAAACTTGTGTGACCATGACACTGTCATCAGATGTGTGACTGCAGCATTGCTCTGGCTGGCCTGTGTGGCCACGAGGCCAGCCCCTACAACAAATATCAATCAACCAAAGCCATCCATTGTTAAAATGGGAAGTAGGAGGGTACTCCTGTCTACAATGTGCTGTCTAAACTATAGACACATAATCTAACTCTACCAACCACAAATATTGACTTTCACAGAACCTTTGAGTCAACCGTATTTAATAATGCCTAAAAGTCTGATCAAAATATAACTCTCCAATGTTTGTAGTCCCAAACGTACGACATACCATCAGTACCGTCATAAACAACACCAACACCATACTAATCCCAGTTTATCATTCAGCAGATATTTGGCTGGTTCTCTGGCAGATTGTTTAATCCCTGTTCGGGATATATGATTGAGACTTTCATACTTGTAAACCACGGAGTGCTTATGACACACTAGACTTGTGTCCGAAAGTCAGATTCTGCCTGACAATCGGAAGCACACTCTACACTCTGCTGCCATCGAGGACACAGCAATACCAATGGTAAAGTCCCACAAAGCCAGCCGACTGGGCCCCATAAAGATGCACAGGAGCCCACTCTCCTTGTAAAGATGGCTGCCGCCATCACTGCCCCGGAACCTACACACATCTCAATAGAAGCACACTGCCGCACTCCAGTACTCCAAGTTGCCCTGCCTCCTCGGATTGCCTGATTCGCCGGGTTCTCATCAACAACAGGATGCGGAAACATGTCCGCAGGATATGCTGGCTTCCAGCCAAGGCCTGCAAGCAAGGCCCAGGCCTGTCTGGGCCTGTCCGGGTCTGGACGCTCACACGCATAATACCGTTCCCCTTGTAAAAAGCACTTTAACCAAAATCTCTATGCCCTTAATTTGTGCCACATGCCCTAACGCCTACTCATCATGCCATTTTGATGATCTGCTAGCGAAGCTTATCCTTACTAAGAAGTAGGCGCCCGACTGCAACCGGATCATCTTACTAAAGATAAGTGCCCTACAACCTCTATCAGTTGTAATAAGCGCATTATGTACCTTTTCAGCTCCACTCCCATGCCATCCGACTTGTCTAGAAATCTCGTCAGGAGTGAACACGGAAGGAGGAGAGGGGTCTGGATAGGGGTCGGGAGAGGTAGAGGGGGAGGGAGAGGACAGGATGTCCTGAGTTTTAGTGGTGAGGTGAGAAGCCAGTGCTGCGCAGAGGGCCTGGGAGGGAACAGGAGAGGTGGCGACTGCAGCAGGATTGGCCAGCTCCTTGCAGATTTTGAAAAGTTTGGCCGTGTTGTTAGAGGTTGCAGAGACGTGGGCTTGGATGTTAGATCTCTTCTTGAACCGGACAGAGAGTCTGTATTGCCTTTGGAGCAGGCAGAAGGCCAGTTTGTCAGAGGATGAGCCTGATGCCCTCCACTTCCTCTCAGCCACCGTACAATTGTGTTTAAGGGTGGCGAGGTCGGAATCATACCAAGAGTTGCACTTGGAAGTGGGCTTCAAACGGATCCTCATGACAAGGGCAAGGTGCTTTCAGGTAGTTTCTATACACAATTTGGGTCTAGGTCCCAGACTCGCAAGACACCTGGTATACTCTCCTGCCAGGTTCTCTCTGTATTCCTGTAGTTCTTGTATTCGCACAGTTCCAATATGCTGAATAGTTTTTTTTATCAAAACAGTGGGTACCTAACCCACTTTCATCTACTTCTTTTGACAAATGTCCAGATATTTGGCATACTCCCCTGCCAGGTTCTCACTTTGGTGTATTGTTTTTATCAGAACAGTGGGTCTCAAACCCACTTTCATTCACTTTCTTTTTCAAATGTCCCTTCAACCCAACCTCCTTGCTCTGCCTCACTCAACTCATGTAACTGGCACTTTTCGGTACTTGATGGAGCTGCCGAAGCGCCACAATGACCCAGCCTCCCTTCTTAGGGCTCACTGGCTTTCTTTGGCATTCTCTGGACCTCTCGTTGAAAACAAATAGAGGCGCCCCAGCATCCCACCTCCACTTAATGGGTTTACCAGCTTCGTCTGGTAGCTTCCACGTGCTTTGCGGCTCCCACTTCGCTCTTGGGTGCTTCTCTGTGTTTGCGCAGCGTTGATACTGCTTCTTGTTTCCTGCAGTTGCCAGAAAGGGTCCCCTTCTCTTCCTGCTGCTATCCAAGCTCGAACCAGCTCCTGCAGCCCTTTGTCACTCGCCAACTCCCCCCTGGCCTATGGACCTCTCAGCTTGGCCTTCCCGCCAGTCATTAGCTGGTTGCATCTCCCTGTTAAATTCAGCTGTTCCATCTTTAAACCCCCACGTCAAGGAGCCAATTAGCTTCCTCCAAGCACTAGACTGCTCCTTCTGGTTCTGCTAAGTATTCAGCATTACTCGGCTTCTCTTCCTCATCTCAGTATTTATCATTCTGTTTGTTACAGAATATTGAGGGATACTGTCAGCAGGCAGGCTTTAAGGGTTGTTGAAGGGGATGATCACAATATGCCATCAAGGCATGAGTAATGGAAGGTATCACCTAAAAGGGTAAGGTGGATACCATGTCTCATCTGATGATGCCGGGTCCTCCCCCTGTGGGTCGCCTCCCCTCATGTGATCCTCCCTCAAATATCCACCTGTGAAGGATTCCAATCGGGCGTCACACACCGGACCAGGACCTTCGCCCTTAGCCTAGATGTAGTGCACGATTAGCATGCTTTAACTTTTCTATGAATTCAAATTGAGCCGATACCCCACCCATCTCACACCCCCTTTTACAAATACCCTGGGTCACAATGGACCATGAACCAGGCCGGTGGTTGGTAACAATATTTATTTATTTTAATTTCAAAGAAAATCACACAATTTGTATAATGGGCAGCAATCACCAATGGGGTGATAAATACACTGTCAGAGGCACTACTGTTTGAGGAGCCCTCATGATCTTCTAGGCGCTCCCTGATTCTCTGAGCTTGTCAGGGGCTTGCAGAATGCTGAATCCTAGCTTCTTCTCCCCTGTGGCACATAGGAGAGTAGTCTTCTGACTCCTCCCTGCTTCCAGGGCTGCAGAGTATCCCCCCCACTGCCCTGATTGGGTGGAGGACTTCAGGATGCTCTTTTGGGGCCTCTTTTCCTGTTGCTCTTGTGCAAATCTAACCAACTGGTCCCTTTGGAGATAGTGATTCTGCAGATCGAATTCCCTGACTTTCTCCTCATAGGAGGTTTCCGAGTCAGAGGCATTATATTATGTTATATTTTTATATCTATCCAGGGATGCCCTCCTATCAATTTCTGGGAGGCGCTGACCTATCAGCTCCATCATGCTAGGCCTATTTAATTCTGATGGCCTCATGGTTTCTGGCTCATGTGAACCGGTAGCCATGAAGTCAGCAGTGCGCAAAGTATTAAATGGGTTTGAGTTCTCAGCCCCTATCTCTTTATAATAGGCAAAGATCTGAGCCTTTGGCTTGGTTATCAGGGCTTTACTGGCCTCTATGATACGCTCTTGAGCTGCCACTTGCTTGTGGAGCCCATCTTTCTCCTCACAGAGGGCCTCATTATCTCTTTGTGCTGCCTGTATAGTTTGGGAACACTGTGCCAATTTTTGTTGCAGGAGACTCAACTCATGAGTTTGTGCATTTTTAATTTGCGTGTTCTCTTCCAGAGCACCTTCTACCCGTCTGGTGTGCTGAAGTAACTTTCCTTATTCTGTTTTGAGTTCTTTTAGTTTCTGGAGGCCCAATTCACTTTCCTGTAACTCTGTTTTTAAATTACTTCCTTCCTGACATAGGGCATCTTTCTCCTGATTTAGGATGCCCCTCTGTTCAGCCACGTCACCCCTTTGTTGCTTGATGGTATTTAATTTCTGGCGTTCTTGATCAAATTCTGCTTGGGAGTGAAGTTCTTTAATAATGAATTTGTTATTCTCCTCTTCCAACCTTTTGAACTGATCTTGCAGCATGGTTATTTGTCCTGAGCAGGCCCTGTTATATGTTAATTGTTGAGTTAGCTTGTGTTGACTCGCTTCCAGAGAGTCAACCTTTTCCTGACACTCTACTTTTAATGCCTCTAATGGGCCTCTTGGTCTACATTATTCTGTTGTTAGAGAGCAAAGTCCTCTTTTCATTTTTTTATGTAATTTCCAGATTCTGCCTCAGAATCTTGGCTCTTATCTAATTTTTGTACTGCTAATTTTAGTTGTCTGGATTTGAGCTGAAAGGTCGGATTGATTTTGCGGAAGAGTTCTATTTTCCTCATGCTTTTCCCTCATCACTCCCAAATGGAGATACATGTAGGCTGCGATTCGGACAATTTTAATCTGCTCCTCTTTAATTTTCGGAGTCATGTATAACTTGTTCAAAGTTTGATGTAATAGGCCACCGTCCTGCCACGTGTCCATGTCTATGGCGGTGACCTGTTGCGTCATTTCTTCTAGCCATACTTTTTCATCTTGTTCTGGCCATTCCCCCCTGACAAATAATTTGTGCAGAAGGTGTTCCCTAGCTATGTTGATCTCTGCTGTGGCCATTTTGGAAAGTGTTCTTTCTTTATTCATTTATTTATGGAAGGGTATTCTGTATCTAATTGCTTTTTGTCTATTTTTGGGGTTGATTTAGCTTTAATTTTATACACAGGCCTGGTACTTAGGACTTTTGTTTTGGGGAGGCGCTTCTACAGCGTAGCAAAGTGTTCCACCCACACAAAGTATCATTACCGTGCAGGTTAGTCTGCTGTGTTAGGCTGTCACGGGTGAATAAACAAACTCAATCCCTGGCTACGAGCCCCCACTTTGTGAAGGATTCCAATCGGGCGTCACACACCCGACCAGGACCTTCGCACTTAGCCTTAGATGTAGGGCATGATTAGAAAGTTTTTACTTTATTTTCTATTAATTCAAATTGAGCCGATACCTAACCCATCTCACACCCCCTTTTACAAATACCTTGGGTCACAATGGACCATGAACCAGGCCAATGGGTGGTAACACAATATTTATTGATTTTTATTTCAAAGAAAATCACACAATTAATATTTTGGGCAGCAATCACCAATGGGGTGATAATCACAATGAAAACTACTGAAATACACTTGGTTAACCTTCTACAAGAAAATATCCAAAGCACACATGAATAGGAGTACTTTTTCAATTGGGATAGATAACACCAGAGTTAAGGTTCTCCCTGCAATGTTCCCTCAACCCACAATGAATGGAATTCTGAGTGGATAGAAAGAAGCAGCAAGGAGTCAGGGATCTTATGCTGCAAACAGAATCAAAATCCGACTTTGCAATGGCCTAAAATGACACTCGGATTTAAACAAATAGTTAATTATATGTGTAATTAAATAATGATGTATATATGTTTTATCACAGTGTCGGGGATGTTATATCACTAGCAACTGTAAGGTAAGTTATCACAACAGGCATACAGTTCAAAAAGCAGCTTGAAATGAAAACACAGTGCAGTCAAATCACACATGGAAAAGTTGAATTTGTAAACATTTGCAGTTTTAAATGTCAAAACATTGTTTTAAAAAAAACAGGTGAAAAACACTTATTCGAAATGCGGTTTTTGGGCTGGGGGATAGATGCACATCACAGGGACAATATAAAAGTGAAAGAGTGGCCAGAGCTGAAGAATTGAATGAGATTTTCAGGGTGGAATGAGGTTCGATTTTAGGAAAATAAAGCAGTTAAAAGAGAAAATCAGTTTGGAAAGAAAGGAAAAGTTTCACTTACAAGAGATTTAATGGTTAGAAAAGAGGAACGCCACCCGTGAATAAAAAAGTTATGTTGCAGTTGTAACCCTTCACGCAGTGTACCCCTTTTCTTTATGGAAAAATGAATTTATTTAATCAAAATATTGCTAAGGAGTTACAAGATGGGGGGAATGAAAGAATGGCGCTAACACTAGTAAATCAAGGACAAGAGGCACAGAGAATTAGAACAGTTTAGACAAGTGATCAGAGTATGGATAGGATTACTTAGAAAATAGGGCAAAGACAAAGGAGTCAAGATGGGGTATGCTATGTGTTGCTATGGGCTGGGGAAATCCTTACAATCAGCACTTAAGTTTGGGATTTTGGGACAGTCAACCAGGTTCTGGTCACCACACCATGGGCTCTCCTGGCAAAAGACAGCTGGGACTGGTCACGGCACAGCGATGCCTCAGCTGGATGGAGGGGGTAGCAGGGCAAGCAGGCGACACTGGAGAATCCCAAAGCAGGCTCAGCCACCTTTCCCCTTTCTCCCTGAAGTTAGTGGGATTTTGTTATGGTGTTTTAGTGCTGAAGGGTGGTTCTGCCTGGATAGGAAGGCCTGGATCAACTATCCCTTTTCTGGCAGTGGGTCTGGAATCTTGCAGAGTGAAGGTGGAATATCTGGCTACGCAGGTGCTGGAAAATTCAGAAGAGAGTTTGTAGAGTTCTGTCAGCCACCCTTATTTATAAGGCATGGTGACATCATAGAATTATATGGTGGGGCAGGCTTAGCTGGGCCCGCCTCTAAACAACTGGATTGATCAGGGGTGATTATTACCACCTTGCTGTCAGCTGGTTGGATTTTTAGAGACATGACATCAGCTTTATGATTTGGGTTTACTATGTCCAGAAACCCCCCACAGTTAATTTTGCCACAACCCAGTTTTGACATGAATGGCACATTTTTACAGTTGTGGCATCTTAACAAATTACATAGGCGATTACATATTTCACCCAGAGCATGACAGTCCAACTCTCTAGTTTGTAAGACTTTGTTTTGTCCATCTAATACAGTTTCTTCATTTTCAGTGAGAAATATTTGACCTAAAATTCTATAACGTTATACATGTGTATAGATTATCATAAGGCATGTAAGTATTGAATTTCAATGTGGCATCATGTACACTTTCCTCAGACTAAGCTTTTCTCTGCCATTTCTGTTCCCAAAAAGGCAGTGAAGGCTACCAGGTTTTGTTTAAAAGCCACGAAAATCACATTTAAACTGTACGACTGTTACATTTCTGCAAGTCCTGTTGCAAAGATATAAGTCTTAAAAGTTTATTAATAAAATAGTCTGTTGAAACAGATGGTCAGCATTGTTCACCAAATATGGGCATAGTTTACAAGGCTGCTCTTCAGTTGGTTTTGAAACTCCCAGTACAAGTTGCAGGGATGTGTGATTTCCTACTTCACATGTCCATGTCCCAGGATTTCTATTGTAAGAGGCCTCAGCTGTCATGACCCTTACCCCTGGCCTTAATAGACAAGCCATCTGGGCTGCGCCACGACCTTCCATCATGGCCTTAAGGGCCTCACCATCTCGCCCAAAACTCTCTGACAAAGAAAATACGAACAAAGTGTCGGAAAACTACCAAGCCCGGAAAATGTAGGGGTCCATTTGTCGAGCGAAGAAGGGGAACTACAAACCTCCCATTTGGTATTGCCTGTTATCCTAATCAACCACTAGCAACCGTCTAGGATGCATACCATAGAAGCATACATCGATTGGGAATTAAATGGACCAGGATCTCGCAGCAAAGATGGGGCTCTCTCTATGCCCTAAGTCGACCACTGAAACAGTCACCACCGTTGATGGTACGGAAATAGCTTCTGGTCCAGTATCCCAATGCACAACAGTCTTAACCCTTCTGTGTCAGGACGGTCACCGGGAATCTATTGCTTTCGACCTCATCAAGGTGCCCCAGTGTCGGTTGATCCTAGGGATGCCGTGGTTGGTAGCTCACAATCCGCATGTAGATTGGCGTGCAAGGGAGTTGGTCTTTTTCGAAGGCTGTACTCGCACCTGTTACTACAAAGGAAAGAAGTCAACAAATACAAGCCCATCTGTCCATGGAACAGGGACATTAACTCTGGGTGTGACCGGTACCCTACCAAGTGAATACCAGGACTTTCAAGATGTGTTTCAGAAGGAACAAGCTAATACGTTGCCACTGCACAGGCCATATGATTGCCAGATCGACCTGGTACCTGGTGCACAAATCCCTTGTGGTCGAATCTATGCACTTACAGAACCAGAGAACCAACATTTGAAGTCCTACTTAGATCAATAACTGGCTAATGGTTTCATCCGCCCTTCGAAGTCACCAGCAGGATCTCCCCTATTCTTCGTGCCAAAGAAGGAACGAGATTTGAGGACTAGCATTGACTATTACACATTGGACCAAATCACCATTAAAAACCACTTATTCCGGAACTGTTAGATCAAGTCAAAGACGCCCAAATCTAAACTAAATTGGACCTTAGAGGAGTGTACCATCTCGTTCGGGTAAAAAAGGGGGATGAATGGAAGACCACTTTTCGTACTAAATATGGCCTATACGAATACCAGGTAATGCCATTTGGACTTTGCAATGCTCCTGCTGCATTTCAGTATTTCATGAACGATCTCTTGAGAGAACTGATTGACGTCTGTGCCCTAGTCTATATTGACAATATTCTCGTATACTCGGCTTCAAAACAGGACCACGTCAAGCATGTCCGTTCCGTTCTTACGAAACTCTGCCAACATCACCTCTATGCCAAACTCGAGAAATGCTCATTTCACGGAACTGAGGTAGAGTTCCTCGGCTTTGTCCTCACAACAAAAGGAAACCAAATGGATGTGCACAAGGTCGATGCCATTCTAAACTGGCCAGCCCCAAGTTCGTTCAAAGGAATCCAGAGCATGTTGGGTTTTGCAAATTTCTACCACCGTTTTATCCCGGGATTTTCTTAAATAGTGCATCCAATCACATCACTATTAAGGAAAAGCAACAAAAAATTCCAATGGGCGGAAGAAGCAGAAAAGGCCTTCCAAGAACTTAAGGTGAGCTTTACTTCTGTCCCAATCAGACAACATCCTCACCCAGATGTGGTGGTAACAGACGCCTCAAGCATGGCAATGGGTGCTGTCCTCTCGCAAAGGGACCCAAAAACCGGTCAGTTGCATCCTGTAGCCTTCTGGTCACGTAAATTCTCACCGCCTGAACTCAATTACGCTATCACGGATAAAGAACTCCTAGCCATCAAATCCGCCTTTAAGGCCTGGCGACACTATCTCCTAGGTGCCAGGCATACTATCACTGTGATAACTGACCATCGAAAAATCAACAATATCTCAAAATAGCGAAGGCTCAATCCTCACGACAGCTACGCTGGGCCCTTTCCTTTGCGGAGTATGATTACGTGATCACGTTTTGACCCGGGGTCAAAAACGGAAAAGCCGATGCCCTTTCCCGTATGGGTACAGATGAACAGGTGTACACGACCCCCGATCCGGTGGCATCATCCCAAGTGACACGCTCCTGGGCATCACAACAACAATGACTCAGAATGAACTACAACGACGCTTGATGAATCCTGAGCTGTTACAAGAATGGAATACACAGGGAGAACATTATACAATCAAGGACCAACTACCATATTTCAGGAACCATTTATTCTTGCCCAAAAAAGAACTACAGGAACAGGTAATCTCAGGGTATCATGACTTTTTAATTGAGGGTCACCCTGGGATTGCTAAGACTCTAGTCAAGGTAAAATGAAGCTACTGGTGGCCCACGTGGCGTAAGGACATCATTCAATTCATCCTAGCCTGCGGCGTATGTGCGCAAAATAAGTCATCAAAACAAAAACCAGCTGGACTCCTTAGATCATTGTAAATTCCACTGGTGCCCTGGCATACATTATCTCTTGACTTTATCACCGATTTACCGCCCAGTCAAGGATACAATACCATTCTAGTGGTCGGAGATTTATTTTCTAAAATGGCACACTTCCTGCCGTTTAAAGGTCTCCCAAATGCATCTAGCCTGGCAAAGGTATTCCTCAAACATATCGTACGACTTCATGGGTTTCCTTCGGTACTAATCCCAGACCAAGGTACCCAATTCGTATCCAACTTCTGGAGAAAATGCTGTTCCATGGCTCAAATTGATATCCGACTATCCACTAGCCACCACCCCCAAACGGATGGCCAAACACAAAGAACGAACCAAACATTCGAACAGTACCTACGCTGTATGCTACATCAAGTGTATGGAAGTTGGAAAGACTTGCTGTGGATAGCTGAATACACCTATAATAATTCCTTGCACAGCAGTACGGGACAGACTCCTTTTTACACAATATACGGCAGACAACCACGCACCTCCGAACTGACGTACCCACTACTCTGGAAATGCTAGCCAGTAAAACTTTGCACACCATAATTTCTCAGACCTTCACAAAAGCAGTTCAACATTTACACCAGGCTAAAGACCGCCAAAACAAATACGCTGACCAGCATCGTGAAAGGGCTCCTAACTACCAGGTTGGAGACGAAGTTTGGTTGGCATCAAAACATGTGCCTATAAAAGGAACCCGGACATTTTGCCAACGATATTTAGGTCCTTTCGCCATCGAATCTATTATAAACCCAGTAGCAGTTAAACTGGCCTTGCCTTCCAACATGCACATTCACCCTGTGTTCCATGTGTCTCTTTTGAAACCTGTCCAACCTGGAACTCGAGTTACTATACCACCCGAACCAGAAATGGTCAATGGAGAACCAGAATTCGAGGTCAAGAACATTCTGGACTCAAAGTATGTCAGATTGAAACTATATTATCTAGTGGACTGGAAGGGGTATGGTCCACAGGACAGGACATGGAAACCCTGCGATTATGTCCATGCACCACGTTTTGATACGTTTCCTTCACGATCATCCCACAAAGCCAGAACCAGACAGAAGAACTACTCTGAGAGGGGCCTTGCAGGGGAGTGCTGTCATGACCCCTGCCCCTGTCCTTAATAGACAAGCCATCTGGGCTGTGCCACAATGTTCCATCATGGCCTTAAGGGCCTCACCATCTTGCCCAAAACTCTCTTGGAGTCAGTCCTGGCGCCTTTGGTGCCAGGCTCATATGTGAAGCAAAGAGAACTTGGGAACTGGGGCTTGCAATAGCCTTTGCACAACATGGATGCCCCACATAGCACAGTCCAAGAACCAAGTTATGCGGTCTAGTGTTTTAGGTGTGGTCAGGCCTAGGGATACCTGGGATACCTGGGGGCTATATAAGCCACGCCCAGGCTGAGGAACACGCTTCGTGTTACTCTGCTCTTGGCAGCGTGACGCTCACCACGTTCTGTTCGGATCCTCATCGGATCCTCATCTGCATTCTGGAGCCGGTTACCTGCAAGAACAAGAACACTGTTAGTATACACTTACCTGTGAGTGAATCCTGCTCCTGTCCTCCGCTCGTGCGTCTTGAGTATTCAGCATCTCGGCGACATTCCCTCGGTCTTTAAAGCCACAACCTGAGAAGAAAGAGAACGAAAAGAGCATTAGTAAGCATTTATTCTCCCAATATTGAAAATAACCAAATAATCACACAGTTACCTGGGTTTGACTCCACCCCGACCCATAATTACGACCTGCAGGAGAGAAGAAACAACGATTAGCACACAAGAGATCAAGAAGGCGGCACGTGTTACGCTTTACTCACAACTCTCCATCTTCTCAGCAGCATCCATTCTAGGAGATCGCAGCGGCCTGCAAGGGAGAGAGAACAAACGTTCAGCATAAGAAAAGGCACATAGCGCCGCGCATCGCGCTTTCACTTACCATCTCGTGCACAGCCCCAAGCAGCACGGCACCACCAGAACTCTTCTTGCACCTACGGAAGAAGGAAAGACATTAATGGGGGCAATTGCAAAGTAAAGGACAAAACTGCCAAACCAGCAGTCTTACCTGGATGAACTGGAGTCGCAGCAGGTCTGGACTCTGAGGGCCCGCACCAGTGAAGCAACTAGGTTGAGGTGCGCCCATCCGACAATGCGCCCCTACACAGAGAAGCAGGACGGGGAGCGCGCCATACAATAAAGCAAGGTGAGGAGAGCACTAGGGGGGAAGTTGGGTCCACAAGGGAGGTGGGATCCAAGCAGGAAGAGACAATAAGACTAAACCCAAATTCCTGTGTTTTCAGACCCGGTCCATGGTCGAACAAGAGTCCAAGAGAGGGAGTTCGAGGTCAGAAGTGGACCAGCCAGACTGAGTGGCGTCCCCGTGGATATCAGGGGAGCATTATACAGCCCAGACAAAAGTCTGATGAGTGTGTGATCTTTCTTTGTCTTGGTCATTCAAAATTTTCAAACCTAGTAATTATCATACGTGTCCTAGATCTCCCCTGTGGCTCTGTGGCTTCTTCTTTCGGGGTTAGGCCACTCCTGTTGTAAGCCAACTGTCCCTTGCCCATGGCAGAAAAACTTGTTTGGTTAGTTTTCAGAAGGCAGCCCATGTCCTTACTTAGTTATTTATTTATTTAATTTCCCTGAATCAGAAAGCCAGGCTGCTGAAATCAAACATTATGTTATAGTTCTACCCAAACCCCCTTACATTTCTAGGGACGGAAATGTTTTTATTCAACATTTGTACTTTTAAAGCAGGCATTTTTTTTATTTGTAAACGCACATTTGACATGTGGTGAATGCTGCTGGATGTCCCTTTCGAATTTGGTTTTTCTCTCCCATCTGGATTCCAAACACTGTTTGTAGCCCCAGTCTGTTTCTCTTATACAACACGCTCTATAAGGCAAAGGGTCCCTTGAAATTGACATATGCAGAGAGCTATGATTTCTTTTGCAGGGTTTATTTTTTGACTCTTTGTAGCAAGTCAAGCATTTTCCCGTATGGCTCAAGTGGAGTTTCTGTTGATTTCCCAGATTTGGCTGACCCAGTCTGTCATGCAGGGATCATGCTTGCTTCTGCTAAAGCACAATGTGAATATGGATGGGCATGGCCGGTCTTACTGATAAAATAGTGTGATAATGAACAGATGAAAAGAGCATCAGAGCAGCACCATTTTAAATGTACAATATTTCCCTTTTTTAATGGGAACATTTTACAAGCATCAGCACAGCGTGGCTTTTCAATTTGCTTCTTTTGGTGCACACACAAACACATACTGGTGGCCTTTCTCAGTGTGCTCCCTGTTACATGAGTTCGTCCTGCTCCCCCCGATACTAGTGCTGATCCAGCTTCCTCACACCGTCTCAGGCATTCCAGGCACTTGGCACTAAGACACAAATAAACAAAGCCAGAAGTGGGGTGTAAAAGCGCTGTAATGCTAACACACACACCAGGCTCTGGAGGGCTGCATTCGACTCTGCCCCCTGCCAAGCCTGGCTCATCCTTATGTACAAATCGCAAGAACAGAGAGAGAGAAAACATATTTCATAACTTCCGGTTGTCTTTGCAAGGCAGTCTCTTGTCGACCTTGGAACTTCAGCCAGCAGCTTCAGAACTGTGTACGTTCTCGAAGAGGGAGGGCTATGGATGCCCATCTCTGAGGCCTGGACGGCATTCCACAGCTCGGCTGGTTGTGCTCTGGTTGTGCTCTGTGACATCTGCTTTCATGGCTGTTAGATGTTTAGGCCAGTCCTTATGCCACATCATTAGTCCAGTCTTCCTGCTTCAGATGTGATGTATCTCAAACCAAAAGAAAGTGCAGAATCAGAAATCTACCAGGTAACACTCCCTGTCCCAACTGGCCCAATATGTGCTTGGCAAGATGGTGCACCCATCTTTTTGTAGCTGCAAAACACAGTTTTGATGCGAGGCAATAGTGGTCAAAGGAGCCAGCGGAGCCATTTTGCTGGTTCTGCTGAAGTGCAGCTTGGTGATGTGGGGAGTGGGTAAAAGTATCCCACATACCGCCAGGATCAAGATCAGGTAGCGGCTGCTGTCCCCTGGCCACACGAGGAGAGGCTACCTCTGGGAAAGGAGTGATGACATCATCAGATTCATCAAAGTGCCCTATTAGATACTCTGGCTGTTTCAGGAGGACATTGAGCATCTTCATTGTTTTAGGTATTATTCAAAATATCTGTTTTGGCTTATTTTGCATTGTATTTTCTTTTTTTGAATTGCATAATTTTGAAGATGAAACATTCTTGGTGTTTATTTGTATTTTATAACTGATTAAGTGTTTCTTATGAATTCTACTTGCACATTGACATATTTTTATAATCACGTGAAAGGTTTTATAAACCATAACAAGTTAATAATAAGCAAATAAAAAAAAGAAACAATGTTTCTATCCAGCGACTTCCTGAATTCTGAGAGTTCAGCACAGGAAGCAGAGTTTCAGCAGCATTGTTCCCCTGCATGTGATTCACACACTCAGAGATGTAATGTTACTATTCCCTTTTGCTCACTACAGGACAATAGAAGCAAAGAGCCCACAAAGCTTCTCCAGTTAGTTTCCAGCATTTAACATACGTGCTGGAAACCCAGTACATAGCTCAGTAGAGGCAGCATCAGATTAATCACTGTCTGATTTAGTAAACCTATAGTGTATCATTACCCCAAGGAGGTCTCAGAGCACATTTGAAATGTGATTATTTACAGCTTTTCTTACATACAATGTTCTCATGGGGTAGAATCGGAGGCTTCCGCAAACGCCAGGCTCTTTGCTTTTCCCTAGCGGTCCAACTGTGATCCTTTGCCCTCTCTTTATTTCTGAATCGCACTTTTCCTTGGTACCTTTTAACTTCAGGTGTTTCTTGTGCACACTTGCATTGTTTTTTATTTCTTTCACTTTTTTGTGCCCCTTGCACGGTTCCTTTCCACTCTATATTTCTTCTGTGCCCCTTGCACGGTTCCTTTCCACTCTATATTTCTTCTGTGCCTCTTGCACATTCCTGCTTTATTGTGCTTCTTGCACCCTTCTGTTTAACTCACTTCTGTCTTTGGTTGTGCACACTTTCACTTCTTTTCCCTCGCCGTGCGTCCTTGCACCTTTAAACTGTCACTTTCCTTCTCTATGCCTACTTGCAGCTATTCCTTATTTTCCTTTCGGGCAGCTTGCCCTCTCTTAACTTTATCATGCGCCCTCGCATTTTCCTCTTACCTTGCCTCTGTCGGCTTTAACTTCACTTTCAGCCACTTTCCCTTACTTTCAAATATATTTGCTTTCTGTCTTTTATTTCTGCACCGCTTGTGCGCACCGTTACCTGCTTTCCGCTTCGTGCCATTTGACCAATTTGGCTTTTTCCTCCCTTTCCCGCTCTAGCCACCCGCACGCTCCCGGGTTTCTCTCTCTTTCATTCGAAACTCACCGGGTAGCGTAGCGCTGGAAAACTGTGTCTCTGGGATGCTTTGGGTCGAGGTCAGGGTCTCACCACCTGCCTCTCAGATGCCCTTGGGCCCGGCACAGAGACCAAGGGAACTAGCAATTGCACAGCTCTGCCAGCAGGGTCCCAGCTGCCTTGCTCTGGCTCTCAGGAGATACAGCTCCCCAGCCATGCTTGCAGCTCTCCTCACACACCAGATCAGAGTTACAGCATGCCACTCTCCTCCGGATCCTCCTTCCTGCAGCTCCCAGCTTTGTGGCTTCTTTGGCCCAAAATGCTTCTCCAGCTCCCTCAGTCAAGAGGAGTCAGGTGTAAATGGTCACTAATAAATACCTGACCCTGCCTGACTCTATTAGTGGGGCAGCTCAAGTTCTTTCTAGGGTGGGTTGCCCTTCCTTTCCCCAGGTTATTCATATGGGTAATCTTTACAGATCGTAGTTGCCTCTTCCTTGTCTCAGTGTTTGTTAGAAATGGGGAGGGGGACATAGGGTGAGATGGGAATTGCCATTTATAGGCTGTCTCATTATAAGGTGATTGGTAAAGAAAAGGGGGAGACCCCCTGGTTCTAGTTTGGTAGACAAAAGGTGATTCTCTTTGTATTCCCTTTCCTACCCACCCAGCCATGCAACCCTGGGCTCGAATAACCCTTCACAGAACAAAGAAGCGTTGGAATTGAGATGAAGTCTTTGTCTTATTTTGCTTTCCCCGGGGTTGATTTGGGATAATCGGTTTGCCTCTCTGTAGGGTTAGGGGTAATGGGACCTGCATAACCCATCAAGGCTTCTGGGATCCCCTCACTTATCGTCCCATTAGAATGCTGCGTCTCTCCTAGGGTATTTTTCCTGAGGGCAACCCCGCCTCCCCTACCCAGGAGTTCCTCCCTCTCTTGTCCACCCCCAGTGTTATGATCCACAAGCGATGGCCCTCCCCAGGCCAACTGAATAGAGGCTTCTCTGGGTCTACATTGGAGAATATCCCAAGGTTTCTCACATTATGTTGGACCTCTCCACTGTGTTTGATACGGTGGATCACAATATACTACTCTCTCATTTAAAATCAGTTGGGGGAGTTTCATACAAGGCTTTGTCATGGTTTAACTCATTCTTGTCTAATCCGTCCCAACAAGTCAAGTGCGATGAGTATATCTCAGATTCTTTAGCATTGAGTTGTGGGGTCCCTCTCAAAGCTCCAAAAGACTTGCGCCTTTCGGCGCTCACGTTGTTTATTCACCCTGAGACTTTACCTACTTGATGGCACTTCTACTTACCCGGAAACTGTGAGTCACAGCCGACCTGGGCCACAGCAACCCAGTGTAGTAACTGGATCCAGTGTTGGTGCTGCTGACAGTGATTCAGCTGTATATGAAGGGGAGCTTGCGCTTTTGCCATCCAGCAGTCTAGGGAAGAAGGAAAGGGAGGTTGGGAGAAGGGACAAATATCAGGCATACTCTAAGAGGTGTTAATTTATTGTCCCTAGGTTACACTAGAAACCTGTTACGTATCCAAGTCAGTGACCATCTTACCACATCAACCAGGGTGAACTCCAATCCCAAAACCCTCCTGCCTACACCGTGTGCCGGGCCAAGGAGCCACTCGGTGAACTCAGTGGGGACGGAGTGTTTTGGGTCACTCATCACATCTTCCCACGGGAGGGGATTTGGACACACACCAGTCAATCACCGAAGACAGGCGCCCCCGCAAGGACATCTAAAGGTAAACGTTACAGAACGCTATGCCCACGTTAAGTCCTGCTTGGGCGTCATGTCAGAGGTAGATCAGTTAGCCGCCCTGTTAGGGGAATTAAGGTTGGAGGTGCATGCCGCCCGCTCTGAGACCAATGCAATGAGGAAAGAGCTAGTAGTGAACCGGAAAGAACAGAAGAACTTGCAAAATGCTTAAATCAAACCCAAGCTGGACAAGTCACATTACCAGGCCCATCCAATGGTGCTGCGCACCAGCACACATATAAGTCACCACTCCTGTTTC
This sequence comes from Ambystoma mexicanum, assembly GCF_040938575.1. Taxonomy (NCBI): domain Eukaryota; kingdom Metazoa; phylum Chordata; class Amphibia; order Caudata; family Ambystomatidae; genus Ambystoma; species Ambystoma mexicanum. The sequence continues at coordinate 923,867,794 of NC_090926.1, read as the reverse complement.
TGTCCTGCTTGCTCCACCAGTACGTTTCGTGGGAGATCCACAAAAATATGTGATATTTATGAATCAATGTCGGCTCCACTATTTGTGTCAAGGTTGCTTTTGTTTTGTCGTATCTTTGGGGACATGCAGCCAGCTGCTCGGTGCCGTTGGTGAACTGAGACGATCCCATCTTGCACAATTTCCAGGGCTTTCAGCAGGAATTGGACAAGCTCATCACGCGAAGGACACCAGGGCCTGCCCTGAATGGGGAATTGTTATCTTTGAGGCAGGGTACACAGGATCTCCTAGTATATATCACCACCTTTAACCGATTGGTAGCTGAAACCAACTGGCCGGAAGACGAAAGGATTACCTTGTATTATCGTGGTCGTCGCTGCAAACGTAGACGTTTTGGTGCTGGTGGTCAATCCCCTGGAACGATGCTCTGATTACATCGATCTTGTGGTGCAACTTGATCAGCTGCTGGAGAGGACGGACCGGTCACGTTCTGAGGGACATCCATTATATGTACTTCTAAGAGAAACCACGTCAGGCACCATTGAGAATCCACCTTAAACAATGCAAATGGGCAGCGTTAGAAGCCCACTAACCAAAGAAGAAAGGGCGAGATGGAGGCGCCAGCAACTTTGTCTATATTGCGGAAGGTGCGACACTTCTTGAGGGATTGCCCGAGTAAGCTACCCCGAAAACCAATAGAGGCAACTACCGGCATCAAACCAGAAGAAGCCTCGTCTAAACCTTCGGAAAACTTCACGGCTTGACAAGTGTAGAGATCGGCTTGTCGAGGAAAGAGAAGACATCAACGATCTTGCATCTCACAGCACCAGTAATACTACTCTGTCTTGAACAACCACAGAGGATGCACGCCCTCTAGGCATACGCGGACTGTGGAGCGGTCGGGAATTACATGGACTTCACCCTGACTCAACAGATAGGCGTTCAATGCAACAGAGTGTCATTCGCCGTCCTGTTTGGCGTTTGTATCCGCGTTGGCGGTTACGCGCTGGAAGGGCGTGCGGAGGTTCCACTACGTGATTTCCCTGTTACTCACCCTACGGTCTAGTGGTTTTCCAACATGGCGTCGCTGGTAGTATTTCTTTCCTCCTCTCCCAGCGATCGCGGCGTTGCAACCCCCTTCACTGCGCTAGCTCGCTGCTTTGGGTTTACACGCTAGTTTTCCAGCCTTGACCTCCTTGGTCACTTTCTGTACTTTCGGTCCGCCCTCTCCGGACTATCTCTCTCTCTCTTCCTTCCCTCAGCTCTACGGTGCGCTGTTCTCCACGCCCGCCTCCTCTGCCTTACCTTTCGGCTGCACTGTCATTCAGCCGCCCTGGTGCCTGTTGCTCCGGAGTTGTTTTCTCTGCTGGTCCCCTTTCCGGCCGCTATCTTTCTCTCCGGAACCTTCTTTGCTTCGGATGTCCGGCTTTGCCTGCTCCCATCAGCTAACTGCCTCAAGAACTCCACTACAACTGCTTGCTCCAGATCCTCTCAAACCGCTGCACTCCTCGGAGGGTTTTTTCCGCCTGAACAGGCTTTTCCCCTTCGTACTGTCTCGCCTCGGGAAGGGGGCCCCAGGTTTGCTATACTTTAGCACTCACTGTGGCTTCCTCTCGAGACAGATACTTTCAACACAAAAAGGAGAAGGACTATCTCTCTCACAGGCAACTGCAACCGGAGGACTTTGAATCAGGTGAGGAGAGTGGGGAGGAACGGGAGTCAGCGGAATCGGCCAAACCGGACAGATTGCAACGCCTAAAGATGTCGGCAGAAGAGCAGATACAAGAATTATGGAAGGCCATTCAGGGAATCTCCCAAGAGTTACAAACTGTTAAGGCAGAGAATGTGGTCTTGAAACAAATGATTACTGCCCGCGAACCACAATCCCCAGAACTTCCTGTCATGACTCTTTCGGCAGGGAAGTTCGATGGAACTCCTAAAAAGGTCAAAGAGTTTTTGGAGGCCTGCTTAGTATATTTTACTTTCAGGCCTCGGCTGTTTGCCACCGACCAGACAAAGATCGGGTTCATGGTTTCGAACATGACCGGCAATGCCCTGGCATGGGTCACTCCGCTGGTTACCGGGGCTAATCCCATCTTACACGATTTTGCTGGTTTTCAGACCCTGTTGAAGCAGACCTTTGAGAGACCCGAACTGACTTTCACCGCCTGCGAGGACCTGTTGGATATCCGACAAGGGTCATCGGATGTTCTATCGTACATATCAGAATTCAAGAGATTGGCTTCGGGTGCTGGGTGGTCTGAACAGGCACAATTTGCCATATTTCGGCGAGGCCTTAAGGAGGAAATTAAGGACGAACTCGCCAGGGCTTCCAGGCCACCATCTTTTTCGGACCTGCTTTCCGCAGCTTTACAAATTGAATACAGACTGCAGGAACGAAGGTCAGAACGCCGAAAACAACGAACAACCGTTCATTTTTCCGATTCCACCGTCTCCTCCTCTCCTTCCCATACTACAGACGAACCCATGCAGATTGGAGCAACTAGAGGACCTCTTACCGCGGCTGAAAGAAGAAGAAGGAAAGAGAAAGGTCTATGTGCCTATTGTGGATCGGATCAACATCTCCTCAAGGAATGTACTGAACTCCCTCAGAAACGTCAGGGAAACGGTTTCCCTCGGCGCCAGTAGGGACCTGGTTCCGAGGGGCTTCTGATTCATCCACCAGTCCCTATGTCTCTCTCTCTATTTCGGCTCCATACATTCCTGAGGATTCCAGGCTTATGGTTCTACCTGTTATCATAAAGGTCAACGGCAGAACAGTTGGGTGTCTCGCACTCCTGGACTGCGGAGCCGCCAGAAACTTTGTCGATGTCATCTGGACCAAAAGGATGGGTCTCCGTACCTTGCCTCGCAAAGAAGATCAAAAGGTAGAAGGGGTCGATGGTTCTCCTCTCTCTTCAGGGCCTATTACTCATACCACCGAGGATCTATCAGTTACCATATTTCAACATTCTGAGACAATCCGGTTTGACATTATTCGAGCTGCCCATTTTCCGGTTATTCTTGGCATCACATGGCTCAGAAAACATAACCCTCATGTCAATTGGGCGGACAATCAACTACAATTTAGTTCCTCCTACTGCAAGCTCAACTGTTTTTCTGACGACGGTATTCCTCAGATTGTTACAGGGTCCACCACACAACTGGCTGGGGTTCATGCTCTACCTCTGTACTGTTCCCCTTACTCAGAGGTTTTCATCGAAAGAAAGCCAGCGACCTTACCTCCCCATAGGCCAGAAGATTGTAACATTGACTTAGAACCCAATGCTTTGGTTCCATTCTGTAGGATGTTCTCTTTAACTCAAGCGGAAAGAAAGGTTCTTAAAGATTATCTTGATGCCAATGTTCAGAATGGACTCATTCAACCTTCCAAGTCTCCTGCCGGAGCTTCTTTGTTCTTTATCAAGAAGAGAGACTCAACTGAATTGCGCCCATGTATTGATTACCGAGGCCTCAACAAGGTGACTATCCGGGATCGGTATCCTATGCCATTAATACATGAGATCATTGAAGCTGTTCAAGGTGCACGTTGGTTCACCAAATTAGACCTCAGAAATGCCTACCATTTGTTACGCATCGCCAAAGGAGATGAATGGAAGACCGCTTTTCGCACTCCTTTCGGTCTATTTGAGTACCGAGTAATGCCCTTTGGTTTGGTGAATGCTCCTGCTGTATTTCAACGGTTTATGGATCGGATGTTTTCAGACTTATTGTCTGTCTCCATGATCATATACCTGGACGACATCCTTATATATTCCAGCACCCTAGAGGACCACGAAACCCATGTCCAAAAAGTTTTGGAAAGACTTAAAAACAACCAACTTCTTGTCAAACCAGAGAAGTGTGTTTTTGCTGCTACTTCAGTGCCCTATCTAGGGTATCATCTTTCTGAAAGAGGCATCGCCATGGATCCCAGCAAAGTTTCTGCTATTCTGGACTGGCCTTCTCCGGCTTCGATCAAAGAGGTCCAAAGGTTTCTTGGGCTCTCTAATTTCTATCGCTCATTCATCCCAAACTTCTCTAAAGCAGTTCTCCCTATTACTTCTTTACTCAAGAAGGTCAACAATCCCTTTAGCTGGACTTCCGAAGCAGAACAGAGTTTTCACAATCTCAAGAATCTTTTTTGTACTGCTCCCATTTTTCGCCATCCTGACCAGAATAGACAGTTCATCGTCGAAACGGACGCCTCGGCCTTGGCCATTGGAGCTGTTCTGCTACAAGTGTTCGAGGAACGAGAACACCCCATTTGTTACCTTTCCAAGACGTTGTCTCCCAGCCAACTCAACTACTCCGTACTTGAAAAAGAATTGCTGGCTATAAAACACGCATGTGAGACCTGGCGACATCTATTGATGGGAGCAAGGCAGACCGTTATCATCAGAACGGACCATAAGAATCTCAAGGTCCTTCAGAATATGGAGTGTGTCAACTCCAGGCAGGCTCGCTGGGCATATTTCTTTGCCCAATATGATTTGCGAATTACCTACTTGCCTGGTACCAGCAATACTCTTGCGGATTCTCTCTCTCGGAAGGGTCCCGAATGTGAGGAGGAAAGACATACCCCAGAGCCGATGTTCCACAGGAATAGGATCTTGACGGTTGCTAATACCTTTTTGGAAGAGGTTCGAGCCGGTGTTGCTTCGGAAGGTACTGTTCCGCTAATCAGAGGAGAGACTTCCTACACCAACAAAGAGGGTTTGCTATTCCTCAACCATCGTCTATACATACCTTCCGGTCCACTACGTCTGAAGATCATAAATTGGTGTCATGATTCACTCACTGCAGGTCATCGTGGGAAGCTAAGTACCACAGAAACTATCACTCGTTCCTTTTTTTGGCCGGAACTCAAAAAGGATGTGGAGGAATACATACTCAGTTGCCCGGTTTGTGCCATGACTAAGTCCATTACCGGCAAGCCCTTGGGTCTTCTCACCCAACCTGAGGTACCCTCTCGCCCTTGGGGTTTGCTTTCTACGGATTTCATTGTAGAACTTCCTGTTTCTAACTCCTGCTCCTGTATTATGGTTACAGTTGACACCTTGACCAAACTGGCTCATTTTTCCCCATTGCATGGTCTTCCTACTGCTACCGAGATGGCTGAGGTTTTCGCCCAGGATATCTTCCGTCTTCATGGTCTCCCTGACAAGATCATCTCGGATCGTGGCAGCCAATTCGTTTCGAAGTTTTGGAAGGCTCTTTGTTCTCGCCTTGGTATGGAACGTGCTCTGTCGTCTGGCTTCCACCCTCAGACCAACGGTCAAACTGAGCGCCTTAACGCCACATTGGAACAGTACCTTAGATGCTACAGCAATCGTCTTCAGGACAATTGGGTTTCTTTGCTTCCTACGGCAGAGTTTACTTATAATAACTCAATTCATACAGCCATTGGACTCTCTCCTTTCTTTTGCACCTATGGGGTACACCCAAGATCTCTTCTTCCCTACATTCCGTCACCCACCAATTCCCCGACGGCTGAAGAAGTACTGCAGTCTATTTCTGATGCACACGTCACTGCCAGAAGGTGTTTGGAGAAGAGTCGTCAATACAACAAAACCCAAGCGGACAAACATCGTAGGCCTTGCCCTGAATGGAAGGAAGGGGACAAGGTCTGGTTGTCCACCAGGTTCTTGCCGCGATGGGTTCACCCTTCTAAACTCTCTCCTCGCTTTTTGGGTCCTTTTCCCATTCTTTCCAAAATAAATCCTGTTGCCTTTCGACTGAAACTGCCTCCTTACCTCTGCCGCATTCATCCTGTCTTCCATGCCTCTCTTCTCAAACCTTTCATCCCGGACGTCCACCAGAGAGCTGTTCCCGACCAGCCTTTTCCTCAGGTGGATTCCTCTAGGGAATATGAGGTCTCTGCTTTACGTGACTCCCGCCACTACCGTGGTAGGTTGGAGTATTTGGTGTCTTGGAAGGGTTACCCTAGGTCGGAGGACTCGTGGGAACCGGTTTCCAACATTCATGCCCCTCGGTTGTTGGCTCAGTTTCATGCCCGCTTCCCCTTTAAGCCGGGGGTCCTACGCTCTAGGAGGGGGCATACTGTCATTCGCCGTCCTGTTTGGCGTTTGTATCCGCGTTGGCGGTTACGCGCTGGAAGGGCGTGCGGAGGTTCCACTACGTGATTTCCCTGTTACTCACCCTACGGTCTAGTGGTTTTCCAACATGGCGTCGCTGGTAGTATTTCTTTCCTCCTCTCCCAACGATCGCGGCGTTGCAACCCCCTTCACTGCGCTAGCTCGCTGCTTTGGGTTTACATGCTAGTTTTCCAGCCTTGACCTCCTTGGTCACTTTCTGTACTTTCGGTCCGCCCTCTCCGGACTATCTCTCTCTCTCTTCCTTCCCTCAGCTCTACGGTGCGCTGTTCTCCACGCCCGCCTCCTCTGCCTTACCTTTCGGCTGCACTGTCATTCAGCCGCCCTGGTGCCTGTTGCTCCGGAGTTGTTTTCTCTGCTGGTCCCCTTTCCGGCGGCTATCTTTCTCTCCGGAACCTTCTTTGCTTCGGATGTCCGGCTTTGCCTGCTCCCATCAGCTAACTGCCTCAAGAACTCCACTACAACTGCTTGCTCCAGATCCTCTCAAACCGCTGCACTCCTCGGAGGGTTTTTTCCGCCTGAACAGGCTTTTTCCCTTCGTACTGTCTCGCCTCGGGAAGGGGGCCCCAGGTTTGCTATACTTTAGCACTCACTGTGGCTTCCTCTCGAGACAGATACTTTCAACACAAAAAGGAGAAGGACTATCTCTCTCACAGGCAACTGCAACCGGAGGACTTTGAATCAGGCGAGGAGAGTGGGGAGGAACGGGAGTCAGCGGAATCGGCCAAACCGGACACAGAGAGAAAGAGTTGAGAATATAGTCTCAGTAGATGGAACGCAATTATCATCGGGTCCCGTGAATCAATGTACCAGGGAAGTTGAGTTGCTGTGCAACGAGGGTCATCGAGAACGTATAGTCTTTGACCTCATCAATGCTTCCCTATTCCAACTTATCTTAGGAATGCCATGGTTGGAATCCCACAATCCACACATAGGGCCTCATCACGAGTTGGGCTGTAGCCCTTAAATGCGGTGGTAACGGTATTACCACCGCATTTAAGGGCTGGCCCTATCACGAGTTGGGCGCTATATTGGCTGTTTTACCTCCAGCTTTTTTCTGGAGGTGAAAATCCCTGTTTTCGGCTATATTACAGCCAGCTGTATTAGCCCGCAGTATTAGCACCAAAAATTCCCCATTGGATCCAATGGACCCATTCAGGAATGGGGATTTACCGTTAAGGCCCAACCCATGATCCGGTGGTAATACCACCGGACCAGTCAGCGCTACGGCTATTACAGTCGGCGGTATTACAGCCGGGAATACAGCCCAACTCATGATGAGGCCCATAGACTGGAAGACGCATACCATGACATTTCCAGCTGAGTGTCTACGCACTTGTTATGCACCTCTGTCCAAACCCGATCAGAAAACACCTATGAAACACAAGAAGGACAAACTGGAAGTACTAGGCATTACTGGGCAATTACCCTCTGAATATGACACCTATCAGGATGTGTTCCATTAAGAGCAGGCCAACACCCTGCCTCCGCACAGGCCTTATGACTGCCAAATAGATCTGATTTTTGGGTCCTCAGTCCCATGCAGTCGCATCTACACTCTTACTGAGAAAGAGAACTAGCACCTACGCGAATACCTGGACCAATACCTGGCAAATGGGTTCATAAGGCCCTCAAAGTCACCTGCTCCGAGCGCATTCTTTTTCGTACCAAAGAAGGAGGGGGACCTTAGGACATGCATAGATTATAGAAGCCTTAACAAAATTACCATCAAGAACAGGTAGCCTCTGCCATTGATCCCCGTACTTCTAGATCAGGTGAAGAAGGCTAACATCTACATCTACACTAAACTCGACCTTCGAGGAGCGTATCATCTGGTGCGCGTGAAATCTGGCGACGAGTGAAAAACATCCTTCCGCACCAAATTTGGTTTGTTCGAGTATACCATCATGCCCTTTGGGCATTACAACGCGCCAGCTGCGTTCCAGTTCTTTATGAACGATGTTTTGAGAGAGCTCCTGGATGTATGTGCCATGGTGTGCATTGACGGCATCCCAATCTATTCTGCAACCCTGTAAGAGCACAGACAACACGTGAAGGCAATCCTGGAGAAGTTACGGCAATAGCAACTATATACCATGTGACTGAGGTAGAGTTTCTAGGCTTCATTTGAACCCCTCAAGGAGTCAGGATGGACTACTGCAAAGTGGAGGCAACCCTCAATGGCCCTTAACCACGTTAATTAAGGCAGTCCAGAGCTTTCTCGGGTTCGCCAATTTCTATCTGCGTTTCATCTCCTTCTTACGCAAGAACAAGACCTTTGTGTGGACCATGGAAGCTGAACAGGCATTCAAACAGCTAAAGCAACAATTTACCTCTGCACCCGTGCTCCCGCACCCAGATCCGGAACTTCCGTTTTTGGTAGAAACCGATGCCTCCAGTGTATCAATGGGAGCCCTGTTGTCCCAATATGACCCAACAGGGCCTTCAGGTTGCCACAGTGAAAGGACAGTCCTGTCTATGTTCTATGTTCAAAAGATCCCCAGACTAAGGTTCATTTTTCACCATTCCGGTCATGGCCGAGTTCCAGAAGGGCCTTATCAACAAGTTTCCGCCAGCCCCCTTTGTTGTCAAAGATTGGGATCTTAATCTGGTTTTGACCTTCTTGATGACTGATCTGTTTGAGCCTATGCATTCATGTTCTTTTCGGCTGTTGTCCCATAAAACGTCCTTTTTGGTTGCGATCACATTTGCCAGGAGGGTTAGTGAACTGCAAGCTTTGTGCTGCAAACCCCCATTCCTGAAGTTCTTTCGTGAAAACGTCTCTCTTAAAGTCGGGCCGGATTCCTTCCTAAGGTGGTTTCAGAATTTCATCTGTCCCAGTCTATTGACTTTTACCCTCCTCTGCATCCCTCGTAGGAGGAGGAGCGGTTCCACCGCCTTCATCCCAAGAAAGTGTTAAGCTTCTATGTCATTCATACGTCTGAGTTTAGGCAATCAGGCCAGTTGTTTGTAGCCCATTCCTTGTCTAGAAAAGGCCTTGCCGTCATTAACAAACCCTGTCATGGTGGATCATCTTGTGCATATCTGAGTGTTACCAATCGGCAGGCAAGGAGCTTCCAGTGGGCATCAGGGCTCACTGGACCAAAGGGGTCGCAGCGTCGATGGCCCTCCAGAGAGGGGTCCCTGTTACGGATATTTGCCAGGTGGCCACTTGGTCTTCTTGACAAACCTTCACCAAGCACTATGCCTTGGACATTGCAGGGAGCTGATGCAAGGTTCGATATGGCAGTTCTGCAGAATCTACTGGTTTACATCTTTCTGCCCTCCTCCGTTATCCTAACTGCTTGGGGAGTCTATCATGATGAGGAATCTGCAGGAGAAAAGCAATCCATTGAAGGAGAAATTACCTTACCGTAATGTTCTTTCCATGGATTCTACTCCTGCAGATTCCACATTGACCCTCCCATCCATCCCTGCTCACAAAGTTCTGTGGGTTGTCGCTTCTGTCCAAACGAGAAAGCATCTGGTGATGGCTCTGGGATGACCGTTTTCTGTTTTAATAAAAAAAACAATGTTGTTTCCTACACACATTGCTGTGGCTTCACCCTTTTGGGGTGTACCCTTGTTCATGTTTTAATGGCTGGTTAGCCCCCTCCTGTGGTTGTTCTTCTGCAGCGTTCAATCTCAAGGGGAACTATTTACAGGAACTGTGACATGGGGCGTCGTGACGTGGTATATATACAACACCTGACATCATGTCGAGCAGATGATCGAGAGCCAGACAAGATGGATTGACGGCCGAGTCGAGGTCCACTACGCCCTCTGTCGAAGAATTGCCGAACAGCAGAGCGGGAAGATGGATATCTAACATGATGAGGGATCTGCGGGAGAAGAATCCATAGAAAGAACATTACAGTAAGGTAATTTCTCCATTTACATTATACAATAAATAAATACAAAAATTAATAGCACAGATAGGTCCATAGACTTGCACGTTTTAGCGGTTGTGGGCCTCTCTTTGGCATTACTTAGCCATTTAAAAAGATCACCATAGTGCATAGGCTGTAAACATTTCCAGCTTCCAAATATTTCGAAGTGTCAGCCACTAAGAGTGATTTAGTTCCCAGGGTATGCTCTTCAATAAAGCCCCACTCATGGTGTTATTGGCTATAGTGTTGCTTCATGTACAATAGCATTGATATATTGCACACCACATGTTTCTAGACTCACTGATGTTTACACAACTTAAACACATGGCTCCCTTATGATCTCAGTCTTTTATTGGATATGTGCAATTTCCTTGTAACCTGTAGTCTGTACCCTTTATGCTGTGGTCTGTGACACAGAGAGAGTCAGAGAAAAAGAGCCCATGCATAACATAAGGAAGCGCTTCCATTAGGCAAACATTGTTACTTCTAGTTCCCACAACCAGATAGAAAAATGAACTGGCTGCAGTCCTAGTATGCCTGATCCCAACGTGGCAGATGTCATATTTAAGCTCTCGCATTGGGTGGTGGAGCAAAGGCCAAAAGCATTTAGTAAAACATGCAAAATACTTGAATGCCAAATCAAGTAAGGGACCTGAATGGGGAGGAGGTGGAATAGTTAGCACCGCCTGAACCTATGATCACCTTATTGGGAAATAGAGGCACTAATTAGAGAACTCACTGGGATAATTATTTCCAGAGCTTTATTTTGAAAAAAATAGGGAGAGGGAAGCCTTAGTAAAGGCTGCCTAGCTGACTAGCTCTGTGACAAGCCGAGAACAATCTTATGAAGGTGGTGGTGTCTTCAATCCTTCAGCCTCAGAAACTCAGCCGCGGGACATTGAAGGTGGGGAGCATCTATGGACCATATCTTGGAATGATTGCACACCCCAGGGCGAAGATCTGACCTCAATCATCCTATGAAGCGTGGCGCTGCCTCGCCAGGCCCTGCATGCTGGTGGAGGTGATACGCAATCGCCATTGGATACATCCGAGCCTCCGGAGAGGGGCTAGAGCCTATGGCCGGGCTGCCGCCCCGATGCCAACCGGATTGATGGCGTATGGCATGGTATGACCTCCCCGCCCTCGCCTGGAGCATGATCGGCTACAGCTGAGGGCTGCGTTCCGGTCTGGGGGCTGCCGAGGAGCTACTGCCTCACTCACGCGGGGTCGTCGGCCCACTGGCCTTGCCACCGACGTACGTCCGCAGAGCTGAGAGGCGGCCCGCGGCATCTGCCCTGCTCTGGGAGGAGCGCCCTACCGGAGCCGAGCGGCGGCCACCGGAGACCCCCATGGCTGTCACGCAGGCCTCGCAACTTGTGCCCTTGCCCGAGGCTGCCCCAACATTCTGAATCCACACGCTGTTGCTGCCTGGGTCTCCCACATCCGCCTGGGGCAGGGGGATCACCCTGGCTGGCAGAATGCGAAGAACGCTCTGTATGTAACATGTGAGAGATTACCTTACAGATAACACTGCAGCCCTGCGCTGCTAGGCAATACAGACTAATGCTACTCACATGCAGCTCATCCCCAATTACCAGCTCTCCATCCCTCAGATGAGTGCAGACCCTGGGACCAATGTGCGACGTGCTGCTGGAGGCCCTGGAGCGTGCCCAGAAACATGTGATGGAAGCACTACAGATGATAGAACAGTAGCTAACATATCCTTAATACCAAGTAAGTGCGCTGAAGAGGGGGTGCTGACCTAGGGCTACACAGAGCCTGACATGCTGTCTAGGGGTGTAAACTGCATTATCACGGCCCCAATTGGACTGAGGTTTATTTGCTCTCTGCGGCTTGCACAATCCCACCCATCTTAGGACATAACTGTTGACTACCACACAGCACGAATACATCAACGTCCAACACCGTTGCGGCAAGCGCGAGTCCCTCCATCATGACCAGGGCTTGAATGTGCTAGCCCGGTGCTCCGGCCACCACAGCGGGGCTAACTACTGTTGCTCAAGGGGGAGGCAAACCCCTACTAGGGGATGCGCCTCTGCTTCGCTGACACATTGATCCTTGTCATCTCCACAACCCTACATTGCCATATACCCTATTGCTTCTCACAGATACCTAGATGACACCTAGATACTCATTCCTATCTTTGGCGACTATGAAACTGATAGCAAAACCCTCAATGAAATATACGCAGTAATACAAGCGTGGATGGCACACCATGGACTTTGTCTCAATGATGAAAAAACGGAGTTGATTATCCTTGGTACTCCCGCTAAACTAAAAAAACTAAATACTGCTTTTAAATTGTTCACTATTGATGGTAACCCCATCCCTGTCTCTAATAATACTAAATCCCTTGGTATCTACCTCGATTCCACATTATCCTTCACCAAACAAACCAATGCAGTAGCGTCTTCAGCTGCCTACACATGTAAACTTATTACCGCATGTAGGCCGTTTATCTCCACTCCCAACTGCATTACTCTTGCTAGAACGTTAGTCTTGTCCAAAGTAGATTATTGTAATGCCCTCTACTTAGGCACAAGCCGCAAAAATATTCACAAACTACAAGTAACTCAAAATAACGCCATTAGGGCAGCCCTCAACATCCCTGAGAAGTCGCATATCTCTGAGACTAGACGTAATCTGCATTGGCTCCCAATAGAGCACAGAATATCCCTTAAAGTTCTTGCCCTTACCCACAAAGCCAGGGCTAACCTCGCACCATCCTATATCTCTAACCAACTTACCCCACACACATCTACAAGACCACTTAGAACAGCACAAGTTAACACTATGTCTATACCGAGATTCAAACTCCATAACTCGGGAGGAGTTTGTTTCCCTGTACAAGCCTCAAAGCTATGGAACACACTACCTGTTCCAATCAGGTCTGTAACCTCCTTCAACCTATTTAAACGCAACACCAAACGTTGGCTTCATGACCTGGACACATTGACAGCTTAACATCCTAGAGCTTCGATTTACTGCCTACCCACTGTACATATTGTAAATAATATTACTATCTGTCTCACCTTCAGCCCACCGCCTTAATTGCAACATGTATGCTTGTACCTGTAATACCAATGTGTGTATTTATTTGTAACCGCAACTATTGTAACTGTTGCCTACTGCTTGCTAATGTAACTTTACTCTTATGTAACATGATCAAAAAACGTACACGCCCGTATGCCCCTGGGCTTGGTTGCGCTTTATAAATAAACCAAATACAAATACAAATACAGGCCCTCTGGAGACCACTACGAACTTGACCATACTCAGTGTGGCTGGGGCCCCCTTGTGCATGCACGGAGATCACTTGGGGCACGCTTGAGACCGTCCTGCCACCTAGACCTGCGGATTTGCATTGCATCAGCGAGAACACTCCTCTGATCCACTACAAGAACCTGATCGGCTATCTGATCTCTATACAGAAAATTGGGCCCCACACGGAGTCCAGGGAGGAAGACGGCTACTTTCCTAAAATGACCAGAGGGGCCTGGGGAGCCAAAAAAACGGGTGCAATGGATACATTTACAAAAGCTGCACCTAGAGGCGAGCAGGCGCAGTCCTTAGGCAATCCCGATTTGTCTCCTTTTTTCATTGTCGAACGAGCTCATCGTGCACTGGGCTCCCGACCCAAACCAGGGGATTTCCCAAGACCTATAATTGCAAAAATGTTAAGCTACAGGGACAGGGATAATATACTACGTCTAGCGCGTGAGAAGAAAGAACTAAGGCTAGGCTCTCAGGTCATCAGAATTCTCCCTGATTTCTTCACTGGTGTACAGCAAGAGAGACGCCAGTTCCTTGGAGTAAAAAAAATTCATATGGAACAAAACATTCAATATGCCATCTTATTCCCAGCACGCCCTAAATTTACTTTTTCACTGTTACAGAGGAGGCAGTAAAACCACTGAAAAACCCTGATGATGAAATGAAGGACAATGATGGAGCAATTATGAATGCCCTCTCCAAAATGTTTTGATAGAGGTCCCAATGATCCTGCAGGCTATGAGCAGATAGTGGCATATGTTATTCTCAACCACTCACCGTATGCTACGATACTTGACGATACACCCTAGATCCTTAGTTGTTGGTTGTGCGGCAGCAGCGTACCCCTTTGCGGCTGCAATTGTTAGTTCTAAAGTTCTAATGTGTTCAGGTCCCTGTTGGACCATGTACGAAGGAGGGCCAAGTTGGGGCAGTCCTGCCAGGTACAGAACCAAGGGGGGAGGGACGTACACTGCTTGGTTGGGAGGGGCAGTGAGGTGATGTCCGATCGGGGAGAGTAAAGACAAAACTGTCCGGGGTGATTTGGCAATGCACACACTTGGTAAAGAGCATAAGAATATGATAGACGATATATCCTTTGAAGAGAGGCAGAAAATTTGCAATATACCATGAATTGCATTATGGCGACTAAACTAATGTTTGGAATGTGCGAGGGATTGGCAATTTTACAAAAGCATGAAGAATTGTTGCATATGCGCAAAGACATGGGGTGAAAAAACTCCTTTTGCAGGAAACCCATGCCACAAAGCAGATAGCAACAGGCCTGGCACCTTCTTGGGGATTGAACCGTTTTTACACTACTTTCTCGACACATGCAAGGGGGGTATTGACGTTAATTCACAAATCGATTAAATGTACACTTAAAAAGAGTTATATAGACCCCGAGGGTAGATGCCATTCTACACTGCATGATTGCGGGGGGTGAATACCTAATAGTGAACACCTATGGGCCCAACGTAGACGCCCCAGAGTTCTTTGATTGAGTGGTCTCTATCGTCATGGGATATATAGGGGTGCAGATTATCTGGGGAGGGGATATGAACTTGATATTAGTCACGGACATGGATAGAACAGGATCTGCACAAGGGCCCTGTCTCGGGCGCCTAAATGACTCCAACTACACATGGTGTCGCTGGGGTTGCGCGATGCCTGGAGAATTCTGCATGACCGTGTCAGGAGCTGCTCATACTATTCATCAGTACATGATAGTTCATCCCGGATTGATTTGTTTGAGTATCGAATGCTGATATACTCACTTGCACTTTGTCGGACAATGCTCCAGTGACATTGGGGGTCATTACGACCCTGGCGTTAAGGGTTTAACGGCGCCGTAAAAGGTTTCGGCGCCGTTAAACCCTTAACGCCTGATTACGAGGTCCCTTTGCGGGACCCGGCCCTAACGGCTGGTTTTACCAGCCGTTAAAGTAGGGTGCCGCAAGGGACCTCAGTGCTAATTACGGTACTGCAATTTGCGGTACCGTACTTGGCGCCTTCCCCAGTCCCATTGAGCCCTATGGGGCGAAAATGGGAATGGGGAAGGGCATGGTGAAATGGGGAAATACCGCCCTGCCAACCTTGGAATGGGGCGGTATTTCCCCATTCCACCATGGCAGACTCGTTACAACACCGGCACCAACCATGGTGCTAATAGCACCATGGTTTAGTGCCGGGGTTGTAATGAGGGCCACTGTCTGTAGTACTGGGATTGCTCTCTTGACTACAGCAGAGATAGCAACTTTATTTCATTTTACTAACGCCGTAAGTATGCGTTTGGTGTCCACATATGATCACAGCTCCTATTAAAGCTGTTGACAGCATACTGTGAAAGCGCACCGTTGGTAATGTGCTGCATACGCTTTCTCTCTAGACGCCCATATTGAAGAGAGCGGGTAGCGGCAATTGGGGCTTGAGTGAATCTGTGAACACGCAGCCTTTTACAGCATCCTTAGCCTGTGACATCAGGTACAGCCTTGCTACACGTGTTATATCATCTGATTTGATTACACTGAATGCAATTGAAGAATTTAGGGTTATTAGAGGGACATATATATACCTTGGCTTGGTTTTTGTCTCCTCCAGGCACTCGAACCAGGTGCTGACTACATTTGGCGTATTGCTGTCTGGTATTGCCTAGTGAGTTCACATCTCAGTACTAACAGTAGGGGATTGTTGGGCACAGTTACCAGCTAAGTGCTCACAGCCTCTGGAGGTAAACAATCTCTCTTACCTTTCGGGTCCTCACGCTTCACTCCGCACAGGCCATTTTGTCTGTATACGGGAAGTGTTCCACTGAGGGGATCTCATTGTGGCTTCTTAGAAAATGTTTTAAATTCTTACAAACTTTTTCATTCACTTATTCATTCCTGATAATGAGGTATATCTTTGATTTGGTTCATTGGTAGCATGATCCTCTAGTAAATGTTAAATGACCACACATTAGATTTGGGTGTTTTCTCTTTTTTCCTTTTCATCTACTTTCAGCTAATACACCGACAAGCTATGTCTATGTGGTTATTTCTTAGTCCCCAAGTGTAACAACTCTGGGATTAAATTGGATGTTTTTTATACAATTATCAGCCATTCTTGGGTTGTGTTTTATCTTTGACTCCTTTTTAAAAAAAATGTAGGGGTTAATTTCTTACACATCTGACCTTTGGTCCTGAGGAAGGCGCTTTCTGTTTAGATCATCGCGCAGAAACGTATTTGACCTCGCCCGGCTGACTTTTCAGCGTCCAGCATTGGTTCTTCTGCCTGTATTTGTAAGGCCAGGCCATAGACGTAGACCCCAGTAGAACTGTAAGAAACGACTGGCAAGTGTGAATATATGAGCTAAATTTATACCAGCCACCTAACTTCAATTCCCATTAGGAATAATAACTGGACACTTTGTCTTGGTACCCTTGGAACATATATCTGTGGATCTCCATGATTGAAGCAGGGTGTAAACTGAGTAATCTTATAACATCCCTTTTGATAGGAGAGGAATTTAACCTCGGTGATACTCAGTAGATTTGTCTCAATGGAAGACTTGTCCATTTCCTTTTTCTGTTTTTTCTAATTGTACAGTTGTTTCCTCTTTTCTTTTCATTTAATTTGTTTTCAATCACTAGTATTGTGTTTTAAGGTCCATGATTTATTCAGATGTTGTTTGCTTTTTTGTAATATGTTATATATTTTGAAGTTGAGCCCACCTTAAAAAGAACATTGCCAAATACCTTTGCAAAATGTTGTTGAGGCTTGAGGACAAAAAATTGTTTTATGTTTTATATTAATGTAAAATATTTGTTGAAGCCTCTGGCAAGAGTTTGTTTAGTTAAGTGATTAAACTGAAGGAAATGATTTTTGACAAAAACACTAATTGTATCATTGTATACTTGGAAGATGTTAGCTTGAACAGATAGATAAAATCAGGACACCATCTGGAACCACGGATTGTTCCATTCAGAAAGTAGTGATCCTTTATTTTTAAATATATTTTTTTGCAAAAATTCTTTGCCTTTCTTGTTCAGAGAAAAAGAGGTGTGTATAGGTAATAGGTATATCGTATCACCGATAAATTACAACCTGTGGGGACATATTCTGTTTGTTTTTGTAGTACTGGGAGTGACTCCACCTTCCCGCAATGCCTGGCGCTTTAAATCAGAGGCCTTGATGGACATAGTATTCAAAGCCGAGATCCGCTCTGATATTGAGACATTCTTTGAGTGCAATACCAGACAGGGCACCACTGCTGACATACGATGGGATGCCTTCAAGGTGTATATAAGGAAAATGTTCATTTCTAAGGAGGCAGGCATACTGAAAATGATCAGAAATTATCTCAACCTGTCTGAAACGAAACACAAGGAACTGGAGAAAGAGTGCAATACGGCGGCCTCCCCAGCCAAGCTAGCACAGATTAGGGCAGAATTGGAAACATTTGAATCACATGCCCTGCGCGAGATACGCTATTTCTCACGTCCACATGTGGCGAAAAAATATGGGGAGGGTGAAAGACCAGGTAGAAACCTAGCCAGGCTCATAAGAACGGAGGGGGGGCGATCCCAAATAGAGTGTATCACTGACGAGAATGGCATTACACATTGGGCGGATCAACAAATACTAGAAGTGTTCTGTATAGTGAGCGGTATACGCCAGACCAACCTCACACAGTAGACGATATATGTGCTCTACTTGACACAATACCCATGATCCTCATTAGCTCCACAACTAGAGACGCCCTTGATACTCCAATCACTCTAGATGAAATAGTAAAGGCCATAGCTGAGCTCTCAAAAGGAAAGGCCCTTTCCAGACGGCCTTACTATAGAATTCTATGTGGCACTACTGGCACCGCAGCTGCTAGAGGTCTGGGAAGAGTCACTTCAAGAGTCCATTCTTCCTCCATCCTTGCATGAAGCAATCATCACCGTCCTTTTAAAGCCCGGCAAACCTAGCACCTACTGCGGACATATAGACCTCTATCGCTTATGAACACAGACACGAAAATATTTGCAAAAACAATAGCGAACAGGTTTCTTCCACTCATGACCCACCTAATACATGAAGATCGGGGGGGGGGTTGTTCCTGGGAGGTCAACATCTGTAAATATCAGACAGCTCTTCAATGTACTATCCAGGATTGACCAAAATACAGAAGCAGTGGCTGTCCCGCTTGACGCACAAAAGGCCATCGATATGGTATCCTGGCAATACATGTGGGAGGTCCTGGAAAAGATGGGCATGGGAGCGACCATGATTAAATACATTAAATTTATACACCTGCCCTACAACGAAAGTACTTGTCAACTCCCAGACCTCTTCACCCTTTACACTTACTAGAGGTACCCGTCAGGGCTGTCCGTTCTTCTCCCTACTTTTTGCAATGGTCATCGAGCCAATGGCAGACTATATCAGAGCACAACACGCCCACAGGGAAATATGACGACGGGATAGCCCCGAGATAATATCATTGTATGCGGATGACGTACTGTTATATATCAGGAATCCGTCCCTGAATCTACATCCGATATTAAGAGATGTAATTCGTATCAGTACTTTCTCTGGGTTCACAATCAATTACAGCAAGTCTGAGATATTGCCACTCACGGCAGCAACTCACCGACCCACGAACGAATACCCTCTCCGATGGTCACCGGAGGGCATCCTGTACTTAGGGGTACAGGTATCTGCACAACAATATGCTGAATCCAAAATGGACAGATGGCACTCCCTTCCAGTGACGCTGGCAGGGAAACTATCACTAGTGAAAATGATTCTTGTTTCAAAGTTCCTGTATATTTTTGCTAACATCCCTGCTTGGCCTGGAAAACAATACTTTGAGCATTTACACACCACATGTGCCTGATTTCTGTGGCATGCCTAGGCGATCCGCAAAAAATGGACACATATGATCCTGCCCTACGAGAGAGGTGGTTTCACCGCCCCCAGCCTAACACTATATTGGACAGCAAGCGCCACATACTGGTTTTCCGATCCTGTTTGAGCCCCTCACATCAAACTCGCCACTAGATCCTACGGCTATTAGACTGCTAGCATGGGGTCGAAGACTATGCCCACTGGCAGACTCACGCCCCTGCTGTAAATGGCTCCCTATCTGGAAATACCCTGGACTTGAACCCACACATGATATAATACTATCCTGACACTGGCAGGCTTTAGGATACCAGGTGTTGAATGACCTCTTCCCTGAGGGAAAGTTTATTACCCCACAAACATGGTGAGCTGGGCACACAGGGTCGGCACTTGAAATGCTGCAATATTACAGACTAAGGGTTGCAGTGCGGGCAATGTGGCCATGCTATCCAGATGAACCCCCTGACACACCAAACTACATTGCATTACCAGCTCTGATAGGGCCCGAGGCGTGGTCTCTTCGCTTTACAAGTTTTTATTAGCAGGAGCCCTGTACCAACCCCACAAAGCGCGAAACGAGTGGTCAAAGGAACTAGACATTGAAATATCAGATGGTATGTGGAAAAAAATGTGCCCCCACACACGTAAAATATCTCTTAATTTCAAATTCCGCTGCATGCAATATGAACTTCTTAACAGATTGTACTATACCCCCCACAAACTCAACAAACTAGACCGGCACACAACACACACATGCCCCAGGTGCCACACCGAACCGGCTGACCATACACATATGTTCTGGACATGCTGCAAATTACATGACTACTGGGAGGGAATCCTCAAGGCACTAACTGAGATTGTGGGTATTACTGTTGACCCGGACCCGGCAGGTGTGCTATTGGGGTATCACCTGTGGTAAGAAGTTAACTGCCTTTCTGAATATAAGTTGCATGTTGGCAAAGAAATGCATCCTTCAGAATTGGAACCCACCATCCCCTCCTACTTTTGCGATGTGGTTGAACGCACTCACCTGGACTCAAATATGCGAGGAGGAATATATACCCTCCTTTTCTGCATGTGCGCGTCCCAGAAATATATGGGCTGAATTTCACACTTACCTTCTTAACCAGTCAGAAAGTAGCTCAGGACCACCTACCCCTGATACGACTGCGATGTCGGACCAACCAACAATGTAACCGTCTGAACTCTATACCAAAAATGTTCTACAACAGCAAACTCTCTATTAATGAATAATGTCACATGTGATTAAGATGTAATGCAATGATTGCCTAAGTGTGTTTGACAACCTCTGCCAATAAACAAAAGTAGAAAAAATAAAAAGAGGGCAAGTCAGCTGTGTTGTAGGTAGAAAAAGAGGAAGTTAAGGAGAAGCTTTAGAGACACAGCCAGAAATCGCCAGGCCAAGTTGGCCAGATTGTGGGAAAGATACAGAACAGGAGGTGGCTACGACACATTAGCCCTACTGTAGAACAGGCAAGACTTAGAGGAAATGGTAGAGTCAACAGTTTCTTATACCAGAGATTGGCCGGAGCCAGGCTTTGGAGCAGAAACTGGAGAGTAGCCTGTTGGACGGATCTATCCCAGATACTGTTGTTACCTGCCGAGACACTTATTTATTTATTTTTTAGCATCTATAAAGCGTACAGCAACCCTAAGGGGTTTTGCGAAAGGTGGATAGGGATGGTACAGCTCTGAATGCGTTGGGAAGTGCATTCCACAGTTTGGGAGCTATGTGAGGGAATCCTATACCTCCTGCTTTTGATGTGGGGAACGCTGAGTTGATTGGCATGGTGGCTTCTTTTGGGGCGTGTAGAGGTGTCTCTGGTGATGGTTTCAGATAAGTAGGATGGGGCAGAGAGACTGATACATTTGTGTGTGAGGCTTAGGATCTTAAAGTTGACCCTTTCCTTGACTGGGAGCCAATGTGTGGCTCGCCTGGCTTGTGTGATGTGGACTCTTTTGGGGATGCTAAGGGCTTTGGAGCCAGTTAAGATTTGTGGTTGAGGTGCCTGCAAGGAGGGCATTACAGTAATTCAATGTTGCTCCTATCGTGGCACTGGCGATGGAGAGACAGTTTTGGGGGGTTTGGAAAGGTTTAATGGCATTTATAGGTTTGGTGGTGTAGGCAGAGGCAATGGCGCTAACCTGTCGAGTCATCGAGAGGGTCGAGTCAAGGTAGACTCCAAGGGTCTTTACCGACGTGTAGACTGGTATGTTGGTGTTGACGATGGTAAAGCTGTCATTTTTTGTTAAGTTTAAGCAGTGTTGCCTTGGGGCCTAGGAGTATGATCTCGGGTTTGTCCCCATTTAAGCAGAGACCATTGGCAGCCATCCATGTTTAGATGGTGGTGTAAATTTGAAGGAGGGCTGCTGCTTCTTGGTCACTAGCAGGAACTAAAGAGGTTTGCTTCGTTGGAGAAGACCTTGGCCGGGTTAAGGGGTCATGACTAATGCAGCCTGACAAATGCTCAGGTAGGGGGAAGATGCTTCCCAGAAACAACTCTAGGGAAAGAGAGGAAAATATTGGTCTGCCTCGGTAAGTTACTGGAGAACCCCTATGGTAAGAGGGGATGAAACTGTTCTGGTCTCTGTCAAAATTCACCTAGGGCAACATACAGGGCTTGCCCGCCCAGGTAGGAGTTCAAAAGCTACATCAACCCAGGAGCGTGCTTAATGTCAGTATCATCTTACAAGGCCAAGACAAAGAAGTGTGCTGGAACACTTAAAACTACCCTGACACTGTGAGTGATGCCCCAGGAGATTGTGATTTCCACAGAGATTGTACATTGGACGCATGGCACTAGGTGCTCCTAGAATGGCCCCTTCACTAGATTTGAGTTGAACATCCCTCCCTGACACTGTTTCCTATGGAAACCTACCTATTTTGTTGGAAGCTCAATAGGTCCTATAACAGCTTTTCTTTGTTTAGGGGAACTACAAGATTCTGGGGGGGATTCTCCAGAAGTGACACAGGCTCATAGATTATTCCCTTTTGATTTCGAGAAACTTCATTTTGTTGGTACAGATATTCAAACCTGTTGAGTAGGCCTGCTCTGTACATGTTAAACATTTCCTTACGGCTTCTATAGTGGGCCAAATCACCCCCATAGTAGATTCAGAGCATCTATGTTTGTCCTTGGAGTGCCATACTGTGCCCCCACCAGAGTTCAGTCTGTTGGAGGAAAGAAAATTAACAAGCAGAAGATAGGAGTTTGTAATGGGGAAATGGGAAATATATGGCACAAACAAAGGGCTGGGGGATGCAGTGGCGGAAGAGTTCTTTGTAATAGCAGAGGGCAAAAATTCAAGTTGCAAGCTACTAGTCAGCCATACAAAAGTCACTCACCACCTGAATTCTATACATACACACAGCACCCTATTTTTTATTCTCCAAGAGTCAAATATCACCAGCCAATGGCTAGTGGAGAGTGCAAATGTTGCACCCTGGTGATACCATGGGTGCATGTCAGTCCTGTATGGTAGATCATAGTTCTTCAAAATAGAGGGGGATGACCTGTCCTTAACTGTTCGGTCCACTCTCAATGTCAGGCTCAATGGGACTGAGGAGGTTTGCTATGGTCTGCCGGTTTAGGTAATAAAGTGCCATCAACTCAGCCTCTGTCTGTACCCAAAGAGATGGCCTGACTTAGGGAATGGACAGGCTTATTGCCACACATTTCCTCCGCCTTGGCCCTGGTGGGTTTCTTTGTTAATGCTGCTGAACTATCCTCTGCAGGTCAATGTAGAGAAGGAGTCCCTGAATGCCAACATGTATGGAATGTGGATCCCTCACATATCCTGGTGGATGCTATTTGGTGTGCCTGGATTAATTTACCTCTACCTGCTGGTGGAGGAAAATTCACACATTTTTTGAGTTTTGCCCCCCGTTTTAGCAGTATTTTGGCAGTATTTCACCTGGTAATACTGTGGAATTAACACTGTCTTTATGAGGGGCTAATTCCACTGGAGGAATTAGCTCTGTTGAAATGACCACCATTATTTTGTGCTATTTCCTCCATTGTTATTTCCTCTGATGGAATTAGTGATAGTGGAATTACTGCTGGTTTCTGTTACCTGTATCTGTAATTTGGTGGAATGGTAACAGTGGCTCTAATTCCATTAACGCAATTTTCTTCCATTATCGATATGCTTGTAATGACGCTCAATGTTTGGGAACTGTAGAAAGCAAACATGGCTCATTAGATATGAGCTGTTGTTGCTTTTGGATGTGCCTCCATGTCTAGCTGTAAGCCACGACAACCCTGATTTGATGTTGCTGATATTTTACTCCAAAGAGCTGGGACAAACCTTTGGTGTGCACTGGACGGAATAGAAATATCTGAGCTTTTGGAAATTACCTAACTAATTCCAATATTTAGCAAAAAGTTATCCTTCACTATCTTGGGCTAATCACCTAGAAATAACCTACTCAGTTTGCAGGTGCTGTATACATGTTACAACTCACTCACTGTCACTTCAATACACAGATCACAAACTCACTCATCTCACCAGAGATTTGTATTTAGAGAAATGGATCTACCCAGCAGTTTGCATCAAGGAACCTCAAAGAACTGGTTGTGGGTCCACCTCGACCACTGCAGAGAATGGTCCACTTGCCTCCAAGCACTCTTTGCTTAGCATTAAGGTCTGCCAACAGTAGCTCATCATGACTCTGATTCTGTACAGGTAGTGGAGACACTGTTGGAAGAGCCAACAGACCAGACAATCATGGCAAATCTGATAATAGATGAAACAGTCTAGACCTGGTACTGACCCTCAACAAAAGCATTAGTAAGGCCTTATTTGGCTCACAAATGGTTTTCCAGAAGTAGGGTTAGAGGGCACACTGTCTACGGAGGAGGAGGACTTCATTATTATCAAGCAAAGTTTGTAAAATAAAGAGAGTGTAAATGACCCTCAACTGTCCCCACAGGATTATGTTTAGTAGACTCCATGTTCATCAGCAGACCAATAGAATGCTGGTGAATGATAGAATGACTATCGCTGGGTTCTCCACCATAAAGAGTGTTTATTTCAAATATTCTAGGCTTTTCTTTTCCATTAAAGGTTTTCTCCCGGTGTCACCCTCTCGGGCTCCTTTCAACCACCTCAAAACGTTTATGTGTAAGTGTACTTAGGTATATTTTTGTTTTTATATAATATCTGATTAGTGAAGTGGGATCAATGCCCTTTATAATTTTGCTGCTTTGCTCTTATGTTCTTATTTTATGTGTACTGTAGTGTGTTTGACCCACATGTGTGAACCCAAAGAGCCAGATGAAATTTTACATCCTATGTTATCTACCCCTTATTATATTGACTCATATTTTATGTGGACTGTGTTTTTGTGGTCAGCTGTATTGAGAGTAGCTACACATTTAGAGAAACCTGTCTCTTGATTATATCCTTGGACTACGGTGTCGCCTAGAACAGGGTTGGGGAGGTCAACAAAGGTCATGTGTTAGAGCTGAGGAGTGAGCTAGATCATCAGTTGTACTTGTGGGGATTTGGAATGTCGGATGGCAGAGCAACCGCTTGAGCAGGAAGCTCCTGTCCTTCTGAACATTCCTACGCCTATGATAAAATGAGCACAAACAATAAAAAGAAAATTCATCTAGGAGAGAGCCCAACTCCAAGGAAACACAAGCAAACCAGACCTGAACCAAATCTGGAAGGTGGAATACCCAACCCCAAAGATATTTACTCCCTGTTCCTGAAAGTAGGCCAACACGTTCAAAAGTGACTCATAAATAGTTTGTGAAATTGAAGGGGAGTGGCGAGGTGGATGATAGAACAGCCTGGAAAGCCTTTAAGCGCTGCATTCATGGCATCCTAATTGGATTATCAAGCAGAGCCACGACACGCACGTGCCAGAAGATGAAGAACCTAGAGAAGGAAATTAAGAAATTGGAAATTGACTATGGGTTTTATCACGAGTTGGGCATTATCCCAGCTGTAATACCGCCCAACTGTAATAGCGTTAGCTCCCACCGGTCTGGCGGCATTGCCACCGGATCACGGGTTGGGCCGTTAATGGTAAATCCCCATTCTCCGTTGGGTCCATTGGACCCAATGGGCAATTTTCGGTGCTAATACCGCCCGCTAATACAGCCGACGGTAATAGAGGGCACTAGATGGGATTTTCACCTCGAGAAAAAAGCTGGAGGTAAAACAGCCCAGTTAGTGCCCAACTCGTTATAGGGCCAGCCCTTAAATGCAGCGGTAATACCGTTACCACCGCATTTAAGGGCTGCCACCAAACTCGTGATGAGGTCCTATCTATGTTGTAAGACAGAGGAAAAAATAAGAGATCTGGTTGTAAGAAATATGAATTAAATAAAATGTTAACTGAAAAGGCAGAATATGCATTATTTAGAACCCAATGTCAAGATGGAGGGAAATGAAGCAAGCTATTGGCACTTGACTAATGTTACTGAAAAATGAGTGAGTTATGAGTGCAATCCAAACTCGCGAAGGTATAGCGGCATATGATCCTGTGGCAATTAAAGAAGAATTTAGCAAATTCTATGACAAGCTTTACACATGAGATCTAGAAATTAATAGGGTGGCTGGCAGACTTATTTATGAAAGTATATATGCCTCAATTAACACAGCTTGAGACAGAAGAATGGGACAAAGAGCTGTAGAGGAACTGATGAAAGCAACAAGTTGCCTGAATCTGGGAGATTGCCCCAGTTCCAACGGTGGTGTTGCAGAATTTTCAGGATATTGCCCGAGCCGGTATACAATATGCTTAAAGCCGCGTAAGACACATCAATAAGAAGGATACCTTCTCTCACCTGTGCTGACATCTGAACCACTGGCAATATGGATCAGAGAGGTAGAGCGGATCCAAGGTTTCAGGTTTGGTGGAATTGAGCAGAAACTATGGTTTTACATAGCTGACCTGTTGCTAATACTCCAGAATGTAGAAGCTTCATTGCTAGCTCATATGGAAATGATTAACCAATTTGGAGAAGTATTAGAGTACAAGATTAACTGGTTTAACAAAACTGCCAGAAGGACAACGTTATTTATTTTGACTTCAATTGGCACCCTGCTAAAATTAATATCTAGGCACATGGCTCACAGTTGATGAGCTAATATAGGTGAATATGTCCATAGCAAAAGCACTATTGGAGTTGACTTGGAAAGATGGACATCCATGAATGTACCATCCGAGGGAAGGTGTACAAACTGAAAATGACAGTGGCCCTCATTACGACCCTGGCGGAAAGTGACTGACCTGACCGCCATAGCGTAAATAGCGTTTCCGCCATTGCACGACGTAGCAAAGTGCGGCTAATTCCGACCCATCGGGCACGAGCACTACGCCATGGCGGAAGTGCAAAGTCCGCGATGGCGGAAAAGTCCCCAAAACGGCCCTCACCGCCGTCGTACGGCCCACTAGGTGCAATTCCGCCACCCATCTGAGCGGTCACCGTAATGAGCGGCAATCGGAAAGTACGGTGACCGTAAATATACGGAAACGGAAGCCAAAAAATGGCCCCGGAACGGGAAACAGCACGGCGTACACCTATAAAATCAGAATTTCCACACAACCATTAAAAATACTACCCTGAGACACATCCCAACCCGTCATCCACCCCAGTGAAAGCAATAAAAATGGGAAAAGTTGCGAAAAAAGCGTGCGACCGCAAGCGGCAGGTCCACTTCTCCCGTGAGGAACTCACGGTGCTCACGGAGACCCACCAGGAGAATGCTGCCGTCGTGTTCTCCACGCAAATGACCAGGACGGCACTTGCGAACAAGAAGGCCATATGGGCCCTGGTGGCACAGCGGGTAAGTGCGGTGGGGACCGCACCCCGCAACCCACAGCAATGCAGAAAGCGATGGGACGACCTGCGGATACGCGTCCGGAGCATACTTTCTGCCAACCGAAACATAGCCACAGCTACCGGGGGAGGATCGGAATCACCCATCAAGTTGACCCCCTGGGAAGAAATCTGTGCCTCCACCATTGGAATGGAGAGCATAGAGGGAGTCGGAGGGATGGAGAAAGGAGTGCAGACATCCGAAGAATCAGGTAGGTGGCCCAAATAAAACTATGCCAAATCCACAATGTCCAATCATGTGAAGTACCATGTGTCCACATAGTCCAACAGTAACACATGTCCAGGAGAACGTCCACATACATCGGCCTGATAGCGCACTTTAAAACTCACATTAAAAACATAAATAATTAAAAATCCTAAAAACACCCCCTACACGTGCAGCAGGCACACCCTAACTGCAGGCTGCAATACAACTGCATCCTCAATCCACACAAAAATGAAACCACCCCCAAGGCCCGACCCAAATCACCCTCAGGTACCACCCCAATGCATGTGATACATTGCCATTCCAATTTCAACAGACCCATTAATAACGCTCGCCCTCCTTTACTCCACCACAGGGTCCGATTCAAACGACGAGCTCCAGGACAACCCTACCAGCACACCTGCAAAGAGGGCCAAGACCAACGGCCAAAGACCCTCCACCTCAGCTGCACGCATCAAGACACGGCAGCAGCACAAATCAAGTGACAGCACACAGGAGGGAACTTCAACAGGCACCCCAGCAGCCAGCATGCCCACAACACCACCACCACAGGTCCCCCCAAGGGATGCCACAGAAGGCACTGCTTCTGGTGGCAGCAGCACCATAGGTGACACTGCATTAATGGCAGCATGCTCCGACACAGAAAACGGGAATGTCGAAGCAAGATCCATCCATGACCTGTCTCAATCCCCCTGTTTGTTCCATCCCGTACACCATGAGGATACCACGTAGGGGCACCCACAAGACGACGACTGGCCATCCCCCGCAAGCCCTGTGGCAAGGCAACATGAGGTGACCAGCCCCTCTGTGACACCACCGCAAATGGCCATGGCACAGCAGAGGCAACAGTCCCTCGACCAGGTGATCGAGCAACAGCAGCAACTGGCCACGCTACTCAAAGACCATGCCGATGAATGTGGGGGTACTAAGGCAGCCATAGAAACAGCAACTGAGACACTAAGGGCACAAATGGAGAGTAGCACCGAGAGCCTGAGAGTACAAATGGAGAGAAGCACCGAGAGCCTGAGGGGGGAACTGCATGCGACGTCCAAAGACGTATGTGCCGAACTTGCCGCAGTGCGCCGTGTGCTCACTGAGCTCTCACAAACCCTTAGGGACATGCATGGACGTGAGCAGGCAGAGACATCATCCGTTGCAAGTTCCGTCCAGGGCAGCCCCCAGCGTAGATCTGGGAGGAACCTGCGCTCCACAGGCAGGGGTGCCCCTGATACCCGCAGAGGGGGCTTGCAATAGCGACTGCCCACTGACAATGACCATCTTTGGACACTGGTGTTCGGGGGGGAGGTAGGAGGGTGGAGGGGGTGTGTTGGGCTCACTTGGGTGGCGGGTCGATGGGGTGTGTAACATAATTTCACATATGCTATAAACATTTCACAATCATCCAATGAGATGCGTGGACATTGATGTTTGTGTACGAGGCCATTATAGGCGTACAGTCCATATTGTGCATGTTCCAGACACACACAGTGCCACGAGTCCCGTGTCCATGTATCAGCCACCAGGCGTGAGTGCTAGAAGCATGCATCTATGAGATGCTGACAAATCTCACGGCCCTCCTGTACCTCACGGACTCCTTGAGGTGCTGCCACATCCCCACCCTCATCATGACCATCATCAGGTGCTTGCAGTTCTGCGTCAGGGGGCATGGGCACATTTCTACGTACGCACATGTTGTGTAGCATGACACATTCCATGACCATCTTTGCAACCTTCTCATGGCGGTACAGGAGTGCCCCGCCAGACCTGCTGAGTCAGCGGAAACGAGCCTTCAGTAGGCCGAATGCCTGTTCAATGACTACACGGGTACGTGAGTGGTGATGGTTGTAGTCCTCCTCAGGCTGGTTCTGTGGGTTCCGGAGTGGTGTAAGGAGCCATCTCTTCAGTGGATACCCGGCATCACCTGTATGTGGACAATAAAGGATGTTTGTGGAATGACATTGCTACGTACGCCCCCCCCCCTCCTGCCAGGTCATTGCCGCATCACATACCCCACATTATCATGCATGAAATGAGACTCACCGAGTAGCCAGGATCTGTTCCCTGCGTGTCGCTCCATGCAGCGTGGTATTCTAGAGTTCCTCAAGACCATAGAATCATGGGTTGATC
Source organism: Ambystoma mexicanum (assembly GCF_040938575.1). NCBI lineage: Eukaryota > Metazoa > Chordata > Amphibia > Caudata > Ambystomatidae > Ambystoma > Ambystoma mexicanum. The sequence continues at coordinate 923,838,414 of NC_090926.1, read as the reverse complement.
CAGGAAAGCGTGCACAACAATGTGTAATGATCCTGTTGGAGTCACACACCATTTGTACATTCAGAGAATGAAAGTGTTTTCGGTTGCGGTACTGGGCCTCCATGGCATGTGGGACGACCAATTCAACATGGGTGCAGTCGATGGCACCAATGCAACCCGGTATGCCACCAAGTGCATGGAATCCCACTTTTGTGTTCGTAATTTCCTGCTCCGAGCGTGGCAGAGAGATGTAGTCGTCTGCGTGCTTCAGGAGGGCATCGAGCACTTGCAATAGTGTCCGTGAGAACAGTGGCTGTGAAATGCCATGCAACTGTCCGACTGTGTGCTGGTAGGTGCCTGTGGCCAGGAAGTGGAGTACAGACACCACCTTCAGTAGGGGTGGAATGGCGGTTGGGCTATCTATCATGCTGACAAGGTCAGCCTGTGTCATGTCCACAATGGCGGTTATGGTGTCCCGGTCCAAACGGTAGAGGGTGTGGATCTGCTCAGCAGTGAGGTTGAACGGATGTGCTCGGAGGCGTGGGATTGCGGGCTGCCTGCGTGGTGGTAGTGGCTGTGCTGGCGGGCCTTGCTGGGCCTGCCTTGCCCTCCTCCTCCTCCTGCGTCTCCTCTGTGCGGCCGGTTGTTGTAGTAGTTGCTGTTCGTCTTCTTCTTGTAGTTGGAGTACTTGCAGTGCTATCAGGTCCCCCAGGGCCAACATCGCTAGTCCTGCCGGTAGCATTTTGGAGTGGGTGTGGTTGTGGGAGGGGGTTGGGTGTGCAATTTATGTGTTTTCAAGCTGTATAGCCTCCACCTGTGGTGATTCATTCCACCTGTGCAAGCTGCAATCCCCTTTGGGCGAGCACGTCCCGCACGCAACGCTGCAATTCGACGCATGGCATCTTGCTATTACAATCATGTATTTGATCCCGATGGCAGTGAAATATTGGCTCATATGTTCATTCTGCTATGGTCCCATTGTTTCCCATACTATCTTTGCAGTCGCGAACAAACTTGTGAAGGGTCAGTGGAATGTAGTACTCGATTAACGGTGGACCCTCATGCAGCACTGTACCGCGGCTCAACGACGGGCGGGGCGTCCCATTTGTGAGTGGAGCCACTTTGCATTTCCACACATTGCCGCACTACATGGATGGATTTGTGATTTCAAGCGGTCACAGATGCCTTTTCGACGTGATGTTGCAAATGAGGAATTCGAAGGACGGCGCTTTCGGTCTTCAGTTAGCGGCGAGGAGACGCCCACAGGTCTGCCTGCAAATATAACATCCTGTTGTTTAATGTCCTTGGGACAGGGGCCATGGCGAGAATGCAATGATTGATATGAATAGTATGGGATGCGCAATAGCGTGGTGGACGATAAGGCAGGACGTTCCCAAATACATGTTACTTCACAACACTGGAATCCCGGCCTGGAGCACAGTGGATTTTGCAGACTGCATTACGCACAGACTCAATGGAAATTGCACATGTTATGTGAGTACATAATCAGGCGTTTTCATACCGGGATGAGGGAATGATGTATGGATGCATGGACAGCTGATATGATGGAGAGTTTGCCATGTACGGGGCTTTTGGGAATCTATCCACCTCCCCTGCGCTATGTGATGCAGAGCTGCCATAGTGGGACCATCGTCTATCTGGCCTTGTTGAACCCTCCCTGTCTCGACGCGCCTTCAAACACTTGTGTCTATGCACGTTACTAATCCCATCGAATGGATTCTGTTTTGACAGACGCATGCACACAAACACTCGTTTGTAATAGTGTTTTCACCTCGATATTTATAGTTATGATTCGCAAGTGATATTTGGGTGGGAATAATCCTTTGGAGTGGGCTAGCATGCATATGGCTGTGGTTTAGTGTGATCATTGAAGTGAGTGATACGAATCAAGTTCGGATGGCCATTATATTCATTTTCATTTCATTTGGGTGACAGGTATCTCCTCCCCTTTTGCCGCTGCCATCTGTATGCCACTCCTGCAGATGGCTTCTACTCCCGACACCTGCTGCTTCGAGTTAATCAGTGGAGCACCATTACGATCTTATGGGACGATCGCCAATGGCCCACATGCCATTACGCGGTACTAGTGGCTAGGAGCGACATTTCGACCTTTCAGCTGGACTAGTGGCTACCTAATGGAACGGCCCTGCGGTTCTAGGCGCTTCCATGTTGCCTTTTTGGACGTGAATGTAGCCCCTGTGTACCATGAAGGAACAGGGCGTCACACAAGAAGAAGCTGGTCATTTATTGCGGATGCAGCCCACAATGATGAAATATGTTTTGGGGTTCATGACCTAATGGCTGTATGGCCTTGGTGATTTTGTGGTGCATTAAATGTCTATTCTGATATTAACCGTGTAGCGTTCTTCTTTGCAAGTGATGTAGCATATTCCTATTTGTGGAGCGATGTATTGTGAGTATATCTGCATTGGGTTCCGGCTTGTGAGTATAGTTGCGTGGTACTGTACTGGCCGCGTTTGCCTACGAAGCCCAGTGTGGTCAGGGATGGGGGCTGCCATTATGACTGTTTTGATGATGTCATGCTCAGGGGCGGGGGATTAGCTTTTGTGTAACAGATGCCGGTCAGCCAGGTGGGTTGGTGGAATGATGTGATTATCAGTATATGGCTGGTCACAGGTGCCTGTGTTTGCGTGCGTTTCATGGAGGGAGACTGAGGTCATGTCCATTGGTATAGCTTCTGTATTCGTGCCATCTGTGCCCTGCAGCTCCCATTGGCCCCTCTTGAGATGTGCCTGGCTGCTCAGTCACTCTGCCAACTTGTGTGGTCCATGCTTCTGCTGATGGTTGGTTTGTTTACTGGCAGGAGTACAGGGCTGGTGCAGTCTGACTCAGGATACTGCTTTGAATGTTGCCTTGCACTGGTGTCAGTCGATGGGGGGGGGCCTGTTTTTGTTTGTCTCATTTTTCTGCTCATGTTGCTGTACTTGAACCTTCGCATGCCTGTGCTGCATCAGTGCGGCAATGGTGCCATGGCAAATATGGATGGCCACTCACAAGGCACTTGGAGCCCCTAGATTGATTTGTTCGTTGGCATGCATGGGTGACTTGTACATTTGACTGGTTGCATTGTGTGACTTCATTGCACCTACGAGGAGTTGTGCAATGTGGCCAGGGAGTGGTGTACAGGCACTCAGTAGGGCCGTTTACGGTTGATTCGCGATGCCGTACTTCTCGCCATGGCGGAATGGTACTTTCCGCCATGATTGATGGCGTTAGGTACATGTCCGCTAGGGTCAGAATTCGCGTACCATTGCGCCATGGTGGTAATTACGGTTTGGCATGGCGCGCGTGCGCGTACTTGGTGCAGTTAGCGTTGGCGTTCACTACGGTGTCGCTAATGGCATCGTACTTTACGGTGACGGGTCATAGTCGCACCGAGCGCTATTCGATGGCGGTATTCCATTTCCGCCATCGTTTTTCGATTTCCGCAAGGGTCGTAATGAGGGCCAGTGACACCAATAATTATTTGCCTACAATGATACTATTCTCTTCTGGGATAGAACCCTACACTCGTGGAAATGCATCCATTTTGTTCAATCGAAATTAATTGTGAATAGAAAGCCATTGTACTGGCAAGTGTGGCACTTTTCTGGGATATGATGGTTAAACAACATGATGTTGGAAGGGGAATGGGTTCGCTTTGACATACTATGAAAGAGCAGTGGAATGGATGGATGTTCCTAAGGAAAATATAGAACAATAAAAAGTATAATTATGAAGGCAGACTTGATGGAAGATTCTGCAAATGTGATGCCGGTTTAGCCCGCCGTGACCACGTCTCCGAGGCCATACGCGCCTTAGATTGGCTCTCAGTAGAGGCCTGAGCCAAGTTTAGATTATTAACGATTGTTTTTGAATGTAGACTTGGAATAATGCCCACCTACCTGCAAGACCCCATCACAGAGAAGGTCAGTAGCAGGTGTTAGGCAGAAACCTGTGCAGTTCCCTTAGGGACCACTGCAAAAGATTTAGGACTCCAGGTGTTTGGCAGTAAACCCAATTGGTAGCAGTCTGTACCACCCAGATTTACCTGGTAGCTGTGGCTGAGCAGTCAGACTTCTCTCAAGGTGAGTTAGGCAGTACATAGAGTATACACAATAGGTACAGAGACACAGTAGCACAAGCAAACACTGACCAGAGCTTTGGTGTAAAAGTATATAATTATTTATTTAAAGACACACTTGTAAATTACTCTAGCACAAAGAGAGGTAAATAAATTCAACACACAGTCACTATTATATATATACAACCCTAATTACTTATTAGACCAGTCTTGATGAGAAACACCACTTATTTTCAGACAGAGGTGAGCGCTTAACATAAGATGGCACTCTAATAAGTTATTAAAAAGGGAGGGAAAAAGGCAGAGTTATGAAAGCACACAAATTTCAATACTTTTCAAAGAACCACAGTGAGGCAGGTGAGGTAAAGTCTACTGGGGAGCAAGGAAGTTCAAATGGCAGGCCTACTCTTAGAGAGAGCAAGCGAAATGTGTCCAGGATCACACAGTGGGGTTATGCCCAAAGAGTATTTGTAGAAAGTTTGCAAAAGATTGAAATCAAGTCAGGAAAAGTTAGTTAACAAGCCCCAGGCTAGCCCAGGTTAGAAAGTCGAGGATTTACTGTCACCCCGAACGATCTGTCGCAAGGGAAGCCAGGCTGGAAACAGTACCTGAAAGTGGGAAGAACGCTCCAGCGGGGGCAGTTGTTCCTGGCAGCGGGTGCAAGTCGGTGTTTGTACAGAGGAAGAGGATGTCTCGACGTGGAGGAAAGCTGAAGGTCGTTGTGCTGCCAGGGAAGAAACCAGCCGCAGAGTTTCCCGGTTACAAGGTACCACCCTGTTCTTCGCGGTAGTGGTGATCCGTGGTATTCCGGTTGCCGGGGTGCTTGGCATGGGCAAGGCGGCCACAAGATGGTCCACGAAGGCGAAAAGACGGGCAAACTGGTTATCCCCACCAGTCAAAGGAAGAAGACTCTCCAGACTGGAGATCTCCTCTGTCGTCGGGAAAAGTGGTGAGACGGTTCCGCAGGGCTCCACCGGTGGTGTCGTCATTTCAGGTCGGCTCGGCTTCTCCCTCCTTGGATTCTTTAGGTCCTGTGGCGACTTCTGAAGTTCCAGTCCCCAAAGCCCTGCTTTTATGCAGAAAACCCCCATTCATTCAGCCTAGCTGTCAATCAAACATGCTAAATGGTGGCGGTTCACCACTTGGGCCAATCACACAAGAGTGCGACTTGAGTTGCCGAGGCAACTCAGTCCAGGGTGCCTAAACCCCCTCCGACACCACCTGTGGTACCCAGACAGAGTGGCACCACTTTTGGAGGCTTCTGTGGAGAAGCCCGACAAAAAATGGAACAAAGGGGTTGGAGTCACAGAAGCGAACACAAACACCATTTTGGAACCAAGTTTCGGCAAAAATGACCAACCGGTGAATTAATATTAATTTAATAAATCGGCGGTATGTTCGAGGCTATATTAAAAAGTGGTAGCCTCGTACAATGGGAAAATCCCATAGGAATATATTTGCGGTCGAATATAAAAAGTAGTATCCACTGCCACCAGCCAAAACTCGATCGGGGGGGGACTGGACAGTGCCCCCTCGAACAACAGACCCCGGGCAATCGAATTGCCCCGACCAGTACGTCCACAATAGGATGGTTTGTACTGGTTCTGTTCACAATTTGAGACTTTGTAAAGCCAATGGTGACTTTACATGTCCTGGGAGACAGTAGTCAGTCCCAGGGTATGGAGTCTATGTTTGGGGGTCGCTATGACACCCCTGGGTTACGGCACGGAGGGTGCTGTGTAACCCACATACCAAAAACACATGAAGCCCTATGGGGTAAAGGACCTCATAGCCCATAAAATACATACAAATTCAAAGGAACACCTCAAATCAGGTCTAAGCGTGGGAGGAAAAGAGTCTCACTCTTAGCAGGAGAAAAAAATAAACCCCAAAAATCCAGCAAAGCTGCTGGCGGACTCACTAGGTTTGGGAAATTAGCCTTTACAAAGAATTCTCCCTAACAGCAGGTCGTTAAGATCCAGCAACCAGAGTCTCTTGGTGCTTCTGCGATGTAAATTAAAGAAGGTCGAGATCAGGGCCTTCTTTATGGTCGCACCCAAGCTTTGGAACTCACTTCCGCAGACCCTCAGACAACACTCGTCCCTGACGGTCTTCGAGAAGGCTCTTAAGACGTGGTTGTTTTAGTGACCACTCATTTGACTTTTTCCGTTGGACCGCCTTAACCTGCTGGGACCCTGTCCTTTCTGTTTTTTTTATTTTATTTTTATTGTGATTTACATGGTCATACAATTGACAACCTTTAATCACATAATCATCCTCTGATGTAGAAATAAGAAAATAAGACATTAAAAAGAGAAGCAAGAGCAAGAAAAAGAAAAAAATAATAAATAAAAATACAATTCAGCTGGCATCTGCATTATTTTCTGAATAACAATTGGAAATTTGACCAAGGCCAGAGTTATTGGTATTTTGTCACCTGACAACATCATTTTCCACCATCAGACCTTCGATCTGTGTCCATATTTCATTATGACACCAGTCATTAGTAGCCCTCTTTGAGATGACAGACCCATACAAACCATTACCAAATGTTGTAGATTTTCAATTGACTCCTCTTCTTTACATAAGTGACATATGGGGGAACTGTCTTTTAGGGCCCTACACCATTAAGTTTCCTTTGTTTGTATTAAATTAAATCGAAACCTAAAGAATTGATCTCTAAAAAACCAATGAGGAAATAGTTTCAGATAACTTGGTAATGAATTTGGCTTCCTACTGTCCTCCCACGATTTACCATATGCCTTGTACTTTAGTCTTTCCTCCTGTTCTAAACCAGTCTTGGGAATACAATTTCTTCTTGACTTTGTCAGGATTGTTGATCAAAACGTCATTTGTTTCGCCTAAGTTTTGCAATAGGCTTTTACACTTGTCTTCCCACTGGTTCAATGCCGACTCCCTGTATTCCAGCAAGGCTTTTTTCAAGGATTCAAATCCTCCCTTGGGGAAATAATCTATTAATTTCCTGTAAAAGGATAGCATCTTCCATTCAGCCACTCCACTGCAGCCAAGGAGGTCAAACCTAGTTCCATTATCACCGCCTGTATCAGGGTTCACTTGGGCAATCTCTGTGTCCTTTTTCAGAAGTAACCCTGCAGCATTGACCAGTTTTTCATTTCAAAATTGAGAGAAGTGTTTGCCCCATAGGTTAAAATGGGAACGACTTTAGATTTATAGAATTTAATTAAGGGGATTAGTCTGAATCCACAATATTGTTTTAATAAGATCTTAGCTAAGCCTGCCAGATTTGTAGCTTTTTCTCACTAATGCCTGATACCATGGGGCGTCTATCCTGCTCGAACTCAGGCATACTCCCAAATATACAAGGGAATGGACCACCGGAATATTTACCCCTAACGAGGACCAATGCAATTTCTTCGCTGTAATGTGTTCCTTTTGAATACCTAGGGGCATGATGACAGATTTTCTTGGGTTAATGGTGAGTCCATTCTTATCTAAATAGATTTGTAGCACATTTAATTGTCTCTGGAGGCCCACCGGAGTCTGGTCTATGAGGACCACATCATCAGCGTAGATGAGTCTTCCCAATTTCATTTTCGCTAGTGATGGAGGGAAACATCCAATGTCATAAAAATGCGGAATCAACATCATAAATGAAGAAATTGAATAGTTCTGAAGCCATTAGACATGCCTGTTTTAGTCCTTTGTTATTCGCTATTGATCTAGTTAACAAGCCTGCTTTATTGAGTCGTATTTGTAGAGTGGTATCTTGATGGAAATCCTTGATGGGAGCCACTAGCGAGGGAGGACATCCCCACTGAGACAGTTTTGCCCATAATTAAGGGCGCAAAACACTGTCAAACGATTGTGTAAAGTTGATAAATGCATTGTACATTTTCTAATCTTTTCTTTGTTCAGTGCGACTCTTTAGCAGGTTTAGAATAAAGATGTTAAGGGCAGTCCCAATTCCATGCACAAACCCCGAATGCCAGGGGTACAGATGACCAGATAGTTTTACCCATGCTCGTAAAGATTTTGATATAAGGGTCCGTAAGATTTTTCCTGGGGCGTCCAGCAACACTATAGGGCGATAATTAAATGGTTTCAGCTGGCTTCCCTTTTTGTGAATTGGTATAATTATGGATTTCCATGATGAGGGGATCGTATGAACTTTGGAAATGTAGCCAGAAAGAATTGACAAAAACTTAGCCCATTGGTCTATATCTTCTTTTAGAGTCATATTACTAAGGCCATCCGGGCCACACAATCTTGAGCGGGAATATTTTTTAATAACATCTGTAACTGCTTCTACAGAAGTATCTATTAATCTCCACTCCACTTTAAAGATACTTGATGTTGAAGCTTCTTGGACTTGATCGAAAAAGGAACTAAAATAGGAAACCCATGTCTCAGGTGAAATTGGACTCATCATCAATGAATCTTGTTCAATATTTAACTCATTTATCAGTTTCCACAACCCTGCTATATTAGGACATTTCAGTGAGTCCAACATTCTTTCCACATCGTTCCTTTCTTGCACTTTTTTTATGGCGGCGTAACCAGTTACAGTAATATTGCCAGATTTTTTGTCTTTGTGTTGCCGCCGTTAGAGAGTTGTCATATTTTAAGATGTTAAGGCGTTGTGTCTTAAGCTTCTTTTGAAGAACAATCTGGACATCATAGGTGTGACGATGAGGTGAATTCTTCAACCCAACTTGCTTTGATTTTCTTTCAAATGATTTGAAGAGACTTAAATAATCCAATGTTTCGACAGTACCTTCTGATTGAAGGAGCTTCACCGAGGTGGTTAGACTATTAGTCAACTCGGCCAATTTCGACAGGGGGATTTTTATTCGGTTTATTCCCATCATGAATTCCATGGATGTTAGATTCATGTAACTGGAACTATTTGGGACTAGCATCAGTGTAGCAGAGAGCAAGTTGTGATCACTATTATTCATATGCTCTACTACCATCTTATTTGTCGATGATATCATCTTATCTGAGATGAATATATAGTCCAGAATTTGCCCTCAGGGTCCATGGCCGCGCGTTATAAATTAATTAAAGTAAAAGTAAATGTCTACTGTCCAGTTGAGGTAAAATATGATAATAAAATGTAAATTATTTATACGTGTTTGCCTTTTTACCAGTTAGAGTGTATGCTGATGAGGCCATGACGTTTTGTGCCACTAAGTTCAAGTCTGACCAAAAGTAATCCACCAGAGGATATTGGTGCCCAAAGATGCGGTTTATCTATGCCTTCTACCAGGATGTTTTTTAATGTCTAGCCATTGCTGCCCGCCAATGAGTCTCAGTGTACCCTATGATTATTGACCTATTTCTCTTTAACTGTAACCATCTTTTTTAACTCAATCCTTTTTTTTCACTCAGAAGACCACAGAAGAAAATGCAACAGAGTGAAGTCAGTGTGTGTCAGCAAACTGGAGCCCTGCTCTACAAGAATCTGCTGATAAAATGGAGGAACAAAAAACAGAGTGTACAGGCAAGTTTCTTGTGTTCAGGGCTTAGCATGTTGTACAGGGTGAGTGGAGCATCACTATATGTCATGAGTGTAATATGGCTGTGTTTAAAAATCAATTATAGCAAAAAAATGACTGTTGAATAGGATATACGGTTGGTGAAGGTTTTGGACTGAAGAGTGAGTATTATGATATTTGTATGGTTAGAGACATTTAGTAGGAATGCATAACTAACTAGAAAAGTGAGGTTTTGGTTGAGTAGATTCCTATATACCTATATACCTTTTAGGTTTGGCGAATAGATATATTTTCAGGTAGCAGGACATATAGATAAGATTTTCAATGGGTTCAATGGGTTGTAGGAGAAATTATAGGGTTATTCAATTTAGCAGTTTCACAGATGACTTTTGGGAAACATCATAGACACTATTTTGATTGGACAGGTATATAGATGCATTTGTGGATGCATTGGATTTTGCATAGACAGATAGATGGAGGGACCTTTGAAACAATGAGGTGGACTTTGAATGGATGGATGGGTAGGTATTTTTTTTTTTGTTGTGGATCATGAGTTTTCGGATAGGTGGATGGATAGATATGTTTTTGGATAGGTGGATACATGTACGTTTGTATGGGTGGATAGGTACATTTTTGGATGACTGAATATATGCCATTTGCAAAAATGCTTGCATAGATGATTTATTTTCATACAGTTAGATGAATCCATTTTTGTATGGATAAATCTGGTTTAGCTGAATGGGTAGAGATGGATGAGGTTTTAGATTGGATGGCTAGATACTTTTTGTAATTGGTGGGTAGATTAATTTTTACATGGGGGTTTGTATATATTCATGTTTGATCTAGTTATTTGGTAGGAGAAATTATCAATAGGTGGATGGCCAAATTACTTTTGTTCATATTTTTGCCATGTATTGCAACCACGTAAAAGCTTTCTTATTCAGCAATATATGCCAGATTACAGAATGCCTGTATTCCATACGACAGAAAGCCAGGAAACTGAGATCAAGGTTTAGCTAACAAAGTGTCCTGGACATCTGATATTTTTTCTGGATTCATCCAGAATGCTCAGTTATCAGCCCTCTACACTTTCTTGTCTGCCATTGTGTTAAAAAACAAGTTATATTGAATGTTGTGCAATTATAAAATAACCATAAGCAAAACCAACAAGCGTAAAAAGTCGTCCTATGTATCCCCTTCAGAAATCCCTCTTCCGCCTCCCTGGTACTATCCCCCATTATCGCCAGTACAGCCCCTTGCCCAACTCGTGCCGCCCAGTTCCCGATATTGCCCCACTATGTCTGACTTTTGTGCCCTCCTCCTTTCCCCATGCCCTCCATCACCCCGCCTATCCCAACTCTACCCATTCGGCAAATATTTCACATTTCTGGGGCCACCTCTTACCATATAGACCCTCCGCTGTAGCTCTGCCTGGTAATCCACCCCCTCCATCCACTTGTGTATGTTTGGTTTCGTCTGATTACCCCAGCCCACAACCAGAACCTTTTTCCCCATCATCATGGCAGTTCTGATGAGATCCTTCTTCCTGTTGTTGAACCCCAGGTCCTCCCATATATGCAGGAGAGTCAGTTTAGGGCACCCTGGAATCGTAGAGGTGACGGCCCTGGATGTCTTGGCTCTGACCTGGCCCCAAAAGGATTGTACCTCTTGGGCATTCCAAATGTGCATGAAAGAATGAACTCGTCCCCTCTCAGCACTTCAGACACCGGGGGTCTGGCGCCCTGCCCATCCGATGGAGGCGGTCTCGACTATAGTACGCCCTGTGCCGAACCTTATATTGTAACACAGTGCCTCCACCCAGTCCTCCTCCTCCTCCAGTGCCTCTATGTTTGTCTCACATTTCTCTCTGAATTTCTGTAGGTGCTTGGATGGCAACCCACTAATCATTTGGTACAACTACGTGATTGCCTTCCCCTGACTATCCCCTTCCATAAGATTAGCTTAGATCAGAGACCTCTCGGGAAAGTCCCACGTGTCCCTCTGCTCTTGGGCCATTGCATGTCGCAGTCTAGTATATGGGTAGCCTTCCCTATCCTGCAGGCCGAACTTCTCTTGCAGACGTTGAAAAGTGGGCAGTCGGTTCTGCACTAGGATGTCCCCCTATTTTCATTACTCCTTTATTCTGCCAACTTTTCTGCCTGCCCAGTTTGCATACTTCTGGCGTTCTCTCAGATAAGGGCCTCCTTGGTCTCCACCCCCTCCCAGCCCATTTCTCTAAGAGCCGCTCTGCGAAAGTCCATTGCACAAATCCCTGGTTGCGTAATCCCCTGAGGGGGCCGACGCCCGTTTAAACTCTGCCATGCCCGTTGTGTTGCCATCCTGCTCAGGTCCATTGCGGTATGGGGCAGCTCCCTCCAGCTCAACATCCACTCATTCACAACCAACAGCTGAGATGCCCAGTAATAGTGCTTGATGTTTGGGACCCGTAGCTCACATCCCACACTGACCTGGTCAGTCTTCATAGAGCTATTCTCAGGGTTTTATTCCCCCATATAATCTCCCGCTGCAGTCTCTCTATGGTTCGGAACGTTCCTGCTGAGACCTTCACTGGAGTGTTTTGTAAAATACAGAGAAGCTGCGGTAACGCCATCATTTTAAATAGGTTTGCCCTGCCCACCATTGTGATCAGGAGAGTTCCCCAGCGATTGGCATCCTCTTTCAGCCTGTCCAGGACTGGGTCCAGGTTGTTCCTAAGGAACTCTAATGTCTCCATCCCAACTCTGATGCCCTGCCATTTAATGGAGCCCTGCGCAATCGTGAGGGGGCACCCCTCTGGAATTGCCACCTCCATGTCTTTTATAGGCATGAGCAATTATTTCTCCCAGTTTATCCTGAGACCGTTTACTTCCCCGAAATCCCTGAACACCTCCACGACTCTCAGGCCTGTATTTCTGGGGTCCCCTTTGTATATGAGGACATCTTCTGCATATAACGATATGTGTTTCTCCCCGCTCTCTGGCCAGGCAAAGACCTTCAGCAGGAGGTCTGCCCTCGCCCTGATGGCCAGAGGCTCCATTGCCAAGAGAAGCAAGAGTGATGAGAGTGGGCAACCCTGCCTAGTTCCCCTGTGCAGTGGGGAGGCTCCCGAGGAGTGCCCGTTGACTTTGACACACGCTACTGGGTCGGTGTATAGCAGTTGCACCCAATGTACGAATCTAGGGCCAAATCCAAACCCTCTCATAGTTGCTGAGAGGTACTCCCAGCCTACTGAGTCGAAGCCATTCTCCAAGTCTAATGCTATCAGCGTGTGAGGTCCTTCCAACACACTCATGGGGTTATGTAGTTTCCGAATGTTCATCCTGGTCGCACTACCCGGCATAAACCCACACTGACCCGGATGTACCAGTGCTCTAATGACTGGGATACGTTTATTAGCTAAGACTTTCGCTAGGATGTTGGCCTCCCCATTAATCGGAGAGATTGGGCAGTACCCACTACATTTCTCAGGCAGTTTCCCTTTCGTATGTATAACCACTATGGTTGCCTGCCGATGGTCCTCTGGGAGTGCACTGCTCTCTTTGTCTGTCATTGTTATCATCCAGAATGCTTCTGTCAATGGCAGTGACAGGTGTCAGTTAACAGAGCATTCTGGATAATAAAGTCCCAGAAAGCCAAGCTAATACTGTGGCCTCTACGATACAATGCATTTATTTATTTATTTTTAATCAGATGTAAAATGCACCAAAGAATGGCCATATTGGCAGCAATGTTTTAAAAATATAAGAATTAATTTCTGTTCACATAATATATCATGCAGTTAATTTATAAATTCACATTAGTTTTCAAACTTCTAACTATCTGCAGAAAGGCCTTGATCATCTATTGTAAATCAGCCATGTTGTCATTAGCCATTCCAATAAAAAAGTATTACTACCGACAATTCTCTGGAAACATTTTAGACCTCTTCTTCTAATGCATTCCTTCCTCACACGGCTTCCTCATCTATGATAATGCTATCCACAGGGCAGCTGTTCTTTTTAAACTATTTCCACCGCCAGGGGGCCCAGCACGTCTTTGCGTTGGCTCTGCCCGATGTCTCTACGTGACCCATGCCAAACATGACGTTGGGGCCTGTATATATTGAGTAGCCGCTCCCTGTGATCACAGTTCCTTTTTTATTTGTGCACTCTGTTCGCTATCAGAAGCACGCTTGTCGAGCTGCAACGGCATCTTAAACCCTGTGAAGGCTTCTTGTTTCAAGCCATGCAGGGATTTCGGCTGGCAGATGTTAGCATCGATTTGCCTATACTGCTTGGGCGAGAAGCACGACACCCAGGACTGCAGGCTTGCCAATTCATGCACCTGAAGGCCCTATGGGAATGGGCGGTGAAGATACAGCCACAAGGCAAGAGGTGATGTCAGGCGGTCTCGTTCAACGTCGAAGGGCATGGATTGGTATATCGCCCCAGTGCAAAGAAAAGGAGAAGGACAAGAAGAAGAAGAAGAATTACTGAATGCGATCCCGCTCCCCAAGTGCATCCTCACACTTGCATTCATTGCCCTCTTCTAAAAAGAAGAGCCACCGCTCCAGGGACTCCCCAGAGAATGCGGCTTAGGACCCTTTTCAACCCAATCCTCCACTCCAGAGGAATGGGAACAATTTCACCAGAAGATGCTAGAAATCTTCGTCACGGTGTCGGTAGCTTTGCTCTTAGTGCCGCTGGCTCAGTATTGGTGCTGATGAGTCCCATTGGTCCTACTGCATCCTCAGACACCGGCAGGGTTCCCGCGGGCATTACTCCCCCATGCCTACAGGCTCAGACCTAAACCCGAAGATAAACGAAGTTCCCAGCGTCATCAGACCCCCCCTTCAGGGAAGGAGGTCTTTGCGCCAGTTCCAACTTGGTCATTAGTGGCCATCAGTGCCGTGGGTGCTGAGGCCTCTCTGGAATAGGCTCCTCTTTCTCTGAACCACTTCATGACGAAGATGTAGGATATCTATGACAAAGAGGGGGACCAGGTACCTTTTGGGTCAGAAAATTTGGACTCCAGGGAAGAAGGGGACTAATGTGAGGAAGGTGATGAGATCCATGGACTGGCCTTGGACCTCCAGGAGGCCAGTGGTCTGGACACCTCCCCTGAATTGGACATTCCTCCAGCTCCCACTCCTGAAAAGCCTCTGGCTTCTTTTCAGAAACTGATGCCCAAGGCGGCCGATCCCCTGGGCATAACTGGTCCGTCCAGGCCCAAAATCTGTTAAGTTGATGAACATCCTGGATGAAGGCCTTAAAAGGAAGCCTCTCCTACCATTCAATGTAGCAGTTAAGGCCCCGGTGCTAGAGGTGTGGGAGAGGCCAGCCTCTACACCTGCAGATGAGAGGGAGTTTGCTAGGCAGCATCATCCTGCCCCCTCAGATCCAGTTTTTCTGTTCACTCATGCCTTCTATGAGAGCTTAGTGGTACAGGCTGTGACTGCAAACTTGAAGTCGTTCACCTTTCCTTCTCTCCCCCTTGATAGGGAGAGTAAAAGGCTGGACACCTGTGGGACAAATGTTTTTGCGTCGAGCAGCCTTGTCCTTCGCTCACTTAATGCTTCTTGTACCCTTGTTATCGTTTGGTTTCTGGTCCGCTGTGGCCAATGCAGCTGAGCACGTTCCTGAGGGGGAGATGCGGGAGGGCTTCCTGTCAATGATCAGTGATCGTAAGCCTCTCATCAGATCTTACAATGGAGACTAGACACGGCTGATTGTGTCAGCAGATCCATGGTCACAAGTACGGTGGTAAGACATCACTCCTGAATGAGGATCGCACACGATGTTCAGGCTAAACTCTTCGATATGCCCTTTGATGGACAGAACTTGCTTGGGGCTAAAGCTGATGATGCCCTCCAGAAGTTCCAATCATCGAAGGTGGTAGCAAAGTCCTTGGGTCTGGCCATGCAACAACCCTCAGCACCTCTCTTGAGGGCTTGAGTGTTTCATCCCTCTGCCTCCTATGTAACTCGTTTTCGAGACCAGACAGCCCAGGAAGACTACAAGGCAGAGATTCGAAAGGGGTAACTGTCTTCGCTCAGGTCTGACCCGCTACCTATTACTTGCAAGGTCTCTCAGGGCTCTGCCCTGTCCGCTACTCTGTTCAATGTCTACGCCCAGCCTTTGGCTAAACTCATTCAGTCCTCTGGTCTCCGATGTTACACCTATGCAGATGATACTCAGATTGTGGTACCTCTCAATCTTGCCCAATAAGAGGCGCCAAATAATTTCAGAAACATTCCGAAAGCTGTTGGCAACTGTATGAGTCAGAATTGGCTTAAACTGAACTGAACGGTGACAAAACAGAGGTCCTAATATTTGGCTCTCCTGCTTTGGCCTCCTTTTGGATGCCTGACTTTTGGCCGCCCTCTCTGGGCCCTTTTCCCCAACCCCTCTTTTTTGGGGGTCAAGATTTCCACCTCTCTATCTATAGATGCGCAAGTGAGTTCTGTATGTCAACGGGGCTATTTTAAACTTAAAATCCTGCAGAAAGTTCTTCCATTTTTGCCTCCCAATCTTCGCACCCCAGTGGTTGCATCTTTCATTTTTGGCACCCTAGATTATTATAATGCTCTTTTCTGGCTCACCCTCCCTACATTCTTAACCAACTTCAAATATTACAGAACACTGCTGCGAGAGCTACTATAGGTCTCTCTTTTCGGGAGCATAACTCTTCCACCTTACGTAGCCTTCATTGTCTCCCAGTCCCACGTCCCATTGAATTCAAGTCCCTGTGCATTGTTTACCGGGCCTTTCATGGCCGGGGTGCTGAATACTTGCAGAGGACATTTTGTCTTTATGTACTTTCTAGACCACTCCGCTCTGCTTCCAACCTCGTGATTCAAGTTCCGAGGTTCCATCGTACCAGGACTGCCGTCTGCACTTTTTCTGTGGCCGCTGCGGTGCTCTGGAATAAGTTTCCTCGTTCTCTCTGTGACATTGACAACCATTTACTCTTTCGCCTTCACCTTAAAACCCTTCTGTTTTAGTGTTATTGGTAACTGCTAGCTTCCTTCTGTCAGTTTCCTCTAGTGCAATGACGTCTATGGGTGTAAGCTACGCTTTAAAAATGCCTTTAACATGACATAACAGAGGTGCCTCCAGAGAAGCAGCAGCGACTGCCACGGTCCCCTCAGCACCACAAGGTGCAAAAACCACTGACATTTTCTGCCATGAATCTCCTGTGGGTGGGTGAGGGGGTTTTTCCCTGTTCAGCTCGGAATGGTTCAGGACCACGTCCGACGCTTGGGACTTGCAGGTCATCCAAAAGGGCGACTGTCTCCCGTTAGTGCAATCTCCTTCGGACCATGGCCCTCAATCCAATCCCTTGCGTGGACCACATCCTCTTGGAGGAGGTTCATCAACTTTTCTCAAAGAGTCTAATAGAGCTGGCACCGCACTCGGAACAAGGCAGGGGTTGGTTTTCCACCTACCTTCTGGTGCCGAAGAAGTACAGGGGTTTATGTCCTATACTGGGTCTGCGGTTGCTGAATTTGTTCCTACACAAGGACAATTCAAGATGGTTATTCTGGCCCAGATCTTGCAAGCCCTCGATCCGCGAGAGTAGTTGGTTTCACTGGACCTCCAAGATGCCTACTTCCATGTGCCTATCCATTGGAAGCACAGGAAGTACTTAAGGTTCATGGTGGGCCTACATCACTAGTAGATTAATATCCTGCTGTTTGGTCTTTCCTCTGCTCCTAGGGTTTTCAGTGGTTGTGGCTTTCCTCAGGTGGGAGAGCATTCATGTCTTTCCCTACCTGGACGACTGGCTCGGCTGAGCTCACTCTTCAGATCTTGTGTCAGAGCACCTACTCCACACATGCACTCTATTGCACAGATAGGGCTTTTCCATGAACTTAAGTCTCTGTTTTAACCATCCTTGACTCTTCGATTTATCAGAGCAGTCTTGGACACTTGCCTGGGCAGAGCATTCCTACCCAAGGACTGAGCGGCGAACATCTTTTGGATGGTTTCCAAAGGTAGTCAATGGTCAATGTCCTCCAATCCCAGTAGCAAATCCCAACCTGAGTCTTCTGGGCCTCATGGCCTCCTGCATCCTAGTGGTCCCGGAGGTAAGGCGGTGCATGAGATCGCTTCAGTGGCTCCTCTGTTGCCAATAGTCACAGTTTCAGGGCCACATGTCCGACCTTTTAAAGGTCTCAGACCAGGTGCCCAAGGATCTTGTGTGGGTAGTCTTGAGGGACGACTTTCTGAGAAGCGTGTTGTTTCATCAACCCTCTAACCAGATGACAGTGGTCACAGACACATTTCTGACAGGTTGGATCTCTCCTGTCTGAACTGACAGTGAGTGGACTGTGGTCACCCTCAGAGTCTCAGGAACACATCATGTTGCTGGAGCTGAGGGCAATCAGGCTGATCCTGGTCACCTTTCTCTCTTCTGTAAAACACAAGACAATGCTGATCCTGAAGGTCAACACAGTGGCTAATGTGCTACCTCAAAAACTAAGGTGGTGTGGGGTCCTTTCCACTATGCAGAGAAGCAATGCAAATGTGGTTCTGGTCTCTGGAGAACGGTGTGGCGGAAAGTCTACAATTGAAAATGTTATGTACTCTAGCACACTGCTGCATTATAATATTGAGTAGGTACTGCAAAATGCCATATTTAAACAACTGCTTCTTGCGAGGCAAGGCTTTAGGATTTACTGTGCATGCCCTTGTAATGAAGGCTTTTTCCCTAGAGTGTAGCTATGTTCGTCTTCATGTCTTTCAGTTCTGACGTGTCTCCCTTTTGGCATACGTAAGCGTGGTTTGGGCTCCCGCTTACTTAGGAAAAGCGGCTTTAGCACACAGAAGTTATCATACTGTATGCATGCTCACCTGCCCCAGTTCGTGTGTGAACCTGGACTGGATAGCCGACCTGAACAGCCTAATCACCTTCAGCGCCAACGCCCCCTGACCTTGGTCAGACCACCATACCCTCAGCTTTACTTTCCCCCTGCAGAAACACCAGTCTCTGACTCTAGCCATGACCCCATCATGTCTTGCAGCTTGTGGAAGATATCTAAAGAATCAATGTGCCCCCTGCTTACCCGACTCTGCCCAGAATACCTTATCTCTACAGACCCGAATATCTTACTAGATATCTACACCAACACCTTAACTAAAGCAGTACATTTGGTGGCCCCACTACTCCCTTGGAAAGTCAAACCAGCAAGTCACATCAACGCATGGTTTACATCAGTGCTCCAGGACCATCTGGAGAAAAACTCCCTCAGACATCTCGAAAATCGCTTTTAATTCGATAGCCAAAGAATATAAGCAGGCCATTATCTCAGAGAAAGTGGAAACCTATAACATAAGAATATCCAATGCTAACTCCAACTCACAAGAAATCTTCAAAATCGTCAGTGAGCTAGAGTCGCCTTCTTCCGCTCCCTCCACTATCACCAAAGATGAGAGCTGGCGCATTAATATCCAGAACGCCATGCGCATGAAAATAAGTAACTTGCAACAGAAAATTGAAAAGAAACAAACTTAAATCAAATCACTCTCGCCTCACACTACTTCCACTAAACCGTTTAATTCACCCCAATTCCACTTCAGAAAAATCTAGGAACTGGAAACGACCAACATACTCAAAAACCTAAAACCCTCAAGATGTAAAAGGGATATCTGCCTAGTGAACATCATCAAAGACTGCGCAGAAACCTTAGTACCTTTCATCAACGCCTCATTCACCTCTAGCCTGGTACCAGTCGGCCTCAAAGAATCATATGTCTTCCCACTACTAAAATAAAAAAGGTCCACCAGTGCCTAACAGTTACCGCCCCATCACTACAGTACCATTCCTGCAAAAAATCCTGGACAGGGCAGCATACATCCAAATGCAATCCTAGCTAGAAACCAACCCGTGAAGACTTGCTCTCCAATCTTGACTCTAATCTACCTTCTGTCCTCACTCTCCTTGATCTATCCTCTGTTGTTGACACGGTCAGCCATGCCATCCTGCTCAATCGTCTCCGGGACAACCTTGGTATTACTGATCAGGCCCTGGCCTGGTTGACCTCCTTTCTCAACGGCCGACCCTCTCAGGTCCAACTGGGGTCTTTCCTCTCTTCCATCTCTCTCTCTCTACTTGTGGTGTTCCCCAGGGGTCTAACCTCTGGTGCACCCCCAACGTCTAACCTCTTCTAACAGAAGGGAGATTAGAGTCAAGATTGGAGAGCAAGTCTTCACAGGTTGGTTTCTAGGTAGGATTGTATTTGGTTGTATGCTGCCCTGTCCAGGCTCCTCAACCGCTACCTGGCATCTCTTGCCCACAGCATCGCTGCCTTCTGCTCCAATTTTCAATGTTATGCAGATGACACTTAGCTCTCTTTCAGGCTCCCCTCAGCCACCTCTGCTTCTTCTCTCTGTCATGATCTCTGCTTCCAAAAGGCCAGGACTTACCCAACTCCCTTGGAAGCAGACCCATAACCCAGGTTCCGAGTGCCAGCCAGTCCCAATTGGGACCTTTTGGACCCTGTCCTGGCGCCAGTGGCGCCAGGCTCATAAATATGCCCAGTCCCAGCGCTGCAAGCGCCGGGCTCATAATGCTTGGGTGGACTTACCTGCAGCAGACCATGCTGCTTACTTACCTGCCAGTTGAACCCCTGATCCTCTTCTGTTTGGGACTACTTTTCCTGTTGGGTGGGGCAGGAGTCACTCCCTAGGTTCAGAACACTGGAACTCTTCTGGAAAGCAGGAACTCTTTTCTTACCTAGGCGTGGCTGTGGAAGGAGACACCTAAGCACTACAGGAGGCTATTTAAACCACACCCGATGGATGAATCTTGCTTTGCGTTATTCTGCATCCTCTGCAGCAGAACGCTCATCGTGTCTTCTGCATCTGATCCTGGGCCTAAAGGAAAAAGGCTTACCATCCTGAATCCAGTCTTCAGCAACATCTATAAAGACAAGAAAGAACAGGTTAGCACTACGGTCTTCAGTGACAGCGCATCTCTTACCTGGTCCATCGGCTGTCATCAACGCCTCGCGCAGCATTCCTGCATCGGAAAGACAAAGGCTTACCTACTCTTCACGCGCTCCGGAGGTCATCGCACTGCATTCCGGCATCTGAAAGACCAACTCTTCGCACGCTCCGGAGGCCTTCGGCGCTGCATCCCGCATCTGTAAGACAAAAGAAGGTGCGTTTAAAGACATTGGGTAACGTTCAATACTCACGTGCCATTACTCCATCCACGCCGAACTCAGTGGGCATTCCGGCATCCTTAAGCAGCTCCAAACTGGTACCTGCAAAATAAAAGGGCAGTTAGTGCGCATCGTGAAGCAAGCAACAAGCGCTTACTTACGCGCTTCCAGGCGCTTCTATTCTGCATACGGGTCCATCCTCAACTCACTTCAGCCAGTCAACCGCCATCGCCGGAACCCTGCAAAATAAGAGACAGCATTACAAAAGACTTTTAAAGACATTTGAAATATTCGGAACTCACCGTTCGTGAAGTAAACGACGGACAGCAGTCCTCTGAAGTCAAGAGGCCTGCGCTACCTATCCAGTGAAGAAACTGGTTACAGCACCCTGCCCCGAGGCAGATGGAAAGCTCGGCGTTCACTTACCTAAGGTGAGAGCGTTAACCTTTGGGGTTCTACAGGAGAGGAGAAAAGGAAAGAGATAGGGACACCCCAATAACCCCAGTTCATTAATCCCATATTTTCTATCTGCAGACATCTTACTCTTCGAGTCAGGCATACAGTGCACAGAGGTCCAGCCCAAAGAGCCAACCGGGTGGTGCACATCACTTTTGAAGATACGGTAGTCGCCCAGTCAAGACCGGCGCCTCTGCGAGAATCAGGTGAGCGTTACAGAACGCAAAGCCTACCACAAAACTCTCGCACAGGCGCTATGGAAACCTCGGATACCGACCACCTAGCCCGGTTACTTGGGGAACTAAGGGCAGAAGTGCATGCAGCTCGTCAGGAAACGAATGCTCTAAGAAGGGAACTAATTATTTCCAAGGAGCGAACAGACGATCTTGCTAGACAATTGCTACAGTCACAAGCCGGACAGACCCCGTTGCCCGCATCAGGGGCAAATCTTCCTTCAACATCCCCTATGAATCCAGTGCAGATCAACCTACCTGGGAATGTACCTCTGGCTCCGCCCGAACGATTTTCTGGTGACCCAAAGAGGTTTGCAGTATTTATCAATCAGTGCCGGTTGCATTTTTTATGCCGGCCAGCAGCCTTTCCAACTGATCAAGCTAAAGTAGCTTTTGTGCTTTCGTACCTTAGTGGCAATGCGGCAGACTGGTCGATCCCTCTAGTTAATCAGGATGATCCGGTTCTCCATGATTTTCAAGCCTTTCAGCTTAGTATGGAAAAACTGTTCGCAAGACATTCACAGGGGCAGGCCTTGGACAATGAGCTTCTTTCGTTGCGACAGGGTAATCAAGACCTTTTGGCTTACATTGCATCTTTCAACAGACTAATAGTTGAAACTCAATGGCCTGAGGACAAAAGAATTACGCTGTTTTATAGAGGTCTACGTGGAGAGCTCAAAGACGTTTAGCCCAAGTAGTGAATCCACCACAAGACTGTTCGGATTGTATAGACTTAGTCGTTCAAATAGATCACAGACTGCAGAACAGGAAGGCCGATGGTTCCAAGTTTGATGCTCGAGTATTTTCCAAACCACCAACTCCTTCCAAAGGAGTAGACTCCGGGGAACCCATGCAAATAGGGGGCCTGAAAGGACCACTAACACATAAGGAGCGGGAAAGGAGAAAACAGTTGCAATTATGCCTCTATTGCGGAAACGCAGGGCACTTTCTTCGAGACTGTCCGGTGAAACCAGCCAAGAAGGCGGTAGGAGCTGCAGTTACCAAGGTCACAAACTCTGAGCAGGGAAACGACCTCGCCCGACAAGAATAGAGGTCCTCTTGCCGAGCGTTAAAACCAGTTCCGTGACCTCGCATTTCGTGATACCTATGGTCCTCATTAGCCCTGATCATCCAGATCGATTACATGCGATTGAAGCTTACGTCGACAGCGGTGCCATCGGCAATTATGTGGATCAGGAAATGGTTTTGAGGATGAATCTAACTCTTTGTCCCAAGGCTGTAAAGGACGTCATTACTACGGTGGATGGTACGGAGATAGCCTCCGGAACAGTAACGCATACCACTCAAGAAGTGACGCTAGTAAGTCAAGATGGACACCATGAGAAGATCGTGTTCGATGTGATCAAGGCCCCTCAGTTCCAGATTATTCTAGGGATACCTTGGTTAGAGAAACACAATCCTCGGATCGATTGGCGAGCAAGAACGGTTCAGTTCCCCGAATGTGTCTCTACTTGTCACCCTCCACCTGGTGTTGCTCTAGCAGCAATTTCTTCGGAGACTCCCCAGTTACCTCCCGAATACCTAGAATTCCAAGATGTTTTCCGGAAGGATTAGGCTAACTCTCTACCTCCTCATAGGTCCTATGACTGCCAGATAGACCTGATACCTGGATCTACTCCTCCGTGTAGCAGAATTTATGCCCTCACCGAGCCTGAGAACCTTCACCTCCGACAATACCTGGATCAATACCTAGCGAATGGGTTTATTCGTCCTTCTAAGTCCCCTGCTTCTTCAGCTTTGTTCTTCGTTCCAAAAAAAGAAGGGGACCTTAGAACTTGTATAGATTACCGTGCCCTGAACCAGATCACCGTTAAGAATAGATATCCGTTACCTTTAATCCCTGAACTCCTGGACCAAGTCAGAAGAGCATGCATATATACAAAGCTGGATCTTAGAGGAGCTTACCACTTGGTACGAGTAAAAGAGGGCGATGAATGGAAGACGGCCTTCCGCACCAAGTATGGGCTATTTGAATATCAGGTCATGCCCTTCGGGCTTTGCAATGCCCCGGCCGCCTTTCAATATTTTATGAACGATGTCCTCAGAGAACTCATAGATGTATGTGTTGTCGTTTACATTGACGACATCCTCGTTTATTCTTCATCGGAATCTGAACATCGGAAACACGTGAAAATGGTCCTCGAGAGGTTGCGTCAACACAGACTTTTCGCTAAGTTGGAAAAATGTGTTTTCAACGTGACTGAAGTTGAATTCTTGGGATTCATATTATCACCTAGCGGAGTGCGTATGGATTCAAGGAAGGTCGATGCAATTCTCAAATGGCCATCACCATCCTCCGTAAAAGGGGTTCAAAGCATGTTAGGCTTCGCCAACTTTTACCGCAGGTTTATCCCCGAATTCTCTCGAATAGTCCAGCCCATCACCGCCTTGTTAAAGAAAAACAAACGTTTTGAATGGTCTACCGAGGCGGAACAAGCTTTACAGAATTTGAAGACAAAGTTTATCTCTGCACCAATTCTAAAACATCCTCGCCCCGAACTCCCCTACATCGTTGAAACTGATGCTTCGAGCCTTGCCATGGGGGCAGTTCTATCACAGAAGGACCCAGTAACCAATCAGTTACATCCCGTGGCATTCTGGTCTCGCAAATTCTCGCCTCCTGAGATCAATTACACTATTACTGATAAGGAACTTCTGGCTATCAAGTCTGCCTTTAAGGCTTGGCGGCATTATCTTCTGGGGGCCCGACACACCGTTACTGTGATTACAGATCACCGAAACCTGCAATATTTGAAAACCGCAAAAGCCCAATCCTCTAGACAACTCCGTTGGGCACTATTCTTTGCCGAGTTTGACTTCATAATTACCTATCGACCTGGTACAAAAAACGGTAAAGCTGATGCCCTTTCTCGGATGGGAGTGGAGGAACACTTGACCAACCCTAAACCTGTACCTATCATTCCCGAACAAAGAATTCTGGGTGTAATAACCACACAATCCATAGAGGAAATTAAGGATAAAACCAGGCAACTTATAACTCCAGCAGAAATACAGAATTGGCATCTGCAGGGAAAGGACTTTGCAGTAAAGGACAACTTATTGTATTTCCAAGAACGATTATACCTGCCCAGCACAGATTTACAGAAAAAGGTGATCTCTTGTTATCACGAGTCTCTAATGGAAGGACATCCCGGTATGGCCAAAACCTCAGACAAAATCAAGCGCTACTTCTGGTGGCCGTCTTGGAAAAAAGATATCAGAGACTTTATAATGTCCTGTGGAGTATGCGCCCAAAACAAGAGTCAAAAGGAAAGACCAGCCGGCCTCTTACGCCCTATTGACATCCCACCTCGCCCTTGGCATACGCTTTCTATGGACTTCATCACCGACCTACCTCCATGCTCCGGATACAATACGATCCTGGTAATCGTGGACTTATTCTCCAAGATGGCGCATTTCATTCCACTCAAAGGCTTGCCAACAGCAACAACTCTGGCCCGAGAATTTCTCGAAAACATTGTCCGACTGCACGGTTTTCCTTCAGTGCTAATTTCGGATCGAGGTAGTCAATTTATTTCTCATTTTTGGCGAAGTTGTTGTCGGTCGGCTCAAATTGATGTGAGATTATCGACCAGTCACCACCCTCAAACCGACGGACAAACCGAGAGGACCAACCAAACTCTGGAACAGTATTTACGCTGCATGCTGCAACAAACTGAAAAAACTTGGAAAGATATCCTTTGGATAGCCGAATATGCCTACAACAACTCTGTCCACTCAGGAACTGGGAAAACTCCGTTTTTTCTTTTATACGGCTGTCACCCTCGAACCTCAGAGTTGGATCCACCCCAAGATCTTGGAACACCAGCAGTAGACTACCTGCACTCTACTCTACAATCACCCAAGCTTTTAAGGAAGCCGTTTCTCACCTTCAAAGGGCTAAGGAACAATACAAGAAAGGAGCATATCAACATCGGAAGGAAGCCCCCCAATATCAAGTAGGAGATCAAGTCTGGTTATCCACCAAATATCTACCTCTAAAAGGACCACGCACATTCAACCCAAGATACCTTGGTCCCTATTCCATCACTACCATAGTAAACCCAGTAGCGGTCAAGTTGGACTTGCCCCCTCACATGAAGATACATCCGGTCTTCCACGTCTCTCTTTTAAAACCTGTGCAACCTTAAACCCGACTAACTAAATCCCCAAAACCTATCCTAGTTGATGGAGAACTCAAGTTTGAAGTCAAAAGCATCCTGGACTCCAAGATCTCCAAATCTAAGCTATTTTACCTAATTGACTGGAAAGGCTACGGCCCTCAAGAAAGATCCTGGGAACCTGCAGAATATGTCCACGCTCCTCGTCTAATCAAAAGATTTCATCAAACATTTCCTGACAAGCCAAAAACCCCGGGGAAGCCCGGTTTGGGAGGGGCCTTGAGGGGGGGTACTGTCATGATCTCTGCTTCCAAAAGGCCAGGACTTACCCAACTCCCTTGGAAGCAGACCCATAACCCAGGTTCCGAGTGCCAGCCAGTCCCAATTGGGACCTTTTGGACCCTGTCCTGGCGCCAGTGGCGCCAGGCTCATAAATATGCCCAGTCCCAGCGCTGCAAGCGCCGGGCTCATAATGCTTGGGTGGACTTACCTGCAGCAGACCATGCTGCTTACTTACCTGCCAGTTGAACCCCTGATCCTCTTCTGTTTGGGACTACTTTTCCTGTTGGGTGGGGCAGGAGCCACTCCCTAGGTTCAGAACACTGGAACTCTTCTGGAAAGCAGGAACTCTTTTCTTACCTAGGCGTGGCTGTGGAAGGAGACACCTAAGCTCTACAGGAGGCTATTTAAACCACACCCGATGGATGAATCTTGCTTTGCGTTATTCTGCATCCTCTGCAGCAGAACGCTCATCGTGTCTTCTGCATCTGATCCTGGGCCTAAAGGAAAAAGGCTTACCATCCTGAATCCAGTCTTCAGCAACATCTATAAAGACAAGAAAGAACAGGTTAGCACTACGGTCTTCAGTGACAGCGCATCTCTTACCTGGTCCATCGGCTGTCATCAACGCCTCGCGCAGCATTCCTGCATCGGAAAGACAAAGGCTTACCTACTCTTCATGCGCTCCGGAGGTCATCGCACTGCATTCCGGCATCTGAAAGACAAAAGCTTACCAACTCTTCGCACGCTCCGGAGGCCTTCGGCGCTGCATCCCGCATCTGTAAGACAAAAGAAGGTGCGTTTAAAGACATTGGGTAACGTTCAATACTCACGTGCCATTACTCCATCCACGCCGAACTCAGTGGGCATTCCGGCATCCTTCAGCAGCTCCAAACTGGTACCTGCAAAATAAAAGGGCAGTTAGTGCGCATCGTGAAGCAAGCAACAAGCGCTTACTTACGCGCTTCCAGGCGCTTTTATTCTGCATACGGGTCCATCCTCAACTCACTTCAGCCAGTCAACCGCCATCGCCGGAACCCTGCAAAATAAGAGACAGCATTACAAAAGACTTTTAAAGACATTTGAAATATTCGGAACTCACCGTTCGTGAAGTAAACGACGGACAGCAGTCCTCTGAAGTCAAGAGGCCTGCGCTACCTATCCAGTGAAGAAACTGGTTACAGCACCCTGCCCCGAGGCAGATGGAAAGCTCGGCGTTCACTTACCTAAGATGAGAGCGTTAACCTTTGGGGTTCTACAGGAGAGGAGAAAAGGAAAGAGATAGGGACACCCCAATAACCCCAGTTCATTAATCCCATAATTTCTATCTGCAGACATCTTACTCTTCGAGTCAGGCATACAGTGCACAGAGATCCAGCCCAAAGAGCCAACCGGGTGGTGCACATCACTTTTGAAGATACGGTAGTCGCCCAGTCAAGACCGGCGCCTCTGCGAGAATCAGGTGAGCGTTACACTCTCATACCAGACTGTCTGGCCGCAATTCTGGAATGGTGTGCCGCCAATGATCTCTGCCTTAATGCCAGTAAGACTGAGATCCTCCTCATTGGGACACCTGCTCCCTCCTTTCCTCTCCCTCTATGGCCGCCCACTCTGGGCCCTCTTCTTGCTCCTGTGAGGCTAATAACTTTGGTGTCCTCTTCATCTCCATCCTCTCCTTTTCTGCTCACATCTCTGATGTCTCTAAGAAGTCACACTATCAGCTACACCTCCTCAAAGGTTTTATTCGTTTTCTCACTTTCCCCCAGAAGCTCACTGTCTCTGGAGCTTTGGTCCTCTCTAGGATGGACTATTGCAACAGCCTCTTTCTAAATCTTCCTGCCTCTACTCTTCGACCTTTACAACTTATCAGAACAGGAATGCGAGACTTGTCCTTGGCCTCAAGCCCAGGGATCATATCCCTCCAGCTCTAAAATCTCTTCACTGGCTCCCTGTGGCTGCAAGGATCAACGTCAAGAACCTCTGCATTGTCTACAAGGCTTTCTGGGGCCTGGGACTGCTTTACCTCCAACTTTCTCTTCCAAAACATCTTCCTTCTTGAGATCTTTGCTCATTCATCTCCAACTCTCTGAGGTTCAGACGCTTCTCCAAGCAGAGAGTTGGAGGCAGATCTATTTCCTCGGGTGGGGCCTCTGTTAGGCAGAAACCTGTGCAGTTCCCTCTGGGACCACTGCAAAAGATTTAAGACTACAGGTGTTTGGCAGTAAACCCACTTGGTAGCAGTCTGTACCACACAGATTCACTTGGTAGCTGTGGCTGAGCAGTCAGACTTCCCTCAAGAAGAGTTAGGCAGTATACAGAGTATTCACAATAGGTCAAGAGAACACAGTAGAACAAGTAAAGACTGACCAGGGCTTGGTGTAAAAGAGATATAATTATTTATTTAAAACCACATCTAGAAAAACACACAGGCACTAATAGTAAGCAATTCAAAAACACGGCCACTAAAAGATATACACTCCCTTAAAAGAATATTAGACAAGTCTTAAGTAAAGCCCCACTTATTTTCAGACAGCGGTGAGCGCTTAACGTAGATGGCACTCCAATAACTCGTTTTAAAAAGGGAGAGAAAAACAGAGAATAAACTGAAACAGATCCCAACACTTTTTCACGAACATACAAGAGAGGAAGGCAAAGGAACACCGTGAATTCAGAGTCAGTAGGCCAGATCCGCTTTAAGAGGATCCAAACGAACTGTGTCCATGGTCACACGGTTGCAGTGCACAAAAGTCTTCTAACGGTTCGAAAAGGAGTTGGACCAAAGAAAGGGACCAGTTAGAGGGTCAAAGCGGCCAGCCCAGTCCAGAAGGTTAAGGGGTTATTATTACCTTGTAGCAATCTTTAGAAAGGGAGGCCTGGCGGACACGGTACCTTAAAGTGGTGAGAATACTCCAGCGGGGGTAGTTGTTCCTGGCAGCGGATGCAAGTCAGTGCTTCGTCCGGAGGAAGAGAGTATCTCGTTGGGGAGGAAGACAGGAGTCCGTTGCACTGCCAGGGAAGAAACCAGCCGCAGAGTTTCTCGGGTACAAGCTCGGCGTTCACTTACCTAAGGTGAGAGCGTTAACCTTTGGGGTTCTACAGGAGAGGAGAAAAGGAAAGAGATAGGGACACCCCAATAACCCCAGTTCATTAATCCCATATTTTCTATCTGCAGACATCTTACTCTTCGAGTCAGGCATACAGTGCACAGAGGTCCAGCCCAAAGAGCCAACCGGGTGGTGCACATCACTTTTGAAGATACGGTAGTCGCCCAGTCAAGACCGGCGCCTCTGCGAGAATCAGGTGAGCGTTACAGAACGCAAAGCCTACCACAAAACTCTCGCCCAGGCGCTATGGAAACCTCGGATACCGACCACCTAGCCCGGTTACTTGGGGAACTAAGGGCAGAAGTGCATGCAGCTCGTCAGGAAACGAATGCTCTAAGAAGGGAACTAATTATTTCCAAGGAGCGAACAGACGATCTTGCTAGACAATTGCTACAGTCACAAGCCGGACAGACCCCGTTGCCCGCATCAGGGGCAAATCTTCCTTCAACATCCCCTATGAATCCAGTGCAGATCAACCTACCTGGGAATGTACCTCTGGCTCCGCCCGAACGATTTTCTGGTGACCCAAAGAGGTTTGCAGTATTTATCAATCAGTGCCGGTTGCATTTTTTATGCCGGCCAGCAGCCTTTCCAACTGATCAAGCTAAAGTAGCTTTTGTGCTTTCGTACCTTAGTGGCAATGCGGCAGACTGGTCGATCCCTCTAGTTAATCAGGATGATCCGGTTCTCCATGATTTTCAAGCCTTTCAGCTTAGTATGGAAAAACTGTTCGCAAGACATTCACAGGGGCAGGCCTTGGACAATGAGCTTCTTTCGTTGCGACAGGGTAATCAAGACCTTTTGGCTTACATTGCATCTTTCAACAGACTAATAGTTGAAACTCAATGGCCTGAGGACAAAAGAATTACGCTGTTTTATAGAGGTCTACGTGGAGAGCTCAAAGACGTTTTAGCCCAAGTAGTGAATCCACCACAAGACTGTTCGGATTGTATAGACTTAGTCGTTCAAATAGATCACAGACTGCAGAACAGGAAGGCCGATGGTTCCAAGTTTGATGCTCGAGTATTTTCCAAACCACCAACTCCTTCCAAAGGAGTAGACTCCGGGGAACCCATGCAAATAGGGGGCCTGAAAGGACCACTAACACATAAGGAGCGGGAAAGGAGAAAACAGTTGCAATTATGCCTCTATTGCGGAAACTCAGGGCACTTTCTTCGAGACTGTCCGGTGAAACCAGCCAAGAAGGCGGTAGGAGCTGCAGTTACCAAGGTCACAAACTCTGAGCAGGGAAACGACCTCGCCCGACAAGAATAGAGGTCCTCTTGCCGAGCGTTAAAACCAGTTCCGTGACCTCGCATTTCGTGATACCTATGGTCCTCATTAGCCCTGATCATCCAGATCGATTACATGCGATTGAAGCTTACGTCGACAGCGGTGCCATCGGCAATTATGTGGATCAGGAAATGGTTTTGAGGATGAATCTAACTCTTTGTCCCAAGGCTGTAAAGGACGTCATTACTACGGTGGATGGTACGGAGATAGCCTCCGGAACAGTAACGCATACCACTCAAGAAGTGACGCTAGTAAGTCAAGATGGACACCATGAGAAGATCGTGTTCGATGTGATCAAGGCCCCTCAGTTCCAGATTATTCTAGGGATACCTTGGTTAGAGAAACACAATCCTCGGATCGATTGGCGAGCAAGAACGGTTCAGTTCCCCGAATGTGTCTCTACTTGTCACCCTCCACCTGGTGTTGCTCTAGCAGCAATTTCTTCGGAGACTCCCCAGTTACCTCCCGAATACCTAGAATTCCAAGATGTTTTCCGGAAGGATTAGGCTAACTCTCTACCTCCTCATAGGTCCTATGACTGCCAGATAGACCTGATACCTGGATCTACTCCTCCGTGTAGCAGAATTTATGCCCTCACCGAGCCTGAGAACCTTCACCTCCGACAATACCTGGATCAATACCTAGCGAATGGGTTTATTCGTCCTTCTAAGTCCCCTGCTTCTTCAGCTTTGTTCTTCGTTCCAAAAAAAGAAGGGGACCTTAGAACTTGTATAGATTACCGTGCCCTGAACCAGATCACCGTTAAGAATAGATATCCGTTACCTTTAATCCCTGAACTCCTGGACCAAGTCAGAAGAGCATGCATATATACAAAGCTGGATCTTAGAGGAGCTTACCACTTGGTACGAGTAAAAGAGGGCGATGAATGGAAGACGGCCTTCCGCACCAAGTATGGGCTATTTGAATATCAGGTCATGCCCTTCGGGCTTTGCAATGCCCCGGCCGCCTTTCAATATTTTATGAACGATGTCCTCAGAGAACTCATAGATGTATGTGTTGTCGTTTACATTGACGACATCCTCGTTTATTCTTCATCGGAATCTGAACATCGGAAACACGTGAAAATGGTCCTCGAGAGGTTGCGTCAACACAGACTTTTCGCTAAGTTGGAAAAATGTGTTTTCAACGTGACTGAAGTTGAATTCTTGGGATTCATATTATCACCTAGCGGAGTGCGTATGGATTCAAGGAAGGTCGATGCAATTCTCAAATGGCCATCACCATCCTCCGTAAAAGGGGTTCAAAGCATGTTAGGCTTCGCCAACTTTTACCGCAGGTTTATCCCCGAATTCTCTCGAATAGTCCAGCCCATCACCGCCTTGTTAAAGAAAAACAAACGTTTTGAATGGTCTACCGAGGCGGAACAAGCTTTCCAGAATTTGAAGACAAAGTTTATCTCTGCACCAATTCTAAAACATCCTCGCCCCGAACTCCCCTACATCGTTGAAACTGATGCTTCGAGCCTTGCCATGGGGGCAGTTCTATCACAGAAGGACCCAGTAACCAATCAGTTACATCCCGTGGCATTCTGGTCTCGCAAATTCTCGCCTCCTGAGATCAATTACACTATTACTGATAAGGAACTTCTGGCTATCAAGTCTGCCTTTAAGGCTTGGCGGCATTATCTTCTGGGGGCCCGACACACCGTTACTGTGATTACAGATCACCGAAACCTGCAATATTTGAAAACCGCAAAAGCCCAATCCTCTAGACAACTCCGTTGGGCACTATTCTTTGCCGAGTTTGACTTCATAATTACCTATCGACCTGGTACAAAAAACGGTAAAGCTGATGCCCTTTCTCGGATGGGAGTGGAGGAACACTTGACCAACCCTAAACCTGTACCTATCATTCCCGAACAAAGAATTCTGGGTGTAATAACCACACAATCCATAGAGGAAATTAAGGATAAAACCAGGCAACTTATAACTCCAGCAGAAATACAGAATTGGCATCTGCAGGGAAAGGACTTTGCAGTAAAGGACAACTTATTGTATTTCCAAGAACGATTATACCTGCCCAGCACAGATTTACAGAAAAAGGTGATCTCTTGTTATCACGAGTCTCTAATGGAAGGACATCCCGGTATGGCCAAAACCTCAGACAAAATCAAGCGCTACTTCTGGTGGCCGTCTTGGAAAAAAGATATCAGAGACTTTATAATGTCCTGTGGAGTATGCGCCCAAAACAAGAGTCAAAAGGAAAGACCAGCCGGCCTCTTACGCCCTATTGACATCCCACCTCGCCCTTGGCATACGCTTTCTATGGACTTCATCACCGACCTACCTCCATGCTCCGGATACAATACGATCCTGGTAATCGTGGACTTATTCTCCAAGATGGCGCATTTCATTCCACTCAAAGGCTTGCCAACAGCAACAACTCTGGCCCGAGAATTTCTCGAAAACATTGTCCGACTGCACGGTTTTCCTTCAGTGCTAATTTCGGATCGAGGTAGTCAATTTATTTCTCATTTTTGGCGAAGTTGTTGTCGGTCGGCTCAAATTGATGTGAGATTATCGACCAGTCACCACCCTCAAACCGACGGACAAACCGAGAGGACCAACCAAACTCTGGAACAGTATTTACGCTGCATGCTGCAACAAACTGAAAAAACTTGGAAAGATATCCTTTGGATAGCCGAATATGCCTACAACAACTCTGTCCACTCAGGAACTGGGAAAACTCTGTTTTTTCTTTTATACGGCTGTCACCCTCGAACCTCAGAGTTGGATCCACCCCAAGATCTTGGAACACCAGCAGTAGACTACCTGCACTCTACTCTACAATCACCCAAGCTTTTAAGGAAGCCGTTTCTCACCTTCAAAGGGCTAAGGAACAATACAAGAAAGGAGCATATCAACATCGGAAGGAAGCCCCCCAATATCAAGTAGGAGATCAAGTCTGGTTATCCACCAAATATCTACCTCTAAAAGGACCACGCACATTCAACCCAAGATACCTTGGTCCCTATTCCATCACTACCATAGTAAACCCAGTAGCGGTCAAGTTGGACTTGCCCCCTCACATGAAGATACATCCGGTCTTCCACGTCTCTCTTTTAAAACCTGTGCAACCTTAAACCCGACTAACTAAATCCCCAAAACCTATCCTAGTTGATGGAGAACTCGAGTTTGAAGTCAAAAGCATCCTGGACTCCAAGATCTCCAAATCTAAGCTATTTTACCTAATTGACTGGAAAGGCTACGGCCCTCAAGAAAGATCCTGGGAACCTGCAGAATATGTCCACGCTCCTCGTCTAATCAAAAGATTTCATCAAACATTTCCTGACAAGCCAAAAACCCCGGGGAAGCCCGGTTTGGGAGGGGCCTTGAGGGGGGGTACTGTCATGATCTCTGCTTCCAAAAGGCCAGGACTTACCCAACTCCCTTGGAAGCAGACCCATAACCCAGGTTCCGAGTGCCAGCCAGTCCCAATTGGGACCTTTTGGACCCTGTCCTGGCGCCAGTGGCGCCAGGCTCATAAATATGCCCAGTCCCAGCGCTGCAAGCGCCGGGCTCATAATGCTTGGGTGGACTTACCTGCAGCAGACCATGCTGCTTACTTACCTGCCAGTTGAACCCCTGATCCTCTTCTGTTTGGGACTACTTTTCCTGTTGGGTGGGGCAGGAGCCACTCCCTAGGTTCAGAACACTGGAACTCTTCTGGAAAGCAGGAACTCTTTTCTTACCTAGGCGTGGCTGTGGAAGGAGACACCTAAGCTCTACAGGAGGCTATTTAAACCACACCCGATGGATGAATCTTGCTTTGCGTTATTCTGCATCCTCTGCAGCAGAACGCTCATCGTGTCTTCTGCATCTGATCCTGGGCCTAAAGGAAAAAGGCTTACCATCCTGAATCCAGTCTTCAGCAACATCTATAAAGACAAGAAAGAACAGGTTAGCACTACGGTCTTCAGTGACAGCGCATCTCTTACCTGGTCCATCGGCTGTCATCAACGCCTCGCGCAGCATTCCTGCATCGGAAAGACAAAGGCTTACCTACTCTTCATGCGCTCCGGAGGTCATCGCACTGCATTCCGGCATCTGAAAGACAAAAGCTTACCAACTCTTCGCACGCTCCGGAGGCCTTCGGCGCTGCATCCCGCATCTGTAAGACAAAAGAAGGTGCGTTTAAAGACATTGGGTAACGTTCAATACTCACGTGCCATTACTCCATCCACGCCGAACTCAGTGGGCATTCCGGCATCCTTCAGCAGCTCCAAACTGGTACCTGCAAAATAAAAGGGCAGTTAGTGCGCATCGTGAAGCAAGCAACAAGCGCTTACTTACGCGCTTCCAGGCGCTTTTATTCTGCATACGGGTCCATCCTCAACTCACTTCAGCCAGTCAACCGCCATCGCCGGAACCCTGCAAAATAAGAGACATCATTACAAAAGACTTTTAAAGACATTTGAAATATTCGGAACTCACCGTTCGTGAAGTAAACGACGGACAGCAGTCCTCTGAAGTCAAGAGGCCTGCGCTACCTATCCAGTGAAGAAACTGGTTACAGCACCCTGCCCCGAGGCAGATGGAAAGCTCGGCGTTCACTTACCTAAGATGAGAGCGTTAACCTTTGGGGTTCTACAGGAGAGGAGAAAAGGAAAGAGATAGGGACACCCCAATAACCCCAGTTCATTAATCCCATATTTTCTATCTG
Source organism: Ambystoma mexicanum (assembly GCF_040938575.1). NCBI lineage: Eukaryota > Metazoa > Chordata > Amphibia > Caudata > Ambystomatidae > Ambystoma > Ambystoma mexicanum. Next base: position 923,803,514 of record NC_090926.1, on the reverse strand, counting down.
CAGACATCTTACTCTTCGAGTCAGGCATACAGTGCACAGAGATCCAGCCCAAAGAGCCAACCGGGTGGTGCACATCACTTTTGAAGATACGGTAGTCGCCCAGTCAAGACCGGCGCCTCTGCGAGAATCAGGTGAGCGTTACACTCTCATACCAGACTGTCTGGCCGCAATTCTGGAATGGTGTGCCGCCAATGATCTCTGCCTTAATGCCAGTAAGACTGAGATCCTCCTCATTGGGACACCTGCTCCCTCCTTTCCTCTCCCTCTATGGCCGCCCACTCTGGGCCCTCTTCTTGCTCCTGTGAGGCTAATAACTTTGGTGTCCTCTTCATCTCCATCCTCTCCTTTTCTGCTCACATCTCTGATGTCTCTAAGAAGTCACACTATCAGCTACACCTCCTCAAAGGTTTTATTCCTTTTCTCACTTTCCCCCAGAAGCTCACTGTCTCTGGAGCTTTGGTCCTCTCTAGGATGGACTATTGCAACAGCCTCTTTCTAAATCTTCCTGCCTCTACTCTTCGACCTTTACAACTTATCAGAACAGGAATGCGAGACTTGTCCTTGGCCTCAAGCCCAGGGATCATATCCCTCCAGCTCTAAAATCTCTTCACTGGCTCCCTGTGGCTGCAAGGATCAACGTCAAGAACCTCTGCATTGTCTACAAGGCTTTCTGGGGCCTGGGACTGCTTTACCTCCAACTTTCTCTTCCAAAACATCTTCCTTCTTGAGATCTTTGCTCATTCATCTCCAACTCTCTGAGGTTCAGACGCTTCTCCAAGCAGAGAGTTGGAGGCAGATCTATTTCCTCGGGTGGGGCCTCTGTTAGGCAGAAACCTGTGCAGTTCCCTCTGGGACCACTGCAAAAGATTTAAGACTACAGGTGTTTGGCAGTAAACCCACTTGGTAGCAGTCTGTACCACACAGATTCACTTGGTAGCTGTGGCTGAGCAGTCAGACTTCCCTCAAGAAGAGTTAGGCAGTATACAGAGTATTCACAATAGGTCAAGAGAACACAGTAGAACAAGTAAAGACTGACCAGGGCTTGGTGTAAAAGAGATATAATTATTTATTTAAAACCACATCTAGAAAAACACACAGGCACTAATAGTAAGCAATTCAAAAACACGGCCACTAAAAGATATACACTCCCTTAAAAGAATATTAGACAAGTCTTAAGTAAAGCCCCACTTATTTTCAGACAGCGGTGAGCGCTTAACGTAGATGGCACTCCAATAACTCGTTTTAAAAAGGGAGAGAAAAACAGAGAATAAACTGAAACAGATCCCAACACTTTTTCACGAACATACAAGAGAGGAAGGCAAAGGAACACCGTGAATTCAGAGTCAGTAGGCCAGATCCGCTTTAAGAGGATCCAAACGAACTGTGTCCATGGTCACACGGTTGCAGTGCACAAAAGTCTTCTAACGGTTCGAAAAGGAGTTGGACCAAAGAAAGGGACCAGTTAGAGGGTCAAAGCGGCCAGCCCAGTCCAGAAGGTTAAGGGGTTATTATTACCTTGTAGCAATCTTTAGAAAGGGAGGCCTGGCGGACACGGTACCTTAAAGTGGTGAGAATACTCCAGCGGGGGTAGTTGTTCCTGGCAGCGGATGCAAGTCAGTGCTTCGTCCGGGGGAAGAGAGTATCTCGTTGGGGAGGAAGACAGGAGTCCGTTGCACTGCCAGGGAAGAAACCAGCCGCAGAGTTTCTCGGGTACAAGGAGCGGTCCGTTGATTCGCGGTTCAGTAGTGAGTGGCTATCCGGCCGCCGGGGTGCTTGGCACGTGCAGTTCGACCAGAAAACGGTCTGGGGTGCAAAGAAAGAAGGTAAACTGGTTGTGCCCACCAGTCAGGGGAAGAAGCCCTATGTGTAACACACATAGTAAAACACATGAGACCCTATGGAGTAAAGGACCCCATAGCCCAAAAAACACATTAACAGTCAAAGGAACACCATAAACATGTCCAAGAGTGGGAGAAAAAGAGTCTCACTCTTGGCAGGAGAAAAAAACAAACTCCAGAAATCCAGCAAAGCTGCTGGGGGACTCACAAGGTTAGGAAATTCAGCCTAAAGAGAGAATTCTCCCTAACAGCCTACCTCTGGAACAGCCTCCATGCCTCTCTCAAACTTGACCAGAACCACGTCTGGTCCTAGAAGCAACTAAAGACCTTCCTTTACGCTTCCGCTTTCTCTCTTCCTCCCCCCTGCTGATGCACCTAACTGTTCCGCGCACTGGTCACCTGGTCACCCTCTGAACTGAGACCCAGGCTCCTGCATGCCCTGTTTCCTTTGCACTGCCTCTGGGCTCCCCAGCACTTAAGGGTCTGTATCCACAACCCTACAGTCCCTTCTCTCTGCACTTATCAGCCACCCGCTGGCTGCACTTGTGAGTTAACTGCACTTCCCCCTTCTCCTCCCCCCTGGCACTTCTCCCCTTCCCTCTTCCCCGCACTGAATGACACAAGGCCTCATAAGATCGTTATTTTGTCCTCCCTTGTTTCCCCCTCCTTGTCTTGTCTCGCCTAGAAACACTTGTGTACAGGCATGTTATAAATGCCACATCATATCATATCATAACCACATCTTAGGGATGTGCCAATCTTGATTCCGGCGTGCCACGGAGGGGAATCTGTGCTTCTTTACCTGAAAAATTAACTAAAATCCTTTAGAGGAGAGAGCAAACCTGCACTCTTCCTCCTACTTGAACTTTCGCCCGCCTTTGACCTGGTGGACCACAAAACCCTGTGCCATCACCTCACAGATGCAGCTCGCGTGAAGGCACATCCTGAATAGCCACCTTCCTGGAAGGAAGATCCATGAGAGCGTTCTCAGATTATGGTAGTGCACCTCCAATACCCATACCTTGCAATGTCCCTCAAGGTTCAGGCGTCTCCCCGTCCCTCTACAATATTTTCACCAAGCCCCTATTCAACCTCCTAGACGTCATCGGCATACCCTACACAAACTATGCTGAAGACACCCAAATCCTCCTTCCGCTGTCAGGTACATATGACAAGGACTACCTCACCATTAACAAAATGTATCCAACTATACAAGCTTGGATGGCGGCAAACTACTTGTTCATAAACGACAACAAGAAGGGGATCCTGCTGGTGGGATTCCCTACCTTTTTGAAGTCACTCAACCCTCATTTCACCTCATTCACAATAGACCGGATACTAATCGCTGTCTCAGCCTCGGTAAAAACACTGGGGGTCCACCTGGATGCCTCCCTCTCCCTTACTAAACAAGTGAATGCGATTGCCTCCTCAGCTGCATACACAGTCAAACTCATTAACGCAGCTAGACAATTCCTGACACTGACCAGCTTTTTAACTAGCGCTGAGCAATCACCGCTGCCAGACTGGATGAATGCAACTCCCTCTTGGCCCGGGACTTCCAAACAGAACATTAACAAAATGCAGACAATCCAAAATAACGCCCTACACGTTGCGCTTAACATCCCGAAAAGAGACCACATCAAAAGCTGCGAGAAAGAAAGTTCCCTGGCTCCCTATTCGCGTAAGGATTATAGTCAAAACTCACTCAATTACTCACACATGTTTATCCAACAGTGCCCCATAATACCTGTGCAGAACATTTTGAGAAACAAATCTACCAGACTGGTAAGGTCCTTCCACGCTCATCGCCTGACCCTACCAAAAGTAAAAAGAGCCAGAGGAGGAGGCTCCAGCTTCCCAACTGTGGCAACAAACCATTGGAACGCCCTCCCACCCGCCCTAAGAGCGGAAACTTCCTACTGGCCATTTCGAAAGGCCTTTAAAACTTGGCTATTTGCCTAAAGACTACCCGACTGTATCGCAGAATACAAAGAGGAGACTTGAGTTATTTCAAGCTTCTTGACTGATGCTTTTACTGTTTGTATGCCTTCGAGTTCTGTAAGTCATTCGGCCTCATTACAAGTCTGGCGGTAACTGCGCCGGTAAAACTGGCAGGTTTGGCCAAACTTATTTACCGGTGCCTGGCTTGCCGGAAACACCGGGGCATTACAACCCTGGCGTTCTGGAAAGTCAGGCACCAGTAATTGTAAATCCCCATTCCCATTTGAGTCCAATTGGACTCAAACGGGAATGGGGACCACGAAAGCACCGGCACCATTAATAACGGTGCAGGTGCTTCCGTGAAACTTTGCGGGCGGGTGCCGTTCCGCCTGCCAGGTCTCACCCTGGCAGGCGGGACAGCAACCGCCCGCAGCGTCGTACTGTGCCAGTCCAGTAACAATTGTGCCGGTAGGCTTACTAGCACTGTTGTTACTGGACCGGCACATTCGTAATGAGGCCCATTGTCTAAGGACCTCTGTTTTGAGTGTAACTGGTGTTGCAACAGCGCCTTGATGCCACCGGGCTTAGGTGCTTTACAAATGAATAAATAAACCTCCGAGGGTATATTCAGCTCCACTAAATGTATCACTTCATGCTGTCCTTAATGATAGCACTGTCTTAATGTGTAAGAACGCAGCTGAGATCAAAGACCTGTATAGTGAGGCTTTGTTCCCTGCTTGTAACATTGTTTCAGTATGATTCCTTGCTCTGTCTGGACCTCCCCTTCCATTGAAATGCATATGATCCTTTGGGTGTAAGAGATCGGTGCGTGGCGGGAGGGGGGTTCTCACAAGCGCCGAAGTCTTGTACTGTCGTTGGTTTGTTGTTGTCCTGTTGTTTGTTTTTACTTATAAATTGTTCACCAATCCACCTGAATAGTCAGTGGTAATTTCTTCCATGACAAGATCGGTGCAAGCCGTGACCAGAAAGGGGACGGCCCCTGCATCGGGGGAAGGCTGCAGGAGAACAGACGGAGGGGCCCCGGGCGCATCACGGAGTGCTTTGCTGCCGAGCGAGCCTCCCATCAAGTAAGGAGAGAGGGAGGGGGACCCTGGAGGGTGGAAGGCAGTCCCAGATTAAGTCAGAGGGAGAAAGGGCCCCCTCCGGGGTCCCCCGCCCACCTGATTGGTGCCACATGGGGGCTCTTCAGAGGGACATCTAGCAGCACATTAATATCTGGACTGGACCAGGCCTCTGGAGGGGCTCAGGTCTAGTGGGGCCCTACCACAGTTGAAGAAAGGAGGATCCTACATCACAGCAAGGAGATTTTGGTCAGAGTGGGCCACCCCCCATCCCGCCTGCACAATCCTCTTTTCCACCATTTTTCATAATGTCCAGGAATAGGGTCAAGGACCCCCCAATAGCGGCGAAGAACTCAAAGAAAGCCCAAGAAGTGACACTTACCAGAATCTGGTCTCAGGTGATGGAGGAGGAGGAGAGTCCCTCAGGAGATGAAGGTGCAGGAGATTCGACGCAGAGCTCCATACAGGCCTCCCAGGATGCATTAGTTACGCATGGAATGCTCAAAAAATTCCTGGGGGAAATGGTTGATAAAATTACGGCAGACGGTCAAAGACAGAAGGACACCCTGAGGGAGGATTTCGCGGAGGGTCTTAGGGAAATCAAGAGAGACATTAACAAAGTGGAGGAGAGGGTGGACATTAACGAACGATACAAGAGATAACGGAAGACGCACGGAAGACCGAGAACCTCTTTGAGACCCTAGCGGTGGCAACCCAAAACCTGGAGTTGCAGGCAGCGGAGTTGGAGAATCGATCCAGGCGCATCAATATCCGGGTTAAGGCTCTCCTGGAGACCGTCCTTACCCAGGATCTCACGCAGACGCTAACAGTCATATTCACGGACCTTCTTGAAGATGAGTCGGGCTTGGATCTCCAATTTGACAGAGTCCACAGGGTGGGGCCTCCTCAGGCTGAACCCGGTGCTAGGCAAAGAGATGTATTAGTAGCTTTCCACAGTTTTGCTGCGAAGTAGAAGATTATGCAAAAGGACAGGAAGGATGGCTCAGAGATTTCCCCATATCAAGACGTAGCCCAGGTGACGTTGGCTAAAAGAAGGCGAATGCTCCCGGTCCTGAAACATCTGAGGTTGCAACAAATAAAATATAGTTGGTCCCACCCGTTCGGTCTGTCCTTTACCTGGCAAGGCAGGCAACAAAAGATAACATGTGAGCAGGGTTTGGATCTGCTGGGTATAGAAGAGCAGCAACCATCAGACTCCGCTGGGAAAACATCCCGTCGCAAAACACCCAAAACGTGGGAATGGTCTACAGTGAGCTCTAAGCGTCCAGCGAAACTTGATAGTCCATTGGCTAGTCACAACGAGCAGAGGAAAATCGCTCAGGGGACTCAAAATGGCCGGCTTGTGACCCCCGCTGGTCCTGCCTTTTTGCACGAGGAAAGAGGCTAGAGAAGCGAGTCAGCAAGTCTGGGGAGGGCACTCGCGAAATGAAAAGGAGCACCCTCACAGGCTAGCACTAGATTTACAATGATGCGGGGTAGGGTGGGGCAGGGGGAAAACATTGGAATGGGAGGGGCAAATCCTGCGTTGTTCAAAACTGGGGAAATGTTAGGGCTCAGCTCTCGTAGTTATGATACGAGGGGGGCAGACTGCCAGTTGAGCTCCACCAGGGGAGAATTCGAGGGGATAGGGGAGTGGGGGGGGGGTGTTTACCTCACTGATCTAGTAGAGTGGAATCTTCAAGAGACCTATCAATCCTTATGAGTTCCCATCGACAACAGTCACCTGACACCCAGGCTGGAGGGCTGCAGGGGGGGGTCACATCCCAGTCCCAAATCCATTTGCTTAAATGGGGCAATTGATGTTACTGTCATTAAATGTGAATGGGTTAAACTCTCTGCTCAAAAGGAAAAAAGTGGAGCGCTATGTACGTAAGGAAAAGCCTCACATGGTTACACTGCAGAAGACTCATATTAGAACTCAAGATTCGCATAGAATTAGAATCTGGGGATACTCTAAGCTGCTTCAGGCCACTCAGTCCGTTAAAAGAGGGTGGGTGGTCATTGCTGTGCGAGATGGAGTGGACCTGACGGTTAAAGACTCGCAGCGAGACTCTCAAGGGAGGTACCTGGCAGTGATTTTGGAGGGCAGAGGAGAGGTCTACACAGTTGCTACAATGTATGCGCCCAACACCGGTCAGGACCCATTTATGATAAAAGTCCTCACCAAATTGAACAATTTCGCTGCTGGGCGTATCATATTAACAGGGGATTTTAACATGGCCTGGGAACCCCATAGAGATAGGAGTAGGGTGCTCTGGGGATCGCAGGGTGGCCCCTCGGAGGTCTTAAAAGTGAAAATGAGGGATTTGGCGCTGATGGATGCTTGGAGAGAAATTCAGGGAGACACGCCCAGATTCACGTTCTGCTCTCACGGAAATAAAACACATTCACGTATTGATTATGCCTGGGTATCTAGCTCGCTCTTAGGGAAGGTGTCAGACATCTCATTGGATCCCATCTCACTCTCAGACCATGCCCCAGTCCTATTGGTGATCACTAGACCAAAGGGGTCCCCGGGCTTGTGGTAATGGAGGTATACTACCACTCTCTTTAAAGACCCTATTTTGGCGAAGGAGGATGAAGAACTTGAAGACTTCGTCACTCATATTAGATGGGGGGACACCTTGCCCAATATATGGTGGGATGCCCTTAAAGTCACGATTAGGGGGAAAATCATAGCGATTAAAGCAAGAAGGGAAAGGGAGATGCGACTAGAGGAGGAGCGGTTGGGCAATAGGCTTAAGGAAGCAATGGTACAGATGGCTGGGAGGCAAACGAGGGCTCTTGAAAGAGAGGTTCGCGTTGTTAGAGCCCAGCTGAACCTTATCCAATCCAGACAAGCAGAAAGGAACCTGATTTGCCTGCGGCAAAAATATTATGTTAAAGCAAACAGAACAGATCGCCTCCTAGCCAGGATGCTCCGCAGAGAAGAAAGGGATAGAACAATCTTGAAAATCAGGGGAGAAGGGGCCCAGACGCTCACCTCTAATATTGAGATAGAGAGGGTGTTCCGCAAATTCTATACAAACCTTCATACCTCAAGCAAACCGGATCCTAGAGCTCATGAGAGTTATTTGAAAAGGGTCAATCTCCTAGCTATAACGGAAGAAGACAGGGAAAGGTTGGAAAGTGAGATCTACCCTAGCAACTAATAAAGCTCCGGGGCCGGATGGGTTTGTAGCTGAATTTTATAAGCTGCATAAGGAATTCCTGATTCCCCCAACTCACTAGATTGTTCAATCATATAGGAGAGACTGGGGTTCTCCCAGGGTCGATGGAGGAGGCACAGGTGGTTCTTATACATAAGAAGGGAAAGGATCTGGTGCAGTGTGGGGCATATCGCCCGATCGCTTTAATAAATGTTGACGCCAAGTTATATACTAAGGTGTTGGCATCCAGATTGGACTCCATTATGCCCACAATTGTCCAGGCAGATCAAGCAGGTTTAAAAGGGGTTGCCAGACGGTTGATAATGTAAGAAGGATAGTTCCCCTGATGGAAAAAAGCCCACAGGAACGGGGTTCCGGCTTTCCTCCTGGAAATAGATGCCGAAAAGGCATTTAATCAGGTGGAGTGGAGCTTCCTCTTCTCCATGATGCTTAGGATGGGGTTTGGCCCCAAATGTATTGAGCGGGTAATGGCCAATTATCAAAAAACGACCCTTAGACTGGCAATTAATGGGAGTATATCAGATCCGGTGCAGGTAGAGCAAGGTACCAAACAAGGCTGCCCACTGTCCCCTCTGCTGTATGCTCTCCACTTGGAGCCTTTTTTAACAGCAATCAGGGAGGCCGTAAATATAAAGGTTATATCGTTTGGGGGGCAAGAGCATAAGGTAGCTGCCTTTGCAGATGATTTGCTCCTCAAGTTGATAGACTCAAAGGTATCTCTCCCAGCGCTCTGCGAAGAACTGGATCAATTTGGACAGGAGGCGGGGCTGATGATGAACCCAAGCAAATCAGAAATTCTCAGCCTGGGGCTAGCACCATCCTCTGAGAGATACATCAGGAACACCTACACCTTCAGATGGGCTGCTAAGCACATTAAATACCTAGGAGTGTACCTTACCAGGGCACTAGGAGAACTATTTAGGGCAAATTATGTTCCCCTGATACAGAACATTAAATCAAAACTGGTTGACTGGGGTCCCCTAAACATTTCCTGGCTTGGACACATTAATGTACTAAAGATGGTGGTTCTACCTCAGCTTTTATATCATTTTATGGCCCTTCCAACCATAGTCCCACATAGCTTCTTCAGGGCACCACACAAGATCACAAACAGGTTTATATGGAACCGGAAGAAACCAAGGCTGGCAGCATCTCTTATGACGACCCCTAGTCACCGGGCAGGATTGGGCGTGCCGGACGTTAAGGCGTACTATCTAGCGGCCCAGATTAGAATTATTAGAGACTGGCAGAAGGACGATCGTAAGAAACCTTGGAGATAAATGGATAGAGCGGTGGTGGCGGCGCAGCTGGAGGGAATTCTCTGGAAGCCAAGGTCAGATAGAACCCCTCAAATGTATGCAAGCAACCTTACATCGACTGTGGGAGAAACATGGGACTCGGCAGTGAAGGGATCCCATATCACCACATTCCTCTCCACATACACCCCTATAAAAACCCACAATTTACCCCGGGATGTAATAACACTGGTTTTGATGCATGGTATCAGGGTGGGTGCCGGATGCTACGGGACATGTATCGGGGGGTAATGATAAGGAATCGAGAAGTGCATGCTGGATTTCAATCTAGATGAGCGCCATAGATATGGCTATATACAATTGCGACATTGGCTGTCCCATTTAGAGATGTGTCAACCTGGCTCACGACCGCTAACGCCCTTTGAGAAGTACTTGGATACGCACTCGGGGGACAGGGGGTTGACAGCGTCCTTTTATAAGCATATAAAGGAGGGGGAAGATCCCCCGTCCAGGAACTACATGCAGAAGTGGCAGTTGGATACAGTGGCAGTTATCAGGGATCCAGAATGGCAACATTTGTGGGCTCAAATACCAAAATTAACGAGGTCCCTCCAGATTCGGGAGATCTGGCTAAAGTTGATGGTCCAATGGCATCTCAACCCAGTCAGGTTAAATAAGATCTATCCGCTATCATCCCGGGGATGCTGGAGAGATTGTGGGGTATTGGCACGTGGGCCCACATATGGTGGGAATGTCCAAAATTGGATACGTTCTGGGGTCAAATACGGCAGGCTGTGGTTTACACTCTGGGGAATGTGGGTGGCAAGAATCGAGGCCTGGACATGATAGGCTTGGGTGGAGTCTTGGGGAGGATATTCCCACCAAGTCCCGTCGCAAGGTTTATGTTATAATGATGTTGTCAGCGGCCCTGGTGTTGACGCGTCGATGGAAGTCCAAAGAGCCACCATATGAACATGAGTGGGTGACCAAAATGTGGTTGGTGCTAGCTATGGAGTGGCTCACTTACTCAATACAAGGTGAACATATGAAGCTTAGGTTGGATTGGGCTGAATTGATAAACTATCTAACGGAGGGAGCACGCAGAGCATGGTGCCCGAAGTCGATGACGCTGCTGGGAATTGTAGAACCTCAGGAAGAGGCAGAACTGTAAGCGGAGCGTTCCGCGACCAAGTTGGAGCTAAAAACAAGTTGAGCAGTTTCTCTTGGATCGGGGGGTCGGGAGGTGAGGGAGAGGGCGAGGGGGGATTGGGGGAATTCTTCATTAGTTGAAAGTGTTTTTTTCTTCCTCTCTTTCTTTTGGGTTGTTTGTTGTTATGAGAATAAGAATTGCAAATAAAAAACACATTGAAAAAAAAAGAAAAGAAAGGTGCACGTGTACACCAACGGCAATGGGACAGCTATCTAGACTGGTATACTGAAGCTACTAAGAGACAGACTGAGTTCAAGACCTGGGCACTGAAAGACACCCAGGAAAAGCTCAGGAGCAAGTTAAATCCCTGAAAAACGAGTACTACAACCTGCAAGTAAATCCCCCACAAAGCTGTGTACAAACGTTTATATCCCGTAATCCAAGGGGAGACCCTGTCATAAGAAACTCCTGAAGATATTCTGGACACTTACACTTACAACCATTTGAAATTTTGCACCCAACCCCCAACTGTCCGGCACAGACTCTACCCAAATGCCAACCTATCATTAGTCCACCCCAATAAATGCTATGATCAGCCCGTTCACCCCTGAAATACAAGCCTGGATTTCCAAACTTTTTCATTCGACTTCCTCAGCCACTTCACCAATGTTTGAAGGATGTGACGGCCAATACCAGTACTGTTGCATTTCCGCTCAGCCCGCTCCATGGACGAGGCGATACCTTAGTTACTGTACATGCCCCCTGGAACGCTACTGATTTATTCAATATTGTTCAGTGATTCCCAAAGATACGAGAAGATCCTGTTAAGTTCCTGGTAATAGTAGATTGCTATCACCATACGTGTGGTGCTTTGAATCAATTGTTGTGAGCAGTGCCACCTAGTTGAAAGTGCGTGCCAGTTGGTCAGCTGAAGAACCTGTCACCCCCAGGGACCTGAAAACATTTACTGATAGACTGGTACAAACTATCCTTGAAATGTGCCCTCGAATAACCGATAGGTCCAAAATTAATGCGTGTAAGCAAGCCAAGGGTGAAAATCCTGTGGAATATCTTGAGTCTCTGAAACAATGTTTTGAACAATACCTTGGGATCGTTGATGCAGCCATTATAGCGCCTCAAGCTGTGGTGGCTCAGTTTGCTATGGGTTTGCAACCTAAGGTATCAAAGGGAATTAAGGCAGTGTTAATAGGGTTGGAAGGAAAGGTTTGGCAGAGGTTTTTTTTAACAGCACAGCCCTTCATGAAAAGATTGAAAGACAGAAAGAAACTACTGAAGCCACACTTATGGCATTGCGGATACAGAGTTTACAACCTTCCCAGAGAAGTGGAGGGTTCTGCCCCACACCAGGAGGGTTAGCGCATGGATGGGGAAGAGGGAGAGGAGCACCCCAATCACATGAACCAGGGCTAACTGCTGAGAGGTATTACACAAACATGTATTTATGAAGCTGAAAAGGTGACCTGGGCCCAAAGTTATTGTAAGTAGGGGGAGGATTCCTTGTGGTGTTTCCTAGATAGGCACCTGGTGGCACCCAAGGTTCTCATCCCTACCTTGTCCGTGAAGCTCACAGCTTAGCCCATTCAGTCAAACATGATATGATTACACTATTGAATCTAGATTTGATGGCCCCTGGTTTAGCCTCTATGGCTCAAGTTCATTGTGAGAACTGTGTTATGTGTTTAACACACAATGTTGGGAGAGCGGTACCTGCATGTCCAGTACCGTTTAGTTATGGTAGATGTATTCTCTGGATGGGTAGAGGCCTACCCATGTAGAAAGGCAGGCGCTGCTACCCTGGCAAAAAAAACTGTTAGTACAGTTTATACCTCAATTCGGACTGCCCCTCAGTATAGAATGCGATTGAGGCACCCATTTTACTACTCAGGTCATTTAAAGAAGTGTGCAAAGCTCTAGGAATAGCTCAACAGTTCCATTATGCTTATCACCCCCAGTCCAGCACACATGTAGAATGTTGCAATGGGGCCTCAAGCTAAGGCTGTCTAAGTGTATAAAGAGACGAGAATGAAATGGCCCCAAACATTTCCCCTGCCTCTGTTTGCCATGCACAATAACCCCATGTGTAAATGCAAACTGCCTGCAAACAAAATCCTCACAGGTCGAATGGGCCTCCCAACAGTTCCCCACATCCTAAGTTTGCATTTAGAGGATGACACTTTATTCCAATATTGTTGCATGGCGGTTAAAACTGTTCGGTCTTTCCACAATCGGGTTTGTGATGCCCTGCCTGAACCAGCAACTGAGCCCTGCAACCCTTTACAGCCAGGAGACTGGTCCTAGTATGGTCCATCAGTGGAAATCTGCACTCCAGCCCAGGTGGCGCACCCTGTTCCAGGTGCTCCTTACTACACACACAGCGGTTACATGTGCTGGAATCTCGTCATGGATCCATGCAGCACACTGTTGCAAGATCGCCACCACCCAGGACGACACCACCTGAAGTTCGACCAATCTTACTCGGCTTGCCTCCGGATCCACCGCGGCCACTGTCTCCTCCACCAGTAATGCTGCTGGTTAGTTGATGAGGACAGACTCTTCCAACACTTTTGGAATGGAACAACCAGTACCAGAGGACAAGGTCACAGCCCTCGATCACCCAGTATGCCCACGTGCTAAACCAGGACCCACAGCTTCTGAACCTCTTCCACATGCTGAAGTCACTGGGGGAGATTATGCTAAGTCTTCTTTGTCCGTTTTTCAAAGCCCCGGAGGGACCAACCCTGATTTAGGCCTCACTCCTGGCCTACCACCTAGAGTGCCTGACTCCCCTCGATCTCACAACGAAGGAAGACTCTGACACTGAGTGGTCATTGTGGTTGGTATAAACTTTTATTCCAATGATAAAAATGAAAAGAAAACCCTATCTTGCCCTAACTCTAAGAGGGGGTTCACTGCCTCAACAAAAATTACTAATGTCACAGTCAGGATGTCAAAAAGTAAGAGTTCACTGTCCTATATTAGAATCTTACCTCTGTCCCTCACACTCTATGTTAAACTAAATGAAATCAAAGATGTCTTCGTAGCCCAGAGGAATGGCTCCCTTCACCTGGACGAAAAGGCAGTTCTTAGTTTTATAAAGTTCTTAAAGTTCAAACTCAAGTGTTCCCCCTGTCTTCCTCAGACTTCTAGTACAGTTCATCAACTGCTGGGGGACATCTCCCTTCCCCAGCCTTCCTTAGGCTTATAACACAAATCATCAATTGGTGGGGGAATATCTTCTTTCCCCAACCGCTCTTTCCCAGGCTTCTCCAAATTGTCGTGGGTCCCTGACCCTGGTTGGTAGACCTGGTTCCCTCTACCATGCCCTGCGACAAAGAAGAGGAGTTTGGATGCTTTTCCAAACCGTGAGGGTACCTGACCCTGGTTGGCAGACCTGGTTCCTTTCTCTTCCAGGTTTCTAAGGCTCCAATACAGACCTGGTTTACTCGCCTGCCCAGCACTGTTTTCATATGTATCATACTTACAGTTCTCTTCACAGTCTCTTGACCTCACATACAGACTTAGTTTACTCTCCTGCCAAGTACTGTCTGCATATATCTTATTCTCAGAGTTAACTTTGCCTTCTCCCCTCTTAATTGAAATCCCTGGGCCGTCTTCCCTCCAAGTACTGCCACAAGGAAGATTAAGTATCCTTGTTACGTGATATATCCTTTTTATGTAGGAGTCCCAGCCCCTATTTTCTTTTTATATTGCTTTGCTTGTGCTTCTCTTAATGTCCCATAGGAGTTATCCTCTTTTCCCCACTTTCCCTGTACTGTTGATTTTCCCGAACCATAGACTCAGCCATCCAAATACATTTAGGGTCCTGGCTGCAGTCCTCTGTTTGGTCGCAGACTTCCCCGTTCCTTTCTTTGGCTTGCTGCTCTCTGCGGCTCATCTCGGCTTGTCATATGCTCCATGGCTCCTGTCCCTGTAGGGCATGTAACTCGTATTTGGACTGTGTGGTCCTGCAGTGCTGCACTGCTCTCCACAGCCAGCTTTCTGCTTCTCTTGCCGTGTCCCTAGCACTCTGTACTTCTCACCATTCCACGTCCTGGCCTTCCCTACTGTTCTCTGCATTGAGCATTCGGTTCCTCCAGGGAGGATCTGACAGACAGGTAAGTCCGTTGGCAGTTTTTATGTCGGCATTTAATACAGTTTGTAGATGAAGACTAGAGCGTTCATGAAGGTTCCTGTGTGATCTTCGCAGACCCCCACTTCTTCTTAGTTGCCGTCCTTTGGATTGGATCTTAAGGACAACTACTTCCACTTTCCTCGTCTTAGTCCTTTTTATTTCCTGAGTTCCACAGAAGTATACCGGATAGGAGGGTAGGGATTGAGAGAGACGGGGTCAAGGGGAGGTGTAGGTGTTGGACAGATACCACATTCTCCCAGAATAGTCATCACTGGTCCCATAGGGGATTTGCCCTCCCATGAGATCCACTCGCTGAGTACCACCCTCAGGGAGACTAAAGGGTAGCAGCCTCACCTCCCTGGCCTTATGGGAAGGAGCTCCCCTACGGAAGCAGTGACGACAACCTGGGATTTGTCACAGTATGATTTGCGGTCCCACGGACAAGCTCCTGAGAACCAGTAACTCTGAACGGAGTGGCCACTGGCCAGGTCAATCGCCACTGGATGTGTCCCCACAATGACGATGAATCCTCCTGAGGTGGCAGTGCACTGACAAAGAGTGGAAGCCACCTCTGTTAACTCACCAATACCTGCAAAGTATTCCCCCTGCTGTTATCACCTGCTGGTCATTTTCTTTGTCTTAATGGCCCCCATATGCACGTGGCTCTGGTACTTTGGATATCTTTAGGTTTTACATTTAGCTGGAACTTTCAATTACGAACTATGGACTAAGGAATCCCTTGCTCTGCACCTGATTTCTTCGGAACTTTTGAACTGTGACATTTACTTAGCTGCAACTTCAGAGTTTACAACCCTTTGAACTGAAAGCTCTGGCCTGGTGAGCTTATATCACTTGTGCCCTGCACATCACCTTCCGTGATGAACTGAACAAGAACTTTTTCTTCTAGCCACAAACATTTGCGCTTATGGTGCAACAACCTTACTGTGGAACCTGGGAACTCGGGGATTGGCCCCTAATATGCACCATGTCTGGCCCTATTCCTGTTATCATTGTTATTATCATATTACTGATGTAGTATCATTTAATTGTGGCTGCTGCTTTTTTTACAACCTGTCATGAAAACAACGGTCCTCTGCATATGCCTGGGTTCTGCACCTCTCCTGGCAGTATGCCTGTATTTTTAATCTTACTGACTGCTGGGTAAATGCCAATCTGCCTCACGACTTATCCTCCAAGTTCCCTATTGCAGCCATCCCTTTTCAAGTGGAGGGATGTCTATTTGGACCTTAAATCGGTCACTCAATCGCAAGGCAGAGGACCCAGTAGGAATGCTCATTCCCACGTGGGTTTTACCGGTCCTCTGGATTTCCCCACCCCAGACCAAGTATTCACCAAGCCAGCAGCCCTCCACCTTTCCTCCCCGGCAACTGGCCTTCTATGCAATGGATGTCCATGAAAAAATCGAATGCAAAAAGTCCACGGGAGAAAAAAACAAGTTTATTTACAGTAAAAACTTGTTTTTTGTTTCTTCTGCAGACTTTTTACTTTTGTTTTTTTCATGGACATCCTGTTTTGGTGGCACACTTTTCTGTGTGCCACCGAATCCCTCTCTTCCTGCGACACCAGTTCCCTTCACTTACCTAGTCGGGAACCGGTGCTGCAGAGTACTTTTTAAAAAAAGGAAGAGCACTGCCTGAGAAATCTTGGTTGCTGGGGTAGGATATCTCATACCAGCCCTTGGGATCAAGTTAACCGAGGCCGCCTGATCCAATTGTCATGGTTAGCAGCGAATATTGCAAAAGCCAGGTCCTCCTTGACTCTATTATCCAGAGAACAAGTAGAGAACAAGTAGTTGCCATATGATCCATGGTGTTCTAGAACGGTATGGCTTTAGACATCATCCTAGCTGCACAAGGAGGCATCTGCGCAACCTTGCAAAGCGAGTGCTGTACTTTCATATCCATTTATGCAAGTAATATTACTGACATCATCACCCATATTTGCCACACTGTAAGCCTCCTTCACACTAGATCAGAGATTTACTGGACATTTGGCTCTCAGATTGAGGGTCTACTAGGACCCCTGGGTGCATTTATCAGTCAGATTTTACTCATAGTGCTAGTCATCATTCTAAGTTTGTCCTGTCTGATAATAGCTTGTAAGGGTCTCTTTTATCAAGCATGCGCCACCTGCTCTGAAGTCTCTAAGACTGCCCAAGTGCTTTACTGTCATGCGACTGAAGAACTAGTATGTTATGATATGCCGGATGTGATGTGTGTTCTCCTAAACATGTATGTAATGAGACTGAAAGTGAAGGTCCCATAGGAGGGAATTGTCATGGAAAGTCTGGAATTGAAAATTCTATGTACTTCTCAAGCACACTGCTGCATTATAATATTGAGTAGGTACTGCAAGTGCCATATTTAAACAACTGTTTCTTGCCAATGTGTGAGATGAGGTTTTAGTCTTTACTTTGTATGTCCTTGCAATGGAGCCCTTTTGCCTACGGTGTAGCTATGCTCGCCTTCATATCTCTTGCTTCTGACGTGTTTCCCTTTTGTCATAGGTAAGCGTGGTTTAGACTCTCGCTTTCTTAGGAAGAACGGCTTTAGCAGGCAGAAGTTATCATACTGTAAGTGTGCGCCTGCCTCAGATCGTGTGTGAACCTCTGAGGAGTATAGTCAGCTCCACTAAATGTATCACTTCATGCTGTCCTTCTTGGTAGCACTGTCTTAACGTGTGAGAACGCAACTGGTATCAAAGACTTATATAGCGGGGCTTCTAACAATTTTTCACTATGATTCCCTGTCCTGCTTGGACCTATCCTGCTATTGAAATGCATGTGTTCCTTTGGGTATAAAAGAAAAGGTGCATGGAGGGAGGGGGGTTCTCACTTGTGTCAAAGTCGCATACTGTTGCTGGTTTGATGTTATGCTGCTGTTGGTTTTTACTAATAAATTGTTCACCCATCTACTGGAATAGTCAGTGGCCATTTCTTCCATAACAGCAGCGTCTCTTTGACAGCAGCCCATCTGTCTGGAAGAGAGAATGCCACACCAAATGCCATGAGTAGACAGACGTTGACCTCCCACGAGTGGGAGCTCTGCCAGGAAGTTCTGGAGGAGATCTTCTCCTTTTGGGGAACTCCTCAAGTGCACCTCTTTGCTTCAAAAGTGTACAGCAAGTGTGAGTTGTTCTGCTCCAGGTAATTTCCTTGTCAGGGAGCTTTGGGGGATGCACTGACGGGTGAGTGGATATTCAACCTCTGATACGTTCCTGCCGATCCCTGTCATTCCGATGGTTCTCGGGAGGTTGCATCTGCTTGCAACCATGTTGATCCTGATTGCTCCGGCCTAGGCCTTGAGGTTGTGGTATCTGGAGTTGCTGGACATATTCACCTACCCTCCTTCATTCCTTCCGAGGAGAGTCGACGTGCTCTCCCAATTGAAGGGACGTGTTCACCACCCAAACTTCAGCAGCCTGAATCTTTAAGCTTGGCTACAGAGAGGATGAGATACAAAGAGTGGGACCTGTCAGATAACATCCTTAATTAATGAATCTTTAATAACGCACTTAATAGCGGGGACTAGTTTCTAAGCACGCAACCAGGATTCAATAGCTAATCTCTTCTCTAATTTATTTCCCGTGTACGCAGTGTGCAAGTATGTGGTCATATGTTGCAGTACCGCTTTTGACAGCGATCCCCTTTGTGGCCATGGAATGAACATCTTATCTGCCGTCCCTTTCACCCATTCTGCACTGTACTGTTTGAGCTTGGGCATGTCCTTTGGTAATGTCTTACATAAATGCATCAGAGGAGTGATGTCTCCCATTGTGACAAGTCTCAATTGACTGTCAATACTTACCAGACTTTTTTATAAAATACCTTCACCAAAAACAACAAATATGAGCACGCTCCAATCAATCGCCGCTCAAAGCCTCTACTTATCAATCTCTATCTACCCCTGGATTGGTACCAACCATTTCCCTAAGTAGACAGTATAACTTCTTGACTTTGTTTCAATTCTCACACAACTGTTTGTGTCGCTTCTCTACACCTTAATTCAATACAAATACATAAACAGACAGACAAGTCAACTCTTTACATAAAAACCTTGGTGATAACCCTTCTCTTCCTGCCCCTAATTAATACCCTAATCACAGATTTTAGATTGTATCTTTATGCAGACCTGTCCTGCACATAGTCTAATTTACTCCACTGGCGTGTGAGACAACCTCTTCTAGAACCCCTTGGGTTAGGACTCTTGGGCACTTTTACCTCTTTTTCTCTCTTTTACCCAACGTTTCCCATTACTCATGTTACTCTTGTTACTTACCTTACTTTAAAATGATCGCAAACTCGTCCCCCTAGTTTGCCTTTCCCCTCAGTCTACTCACCATTCGCTCATTTAGCTCGAAAACCCTCAGCATCGTATTCTCTTCCAATCGACTACTTTTGCCTTCTGTCTGCAAAGCGACTGTGGAAACCAGGGATTTCGTCAAAGAGGGTCCGTGCCCACCGTCTCGATTTTCTTGCAAGATTTCTATTTGCCCGCTCTCCACAGGAAACCTGTGATCTTCCGGCTAGATGGCAGAGGATATCTGATCGTCCGAAGCTCTGGAGTCAACAAGTCGATGGGTCTTCATCAATCATCCAATATGCAACCAACTGAACCCTTTAGGTCCTTAAGTTCTGTAACGCGTCATGCATGGATGGGGATGCAGAATAACTCTTACACCAAATGATAAGACCGACGCAGGAAGTTTCCAAAATGTCTCATCCGACTGTTTTATTATCAAGTATCTAAAACAGGGAGTTACAATGGATATCAACGGACGTCGCACAGTGTATCTCTCAAAGCATTTAATAAAAAACAGCACTTTTATAGTAAAAACTCGTCTTACGTGACATCTTACTACCTGGCAAACTAAGAAAACCATGGGGTGTTGTGATTGGCTTAAGGGGAACATCTAAGTATACTTTCTATATAGGAACTGGTTGTGATTAGGTTTCTACAGTCAGATGGACAACTTATGCCCACCCCTAGTGCAAGTCATCTTCAACAGTTATTAAGTACACGGTATATGATTGGCTCTCAAACTATGAGGCCCTTTGTTATATGGCCCTCTACAGTTGGTTGGCACGCTTGTGCCCTTCTGGAACATTCGGCTCACTAGCAGCACGTAAGCTGGTACCCCAGGTGTCAGTGGGTGGACTTGACCATGTCTCCCCACCCAATTAGCCCACATCTCATCGCTCATGCCATCTGCCATTCAATTTGTCTTTGAAATTGGCCTTTTTGCTCCTGGAATACATGAGTGTGAGCACATTCTTCTCTCAAGTCTGGTGCTGCATGCCCAATTTCTATTTCCATCCATACCTCACGTGACAGAAAATTTATTCCGGGCTAGTTTGCAGCATTTAATTATTATTATTATTATTTTTTTTATTAATTGCACACACAACTTATAACAACACTCCCGACATTTCTAATTACATGTGTTTCACAGTATACCGTACATGTTTGTTTCTTTAATGTCTTCCTCCCTCACTCCCCCCAAAAGTCGAGCACTACTCCTTGTACCTCCGCTATTAGTTACTCAGGGTAAGACCTCCTCAGGGTTCTCAGGCAAGTCCTCATCGCTGGGGTCACTACGGGTACACCCATGTAGCAAGGCTATCATTTGTCTCCATTCCATTAGTGGTCCCACTTCTTCTCCCTCTCCCTTGCTGGCCGCTTCATACCATGCCATTGTCTCTGCTTCGGCCCACTTGAGGAGGTCCTCCCACCACCTCTCCACTCTATGTCTGTGAGCAGCTTTCCAGCCCATGGCGATTCTCCTCTTACCCAGGATGTATGCTAAGTCTTTGAGTTTGAATACGTGCTTCAGTTTTCGTGGCCTGGTAAATCCCCCAGCATGCATGCCCAAATTGATTCTACGTTTAGTTTAATCCCTTTCTCAGACAGCTTGAGTTTAATCTCCCCCCAGAATTTCCCAACCTCTGGGCATGCCCAAAACATGTGGATCATCCCGGCATTCTCTTCGCCACACTTGGGGCACCTTTGTGCCTCTGAATTTCCAAATTTCGCTATCATACGGGGGGTCATGTATGCTCTGTGAGTGACATATAGTTGGATTTGTTGTAACCTGGCGTTTCTGGAAACCTTCTTGTGATATTTTTGGGCTCTCATCATTGTCCGTCTTGCATGGCCTCTCCTGCCTCCTCCTCCCAATCACTCCTTTGATCGGTGAGCTCTTTCCCCACTCTCAGAATAGCTAATTCATAAATCCTGGATATTTCGTGCCCCCCCTCCAAGATGTCATACATAGTTTCGATGGCCAGCTCTTGCTCGTACCATGTTTCTTTTACTCTCGTGACAATTCTGTTATACGTGATGTACTGTCCTGGCTGTACCCCTGTCTCTTCCACTATTGTTTGGAACTCTAGGTTTGTAGCATTTAATTATCTTGAATTAATAAACTTGGCACTCTGGTGTTCTTTCCTTGCACCTTAACAAGGGATGGTTCTGCTTCTCAGGTCTACTGTTCTTCAAAGATAGATAACCAGTTCTTGGCCGCTCCAGCCTTTGACACCAGGCCAGACACCTTTCTCGGTCTTTACATGATCTTCAGCTGTTTTCTTGCTTCAACACAGCTTTTCGATCCTTATTTCTCCGTGGGTTTGAGCTTACTAAAATTGTGACATCGAATGTCCAGATTCTATGTAATGGCGGCACCGCCTGCAGTCTATTCACTAAGTATAGCTAGCCTTCATGATTACTTAGTCTACTTGCGTTGCTGCATCTGTACAGTTATAAAATGGCTTGTATTTTCTGCAGTGCTTTTCACACGTCCAATCTTCACTTTGCACATAAAGTTTACTCAATTCTTTATTTCATCATCAGATTCTATATGGTCTATTATAGCTATTTTATGATGAAGTAGTGTTCTCTATGAGCATTACATATTATATTAGAATAGAGAAAAGGGAGATTCCACAGTGAATGATGATAATGCGGCAGCGTCCAGCATTTTTTGACGAAGACCTGGAGAAAGTGCCAAATGTTTTATGGACTACAGGCCCTTATGACGTAAGCCTATTGAAGGGGATAGGGGAAGTTAAAATAAAGCTGAAACCAGGAACAATTTTACCTCGAGCAAGACAGTACCCCGTGTCTCAAGAGGGCTGATGAGGGCATTTTCAAGACTATTTCAGCACTGATGCAACAAGGTATTCTGGCGGCATCAGAATCATTGTGCAATACTGCGGTGTACCCTGTGAAAAAATCAAAGGGAGGGTCGTGTAGATTCATACAGGACATGAGACCGATCAACCAGATTGTAGATGCAGAGATTCCTTTAGTTCCTAATCCAGCAACTTTATCCTCTTCTCCCTCTGACCCACCTACCCTCTCTCTGGCACCCAAACCCACAAAATGCGGAAAGAGTGATTGGCCCTCTCCCTCGACGCTCCATACCTCACCACTTCTCCATCGGTCCAACCCTCACCCCTCTTCCCGTCTACACCCCCTTGCTCTCGACTTCTCACCCAGTACACCTAAACCCCCAGTGCCCTCCAGACTTGAACCACAAACAAGTCGCCTAACCTCTCACACCACAAGTGCACCACTCACCACCCTCCCCCTGATCCTCCCCATCACGTCTCTCACATACCTACCACCGCCCGCCTACTCTTCCTTCTCCCTATCGATTCAATCCATTCACCCAACCCTCAAAGTGCACATGCATCCAGACCCCTCACATAACCCCCTCGAACACAATCACCCAGACTAATCCTACCACACCCCCCATCTCACCGGACACCCATGTCCACCGAGCACTCACAGTGATGAGCATCATGAAAATAACCTCCCTTCATGAAGTCATATGCATCCTTTTCAATGCCCTCTCCGTAGCAAGAAACAGGCACAGCATCTTTGACCTCCTATCCTCTGACAATCCAGACCTCAATTTTATCACAGAAATCTGGTTCTCCAATGATTTTGCACCAGTCGCGCACAAGGCATTACCCCCTGGCTACTCGCTTATTGCCCACAACAGACCTTCCATAGGTGGTGGAGAGGCAATCCTCTGCAAACCTCATTTCTCCGTCTCACTTGTCGAAACCCAGACATGCAATGCTGCCTGTGAATCCCTTCAAGTAAAACTCTTGCTACCATCAACAATCCCTACCTCCCTCCGCGCACCCTAAGATCAAGCACTGCCCTCTTAATAGTGATTCCAACCTCCAATTCATCCAGGATTGGAGGATCCGCCTTCTCAACCTTGGCTCCAACTCTGTGGAACTCACTCCCCCTACACATTCGACACACCCAAGACTACATGGCCTTCTGCAAAGTTCTAAAAACCTGACTCTTTCCATAATCCCAATTTAGACCATCTGGGGCCCCTGGCACCATGCAACCGGCAGACAAATGTTTGAGGAGATGCCGAGGAATGACACCACTGAAAGCGACTAATAAGTCACTAATCTACGCAGCTATCGCAAAACGCATAAATGAAACATAGAACAGTGGGCTCGTAAGAATAAATCCTCCACTCTAGACACTCACTCTCTACACCAACACACAATAGAGCGCAGCTACACCCCTTGATCAATTTCGGCCTAGCTGCTCACATACGAACAATACTCCATGAACACCTCAACATCCTGCTAGAACGCAGCTATACCCCATGAAAAACCGGCCTAGTTGCACACATAAGCGTCCTACACAGGCCTAACGCCACCAGAATCCAGTCTCGGAGACCAACCTCCAGACGGCACACATTCAACTGATCTCAATATCAGCACACCTAATGTCAGTATGCAGCTACCATCAGGCATTCGCAACAGCTGCTCACATATTGAGTGCACACAAGCACCCTATGATACCCTACTCTCGACTGACCTGGACTTCGGTCCCCGAGGATGTTCAACTCACAAGCGCTTTGCGGTCATACCAATGATATATAGAGCGCTATATAAATGCCAAATAACATAACATAACTTAACATGTTGGGCTAATTGGGTGGGGAGACATGGGGCCTCATTACGAGGCTGTTGGTAGCCATGCCTGTAATACAGGCACGGCTGCTGCCGGTATTCATTTTTTTCCGGTGACCAGAAAAGGGCAATTACCGAGTCATTACAACCTTGCTGGACCCGGTAATTGCCGTTTTCTGGGCGCCATAAAAAATTCTTCCACATTCCCATTTGAGCCCCATAGGGCTCAATGGGAATGGGGAAGGCAGTAGCACCGGTACCGTTAATAAGGTCCGACCAGGTCCGACCATTCAGGTCGGACCTGGTGGCTGCAAAGGCACCCACGAGCAGAACTCATAGTTTGACAGTATGGTAACAACGGTACCGGCAAGCTTACCGGTACCGTTGTTACTGTACCGGCAAACTCGTAATGAGGCCCACGGTCAAGTCCACCCATAGACACCTGGGGTACCAGCTTACGTGCTGCTAGTGAGCCAAATGTTCCAGAAGGGCACGAGCGTGCCAACCAATTGTAGAGGGCCATATAGTTTCGGGAGGATAGCTCAGGGGCAACACACTCGCCTTGGAAGCAATACAATGCAGAGCAACACAGGTTCAATCCCCGGGTCCGTGCTTAGAAACCTCTATGAATTTAGTGCGGTATAAGTAACCCCCTCTCATCTTTCTCTCCTTCTAGTACCCTCTTACCCCAAATACAATACAATTACAATTAGTTACAATATAAAAAAGGGTCTTATAGTTTGAGAGCCAAGCATATACCGTGTACTTAATAACTGTTGAAGATGACTTGCACCAGGGGTGGGCATAAGTTGTCCACCTGACTGTAGAGACCCAATCGCAACCCGTTCCTATATAGAAAGTATACTTAGATGTTCCCCTTAAGCCAATCACAACACCCCGTAGGTTTATTTAGTTTGCCACGTAGTATGATGTCATTTATGATGAGTTTTTACTATAAAAGTGCAGTTTTTTATGAAATGCTTCGAGAAATATAGTGTGCAAAGTCCATTGATGTCCGTCTTAACTTCCTGTTTTTAGATAATTGATAATAAAACAGTCGGATGAGACGTTTTGCCAACTTCCTGAGTCGGTCTTTTCATTTGTTGTAAGAGTAATTCTGTATCCCCATCCATGCATGACGCGTTACTAAACTTAAGGACATAAAGGGTTCAGGATCCATAGTCCCTCAGCATCAGAGTGCTAAGGAAAAATGGTGGAACTGAGGTAATGGTGTGTGGCGCCTCAGTATATACAGGACCCAACATCATGCCCGCCACATAGAGGTGTCGGGCTGAGCTGATGTGGCGTTGCGCTGTGCCCCCTGGCGACGAAAAGGTTTCTGAAGAGCAGCTGCACTGTGGATAGGATTATCATAGATGATTAATCCATGGGAGGAACATCCATCAGAAAAAACATTTCAACGAGGTAAGCAATTTGTTCTTCTTGAGCAACGAGAGGGATAAAGGAAACTATGACAGTAGTCTACCATATTACCAATATTGCTAAAATCCTAACCTCTGTATTAGGCATGACGCCCATCCACTGATCTGCTGCATTTCATGGAAAATTGGAAATATTTCAGGCAGAAAAAGAGAATGATATTTGCACTAACACTTCTGACAAGGTAGGGATCTGAGAGCATCTGTACGATGCTGATCTATGAACGTCTCTAAGTGAAGAGGTCTCATATTCAGTTTAGGATCATAGGCAAAGCCCCTCCTTCTTAATTTTTTTGTGCTTCTCAGCCACACATTGTCCCCCATCCTTGGCCACATCTCTGGTTAGGGCTATTCGAGCCCTCCAGCAGATTCCTGTCCCTCAACATGGATGCTGGCTGCTGCCATCCTTTGTCTCCACCAATGCCACGATCTCTCAGTGCCCCTTCACACACCCTGCTTTCTTGCATCCTCAGTACTGCACTGAGCATGCCTGCCTGCTACTACTCCTGTGGAGGAAACTCAGCTGGAGCTGCTGGGTGTGTAGGGACCCCTGTGGTTCCTGACAGGATAGACACCGTCTGCCAGACGCATCTCTATGGTTCCACCATCACACCACTGGGTATCAGGGCTTCCACATTGCTCTACCATATTGAAACAAATAGGACTAGCTCTGCTTCATGGCAGACATCTGTGAAGATCTGCTTAAATGCCTTCTTGGGCACCACTCTTTCTACCAATAACTATTAACACCTATATTGCTGTAGGTCAACCATAAACCTCCTTTATTCAATAAAATGCCTAAACGTTCTGCTCACCACAGTCTCTGGAGGATCCCTCCATCAGCATTAACTGCCACCCCCTCAGCCCATCCTGATGACCTCTTTATTCAACCATGCTCTCCCCTAGCAGTTCCTTCCACTGTTTTAATTTCAAACCCCCTTCACCCCAAACCAGACTCCCCTTAGCACCTCCGGGTTACTACTTGAGTCAACTGCATGAAGTCCCAGGTGTTCTGGCTCTAGTCCAGAGCAAGGGTGGAACTTTCTTTTCCTGGGCTGGGGTGGACCACATTTGACCAACCACCTCCTTGGCCAGCTGGACAGGAAGGGTCACTATGCAACCTATAGTTAAAAGATGTTAGATCAGGAGATGGGCTAAGCCCTTTTTACCTTGTTACCCTACTCCAGTTATTGTAACACAGACCCTTTGGGTGGACTGATAGGACAGATCCCTACTCCTTACCCGACAACACCCACTGTGGAGGGCGTTCAGGCGTTAGCCACAGGTGGCCTTTGCAGACCACCACTTCCTTTTCTTACCAGAAGCCGGGATACTACCCCTATATTTAACTACCCAACTGTATACATATCAATATAAATAATGTCATAGGCCGACATATTGTGGTTGGTGCAGAGTATTACATGTCTAGTTTTTTTAAACTAAAAGAGACATCGCCTGAGCGTGTTTGTAATACTATGTAGTGTGCTGTACCCATGGTCCTTCATGCTTTGAGGTCCTCAGATGGTTTTATTTCTGACCTGAGGTGTGTAGTGAAAAGGTGCATGTTTTCTATGTGCCTTCCATTCCCAATGAAGGGGGGAAGGGTGGGTGCATGTGAATATAAACAGATACGAGCATCAGAAAGATGATTACAGGTATGTAATGCTTGGGGATCTGCCCAGAAGAGCATGCTTTGCATAGGCAGAAATCTAGTGGTTGGTGAAGGTAGGCCTCTGGCAATGCTCCTTGATCTCCGGACAGTGGGAAGGTCCCGTCGAGATTTGCCTTATGCATCGAGCAGGCAGCGTCAAGCATGTGAATCTAAGCAGATACAAGCTCCAGAAAGGCGATTACAGGTATGTCAAATTTGTCATACAAACATACCTACATAAACAATTAAATAGCAATAAACATAAATATACACAAAGAAATGCACAATTGTATATTATTACAAAATAAGGAGGGGTATGACTGAAGTCAGACACACCTCATTGCAGTACCTTTCGTTGGGCAGTTCTTTCCTGTTGTAATGGGTTAGGCTTTCCCCAAACTGGTGAATAGGGCTGACCTTCTTGAGGCACTGTACTTCTCCTTGTGGTGCCCAGTTCACCACATGTCCACTGGTTGCGGCTCGTACCTCTACAATGTTTCATGCCAGCCCCATGCCTAGGAGGGGCTGCCGTAATCACTGCTACGTGGCCTGCACCCTTTTATTATTACTAATGGCGCCCCATGTCCCTGTATGGCACTGTGTTCACTGCTGCCGCCCTGGCAAACAATCATCCTCTTCAGGATAGGCCCACACCCTGGGGGACTGCTGCACACACTGTCGCACCAGACATGTGCTAATACCTTCAGGCGTTGTCCCAATTGCCATGGGGATACCAGCGCAGTCACCTACGTGCACCAGCGAACATTGTACCAGTGAGTGCCTGTGCTGCACCAGGCACACAATAATGGCCCACAGTAAATGCTGGGCCGCCTCTGGCTTATGCAGTCCGACCAGTAATGTTAATTGTACCCCGGGGAGCTGCTCAAGGTCACAACCCGACACTCGACCTCCTGCTCTTCCTTCTTCCTCAACAGTTGTTTCTCTGAATATTCTCTGCCCTGCTTAGGCCACTCCGGGGCGCTTAGTCCATGGTTCTTTTTTTTTCTTGAATTCCTTCCAACCTCACGTGGGCTGGATCACATAGTCTCGGTGGGCTGGATTACATAGTCCATAAACAGTGCAGTAACCACACAAACACAACACTAAATAGTCAAATAATTAATACACTCCGATGAATGTGTTCTTTTTCTTTATTTCTCTCATTATTAGCATGTAGCCCACACTATCCGCGCGCAAACTTGGCCAGGGGCTATATACGCTCACCCTCTGCAATTCTTCCCACTGTTCATTTTCAGCCATCTCTTCACTGCACTTCCACTAAAGACCTCGCCCCCACCTTCATCTTCACCCTTCTACTCCCCTCACTAAGACTCAGCCTATAGGTTGTCACCATAAAGGACACCTTTTGCCTCTCTCCCACACTCAACCAAAAACTCTCCCTCCCTGTCACCCTTGTCACTGCTTACCCCTATTGCAGATTCCCCCTTCCACTGGTCTATGACTCCCAGTTCAATTAAAGCCCTCCCATGTTCCTCGGGCACCATTTGCCCCAAACCAAACCCATCCTCAGTTCTCTGTAAGCCCCACCTCGGCACTCTTTTCTACCCCTGTTTACCTTCAGAGTGATCCAGAGACTTAAAATCTCTCCCATCCCATTCTTAGCCAGTCCACAGCCTTCTAAAAATCGGGTTCCTAAATGCCAGATCTAAAAACAAAACAAAAAACTATTCTCATATGCACATTTATCCAGTACCACCAATTCAACATGGGTCTCTATCACAACGTCAGTTTCTTAAATAAGCTTAACCTAATAACTTCATAAATTCACAGCTTCATCTCCAGGCTCTGCCTGCCAAAATCTTCTACTCCTTTGAACACCTCATTGCCAAATGCCTCATTAACCTGACAACCCACCTTCTCATTGATTTCATCTACAGGCCTCCAAAAACAATGCCTCTTTCATCTCTGACCTACAATTCCACCCTGAAGAACTATCCTTTCTTTCTAACAACATCCTAATTCTCAGTGACTTTAACTCCTGTGCTGATCAGATGAATCCACTCGTCTCTGAAGTCCTGGTCTCCTTCGACAACCTTCATTTCACCTTTCACCCCAGCGTGGCCACCCACTCTAGAAGTGATTCTTTCCATCTAGTGTTTTCACACAGCCTTTTCATCAACAACCCCTCGTCAACGCCCATTTCCTGATTGGATCACTAAACCAACCACAACCTCTTCCCTGAGAACAATGACTATCATAAGACCTTGGCACAACCTTCTTCCCTCTGCCTTCACCACAGACATCACCCCCTTTGATGCTTCTTCCACCCACCTAAGCAACAAAGAACTGCTAGACAAGCAAATATATGTCTTCACTGAATAATTTGACCACCTTGTTGCACCCAGAACTGGTCTGCTATAGAACCTGTTAGGCAGAATTATATGCAGTACCCTTTGGGAATACCACACACAATTAAGACTACAAGTGACAGTACAAATGCACCTTTGGTAGAAGCCTGTACTACACAGTAAAAGTGGTAGCGATGGCTGAGCAGCCGGACTTATCTCAAGAGCAAGTGAGCAGTATCAATAGTTAAACAAAGGACAGCAGTTACTAGGATTCAAACAAACACTGACTCAAGGTTTGTGAGTGAAATAATATACATTTGTTTACACATCAGTTGTATAACATTTCACTAAAGTAAAGCAGTTCAAAAAGCACACTTTTAATACACCACACCACTCCCAATAGTTTCCAGACAAGTCAAGCTCACAAAATAAATTGGGAACAAAATGGTGGCACCCTGTTAATTTAAAAGGGAGGGAAAGGCAAAGTTAGGCAGACATTGAGCAGCACCAACAGGTAAGTAAGCAAGGCAATCTAGAATGAGGAACTACAGTGATGGACCCAAATCAAAAAAGCTTAGGGCCAAAGTCAATAGGACAAAAGTATTTTGCTCAAGATCACACAGTTCAGGGAGTTCGCAGTTAAGTCTTTGCCAAGAGTTCCGACCGAGGTTGGATGGCAGAAAAGTTTGTTTAAAGAGTAGAGAAGGACAAGCCCTCGGATTGGAGAACGATTTCACACGCTTTCACCGTGGCTGAACGAAACGTACAGCCGGATTTGCACAGTACCTTTAAATGGAGAAGAAGCTGTAGCTGAGGAGGACGTTCCTGGTAGTTCCTGCACGCTCACAGTTCCTGAAGCGACTGTCGGACTGACATGAAGTAGGAAGACTGGAGGGTCCTGCACTGCCCAGCGAAGAAACCAGCAGCAGAGCAAATCAACAAATAAAAGGTGCGCTCCTTAAAACCCAAGCAGGGTCCGACATACCTGGCTATCCACCCCACTGTAGCTCTGTACATCAATTCGACCAGAGGAGGGAGTCCTGGCTTGTAGTTTGGACGAACTGGTTAGTCCCACCAGCTCAGGGGAAGAAGATTCCTGGAGGATCTTCTCTGGCGTTGGAGTTTGAAGATTTGGACGTGCAGCAGGGCTTCACTGGGCGGTTCAGTCGTGGTAGCGGTCCTCTTCCGTCAGATCCTCGTCGGTTCTTTCGTTCCAGTGGCGACTCTGCCTTTCCAGACCCAGAGACCTGCTTTTTATGCAGTTTTCCCCCATTCACACAGTCTGGCTGTCAATCACACAGCAGAGTGTCTGTCCCGCCAGAACAGTCACCACAGCCAATGCGACATGGGTCTCCAAGGAGACTCTGTGCAGGGAGTCCTACTAAACCCCTCCCTCAAAACCTGTCCCCCCCCCCCCCAGACATACAGGTGCCTGAGGAGGGCTTCTGAGTAGAAGCTGCGAAAAGACGTTGAACAAAGGAACCAAACCTGGTTTGGTGTGCAGAGAAAAACATGAGAAAGACATTTTCAAAAATAAATGGCCAATAAACCCAGCCGGAACCTTAATAAAACATATATGATCAAGCGGGTTTAAGCTCGAGGCTACCAAGATAGCCTGAAACAATACCAAGGTTATTTAAGAAAACTGCAGTAGGAAAAATAGGGTAGTTACCACTGCCACCAGCCACGTTCTTGATGAAAAGGGAGCGAAACAGTGCTCCAAGAGAAACAGACAAAAAGGGATACTTTTTTTTTAAACTTGTTTTTATTGTTTTCACATTATAAACAAATACAATGGAAAATAAAGAAAACATTATCTCCCTAACCATAGCCTCTCACCCCCCCCCCTCACCATCCCTCCCTCCTCCGGAAGAGTACTTGTTGATTCCGTTGACTTCGGGATTGACTATGAGGTGAATATGTCCGTTATTTTAATATTATGGGGGCACCACTGTACCATATAGTCCGATTGCAGGTATTCTAGAACCCCCCCCCCATTCCTTCGAGAAGGAGTCTTTTGATCCCTGTAGATTATGCGTGATCTTCTCCATTGTCATTTGTGACCAGATTTTTCGAAGCCACGTGAATATTAGTGGTGGGTCCTGTTTCTTCCAGTTCTGTGCGATTGTGGCCCATGCCGCTATGACCAGGCCCATGACGCTTCTCCATTGCGCTTTAGTGTATTTCTTTGCTTGTTGTTCTTTAAGACCGCATAGCCAGACTTTCTCGCCCATTTGATCTGCCTCAGGGAACATTTTTTTCATTTCTGAGATCAGTTCTGTCCAAAAACCTTTGACCCCTCGGCAGTCCCACCATATGTGCCTCCACGTGCCAGTTTCTTTGCAGCCTCTCCAGCAACGGTCTGATGCTGTCGGGTACATGTTGTTGAGCCTCTCAGGTGTGTAATGCCATTGTGTGAGTTTTTAACCACATTTCCCTAGTCTGGGCCGCTCGAGTGAGTTTTGGGATGTCTGCCCATAGCTCCTGCCACTGTTGGTTCGAAATTTCTTCCCCCAGCATTTTTCCCATTTTTTCATATACGCCCATTTTATGACCTCTTCTTGCAAATTGATGTAGAGTGTGGAGACAAGTTTCCTGTCTCCTGAATTGGTTATTAGGTATTTTTCGAATGCGGTCAGCTCCCTGGTCGCCACCTGTAGCATGCCTGGCGTTGTTAACCAGTGTCTGAGTTGCTCATATTTGTACCTGTCTGCTCCCGTAAGATTCCACATTGATTTGCATTCTGCGAACGATCTTATTTCATTGTCATTGAACATTTCCCCAATTTTCCTGCACCCCGCCTCTTCCCAATTCCCAAAGGCCCCTTGCTCTAGTCCAAGTGGGAATTGAGGGTTCCTGCAAATGGGCGTAAATGGGGCTGTTGCCGTGGTCATGATTCCCTTCCTCGTTTGATTGTCCCAGGCATTCAGAGTGACCTTCATGATCTCGCTGATTTTTAGGTTTGGATGTCAGTGTTGATGGAGTTTCCATAGGAGGTCTTCCAGCGGGGTCCGTGCCACTGCCCTGTCCTGGGTCACCCAGATCGTTCATTGGCCGTTCCCCAACCATTCTTTGAGAACCCATAGTTGCGCCGCATAGTAGTAGTTCTTAAAGTGTGGTAGTGCTAATCCCCCCTCTCTGACATGGGTCGTTAGGACGGAACTCGCCACTCTGGGGGGTTTCTTGTTCCATACAAAGGATGAGATTAACTTAGACAGTGCCTTACAGAAGGAGTTAGGGATTGTTATTGGGAGGGCGTTAAAATTGTAAAGCAGTTTGGGGAGGGTGTTCATCTTTACTGACTGTATTCTCCCCCAGCACGAGATGTTTAGCGGGCACCAACGTTCTAGATCTCTTTTCACGTTAGCAAGTAATGGGGGGTAGTTCCTTTTGTAAAGTGCGTCCACCCTATGTGTAAGCGTTATACCCAGATATTTTAAACCTTCCTCCGCTATTTTTAGGTCTGATGTGCCCATCCCCCAACCCCATGGTTCCTGCTCCCCGCTAAATGTAGTATTTCCGATTTGTTCTTATTTATTTTCAGGCCAGAGATGTCCCCTAACGCCTCCAGTGTTTGTAGGGTACCTGATAGTGAGTTCGCCGGATCCTCTAATGCTAGTAACATATCGTCTGCGTAGGCTATCACCTTGTGTTGTTTGCCTGCCATCTCAATCCCCTTTATTTCAGTGGTTTCTCTTATTTTAATCAGTAGCGGCTCCAAAAAGATGGCATATAGGAGGGGGGAGAGAGGGCAGCCCTGTTTCATTCCCCTAGTGACCCTTACCCGATCTGTGAGTTCCCTATTGACCGCTATTCTTATCGATGGGGAGTTATAGTTGGCTTTGACCATGATTATGAATTGGTCTCCAAATCCCATATGTTCCAGGGTTTTAAAGAGTATGGACCATTCCACCCTATGGAAAGCCTTTTCGGTGTCTAGTGATAGTAATATAGCCGGGGTGTCAGTAACGTTTATTTTTTCTATTAGATGTATTAGCCTTCTAAGGTTGTTGTGAGTTTGCCTACCCGGAATAAAGCCGGATTGATCCGGGTTGATTAGTGTTGGTAGGAGCGGGGAAAGCCTGGCCGCCAATATTTTCGCATATATTTTTCCAGATTGATTAATGCAATGGGTCGGTAGAAGCCGGGTAGGGAGGGATCTTTTCCCTGTTTATGAAACACCTGTACTTTTGCTTCGTTCATGGACAGGGTTACGTTCCCAGTGTCTTTAAATGTGTTATATAGTCTTGTAAGGAATGGGGTTAGGATGTCTGCACATTTTTTATAAAAGGGGGCTGTGACGCCATCCGGGCCGGGTGCTTTGTTGTTGGGAAGGTCAACTATTGCCTTCTTTACTTCGTTTTCTGTTATCTGGGAATCTAGTGATAATTTGGCATCTTCTGGTATTTTTGGGATGGGGAGTGACTGCAGGAATCTATTCTGGTTATCCTCATCTGGGTTTTCTGATACGTATAATTTTTTATACAACTCCTTAAACGTTTCCCCTATGTCTTTCGTGCGCGTCAGAATCTCTCTGTGTGCATTTTTGTTGTTTCGAATGGTAGTCGAATTCAGCTTTGCAGAGAGTTGTCGTGCCAGCAGTCTATCTGTCTTATTGGCTTTGATGTAGAATCTTTGTTTAAGGTAAAGGAGGGATTTCTCTGCTTTCTCGTTATGAAGGAGTTCCAGTTGGCCCTGCGTATGCCTCAGTGCCTTCTTTAGGTTTCTGGTGGGGTGGATTATTAGCTCTTCTCGAATCTCTGTTAGTTTCTTTTCTAGTTCTCGTTCCCATCGTTGTCTTTGTTTGTCCTTTGCAGCTTTCAGGGCAATCATATGTCCCCTGGTCACAGGCTTGAGCTCTTCCCATACAGTTCTCAGTGGGACATCGCCTGTAACATTATGCTCGAAGAACTCTGATATTTTGTCTCTTAAAGACTCTCCCATCACCGGGTCTGAGAGCAGATCCTGCAGCAGTTTCCACCGTCATAAGCCTCCCCCTTGCCCTGGGATCGATAAATGTAGCCAGATTGGTGCGTGGTCCGAAACTGTGATGGGGCCCAATTCCACCCCATGCACTTTACCCAGAATCCCCACTGATACCCAAAAATGATCTATTCTCGACATTGTATTGTGAACGTGCGAGTAGTAAGTGTACCCTTTGTTTTGAGCTTTAAGCTCCCTCCATACGTCGCAGAGTGCCATACTATCCATCTTCTTTTTGAGATGGTCGGATGGGGCGCCCTGGTTGTGGGGTACCCCCTGCACTCCTGTCCATCCGAGGATGCCAAGCCATATTAAAATCTCCCCCCATAATTATCACTCCTTTCGCGAACCCCTCCAACCTCCCCATAGCGTCCCTCAGAAAGCCATCTTGTCCCGAGTTTGGGGCATAGATTGATACCAGAGTCATCTTGGTGTTGTATATCTTGACATTGGCAAAAGCCAGCCTCCCATCCTTATCTGTCTGCTTGTCTACCTGTACTGCGCCCATTCTCCCCTTTATTGCAATCATTACCCCAGCCGTCTTGCCTGCCGCATTCGATTGTGCCAGTATATCATACCCTGTCAGGCGTACTCTCCCCTTGTCCTGGGCTCTAATGTGTGTTTCCTGAAGCAGGAGCACTTCGGCTTTCTCCCTCCTGAGCATATTCTCTATTTTTGTTCCTCTTCACTGGGGAGTTCAGACCCCTTGCGTTCAAAGTTACAATTCTGATCCGCCCCATGTCAACTGCCTATTTTAGCTGTCTTTTTGCCCGAGTGCTGTGGTCCCCACTCTTCCTGAGATTTCCGCTCAACCCTCCCCCACGAACCTCCCAACCGACCCCCAACCAATAACCATAAACCAACTTTGATCCCGAGGAGGGCCCGGGTACCTATGGTAGCTAGGGCGTGTCGCCTATCGCTCCCTGCCCTCTGTGGACTCGAGATTAGTTTTGTGGGGAATCCTAAACCCTGCATGATCCTCAGACCTTAGTGTGTGTCTGTTCTCGCTCTGCGGCCGGACCGGTGGAAGCTAATGATTTTGTTCCCCTTCATTGGGCACCATTCCAGATACCTTTGATGGAAGTGAGGACCCATCGAGTCCAGCCATGTATATTTCTCTATTCTGGGGGCGCCGGTTTAAAGTTTCCTCTCCCATTTCGTTTCTTCTTTTGCCCAGCCGTTTCCCACCTACTTGGCCTCTTTTGCTGATCCCCCTTTACCTTGTCACCCCCGAATGTCACCTCCTCCGTAGGTATGTCCATGATGTGTAGCCCCTCTTCCCAAGTGGTCACTCTCCTTTGTTTCCCCTCCCACTCGAACAGTAGGCCGAAAGGGAAGGTCCATTTGTACTTTATTTCTTTCGTGGCCAGATCCCTGGTCAGTGGGGCCATTTCCCTCCTCTTTTGGAGTGTTACAGCTGCCAAATCTTGGTAAAGCTGGATGCCCACCCCATTCATCCTAATTTGATCCAGCTGCCTCGCTTTCCTTAAAATGAGTCAGCACGTCCCTTGGTCTTTCCCCTGGTGCGCCTGTGCGTTTTGGGCCCACTCGGTGGATACGGTCAATGCCAATGGATTCGGCGTCATGTGCCTCAATGATATCCCTAAACACTTCCTGAAATGCTTAATTAAGATGCTTTTCCAGGACTGATTCTGGCATGTTTTTAATGCGAATGTTTGATCTGAGGGACCTGTTTTCTAGATCTTCACATTGGATCTCCAGGTTATGGGTTAGTCTCACTAAGTGCTCTTGGGTTTCACTATATTGTAGTGCCTCGTCTTCCACGTTTTTCACTATTTTTTCTAGTGTGTCTGTCCTTCCCTCCAGGTTGGCTATGTCGTGCCTAATGTCTTGGATTGCCTGCTTCATGTGATTTCTTATTGTGGCAAATTGATCCTGCACTGTCGACATGAATTTGTCTTGAACCAGGTGTGCATATCCTCCTTCGATGGGGGTTGTCTACCAGAGGTGGTGTGATATGTGTCTGTTGTTGTGTCTTCCTGCGATCTGCCTCTGGTATTCACCAGGGTGTCAGACGCCCACATTTGAAGGATGCTCGTGTCCTGTTTAGAAGGTTGTGGGTTCTGTTGGGCACCCCACCCTTTCCCTTTCGCCTTGGACATAGCCCCCTTTCGTTCCTGTGCTGCTGATTGCCTGATTTCCGCCTTTCCTACGTGTGGCTCGCAAGCAGCAGACCAGGTAATGTTGCCTCCGCTGACCACCCACTGTTCTATTCGCTTGGAGCCAATTGGGCTACTGCCGGTGCTGGGGTAATGTCCTGGGTCCTATGGTAGGCTCTGAGTCTGCCCTCTTGATTGAGGCCCCGGATATGAGTGCTTCTCTGCTGGGTAAGTGGCTTGTGGCACAAATGGGGCAATCCTCCCCCTCGTGTCTTATACCCCCGTGCTCTGCTCTGCTGTTTCTCCTGTATGCGGGAAGTGGGGGGGTATTACTCCCCCGTTGACAGTGGGAGTGCCAAGCCTTGTTTGCACTAGCAATGGGGGGTCCGGGTGTCTCCCCGCTGCTCGAACTCCTCTTGTCCCAATGCCCGTTTACTGGGTGTGGAGGGGCGAGGGGAGCCTCTCACCTGGATGGCCGCTTCCTTGTTCTCGGCCGTTGGTGTCTCCCTCCGATTTCCGGCCGCGTCTGTGACGTCGGAGCTGGGGATGCCTGCTGTCCGCCCTCGCGCGCTGTCCACCATCCTCCTTTCGTGCTCGTTGGTGGGGCCCCGTGGAACCTTGGGTTCTCGGCTGTCTCCGCTCGTGTCCGCCGCCGTGCCACTCCCGTTTCACCTCGTGGGGGGGAGAGGGGGTTCTTACGACGCATGTGTGCTGCAGATGAAGCACGGATTCTGGCCGCCTTGCTCCCGATCCCAGCTGTCCCACCACGGAGCCTGCTGCGCGTTTATCCAGTCGTGTAGGTGGCCGCTGCATTCCCTACGCGACCTCCCGGACACGAAAATGGAGGCAGCCCCTGGGGGAGCACCGGAGACCCAAAGTGATAGCCACAGCAGGCAGAAACATAACGCGGTTGTGTTTGAAAACGCGTTTTTTCTTTCCGAGTTTCTCAGGCTCCTCTGAGCCGGAGGAGCCTGAGAAACTTGGAAAGAAAAACCGCAGCGTTTTCAAACACAATAACGTTGTATCTATGTGTGCGGTAGCTTCAAAAGCGACCGCAAACATAAATACAACGTTTTTAAAGCTGCGGTTTTATTTCTAAGTTTTCCGGGCTCCTCCAGCCCGGAAAACTTAGAAAAAAAAACGCAGCTAGTGCTTATTTAAAAAAATAAATAAATAGCACTTACCGAGATTCAGCTGCAGCTTTCCTGCTCTGGTCTCCGGTCCCCGTCCTCCGCGTACAGCACCAATGAAGGAAAAGCCACCCAGCGGTAGCTTTTGTTTACTACAGCTGGCTGGCTTTTCCTTCATTAGTGCCGCAAAAGCAAAAGCCAGCACAGGCGGGCATCCATTTCACAAAATGGATGCGCCCATGTGCTTGCTTTTGTGAATTTTGAGCTTGAATAGCTCAAAATTTTACATAGGAAGTTTTTTTAAAAAAGTGGTAGTATTTATTTTTTAATGTTGCCTATCTATTTTTTCAATAAAACTTTTGGCTGGACTACCCCTTTAATACTACAGGTGGTTGGCAGCAAACCCAATTGGTAGCAGTCTGTACCACCCAGATTTACCTGGTAGCTGTGGCTGAGCAGTCAGACTTCTCTCAAGAAGGGTTAGGCAGTATACAGAGTATTCACAATAGGTCAAAATAACACAATAGAACAAGCAAAC
Organism: Ambystoma mexicanum; assembly: GCF_040938575.1. Taxonomy (NCBI): domain Eukaryota; kingdom Metazoa; phylum Chordata; class Amphibia; order Caudata; family Ambystomatidae; genus Ambystoma; species Ambystoma mexicanum. The sequence goes on along the minus strand of NC_090926.1, from coordinate 923,765,765 downwards.
ACTGACCAGAGCTTGGTGTAAAAGAGATATAATTATTTATTTAAAACCACATCTAGTAAAACACACTGGCACTAATATCAAGCAGTTCAAAAACACGGTCACTAAAAGATATACACTCCCTTCAACGATTAGTTAGACAAGTCTTAAGTAAAGCAACACTTATTTTCAGACAGCGGTGAGCGCTTAACGAAGATGGCACTCTAATCAATCGGTGTACAAGGGAGAGAAAGGCAGAGCAAAGATAGAAACAGATCCCAACACTTTCGGAAGAACACAGTAGGAGAAGATGGCAGGTTAAAACCGTAAAGTCAAAGTTAACAAGGCCAGACCCACTTTAATAGGCTCCGGTCGAAATGTGTCCAAGGTCACACGGTTGAAAATGCCCAGAAGTCTCGCACAAGGTTCAGAAAGAGTTGGACCAAAAGAATGGGACCAGTTAGATGGTCAAGGCGGCCAGCCCAATCCAGAAGGTTAAGGGATTATTATTAGTTGTTCCTGGCAGCGGGTGCAAGTCGGTGCTTCATCCGGAGGAAGAGAGGATCTCGTTGGGGAGGAAAGCGGGAGTCTGTTGCACTGCCAGGGAAGAAACCAGCCGCGGAGTTAACAATTAAAAGGAGCAGTCCTTTTATTCGCGGCCCAGTGGTAAGTGGCTATCCGGTTGCCGGGGTGCTTGGCACGGGCAATTCGACCACAAGACGTCTTGGGATGCGAGAAAAGAAGGTAAACTGGTTGTGCCCACCAGTCAGGGGAAGAAGACTCTCCAGCAGGGAGATCTCCTCTGTCGTTGGGAAGTGGTGAGTCGATTCAGCAGGGCTCCACCGGTGGTGTCGTCATAGCAGGTCGGCTCAGCTTCTCCCTCGTCGGATTTTCAGGTCCTGTGGCGACTTCTGAAGTTCCAGTCCCAAAAGCCCTGCTTTTATGCAGCACACCCCCATTCACTCAGCCTAGCTGTCAATCAAACATGCTAAGTGGTGGCCGGCTCACCACTTGGGCCAATCACACAAGAGTGCGACTTGAGTTACCACGGTAACTCAGTCCAGGGTGCCTAAACCCCCTCCAACACCCCCTGTGGTACCCAGACAGAGTGGCACCACTTTTGGAGGCTTCTGTGGAGAAGCCCGCCAAAAAGTGGAACAAAGGGCTCGACCTTTGGTTTGGAGTTAGAGAGGCGAACACAAACGCCATTTTTAAACCGAGTTCTGGCAGAAAATACCAACTGGTGAATTAATATTAAATAAATAAACCGCTGGTATGTCCGAGTCTATGTTAAAAAGTATTAGCCTCGAACAATGGGAAAATCCCATAGAGATATATTTGCGGTTGAATATAAAAAGTAGTATCCACTGCCACCAGCCAAAACTCGACGAGGGGGGACGGGACAGTGCCCCCTCGAATAACAGACCCAGGGACAATCGAATTTCCCCTACCAGTACGTCCACAATATGATGGTTTGTACTGGTTCTGTTAGTAATTTGGGACTAGTAAAGCCAATGGTGACTTTACATGCCCTGGGAGACAGTAGTCAGTCCCAGGGTATGGAGTCTATGGTGGGGGGTCTCTATGACACCCCGGTGTTACTGCACGGAGGGTGCTGTGTAACACATATAGAAAAAACACATGAGACCCTATGGAGTAAAGGACCCCATAGCCCATAAAACACATTGGCCCTCATTACGACCCTGGCGGAAAGTGACTGACCTGACCGCCATAGCGTAAATAGCGTTTCCGCCATTGCACGACGTAGCAAAGTGCGGCTAATTCCGACCCATCGGGCACGAGCACTACGCCATGGCGGAAGTGCAAAGTCCGCGATGGCGGAAAAGTCCCCAAAACGACCCTCACCGCCGTCGTACGGCGCACTAGGTGCAATTCCGCCACCCATCTGAGCGGTCACCGTAATGAGCGGCAATCGGAAAGTACGGTGACCGTAAATATACGGAAACGGAAGCCAAAAAATGGTCCCGGAACGGGAAACAGCACGGCGTACACCTATAAAATCAGAATTTCCACACAACCATTAAAAATACTACCCTGAGACACATCCCAACCCGTCATCCACCCCAGTGAAAGCAATAAAAATGGGAAAAGTTGCGAAAAAAGCGTGCGACCGCAAGCGGCAGGTCCACTTCTCCCATGAGGAACTCACGGTGCTCACGGAGACCCTCCAGGAGAATGCTGCCGTCGTGTTCTCCACGCAAATGACCAGGACGGCACTTGCGAACAAGAAGGCCATATGGGCCCTGGTGGCACAGCGGGTAAGTGCGGTGGGGACCGCACCCCGCAACCCACAGCAATGCAGAAAGCGATGGGACGACCTGCGGATACGCGTCCGGAGCATACTTTCTGCCAACCGAAACATAGCCACAGCTACCGGGGGAGGATCGGAATCACCCATCAAGTTGACCCCCTGGGAAGAAATCTGTGCCTCCACCATTGGAATGGAGAGTATAGAGGGAGTCGGAGGGATGGAGAAAGGAGTGCAGACATCCGAAGAATCAGGTAGGTGGCCCAAATAAAACTATGCCAAATCCACAATGTCCAATCATGTGAAGTACCATGTGTCCACATAGTCCAACAGTAACACATGTCCAGGAGAATGTCCACATACATCGGCCTGATAGCGCACTTTAAAACTCACATTAAAAACATAAATAATTAAAAATCCTAAAAACACCCCCTACACGTGCAGCAGGCACACCCTAACTGCAGGCTGCAATACAACTGCATCCTCAATCCACACAAAAATGAAACCACCCCCAAGGCCCCGACCCAAATCACCCTCAGGTACCACCCCAATGCATGTGATACATTGCCATTCCAATTTCAACAGACCCATTAATAACGCTCGCCCTCCTTTACTCCACCACAGGGTCCGATTCAAACGACGAGCTCCAGGACAACCCTACCAGCACACCTGCAAAGAGGGCCAAGACCAACGGCCAAAGACCCTCCACCTCAGCTGCACGCATCAAGACACGGCAGCAGCACAAATCAAGTGACAGCACACAGGAGGGAACTTCAACAGGCACCCCAGCAGCCAGCATGCCCACAACACCACCACCACAGGTCCCCCCAAGGGATGCCACAGAAGGCACTGCTTCTGGTGGCAGCAGCACCATAGGTGACACTGCATTAATGGCAGCATGCTCCGACACAGAAAACGGGAATGTCGAAGCAAGATCCATCCATGACCTGTCTCAATCCCCCTGTTTGTTCCATCCCGTACACCATGAGGATACCACGCAGGGGCACCCACAAGACGACGACTGGCCATCCCCCGCAAGCCCTGTGGCAAGGCAACATGAGGTGACCAGCCCCTCTGTGACACCACCGCAAATGGCCATGGCACAGCAGAGGCAACAGTCCCTCGACCAGGTGATCGAGCAACAGCAGCAACTGGCCACGCTCCTCAAAGACCATGCCGATGAATGTGGGGGTACTAAGGCAGCCATAGAAACAGCAACTGAGACACTAAGGGCACAAATGGAGAGTAGCACCGAGAGCCTGAGAGTACAAATGGAGAGAAGCACCGAGAGCCTGAGGGGGGAACTGCATGCGACGTCCAAAGACGTATGTGCCGAACTTGCCGCAGTGCGCCGTGTGCTCACTGAGCTCTCACAAACCCTTAGGGACATGCATGGACATGAGCAGGCAGAGACATCATCCGTTGCAAGTTCCGTCCAGGGCAGCCCCCAGCGTAGATCTTGGAGGAACCTGCGCTCCACAGGCAGGGGTGCCCCTGATACCCGCAGAGGGGGCTTGCAATAGCGACTGCCCACTGACAATGAGCATCTTTGGACACTGGTGTTCGGGGGGGAGGTAGGAGGGTGGAGGGGGTGTGTTGGGCTCACTTGGGTGGCGGGTCGATGGGGTGTGTAACATAATTTCACATATGCTATAAACATTTCACAATCATCCAATGAGATGCGTGGACATTGATGTTTGTGTACGAGGCCATTATAGGCGTACAGTCCATATTGTGCATGTTCCAGACACACACAGTGCCACGAGTCCCGTGTCCATGTATCAGCCACCAGGCGTGAGTGCTAGAAGCATGCATCTATGAGATGCTGACGAATCTCACGGCCCTCCTGTGCCTCACGGACTCCTTGAGGTGCTGCCACATCCCCACCCTCATCATGACCATCATCAGGTGTTTGCAGTTCTGCGTCAGGGGGCATGGGCACATTTCTACGTACGCACATGTTGTGTAGCATGACACATGCCATGACCATCTTTGCAACCTTCTCATGGCGGTACAGGAGTGCCCCGCCAGACCTGCTGAGGCAGCGGAAACGAGCCTTCAGTAGGCCGAATGCCTGTTCAATGACTACACGGGTACGTGAGTGGGCATGGTTGTAGTCCTCCTCAGGCTGGTTCTGTGGGTTCCGGAGTGGTGTAAGGAGCCATCTCTTCAGTGGATACCCGGCATCACCTGTATGTGGACAATAAAGGATGTTTGTGGAATGACATTGCTACGTACGCCCCCCCCCCTCCTGCCAGGTCATTGCCGCATCACATACCCCACATTATCATGCATGAAATGAGACTCACCGAGTAGCCAGGATCTGTTCCCTGCGTGTCGCTCCATGTAGCGTGGTATTCTAGAGTTCCTCAAGACCATAGAATCATGGGTTGATCCAGGAAAGCGTGCACAACAATGTGTAATGATCCTGTTGGAGTCACACACCATTTGTACATTCAGAGAATGAAAGTGTTTTCGGTTGCGGTACTGGGCCTCCATGGCATGTGGGACGACCAATTCAACATGGGTGCAGTCGATGGCACCAATGCAACCCGGTATGCCGCCAAGTGCATGGAATCCCACTTTTGTGTTCGTAATTTCCTGCTCCGAGCGTGGTAGAGAGATGTAGTCGTCTGCGTGCTTCAGGAGGGCATCGAGCACTTGCAATAGTGTCCGTGAGAACAGTGGCTGCGAAATGCCATGCAACTGTCCGACTGTGTGCTGGTAGGTGCCTGTGGCCAGGAAGTGGAGTACAGACACCACCTTCAGTAGGGGTGGGATGGCGGTTGGGCTATCTATCATGCTGACAAGGTCAGCCTGTGTCATGTCCACAATGGCGGTTATGGTGTCCCGGTCCAAACGGTAGAGGGTGTGGATCTGCTCATCCGTGAGGTTGAACGGATGTGCTCGGAGGCGTGGGATTGCGGGCTGCCTGCGTGGTGGTAGTGGCTGTGCTGGCGGGCCTTGCTGGGCCTGCCTTGCCCTCCTCCTCCTCCTGCGTCTCCTCTGTGCGGCCGGTTGTTCTAGTAGTTGCTGTTCGTCTTCTTCTTGTAGTTGGAGTACTTGCAGTGCTATCAGGTCCCCCAGGGCCAACATCGCTAGTCCTGCCGGTAGCATTTTGGAGTGGGTGTGGTTGTGGGAGGGGGTTGGGTGTGCAATTTATGTGTTTTCAAGCTGTATAGCCTCCACCTGTGGTGATTCATTCCACCTGTGCAAGCTGCAATCCCCTTTGGGCGAGCACGTCCCGCACGCAACGCTGCAATTCGACGCATGGCATCTTGCTATTACAATCATGTATTTGATCCCGATGGCAGTGAAATATTGGCTCATATGTTCATTCTGCTATGGTCCCATTGTTTCCCATACTATCTTTGCAGTCGCGAACAAACTTGTGAAGGGTCAGTGGAATGTAGTACTCGATTAACGGTGGACCCTCATGCAGCACTGTACCGCGGCTCAACGACGGGCGGGGCGTCCCATTTGTGAGTGGAGCCACTTTGCATTTCCACCCATTGCCGCACTACATGGATGGATTTGTGATTTCAAGCGGTCACAGATGCCTTTTCGACGTGATGTTGCAAATGAGGAATTCGAAGGACGGCGCTTTCGGTCTTCAGCTAGCGGCGAGGAGACGCCCACAGGTCTGCCTGCAAATATAACATCCTATTGTTTAATGTCCTTGGGACAGGGGCCATGGCGAGAATGCAATGATTGATATGAATAGTATGGGATGCGCAATAGCGTGGTGGACGATAAGGCAGGACGTTCCCAAATACATGTTACTTCACAACACTGGAATCCCGGCCTGGAGCACAGTGGATTTTGCAGACTGCATTACGCACAGACTCAATGGAAATTGCACATGTTATGTGAGTACATAATCAGGCGTTTTCATACCGGGATGAGGGAATGATGAATGGATGCATGGACAGCTGATTTGATGGAGAGTTTGCCATGTACGGGGCTTTTGGGAATCTATCCACCTCCCCTGCGCTATGTGATGCAGAGCTGCCATAGTGGGACCATCGTCTATCTGGCCTTGTTGAACCCTCCCTGTCTCGACGCGCCTTCAAACACTTGTGTCTATGCACGTTACTAATCCCATCGAATGGATTCTGTTTTGACAGACGCATGCACACAAACACTCGTTTGTAATCGTGTTTTCACCTCGATATTTATAGTTATGATTCGCAAGTGATATTTGGGTGGGAATAATCCTTTGGAGTGGGCTAGCATGCATATGGCTGTGGTTTAGTGTGATCATTGAAGTGAGTGATACGAATCAAGTTCAGATGGCCATTATATTCATTTTCATTTCATTTGGGTGACAGGTATCTCCTCCCCTTTTGCCGCTGCCATCTGTATGCCACTCCTGCAGATGGCTTCTACTCCCGACACCTGCTGCTTCGAGTTAATCAGTGGAGCACCATTACGATCTTATGGGACGATCGCCAATGGGCCACATGCACTTACGCGGTACTAGTGGCTAGGAGCGACATTTCGACCTTTCAGCTGGACTAGTGGCTACCTAATGGAACGGCCCTGCGGTTCTAGGCGCTTCCATGTTGCCTTTTTGGACGTGAATGTAGCCCCTGTGTACCATGAAGGAACAGGGCGTCACACAAGAAGAAGCTGGTCATTTATTGCGGATGCAGCCCACAATGATGAAATATGTTTTGGGGTTCATGACCTAATGGCTGTATGGGCTTGGTGATTTTGTGGTGCATTAAATTTCTATTCTGATATTAACCGTGTAGCGTTCTTCTTTGCAAGTGATGTAGCATATTCCTATTTGTGGAGCGATGTATTGTGAGTATATCTGCATTGGGTTCCGGCTTGTGAGTATAGTTGCGTGGTACTGTACTGGCCGCGTTTGCCTACGAAGCCCAGTGTGGTCAGGGATGGGGGCTGCCATTATGACTGTTTTGATGATGTCATGCTCAGGGGCGGGGGATTAGCTTTTGTGTAACAGATGCCGGTCAGCCAGGTGGGTTGGTGGAATGATGTGATTATCAGTATATGGCTGGTCACAGGTGCCTGTGTTTGCGTGCGTTTCATGGAGGGAGACTGAGGTCATGTCCATTGGTATAGCTTCTGTATTCGTGCCATCTGTGCCCTGCAGCTCCCATTGGCCCCTCTTGAGATGTGCCTGGCTGCTCAGTCACTCTGCCAACTTGTGTGGTCCATGCTTCTGCTGATGGTTGGTTTGTTTACTGGCAGGAGTACAGGGCTGGTGCAGTCTGACTCAGGATACTGCTTTGAATGTTGCCTTGCACTGGTGTCAGTCGATGGGGGGGGCCTGTTTTTGTTTGTCTCATTTTTCTGCTCATGTTGCTGTACTTGAACCTTCGCATGCCTGTGCTGCATCAGTGCGGCAATGGTGCCATGGCAAATATGGATGGCCACTCACAAGGCACTTGGAGCCCCTAGATTGATTTGTTCGTTGGCATGCATGGGTGACTTGTACATTTGACTGGTTGCATTGTGTGACTTCATTGCACCTACGAGGAGTTGTGCAATGTGGCCAGGGAGTGGTGTACAGGCACTCAGTAGGGCCGTTTACAGTTGATTCGCGATGCCGTACTTCTCGCCATGGCGGAATGGTACTTTCCGCCATGATTGATGGCGTTAGGTACATGTCCGCTAGGGTCAGAATTCGCGTACCATTGCGCCATGGTGGTAATTACGGTTTGGCATGGCGCGCGTGCGCGTACTTGGTGCAGTTAGCGTTGGCGTTCACTACGGTGTTGCTAATGGCATCGTACTTTACGGTGACGGGTCATAGTCGCACCGAGCGCTATTCGATGGCGGTATTCCATTTCCGCCATCGTTTTTCGATTTCCGCAAGGGTCGTAATGAGGGCCATTAACATTCAAAGGAACACCATAGACAACCAAAAAGACATCATGCACACATGTCACTCACCTTATGTGTCCATATATGTGTCCCTGACTCCAATGCCCACAACCTACTCTCGCCACTGACCACCACTTTGATTTCAGTCAACTCCTCCATCTGGGGGGATCCTCCACTTTTGCCAGGGCTAAACTCTGATTCCTACTTAACTTGTCCTTTGTACTCCTAGTCAGATCTTGAGACCTCCTTGGCAGTGTGATGTTCAACCCACAAAGCATTTTTTTCATCTGTCACCTCCTGCCAAGGGGGCTCACGTTCATTAAGTGGGAGGGTACTGCCTGCCCAAGTACAGAGGTCCCCCGACACTCATCCAAAATGTTTGTGAGGAATGGCAGCTCGTTATCTGTGAATCTTTTTTTTCCTTTGTGGCCCCTTCTCTTTAGTTGGCCACTTCTCTGATGTTGACCCTTTCTCTGTTGACTTGGCTCTGCTGTTGAGTTGGGTCCTTCTCTTTAGTTGGCTCCTTCTCGATCTGTGGCCCCTTCTCTTTCCGTGGCTCCATCTGACTCGTGGGGCTGTCCTCTATCCTAGTCGCACATGGGATTAAGTCACGCAGACCTAGTCAGCATATGCGCACCCTATAATTGTTGCACCGAAAAACCCAGTGTTCGGACGAGGGAAATGCAAAACGTTCTGACTGCTCCACATATGCACCACTTGCGATTGCATCACGGAATAGCAATCTGCGCATGTTCTCCTTTTTCTTACCATTACGCAGTTACACTGCAAATGCATAGCACATAAAATGTGTAGTGAGGGATGTATGCGCTGAGGGCCTTTCCTCCACTTTTCTTTGTCTGCTGCCTAGTAGTACTCCTGAGGCCACCTGTACCTCGCTTGAACTCCTGCCGTGCATGATCTGTTGCGTCTTCCTGACTCATTTGCCTCATCATCTGCATGACACCTCCTGCTGCCTGGTAGTCTGTTATTGGTGGCTGGCCACTTGCAATGTCCTGGAGTGACCATTTGACCACCACAGCCTGTCACCTCCTGCTGGTGTACTGTGCATCATTTGACCATGTACTCACCACTGACGACCCTATCTGCCTCATCTGGACACCAACACCTATGTTGTACCATTTCAGCTCCTCTGTTCAGGTACTCTCAGGACTCACCGTCACCCCTACAGCACCATCATCTCACACCACCAAGGTTGTGAGGCCAAGGGCTGGCAACTTCTCGGTCAATGAGGTTGGCTTCCTGGGTGACCAGGTCCTGAGCAACTACAGGTCCCCCTTCAGTGCTGACAAGCAGTGTGGGACCTCTGCGCATCGAAGCACGTGGGGCAACATAACAGCTGCCATCTATGCAGTAGGGGTGACAGTCTATACTATTGAGAACATCAAGAAGCGCTGGTAGGACATGAGGATGCAGAGCCAGAAGGTGAGGGTGACCATTGAGGCACAACACAATCTGGAGGTCAATTCTCATGCCTGCCATCATTTAATATAACTGGAAGGTGGATTGTGTCATATCAATTCTCTTTGTGTCGCTGTGCTTGCCATTTAACAGCAGGCTGCACAGCATCACAAAGAGGTGATCATGCCCTTCACCTACCTAGAATATATACTGATCAGGGGTGGCTTATTTGGAAAGCCTACTTCAATGCCACCTCCCCATCTGTGTTCCAGACAACCTCAAGTGGACCCTTCACACTTGACAACTGCTCTGGCTCCTCTGTTGCTGTCCCACCATCGACTTCTTAAGATGTGCCTTTGTCCCTGTTGGAGGTGGGGGTCCAAACCAAGACAGATGAGGTGGCATCCATAATTGGATAGCAGGGGGAGGTTCAGGCCACTAGGCCTGCCATGGTGCAGGGTGGAGAACAGGTTGTGGTGGCCCAAGAGTCATCCGAGAACATTACCTCTCTCAACGGCCGATCATCTTTGCAGAGGGAAAATCAGCAGCTGAGATGGATTGGCAGGCAGCAGGAGTTGTTGGGCCACAGAGGGCAAGACATTACCATGAAGGCAGATGGGAGGGTGCAACAGATCAGGAACATCACCCATGCATGGCTGGGGGTGTGAGCACAGGTGGCAGCTGTGTTGAAGGAAATGAGGCAACACGAGGAGGAGAGGTGGCATGCCTGGGCTGCAGCTTGTGAGGCTGCCAATGTCAGGGCCAGGTCCAAATCAGAGGACAGCATAGCTGTGCTTGGGCTTTGATTGTGAAGGAGTCCAGCAGGGCTACCAAGACATTGGTACGTGGATGAGACAAGCCCCGGAGACCCTCCGCATGGAGAGGGGAAGCCTGACTCAAGGATGCCAGTGTGGAGGCAGAGTTGGCCTTGGCCTGTGCATTTACGGCATTCATTGTCGGAGGACATGGACATCTGATATTTTTATATAGTTATGTGTGTTTATTATTTGGGACAGGTCATGTTAGGTTTCATTTGACTTTTTTGGTATCTTTTTGTACACATGTTCTTATTTTTTATACCTTGTGTGCTTTCTAAATAAATGTATCACTTTTCTATTTCAATGTGTTGCTTTGTTATTGTAGCAAGTGGTGTATGTTTTGCTTGCTGCTGAATGTATGGTATGCAAATGAGTGTCACAGGCTTGGATGCAATACTCGGGTCATTCTGGTAATTGACATGTTCCTGCAAGACATGTGGCTATGCTTCTTGGTTTCATGAATATATGTGTAAGTGTGTCATGGGCACTGTATGCGAATGGTCAATGAGTAGTGTTAGCAGATGACATGTTCATAGTTGTGACATTTTTGAGTCACTGGCCAGCAAATATCTTGCTTCACAGTTGCCAGTGTTTGGTAGACATGCAGGCAGTTATTTACTGTAATTTGTCTGGGTTCGGTTTATGAGGTGATGAAGTGTGCGGTGAGAATCTCTGCACTTATTTTCCTATTGATATCATTTGTGGTTTCTTTATGGTGAAACCCTATTTAGGAAGGTACGGTGCACTTACTGGGTCATATGGGAATGTGCACATGAGTGGGAGCAGTTGACCAGGGATCATTGCAAGGGATGAGTAACTAACAATGGGGAGTGCAAGCAACTATGCTGCAAGGAATGTGCATGCATCCAGGTGATGTAGCAGTGGGTTGAGAAGGTCCAAAGTCAGGATCTTTGGGAAGTAGGGGGTGCATGGAGGTAGGTGTTGTGGATGGACCATTTATTAGTGATGATGGTTTTTGGCTCATTCCTGAGATTTATAAGTGCAATGGCGAGTCAGATGTTGGCAGTTAGGGTGTTGCAGGGTCTGTAGTCATGGACAGAGAAGGTCTTTGTTCCTTGTTTCCTAACTGGTGTTAGGCAGAAACCTGTGCAGTTCCCTTAGGGACCACTGCAAAAGGCTTAAGACTACAGGTGTTGGCAGTAAACCCAATTGGTAGCAGTCTGTACCACCCAGATTTACCTGGTAGCTGTGGCTGAGCAGCCAGACTTCTCTCAAGAAGAGTTAGACAGTATATAGAGTATACAAGATAGGTACCAAAATACACTAGTACAAGCAAACACTGACCAGAACTTTGGTAACAAGTATATAATTATTTATTTAAAGACACACTTAGAAACACTTCAGCACTATTATTATAAGCAAGTTCAAAAACACAGTCACTATTAATATATATACATCCCTTATTCCTTATTAGACAAGTCTTAGTTAACACCACTTATTTCCAGACAGAGGTGAGTGCTTAACTAAAGATGGCACTCCAATAAGTTTAAGAAAAAGGGAGGGAAAAGGCAGAAATTAGGAACAGCACACAACACAATCCTTTAGAAGCACTGAAGGCAGGAAAGTCAAAGTCTACTTTTGAGTAAAAAAGTTCAGAGGCCAGGCTCCCTCTTGGAGAGAGTAGAACACCAATGCGCCCAAGATCACACAGTTTAAAAGGCTTGGAGAGTCTTGCAGAGAGTTCAGAAAGGAATTTTTTTTTTTTTTTTAAAAAAGTTTATTGATTTTTCAACACAAACAACAATACAAACCAAACCGTAGTGCAATTAACAATATTACAATAAAGCATTTAATCATTAGTGCGCACTACCTCCCTGATCCCTCCCCCCTCGCGAGCCAGTTTCCATGTCACATTCCGTATCTGCCGCACATGAGCGGGCCTCGTTGTCATCCGACCCTCCCGAAGCCATCCCTGTCCCAAATATGCAAGATATCAAAGTCCTCCATGCCATCAAAGAGGCCAGTTCCTCCTCCCAAGACATACAACTCGCCTCCTGCCACACTGCTGTCTCGGCCTCCGCCCATTTCTGTAGGTCATTCCACCACACCTCAACCCGTGGCTTGCTACATTTTTTCCAGCCCATGGCTATTCTCCGTTTGGCCAGCACATACGCCAAGTCTTTCAGTTTACACACATGTTTCTGCTTCCTAGGTCTGGAAAACCCACCCAGCAGGCATGCCCAGGCGGTGTCTATGGCAAGCGTGACCCCTTTCTCTCCTAGCTTGCGCGCCACCTCCCTCCAGAACCCCTCGATCACTGGGCATGCCCAGAACATATGCGTCATGTCCGCATTTTCTTCGTCGCATTTAGGGCACGCCTGTCTGCCCGCATTCCGGAATTTGGATATCCGCAGTGGGGTCATATACGCTCTGTGCGTGACATATAGCTGTACCTGCTGCAGTCTGGCATTTCGAGATACTTTCCTGTGGTATCTTAGAGCCCGTTCCCACATCCCATCTCCCATCTGGGTCCCCACCTCGCACTCCCATTCCGATCGTAGGCCTGTCAATTCCTTCCCAACCTTCAACATCACCATCTCATACAACCTAGAGATCTCATGTCCCCCTTCCGTCGTGTCGTATATCCCTTCCAGCGTAACCTCCGATTCGTCTGCCAAGGTGAATTCAGGCCATAGTTCCCGAATTTTCCTCCCCAATCTGTGGTATGTTACATATTGGCCTCCATGTAATCCAACCTCCCCGCTAAGTTCCTCAAACGCTCTGATGGCACCCTCCTGCCACACATCACCCAATGTCACCAACCCCACAGATTCCCAATAGGTCCTAATAATCCCCCTCAGCTGTCCGTCTACCCCCGCCAGGGCAACTAGTGGAATCTGCGGAGAACACGGGAGTGGGTCTCCCATCAGTTTGCATGCTCGTCTCCACATCTTCCATCCCAGCCTCACCATCGCCGGGTACTTTCTCGTAACAGTTTCTGGCAACCAAATGACTTCCTTCAGGAAAAATGGGGCACAATCATGCCCGAATAATCTAAGTTCTGGGGTCTCTTCGTCGGAAAGCCATTTGGATACAAACTGTAGTTGGCTCGCTATGTAATAAGCCTCAAAGTTTGGGAGTCTAACTCCCCCTTTTTCATGAGAGTTCTGCAACTTCCAGAGTGCTACCCTGTTTCGAGTGCCATGCCACAGGAACTCTCTGCAAACCCCATTTATTTTAGCAAAAAAACCCTTAGGGATCATATATGGGATGTTACTAAAGTAGTGTAGCAGCCTAGGCAGAACCACCATTTTAATCATTGCTCCACGCCCCATCATCGCCAGGGGCAACTTCTGCCAGAAACTCATGCATGCGCGTATCTTCTCAACAGCCATCTCAGTGTTACACTTATGTTCTTTCTCTACCGTGTGGTAGACATCTATTCCCAGGTAACGAAACGTGTTAACTGCCCAGGGCACCTGTAGCACCGGCAGCCTCTCTATGGGGACACCCGTATAGCAGCCCAATGGGAAAATGTTCGACTTCTGGGGGTTGACCGCTATGCCTGACAACCTCGCATATCTCCCCATCACGTCCAGGATATACTGTAAATTCTCCTCCGGATGACTCAGGTACAATAACAAGTCGTCCGCATACAGGGATATCAGATGCTTTTCCCTCCCAATCTCAATACCCACAATGTCGTACTGCTGCCGCAGGTACAGTGCCAGGGGTTCCAGGGCCAGGATATACAGCATCGGGGACCAAGGACACCCCTGTCTAGTGCCTCTGCTGAGTTGCCATCTCTCGGATATGATTGCCCCCGTCCGGACCCTGGCCAGTGGAGCACTATACAGCAGCTCCGCCCATCTAACGTATCTTGGACCCAGTCCGTATTCTCTCAAGGCCGTCAGCAGCCACCCCCAATTAACCGAATCGAAGGCCTTTACAGCATCCAACGACACTATCGCCATTTCCCCGTCGCTAATGGATCCCATCTCTATCACCCGGTGGAGGCGTCTGTGGTTTTGGGTGATATTCCTCCCCGGGACATACCCTGTTTGGTCCGGGTGTACCAGTTTGCCTATCACCCTCCGCAGTCTGTTTGCCAGGACAGCCGTTAGTATCTTGCTGTCCTGATTCAGCATAGATACTGGCCTGTACGACCCACAACTATGCCTGGGTTTATTGGGCTTAGGGAGCGGTACAATGACCGCCTCTCTGAGCGATTCCGGCAACCTCCCCGTCTCGAACGCCTCATTGAGCATATCAAGCATCGGGGGGAGCACTTCCGCTCCAAAGGTTTTGTAAAATTCGCTGGGCAGGCCGTCCGTCCCTGGGGTCTTACTAGTGGGTAGTTGCCGGACAACCGCCTCCAACTCCTCCAATGTTATCGGGGCATCTAATTCCTCTCTTTCTTCCGTGCTTATCCTGGGCAGCCCAATATCTTGCAGGGTCTCCAGCATATCCTCCCGGTCACCGCCACCCGGATCCCCGTACAATTCCCTATAGTAATTCACAAATTGTTCGTTTATGCCCTCTTGGGTATCTATCTGCTTCCCATCCTCTCTAGTAATCGTCCTAATCGGGGGTCTCGGGGTTTCTTTCTTATATAGCCATGCCAGGAGACGGCCCGTTTTGTCTCCTCCCGCGTGTTGTCTCTCAATATATTTTTTATAGTTTAGGTTACAGAGCCTCCCCCAATGTTCCGTACACTGCTGTTGCAGTTTAAGCACCAGCTCGTTGTCTATGGGCTCGCTCTTCAACGCCCGTTCCAACTGGCTTTCTGCCCTCTGTAAATCAACCAGGACCCCATTCTGCAAGCCTTTCGATTTGGCAATCGCCACCCCTCGCATCACAACCTTAAAAGCCTCCCACAGAGTTCCCGCCGAATCAACGCTGCCAGTATTGGTATCGAAATAACTAGCTATTTCCTCCCGCATATCTTCCCTGAAAACCTGGTCTTTAAGCGCCTCTGCGCGCAGACGCCACGTCGGGATCCGCGCTCTGGGGCGGCCATATTGCCAACCCACCACCAATGGCGAGTGGTCCGATAGGACCCTCGCTTTATATTCCGCCCTGGACACCTCTGTCAAGACATCCGATGTGGCAAAGATATAATCAAGCCTGGTGTGCAACTGCTGCGGGGCCGAGTAGTGTGAGTACTGTCTCACATTGGGGTGCTTAGTCCTCCACACATCCTCGAGCTCGAAGTCTCGCAGCAGCGTCCGCAGCGCCCGGGCTGCCGGGGCGGGCCTAGTCACTTTATCGTCGGATCTATCCATCCCCGGCTCCAACACACAGTTAAAATCCCCTCCCCAGAACACCGCACTCCCAACACACCAGCTCAGGCTGGCACTCATAGTCCGATAGTACTCTGCCGTGCCCTGGTTCGGGGCATACGTGTTCACTACACACATCTCTTTATTCTCGATTGCCCCTCTTACCATAGCCAGGCGCCCCTCAGTATCCAAGATTTCCTGCCTCAGTTGAAACGGGACATGTGGCGCCACCCAGATCAGTACACCTCTGGCATAAGCCGAGTACGTGGATCCCACCACCGTTCCACCCCACTTTTTCTTTACCAGCTCCAGTTTATCTCGGGTCAAATGCGTTTCTTGCAACAATGCGATGTCTATCTTTTGCCTTCTCAAGTATAGCATGACTTTATTCCGTTTTAGATAGCTATTGAGACCCCTGACGTTCCATGTTAGTAATTTTAGCTCCCCCATAATTCACTGGTATCCTGCCCACTCCCCCCCAACCCACCCCGCTCATCCGTGCCGTCCAGATATCTCATCCAAAATGTACTCCCAGGGCTCGCGGTCAAACTTAAACTCCCCAACGCTATGTACACCCCAACTTTCCCCGCACCCCCCATTCCCCCCACCCGTCCCCCCAACACCCTCCCCAACTGTTGCCCAGCTCCACCTCGGGAACTCAGGCCCCCCCACATCTAGTTCTGGCTGTTACACACAGAGCCCAGTAGGGTAAAGTCGCCCTAACGGCCACTTAACTAAAAAACACTAAATGGGGGTGAATGGACTAGCCCCGAAAGGCTCCTTCGTATAACCACAGGTACGGTGCAAACAGTGCATTGATCATTCAGTTCCAGGCCCGACCTCCCCCGGCCCTAACAGTAACTATATTCAAGTCCCATAGTCTTCTGGCTGCACTCTTTATCGTCGTAGCGCACTTAACTCTTATTGCCACCTTCATCAGCCTGGACCTCCGGCTCCTGGGGGCTGCCCTGCATGTCCAACCAACCCATGGCTTCCTCAGGCGACTCGAAAAACAAGGATCTGTTGTTGTGGATCACCTTCAATTTGGCCGGGTAGAGGAGCATATACTTCTTCCCCGCCTCTCTAAGTCTCCTTTTGACCGCTGCAAAGTTCATCCGACTCCTCTGCACCATCATGGTGTAGTCTGGGTAGGCCGTTATGGTGGCCTCCCCCCTCTTGATGGTTCCTCCTTTGCGAAAATGCTCCAAAATCCTCTCTCTGTCTCGGTAGTTAAGGATTTTGGCTATCATTGGCCTGGGCGGACCGCCCGGCGGAGGCCTCCTGGCCAATGCTCTATGCGCTCGCTCCACCGCAAAACCCTGCGACAGCACTCCCCCAGTGATCTCTTGGAGCAACATATTCTCAATGAAGTCCGTGGGGTTGTGACCCTCCAATCCTTCCGGGATGCCCACTACACGGATATTATTCCTCCGGGCGCGCCCTTCTGCTTCTTCGGCCCTGTTCTCCAGGTTGCGCACTTTCTGTTCCAAGACATGCAGGTCGGCCTTGTGTGAGGCGCAATCTGCCGTGTTGGCGCTCCCCTCCTTTTCCAGGCTCTCCGTGCGCTCCGACAGAGTCCTCACATCTTGTCGAAGTAGGTTCACCTCCTCCCGAACTTCTCCCACTTTGAGGTCAAGCACTGTTTTCAGGTCCGCCACCACCATTTCGAGCTTGGCTTCCCAAGCGGTTTTCAAATCCGCTTTCAATTCTGCGAGCGCAACTAACACGTCCTGATTTGGGCTAGCGGCGGCCATGCCGCCTGCAGATGGCTTCTCCTTGCTCCGAGCACTTTCTGGGCCTGGTGGTGTCTTGGTAAACTCATCCAATGTGGGTTGTTTCACTTTCTGTCTGACGGATTTATTCGCCATTCCACCACCACTGTATGTCGCGGGCCCGTACACTCCCGCCTCACCCCCACCCCGGGAGAGAGGAGCCCACCTTCCGCTCGCAATGGAGCGAGTCGCTTCTCCCGCACCAAGTGTACCTCCGCAGTCACTCCTTCCGCCACTCGACTGGGTCCCTACCAGCGAGTTCCTACACAATGTGGGCCCTCCGTCCCAAGGCTGCCGCTTGACCAGCACGCGATGCTCCGGCACCCAAGGCGGGTGGTCAGCTCGGGTGGGTCCTAGTGCCGACCACTGACCGTCACTGTCCAAAGCCCGTGATAAGTAATCGGTGCCCACCGAGACTCGCCGGTTCTCTCCCAGAGGCCATTCTCACACTTCACAGCTTACTTTGCCACCGATCACTACGAGAATGCCTCTTCATCGCCCCGCATGTATCTCCTCCGTTGTCCGGCATGGCCGCCATCTTCCCTCCGTCCGGGCCGTGACTCCCGGATCTTCGATCGCAATTTTTCTGTTGTTGCCGGGCTTACGAAGGATTCAGCTCCTCAATATTTATGCAGCATACATTCATGGACGGGTTCCTTCGTTCCTGACTCGCGAAAGTTAGTCTCAATGCACTTTTACACAGGATAAATGCAGGATCTTCAGGAGCTCTTCCAAGAGCGCGTCCTCTCACATGGCTTCCAAGCCACGCCCCCCCTCAGAAAGGAATCAGTTCAGTTTAGAAAAGTTCAGTTAGCCAGCCTAGGGCCAACCCAAGTGGTACATTGAGGATTTAAGAGTCACCCCACACAGACCGTTGCGAGGGAGGTCAGGCGGACGCAGTAACTTTAAAGTGGAGAGGATCCTGCAGCGGGGCCAGTTGTTTCTGGCAGCGGTTGCAAGTCGCGGCGTCGTCCAGAGGAAGAGATGATCTCCACGTGGAGGAAGGCTGAAGGTCGTTGCACTGCCAGGGAAGAAACCAGCCGCAGAGTTCTCCGGTTAAAAGGTACTACCCTTTTATTTGCGGTAGTGGAGAAAACGTGGTATCCCAGTTGCCGGGGTGCTTGGCACAGGCAAGGCGCCCACAAGATGAACCGGGAAGGCGAAAAGGCGGGCAAACTGGTTCTCCACATCAGTCAAAAGAAGAAGACTCTTCGGTATGAAGATCTCCTCTATCGTCAGGGAAAGTGGTGAGACGGTTCGGCAGGGCTCCACCGGTGGTGTTGTCGTTGCAGGTCGGCTCAGCTTCTCCCTCTTCTGATTCTTTTGTCCTGTGGCGACGTCTGAAGTCCCAGTCCCCAAAGCCCTGCTTTTATGCAGAAAACCCCCATTCATCAGTCCTAGCTGTCACTCAAACATGCTAAGTGGTGAGCCGGGCGGCTCACCACTGGGCCAAACACATGAGAGTGCGACTTGAGTTGCTGAGGCAACTTAGTCCATGGTGCCTAAACCCCCTCCCACACCCCCTGTGGTACCCAGACAGAGTGGCACCACTTTTGGAGGCTTCTGTGGAGAAGCCCGCCAGAAAGTGGAACAAAGGGCTCGACTTGGGTTGGAGTCACAGAAGCGAACACAAATGCCATTTTGGAACCGAGTTTCGGCAAAAAATACCAACCGGTGAATTTATATTAATTTAATAAACCGGCGGTATGTTCGAGGCTATATTAAAATATAAAAAGTAGTATCCACTGCCACCAGCCAAAACTCAGTCGGGGGGGGGACTGGACAGTGCCCCCTCAAACAACAGACCCCATGGCAATCGAATTGCCCCGACCAGTACGTCCACAATATGATGGTTTGTACTGGTTCTGTTCACAATTTAAGACTAGTAAAGCCAATGGTGACTATGGAGTCTATGTTTGTGGGTCGCTACAACACCCCTGGGTTACTGCACGGAGGGTGCTGTGTAACCCACATACCAAAAACATATGAGGCCCTATGGGGTAAAGGACCCCATAGCCCATAAAACACATACAAAGTCAAAGGAACACCTCAAATCATGTCTAAGAGTGGGGAAAAAAGAGCCTCACTCTTAGCAGGAGAAAAAATAAACCCCAAAAATCCAGCAAAGCTGCTGGGGGATTCACTAGGTTTGGGAAATTAGCCTTAACAGGGAATGCTCCCTAACAACTGGCCCAGCACAGTGGAAGTCTGCACATGGCATTTCCTCTGCTGATTCTAGGGTTGATGTGATGCAAATGGTATCAGGAAGGTGGTTTTGGGACTTGAGTTAGACAGGCCTAGATGGTGCATGCTATTTTGATGGTGACCTTTGTTTGAGGTGTGAGCTGATGCTGTTCGATGAGGGTTACTTAGCTGTGTTAAACTTGGGAGTCCGTTTATGGATGACAGTGCAAGATGTAGGACTCCTTTGTGGTATGTAAGGGTAGTCTCCATTAGAGCTTCGTTGGGGGCATGGAGGCCATGAATGTTGTAGGTGATCAAGGTTTGGATATCAGGTGTGGTTTATTTTTCTGGGATGACAGAATTGTGTTTCATTATGAGTGCATATTGATATGGATGTTTTTCCTGGTTTATCGCTGTGTGCTCCTTAAAGAAGAGGTATCTGTCGTTGTGGGAGACAAGTAACATTGCACAGGAGGACAGCTGGTGAAAGTGGTTGAAGGTGATGTGAACTGTGCCCCACCCACCTGTGCTGCCATGCCCTTTGATTTTTTTTTCTCACACCATTATGTCAGTGATCATCCCTCTACTAGCCATCCTAAGGGTATTACCCTCTGCATCGTCCACAAGGCATTCTGGGGCCTGGGGCCACAAAACCTTCAACTCTCTCTTCCTAAATATCTTCCTTCTCAAACTCTTCGCTCATCTGCCTCCAACTCCCTCAGAGGCAGTCGCTTCTCCAAGCAACGAGTTGGTAGTAGATCGGCTGGTGCCTCCCTCTGGAACAGCCTCCCTGCCTCCCTTAAACTTGAGGAGAACCATATCCGGTTCCTGGAAGCACCTCAAAACCTTTCTCTTTGCTTCTGTTTTTTCTCCTCCTCTCCTCTGCTGACCTCCTGGCTGTAACCGGAACTGCACTGGCTACCTGGACACCTTCTGATCTCAGCCCCAGGTTCCTCCCCTGCCAGCGTCACACACCTGCACTGCCCACCTGGCAACCCCTGCACTTGGGGACTGTTTCTGTATCCCTACAGTCCCCCTACCAGCCCTTGACACCTGATGTCTGCACTTACCCATGCACTTGCCACATGCTGGCCCTTACTTTACTTATTGTTATTATCTGTTCCCATGTACTGCACTGTCCCTGCCCCCTTCCCACGCATTTGCGCAATCTGATTGACACCTGGTCTAGTATGATCGTTGTCTGTCCTCCCTTTGTTCCCCTCCCTTGCCTCGTCGCGCCTTGAAACGCTTGTGTATAGGCGCGTTATAAATGCCATATCATATCATATCATATTGGTGACAAACTACAGTTTAGACCTGTGTGCACAACTTTGGACCATGAAGTAGCACATCACGTGTGCTCCATGTAATACTTTCAACACTCCTCTCTCTCTGGCTGCAGGCCTGGCAGGCCATCTGCAGTCATTGATGACGTTGCTGCTCACAGATACCACTATGGACATTTCTTTCAGCTACGACACACATGTCCCTGTAGGGCACATATGCACTACAACCGCCAAACTACTGCACAAGGAGTGATGTGCCCCTACAGGTACTCAACTACATGACACATCACATGTTGGCAAGCTGATCCCCACACACTATTATTTCTCCTTCATGACTGGCACTTGTATCTCACCCACCTACACCCATAGGCCAGAGATCTGCATCAACATTCGCTATTGCTTACTATGTTCAGTCGGTCCATGGAACATGCTGAGAAGCTCCCCCCTCATTCATGCACCTTAATGTAATTCTATGCCGCTGGCTTGCTGTTAGTCTTTGCAAGCTTCATGCTTTCAGCTACAGACACAATCAGTTTGAACTTCATGTCACCACCCAAGATCAGTCGATATTCAATTAGAGGCTTCACAGCATTACTCACCACAATGTCTCACTGTAACACCAACACCCTTTCCTCAATGTTTTCCATGTTCATGGCAATCATGTAATAATTGGCTGTAGGAAGGTGCTGACAACATGAAACTCCATGCCTCTGTCTGGCAACACAACCTGTGGCATTGCACTTCCACACGCTTGTGCACTGAAGGCCTCATCCTCTACAATGGAGGCATCAGTAGAAAGGGAGTGATCATTCATGGGCACTTCAGATAAGTGTGTGCTTCACACAGTGAACTGAAGTCCGGTGAAATGTGCAAATGATGTATTAGCATCATAGGCAAAGACAGCAGCAAAGGGAGCTACCTCTTGGGGCCATTACACATTGCATGGAGTGTGCCCACAGCACACATATATACAGTGGTTTACAGAGTATACAAATACCATATTATGTATCACCATGTTGTGGTTTTTCTGGATCCACATGCCCATGACTGCCTATGTTCATTGATGAGGACATTGGTTAGTATGACCATCCACCCTGCATCCATACTCCTGGCTCTTCCACCTGCAGCAGTAGTCCCTTTGCTGGCAATCATCAACAGCTCCCTCAGTCACTGCACCATCACCTCAACACTGAAGCCTGGGAAGTGCTTGTAATTGTCAACCAAGAGAGATCCGACCCCAAGTGGCTCATCAAGTACTGTCCCAATTTGCCATTGTATGTTTCCTCCTTAAGGATGTGCTCCCAACACATGTATGCCAACTACATCCTTCAGTGTAAGCAATGTTGCCTCAGGGCCAGGTACTACACAGAAACGACTACCATTAGTACTTTTATTTGGCCTTTGTGATGTAATTTCCTTCACATCATGGTGCTGTATATTGTGGTAACGCACACTTGCCAGTCCTTCTTTCTGGCATACTTGATAAATGTATGGCCAGCACTTGCATGATAAGGCTACTCACAGACTGCCTTTGGCTGGTGCTTGTGGGTGAGAGGGGGTAGCTATTACCTCTATGCCTCTCTTCCTTGTGACAGTACTTACTCTGTGAAGGTTCCGCTTTCCAACAGAACTCTGTCCGAAATGTTAAATATTTTTTGCCCCTAACCCACTTAGCTTGTGGCATAAAGCACCTAACCGATCCCATAATCCTGCTGTTTTGCTTTTGGTCCTTCCAGACTGTGATTCTGGTGCTACACTGGGGGCGTGTTGTGAGTATGCACAGCACTGCAGATTTTCCTTTGCGCAGTTGGATTTTGCGTGGACCAAATTCAATTAATTGGCTTGCCGTGCAATCATTTTGCGTAGAGCAAACTTAGCAGTGGCATAAACTCTAACTGCCAACATATTTTCATTACATTTTCAGATTTGAAGCAAATGTTTCCAGCCCTTTTCTGTAAGCAGACAGTAGTTTAAGTCCCTCCTGCTATGAGGAAGGCTACTTCATTAAAGAATAATATGCTGTTTGCACATAGTCTTACACTTTTATAGTTTTCTTCATATTTTGCCCCCGTTTAATTAAGCATTAGGGCCCCTGGTATGGGGAAATGCCAGGCAATTGGTGCCCAGAAGACTGAACAAAACGAGGGCCCTTAAAGGGGCAGTTCACTCAAATGTTGTATGCTTTAAAAATGTCTTTTTATATATAAAGCTAAATGTATGCATGTGTGTGTGTGTATGTTTGTCCGGCTATACAAATCCATACCGTTGAACCCACGTCTACCAAATTGTGCATGGATTCCTCTTTTGTCTGGGGCAAGATTGTAGTCTATGTTTGGATGCAAAAATCTTATATGCTAAAAGAATGTGGGGATTGTGTGTGTGTGTGTGTGTGTGTGTGTGTATGTTTGTCCGGCTATACAAATCCACACTTGAACCCACTGCTACCACATTTTGCATGGATTCCTCATTTGTCTGGAGCAAGATTGTAGTATATGTTTAAATGCAAACAATTCACTCCGTAGACACCCTCATTTACTGATGCTCACCCCGATTCAAGACAGTAGGTACTAGAAGGAGGCAAAATTTGGAAAAGTGTCTTAAGCAAAATGGTTGATGTGTTGGTTATTCCTTTGAAATGTATTACTACTGTATACAGTTCAAAAGTGTTTATTAAGCATGTTTAAAGGGAATTAAAGAGAAATGTACATTTGTTTTTATCACGCCACTCCAAATATGGAAAATGGTAAGGTTACAGTTTACTTAAATTCATTCACAAGAAGAGAGCACAATCAATCATTCTTGGCCATTTTCTTAAATGTGCTGAAGCCATTGAGTGACTGAAACATGCCGCACAAAAAACGAACATCACTTGGAAAAGCTCCATCTGATGCAAAACAAAAATCAATATCAAGAGCTTCTGAAACACAACAACAAACAGCAGCACAACTTGCCGACCAGAGGACAAGAGCAACTTTTTCCAAGGCCAATGAGATGCCAGAGCAAACTGAATCAAGACTTGCTGACATGAGGACAAGAGCAATATCCTCCAGGACACATGGGACACCAGAGTAAACTGAACTTGCCGAGAAGAGGACAAGAGCAACATCCTCCAGGGTACATGAGACACCACTCAATCAGGACATGGGCAACGCCGGGTACCCCAGCTAGTTCATGATAAAAAAGATATGTTGACATTGTTTTAAAAAAAAGTTCCTATGGAAAATAATGTTTTAAATTACCTTTAAAGCCTTCATTTTTAAGCACTTGGGAGCTGCCATTTTGTAAGCTGGCTCAATTTTTTGTGTGAAAGTTAATGCTGTGCTCTTGCAGCAACAAACAAGCAAAAGCCCCCTACTAGGAGCATTTACTTATTGCTGCCGGAGAGCAGAGCAGCTTTCAACATGCAGCTTTTGAATTACAAAATTAAGCATTACACCATTTTACAGAGGGTGTACACATACCACAGGGACATACATTACAATTTGAGACAAAACCACGATTGCTGATAACATATTATTGTTTAAAATGTCACTCGTTACTGGGTTGTATAATCTTGTAGCATGGCAGTTGGTGCTGCTGTCAAAAATACTAGGACCCTGATCCCAGCAGAGGACAAAATGGAAAGGAGGAGGAGAGAAGGTAAAAGAGAGCAGAGAAGAGGGGCACAATCCTGCTGCTTAAATTGTACACCAGGGCTCCTCAGCAAATGCAATTTCCCTCAGTTCACGGTCCAGCCCACTACCGCTACTGTGTCCCCATCCACAGGCTCTCTCCCCCCCCCCCTACCCGCTGCCTCCTGTGCCGGCTCATCTGAAATCGGAGCCAGGAGAGCACTCCAAGGCATGGAGGGGAACGGGAGTCCTCGGTTACCCTTTCCAAGAGCTGGGGTTCCCTTTCTGCTGCCGTGGAACCTAATGCTAGTTTCTGAACTCGTCCCGGTTCCGGATTCCCTGCCTGGCCTGACTAACCCCCGTTTCCTAAGGGGACTCCCTTCTGGATGGTTGCGCAACGAGAGCCCCTTCTTTCAATGCGTCCTTTGTTATTGGGGCAAAAAATCTTATAAGTGCAACTGTCAGGTTGTTCCGACAGGCATACTGGACGCCCACGTCGTTAGGAAGGGAAGTGACCTTGGGCTAGGGAGAGGGGTTGAGCAGTTACTGCCTTGTTAGATGATCCACAACAGGCGCGAGGAACAGAGAGCGCCTCTCAAAACATGCCCATACCTGGCCCATTCGACGTCAGAGACACCTCCAACCTGGGACCTAGGTGGGTCATATGGTTAAGGGACTTCAAATTCTATGCAGGGGCAATTGGCCTAACAGACGAGGCAAGGCTCAAAAACACACTATTCATGATGGTAGGCCCAGCTGTCAGAGACATAGCAGGAGAACTGATGAACGTAGACACTGTAACATACGGAGAACTTCATGGAAAACTATCGGAATACTTCGCCCCCCACACCAATATAGACTACGAGCGTCACGTCTTCCATACCACGAGACAAGAAAAAGGTGAATCATTGGAAAATTTCGTGATGCGCCTGCGCATCAAGTTAAAGTACTGCGAATTTCACAAGTATTCAAACGAAGAAGCACTGAGATCCCAGGTCATAGCCGGTTGCATTTCACAACCGTTCAGAAAACAACTGCTCCAAAGCAAATGCCTCTCGAGGAAATCCTCACCCTAGCCAGAATGGAAGCAGCAGTTGAATCGCAGTTAGACAGTCTTGGAAAGGTTACCATCCAACAGTCGACATCTAACACGGACACAATCAACAAGCTCTACGCCGCCCCCACATAAGGCGGCAAACGCTCTGACGCCACATGCTATTGATGCGAATACGAATATCCACATATGGGTGAATGCCCCGCAATCGGACAAAAATGCGCCGCCTGTGGCGGAATGGACCACTATAGAGCTGTACGCAAGAATGCACCTGAACCAGCACCCAGCAGGCAGGGACACCAGGAGAGAAGGAGAAGCTCACGGCTCAGCCCACCCGCTGGGAGAGGTGAGGAAGAACAGGCGAGACCAAGGAGGGAGGACAGAACCCGGAGGAGTGTGTATGCACGAGAAGACAGGAAATCATCAGATGGCTCCAGACGGTCCCAGAGGAGGAGATTTGTGAGATACATTGAAATGAGATCCCCGTCCAGCAGTGAATCCCAGTCGTCAGAAGACGATCAAAGAAAAAAAGGGTACGTGTGGGCTCTCAACAACGCCACGGCCACCCAACACAGTCCCACCCTCACACTACAAGTCAACAACACCCCGCTAGAATTCCTCAGTGATACGGGGGCGACAGTCAACATCATAAGCGAGCAAGCATACAACTCGCTCAGCAGCCCACCAAAAATCCGAAAGACAACGGTAGATATCTACCCATACGGTGCGACCACCCCGCTACCCTGCAAAGGGACAACATCCGCTTGGTGCGTACACAAGTCACACGCCGCAAAGATTCCCCTACACATATTAAATACAGAAGCCAACAGTGGATGTATTCTAAGCTTTAAGACGGCCGTCGAGATGCGTCTAGTCCACATATTATATCAACTCATGGCCCACAAATTCTTCACCAGACCCGATGCAATAGAACAAGCCTTTCCAAACCTATTTAAAGGCCTGGGAAAACTAAAACACAGGAAGGTACAGCTGCATATCAACCCTGAAGTACCACTGGTCGCTCAACACTATCGCAGGATAACCGTGAACATACAACAACAAGTAGAGGAAGAACTAGACAAACTCATCAGACTCAACGTCATTGAGCCAGTCTCGGGACCCACTCCATGGGTATCCCCCATAGTCCCCGTCCCTAAAAAGTCACCTGACGGATCAATACGTCTATGCGTAGACATGGGAAGGGCCAACGCAGCAATTGAAAGGGAGAGACATCAGGCACCCAGGATCACTGACATGATCCACCTCCTCCATGGACACAGGTTTTCTCCAAACTGGACCTCACCAAAGGATACCATCAAATTGAGATCACACCTGAATCCAGGTACATAACGACGTTCGTCACACACCTGGGGCTGTTCCAATATAAGAGGCGCAGCTTTGGAATTTCTTCTGCAGCTGAAATTTTCCAAGAAGAAATTCACAGAGTCATCAGGTATGTACCGAACTGCCTAAACTATTCAGACGACGTACTGGTCTTCGGGAAAACAAAGGAAGAACTCAACATGGCTCTTCACAGAGTGTGCGAAGCACTGGAAGCGGCTGGACTAACACTGAACAAGGCCAAATGCGAATTCGGGAAAGGCTCTGTACGCTTTTTCGGCCATATCTTCTCCATCAAAGGTATGCGGCCGGACCCTGACAAAGTGGCAGCCCTCAATTAAGCATCACCTCCAACAACCGCAACAGAATTAAGGGCTGGCCAGCTACTGTTCCCGATATCTAAAAGACTCTGCAACAATCAGTAACCCATTGCGTCTGCTAACGCGCAAAGATCACCCTTACACGTGGTCCACAGACTGCCAGAGAGCATTTGAAGCAATACGCGATGCCATCGCGAAAGCAGAGGACATGGCCTACTTCGACACTAACCGATACACGGAAGTAATAGTTGATGCCAGCCCGGTCGGACTGGGCGCCATACTAACACAAAAGGACCTGCAGGCACCCACGAACGCATACATAGTGGCATACGCCAGCAGAAGCCTAACCCCCACGGAACAGGCGTACTCCCAAGCAGAAAAGGAAAGTCTGGCGGTGGTATGGGCGTGCGAATACTTCCACCTGTTCCTGTATGGGAAGGAGTTCACCATAATAACGGACCATCAAGCCCTACTTACAATCTACGGTGATCCCAAATCGAGAATGCCCCCGAGGATAGCTAAATGGGGTCTGCGCCTACAAGATTACAAGATCGTCATCAAGCATTGCCCAGGCAAAGAAGACAACCCGGCAGACTATCTATCTCGCCACCCGACAGGATCCGCAAGCCCTCAACCATCCATTGCAACTATGTGGTCCATCACCTGAAACCTCTGCCCGTGGGGTGGGCAGACATAATCACACAATCAGAGCTGGACCCGGCGCTCAGATTCGTACACCACTGCATACAAGACAAGAGAAGAGCGCACATGAGGCAACAAGCAAGACAGGAATCAGAGGAGGTCCAAGAGGACGTTAAATGGATGGACCAAGTCGTAGATAAACTCTCCATAGTCGACGAATATGTCGTATTAAAAGGATGCAAAGTACTCATCCTGAAAACACTACAAACCAGAACGATCCAGGTAGCACATGAAAGTCACTGAGTTGTGGTCGCCACCAAGTGACTACTAAGACAAAAAGTGTGGTTCCCAAGATTAGATGCAATGGTGGAAGAAATAGTGGGCAACTGCCCGACGTGTGAACAAATAGCACCACCTCCACACCCAAACCCACTGCAGATGTCGCCCCTACCCGGACACGTGTGGGAGGAATTAGCAGTGGATTTTTTTGGACCTTTCAGAGACGGCACATATGTATTGGTATTAATAGATGAACACTCAAGATTCCCGGAGGCACAAATCGTGGACAGCATCGCTGCCTCTAGTTTCATCCCAGCACTTGACCGTATGTTGTCCACATATGGACTACCTCGCCTGATAAAGTCCGACAACGGGTCGCCATTCATGAGCCAGGATTTCGAGAACTTCTCCAAATACATGGGGTTCCAACACAGAAGAATAACGCTCGATGGCCCCAGGGAAAATGGCATAGTCGAGAGATTTATGGCCAATATCAAAAGAACACTGCAAATAGCGGCCATCCTCAACAAGCCATTCGAACAAGCCCTCTACCAATTCTTAAGAGACTATCGGCATACCCCTCACAGCACGACAGGGATATGCCCTGCTGACTTGATGTTCAGAAGACCAGTCCAAACCCGACTACCAGAAGACACCCACTCTGCAGATGTGACACATCTAGAACAGGAAGCCAGAGCCAAAGACGACGCCGCGAAGGCCAAGATGAAACAGACAGCCGATTACAAAAGGAGAGCTCAAGAGTCAACCATCTAACTAGGAGACCAAGTGTGGATGCGGCAACTGAAACCACGAAAGGAGGACGCCACGTTTGCAAAGGAGCCGCTGATTGTCACACAGAAGAAGGGAACGATGATCACAGCACAAAGAATGGACCATTCCTCAGTCACGCGGAACGCCTCACATTTCAAGCCCAGGATAACCAACCCTGAGAACACACGGGCTAAATTGGAAGACAGTGCCGATGGTAGACATCGGGACGAACCATACTCAGGGGACAGTGAGGCCTCTGACGATGAGGACAACAGAATATGATATGAAGAGACTGGCAGGACGCCACGGAATTCAGGAAGACCACAAAGAAGTAGCATAAAACCTCACAGACTCATTGAAGAGATGTAGTGAGAAGAGTCAAGGACCTTGCATGTTAAAAAGGAGGGAGATGTCAGGTTGTTCCGACTGGCATACTGGCCGCCCACGTCGTTATGTGGGCAGACCACCATTGCAGTCCTTTTCCCCTCAGGAAATGAAGTGACATTGGTCTAGGGAGGCAGGTCGAGGGGTTCGGCAGTTACTGCCTTGTTAGATTAAAGAGAAGTTACCTGCACTCCGGCTCCCGCGTGATATGTCCTCCTGTCGGTTTAAGGTCCGTGCAAAACCTTACAGCAACCACCCCCAAAGCAGGAGAGACGCCCAACATCCGACTGGAGTGGTTAGATTATGGGACTGGCAGCCGGCC
Source organism: Ambystoma mexicanum (assembly GCF_040938575.1). Classification (NCBI taxonomy): domain Eukaryota; kingdom Metazoa; phylum Chordata; class Amphibia; order Caudata; family Ambystomatidae; genus Ambystoma; species Ambystoma mexicanum. The sequence goes on along the minus strand of NC_090926.1, from coordinate 923,736,218 downwards.
TACCCCACCTCTCTGACGATGAACGCTAAAGGCCCCGGCCCAGCCTCCTCCCTCGTCTAGCTGGGAGATCAGGGTCATGCCGGTAAGCGCTGTGTCAACATTTATAGTACATATTGTGTATTTCTTTTATTCCTTAACCAATTGGAACCATTGTTTACTATTATGCCCCACTGGGTGCATGTGGAGAGGTGAGCTCATTATCCTTTTTGCGTGAAAGGGGCGATCACAGGGGGTGAGAGGATGGCAGTGGACCACAGTGGGTGCAATGCTATGTTATGGGTTCTTATGGTCTGATAGTTCTGTTGGAGCATATCCCCCTTGAACCACCAACTTGTTTCTTAAATAGAAATACATGTCCAAATGTGTAAACCTGCTTCAGAGTGCATGCTGGAAATTGGTTTTCTCCAAGGCTGGGTAATGTCCTCACACATTAGGGTGAGCAATATATATTTGTAGCCTCTCTTCTGCACGGAGGGGATGAGGTGAGGGTTTCCACCTGTCGCTGGAACCTCGCCAGACTTGTTTTCCCAAAAATGCTCCGAAAAATAGCTTTTGGAAGGTGACCAGTATGAACAGTACAACAGCGCTGTCTTTCTGCATGCTTTGGCTCGATCAGCCTTTAAAGCATATTATTTTTGAGTGAACTCCCCCTTTAAGGTGTGCTTTGGGCACCTAATGCCCGTCATTGTCTCCAGCAGGTGTTTCTAAACGTGACTGCTAAAACCTGAGCTTTCTTTAAATTAAGGAATGCGCTTCTTCTGTGCGGCGCATTGAGGTGGTGCGTCTAAAGGTGTAAGAAGGTAAGGGTAAGGCAAGGCTGAGAATGCAGGGCCCGGAACCTGGTGGAATGGAGGCACACGCGGGTGGGGGGCACGGATGTTCTTCGGCAAAGAAAAAGTATGCTGAAGGAGAGTGGAAGTGGGGTGACGCATCAATAGAGGATGGTGTCAAAATCCCAGCCACTGGGAAGTGAACATTCATGGCACTGTCTGTTAGATAATATTGACCGTAATTCTGCCACCATGACCTACTGGGCCATCAATGGGTTTCAGAAAAGGTGCTAACAACTTGTCAACGTATTGACAAGGTTCATACAAACTAGCTCAAATGAAACCTTTCTGCCATTATTTACTGCTTTACCATGCTTCCTCCAGCCTAGAAGCAACCAAATTCATGTTAGCGTTGATGTGAAATATGCAGCAGTTATAAAGAAAAATTTGAAAATAAGTTGACTCAGAGTGGCCAACGTTTATTTAGCAGCATTGATTTTTCGTTTGAAATGGGCTGCCGAAAATTCGCTGGATGGTTAAAAAGAAAAATGTTTTAATGACCTGGGTTGCGTTTGAACTGGCAGCCGAAAGTCTTTTAAAACATGATCCAAACCATTCAGTCCTCCAGTCCCAGGCTGCAGTCAGGGTATTTTATTAATCCGTTATAGATTGTAGGCCTGTGTCTGTTAATACAAAGCAAGTCAAATCAGCATTGATTAAGCCAATAGTTTTGGCGTTTGCAGTTGTTTATTGCATTTAACATTTATAAGTAAGAATGCAGTACACATTTGGGCTCTACCTACCTGGGTATTCCAAAATGTCAGCAAGTTTGCAGACACATGACATTAGCTAAAGACATAGGCCTCATCACAAGTTTGGCGGTAAATCGGCGCAATTACCGTTGGGAGCAAATAGCGTTAACTCTGGGCCGTGCGGCTGAATTAGTGCCAGATCGCAATTTGGCATGCACGTACCGAAATAAGGGATACCTCCGGAAAACCGGCACTAATAGCGCTGCACACCATCCATAGGTCTCAGGAGAGGCTAAGAGGCAAAGGGGCCAAACATCGCCTCAGAAAGCCCAAATTTAGCGACGGTGAGCTTGTCATCCGCACAGATGAGGTAGTGGCCCGCTGTGAGGAGCTTTATGGAGCCAGGCAAAGAAAGGCCAGTGGCCTGCAATATGGAACAACATCCCCCCCAAGGTCACAGCAGTTGCCAGTGTACCCTCTGATGGAGAGGACTGCTGGACAAGGTGGAACAAATTGAGGGTAATAGTGCAGGGACTGCTGTCCCAACACCGCCGGGAGTTCCTGGTGACAGGAGGAGACACTTCTGAGCCACTGGCACTCACTGCTTGGGAGGAAAATGCAGCACGGTGCTGGACCTCGAGGAGATGGAGGGAGTTGCCACTGCTGAGGCATGAGTCAGCAGCCAGGAGGCAGGAGGTGAGTGACTCCACCCCCCTCAGAATTGCATGCATAAATGACAACCCAGCATAGGAAGCCCCAGTGGACCAGGACACAAGTGAGCATACCCGAAGCTGAGCCCGCCTCCACATCAGCCATGGGGCATGGTAGCAAGGGCACCCCGGAGCATCACAGCAGCGAGAAAGGCAGTCAAGTGAACAAAACAAATGCCATGCGCACCACAGCCCTACTACTGGTGCACCCTGTACCAGCAGGATTGAGATGCATGAGCAACCATGCACCATGCAGCAGTCACCCCAGTATGTTGCAGACCCAGTAGACCTGACCCATGAGGGCATGGCAGACATGCCACAGGGTAGTACACGTCCCACACACATACATGTTCCCAGCCTGCCAACCCCTGTGCACCACAGAACAGCCTTGCTGGCTGCGCATCAGTGCCTCACAGAGCCACGATTATGCATGATGCATTGTGGTACCTATAGTCATGTGTGTGGAATGAGTTGTTGCTGTATGTGTTCATCTGCATGTCCGTCCAGGTTTGTTCAACATGTGCATGCTCCCTGGGCTGCACCCTGTTATTGGTGCGGGAGCTGGATGGGTACTGGTTTTGCCTTTACATGCCACGCTTTGTGTTATTATTCACATCCCTCGCCCCATTTGGTCAGGTGCTTCCCAGTGGCAGTTCTACTCGCCAACTTTGCAGGTCTGTTGTCCTCTGTGCCCCTCCATGTATCCTAACAGTGTGCTGTTCCGTAACACCATGGAGTCGTGGGTGGAACCTAGGTAGCGGGCACAGCAGTGGGTGATGATGAGGTTGGGGTTGCAGGTCACCTGCACATTGAGGCAGTGGTAGTACTTGCGATTTCGGTACCCTGCTTCATGGGTCTGGGGGCGACCAATGCAATATGGGTACAGTCCAGGGCTGCAATCACATCAGGCAATTGGGCTGCAGCATAGAACTTTGCCTTCATGGCATTGACCTGGGTTGGGGTGGTGGGCAGTGGGATGTGGTGTTGCACATGCCTCAGGAGGGCATCCAGCAACTGGACAAGAACTGCACAGAATGTGGGCTGTGCCATGCCGTGCATCGTGGCCACAGTGTGCTGGAAGGTGACAGTAGCTAGGAATTGTAATACTGATTCTAGCTTGAGCAGTGTGGGCACAGCTGTACAGATGTGTATCCTGCTCCCTATGTCCTCATGTATTGTATTGAGCAGCTCAGCATTGGTCTCCCTGGTTCAGGGTCACCAACTGGGTGTCAGTGAGGGTCTGTGTCTTCGGATAGGTGCACGCCTCTGCTTCCAGATGCAGCATGAGCAACTGCATGGTGTGGAAAACAGTGTTTGGGGTAGGGGTGTGCCTTATGTAGCCATTGCAGTGCATTGGTTGCACCTGTGCCTTGATTTCTGCCTCCTGTGTCCATTTACCTCAAGCTGGATGTTTTCAGCGGTATTTGCGCTGGTTTTTGGCGCTGATACCGCTGAGGTTGGTCTTGTAATGTGGCTGTGTTTGTGCCTCGTGTGGCCGGCTGTAATAGCACTGCCTGCTTTTACTGTCAGTGGTATTTGTGCCAGCTCATGATGCGGCAGAGCGGTATGGGTAGCACTATTACCATTACCACCGCTTTTAAGGGTTACTGCCGGACTTGTGATAGTCTTTTTGCTATGGCTATTACTAATCTGCCATCAAACTATAACATACGGACATGTGTGGAACTTTGAAAGTCAGCATGGTATTTTCAGGGGTGAGGTAGGGTTACGGGGTAGGGGTAAGCTATGGTGGGAGAGTGCTAGGGTTGTGGGGTAAAATGAGCTATGGTGTGAGGGAGAAGGGAGGGAGATAAGGTGGAAGAAGTAGTCAGGGGTAAGCATTTAAGGCATGTTTGAGGTAGTGAGCAGGTCGGGATGGAATGACATCAGGTGGGGTTGGTGGAGTTTAATGATGGGTGAGTTCAGGTGGGTCCTGAGGTCAGATAGGCGGGGGACAGTGAGGGGTGAGTCTCGTTGGGTGAGAGGCAACAGTGAGAGGAGAGATGGATCAAGGGGAGGATGAAAGTGGTCAATGGATTGAGGAGGATGAGGAGGAGGAAGTCATCTTCTTCATCTCCAGTATATGTGAACTAAAAGCAAATAAGAGGAGGCAGCTGAGATGCGTGATCAGTGTCAATGGGTGTCAGGTGCTCATGATGGTCGCGACTAGCGCTTCCGTTAATGTGATAGCATTGAAACACTATGATAAGAAACAAAGAAATATCCTGTCAGGAAAGACATTTTTCAAAGAAAATGAATTCCTATCATTTTACCTAATGTCGGTTATCCAAGGAGCTCTCAGTGAAGTATCACTTCCTAGTTGATTAAATCAAAATCTAGAGTGATAACTCATGTAACACCAGATCTGTGTGTGTGTTGAAATAGGTGACCTTGCAATAGGTAGGAGATTTATTATTTAATCTGCATTTATTCTTCTTCCTCCAGACCCTGGAGGGTCTCTTCCCCCCTCCCTGCACCTTTTGGCTTGGAGGCCCTGGGTCCCTGCACTAACAATTGAAGGTAAGCCCTTGGGCTTTTGTGGACTGCACGTTGTGCGCAGAGCGCTACCTCTGGAAAAATCGAAATTTAACATCTGATTTTGTCTTTTAGAAACTTTGACATTGCTAGCATGTTGTATTCCACGGCGTCTGACTGCTTAAGCATTTTTGTTAGAATTTTACATGCTTGGGCTATTTTGAATCAGGCCCTCCAAGATGGCCGTCCCTTTCTTTGTTAGTAGAGCTGGCCTCAGCACACCAGCCCTGCCTTCACTGATTGGTTGTCTCTCCCTTCATCTGAGCCAATCGGGTAAGCCGGCAGGTGAATGCTGGCCCACCTCCAAGGCCAGAGACTAAGGCCCCTGTTTGTTTCCTGTTTGTTTTAGGTTTGTAAGGTGAGTTCCTCCTCCATTGTCCCGTGCTGCTCCCCATGTCCCCCACCCCGCTCCGTTGTCCCGTGTTGATCTGCATGTCCCCCACCCCCCTCCATTGTCCCGTGTTGCTGCTCATGTCCCCCAGCCCCCGTTGTCTCGTGCAGCTCCACATGTCCCCCCACACCCCTCTGTTGTCCCGAGCTGCTCCCCATATCCCCCAACCCCTCTCTGTTGTCTCGTGGTGCTCCCCATGTCCCCCCACCTCTGTTGTCCCGTGCTGCTCCTCATGTCCCCCACCCCCTCTGTTGTCCCGTGCTGCTCCCCATGTCCCCCACCCCGTCTGTTGTCCCGTGCTACTCCCCATGTCCCCGACCCTCCTCCGTTGTCCCGTGTTACTGCTCATGTCCCCCCACACCACTTCATTGTCCTGTGTTGCTGCCCATGTCCCCCCACCCCCCTCCGTTGTCCTGTGCTGCTCTCCATATCCCCCACCCCCTGCGTTGTCCCATGCTGCTCCCCATCTCCCCCAACCCCTCCATTGTCCCGTGCTGCTCCCCATGTCCCCCACCCCCTCCATTGTCCTGTGCTGTTCCCAATGTCCCCCACCCCCCTCTGTTGCCCCTTGCTGCTCCCCATGTCCCCCCACCTTTGTTCTGTGCTGCTCCCCATGTCCCCCCACTGCCCTCCGTTGCCCCTTGCTGCTCCCCATGTCCGCCCACCTCCTCTGTTACCCTGTGCTGTTCCCCATGTCCCCCAACTCCCTCTGTTGCCCCTTGCTGCTCCTCATGTCCCCCACCCACCTCTGTTGTCCTGTGCTGCTCCTCATGTCCCCCCACCCCCTCCATTTTTCCATGCTGGTCCCCTTGTTCCCCCACCCCCTCTGTTGGCCCGTGCTGCTCACCATGTCCCCCCACCCCATCTGTTGTCCCGTGCTGCTCCTCATGTCCCCCCACCCCCCTCTGTTGCCCCGTGATGCTCCCCACATCCCCCACCCTCTGTTGTCCCGTGCTGCTCCCCATGTCCCCCCACCCCCATGCCCTGTGTTTGTCCTTATACCCCCCACCCACCCCTTTCCTGTGATTGTTCTTATTCCCCCCTCCCACATGCCCCCTTTGATTGTCGCTGTGCCCCCCACCCACCCCTTACCACCCATGATTGTCTTTGTGCCCCTCCCACCTTTTCTTGTTCTCCCTTGTTGTGGTATCTTACCTCCTTCTCCCCCTCTCCTCCTTCAGCTCTTTGCTATCTCATTCTTGTCTAATGTATTGACCTGTATGATGGTTGCACATCTATGTCCCACCCCCTCCTTTTGATCTTCTCCTCCCCCCCCCCAGCATGACTTGATAGGTCTTCTGATCTAGCACGTTGTTGTTTGTTTTGCCCTTCCCGTCCCCTCCTCCTCACCTCTCTTCCCTCCTTACCTGCCCTATTCCCTCCTGCCCTTCCCCCTTAATTTTTGGCACTACCTCAATTGCCGTCAGGGATAGTAATTGTAGCCACCAGTCTTTCGCAGCCACCTTTCGGGAGCATCTACAGGTCTCCTGGTCAAATCACCTCATTTCTCTCTGAGTGGGCGAACCTCTCCTCCTCCCTCCTGGACTCTACCACTTAACTACTCCTCCTCTGTGACCTCAATATACAGACAGACTCTCCTTGTTCCTCCTCTGTACTCTTCCGTGACCTCTGCGACTCCCTCTCCCTGTCCATCCTCCCCTCTGGCCGAACTGACTCTGCAGGACACTCTGCAGGGCACACACCCGATGTCTTGATTGCCTCTGACCTCCCCCTCTCCATCATTCTGACCACTCCTCTCTCCTGAATGATCATTCCATCCACTCCTCTCTCCCACTCCTACCTTCTCAGTTATCCGGCCCATGAAGCGTGTGGCTCTGGCCTGGCTGACCTCTTTCCTCTCTTATCGACCCTCCCAGGTCCAACGTAGGTCCTTCCTATCACTTATCTTCCTCTCTACCTGTGGTGTTCCCCAGGGGTCTAACCTCTTCCCTGGCTTTTCAACCAATACCTGGCAACTCTCGACCACTGCATTGCCATTTTCTGCAAAAAGTTCCAGTGCTACGCTGACGACACTCGACTCATTTTTAGACTGCCCTCGGCCACCTCCTCTCCCTCTCTCATCACTGATTGTCTAACTGCCATTCAAGATTGGTGTGCCGCCAATGATCTTTGTCTGAATGCCAGCAAGACAGAGATCTTCCTCATCGGCACACCTTCACCATCCTTTCCCCTCACTCTCTGGCCGGCTTCCCTTGGCCCTCCTCCTACCCCCACCTGCGAGGCTAAGAACCTCAGGGTGATCTTTGACTCCACCCTTTCCTTCTCCACCCACATCTATGAGGTCTCTAAAAAGTCAACCTTCCTACTGCACCTCCTCAGAGTTACTCTGCCTTTCATCTCCTTCCCCCAGAAGCTCATGGTATCCCAAGCTCTGGTTCTCTCTAGGTCGGACTATTGTAACAGCCTCATTCTAAATCTACCTGCCTCTACTCTCCGCCCTCTGCAACTAATCCAGAACAGGACTGCGAGACTTGTCCTTGGCCTCAAGTCCTGGGATCGTATCTCTCCAGCTCTGAAATCTCTGCATTGGCTCCCAGTGGATGCAAGGATTAAATTCAAACCCCTCTGCATTGTCCACAAGGCTTTCTGGGCCCTGGGTCCAAAATACCTTCAGCTATCCCTCCGCAAATACCTCCCCTCTCAAGTTCTTCGCTGCTCTACCTCCAACTCCCTCACAGTCAGTCGTTTTTCAAAGAAACGAGCTGGGGGTAGATCTGTCTTCGGCTGGTGCCTCCCTCTGGAACAGCCTCTTTGCCACTCTAAACCTTAGGAGAACCATCTCCGGTTCCGGAAGCACCTCAAGACCTTCCTCTTTTCTTCTGCCTTTGCTCCCCCTCTCCCCTGCTGATCTGTTCTCTCTTGGCACCGTGCACCTGGCCACCCTCTGTCCTCCGGGCCCAGGTACCTGCTCACCCTGCCACCCTCCCGCTCTGCCTCCGGGCCACCCCTTGCACTGGGGTCTCTATATGTACCCATACAGCCCCCCTTTTTCTTCCTGCACTTATCAGACCTACCCTATCTGCTGCCTTAAACCTAGGACTTGCAAATTGCTGGCTGCAGTACCACTGCTTGTTGCCTTTATTTTTTATTTATTATTATGTTTCTCCTTTGCTTCAGCACTTTCCACTTCTCCCCCCTTCCATGCACTTTTCCCCTCCCCCTTTCCCATGCACTTGCGTGTTCTCAATGTAACTGGGCCTAGTAAGATCTCTGTTTTGTTCTCCCCTCTTCCCCTCCCTTGCCTTGTCGTGTCTGAAACACCTGTGTACGAGCGCAATAGAAATAAAATATCAATATCAATACCTGCCCTCTCCCCCTCCCCCCCACATCCTACCCTCTCCTTGTGAAAGTCTGCCACTACCTCAGTTGCTGTCAGGCATAGTAATCGTAGCAGCCTGTCTTTCGCAGCCACCACCCTCTCTTCCCCCCACCCCTCCCCTTGTTAAAGTCTGGTACTACCTCAATTGCCGTCAGGCATAGTAATCAAAGCTGCCGTTTTTCACAGCCACCTGGCTCTCTCCTCCTCCCCCTCCCTTTTATGTACATTAGCACTTACTCCTATCATTGGTCCTGTGACCTTTGATAACAGCTTGTCTGTCCCCCCTTCCCTCCTTGTATTCTCCCCCCACTCCCCCCAGCACTATTCTGAATCGTTGTCTGACTTATGATAGTCATTTGTTTTGTTCCACTCCTTCCCCCTCACTCCATACCCCCCTCCCTCGCTCTCCCCCTCCTCTTGTTATACTCATGCACTACATCAATTGTCGTCAAGCATAGTAATGCTACTGCTTGTTTTGTCTGATTTTTCCCTTCACCTGTTCTTGCACTATCTGAAATGTCACCAGGCTGATTAAGACAGTTATTTCACATTCTGAATTGTTTCAAGGACTTGTAAGAAAGTAATTGTATTCTTCCATGTTCCCTCCCTCCTTGAAGCACTTTGAAACACATTGTGTATAAGTGCCATACAAATAAACAATCAATTCAATTCAAGGTTTAGTACATATAATCATAGAACTTAAACATCCACATAAGTATTGCTTCACATGTAAACAAGAAAAAGTTGGGGCAATATACAACAGTGTTAAGATAATAAAAAGCAAGAATTGTCTTGGACATACGTCAAAACCAAAAGAAACATATAAAATACTTGTTCTCATCAAATTAAGTAATGGTGAGTGCTGCAGAGCAAGAAACCTGTGCAGCAAATGAATTAACAAAACGACCTGTCAAGTTAAAAAAATGCCTCTCTGTCTAATTAGACATAGCATATATAGCACTCAGCTGCTGCCACATGGACCGATTCATGGGTTCAGGGGTCTACCACTATGAAACATTGCCTGGTCCTCCAGAACTGAGCCGGCCGAAGGTTTGCATATTCACGTTTGGTGGTGACAGACTCATACCGCTCAAGTGGGTATTCATCTCAAAAGTTGACCATGGAATTAACACCATTAAAGCATGATTTTCTGTCACAGACGTCAGCGAAAGCAGACTACAGATCTGTGGTGCGGCAGAGGCGTTGAAGATTGTGAGTTATGCCTATTGGTTTTATGTATGGACATTCAGGCTGTTCTAGAGAGTTTGCAGATGTGTTTGTTGCAATTGGGAAGCTGTTGGGTGAACCTGTAATGCTTCACATGGATGACATCATCCGTGCAGTGGCCCTAAAACATAGGAGGATCCTGTTTCATCTGATAGAACAAGTCGACAAAGAGTTGGACCACCTGGTTCAGCTGGACATTATTGAGAAAGTGGAAGATCCGACTCTGTGGGTTTCTCCTTTTGTGATGGCAAGAAAGACAAAGCAGCCAGTTCGCATTTGTGTTGACATGCACCTACCAAATACGGCCATTAAAAGAGAAAAAACACTTGACGCCCACCATTGATGATATTGTAGCGGACCTACAGGGGGCGAAAATACTACTCGAAACTCGACTTGAAGGCATGATATCATCAGGTAGTCCTGCACCCAGAGTCAAGGTACATTACAACATTCACCACACACAGGGGCCTCTTACGAAATCGGAAATGGAACACATGGAGAGACTTGAGAAGACCCCGGAAAGCATCAAATCTCTTGGCCTCATTCTACATAAGGACAAGTGTGAATTCTTCTGGAAAATAATTGACTTCTTTTGGTTCGTGTTCCAAGAAGGGAGTGTGTCGCTAGACCCGGGAAAAATAAAGGAAGCAAAACCTCCCGAGTCGGTGTCGTAAGTCCGTAGCTTCCTGGGAATGGTGACATACTGTGGCGATTAATTAAGAACCCGGCCACGCTGTCGGAGCCTTTACGGAACCTAACCAAGATGGACACGGTTTGGCAATGGAGCCCGCTGGAACAGGCAGCATTTGATGATATCAAGGAAGCTCTCTCAGCAAATGGCATCATGGAGTTTTCTGATCCAACCCTTGTGTCTGAGATTGTGGTGGATGCGAGCCTGTTTGAATTGGGTGCAGTACTGACTCAGCATGATTCAAGTGGAAACGTGAGACCAGTGGCATTTGCAAGCAGATCCCTATCTGAGACAGAACAACGATACTCCAAATAGAGAGAGAGGCTCTAGCAGTGCTCTGGGGGTGCCCGCATTTCTGTGTGTACATGCTGGGGATACTGGTAACTGTGGTCACCAACCACAAATGTTTTATACTGATCATGGTTGGATCGTCGTCAAAACCAACTGCCTGTATTGAGCAATGGATGCTTGGCCTGTTGGAGTATGGGACACTCTATGCCATCAATCTCAGCAGGTGCCCTTTTTTCTGGGTCTGGTAACGAACCGTGAGGACATCTCTTGGACAGCTTCTCCACAGGGGGACTCTGGTTGAGCAGTGGGGAGTCGCTCTGTATTCCCTCAAAGACTGGTATAGGGCCCGTCTCAGGCTTTGGCCCTGGCCGTGGGCAATGTGAAATACTGTGCTTAGAGTTCGCATAAATCATTCTGCCTCACCAATCGCTCTTGGCCACACCAGAGAGATCTTCCTGTGGTTTATTCCACACTCTAACATGAAATGTGCGAAACTGACACCTTGGAATGGTGGTCCATTATCTGAACAATTGTGAGGCAAATACTTTCTGCCTTACTGGCCCTATGTGAGCAAACGACATGGACTCCACAAATTCCACTTCTGGATACCATGTCCATTGACCAACGAACACCAGAAAATGGGTGTCCTGACCCGTGGACCCAAAATCCATAGGTACCGTCTCCCAGGGGCGTCAGCTTCTTACCATGGAATCTTGCTGCGGTTCCCGCTGCACCGGGGCTGCCGCTTGGCACCTCACGCAGCTCTTCACAAATTCATTGACACAACTATCCTGGTTCCTGGTTTGGGAATCACACCCTAAAAAAAAGCCTAAAGCTGTGTGTTACGTAAGAGAGAGTGTCTATAGGTTCAGGCCCAAGCTGTGTTTAATGGCTAGACATGCTGTACATTAAATATCATGGATTTCCATGAAGACACTTTGAAGCACCTTTAGTTGCCAGCGAGGATAAAGAAAAAACTTTTGGATAACAAAATATATGAGGCAAGGACATGTCATAATAAGCGAATACGTTTTTCACCTGCATTGACAGGTTTGAAGGGTCTGCATTGTCAATCACTGCAATTGAGTGCACTGCCAAGTAGTGTTGTTGGTTACTTTGATGTGCTTTTACTGTGAGTGATATGTATAGTTTTCATGGCCTTATTTTGTGTAAGCTTGTAAAATCCACATTTGTAATGTTAATATTCATAAATGTAGCACGCACCAGGATGTCAACACGTTTTTCATATATTTTGCATCTCTGATATTCTTCCTTCCTTTTCCCCTTCTGTTAATAGGAGTGGCTGCTGTGCCTAACTGTTCTCTTAACAGTCTGGGTGCTCGAATTTCATACATATTTTTATCGCATTCGCATCCCTGAAACACCTGAAAATGTTCTTGGCCGATTGGATGAATTTAATGCTACGAGTCGTGTGATTGGATTTGCTCCGCAGACAGAGGCTTCAAAACGAATCATGGAGAAAGTTGCTTTGAAGTTACATGGGAAAGGTACAAATATAATATTGAAAGTGGTAAATCATTGCCAAAAATACTTTAATGACTTGTTTTGATATGACGTTAAATTACGATTGGCTTATCTAAGCATCCAACATGTAGGTTATACTGCCATTGTCAATTGAATACTTCTTTCCTGAGGTCACAATATTCACTCCACCAATAGGGATTTGTCTGTTTTCCCGAATAAATTGCATTATGATGCATAGTCTGGTGATTTCCTCAGAAGAAGACCTGATATTTAATTAAATGAATATAAAATTATATGAAGCTGTCCAAGGCACCAGTATCACACTTCAATTTAGTGTAGTATCAAAGACAGAGACGTCTTTATTTGAGCAGAGAACACGATCTTACTGCAGCAACCTGATCTGTCCTCTACATTTTTAAGTTACTTCACAGTGAAGAATAAGAAACCTAAAAGAACCATCCAGAACTCAGACTTGGACCTTTATAGCAAGTAGAGGGTCTCCCACCACATCAAGTCTGCAAAGCCCTCTATATAACAGCCAGCCTTCGACGTAGACAGCTGTTGGACAGTTCACAAGATGTCTCCCTCTGTAACCAACCCCGCCTTCCAAAAAACTTCTACTCATCCTTTCATAATTTCTATTTTGCTCATTATGATCTATTCCGGTTTCCATCGAAAAGCCCAGCCGTTTTGAGTCCCAGTCCACGCATGACAAACACACATAACGTGAACATAAAACAAGCATTCCCAAGAGCCACCAGCTAGTTTTAAAGTGCAATTTAAATGAGTCTGCTGGAAAAAGAAACTGTTTGTTAAGGGAGAAAACAGCAATCCATTGTCATTGAATCAACTGAGCTTTTAACATAGCCCATTAACAAAGATATAAGGCAACGTTCTTCCCCCACAAAGCACTGCATGTGAAGTGCAAATGCAGCTCCAGACGTTCACTAGAAGTTTCTGGGTTATTTTGCTCCCTTTCCATTATCAAAGTATGTCATAGTAGCATTGCTATCTCAGTATCAATCTCCTACTTCCTCTTTTACATTAATCTTTGTGCTAGTAGCCCTATTGAAATATCTACTAGGAAGTACTTTCAGATACCTTTAAAAAAAGACTATCATTCTTTATAAGAAACCGGGTCTAAATCATATATTCCAGAAATGTTTCCAAACTGCTAAACACATGACATGAAGTAAAAGAGGCATAATCATTCTAATAACCAAGTGAACCCACAGAAATGTGGACTAATGTCACTATTTGAATGCTTTGTTCTCCTGAAGCCAATTTACCTCAGATTATGATTTTCTGCAAGGCATTGCTATTCTTAACATTGCATCAATTATTTCTATGCATTGGACGTGTTATGACATTTATTTTCTCCATTCTTGATTGAACTCACTTTCATTTATATTGAATTGTTTTCTGACCCACAGAATATGCTTAGACCTCACTAACCACCAAGGTTTTACAACAAAAACCGAGAGGTAGCTGGGAATCAGATGGGTAAAGGAAGAAAGACAGTCTCTTAGCATGTGTTAGCAGTACCCACTTTGAGCGCAGGAGGAGCCCCTCCCAACCTTTTCTCAGAGATATCTGAGTTAGAGTTTGAAGTCTTAATGTGGGAGGGTGCCTGCATATGTGGAAGAGTAGCAGACTGCACTGTAGATGTCAGGTGAGACTTTGAAGAAATACATACTTGCCCTACAGTCGAAAATGCCATTTTCTTTCTGAAATGTAATCTTCTGCGCAGGTGCACGGCCTCTACTTTTGGCTAGTTTAATATAACTTCAGTAATATCAAGCTAGCCAAAGCGGAATTTACTATAGCAATATTAAGCTACTTAAGGCTACAGGCAGCGCCCCTCCGAGGGATTTTGGTAATTAGTTGCATTTGCCTTAGTTTGACTGGTAAATAGTTTCATAATGTACTCATATGCATCCTGGAAAGATTGACATTTCTTTTGCTAGATACCACACTGCTAAAGTTCTGATTACACAAGATTCTCTGAAAAGTGTCCAAATACTGCTCTCTTGTTTAATATTTCATTCTTTGCCTATTGAGGATACCCCTTACAGAGGATCAGATCCTGCAGCTACCCAAGAGATACTTGACCCTCTAATACCTGGGAAAACTGAACTTCCTCGTTACCCTTTACATAAAAAGAAGGCTGAGATCAAAAGAACAATCAAAGCAGCTGAAAGCAACAGTATTAACAACCCTAAAGAGAACAACAAAAATTAGGCGAAAACTTAACCTAAAATGAGCAGGCAGAAACTGTGCAGGCAACCAGGTCTAGTGAGAGCAGGAGTCAGCCTCCAAGAGGAATCTGCAAATCTCTTCATAGATTTCTTCAAATCCTTATGTTTTCAGTAACCATAACTCGAGGGAAAAAGTTTAGTTAGAGTGACGTGCACAAACAGCATAGATACTGCTCCATAATCTGATTGACCGTCACCCTGTGACCATCAGCTTTTGGGTGGCAGCCAGATGAGTTCAGGCTCCACACCCAATACCTTGCAAACAACTCCCCAACAACTAAGACTACCCACCCTCCCCCTGTGTCTGTTCCTCTTCCTCTGCTATCATGCCTGATTGTAACTAGCGCCTAGATGCCTTCGGCTTGGTGCACTTTATAAATGATTAAATAATATAAATTAAATAAACATGAGATACTGAAAACCTCGTCTCATGTGCAAGAAGATTACCTACCACATAAAAACATGAAATGTGAGCCAACTAAACAAGCCATTTTGAAACAAGTAAGCTGCACACAGGGAAAAAACAGGAAACAGACCTTTTGTTTCTATTCCCCTACCTACTGAAACACAAACCCAATGGCAATCCGGAACATGTCAGCACTCTTTCAGTTCAGGAAGGAACTCAACACTGTACTCTTCAGTAAATACATGGGTGCTGTGAGGAACTCATGGTGACAACAAGTAAGACAGACACAAGTGATCACAGTTCAAGGGTGTTTATTGAACAATGAATCCTGAATGCAGGTTGGAAGAACGCCTAATCTAAACTTAAATCTAAGATGGCAACAAGCGTCAACCATCAAATGAAAAATAATGCAGTCCTACTGGCGTTGTGTCCAAACAAAAAGAGCCTATACTAAGAAACCTATTGCCAAACCTCACAACTAATACAAAAAGGGGTGTGGGATATTCCTCAAGAAATGAAAGAAGTGTTCTCAAATAATATGCCAGGATGTGGTAGTCTGGGTCTCACTTCCCCACGTTTTGGGCACGGGGTAAGATGGGAGCTGGGAGCACAGTACGGTCTCGGGCCTCTCCAGCACGAGACGACAGTTCCAATGGCAGCTCTCAGGACACACTCTTGGGCTTTTCTAGCACGAGATGATAGTTCAGTTTTTAACCCTCGAGCTTTCAGTTATCAGGGCCGTCGATGGTCAAGTCTCGTTTCACTTGAAAGTCCCTTGCCTTCGAGGACCTGACGTGTTCAAACAACAAAATAAGTTCCTTTAACAAATGAAAATTCTTTTCCAATGTTCACTGGGTGACGATTCACCCCTGGGTCACCCTCTTCTGGGTTCTGACCCTTCTCAGTTATATTCCACAGTTCAGATAGGGTGATGGTTTCACCGCTGGGTCCCCCTCTTCTGGGCTGACACCTTTCAATTGTAATCCACAAATGTATATGTCATTTTTCTTCTTGATCTCGGATGATAGACTCCAAGCCTGGCAGAAAGCTACAAATTTCAGGTCAGTGGTACAGACTAATGTTGTAATTATGCCGTTTGATGGGGAAAAAGGTGGATGATATGCTGGAATCCATCAAAATAGATACAGACACAGCCCATTCCTTGGGCACTTTCCAACTATATAGACAATTTCAGTATATATATAATACTTTGTTAAGGATTTCAATCAGGCGACACACCCTGGTCTCAGCCAAGTATGCAGCGCACGACTGAAATGCTTATTTTTTTATGTTAGATTCAATATTGAGATGGTACACCACTCATATCACACCCCCTTTTCAAATACCCTGGGCCACAATGGACCATGAGTCAGGTTGGTTGATAAAATATAATATTTATTTATTTTAAAATTCAAAATAATCATACAATTTTTTTTATGGGGCAGCAATCACCAATGGGGTGATGAGAACAATAGGAATGTAAGCAATGCACTTTAACGTTCTATTGACATATCTACAAAACACCAGGGAATAGGAGCATTTTTTGATTTTAGGTAAGATAGCACTTAAGTTAGAATTTCGCCCTGCAATGTTACCTCAACACACAAATAATCAATTCTAAGTGGATAAACAGAAGCAGCAGGTAATCAGGAATGACAAGTGGAAAACAGAATTGAAATCCGACCTTCCCTCCCCAAACAAGAGAGAAAACGGATTTTAAACCCTGGCAATGTTTAAAAATGACACTCGGAAATAAATGAATAAATGTGTGTAAAACCCTTGAAACAAATATTATTCCTCACTACAGCAACAATGTACAAGTACTAACAGTCACAGGCAATGGATAACCAAGAGCATACAGTCGAAATTGAGAGGCAGCGTTTTAAAAGATGTTTCAGCAAATGACACGTTGGAAACTTTGCAAACTTTTGCGATTCCCGCCTGAAATTACCCAAACGGTTTTTAATAAAAATGGGTGAAAGATTGTTGTTGCGGTTTTTGTGTTGGGGAGTAGCTATAGATCATAGGTACAATATGGAAGTGAAATTAAGTCTCTAGCTATTAAACTGAGGGAGATAGGCAATATAGAATGAGGTGCGTTTTTGAAAAAAAAAGGGGATTTGAAAAACAGAAAATCGGCTTTAAAATGACAGGTGACTTTTACTTAAACTAGATTTAATGGCTAAGAAAAAGAGAATTCACCCGTGAGTCTCTACAGTTACTCTGCAGTTGTAACCCTTCATGTAGTGTATGCCCAGTTTCCTTTATGGAAAATACTTTATTTAATCAAAATCGCTAATGGTTTAGGTTCTATGCAAGACAAAATTAAGAGAAAATCTGCGCTAACACTAGGAATCAAAGCAGGGTTGCACAAATAAGTCTGACAATTTACAAGTTATTAGGATAAGGATAAGATGACTTGGAGAGGGGAACTAAGGACAAGGCAAGGCAAGGTATACTATAGTTTTCTATGGTTCCTATCGATACTCACAGTCCACTTTAGTTTCGGATATTTGACCATCAAGGGTTCTGGTCACTACACGACAAGGCGCCTGGCAAGACAGCTGGGCAGTTCTAGTCACCGGGTGGCACTGGACTGGCACTTGACTGGCACTGAACTGGCACTTCTGGTCACGGAATACTACAGATCAGCTGGATGGCAGGTTTGCAGCAGGCATGCATTTAGTGAGCAGCAAGCCAGGTTAATTCAGGATGCTTCCCAAAACACCACAGATTTTCCCTTGGTTATTGGGATTATTATAATTGGAGGCCTTGCTGAAGCAGGGTCAGTAATGCTTGGCCTTGTGGTTGGGATCTGGAGTCTATCTGGATAAATGCAAGATGAGGACAGGAACAGACAGGAACAGGACGCTGGCGTAGGAAATCAGGAATCAGTGCGTGTCCTGTGTGTTGTCAGGGGCTCTAATTTATAATACCTAATGACATCATCACAGTATATGACTGTGGCAGGCTTTACTACCCACACGCCTATCAACCGGATTGGACGAGGGTAGAAGTCTCCGCCTAGCCCTCTACTGGTTCGATTTCAGAAAAATGATGTCAGGTTACAGGGTGATTTTTACAGTGTCCAGAAACCTCCCGTAGTTACTGGAACTAAAATCTAATTTTGCCACAAACCTATATTTATATAATTGCAATCTCTTAGCAAATCAGATACACAGGTTACATATTTTGTGCATCACATTTCAATCCAAACCTCCATTCCGTGAGGCCTGGTTTTGGTCCTCTACCAGTTTTTTTGCGCTTTTCCATGGGATATATATTACTCAAAATTCTACAACGTTTTACAGAGGTGGGCATTGCCGTTAGGGATGTATATACAAATTTTTACATTTGCAACGCGGATGCTTTTCTTGTAATCCAACTTATATCACCATTTCTGTCCACGAGGTGTCAATACATTCTACCAAGTTTTAAAATAACGCCCACAAATTCCTTTTTACACTGCGAAAACCTACATTTCTGCAAAGTTTTGCTGCCGAGATACAAGTCTTTAAAGTTTCCTTATGAAATAGTCTTTAGGAACAAATGGGAGTCACTAGATCATTGTTTTCTTTTCAGCTGACATCAACTGGCATTTCCTTCAAAGCAGGATGGGGGGTTTCTCAGCCTGATTGAAGTTTTATTGTCTCTTACACCTCTGGCTTCCTTCCTTGGGAGCTCATTGTCCTGGGTCCCAGCTGAGACGAAAGTCTGTTCCACCCTATAATTATCAGGGGGTCGCCAGGATCTGCTGAGAGAGATAGCCCTCACTTTTGGCAGAAACCTGATTTTCAACTATGCAACTTAAGCCGCCATGGGTTTAACATCCTTCACTTTTTGATCTTAAATCCAGAATTAAACAAGCCTGTTGCATCAAATAACATATGTGATATAGTCTCACCAGTAACAAACCCCTTCATATTGCTAAAGATTGTAAAGTTTTTATTTACCAGTGTACTGTTTCAAAACACAGGCATTTGTTTTCTTTATCTTGCAAAAGCCTATTTCATTTTACACGTGATGCAAAGCTGACATTTCTTTCTTTAATTCGGTTTTGGCAGCTTCATTAGATTTCCTCTATATCTTTGCAGCTAAACTCACTTTTCTTTGAAGACAGGAGTTTTATCTGAACACTGATATATGAAACTGACCAGGCTCAGATAGTTGGCGTTCCTTTGAACTACTGGTGTTTGCTACATTGTGAAGAAAATAAACGTACGTACTCGTGTGAGTGAAAATAAAGATCCTTGTTGAATTTTTCAAAGCTAACTTGACAGGGCCTGTCTTCCAGGAGTTATGCCCGGTTTTGCTGAGGCACAATGAATTATCCAGGACATGGCAGGGCCTTTTCAATCACAGTTGTTTCAGATGAATGGATGGAATTGGCGTCAAACAGCATTTTGAAGGGGTGAAAAAGGTTTCATTTTGAAGGGGAATTTGGCTTTTGCAGCAATGCAGTGCTGCCTGTTCACTTGATTCCATATATGTTACAGAACACAATGACATACTTTTTCAGTGTGTCCCCTTGTTCCATTTTGCCTGAAGTGTGCTAGGTAGGCTGGTGCAGCCATTTTTTTTGTTGCTGCCAAAATGCAGTTTTGAGGTCCTGGTGCGCACAGGAGCCAGTGCTGCCAGGTTGCCGTTTCTTGTGCAAATGCAGCTTGGTGATGTGGTGCAATGCCGTTGAGTGGGTCAATATATCCCACAACTTGGCAGATCTTGATAGCGCGCTTGCGGGACAATCCATGATCTGTCCGAAAATTGGTAAAAAGTCCATCCACTGGGTAGCATATGCGGATGATATAGTCCTGTTGGACTGTTCATCCATGGGACAGCAGCGTTTGCTTCCCGCCTTTGGACCATATGCGAAGACGAATGAGCTAGAGGTAAATCCAGCAAAGTCGAAAATCCTCATTTTTACTAGACCTAAGAAAAATAGGCAGAGTTTTAAATGGGTCCTCCAGAATCAGACAATACCAGAGGTAAATGAATTAACATACCTAGGGCTAAAGTTGGGATCCATTCACATCCGATGCTCTTTAGAATTGGAGTTGAGCTACAAAATCATACCTCTTATTGCACAAATGAAGAAGATTTACAGTAGCTTTTGCAAATTCTCAATATGTTCAGTAATTGAGTACTATTAAAGCTTTGGTTATTCCATTGCTGTTGTATGGCCTGGAAATCCCACCATTTGTGTAGATACTAAAATGGGATCGGTATGAGGGAAACATTTGGAAAAGGGTCTTGAATTTGCAATGAGCTACCCGATGGTAAGCCTGCGATACCAGCTGGGGCTCCAGTTCCTGAAGGCAGCCATGGACTGAAAGATTCTGACACTCTATAGGTTCATAATGACTCATCTTAAAGGATTCCTCTATGAAGAGGTATTGGATGAACTAAATAGAGGTGCAAATGTGGCTCTGAAGGCATTGCACGGTTATGCTGTCTCACTTTTGGAGGACTGTGACCGTTCAATGCTTGAGTTGGTGGAAAACCCAGCTGGTGTGAGGTAGGCGTTGCTAAGAAAAGATTGGGTTACAACGAGCACTCAAATGCAGGGATTAAAGATACATGGTTCCTTATCGCTCGGTGATAAACTGAGGGGTTACTTGGCTAACTATCTTACCTGCTTCCCTACCCAGTGAGGAAGATCAGAATTCCTTAGAGTACGACTTAATCTGGTTAAAACAGGAGAGAATTGCGCAATTTACGAGAAGTGGGATTCATGGTTTAATGTCTACGAGTTATGCAGGGAAAATGTTTTGCAGACCCTATGGCACTTGTTAATATCATGTAGAGGGACTAGGATGATTCGATAAGACTACTTCAGCAATGTTGTGTATAATCTGGATTGGCTGTCAACAATGAATTTCTGGGAATGATTAATAGCTGGCCATGAAAACGTCTGACTATTGCAGTTTTAAAAGTAATGAGTAACTTTGGTCTGATTACTTTTAATTTGATTTGTGATGAAACTGCTGTATATTAGGCAAACTCTAGATATGTATATATTTTGAAGAGGAGTTTGGATTTAAATAACAAATTAGTAATTATAATGAATTTGTATGTATTGTTATATAAATATGCATGGTCTACTTTTTCTTTGCTGTTTTTGTGAACAGTTTTTCTCAAGGTCGGCAGGGATTACAGCTCTTAGTACAGCTCCTAAGCATACATAGGAACATTATACACCGCAAGTAAACAATATGAAGCCTGGCCGCAATACTATAGAGACATTGCGGTACCTCTTTGTCAAAAGGCCACTTGGGCAAGCAGACTTGACTCCTTGTGTCCTGTTTCAGCAGTCCATTAGGAGGATACCTGTCATCATTCCTACCTCAATGCAGATGAATAACTGCAGACAAATGGAAGCTATCACTAATCGACTAGGGTCACATCCTCAAATTTGTTCAAAGACCACCAGTCACGCCACCGACCAGAAGGCTGGAATAACAACTTCATAATCTTCAACTGGAAGTATACTTGCTCCTCTTCAAAGTGGGGTATAGAACCTGTGCTGCTCTCCCAGCGGAATCAACATGTGTATGCAAGATAGTTCCTGGTAAGATAAAAGTCAGGCGGTTGGTTTTCTGCAATTTCTGAACTAATTCTTCCATTCCCAATTATTCTAGATGGTCAGGCTGCAAAAGATCCTCACCCAACTCATCAAATGAGAATTCCTGATAACTCTCAACATGGAGGACTCTTATGTCCATGTCCTCATCCACCACCAATATCGTAAATTTCAGTGCTGTGTAGTGTCAGGCCACAATTTTTAATTGAAGGTCCTCCTTTTCAGCCTGAAATCCGCTCCAAGGGTGTTTACCAAATGCCTTGCCCTAGCTGCAGCGCACCTCAGGAAGTCAGGGGTACATGTCTACCCATTGTCTGGATGCTTGGTTGATCAAGGTGCCCTCTCTCCAGCTAGGCCTGCGACACCTGGCTGCCATGAAAGCCTTCCTGTTATGCTCACATGGCTCCCACAGAGGCGTCGATCTGAACTGGACAGCTGCGGTCTCCACCAATGTGACACGTAGGGCCGAGATGACGGACTGGACTGCCCACCTAACTTCGTTTGCTTGGCCCGTAGGAATATTCTTCTGCAAAGGGAGAAAGGGGATTAAACACCCGTGGAGTTGAGCGTAAATCCCCCCACCCCCGCCGTTCTCCCCACTGATCACCTTTGATGTCCCCTCTTATAGTCTCACCTGATGGTTTGAAAAGATGAGCTCTCCATCCTGCATTGAGCGCAGGGGCACGTAGATAACCAGTTGCTTCACTGGCTCGAAGGAATTGGTGAGTTCCAGAACAATATTGACTCAGAGATTCCCGGCAAGACGCCGTAAGAATGTAGTTCGTAAGAGTTCAAATGCCTGACTTTCACCCTTGTCCGATTCCTTGCAGGTTGCAGCTTGACCCTAGTGAAGAGTTCCTCGTGGCAACCGGTAAAACTCTGGTAAGGATTTGTATTATCCAACACAGTTCGATAAAATAATGTCAATATGTAACCTGTTGCTTTCTCCCTTATTCAGGCGCTGAGAGAAAGTATGAAGTCTCGGGGAATAATGCCTTCGGCGGTAAAATCAGGTAAGTCTATTGTGGTGAGGAGGGTTCCCCTTGTTAGTCCCTTTCTTTCACCTTGCTGTCCTTTTGTTTCCCCTTAGGGGCCGGGGTTCGGCGAAGATGCAGTGGAAGCTGTGCCGACCCGAGAAGAGGAATAGTACCCCCGGTGGTAAAATCAGGTAAGTCTATGGGGGGGTAACTAATATTCCTCTGTGTATTCCCTTGGCTCACCTTGCGGTTCTTGTCTTCTCCTTAGGTGCCGCCGGAGTGCGGCGGGAACATGCAGGAGGATGCGGTGGAATGTGAAGATGCTGCGAAGGCCGGTGAGTTCAGCGCGGCGCTGCAGCAGGCGAGGCGACGCGCAAAGATAGCTTCTTTCTTCCAGCTTGAAGGCGCGATGGATCGGGAATTCAGGTAAGGATCAAAGGTATTGCTCTTGTTCTAACCTTTTCTCCTTCTTTCTCCCTTTTTCTAGGAGCTCCAAACTCAAGGCGGGCGTGGCAGAAGGCTGGATGCAGACTTGCAGGCACGGTGAGCGTTACGCTGCTGGATGCAGAATAATGCGAAGCGTGTGCTGCTCTTCGGGCGTGGTTTAAATAGCCTCCAAAGTAGTCCCAGGTAAGTATTCCTCTCCAGCCCCGCCCGAGTAAAAAAAATAGTCCCTAAGTAAAGTAGTCCCTTCCAAGCCTCTTTTGGCTTGGAGCTCTTGCAGCATGGTCTGCATCAGGTAAGTTTGCAGCATGGTCTGCATCAGGTAAGTTTTAATCTGTGAGCCTGGCGCCGATGGCACCAGGTCTGACTCTCCATATGAGCCTGGCGCCATAGGCGCCAGGACTGGACCCAAATAGCCCCTAGCAGGGGTTGTTGGGCTTGGTCTGGGTCCCCGGGGGTAGGCATCATGACACTTTCTCACATTGTTGGGCTTCACTCTCAATAACGAGAAATCATACATGACACCAGCAAATGCTGTTTCTTCGGGCACACCTGGAAACCACTTAACCCACCGCCACCACGTCTGCTGACAGGGTGAATGAAGCCTGTGCTCATCCGAGCAATGTTCATCAACAAGTGGCCTCATTCCGAACACTCAAGCCCTCCTAGCCATGATATCTTCGTACATCCCACTTATCATCCACCAAACTCACCGGCAGAGCGCCTTTCACAGACCTATCCCATCAAACTACTATAACAATGGTCACATCCATGGAATGCTAGGGACCGCACACCACCAGTTAGCATGCCCGGGGCCTTTGGTTGGCAGAAAGAAAATCACTCTACAATAGCGTTCTGGAGCTCAGGGCAGTGTTCTGGCCACTCAAATCTTTCCTGCCGCATCTCAATACCCCAACAAAGTTCTACAACCGTACGGACGGCAGCACCAGATCTCCAATCCTCCTAAAAGATGATTAATTTATATGAAAATGAGCTCTGGGGAGAATGTTCCTTTCCCCTTTTCACCTGACAGGCATAAACAACTAAGGGGCCAATTCCCAGCAGGGAATGTTGCTCTGGGTCCAAGTCGATCTCCTCTTTCAAACTTGGGGGAGGCCACATATAGAGCTTTTTGCCACGACAGACAACACCAAAAGTGACATTGGATGAGAGACCAGCTGGTTCTCTCATCCAGCAAGTCTAGGCAACGCCTTCACATTTCCCAGGAACAGAAGGTTCTTTTGCACTTTTCAATCATACCAAGAGGCCTCCACACTGTCCAACAGCAGCTGTGCAGACTGTTCCTTGTGGCGCTTGCATGACTGAGGCACTACTTGTTCTTGGAGCTTCTAGCCCTGCAGTCGACCACACCCATTTTTCTTCTGCAACTGCATACTGTTCAATCACAGGGGTGAGGAACTCTCCTAGGCCCTTAGAATTCGACCACATTGTCATGCCCCAGGACTGCAGGGGTCCTGGCTACCATCTCCTGCTATGGCAAAAAATTGAAGCAATTCAGTATCTGGTGATCCAATCATGGGGTTGACTCCCTACAATTGAACCACAGCAGATCCTTCCTTACTTTACTCTCCCTGGCTCCATTGGCCTTTCTCACTCTTACATCAAGGTTCATTGTTCAGCCATTTCACGCTTCAAAAAACTCCAATGTCACCTTCACTGCAGTAACATAGACTGGTGAAGCAATTTGTGAAAGGGCTTAATCCCCAATCTGCACGCAGCACCACTGTGGGAGCTCAATGTTGTGTTGCCTAAATGAATGGCCTCCCCTCCCCCCATTGAGCCAATGCATACAGTTGATACCATTCTTGTTTTATGGAAGATGTTGTTCCTGGTGTGATCCTCGGCCAGAAGTGTTGGCGAAATTCAGGCACTCTACTTGCACCTGTCTTAACTCGTCTTCCGCGAGGACAAGGTTCTTCTCGATACCAATCCCTCATTCATGCCCAAATCCTTCATCTTTCCATCTCAATGAGCCGCTGGTCCTGCCAACTTTCTTCAGCTCTACTGCTACACTTGCTGAGTGCTATCTTCTCTCCCTTGATGTCATGAGGCCCTGAAGTTCTACTTTGAGCGAACCAAACTATTTACGACAATCCTTGCAGCTGTTGGTTGCATTTGGGCCCCTCCCAGTTTTACAACATGTTGAGACATGTTTGTTACATATGTAGATGGCAATACAAATAGATGCAGTAATGTGCATGGATGTGATTAACTTGGTTGTGTGTAGATAAGCAAGTGAAATAGGAGTAACCTATAAGAGTGGATATAAATAATGATCCAATGAAATCGGTGTTCGTTTAAGAACATAGAACACAGGGAATGGAGTGCTACCATTTGAAAAGGAGTGGACTGGAGAGCACGGCTGGAGAAGGAGGGAGGACAGGCAGGGGCGGCAGTGAAGATAGTTTTCTAATTGAAGACATTATAACTACCATTACCGAGCGTGTGGATTCAATACTGAGGATATGGTCTCTGGAGAACAAAAACCATAGCTCCGTTCAGAGCGCTTGAAGACAGGTAACCAATGGCTCTCAGTCGGCAGAGTCCCAGAAGATGCCTGGAACAGGAGGACCGTTGGTGGATCATTACAACCACGAGGTAAGCAATGGGCAAGCAGTTGTGCAGAACAAATGCTGTCCAGTCGATTTGGGAGGCAAGCACGTGCCTGGCAAGCCCGTTGCTGCCTGCCTCACGCTCGCTGAGGTGCACTCTGATGTCACATGCTGACGTATTTGCTAAGCAACTAGGACTCTTGGCTGCAACCAAGGCCTTGGAACTGTACTGCGCAGCAGAGACCAAGACGAATAGGACTGCACAGTGTGGTTCCATGTTATGGCAGAGAATGCAGTTTTTTGTTTTACTTTCTTTATTAAGCACTTGATAGCACATATTACAATCCTAATATGCAAGTAGTATTGCAACAATAAACCATGAAATTGCAGAAGCAGATGTCTTACATTTAACATTGGGATCACAGTGTACCAGACATGAGAATAAGTAATTTGTATGGGCATGCCAAAAAAAAAAAAAAACAACAGTTGTGTAGGCTCCAGTGTTCCTTGTGGGGGCCAAATGCAACAACTGTGTCGATTTTTTTTTTCTTTTTTTTTCAGGGGCCTGCATGTAGCTGTTGTAGATAAGCCCGGAGGGGCACCATATATTTCTAGGGCAGCTACTCACTGACTGTAAGGATGCCAATTGATTCTCGCAATACTTAGCCCAGACCACAGCACGCAGCCATTTCTTAAGTGACGGGACAGTAGGTTTCAACTAGTGCAATAATATACATCTCGAACAAGCAACAAACGGATATGAACAAGTTTACGCACAGTTCCCAGAGATTCCTCAAACAGCCGGAACAAGCAGTACATAGGGTTGGGTTCCAGCCTAATGCCAGCTATATCAGCCAGAGTGGCACACACTTCCCCACAGTACCCTCCTAATGCAAGGCAACTCCACACCATATGCACATACCCGGCATCACCTTTAACACATCTGGAACATTTGCCAGCGTTGGACAGAGAAAATAAACGAAGACGAGCTGGGGTATAAAGGTATCTATGTAATACCTTTAGCTGAATCAGGCAGAGACGGGAATTAAGGAATACATTGCAGGTTTGTCTACACGTGTCCCCTCAGATTTCATCAGTTATGTTTTTCTCCAGCGCTTGTGACCCACTAGGCCCAAAGCGTGTCAATAGCTCCCGGGGAATGGTCCTGTACCATCCTGTAAAGGGTGGAGACAATTCCACGCATACCATATGCGGATATTACATATGCCAAAATGAGATCGTCCTCCGGTTCCACTGGGTAGCTGGCCCTCAGTTCTTTGTATGGCCATCTCCCAGCTTAACCTCCATGCTGAAGCTGTTGATAGTCTCCATGACCATCAATCTGGCTTCAGAGCGTCCAGAAGCACGGAAACTGCTCTCCTGAACATCTGTGAGGACCTGCTCTTGAACCTGGACTCCAACACTCCGTGTGTTCTCATTCTGCTCGATCTCTCTTCTGCTTTTGACACTGTCAACCATGCCATCCTGCTCAACCGTCTCCGTGATAACCTGGGTATCACTGGTCAGGCTCTGGCGTGGCTGACCTCTTTCCTTTCCAATCGACCCTCCCAGGTCCAACTTGGGTCCTTCCTCTCTGACATCTTTTTCTCCACCTGTGGCGTTCCCCAGGGATCTAATCTCTCTCCCTGGCTGTTCAACCAGTATCTGGCACTCCTTGCCCACCGCATCGCCGCCCTCTGCCCCAACTTTCAGTGCTATGCGGACGATACCCAGCTCATTTTCAGGCTACCCTCGGCCTCCTCCTCTCCCTCCCTCATCTCTGACTGTCTGTCTGCTATCCAGGAATGGTGTGCTGCCAATGACCTCTGCCTTAATGCTAGTAAGACTGAGATCCTACTCATCGGCACACCCACTCCCTCCTTCCCTGCAGCTCTCTGGCCGGCCTCTCTTGGCCCTCTTCCTGCTCCTACCTGCAAGGCAAAAAACCTCGGGGTCATCTTCGACTCCACACTCTCCTTCTCTCCTCATATCTGACGTCTCTAAGAAGTCACATTACCAGCTGCACCTCCTCAGAGGTATTCTTCCCTTCCTCTCCTTCCCCCAGAAGCTCACTGTCTCCCGAGCCCTGGTTCTCTCGAAGCTGGACTACTGTAACAGCCTCTATCTTAATCTGCCTGCCTCCACTCTCCGCCCTCTGCAACTCATCCAGAACAGAACTGCGAGACTTGTCCTTGGCCTCAAGCCCAGGGACCGTATCTCTCCAGGACTGAAATCTCTACACTGGCTCCCAGTGGCTGCGAGGATTAAGTTCAAAACCCTCTGCATTGTCCACAAGGCCTTCTGGGGCCTGGGGCCTAAATACCTTCAACTCTCTCTTCCTAAATATCTTCCTTCCCGAGCCCTACGCTCATCCGTCTCCAACTCCCTCAGGGCCAGCCGCTTCTCGAAGCAACGAGCTGGGGGTAGATCTCTCTCCGCGGCAGGGGCCTCCCTCTGGAACAGCCTTCCTGCCTCCCTAAAACTTGAGGAGAACCATCTCCGGTTCCGGAAGCACCTCAAAACCTTCCTCTTAACTTCTGCTTTCTCTCTCCCTCTCCCCTGCTAAATTCTTCACCAACACTGCACTGATTCTGCAACTGGGCCACTCTCACCGACCTCGGTCCTGGGCCCAGTCACTCTTCACTTGCACTGCCTCCCTGGCAGCCCCTGCACTGTGGGACTGTCTCTGTATCACTACAGCCCCCTCCCCCCAGCACTTGTCTGCACTTACCTTGCACTTGCCACCAGCTGGCCCTATTTATTTAATATTTTATTTCTATTCTACTTATTTGTACTGCACTCCCCCCCCACCCCCTTCCCCTTGCACTTTTTCCCTTCCCCCTACCCCTGCACTTGCGCGGTCTGAATGACACCTGGCCTAGTAGGATCGTTGTCTGTCTTCCCCTTGATCCCCCCTCCCTGCCTCGTCGCGCCTTGAAACACTTGTGTATAGGCGCGTTACAAATGCCATATCATATATCATATCATGCTCTGCAGAGACCCATGTATTGGAGCCAATGTGAGAACTTGCGTTGTGTGGGACCTAGAAAGTCCCCAGCAGACCGGAAAGATTCCGTCTCGGTACATACTGCCAAGGGAGTCATAAATAATCCCCCTACGCCAAGCGCTGCACATCTGCATTGCTCATTTGTTGGAAGGTTGGTATGCAATTCCATAGCAGGAGGTCTCTATGATATGGCTTTCCCAACCCCATTAATTTCCACAGTTTCTTCCACGCCAGTACGGATACTCTAGTGGGGTCAAAAATGCTTGGGTCAGTGAACCAGGGGGGTGTACCAGCGATTTAATGTCACAGGTTCTCAGCGCGTGTTGTTCAATTTTAACGTGTGGGAGAGGGAAGTCTTGTGGAAACCAATAAATAGCTAATTGTGCCTGCATGACCAACCTGTACAGCCGGACGTCGGGCGCAGCAAAGCCGCCACATTCATTTAGGATGTTAGAGTATGCCATTTAAGCCGTACGGCCCAGGGTGCCAGCCAAAAGATTTGACCGTGACTTCAAGGTTTTTTAAAAAAATCTCTTCTCTGGGATGTTTTCGAAGAGATATAAGAGTTTGGGGTGAACCACCAATTTAAGTAATGCTATTTTGCTTGCAGTAGAGATTGGTAGTCATGTCCACGCCTGCAGTTTGGGGGTGACGTGTGCATTGTAGTTATGGGACATTAAAGTAGCATGATGATAAGTCACTACAACCCCAGGTATCTTATGTCGTCAGGGGACCAGGGAAAGCCCTATAAATTCCGTGGTTGGATCGCTACATCCATTAAGGGGAAGAATTAAGATTTGGTACAGTTGACCCGGAGACCAAAAACCTCACCAAATGTAACCACAGCATGCATTACCGGGGCAAAATTGTTCTGTGGGTCCCTCATATATATTATCACGTTGTCCGCGTATAATGATATCATCTCTGGTGTATCTCTGGTGTATAGATCAGGTGAATGCCTCTATGCATATGTTTGTGCCTAATGAGATCTGCCAGCCGCTCATTGATTATGGCAAAAAGCAATGGCAACAGGGGGCAGCCTGGCCTGCCTCTGGCGAATGGTATTGGGCCGACATTATCCCATTTGAGGACACACTCGCATATGGCAGTGTGTGTAAGAAGCATATATTTGATATAACATTAGGGACACATTTTCTACACTGAATCAAATGCTTTTTGAATGTGAAGGGTGGCAGCCACTGCCTGGACTCTCGGCTATATCTTCGCAAGTATATGAAACAATCTGCATAGATTAAGTGCAGTTCATTGTCCAGGTATGAAACCCAATTGGTCGGGATGTATGATGTAGGACATATACGTCTAAGCCGGGTAGCCAATATTTTGGTGAAAATGTTAACGTCGGAATTGATTAGTGTGTGGGAGTGAGGGGTCGTTTAGGCCCCCTTCACGCATTCAGTACAATGTACATCACTTGCTCAACCAACAGTGGGGGATGCCTCCATTGCCCTTATGCAAACAAACAGCCCTTATGCTGACAATGGCATAGGTGGGGCTGTTGCAGAGACACTTGGCATCCATTTTGTGCACCCTCGACTCCATTTTGGACTAGGCCTCACTGCGATAATACGAAAAGGCTTCTCTTCCCTTTGCAACACCGAGCTCATGGCCCCCACCTTTTCTCACTGTGTCTGAATGCTCTGCAGCTCCATTCTCATGCCTAAGCCGGAGGTAATTGCAACAAAACAAATGTAACATCTCACTCTTCCTCTGAGATCCCTGCCCCATGTGTGAACCGGGCTGATCCATGCCTTGTAGTTCATCCATCTCCACAAACCTGCATGTGCCCTCTTACCCCTGCTGTTGGAAAATTACTGCCAGTGTAACCCTGTGTCCCTGCAAGGTATTGTCTTGATGTACCAGATACGCAACCCTACCAGGAAGCCCACCCCAGTGTGCTCCATACTAAAATCAGACCTCTGTCACAGTATATTGCACCCTAGAACTAACAAATGTCAGCATGCCCCCTAGTCTCTTTGATGCACTCAGACCCACCCCGCGATCAATGTTATCACACGTGCCAAGACCCCTAAGCCCAGTACTCCATATAAGTCTTAATGAGTGATGGTGTAATCATATGTATACAATTTATAGGTTTATGATGATTTGCTCAAAGGAGCTGTAGTGACCATTATTTAGTGCATGTCTAATGGTAGTATCTCATGTTAGCTTAGTTAGGGGCCACCATGCTTCACAGTGACATGACCCTCACCCCCCGCCTGGACACAGACAAACGGACCTCGTGACACTCATCCTCCCGCCAACTGATCAGCCAATCCGGAGGGAACAGCACCTACAGATACATTTGTTACCTAATTTTTACCCAAACCTGTGTCCATGTAGTCCCTTATGTGATGATGTCAATAATGACGATTTTTGCCTTCATAAGTTCATGTGATTGTAATGTTTGCCAGAGCGCTCTCGGATGCGAATTTTACATAAAAGACAACTAACTCTCGCAGCCTGTTCTCTTAGTCTCATTCCCCGTTGGGTTGTGTCTTATTTCTTTGCATTGCACATTTAAGAAGGGGAGGGGCCTTTACATTAGCTAGAGCGGTCTGTAGGAGCCCCAATCCTCTGCGGGCTCACCCGGCTTTAGGAGGATAGTAATGATCAACTCTCTCATCGTGGCAGGGAGGACAAGAGCCTCAGTCCACAGTCTGTGAGGGTAGGGTACAAGCAGAGATTTAAAAGATTTATAAAATTCGGCCTTAAGGCCATCTGGGCCAGGGGCCTTTTGTCATGATCTCTGCTTCCAAAAGGTCAGGGTTTTCCCAACTCCCTTGGAAGCAGATCCATAACCTAGGTTCCGAGGGCCAACCAGTCCCAATTGGGACCTTTTGGACCCAGTCCTGGCGCCAGTGGCACCAGGCTCATAAATGTGCCCAGTCCCAGCGCTGGAAGCGCCAGGCTCATAATGCTTGGGTGGACTTACCTGCAGCAGACCATGCTGCTTACTTGCCTGCCAGCTGAGCCTCTGATCCTCTTCTGTTTGGAACTACTTTTCCTGTTGGGTGGGGCAGGAGCCACTCCCTAGATTCAGAACACTGGAACTCTTCTGGAAAGCAGGAACTCTTTTCTTACCTAGGCGTGGCTGTGGAAGGAGACACCTAAGCACTACAGGAGGCTATTTAAACCACACCCGGTGGATGAATCTTGCTTTGCGTTATTCTGCATCCTCTGCAGCAGAACGGTCATCGTGTCTTCTGCATCGGATCCTGGGCCTAAGGAAAAAGGCTTACCATCCTGAATCCAGTCTTCAGAAACACCTATAAAGACAAGAAAGAACAGGTTAGCATTCCGGCATCTGAAAGACAAAGGCTTACCTACTCTTCATGCGCTCCGGGGGTCTTCACACTGCATTCCGGCATCTGAAAGACAAAAGCTTAACGACTCTTCGCACGCTCCGGAGGCCTTCGGCGCTGCATCCTGCATCTGAAAGACAAAACAAGGTGCGTTTAAAGACATTGGGGAACTTTAATACTCACGTGCCATTACTCCTTTCCACATCAACCCCAGTGGGTATTCCGGCACCCTGCAGCCGCTCCGAACTCGTACCTGCAAAATAAAAGACAGTTAGAGCGCATTGTGAAGCAGGCAACAAGCGCTTACTTACGTGCTTCCAGGCGCTTCTATTCATCATACGGACTCCATCTTCAACTCACTTCAGCCCGTCATCCGCCATCGCCGGAACCTGCAAAACAAGAGACATCATTGCTAAAGACTTTAAAGACAATAGAATTACTCGAAACTTACCGTTCGTGCAGTAAACGACGGACAGCAGTCCTCTGAAGTCAAGAGGCCTGCGCTACCGATCCAGTGAAGAAACTGGTTACAGCACCCTGCCCCGAGGCAGATGGAGAGCTCGGCATTCACTTACCTAAGGTGAGAGCGTTAACCTTTGGGGGTCTACAGGAGAGCAAAAAAGGGAAGAGATAGGGACACCCCAATAACCCCAGTTCATTAATCCCATATTTTCTGTCTGCAGACATCTTACTCTTGAAGTCAGGCATACAGTGCACAGAGGTCCAGCCCAAAGAGCCAACCGGGTGCTACACATCACCTTTGAAGATACGGTAGTCGCCCAGTCAAGACCGGCGCCTCTGCGAGAATCAGGTGAGCGTTACAGAACGCAAAGCCTACCGCAAAACTCTCGCCCAGGCGCTATGGAAACCTCGGATACTGACCACCTAGCCCGGTTACTTGGGGAACTAAGGGCAGAAGTGCATGCAGCTCGTCAGGAAACGAATGCTCTAAGAAGGGAACTAATTATTTCCAAGGAGAGAACAGACGGTCTTGCTAGACAATTGCTACAGTCACAAGCCGGACAAACCCCGTTACCCGCATCAGGGGCAAATCTTCCTTCAACATCCTCTATGAATCCAGTGCAGATCAACCTACCTGGGAATGTACCTCTGGCTCCGCCCGAACGATTTTCTGGTGACCCAAAGAGGTTTGCAGTATTTATCAATCAGTGCCGGTTGCACTTCTTATGCCGGCCAGCAGCCTTTCCAACTGATCAAGCTAAAGTAGCTTTTGTACTTTCGTACCTTAGTGGCAATGCGGCAGACTGGTCGATCCCTCTAGTTAATCAAGATGATCCGGTTCTCCATGATTTTCAAGCCTTTCAGCTTAGTATGGAAAAACTGTTCGCAAGACATTCACAGGGGCAGGCCTTGGACAATGAGCTTCTTTCGTTGCGACAGGGTAATCAAGACCTTTTGGCTTATATTGCATCTTTCAATAGACTAATAGTGGAAACTCAATGGCCTGAGGACAAAAGGATTACGCTGTTTTACAGAGGTCTACGTGGAGAGCTCAAAGACGTTTTAGCCCAAGTAGTGAATCCCCCACAAGACTGTTCGGATTATATAGACTTGGTCGTTCAAATAGATCATAGACTTCAGAACAGGAAGGCCGACCGTTCCAAGTTTGATGCTCGAGTATTTTCCAAACCGCCAACTCCTTCCAAAGGAGTAGACTCCGGGGAACCCATGCAAATTGGGGGTCTGAAAGGTCCTCTAACACAAAAGGAGCGGGAAAGGAGAAAACAGTTGCAATTATGCCTATATTGCGGAAACTCAGGGCACTTTCTTCGAGACTGTCCGGTGAAACCTGCCAAGAAGGCAGTAGGAGCTGCAGTTACCAAAGTTACAAACTCTGAGCAGGGAAACGACCTCGCCCGACAAGAATAGAGGTCCTCTTGCCGAGCGTGAAAACCAGTTCCGTGACCTCGCATTTCGTGATACCTATGGTCCTCATTAGCCCTGATAATCCGGATCGATTACATGCAATTGAAGCTTACGTCGACAGCGGTGCCATCGGCAATTATGTGGATCATGAAATGGTTTTGAGGATGAATCTAACTCTTTGTCCCAAGGCTGTAAAGGACGTCATTACTACAGTGGATGGTACAGAGATAGCCTCCGGGCCAGTAACGCATACCACTCAAGAGGTGACGCTAGTAAGTCAAGATGGACACCATGAGAAGATCGTGTTCGATGTGATCAAGGCCCCTCAGTTTCAGATTATTCTAGGAATACCTTGGTTAGAGAAACACAATCCTCTGATCGATTGGCGAGCAAGAACGGTCCAGTTTCCAGAATGTGTCTCTACTTGTCACCTTCCACCTGGTGTTGCACTGGCAGCAATTTCTTCAGAGACTCCCCAGTTACCTCCCGAATACCTTGAATACCAAGATGTGTTCCGGAAGGATCAGGCTAACACTCTACCTCCTCATAGGTCTTATGACTGCCAGATAGACCTGATACCTGGATCTACTCCTCCTTGTAGTAGAATGTATGCTCTCACCGAGCCTGAGAACCTTCACCTTCGACAATACCTGGATCAATACCTGGCGAATGGGTTTATTCGTCCTTCCAAGTCCCCTGCTTCTTCAGCTTTGTTCTTCGTTCCAAAAAAGGAAGGAGACCTTAGAACTTGTATCGATTATCGCTCCCTGAACCAGATCACCGTTAAGAATAGATATCCGTTACCTTTGATCCCTGAACTCCTGGACCAAGTCAGAAAAGCATGCATATATACAAAGCTGGATCTTAGAGGAGCTTACCACTTGGTACGAGTAAAAGAGGGCGATGAATGGAAGACTGCCTTCCGCACCAAGTATGGGCTATTTGAATATCAGGTCATGCCCTTCGGACTTTGCAATGCCCCGGCCGCCTTTCAATATTTTATGAACGATGTCCTCAGAGAGCTCATAGATGTGTGTGTTGTTGTTTACATTGACGACATCCTCGTTTACTCTTCATCGGAATCTGAACATCGGAAACACGTGAAAATGGTCCTCGAAAGATTGCGTCAACACAACCTTTTCGCTAAGTTGGAAAAATGTGTTTTCAACGTGACTGAAGTTGAATTCTTGGGATTCATATTATCACCTGGCGGAGTACGTATGGATTCAAAGAAGGTCGATGCAGTTCTCAAATGGCCATCACCATCCTCCGTAAAAGGTGTGCAAAGCATGTTAGGCTTCGCTAACTTTTACCGCAGGTTTATCCCCGAATTCTCTCGAATAGTCCAGCCCATCACTGCCTTGTTAAAGAAAAACAAACGTTTTGAATGGTCTACCGAGGCGGAACAAGCTTTCCAGGATTTGAAGACTAAATTTATCTCTGCACCAATCTTAAAACACCCTCGCCCCGAACTCCCCTACATCGTGGAAACTGATGCTTCAAGCCTTGCCATGGGGGCAGTTCTATCACAAAAGGACCCGGAAACCAATCAGTTGCATCCCGTGGCATTTTGGTCCCGCAAATTCTCGCCTCCTGAAATCAATTACACGATTACTGACAAGGAACTTCTGGCTATCAAGTCTGCCTTTAAGGCTTGGCGGCATTATCTGCTGGGGGCCCGACACACCGTTACTGTGATTACGGATCACCGAAACCTGCAATATTTGAAAACCGCAAAAGCCCAATCCTCTAGACAACTGCGTTGGGCATTATTCTTTGCCGAGTTTGACTTCATAATTACCTATCGACCTGGTACAAAGAACGGTAAAGCTGATGCCCTTTCTCGGATGGGAGTGGAAGAACACTTGATCAACCCTAAACCTGTACCAATCATTCCCGAACAAAGAATTCTGGGTGTAATCGCCACAGAATCCATAGAGGCAGTTAAGGATAAAGCCAAGCAACTTGTAACTCCAGCAGACATACAGAATTGGCATCTGCATGGAAAGGACTTTGCAGTAAAGGACAACTTATTGTATTTCCAAGAACGATACCCAGCACAGATTTACAGAAAAAAGTAATCTCCTGTTATCACGATTCTTTAATGGAAGGTCATCCCGGTATGGCCAAGACCTCAGAAAAGATCAAGCGCTACTTCTGGTGGCCGTCTTGGAAAAAAGATATCAGAGACTTTATAATGTCTTGTGGAGTATGCGCCCAAAACAAGAGTCAAAAGGAAAGACCAGCAGGCCTCTTACGTCCTATTGACATCCCACCTCGCCCTTGGCATACGCTTTCTATGGACTTCATCACCGATCTACCTCCATGCTCCGGATACAATACGATTCTAGTAATCGTGGACTTATTCTCCAAGATGGCGCATTTCATTCCGCTCAAAGGCTTGCCAACAGCAGCAACTCTGGCCCGAGAATTCCTCGAAAACATCGTCCGACTACACGGTTTTCCTTCGGTTCTAATTTCGGATCGAGGTAGTCAATTTATTTCTCATTTTTGGCGAAGTTGCTGTCGGTCGGCTCAAATTGATGTGAGACTATCGACCAGTCACCATCCTCAGACCGACGGACAAACCGAGAGGACCAATCAAACTCTGGAACAGTATTTACGCTGCATGCTGCAACAAACTGAAAAAACTTGGAAAGACATCCTTTGGATAGCCGAATATGCCTACAATAACTCTGTCCATTCGGGAACTGGGGAAACACCGTTTTTTCTTTTGTACGGCAGTCACCCTCGAACCTCGGAGTTGGATCCCCTCCAAGATCTTGAAACACCAGCAGTAGACTACCTGCATTCTACAATCACCCAAGCCTTTAAGGAAGCTGTTTCTCACCTTCAAAGGGCTAAAGAACAATACAAGAAAGGAGCAGATCAACATCGGAAGGAAGCCCCTCAATATCAAGTAGGGGACCAAGTCTGGTTATCCACCAAATATCTACCTCTAAAAGGGCCACGCACATTCAACCCAAGATACCTTGGTCCCTATTCCATCACTACCATAGTAAACCCAGTAGCGGTCAAGTTGGACTTGCCCCCTCACATGAAGATACATCCGGTCTTCCACGTCTCTCTATTAAAACCCGTGCAACCTCAAACCCGACTAACTAAATCTCCAAAACCCATCCTAGTTGATGGAGAACTCGAGTTTGAAGTCAAAAGCATTCTGGACTCCAAGATCTCCAAATCTAAACTATTTTACCTAATTGACTGGAAAGGCTACGGCCCCCAAGAGAGATCCTGGGAACCTGCTGAATATGTCCACGCTCCTCGCCTAATCAAAAGATTTCACCGAACATTTCCTGACAAGCCAAAACCCCCGGAGAAGCCCGGTTTGGGAGGGGCCTTGAGGGGGGGTACTGTCATGATCTCTGCTTCCAAAAGGTCAGGGTTTTCCCAACTCCCTTGGAAGCAGATCCATAACCTAGGTTCCGAGGGCCAACCAGTCCCAATTGGGACCTTTTGGACCCAGTCCTGGCGCCAGTGGCACCAGGCTCATAAATGTGCCCAGTCCCAGCGCTGGAAGCGCCGGGCTCATAATGCTTGGGTGGACTTACCTGCAGCAGACCATGCTGCTTACTTGCCTGCCAGCTGAGCCTCTGATCCTCTTCTGTTTGGAACTACTTTTCCTGTTGGGTGGGGCAGGAGCCACTCCCTAGATTCAGAACACTGGAACTCTTCTGGAAAGCAGGAACTCTTTTCTTACCTAGGCGTGGCTGTGGAAGGAGACACCTAAGCACTACAGGAGGCTATTTAAACCACACCCGGTGGATGAATCTTGCTTTGCGTTATTCTGCATCCTCTGCAGCAGAACGGTCATCGTGTCTTCTGCATCGGATCCTGGGCCTAAGGAAAAAGGC
The DNA here is from genome assembly GCF_040938575.1 of Ambystoma mexicanum. NCBI lineage: Eukaryota > Metazoa > Chordata > Amphibia > Caudata > Ambystomatidae > Ambystoma > Ambystoma mexicanum. The sequence continues at coordinate 923,698,696 of NC_090926.1, read as the reverse complement.
TTACCATCCTGAATCTAGTCTTCAGCAACACCTATAAAGACAAGAAAGAACAGGTTAGCATTCCGGCATCTGAAAGACAAAGGCTTACCTACTCTTCGTGCGCTCCGGAGGTCTTCACACTGCATTCCGGCATCTGAAAGACAAAAGCTTACCGACTCTTCGCACGCTCCGGAGGCCTTCGGCGCTGCATCCTGCATCTGAAAGACAAAACAAGGTGCGTTTAAAGACATTGGGGAACTTTAATACTCACGTGCCATTACTCCTTTCCACATCAACCCCAGTGGGTATTCCGGCACCCTGCAGCCGCTCCGAACTCGTACCTGCAAAATAAAAGACAGTTAAAGCGCATCGTGAAGCAGGCAACAAGCGCTTACTTACGTGCTTCCAGGCGCTTCCATTCATCATACGGACTCCATCTTCAACTCACTTCAGCCCGTCATCCGCCATCGCCGGAACCTGCAAAACAAGAAACATCATTGCTAAGACAATAGAATTACTCGAAACTTACCGTTCGTGCAGTAAACGACGGACAGCAGTCCTCTGAAGTCAAGAGGCCTGCGCTACCGATCCAGTGAAGAAACTGGTTACAGCACCCTGCCCCGAGGCAGATGGAGAGCTTGGCATTCACTTACCTAAGGTGAGAGCGTTAACCTTTGGGGGTCTACAGGAGAGCAAAAAAGGGAAGAGATAGGGACACCGCAATAACCCCAGTTCATTAATCCCATATTTTCTGTCTGCAGACATCTTACTCTTGAAGTCAGGCATACAGTGCACAGAGGTCCAGCCCAAAGAGCCAACCGGGTGCTACACATCACCTTTGAAGATACGGTAGTCGCCCAGTCAAGACCGGCGCCTCTGCGAGAATCAGGTGAGCGTTACACCTTTCCTGTGGGTAATGCATCAATTGCACTAGCGATCTGCTCCGCAGAGATTGGGAGATCCAGTTGAGCAACCGTCGCTGGGGAGAGTTGCGAGAGTGGGAGACTGTCTAGGAAATACGTTATTGCCGCCAAGCTACCTATTGGTGTATAAATCAGTATAAAAAGATTAAAATATTTTGTTGATCTCAGTCGGCGTATGTACCAGATTTCCCTGAGCGTCCCTTAGAAGAGGTATACAGTAACTCTGATATGTCTGTCAGATTACCCAAGCTAGTAGCCTACCAGGACGTTCACCCTCCCTGTACCATCTTGCAGTCGCCAGGAGGCTAAGGAGCTCAAGTTCCTATCTGTGTGACTTCTGAAAAGGTCCAGGGCTTCGTTGACCTGTGCGAGTGAAGGCAGGGGGGGGGGCTGAGTGGAGTGCATCCGCTCAATCTGCCAGATAGAGCTCTCGCTATTCTCAATGTCCTGCTTGATAGTCTGGAGGACATTTCATTCAGTGGCCTGGCCATGCCGCAAATATATGCTTTGAAGGCCTTCCATAGTGTGCCTGCAGTGGGCACTGAGCCATCGTTAATGTGAAAATACATCTGAACGTGACTCCGGAGAGCAGCTGCTAATTCTATGTCCAGCAACGCCAGTGGTTTGAATACCAGTTAGAGCGGGGTCTTGGTGGAGTTGAATGTTGACTAATACGAGGGAGTGGTCAGAGAACATTCTGGGTAAAATCTCACCCTCATTAATGTCACTCAGGAGTATTTCAGCCACCAACTACACATCAATATGAGAAAAGGAATCATGGACAGAGGAGTAGAAAGAATATGCCCGGAAGTATGGATTGAGGGCTCTCCACGCATCCACCAAGCAGAGCTCCGAAGCACCAGATATTATAGCACGGGCAGCCCTAGTGAGTCCTGGGTTTGTGTCTGACCTGTCCAGGTCTATATCTAGGATCGTATTAATATCTCCGCCCCACAGTATAGGTATCATCGGATATAGAGCCAGTTTTTTCAAGAGTTCGGTATAGAAAGTGGGATCGTCAATGTTGCGGCCATATACATTCAGGAGAATTATCTCTATACACGCCAGTGTCCAGTAAACCAGGATGTACCTCCCTAGCGGGTCAATGTGTACCTTGTTATGCGGAAACGGGATGGTGTTATGTAGTAGGATCATGGCACCCCTAGATTGTGTGGAGTATGTGGTATAAATTCTGATCTTGCCCCGGTGTTTAGCAAACCCCTCACATCCTGCTGCCAGGGCATGCGTTTCCTGTACAAACAGAAGTTTCACATCATGGCATTCCACATAGAGTAGGAGCTTCATCCTCTTGACAGGATTACCCAAACCACTGATGTTCCAGATCATACATGTGACCTCACCCATACCCCTTGTGTAAGAAAGTACTGCTTGCCAACCCACAACTCCATGATATAACAGAAGGATACCAGACATTCCGTAATCTTATTCCATGAATCTGCGATATTGTCACAATATGCCTAAGTGCATTTTTAACCCCAAATATACAACCTCCACCCCCACCCACACCACCCTAAATCGGGAATGTAGAACCCCAATTCCAAACAACCCCGTAAACATTGCAACATTGCATGTGAAGACTGGTGCTTGTGTGCGTTCCGGGCATTAAAGATATTGAAGTATAAGTGTGAAGCAGTTATATTTCCCCTGAGGTAAATCGTGAAGGAGCAGAACTTAGTAATACAAATTCAAGTGACTTAACCAGCAAAGGTGCACACCCAAGGCACCTATGAAAGAGCACAGTGTGGATCACTGAGCTGACCCAGGGTAGGCACAGCTCACGTTGAAGCAAGGACACAAATAATTCAGACAATGAAGTAGGTTATAAATCTGCAGGCATCTTACGTCATGCCATGTGGGCACCGTGCCTTGTTCAGGTCAAAGTGAAGGTAGGAGTGATGGGCTCAAGTCTGCTTAGAGTCTCCATCTAGGAACTTCATAGCTTCCTTAGGTATAGTGAAAAATAGTATTTTGCCTCGACTTTCAATCCGTCGTTTGGCCGGTTACAGCATGGCATTCTTATTGCCCAGGTCACAAAGCAGTTTCTTATCTGCTAGGAATGTTTTCTGCTCCTGCTGCACAGTTACTGAAAAGTCTGGGTAAATATAAAGCCTGTTGGATCTCATGAGGAGTTCGCCCTTCTCCCAGGCTGCTCGAAGTTTTGCGTCCCCGTCACGGTAATTCAGTATGTGAGCAAATATCAGGTGCGGTGGGGCACCAGGTTTAGGCTTTGGCGCCAAGGATCTATGCGCCCGTTCAACTGCAAATTGGGGCGATAGATTAAGGTGATCCAGCAGGGACATGATGTTGCGTTCGACAAAGTCTTCCATAGCTCCCTCCAGGTTGTCTTCAGGAACCCCCATCAACCGTATGTTATTCCTCCGTGACCTAGATTGTAACTCGTCATTTTTCTTGGTGACTTGTTGAATTTGTTCGGACAATGTGGTAACTTCGGTCTTCAATGATGTAACGTCGTCTCCAATGACGCCTACTCTTGTCTCTGCTTCCGTCCTACGCAGGTCTGTATTTTCCAGGTGTGTATTAATAGAACTGATTGTGCCATTCATATCATCTAGTTTGCTATTAATGGCAGAGAACCCCTGCTGCACGCAGTCCATCATTCGTTGTTTTTCGGTGGGTTCGGGTGACACTGACGGCTCATTTGATAATTCAGCATTGTTAGCTGTACAAGGGGACTTAAAAACAGCTTTGGTATACATGTTCATGGGGCACTGTTTCTTTCCTGAACCCTTCATCATAGCCCGCTCAAACGTGGTAGATACCCAGTGAAAACCGGACTGTGCACCCTCCGATGAGAGCAATCAAAGTAGCAGGCAATAGGGTACACACATGGTATGCCCGCTCGGGGCTTCCCAGCTAAAGTTCAAACTCACATGTGCATGAGCAACAAGGTCCACAGGGCCACCCCAGCAAGTCCCAGCAAGTATTGTGATCGCATCAGGGTTGTTCAGAGGAATCCTACAATTCCGATGAGTCCGGAGTGCAAGGCAAACCGAGACCAGTCCCAGAACTTTCATCCAACCGTTGTAGTGCAAAGCTCTTCCGGAACGGATACATGAAGTTGTCAATGGCAAATGTACAAAGGAGTTGTTGTAGGCAAGGGGGGTTAGGCTCTCCCACGGGCCTGCAAGTATACATTCAGAAATAGGCAAAATTATATGTACCCACCATAATAGAAGGGAGACGCCAAAATGTCCTTGTGGAGGCAGCCCCTTCACACAGGCAGTAGGAGTCTCCAGCATGGTACCACAATGGCAAGTCAGGCAGCAAAGTATCCAGGGCAGCCCACACCAGCTCTACCAGGAGCACTATTCGGTGGGGCACCCAATGTCGTCAGCACCCCACCTCATCAACGGGAGCCAGAGGCAGGACATGCCATGGAGGGCACCCAGCAGGTCAGACCACACAAGTAGGGAGGGAGGCACTGGAGCAGGTTCAGGCTTGCAGAAGCAGCAGGGCCAGGCGGCTCGCTAGTTAGCCTGCAGCGAGATCAAAGTTGGATTGTCGACAGGACTTGGCAGGCACTGCACTTACGTTGTGGGAGCAAAGGGGAGACTCACTGTGCTCGCCTCTGCTCCAACAATGTCAGGTGCGCTGTGGCAGCCACCATTCACAGGCTTCTCCCGCAGCAGAGTCTGGGCGAAAGTTGCTGGTCAATAAAACTACCCACAAGCAAAAAGGATAACACGTAGCCCTGTCCAGTCTCTTGGACACCAAAATCCACGCCTGGGCGTCTCGTAAGTAACTATCAGGAGCCAAAAACGCCTCTTTAACAGCAGCAGGTGCCAGAGCTCTACATGAGAGCAGCCCTCTTTCATTGCGTGCAACAGACACCCCGGGAATGCAGTTTTAAAAAAAAGAAAGGGGTAAAACAAATGCAAAAGTAGAGGATAAACAAAGGTCTAGGTGTGCAGTCTGAACAGAGACAGTATGGCCAACATACCAGGGCCCCCTATTTTCTTACATGCCCCAGGGGAGCATCCCCATCAAGTGGCCGGACTGGAAAGAGGGCTTTCTACATTACATACTTGGTGTGTATGCAGCAAACATTGTGGGGACAGGAAGGATTTGCTGTTGTACCACTGTTTGGAACATGAGAGACAAATTGTCTACAAAAGGCTGCTGGGCCCCCAGACCTAAAAACAGGTCTGACCTTGTTTGAAGTAGGCCTCCTTAAACTCAGAAAGCATTTTTTCATCAAGGAAAATAAAATATTGAGCAGGTACAACTTTGCCACAAGGGAACAGAGAAAGAATGAATCTATGGAGAATCTTGTGACAGTGCTGTGAGGACTGGCCCTCACATGTGGGTTTGAACATTGTAGAGAGGAACACCTCTGAGATCAGTTGATGAGTAAGTGCAGGAACTAAAAAATAAGGGAGGCCCTCTGGAAGGAAGAAGATATATCGTTGGAGAGGATAATTGAGGTGGCAAAGATTTTAGAACACGCCAATGTATGCGTCAAAGATTTGGACACAGAAGCTAGTAGGTACCAGCAGACAACATAAAAGTAGTTGAGCGTGCTGAAAGGGCAAAATTAAGAAGAGACAATTACAAGCGTATGGCCTCGAGTGGAGCAGAGACCAATGCTGGAGGTAGGTGTTATGTTGTGGGAATGCGCAACAATTAGCGAGTGACAAAGAATGTTTCGCCCTGCACATAGCATTTCGAGAGTGTTGAAAAAAGGGACACGTTGCCAGATGCTGCAGACAATGGTCAAGCTTTGGGATTTTAAGAACAGTTCAAGAGGTCAAGTCTTCCTTGAGTGGGATGAGACAGCCCCGGATGCAGGAGGAAGAAGAGGTCTATGTAGTTAGTGCGATGGATGCCTGTGTGAAGGGTTCCAAGCCACATTCTCCAGTTAGTGTGAATGGAATCGGCATAAGGATGCTGATAGACAATAGAGCTGATTATACATTGATGAATGTGGACACATGAAGAAGAGAATTGAATTGTTGTTCCCTGCAGGAACCGTCTCCCTCTGCTCATGCATACAGTGAAGTGCCCATAGAGATTGTGGGCGAGTTTGAGGCATGGATTGAAAAGCAACAGTTTGGTTCAAGTCACCAAGAAAAGTGAGGATCTGTTATCTTGGGATGCAAAGTCGATATAGGTATCAAAATGCATTAAGGGCAAGGGGAAACCCGAAGCATCCAGACCAAATACTGAATGGGAATGCAGGGGTAGCCAAGGAGTGTGCGATACAATGAGCAGAAGAATGGTACCCAAGCATGTTTAAGGATGGTAGGAAATGTCTGAAGAGCTTTGTGCATTTTATTAAAAGACTGTAAGAATGTATTTTGCACTATGTCAGAATATTATTGTCTATGCACTAATTGCTATCTTGTCAAGTATACCTTTGCTTCATCACTGTACAATTGTGCCCTACCTTGCCTGTAAATCGAAGCTTAAGCGCCCATATACCCTTGGGTCAGGTGCGCTATACAAATTAATAAACAAACAAACAAACAAACAAACTGACGAAGGAGGAAATCATTGAAGTAGCTGAGGCAGCAGAATGGATACGTGAATGAGCGGTGTGAAATGCTATCAAGATGACATCTTGATATGGGAAAGAAATCAAGGCGAACATGGCATGCGTCTGAAGGAAGTATTGAAAATATTGTGTGATGCAGGGTTGACGATATCTATAGAAAAATGTAAGTTTAGAAAGAATCGAGTGGAGTATCTAGGTCATGAATTGTCAGAGCAGGCAATCAGACCAAAGTTGAATGCCATTGAAGCGGTGGCAAGCATAAAGACACCAAAAAATAAAGGCAAAGTGGCTTAATTTCTGGGGCTAATGGAATACTACGGGAAGTGTATACTAAATTTAGTGGACAAGATGAGAAGTATCAGAGGGTTGGCAAGAAAGAATACAATATTTCACTGGGATGAGAGTTGTGATGAAGAACTCAAAAACATAAAGCAGAATTTGGTGGATGCGCCATTGTTGAGGGGATTTCAGGAGGGCTGGCGGTTATTCATACACAGATGCCTGAAAAATTGTTTGGAGTACATGCTAATGCAGTCGGATGAGATGCAAATGTATCATGATAGCGTTCATCTCCCGCACTTTGTGGGATGCTGAGAAAAGTTATTCAGTTGTGGAAAGGGAAACATTGACGTGTGTGTGGGGGGTAGAAACGTTCAAATGTTGTCTGTGGTGAAAGTGTTTTACGATTGTAACTGATCACAAACCTTTGGTGTTCATATAAAACAAGAGAGGGTTGGATGGAATATCCAGAAGGATTGTCCGGTGGATTACAGTAATGCAAGGTCTTAATTTTGAAATGGAGTGCATTAAGGGCAAGGGGAATGTATCTGCTGATACCTTATCTAAGAATGCGATTGAAAGCGGAAGGGAGAGTGAAAACGAGCAGACAGTTGACCTTGCTGGTAAGGGAGCAGAAGTGTTCATGAATGTCATGGCTATAAATTAGAGAGAATGGGGTGCCAGCTGTGTAGGAATGTGTGTATAAGGGTTGGCCTGATTGTGAGGTTAGTGAGACTTTGCATGGAATCAGAAGAGTGAAGAATGAGTTGGGTATAGATGATAAGTTGCTGGACAGAGGGCACCACATTGTTGTGTTGCAAGTATGAGGGCATCAGTGATGGGAATTGTGCATGAGTGTGTGCCAAACCAAAAGTCTGTTAAGAGCAGATAATTGGTGGCCAGAAATGGATGCGGATATTGAGGACATGTCAAAGGAGTGCGATGAATGCAGGGACAGTGACAAGGTATTACAGAAAAGGACGCCACCCATGAGTGGGGCACTGATTCTAGACCATCTGGGATGTTGTGACTGTTGATATTTTGGGGACATTGAATCTAAGAGACGCACAAGGATGTTATATGGTGTGGATGCTTTGTCCAAGTGGCTGGAAGTGTGTGTTACGAAAGACATTAGTGCAAAGAAGCCAATACAATTTCTGGAATCAATATTTTGGAGGGAAGGTTTTCCATGAAAGTTGATTTCAGACAAAGGTCCACAATTTGTGGCGAGAGAATAAGAGTTATTTTTTTTAATTAATGGCATGCAGAATGGGACCACAGAACTGTATTATGCCAAAGGGATTGCCGTAGTGGAGCAATTTAAAAGAAAGTTGATGGTAGTCATCAGAATTGCAATGGCCAATGGAGGAGATTGGGCTCATGCAGTTTTGGAGAGAATCTTTCAAGGCAGATTGCATTGCATGCAAAACACAGAATTGTATCCTGGATGGTTAAATATGGCAGGTGTTGTGAACAAGGATGAGAGTGAGGTGAGAAAGAGGATCATGAGAAGCGGCAGAGAAGCCAAGAAGTGGTGCAATAGATTGTCTTGTGTATGTGAAAGACCCATGTTGAGGGTCTGTGTCCAAAGTGAGTTTAGGCAGGAATGTTCATAAAGGTTTGTCAACTCAATACAAACATTTAAAAATAAATGTTTGTCCACATTTTTGAGAACTTGTGTAGTAAAAGAAGACCTGGGAAATTCAGTGAAATAAGACAATGGAGAGGTTTGGAATAAGGAATGGGTGGCGTTGATGATGACTGGAAGAGGAAGCGAAGAATCTGAGTAAGGGGTCTGGAAGCATAATGAATGGTTAAGGGAAAGAGATGTGTTTTATATATATAGAGAGCAGTTCAAATAGATGAAGTACTGTGCATGTAGTTAACTTGAATGTGTGTAGTTAAGTGAGTGACATAGGAGAAACCTGTAGGAGTGGATAGAAAGTTGTGATCCAATGAGATGGGTGTTCTATTAAAGACATAGAATGCAGGCAATGGAGTGTTACCATTTGAAAAGGACAGGACTCAAAAACACGGCCGGAAAAGGAGGCTGTGACTACTGTGAAGGGAGAATTCTAATGAACTACATTATAACTACCCTTACCATGTACCCGGATTCAATCATTTCCATTCTTGGTACTGCTTTGTAATCTCTTCTAACAGCATGCAAATCTATGAAAGATCCAATGCTGGTGAAGGAATATCCAGCATTAGTATCTTTCACAGATTCAAATTCGACACTCTCGTCTACCCCACATACGGCTCATCTTTGCACTTTTTATGTGTATTATATGAATATAAAGATGGCCTTCAGCGGTGTAGCTAAAGGAGGCAGTGCCTATTGACTATGGGTAAATTACCCCAAGCAACTCTGAAAAAGCACAAAAGTGGATGCAGTTTCTGTTTCTATGACTGCTCAATTTTACTGAGGATTCCTAGCCTGACGACTGAAAGATTCCAATGCTCGTAACTGGAGTTACAAGTAAGTAACTTATTCCTTGTTGCTATTTCGAATTATATCTGCACCAAGAATGCTCATATATGTGCTTTTGGCTGTGGCAGCACACATATGTACCCATAGTTGGACATCTGGATGTTAATGGGGAATGCCATAAAGTGCAACACGCACATGAACACCACAGTGCAATTAATGCACCAGCTGGGTTTGGCAATCAATGTGGAGAACTCAAGCATGCTACCAAAAAAGTCAAAAATATGTCTAGGAGCAATCTTAAATTCAAAGAAGGTGCTGGCCATTCCAGAACAGGAGAAGATACCGGCTTTTCTGGTAGTAGTTTCCCTCTACCAGATATCAGTGTTTGAAGGTAAGGTTGGTAAAGAAGCTTTTGGCTCTGATGGCAGCGTGCATTCATTTAGTGCCAAAACCACAAATACACATGCCTAATCGAGCACAATGTTCACAAGCGGAAGGGGACTGATGTGATAAAGTAAGCTCAACTTGGACCACGGTAGAGGGGCTTAATTAACAATTCGCATTTTTCTTGGAAGGAAAAGAACCAACTTTTCTGATTATTAATTCAATAATATAAACTAATATAATAAGTCTTACAACTGCTTTAATATACATGCCTTGCACCACATACCTTGAGTCACCACATAAACAATTATTCTATGAAACCATACTGCACATGCATTGTGTGTACAGTAAAGCGAGTCTGTGTACCTTGCAGAAGGAGGATTATGGCCATACTTTTGGTTGGTTAAGGTGAAAATGCCTGCAGCATGCTTGGGCTTCTGCAAAAAGATAGTCCCTCAAGATTGTTGACAGCTGGATCCTAAGTTTAAGACACCACCCAAACAGAGCAATCTAAGCTCTGTGTAGAAGTCTACAAATCAAAACCATACCGTCTAGTAGTTGAAATTAAATGAATGGCAGTACAATTCAAAATAGATTATGTATTCAGTAATTCTCTTCATGAAGTCATGACATATGTTATTCTGTACCTTGATTGTTTAGCTACTCAGTCTATATTACTTCAAATCAATTATGTGAATGTTTTTCCTTAACTTTTAGCCATACATGTCATGTGATATGCAGAGCATACACTTGTGGAATCAAAGGGTCTTACTGTGTGCTTGAGAGTTCTCTACTGTCATTTGTTTTTACATTATCATGTGTACATGTTATAGACCTGTGCTCACATTTTCTAGACCTGAGCAAAATTATCCTCTATTGCTTTATACTAAATCTCTGAGGATGTGAGGGCCAAGTCAAAGGAAACACATTAAAAGTATTTAATTCCAAACAGGTGTCATGATTGAAAAATATAAAGATGAAGCAGCGTTGACGGAGGCCTGGATTTCAAATGAACATCTCTTGGGGATCGTGTTCAAGGATTTATTCTCTTACGAGATTCGAATTAGACAGTGGGAAGTTCCATTGCCAATAGATGAATTTGGAAGTTTTGGTAAATTATTTCATATACTTTGATTTCTGTGTCTGTTTCTTATGTTTAACCAAATGTATGCATTATTTGTATTCCAATTGCCATGGAGTATAACAGAACTGGATTTCTGATATATTACCTTATATTCCAATACATCCAAAAAGGTGGTTATACTACATACTTCAAAAAACTATGTAACTGGCTTTTCTAATTGTAAAATGAGTTCAGAGTTAAAACTTTTATTGAGTGAATGCATGTTTGTGCCCACCTAATTATTTCTTTCGCTCCTTTTTTGAATATTGCTATTTTCAGTGCTGCTTATAACAAATCACTATATTATGTATTGAAATAAAAGGATTATAAATTTACAAGGCCATACTATGGAAACTAGTGCATCTGGTGGCATATGTGCATCTACTTATGGTTCCCAGCCACAGAGGCCTGGACCAACAGATCCTGCACACCATTGGCTGCGTCCCTATAGCCCCTTAACTATGGTCCATCTACAATGAAAAAAAGGAAATTGTTTCAGTGCCAGTGGCATGGTGTGTTTCCATTTTGCAATTGCATGTAGTGCACCATAGAATGTGTCCGTACCTACACAGAGCATACAGCTGTGGTGCAGGACTAAGAGGGACCCATGGTGGCACTCTTTCCCTTTTGCCAACTTTTTGTATCAGGCAGTGTGGCGCTACTGGCAAAACCCTCTGGCATCTATGGCAGTACCCATAACACAGCATCCATAATAGTTATACAGGATTGGCGGGATGGCCTACAGGCAAACTTAGCTACAGGCATGTCCTGCAAACCTGGTATGCTGATGTCAGTATAGACAGGTTTGCTGGTGGTCCTTAGGGCATTTCCCAATTCTAACTGTCTCTTTTTACAAATGTTGGATACATTTAGAAATATGTTGGCACTTCCATGGTGTTCTAATGCAAATCGGCAAGGTAGCTAAAAAAATGTGTATTGGGTCCTGAATACTAGAGATGCTAAAACTATAAACAGAATGCACATTAACTTCAAGTGTATATTTGGCAGTCCAAGAGAAAGGCAAAGGTAAACCCTGCCGTGTATGTATAATAATAGATGGGTATCTATAGGCGTCCAGTAGCGGCAGAGGCTATGTAGAACCCTCATGCTTATAGGGAGATGCTTCTAGAGTTTGAGATTGTGACATATAGAATGACTGTGTCCATAGAGCCCTAACTGAAGAATTTTTAGTATGAGCTGTCCCATTTGAGGAAGTAGGTGTAGAGTTATTTCAATCACCTACTCTGCTTCCGTATGGAATCTTGGACATCTGTAGTGATTAACAACTTTTGTCATAGGTCCCTCCCCGCCCCACCCTGGCCACTGTGCGTGATGTAAATGAAGACATATTTTGCTCAGTCCAGAGTTTTCGGATCGTGATTCCAAGGTCATTTGTTGTCAAGTAATTATGTCATTAGTGCCGTTGCTATTTCTGACCCTATTGATCACATCAATTTCAGGTGGTCCTTATGCCCTTTACCCTTAAGGAGTGACGGTGTTCACAGTTCTTCCATGCATAACATGTTTAAATAGATATTATTTAGGAATCTGTCACGTACAGGCCAAGAGTTTGACCAGCCAAGATTTCCAGTAACTGAAAGTCCTTGCAATGTATTAATTGTATGTCAAAGGTATATTGTGGGCTTAGTCTCTATCTGTAGGCTTGTGCCTCCCTAGGGTTCCCCCAGGCCGTATTCATTTGGCATATGCCGATATTTGGACAGTGCCATTAGCCATTTTATCTGACAAATACAGTACTTAAGAAGTATAGGATGTAAATATACCTCTCTTTTTTTCTTCTGTAGATCATAGGCTACATTTTACACAGCAGAGTAGCAAGTCATTGAGTTGATTTGTGGAGGGTCCTTGAGGATTGTGAGTGGGGTGCCCTTTGGACACCTTTTCCCATTGATGGCCAACCTAACACTCCCCAGACATTTATGGGCTAGTATAAGCAAGCTCCCCTCATTTACCCACATATGACACTTGACAATACTGAGACGAGGAAGTAAAGCTGGCGGAGGCTGAAAGCGATTGGGTGTGGGAGGCCAGAGCCCAAGAGGACACATAATGGCCCTGATCACCAATCTCAGCAACTGTGGGTTTTTAGCAGAGAACGGAGGATGGGAGGGAGGTGAAAAGGAACATTTTGAGCAGCTTCCGGAATTTGAGGAGATCCAGTTCAAGGCGAAGAGGAAGGGGATGCTGTTTCGTAGGAGGGAGCCTGCTGAGGAGAGAGATTGGCCACCAGCTATTTGTTTGGCGAAGCGCTTGACACACAGAGAGTTAATGGTGGAGGAATGTAAAGATCTGGAGGCAGAGTATTTAGTGAGAGCAAATTGTAGCTAGCGTGGTCTCCGGCCCCAGAAATCCTTATGGATGATGTAGAGGGATTTGAATTTAATCTTTCCAGCAACTGGGAGCCAGTGTAGAGTTTTTAGGGCTGGAGAGATACAGTTCCTGGGGTTGAGGACAAGGACAAGTCTTGAGGCGCTGTTCTGGATTAGCTGGAGGGGTCGTAGAGAAGAAGAGGGTAGATTAAGGAAAATGCTTTTGCAGTAGTTTAACCTGGACTTGTGGGGGAAAGTGAGGAAAGGGAGAATTCCTTTGATGAGGTAGAGTTGAAAGTGGGCCTTCTTGGCAAGGTCCTGAATGTGAGGGAGAAAGGAGAGAGAGGAGTCGAAGATGACTCCCAAGGTTTCTGGCTTCAGATGAAAGAGAAGGGGGGGGTGCCCATAGAGGAAGGCCAGAGTGAGTGGAAGAAAGAAGGAGCACAAGTCCCAATAGGAAGGATCTCCGTTTTGCTGGTGTTGAGGCACAGATAATTGGAAGTGCACCAGGGCTGGATGGGAGATAGACAGTCGGGAATGATGGAAAAGGTAAGGAGAGGGTAAGAGGAAAGTTTGAAAAAGAGTTGTGTGTCCTCTGCATAACACTGGGAGTTAGGGGAGAAGGTGGAAATGAGGTATACAAGTGGAGCAAGATAGGTGTTAAGGAACCTGGGAGACACCACAGGCAGAGATAGAAGTGGGAGAGGAGAAAGAGCCCAGCATAACCTGGGGCAGACGGTCATTGAGGAAGGAGGTCAGCCAGTCCAGTACCTGCTCCGAGATACTTAGGAGTGGTTGATCGTATCAAATGCAGAGGAGAGATGAAGTAGAATGAGAACAGCTGGAGAGTTGGAATCAAGAGATGCGAGCATATCCTCACGGGTGTTTAGAAGAGCTGTTTCTGTGTTTCTGGATGCTCGGAATCCAGATTAATGGTCCTGGAGGTAACCAACAAGTTCAGTGTGCCGAGTAAATTGGGGGAAGACCAGCTTCTCCAAGAGTTTCCCAAGGAAGGGGGTGATAGATATGGGACGGTAGTTGGCTGGACAGGATGGATCTGCAGGTTTTATTTTCAGGAGGGGTGGCACAAGTGTGTGCTTGAGGGAGGAGGGGAAAGATCTCGTAGCAAAAGAGTGGTAGCAGAAATCAGCAAGTGCAGGGTCAAGAGAGCCAATATTGTACTTAATGGTTCTGGAGGAGTTGGGTGAAATGTGAGGAACAGTGTGAACACTGCAACAGTGCTTACACATATACGTTTTCAGAGCCTTTCTGATGGCAAGGTTGTTTTTCAAATGTTTTAGATGGAGCTGTAGGCCATTCCAAAGACGAGGTGCTGCAACAGAGAAGGCCCGCCCACCACAACGTGAACAGCGAAAGGTAGGAATAAAAAGCCAGTTGAGGCTGACCGCAGAGACCGTGATGGAACTTAACGTAGAAACTTAGAACACAGATATTCTGGTCCTTGTGACTGGAGGGCATGATGAAACAGGCACAAGGTTTTCAAAACAATGCGATGGGTAACAGGCAACCAGTGAAGGGTCCGCAGCACTGGGGAGATGTGGGCACCATAAAGGGAGCCGGTGGCAACCCGAGCAGCTGTATTTTGTATCCGTTGCAGCCGCTGAATCAGTCCCTTAGGGTGGAATAAATAAATGGAGTTACAGTAGTCTAAACTGCTAAGCACAAGAGCGGCCACCACCGGCGGATGATGATGAATAGGAACAAACAGGAGGACCCTCCTGAGAATACACAGGTAAAAATCGGCTTGCTTTGCATAGGGGCTCCATGGAGAGAGTGGCCGAGATTACCCCCAAGTTCCTAACCTTATCAGGAGGAATCGGAAGGGGACCCAGAGAAGAAGGCCAAAAGGAAGACACCCAAAGTACCGGACAAGTACTGTTTGCTGCCGCTGCGCCCTTCGTTTTACATCTTTTGGATTATTGCAGCCGTCTCACTTCCTTACTGCCGTGCGGCAGCGGACTTTGCTGCAGCGAGCAGGCTTTGCAAGGAGGACGTCTTGGCTGGTTACACCAGCGTGCCTGACCTGAAAGGCACTTCCTACTGTAGTGGCCACGCCCTCTGTGACGAGTCACGTTGCTCTGCATTCAAATTGTAGCAGTCTGGCGCACCCGCGCCACGCACCAAGTACCGGACAAGTACTGTTTGCTGCCGCTGCGCCCTTCGTTTTACATCTTTTGGATTATTGCAGCCGTCTCACTTCCTTACTGCCGTGCGGCAGCGGACTTTGCTGCAGCGAGCAGGCTTTGCAAGGAGGAAGTCTTGGCTGGTTACACCAGCGTGCCTGACCTGAAATGTGACTGTTTCTATCTAGCGCCGCTTTGTGCCAGCATTGTGTTGCCTCAATAGAACTTGTGTGCCTTTCAACTTGTGTGTTTTTCAACCGGCGTGTGTGTAAATCAATACGTTATAGTTGTGCACACGACATTGTCAATTTACAATCACAGGCATTTAACTCCGCCTTTCTTTTTGTGTTGAAGGCACTTCCTACTGTTGTGGCCACGCCCTCTGTGACGAGTCACGTTGCTCTGCATTCAAATTGTAGCAGTCTGGCGCACCTGCGCCACGCACCAAGTACCGGACAAGTACTGTTTGCTGTTCGCGGTGCGTGGCGCGGGGTGCCCTGGAGTGTGTTTAGGGGGTCTCGCAGTATACACTGAGAAGTATTCTAGGTTGTAAGTATTTTAAGTATTGTGTTGATTGCGTGGGTTTGGTGGTGCCCTTACGAGCATCATGGTAAAAAAATTGCGAAATGGGAAGAGATGCCTAAATGGATCACCCTCAATGTTGTCTGAGGGGAATATGTCAGATGAAGAGTCCACTCATGAAACGGTTAACCAAATTAGGAAAAAAGGAAAAGGTATAACCGAGAACCTGAGTGTTAGCTCGCAATTGAAACCTTTAGTGGATACAAATGGGATTGATCTTATACCACCTGGGTTAAAAAAAGTCAAAATACTAGAAACTGTAAATGAGGTTGACATTGTGGCCCAAATTCACAGGGAAGGGAAAGAAAGCATACTCTATCCATCAAACCCGATACACAATGTACCCATTACTGATAGCTCAATACTAGGAGCGGTAGGCGACGATTGTAGTATCCCAACTATAGATATCTCACTAGTTGCCCCAGTAGTTCTAGCAGAACTCCACAGCAGAACACGTTTATCAAATAGCCCCTCAACACCTGCTGCAGAGTCAAGGGGCATCAGGGAGCAAGTTCATTTTCATGCAGCGATAGACGAAAATTTGAACCAACTAAAAGAAACGAGGAAAAATGCAAAGGGGTGGGGGGTTAGGGATTAAAAACATTCCGCTAGCTCACCTACACATGAAATCCAATTTAATCCATCTGGCACAATTGATCCTCACTCACCGGTCTTGGGCATTGACCCTATACCATCGAAGCAAAGTTCTGAAAAACTGCATCATCCTACCTCATCATTTCCGTTATATCCACTAGAAGACACTCTGGTGGATCTAAATCCCCAGGAATTACAGAATTTTCCAGTCTTGACTAGAATCCTGAACTTCCTGGATAAGGGGCACGAATTTACTCATGGGGCGATCGGTGCTCTGAGTCTAGCAACGTCAGAGATCAATTCGAGAATATGCAAGATTGAAGGCATTTTGATGGCTCAAGAAAAATGTCACACGTTTTGGGCTGAGCAACACTTGTGTGAGAAACGTCATCATACTGAAAAGTTAGAAGCAATAGTAACTGGAATAAAAGAGGAAAAGTTGCACAATGTAAAATCTGTAGCTTCTCAAACTGAGAATGTAGAACAAAAAAATTCCTATTGAAACAAATTTAACTAGTGGGGCTAAGATTGTGATATTGAATCAGACGCCACCGTATGAGGAGATAGCCAAATTACAATATGAAAGAATATTGATCCTAGAAAAGATAGTGCTAGCCGCAAATCTAATTTCAGAAGAAAGGATGGCTGAAGTACTCAACTCAAATGAAGCCCAACAGTTATCTCCTTCAAGGTACGCTCCTGATAGTCCCTCTGTGCTTATAGATCTGATTGATCTAAATTCGGATCCTAGCGAGAGGGAACAGGAATGTATTGATGACTTGGCTGAGGTAGAAAACGGAAATCAGAGCACATTCTTTATGTCTCGCAAAGCTAAAAAAATGCATGCGAAAGCATTGAAAAGACAAAAAAATGCCTCCCTGCAAAATCCCTTGACGTTAGCAGGGTCCGATAGGGCTGGTAATAATAAAGTAAAAAACAAAAAGTCTATGATAATAGAAAAACAGCAAGTAAAAAAGCAACAACAAACAAAAAATAACAATAAGTGCGCTTCTAAGGATGACAACAACATAGATATAATGCAACTTAATATCGAAAGTCAAGCTGTATCTGGTATAAATGACACAGTGCCGACAAACATTGTTCCCTCAAGCTCAGGCGTGAATACAAATGAAAAGGGCTCAGATGATCCATCAAACAGCTATGATGTAAATATAATCGATGACAATGTGATTTCGTCACCTATTCTCATACAAACGCAGTTACAGCGCTTTTTTGAAAAAATCGATAAAAAAATTACTTCCTTAGTCCAAAAACCTCAGAATGTAGCAGACATCAGTGCTAATCGCTCTGCTGTGAACACCTTAGTAATTAGCGGTGTCCAGAATCAAATAAGTCAGGATGTGAATGAAGTTGCAAGTTCTCAGGAACAAAATCCTATCCACTCACAAGTTATGCAGGGAGGCCCTGATGCACTTCAGAAATTGCAGTCTACACCTCCCGCTGCATTCATTGATGGAGAGTGTGCGGATAAATGGTCTTACTATAATACATTGGGGCCCGAAATGAAACTGGTAATGGGTTGGACGTTGGATCCAATGAAAGTAGATAAACCCAACTTAAATCGAGCATCTTTGATGAAAGTATTCCATCAAATACCAGCTTTGCGCAACTTAGTATCTAACGACATTGATTGGATTCGCTTACCGTATGTATCAAATGGTCGAATGCTATGCAAATACCAAAACACTATCATTGCTGCCCTAATATGGAAACATTCAAAAGATTTTCAATTGCTTGGGTATGAGTTATCCATGTACAATTCATTGGAAAATGCTACACTCTTTGTAGAGTATCAGCCCTCAGCATCACATAACAACAATCTCATTGAAGATCATGATAACCAGTTTGCAACCATACATGAGAAAATCAGAATACAATCTGAATCTGTCGCACAAATTGCTACAAGCCTGGCATGGCTTGAACCTCTTATGAAAACTCTAATAGGTGACATGCCAGCCAAAGAAAAACAATAAAACAACAGAGTGGTTATAAATTCTTGGAATTGCTGTGGTTTCAACAATCGGGAGCAATGGTTTCAGAATATTTCACATGCACAGCTACCAGCTATAATTATACTGCAGGAAACTATGGCAACCCAAGACATTTATTTGGAAGGATATGTAGCCTTTTGTTCATGTGCGGTAAAAGGTATACAGGGCCGTCCATCTGGTGGTCTTGCTATCCTTGTGAGACATTTATATTATACTAAGTTGTTGCAATTCTACTCTTCTTCAGACATATTGGTTGTGGAAGTGTCATTGAATGCTCAAGTGCTCTTTCAGTTGATTATTATTGCACTGTATTGGAACCCAGCGACCACAACAATAGATGTGTTTATTGAAAAAGTGAACTCTGTATTTTTACAAGTTGCAATCGACGCTCCAAATGCACAAATCATCATAGGTGGCAACTTTAATTCAAATCTTTATTCCAAAATGGCAAAAGCTGATATAGTGACAAATATCTATGAAATATTGGCATTTGAAAGGGGGCAAATATGGAGGAACTTCTTGAACGAATGGGAATTGTATGTTGTACCCTTTGTACAAAGTGAGCATGTATATACGTGGTCTCGTGGTACGAAAAGATCAACTATAGATTATTTGGCAATTGCGGACGCGCTAATAGGAGTTACAACAAATTGTAACATCATACAGCCACATCTAGGTGATCACTGTATACTGGAATGTCTTTTAGATTGCAACTTACCGTTGTATGAAACTAAGCCTGCATTGTCCTTGTTGGAGACAGATCGGAAAGCTATCTCCATCAGGTGGGATGCTCGCCTATACAGGCAGCTAAATTACCTGGTTAACAGAGACACTGTAAAAATAAATATCGAAACGACGACCAGTTGCGAGGTCATCGCATGGGAAAGAAAGAATGAGGCCATGATACGTGGTCATCTTGATACTTTGGTAAAGGAATGCTCAATAGTCAAACAGCCTGCTTGTAAGAGCAGTTATAACGCAGGAATTGCATTGAGGAAGAAACAAAAAAACAATGAAATTCGTAAATTGATAAAGGTATCTAATGACACAGTGGGTTATGTAAATCAGAAAAAAAAATCATCACAAGTTATAGAAATTATGTTAAACAGTTGAAAATTGGTATATTCATCGAAACCAATCAAAAAATGATTTGCAACTTAATCGGGAAAAACTCCAGGGAAATTTGGGCAACATTGAAAGATCTTCTTTTAAAGGGTAAGCCGGATTTATGCTCGGCAGTAAGTGGGGAAGTCTGGAGCACAATTTATAAGACCAAGTATGTCTTACCACCGAAATTTAAGGAGATACTGACTCTAGACTTGGCTACGTTTCTTCCCTCTAAATGTCCTTGGGAATTGAATGATATTATTTCAACAATAGCGAAGCTAAAGCCCTCTAAAGCTGCTGGACCGGATGGCATCCCACTGTGTGTCATAAAGGATGACCCGATCTTATGGGCAAAAATTATATTAAGGAGGCTAGAATGCGTATTTAAATCAAAGAAGGTGCCCGAGAAGTGGCTAACGGCGATTATAATCCCACTACATAAAAAGGGTCCATTGAATGATCCCAATAATTTTAGACCCATAGCATTAATTGATATTTCTGCAAAGATTTTTGCTGCATTAATATTAAAAGATCTAAGCGCTTTCATTATAAAACATAAAATTCTTTCACGATTTCAAACCGGGTTTCGTAAAGGCATGGGCACACAGTTGAATGCAACTTTGTTGGCCCACTTACTGAAATCGACTAGGAAGAAAGGACATGGTCCGATCTATATGGCCCTAGTCGATATATCGGGGGCATTTGATTCTGTAATCAGACAATTACTATGGCAAAGGATGAAAGATCTTCTAATCCCAGTTCACCTGATAGCAATGATCATAATGTTATATTCTGATACAAACTACAGGATCAAGATTGACAAGGAAGGATCTTTAACACCTCCTATTCCAACTTATGTAGGTGTAAAGCAAGGCTGTAATCTCGCAGCCACACTGTTTAATTTGTATTTATCTGAGATAGCCACAATTTGGTCTGCGTGTAACGCATTTTCGATCAAATTAGGGGACCTCAATTTGGATTGGTTGGCATTTGCGGATAACTTGATTATGTTTGACCTAACGCCCTTTGGGCTACAAAACAAATTAGAATGTCTTGTAGAATTCTGTGAAAATCGCAATCTCCAACTGAACCCATAAAAATCCCATATTTTGGTGTTTACAAACAAGCGAAAGATTGTAAGATACGAATGGAAAATAAAGGCTACTGCCGATCCCTCAGGCATTGGGTATGATTTATCTGGGGTATAATCTGAATAACTCTGATTCGATCAATAAATGGCAAGTAGAAATTTCAATCAAAGTTATGCCACTAATTGCACAAATGAAACTGATTTACTCAAGAATTTGCAACTTTTCTATGATTCCCTTGATTGACTTTTACAAGCTCAAAGTAGAGGCAATTATTATATATGGGTTAGACTTGTGCTACTTGGAAATTGGTCCCATGCTAAATAGAATCCAAGGGAAAATATGGAAGAAAGTTTTACATTTGCCTATGTCACTCCCAAATTCGCTTATTATACATGAACTAGGACTGACATCCTTGGCTACTAAATATCTGTGGCGTAAGCTTGCCTCCCATGCAAAAATGTTAGACCCATTGTCGAACTCCCTTTATGAAGATCTTGGAAACATGTTAAAAAAGGGTGTTCCAACATCTGTAGCTGAGGCAGGAAAAAAATGTGATGAAAAGCTAGCATTATTAGCTATGGAAAGGGAAGATCTAATAAAACGTCCTCAAGTTGTAAAGGTTAAATTAATACAATATGATTGGGCAGTGAACTGAGACAAAATTGGGTCTTATGCCTTATTTAAAGAGTACGCAAAATTTCGACACAAACAGTCACCCATATTGCCATATTTGAGTCTTTGCCCTGGTCACAAGCTTCGCTCTCTTTATATGAGGTTTAAATTCAACCTCTTTCCAACATCAGAGCGTACTGAGAAATGGTCTAATTGTGTATCTTTAGAAGATGAAGGCTGCAGATTTTGCAAAAATCGTCAAAAAGAAACCCTGAAACATCTTGTTATACATTGTGTTTTCTTTACAAAAGTACGGCAAACTAACCTGTCGAAATATTACAACGAAATATCATTTTATCAATGTGAAATGCTTTGGATACAATGTATGTGGGGCTACAGAATGCCTTTGATTATAGATGTAGTGCAATTGTTATATGTCATCGAAAAGAACCTAAAGTGTAGGGAATTTCGCTTAGATAGATCGGTTGATGAGCTTTTAAATATATCAGCTGATGAGGTGGCAGTGCACTCATTATATGCTTGAAAATGTTACAAGTATTTATATACTGATGAGAAATCATTGATTTTAATTCTTTGTATATGGCATATTCAAATGGAGGAGGTGATAATGTGTGGGTATGTATAAGTTACGTTTATCATAGTATTTAAACTGCGAATAAGGTTTTGCGTAAAGAACCGTTATGTGAGCCCATCTGGTATTGTGAAATTGGTTTTTATGGTATAATGATGTTTTAAGAAGATAGTAACGTGATAAAGTAAAATTTTAATTGTTATAAAGATCATTTTGTATCGAAAAACAACAATAAAAAAAAAAAAGAAGACACCCAAAGTGAAGGATCAGGGGAGGATCCCACCACCAACACCTCAGTCTTATCCCCATTCAGTTTCAGCCAGTTGTGGATCATCCAATCTCCGACGGCTGTCAGACATCCCCTCAAGCACGACAACATCTCAGCCTGATCGATATCCAGTTGGATCAGGATCTGAATGTCGGCATAAGAGTAGCATCTAACGCCGAAGGAGCGGATGAGGCACACAAGAGGCCAGATGTAGATATTGAAGAGAATGGGGGGACAGGGTGGAGCCTGGAGCAACACCAGAGAGAAGAGAGAAAATAGAGGAGAGAAATGGGGGAAGTGAAAGAGTCTGAGTTCTGTTGGTCAGGAAGGAGGCCAACCAAGCGTGAACCTGGCCTGAGATTCCGACTTGGGTCAGGCGTTCAAGCAGGATGGGGTGATTGACAGTAGTGTCAAATGCTGCTGACAGATCTAATAAAATCAGGACACCCACCCCCCCTGTGTCAACCAGCCTGGCCATATTGTCCAGGCCGGAGACCACAACACGCTCGGTCCCCCGACCTGGCCTGAACCCGGATTGGGCAGGGTCGAAAAGCCCAGTAGACTCCATAAAAGAAGACAGCAGAGGAGAAACCAGTGACTCAAGAAGTTTCATAAGAAACGGCAGAAGTGAAATAGGCCGATAGTTGGAGGACACTGAGGGATCAAGTGAGTTTTTTTTTTAGCAGTGGGATAACTGTGGCAGCTTTAAGTTCGGAGGGGATAAAACTAGTTTGGCAGGAATTATTCACTGCCATAGTAATCTCAGCCAACAATTCGGAAGAAAAATCCTTCATGATGGGCAAAGGGATAGCGTCAGAGGGAGATCCCAAATTGATGTGAGAGATAGCAGATTGGACGTCTGATTGGGTGAATTGTGAAAATACATACCATCCCTCAGGGCGTGGTTGGTCTGTGTAGGTAGTGGATCTAGGGGTAGTATTAGGGTCAGCCAGGCGGCAAGGAACCACAGTGGCACTTTGCATTAGAGTTTTGGCAATATTAGCGCAAATCATGTCAATCTTTGCAATGAATGAACAGCCAGATCATCGCAGAGATCTTGGGTGGGTGGAATTGAGGGGGAGAATGTAGCAGTGGATGAGAGGGAGCTCACTACAGCAAAGAGTGATTTAGGTTGACAAATGGAGGTCTCAAGTTTATGAGCAAAAAAAGCTTTGGCAAATGATTTGTAGCACACTTTTAAGCAAGGATCATACATCCGCCACCATTTACGTTCCGATTGTCTCATGGTCAGGCGCAATGACCTGAGGTCATCTGTAAACCAAGGCTGTGAGGGAAGCCTACCAGGTTGAACAAGCTGAAGGGGGGCAACCAAATCGCTGTTGTGCCCATTGCATAAGTTATAATGTGGGTTCTAATGCCTCACCCTCCTTACTTTTAATAACAGATACCAAGTCTGGCAGGTTAACTGAAAGCCAGCTTCGCTTCACTGCAATTTTTTCATAGGGGCGGTCTCCTTCATGGAACAGACAACTCTGGTGACCTCATCAGGTGTGATAGGAGAGAAGGAGAATAAAAAAGCAGAGGGAGGGTCGGAGCCCTTAGGAGGCAAGGGGTGGGGGAAGGGGAGAGGGACTCAAGAGTGTTCAGGATGTCCTGAGTTTTTGCAGTGAAGTGTGTCGCCAATCCACTGCAGTGGGCCTTGGACAGAAGAGGGTAAGATGAGACTTCGGAAGGGTTGGCTAGTTCCCTGCAGATTTTAAAGAGTCCAGCCATGTTGTTGGATGCACCAGAGACGCGAGCCTGAATGTGGGCCCTTTTCTTGGTGCGGATGGAGAGTCTGTATGGCTTTTGGTACAGGCAACAGGCCAGTTTGTCAGAGGGTGAGCCTGAGGTCTGCCACTTCCGTTCCGCAGCTCTGCACTTGCGTTTCAAGGCTGCAAGTTCAGAGTCGTACCAGGTGTTACACTTTGAGGCATGTGTTAGGCGGATCCTCATGACTGGGGCAAGACTGACAAAGGTATTGGTAATGGCCAGATCGAGGTTGATGAGAGCAGAGTCAGGAGTAGAGTCTGGAGTGGATGGAGAGCGGGGTATGAAGGTAGATGCAGCTGACACTTGTTTCCTTGGACAGATGTTTGTGAACGAGGTTGGCAGGGTTGGGGGAGGTGCAGTGAGGAGAGAGGAGAGAGTAGTCTGACCAGGACAGGGGGGTGATCAGTGGGGAGGAGAGTGAAAGATCAGTTTGGATGAAGGCATCAAGAGTGTGTCCAGCCGAGTGGGTTGGACGAGAATGGAGAGCAAGGTGCAAAGGTCACGGAAGAGTGTGGTTTCCGTGATTGAGGAGGCAAGGTGGATGTTGAAATCACCCACAAGAAGGAGTTTGTGGTGGTTGTGAGGAGAGAGGAGGAGAAATTGGTCCATTTCAAGAGGAACGAGGTGGTACAGCCGGGTGGCCTGTACATAGTGGCAATGGTCAGAAAGGAGATGGGACAGCTGATCAGCTTGCAAACCAGGCTCTCGAAGGAAGAGTAAGGCTGGATGGGTATGAGGGGGGAAGGGACCCACTCAGGGAAAATCAGAGCAACCCCACCAATTGAGGCTTGGAGATGATCTTATAGTCATCAGGGAGGAGGGCGTCAAAAGCAGTGACTGAGCTGGCATTGAACAATGTTTTGGTAAGGATATCGAGGTCATTGTCTTCAAGGATGGGCAGATGTCGGCTGAGTGTTTGATGGCAGAACAAGCATTAAGCCTGTATAGATGCAGGGGGGCTCACCTTTGAAGTTTATCTGAGGAGAGGTGCAGGGGCGTGGAACAACAGTCGGGGGGGCGGCAGACAGAGCGAGTGGAAGAGCGAGTAGCAGATGTGGGAAGGAAGTTGATGAGGGACGGCAGGTGGCGGTTATAGAGAATGTGGTTGGGTTGAGGACTCTGAACCAAGGTAGTGCCAGTGTGATAGACATTAATGATACACCTGGGTGATGCAAAGCCTGCTAAGAAGTCCTCCCATTTAGAACCACTATTAAAGGGAGTGGATGTGTGAGGAGAGAGAGTAGAGATGAGATGAGGAGTCCATAGATCTTGGAGGGGGGACAGAGAAGAGTATATCAGTGAAGACCTGTCTGGAAGTATCGCCTATGTGTCTGTAATGGGTAAGCCAGGGTTCGAAGTCAGGATGTCTTTTTTTATGCTTTTTTCTTGGAGACCTCGTGAGAGAGGGAGGCTAGCAGTTCGAGAAGATAGGTGAGTGCCATATGGGAAGCAGAATATAGTTGAAGGAAAGAGGAGTGGCTTCACAGCACAGTTCTAGCACAAACTCACCAGGCGGCCTCGTAGTGCAAAAAAGGACACAAAATGCAAAGCAAAATGGGGTGAAAAGATGTTAAAAAACACACACCAGGATTCGAATTTCCACAAAGGGGCACAAAATGCAATGCAAAAAGGGATGCAAAGATGTTAAAAAGCACACACCAGGATTTCAATTTCCATAAGAGGTGCAACATGCAATGCAAAATGTCTAGTTGACTTTTGTTTGTTTGTATGTTTGTTTGTTTATTTTATTTCTAATGCGCACCAGACCCATAGGTAGAAGGGGGCGCAGCAGGTAGGATAATGCAAAACTTACATTGTTACAGATTATACAGGATACAGTAGAAGTTATACATATTATACAAGATACAGTAATGGATATTATAGATATTATACAAGTTATACAGATTATACAGGATACAGTAATATTATACAAATGTGCAGGACCATCATCGTGCAGGTCGATGAGTTACATAGGGGATGGTACGCCTAACATATCGTGAGACAGAGGACAAGTGTCAGAGGACAAGTGTCAGGTCTGGGAATGTTATAAACCTATATCTAGTGGTCGTTGGAGATAAGATATTGGATAACATTCCTTCTAAATAGTGGGTACGGCTGATCTGCTCTTAGATTGTTGGGTAGTAGATTCCAGATTTTGGCCGCCTTCACAGGGAAACTATTCCCACCAACCGTGGTAAGTTTAAATCTCGGTACTACCAGACAGTTAGTATTGGTAGCTCTGATAGGTCTGATGGAGGTTTTTTTTTGTATTTTGTTCGTAAGGTAGCTAGGGGCGGCGTTGTTAAGAGCTTTATGTGTCAAGGAGATCATTTTTAATTGAATTTTGTGGTTTGTAGATAGCCATTTGTGTTGACGTCTAATGGTGGAGATGTGTGTTCTTTTGTTTATTCCAAGCGCTGCTCGCAAAGCATTGTTTTGGAGCGTTTGAAGTTTCTGAATGGTAGATTTGTTGGCGCCACTGTAAAGGGCATTACAGTAGTCGATCCTCGAGAGGATAAGTGCTCTAGCCAGGATCATGCAACTGTCATTGGAGAGGAAAGGCTTGCCTGCTCTTATCAGTTTGCAGGTGTATGCGGTGGTGGAGGCCAAGGATTTTAGTTGTTTGTCGAATGATAGTGTGGAATCCAAGTAGAAACCGAGGGTTTTTACTTCCTTGGAGACCGTGATAGGATTTCCATCAATATTGAAGGAGGAGAATTCCTGACCTAATTTTTTGGTGTTCATATGTGTTCCCAGGATTATCAGCTCCGTCTTGTCGTCATTCAAGCACAAGCCATGTGTGGCCATCCATGCTTGAACGACGAGATATACCCTGTTCACCAATTCCGAGTCCTTCCTATGATCCCCAGAAAGCGGGAGGAGAATCTGTGTATCATCTGCATAGTTAGTGTAGGTGATACCCAGAAGGTCTAGATCATCGAACAAGGGTTTGGTGAAGATATTGTATAGGGTAGGCGAGACACAGGAACCCTGGGGAACGGCACATAATATAGGGGTAGGGTCAGCTGCGGCCGATGGGGAAAAAACTCTCATTGTTCTTTCGCTGAGGAAGGATTCTAGCCATTTGATGGCCTCAGGAGAGAAATGGGCAGCAGAATCCAGGTGTTTGCAGAGTACCTTGTGATCGACCAAGTCGAATGCTGCTGAGAGATCAAGTAGGAGCAAGAGTGCTGTTCCTCCACCATCCCTCAGCTCGTCGACCTGCATCTCTAAATCAATTAAGGCGGTTTCCGTTCCGTGAAGTGGACGCAAACCAGATTGTCTTGCTCCTAGGAGCTTATACAAGTCAAGGTGTTTTTGTATCTGAATATAGGCAGCTTTGTCCAATATTTTGAGGAGGAATGGCACAGTGGTAATGGGGCGGTAGTTGGTTGGGATAAGTGGGTCTAAGGTCTGTTTTTTGAGAAGTGGGAGCACCCAGGAATGTTTTAAATTGGCTGGGATAGTGCCTGATGTGAAGGAGGCATTGATTAATTTAGAAATAAATGGTGAGAGGTCTCTGGCAGCGTCTTTTATTAACTGTGCTGGGCAAGTATTGCCCTGCAGTTAGATGGTTTGAGTGAAAGAATGATTTTTTCTACTTCTAGTGGGGATGTTTTGGAGAAGTGAAATTTGTTGTTTGCCTCTGGTGGGATACTATGTGTAGAGGTATTAGGGGAGTGCTGAAGGTTGAGCATATCTTTTTTTTGTTGTATTTTGGTTTGAAGTGTATTAATTTTGTTTGCTAGCGCATTTTGAATATCTGTGCACCAAGTCTTATCCTTGGTAACTAAGTCTGATGTGGCTATTGGTGACTCTAATTCCTTCAGTATGGTGAAGAGTTCTCTCATGCTAGAATTAGAGTTGGTGATACGTTCATCATAGGAATTCTTTTTGGCAAGGTTTACTTCTTTTTTAAAATGAGAGGAGATGAAGGATAGTTTTGCTTTATTTTCGATAGAGGGACATAGGCCCTCATTACGACCCTTGCGGAAAGCGACTGACCGGAGCGCCACAGCGTAAATAGCGTTTCCGCCATTGCACGAAGGAGCAAAGTGCGGCCCATTCCGACCCATCGGGCACGAGCACCACGCCACGGCGGAAGTGCAAAGTCCGCGATGGCGGAAATTACCCCAAAACGGCCCACACCGCCGCCGTACGGCGCCCTAGGTGCAATACCGCCACCCCTCTTAGCGGTCACCGCAGTGTGCGCCTACCGGAAAGTACGGTGACCGGAAATATACGGAAACGGAAGTAAAAACATGGGCCCGGAACGGGAAACATCCCGGCGTACACCTATAAAACCACTAAAACCACACAACCACTAAAATCACTACCCTGAAACACACCCCAACCCGTCACCCACCCTAGCGAAACCAAGACAAATGGGAAAAGTAGCGAAGAAAGCGTGCGACCGCAAGCGGCAGGTCCACTTCTCCCGCGAGGAACTCACCGTGCTAACAGAGACCCTCCAGGAGAATGCTGCCGTCGTCTTCTCCACGCAAATGACCAGAACGGCACTTGCAAACAAGAAGACCATATGGGCTCTGGTGGCACAGCGGGTAAGTGCGGTGGGGACCGCACCCCGCACCCCACAGCAATGCCGCAAGCGATGGGACGACCTGCGGATACGCGTCCGCAGCATACTCTCTGCCAACCGCAACATTGCCACAGCCACCGGGGGAGGTCCTGAATCACCCATCAAGTTGACCCCCTGGGAAGAAATCTGTGCCTCCACCATCGGAATGGAGAGCATAGAGGGAGTCGGAGGGATGGAGAAAGGAGTGCAGACATCCGAAGATTCAGGTAGGTGTACCAGATAAAACAATGCCAAATCCACACAGTCCATCCATGTGAAGTACCATGCGTCCACATAGTGCAACAGAAACACATGTCCAGGAGAACGGCCACACACATCGGCCTGATAGCGCACGTTAAAACCCACAATAAATACATAAATAATTAAAAACCCCTAATACACGCACTACACGTGCAGCAGGCACACCCTAACTGCAGGCTGCCAAACAACTGCACCCTCACTCCACACACAAATCAAAGCACCTCCAAGGACCCGACCCAAATCACCCTCAGGTACCACCCCAGAGCATGTGATACAATGCCATTCCAATTCCCACAGACCCATCATTAACCCTCGCCCTCCTTTACTCCACCACAGGGTCCGATCCAAACGACGAGCTACAGGACACCCCTACCAGCACACCTGCAAAGAGGGCCAAGACCAACGGCCAGAGACCCTCCACCTCAGCTGCACGCATCAAGACACGGCAGCAGCACAAATCAGGTGGCAGCACAGAGGAGGGAACATCAACAGGCACCCCAGCAGCCAGCATGCCCACAACACCACCACCACAGGTCCCCCCAATGGATGCCACAGAAGGCACTGCCTCTGGTGGCAGCAGCACCATAGGTGACACCCCATTGATGGCAGCATGCTCCGACACAGAAAACGGGGATGTCGAAGTCAGATCCATCCATGACCTGTCCCAATCCCCCTGTCTGTCCCATCCCGTACAACATGAGGATACCACGCAGGGGCACCCACAAGACAACGACTGGCCATCCCCCACAAGCCCTGTGGCAAGGCAACATGAGGACAACAGCCCCTCTGTGACACCCCCGCAAATGGGCATGGCCCAGCAGAGGCAACAGTCCCTCGACCAGTTAATCGTGCAACAGCAGCAAATGGCCACGCTCCTCAAGGACCATGCCGATGAATGTGGGGGCACTAAGGCAGACATAGAAACATCAACTGAGACACTTAGGGCAGAAATGGAGAGAGGCACAGAGACGCTGAGGGCACAAATGGAGAGTAGCACCGAGAGCCTGAGAGTCCAAATGGAGAGAAGCACCGAGAGCCTGAGGGGGGAACTGCATGCGACGTCCAAAGACGTATGTGCCGAACTTGCCGCAGTGCGCCGTGTGCTCACTGAGCTCTCGCAAACCCTTAGGGACATGCATGGACGTGAGCAGGCAGACACATCATCCGTTGCAAGTTCCGTCCAGGGCAGCCCCCAACGTAGATCTGGAAGGAACCTGCGCTCCACAGGCAGGGGTGCCCCTGATACCCGCAGAGGGGGCTTGCAATAGCGACAGCCCACTGACAATGAGCATCTTTGGACACTGGGGTTCGTGGGGGAGGTAGGAGGGTGGAGGGGGTGTGTTGGGCTCACTTGGGTGGCGGGTCGATAGGGTGTTCAACATGACATCACATATGCCATAAAAAGTGCACGATCAACCAATGAGATGTGTGGACATTGATTTCTGTGTACTAGGCCATCATAGGCGTACAGTCCATATTGTGCATGTCCCAGACACGCACAGTGCCACGAGTCCCGTGTCCATGTATCAGCCACCAGGCGTGAGTGCTAGAAGCATACATCAATGAGATGCTGACGAATGTCACGGGCCTCCGGTGCCTCGCAGACTCCATGAGGTGCTGCCACATCCCCACCCTCATCATGACCATCATCATGTGCTTGCAGTTCTGCGTCAGGGGGCATGGGCACATTTCTACGTACGCACATGTTGTGGAGCATGACACATGCCATGACCATCTTTGCAACCTTCTCATGGCGGTACAGGAGTGCCCCGCCAGACCTGCTGAGGCAGCGGAAACGAGTCTTCAGTAGGCCGAATGCCTGTTCAATGACTACACGGGTACGTGAGTGGGCATGGTTGTAGTCCTCCTCATGCTGGTCCCGTGGGTTCCGGACTGGTGTGAGGAGCCATCTCTTCAGTGGATATCCAGCATCACCTGTATGTGGACGAGAAACGTATGATGTGGAATGCCATTGCTACGTACGCACACCCCCCCCTTCCTGCCAGGTCATTGCCAAATCACATTCCCCACATAATCATGCATGTAATGAGACTCACCGAGTAGCCAGGATCTGTTCCCTGCGTGTCGCTCCATGTAGCGTGGTATTGTAGAGTTCCTCAAGACCATAGAATCATGGGTTGATCCAGGGAATCGGGCACAACAATGTGTAATGATCCTGTTGGAGTCACACACCATTTGTACATTCAGGGAATGAAATTGTTTTCTGTTGCGGTACTGGGCCTCCATGGCATGTGGGACGACCAATTCCACATGGGTGCAGTCGATGGCACCAATGCAACCCGGTATGCCGGCAAGTGCATGGAATCCCACTTTTGTGTTGGTAATTTCCTGCTCCGAGCGTGGTAGAGAGATGTAGTCGTCTGCGTGCTGCAGGAGGGCATCGAGCACTTGCAATAGTGTCCGTGAGAACAGTGGCTGAGAAATGCCATGCAACTGTCCGACTGTGTGCTGGTAGGTGCCTGTGGCCAGGAAGTGGAGTACAGACACCACCTTCAGTAGGGGTGGGATGGCGGTTGGGCTATCTATCATGCTGACAAGGTCAGCCTGTGTCATGTCCACAATGGCGGCTATGGTGTCCCGGTCCAGACGGTAGAGGGTGTGGATCTGCTCATCAGTGAGGTTGAACGGATGTGCTCGGAGGCGTGGGATTGCGGGCTGCCTGCGTGGTGGTAGTGGCTGTGCTGGCGGCCCTTGCTGGCCCTGCCTTGGCCTCCTCCTCCTCCTGCGTCTCCTTCGTGCGGCCGGTAGCAGTTGGTGTTCGTCTTCTTCTTGGAGTTGGAGTAGTTGCAGTGCTATCAGGTCCCCCAGGGCCAACATCGCGAGTCCTGCCGGTAGCATTTCGGTGTGGTTGTGGGAGGAGACTGGCTGTGCAATTTATGTGTTTTCAGGCTGTATGGCCTCCACCTGTGGTGATTAATTCCACCTGTGCAAGCTTCTCTCCCCTTTGGCCGAGCACGTCCCGCGCACAACGCTGCAAATCTGGGAATGGCATCTTGCTATTGCAATCATGTATTTGTACCCGATGGCCGTGTAACATTGGTTGACATGTTCATTCTGCTGTGGTCCCATTGTTGCACATACTATCTGTGCAGTCGCGAACAGACTTGTGAAGGGTCAGTGGAACGTAGTACTCGAGTAACGGTGGGCCCTCATGCATCACTGTACCGAGTTGCAATGACGGGCGGGGCGTCCCATTTGTGGGTGAAGGCAGTTGCCATTTTCACACACAGCCGCACTCGATGGAATAATTAGTGATTTCAAACGGCCACAGATGCCTTTTCGGCGTGATGTTGCAAATGTGGAATTCGAAGGGCGGCGCTTTCGGTTTCCAGCTAGCGGCGAGGAGATGCCCACAGGTCTGACTGCAAATATAACGTTCTGTTGTTCAATGTCCTTGAGACAGGGCCCATGGCGAGGAAGCAATGATTGATATGAATAGTTTGGGATGCGCAATTGCTACGTGGGCGATGAGGCCGGCCGTTCCCACATACATGTTACTTCACAACACTGGAATTACGGGCTGGGGCACTGTGGATTTTGCAGGCTGCATAACGCACAGACTCAATGGATGTTTCTAATGTTATGTGAGTAATTATTCAGGCGTTTTGATTCCGGGATGAGGGAATGATGAATGGATGCATGGGCAGGTGATTTGATACAGAGTTTGCCATGTACAGGGCTTCTTGGGATCTATCCGCCTCCCCTACGCTATGTGATGCAGGGCTGCCATGGTGGGACCATCGTCTATCTGGCCTTGTTGAGCCCTCCCTGTCTCGACACGCCCTCAGACACTTGTGTCCATGCACATTAACATTCCCATCTGATGGATTCTGTTTTGACAGACGCATGCACAGGTACACTCGTTTGTGATGGTGTTTGCACCTCGATATAGATGGTTAGGAGTCGCAAGTGGTTTTGGGGTGGTGATGATCCTTTGGAGTGGGCTAGCATGCATATGGCTGTGGATTTCGTGTGATCATTGAAGTGAGTTGTTGGAATGTAGTTCTGATGGCCATTCTGTTCTTTTTCTTTTCTTTTGGTTGACAGGTATCTCCTCCCCTTTTGCCACTGCCATCTGTATGCCACTCCTGCAGATGGGTTTTACTCCCGACACCTGCTGCTTCGTGTTAATCAGTGGAGCAGCATTACGATCTTATGGGACGATCGCCAATGGCCCACATGCCCTTACGCAGTACTGGTGGCTCGGAGCAACATTTCGGCCTTTCAGCTGGACTAGTGCCTCCCCATTGGGACGGCCCTGCGGTTCTGTGCGCTTCCATGTTGCCTTTTCGTACGTGAATGTGGCTCTGTGTACCATGAGGGAACAGGACGACACACAAGTAGTGGCTGGTCATTTCTTGCGGATGCAGCCCACAATGGTGATTGGTGTTTAGGAGTTCATGGCCTGATGGCTGTATGGGCTTGGTGACTTTGATGTGCATTAAATTTCTATTCTGATTTGGCCCGTGTAGCGTTTTTCTTTGCAAGTGATGTGGCATATGCCTATTTGGGGGGCGATGTATTGTGAGGAGATCTGCATTGGGTTCCAGCTTCGGAGTTTAGTTGCGTGGTACTGTACTGGGCGCGTTTGCCTACTAAGCCCGTGAGGTCAGGGATGGGGGCTGCCAATATGACAGTTTGAATGTTGTCATGCTCAGGGGCGGGGGATTGGGTTTTGTGTAACAGATGCCGGTCAGCCAGGTGGACTGGTGGAATGATGTGATTCTCGGAATATGGCTGGTCACAGGTGCCTGTGTTTGCGTGCGTTTCTTGGTGGGGGACTGTGGTCATGTCCATTGGGATGGCTTCTGTATTCGTGCCATCTGTGCCCTGCAGCTCCCATTGGCCCCTCTTGTGTTTCTTTTGTTCGTTGCCATGCATGGGTGACTTGTACATTTCAATGGTTGCATTGTGGCTTCATTGCACCTACGGGGAGTTGTACTTTGTGGGCAGGGAGCGGTGTACAGGCACTCAGTGGGGCCGTTTACGGTTGATTCGCGATGCCGTACTTCTCACCATGGCGGAATGGTACATTACGCCATGCCTGATGGCGTTAGGTACATGTCCGCTAGGGTCGGAATTGGCGTACCGTTGCGCCATGGTGGTGTTTGCGGTTTCGCATGGCGCGCGCGCGCGTGCTTGGTGCAGTTAGCGTTGGCGTTCACTACGGTGTCGCTAATGGCTTCGTACTTTGCGGTGACGGGTCATAGTCGCACCGAGCGCTATTCGATGGCGGTATTGCATTTCCGCCATCGTTTTCCGATTTCCGCAAGGGTCGTAATGAGGGCCATAGTCTCCAGGAATTTTCACTTTTTCTTTTTAGGAGTCGTAAGTCTCTCAATTGGGGAGTGAACCATTTGTTAAGGTGCGCTTTAGGTTTGCTTTTTCTAAGTTTGAGCGGGGCGATTTTGTCCAATGTGTTGAGCATAATCTTGTTATATTCTTCAACTAGAGTACTAAGGTCTAGATTGTCAGATAGAGCGTTTAACGTGGGTAGGATGGCGGGGATGACTTTTTCCGCTGTAATACTCTTTTTGTTTCTGGTTAGACAAGGCGGTGCTAACAATGGGACCGTCGGAGAAGGTCTGGCTGTAGATAGGTTAAAGGTTACGAGAGAGTGATCTGTCCATGATTGGGGAAAGATGGAAGTGATAGAGGCTGTGCAGTTGTAGTCTGCTATCCAGTCTAGTGTTCTCCCTTTGGCGTGAGTGGGTCTGTTGACTTTCTGAAACAGGCCTGATGCATTGATGGTATTGGCTATGTCTAAGGCTTGTTTGTCCATAGGGTCATTAAAGCCAAGGTTAAAATCTCCTAATAGTAGAAGGTTGGAGGTAGGTTTAAGGTTGTTGGTAATCAGGCTATGCAAGTCCTCGTTGAAGGTACCGAGAGGACCTGGGGGTCTATAAATTAGATGGATGGTGAGGGTTTGTATGTTATTTATCTGGAATTTAACCGAGATATTTTCACAGGATTGTAGGATTTGAGGAGGGGATGTTCTGAGAGAGAGGCTCAATTTGGAGATGATGGCAATTCCACCACCTCGTGTGCCATCCCTGTCTTGTCTTGTTATAGTGTAGCCTTCTGGAATGGCTAGCATTAGCGATGGTCCAGCTGTGTTATGTAGCCAGGTCTCGGTTACTGCCAGGAAGTCCAGATTGTGTTCTGTGATGAGGTCGGCTATGTCAAGGGCATGGGCGACAAGGGATCTCGCATTAAGGAGTGCTCCTTTGAGTACTAGCGTCTCTTTGGGCATGTTTGTTAGGCTAAGGGTAGTTAAGTTGGTATCTGAGGTCTTGAGCTTTTGTGTTTTGATTGTAGTGACATTTGTTGTTGCCGTCTGGTGTGGTTTATGTGGGTAATTTGTTTTTAGGTTGGTTGATGGTAGGGTTCTTCTGGGTGGTTCATAAAGTTGTGTGAGTCTTGCGCGAAGTTTAAGATTTCTGTCTAGTAAGGTGGGTGGGAGGGAGGTGAAGGTTTCGCCTCTGGTACTAATGTTGTTTGGTGGAGAGTTGGTAGGGTTATTAGTCGCTGTGTTGGGCAACGTATGTAGGGCCGGGTCTAATATCGAGGCAGGAGATGCCGTAAGGTGTTCTTGGGTCATGGTGATAAATCTTAGAGTAGCAGCTATAATGCTGTAGTGTAATAATGGATGCAGCATTTTTAGTGAGTCCAGATATGTGCACGTGGGTGCTTAGGACTATAGGCAGCAGGGTGGGGCATTCTCTGACAAGGCACAAATGGGCAATTCGGTAGCAAGGCACAACTGGGCTAGGTGAGACATTCACTAACAAGGCATATGTAGGTTAGGTGAGGCATTCACTAGTAAAGCATACCTAGGGCGCAACAAGGTCCAACACAAGGCTCAGCATAGGTTAAATGTGGTCGAATGGCGACCATGGGGCACAACACAGGGCTCAGCAAAGGTTAAATGTGGTCGAATGGCGACCATGGGGCACAACACAGGGCTCAGCAAAGGTTAAATGTGGTCGAATGGCGACCATGGGGCACAACACAGGGCTCAGCAAAGGTTAAATGTGGTGGAATGGCGACCATAGGGCACAACACAGGGCTCAGCAGAGGTCAAAGGGAGACTGGACCTGACCATGGGGCACAATATGTGATACTATGGAAGAGCAGATCACTTAGAGAAATCACAATAGCAGAAATGCAGTGCGTCAGCCGATGGGTGGGGTGTACTATGGAAGTAGTGAAATTAGTCTAGGGCGGAGATGCAGGGAAAATCAGGCAGCTCATGTAGGGATACTATTGAGCGTTTGCTTTTAAGTTTACCTTCGTACTGTGAGCCTTATTTGCAGGTGTTTGCAGATGCATGCTCCGAGACTGGATGGTAAAAGCAGCGAGGGCATGCGGAGAACGGGCGGTTTAAGTTCCTGATGCGATTTAAGTTCTGTCTGTAGGTGTTTTCTGGGGCCGCTCAATATCGCTCCAGGCCGCTAACAGGCGCAAACAGGGCCTTTATACGGCCTTCATGCAGGCCGCCGGCTCATCCGCCTGCCGGCGGAAGCCCAATGCAAAATAAGGGCCAGATCAAGGCCCAGCCTCGCTAAGGTGCCGCGTCGCGCCCGGCATGGGCAGGTCAGGCACAGGATTGGGACACGGTCAGACAGGCCGTGTAGCGCCGGTCTGTGCTGGCTTGCTTGGTGCAGCTTGGTGTCCGTGGCAGCATCAGAGGAGGGGGGCTCCTGCCCTCTACCCTCGGTGGTCGTCGTAGGAAGGGGGTTCCTGGGCGTTGATGATATCCTTTAACACTGTTTAGTTGTAGTTGTGAGGGCAAACATGCATAGGTTTTGGGTACAGACAGACTTATAAGTTGAACTCTTTATCTAAGACTTTCCTTAGTTTAGGTAGGGAAATCACACCTTAGCATAGGCCAAGTTAGGCCTTCCACCATCATGACATTTAAGGTGATACATATCTTTTAAGTCTGTGTCTTAGTTCTCTCTCTCCCTCTTTCTCTCTCTCTTGCCATTGATTTCTTGTCCCAAATCATTTATCTACAGGATCCTGCCTCGGAAGGCCCTTGTATCTCGTACTGGTGGGTGAAAGTGTGGGATATCATAGCCATGGAAAAGCTCACTGCACACATATAGGATCAAATGGCATGATTCTCAGCGCACGTGGGCCCCCTTCTTAGATTTTGTCAGGAAAACACAGACCTTGAACAGATGTTGAAACATCTATTCCAGGCTTAACTGTGGTGACAGGGGAGTTTGATGGGTCAAAGTGAAATGTTGGAATGTTCTTCTTGTGGGATGGGAGAAAGGGCTTGTTGGTTGGTGCCTGGGTTGGCCTGCACTTCTGGGAGCTGAGCTCACAATGTTGGCATTGTTTTATTCATGTGGCCACATTTCATTTATTAACATATTTTGTTTTGTTGTCTTTGTAAATGAAATTTCGTTGTTTCTTCAATCTTGTTTGCATTGTTATGGCATTGTTAATATGATATAGACAACTTGAAAATAAAAATAACATTAAACATATTCATTCACAAGCAACAGAAAGACTGGGGATAAACATCTACAGGGCTTAAGGTCTCGACTACAAATAAATTAGAAAAAATTAAATTGCTTTTTTATATTGCGTTTTATGCCAGTTTCTAAGCGCAGGACCTAGTATCAAACCCATGTTGCTCTTTGTTGTCTTGTTTCCAAGACAAATGTGTTTCCCCCGAGCTATCCTTTCGACCAAACACATCTAAAACTGTAACACAGGAGGATTTACGATAGTACATGTGTCAGGATAAGTTTAATCAAATGGTCTAGAGCCCATCTAAGGGACCAACGGTCCATTCTGGATCCTCTAATTGAATACACAGTGGCAGGGATGTAGTGGCCTTCTTACTTTTAACTTGACAGTCCAAGTGCCCAGCTTGCTTATTGATGTCACTTCCTAACACTTCCTTTAAAACCTTGCTTTTCCGTCCCATTTAGTTTGGAAAACTTGTACTGACTTTGCTTTAGGAAGTATTTTCTTCCTTTTTATTTGGCTCTCGTCACCTTCCCCAAGTGACTTTGGGCACTTATGTGGCGGGGCAAAGCGGCTGCGCCCGCAGTGCACTAAGGGCAAGCCTGTGGGTCGTGAGCCTTTACGACCTGTCAAGATGTAGCTTTGAGTTCTCCACAACCTTCTCCTCAGGTGAACGTAAATGCAGCGCTGCACAACATCCGTGCTGAGTTGCTGGCTTATGCACCAGCAGAGGATATCCAGTAGGATTTGTGAAGTCTCTTTTGCTGAAAATTGGTCCAGCAGAGACCCATGCTGTTCTTGGGAGAACTAATCTGCCTAAGGATTACTTATTAGGCAATGTTGGGAATTCTTCTACATCTTCTGTGGCTTCTCTTATGGTTTTCTTAATAAATGTAAGAGCAGCAGTTGCCCATTGGCAGGATATATGTTCTCTCTTAGAGGACCTTTCTCCTGACTTGCTTGGTTCACACCTTTGTCAGACCCTGATATTGTGCAGATGCTTCCTCCCAATGACAACTTTCCTTGCTTAGACAGAGCCCCTCCAGCGGTTGAGGGGAGGGCTGGGTTTGATTCACTAAGCATTTATAAATTACACCTAAGTTGTTCTGGAACACACTTTAACATGTGAGCTCCACTTCATTCAGCTTCAAAGGTCACCCAAAACATTAATTTATATTTTGTTGGTCTATATGCCTCTTTCTTCATCTTTAGTGAATTTTGTTTGTGATTTTGCACAACCTATTGCATATTTGGTCTTGACCCAATAAGCCCACGGACATTCATGCAAAAAATGTGATTAGTACTTTAGCCAATATGGCTCTTGAGCTTCTGAATCATCTCCCTATGCATAAGGGCAGTAAAGTACTTGATCTGACCTTTTCTGACAAAAACCTTGCTGTTGCTTTTAACCCACTGGCAGTTCTTTGGTCTGACCATTTTGTTCTTCCTTTCATTATTTATTTTCTGCTACCCGCCCTTGTCCTTCTAAGATTTGCCTACAACAGCGTCAATGGGGCAGGGTCTGCCCTGCCTCTCTAGCTAATCATCTTGTGACAAGCACAAATCATTTTATTTCAACTGACGAGCAAGAACCCTGTAGTGCTCTTTTGAATGCTATGGTAGAGGCAGCGAATATCTTTGCACCGGCCAGGATCAATAGCATCAGAGCCAAACCCTCAGCTGCCTTGTTTAACTCTGGTCTTAGAGCTCTTAAGCAAGTCTGCTGTTGCTGTGAGCGCAAATGGTGCTTTGAATATGATATGTACTCTAAACGGTAATGTACCTTTTGACCGACAATAAAGGTCTGCAAGGACCAAAAGTTTTAAAAATGCTACCACCAAAGGTTCGAACACCAAAAGTTCGAACCTTTGGTGGTAGCTTGCAGGTAAGTGAAAAAAAAACTCTGGCCGCTGCGGGGTTGTCCCCCGCAACACCCCGCTAACTATACTCTGTGGTATAGTGAGCGGGTGTGGTGGGGGACACTCCCGCAGTACACCCGCAAAAAAGAAAAAAAAACAGGGGCTGCGGGGGTGTCTCCCACAACCTCCGCTCTCTATACTTCAGAGTATAGTGAGCGGCGGTTGCGGGGGAATCCCCCGCAGCCTCCGTAGTACTTTTGGTAGTTTGCACCTTTCTCATGCGAATGTTTCGACCGCAGTAAAATCAGCCACCGTCGGATCACGTAGATCTCTCTAAACGGGCTTATAAACAGTCAATGGGCCTCATTATAATTCTGGCGGTCTGGGAATAAGGGTGCTGGTAGCAATGTACGGGCACCCTTTCTGGACCAACAGACTACAACTCTGCTTTCCTGGCCCTGTGCGCCCGGCAGTTCTGTCTTGCCAGGCGTAAGGGCCCCGGATAGCAGAGTTGTCACAGAAGCACTGGCACTGTTCGCAACGGTGCCTTTGCTTCTGAGTCCTCATTCCTGTGGAGTCCTATGGGACTCCATGGGAATAGGGACTAACATTTTCCGTCGCCTGATTTGCTGGTCCGCCATGTTTCAATCTGGCGGCAACCCACCAGACTTATGAGGCCCAGTGTCTCAGTTTCAGCAAGCAATCAATTTAGCTAAATCTCAACACAACCGCATTGTATCAGCCTCCTGTTCATCGCATGAGCTATTTAAAGTAGCCAAGGGACTTTCAACCGTATTACCTCTAACTGATACATCACGCTCACAAGCACAATGTGATTCGATCAGTCTATTTTTTAATGAGAAGATTCTGAAGGTTCGGCAATCCATCACTGTAGTGGGTTGAATTGTTCAGAGGATGTGCAATTAGAGCAACTCCTGGTATCATAAATTGACTCTTTGATGTTCCAGCTTGAACCGGTCACGGAGGACACGGTTACGGTGGATCTTAGTAAGCTGAAATCAGCTTCCCCGGCTGACCCCATTCCTCGCCGGGTTATTCAGTCTCTGCCATCTGAAGTTATTCTGATTTTTTAGGCAGCATTTCATTTCTCATTTACCACAGGTTCAATTCCAGCCACTTTAAAGCATGCGCTTGTTTCTCCATTGCTGAAAAAGTCACACCTGGACACTGCTCTTGCTGCAAATTATCGGCCTATTTCACTCTTACCATTTATCATGAAGCTTATGGAAATAATAGTTATCCCTGTTCTTGGAATCCCTATCTCTTTTTTTTAAAAAAAAACCTTTATTTTTGGTATTTAACACACCGAACAAGTACACACCCACATTAGGGTGGATTATTAACTTTGCGCCATCAACTTGGACCCTTTCCATCCCACTCCCCGTGCTCCCCGCCCGCCCCCCCCGCCGCCACAAGGCAATTATGCTGGTGGGCAACAGTTCGCCCCACTGAGGCCTCGTACCAGGGGTTATTGGCCCGACTTCAGACTGTATCAGGGTGCGTTGCCTGACTCCGAAGTGCCCGTTGAGGAGGCTTCTTCTTCATTTATCAGAAAAGTTATCAGCGGGCCCCAGATGTCAGGCGGGCGCGCGTGCTGAGGGAGAAATTTAATGAAGTCTGCCTCTACATCTTGGTAGTAGAGTAGGTCCTTTCGCCAGGCAGTGTAGGAAGGAGGGGGCCGCGGCCCCATGCCAGGGCGACTCTCCTGCGGGCCAGTGTTAGTAGGACTCCGGCCAGTTTCCTCGAAGGAGCGGATAGCAGTCTAGTCATCCCCAGCAGGGCTTCCGTGCATCTCGGTTGTATTGCTTCTCCCACGATTGCCGTCGACGTATCTAGCACCCTGTTCCAGAAGGGGGCTACCTCAGGGCATTCCCATGCCAAGTGTATAAAGCTCTCGGATATGGTTCCGCATCTCTTGCACTCTGCCTGGATGTCGGGATGATGTTTGTTAGCTTTTTCCGGTGTGTGGTATGTTTGGTGGAGGAAATTGAAATGAATAAGTTTGAGCCGGAAATTGAGTGCAATTTTCTGAGTCTGATTCAATATGTACCTCCAATCTGCGTCTGTTATATTTGTATTTAGCGCTTTTTCCCATCTGGTTTTCGCCCCAGTGTTGACAGGGGGTGTTCCAGCGGTTAGAGTTTTGTAAATTTGCGACACCAACCTGCCGTCCCCTTGTGCTTGAATGACATCGTGCAGCAACTGCCACGTAGGTGGTTGATGCGGGAAGTCTGGCAGATGGGTCTGCAGGGTGTAGCGAGTTCGGAAGTAGAGGAACACATCTAGCGCAGTGTTGCCCCCTTTCTGTTTGGCTTGGTCTGGTGTCTTGAAACCCTCTTCTGTGAATAGATCCCCTAGGGATTGTATGTGCAGCTTATCAACTCACTGGTGGAACACTTTCTCTGATGTAAGAGGGATTCCAGGAATAAATTTGACTGGCAAGAGGGGAGAGTACCTTGTGTGCACCCCCAGCTTCTTTGCCACAGTCCTCCAGACCTTGTATGTCGTGAGCATCACGTTCATCGTGCGATTGGGAACGGGGAGCTGGGCGAAGACCACTGCAGTCAGGAAGTTGGGAGTCGCCAGGGCTCGTTCCACCTGTACATGAGGACGGATTGTTTGCGTTGCATACCAGTGGCTGAGGTACTGTGCTTGGGCTGCCCAGAAATATTTTTCCAAGTCAGGGAGGGTCAGTCCGCCGTTGGACACGGGGAGTGTCAGTATTGTATACGCCACTCTAGCTGGTTTGCCAGCCCAAAGTAACTCAAGGACCAAGCTTTTCAGCCTTTTCAAGAAGGATTGTGGTAGTAACAGCGGTATATTGTTGAAGAGGTACAGTAATTTTGGCAACACTACCATTTTGACTAGGGAGGTTCTGCCCCAAAGTGTCAGTGGGAGCGTCTTCCAGCGAGAAACCTTGTCGTGTAGGGACTTGAGCACCTCTTCGTAGTTATCCCGGAACACTACTTGATGGTCTAGTGACAGCTGGATCCCCAGATATCGAACCCCGGCGGTTCTCCACGTGAGTCCGTAGTTATCGGCAAACTGTTTTGTGTCTCGGTTCAGTGGGAAGATGACTGATTTTGAATGATTGATTTTCAATCCGGAGGCCGCCCCAAATTTGATGACTTCTCGCATGACCGGGTTCAGATTAACCTCCGGGTCACGTCATCGGCGTATAAGGATACTATGAGCTTGTGTGGGCCGATGATGAGACCCCTCTGTTGACAGAGTTCCCGCAGATTGGAGGCTAGTGGCTCCATCACCAGAGCGAATATTAGTGCCGAAAGAGGGAACCCTTGTCTCGTACCACGCTGTAGGTTTATTGAGGATGATTTTGCCGTGCCCACTACAATATTAGCTTGTGGATTGGTGTATAGGATGGACACGAGCTTGATGAAGCGGGCCCCCAACCCCATCCTGGTGAGGACCAGGAACATAAACGGCCACTCCACCGAATCGAACGCCTTTTCTGCGTCTAAAAGGACTGCAATTGCTTGGTCTGTTGGGTCCAGAGCCTCGATGATTCCAAACATTCTTCGAATGCCGAAGGTCGTATTGCGGCCCGGTATAAAGCCTGCTTGGTCAGCTAGCACCAGGGCAGGCATCAGGGGCATCAATCTATTCGCTAGGATCTTGGCAAGAATTTTATTGTCCAGGTTATGCAAAGAGATCGGGCGATACGAGGCGCATTCTTCCGGTGGTTTTCCTGATTTGTGTAATAGAATGACATTGGCTTCGTGGGAGGAGTGAGGAAGGGACCCACGCTCCAACGCTTCCTCATATACTGCTGCCAATAGAGGAGCCAGGGTTTCTGCAAAGGCTTTGTAAAATTCACCCGTTAGGCCGTCAGGGCCTGGTGCCTTGGAAGATGGTAGGGTTTTTGTAGCTGCATGGATCTCTTCCTGTGAAATCAGTTCGTTCAGAGGTTCACGTAACTGATGCTCGACCCAATAAAGTTCAGTGTCTTCTAAGTATTTCAGAGGGAGGTTCGAGTCTTTCGGGAGCTTGGCGCTGTAGAGATCTTGGTAAAAAAGCCTAAATTCTTCTGCTATCCTTTCATCCGTGTGGACTTCCTCTCCTTGCCTGGTTCTGATCCTTTCAATTTGGGACTGCTTATTGTCGGCTCTGATTAGATTTGCCAGTAGAGCACCTGGTTTCTGGCCCTCACCATATTGACATGGCTGGTGCGGTATAGAAACTTAACCTTGCGCTCCGCTGCTGCGTTGAATTTCTGTAGTTCCATTTTTAAAGCGACTGCAGACTGCGGGTTGGTTTTGTTCGGGTTCTGGATTTCGAGTTGCTTCAATTTTTTTTCGCTGGTTGTAAGCTCGCTCCTAATAAGCTTGAGAATGCCATTTTCTTTGGCGAGGCAGACTCCTCTGATGAAGCATTTTAAGGATTCCCAAATTGTACCTGCTGAGGGGACCGACCCCAGGTTGGCCTCCAGGAACACGTCGATCTCCTCTCTTAGTTCGGATGCAAAGACCTCGTCCCGAAGTGATCCCTGTTTAAAGCGCCAAAGCTGTAGTGGCGGAGCGGGGTTGGCTGGTTTGAGCTTAAGGAGGATTGGTGAGTAGTCTGAGAGTGTTCTCGGGTGGATGCAGCACCGGCCGCATGACAGGGGGGCGTTCGTTGAGGTGAAGAAGTAGTCAATCCTGGAGCTTGTATTGTGGACCGCCGAATGGAAGGTGTATTCACGCTGTTCCCCATTGAAGACTCTCCACGTGTCTTGTAAATCAAACGCTCTACAAATTTCTTTTATCTGGAGACTGGCCTTGGAGGGTGGATATTGTGCGGTCGTTGATCTGTCTCTTACAGGATCCATTGCCGCGTTCATGTCTCCCCCCCAGACAATTGTTGCCGGATTGAGCGAAGAGAGCTGTGTTTACACCCAGCCAAAGTTGTCGGGCCATCTATATTCAGAGCATAAGAATGAACAAAGGTCACTTTCTGACCTGCGATGATGCCGCTCACCAATAGTGCTCTGCCTTCATCGTCT
Source organism: Ambystoma mexicanum (assembly GCF_040938575.1). Lineage (NCBI taxonomy): Eukaryota > Metazoa > Chordata > Amphibia > Caudata > Ambystomatidae > Ambystoma > Ambystoma mexicanum. Next base: position 923,654,703 of record NC_090926.1, on the reverse strand, counting down.
TTTGCCATGTGTAGTAGCCGGAAACTGAGCCGCCTCTGTATGAGGATGGCGACTCCTCTCGAGTATGTGGAGTAAGATGAAAAGTATCTGTGGCAGCCCCAGCTTTTGGCCTACTGGTGGTCCTTCCCTTGAGTAAAATGAGTCACTTGAATCAATGTCACGTCCACTTCGTGGCGTCTTAGGTATTGCAGAATTTTCCTAGATTTAGCCGGGATGTTGCCGCCTCTTATATTCCACGTTAGAACATTGAATGGGGCGACTTAAATTTTATATCGTGCCGTGTTTCCGGTTTCATGGGCTGCGGTAGTCTGGTTGTATTTGAGCTTACGCCGGGGTCTTCGCTCACGGGCTGTGAGCCCCGGTGTGTTGACGGGTTTGGCAGCGGGTAGGGAGCTGGCGAGGAGCAGGACAGTCGTGACCCGGTGGCGCTTAACTTTCCCCTTAACTTCGAGGGGCTCGAACTATGGGCTAACCTCAACAGGCCCGAGACGTAACTCTCCCCTGGGCGGGCAACCCCAAACTGGCCCGCCGGGAGTTTCTGAATTACCCAACACATAACCAAGAAGGCCCATGGAGTCGCCATGCCAAGGCGTTAGATCACACCTCGAATGTACCGACTCAAACAGTAACTGAACAGTAGCTGTGCTGGGGGCACCTGGGGCCTACCAAGTGACCTTGCCCCGACTTGTACTGCTGTAAATTAACTGGTTTACTTTGCGCTACTGTGCCACATTTTGTACGCAGCTTTGAAGTGCCTTTTAAGGAGGATTCCTGGGGTTCCTGTCTCTTTGAGGTCTGGGGCGAGCCTGGTTCTGATCTGGGAGACCTAGGCGATCCAGGAACAGATTTGCTTCGTCTGGGGTTTGGAAGAACTGGACCCTCCCCTCGTGCTGGATTCTTAAGCGTGCTGGATAAAGCATTGAATACAGCAGTTGGTTGTTACGGAGTCTCTGTTTGACACTAGCAAATGTTTTCCTTTGCAACTGTACTGCTGGGGAAAAGTCGGGATAGAGGTGGATTATGTCCCCGTCGTGGCTTAGCTCGCCCTTTTCCCTGGCGAGACGGAGCAGGGAGTCGCGATCTCTGTAATTCAGCAACCTTGCTATTATTGGCCTGGGAGGAGCGCCTGGTGCTGGTCTCGTCACGGGAATCCTGTGGGCTCTCTCAATTATGAATAGGTGGGACAAGGCCTTACGGCCAAATAGATTGGTGGATAGAGATTCCACAAAGTCTTCTATTCTCTCCTGTGTTTGCTGTTCTCTCACTCCGACTATCCGCAGGTTGCTCCTCCTCGATCGACCCTCTAAGTCCTCACACTTGGCAGTAGTTAGTTTCATCTGTGTTTCCAGCTGAGAGACTCTGTTGGTTAGGGTTGTCGAACTATCATCGAGACCCGACACCCTTTGCTCCATCTCGTTCATGCGTTCGGCATGGGAATCCATGCGATGCGGTAGGAAATCGACCTTGGACGCAAGACCGTCCATTTTGTTACTCAAACTGCCAATGCCTGCTTTCAGGTTGAGAAGGATTTCTTTTATTTCAAAGGGGTACTCCGCGACTGCTTCCGGCTGGGGGTAGACAGACGAAGAAGCTTGGTCTTCATGGTGGGGCAGAACCCTGGGGGTCGTGCCACTTTCGAAGTTCAGCTTCCTCTGAGATTTATCGTTTTTTCCCATCGTGGCTGCGGGATCGAAACAGCTTAATTTGGGATGCGGGAGGTCTTGCTGTGCCCTCGCACCCCTCTTGGGTCCACCTTCGGGCTAGGTTGAGCGTAGCTCGCCGTAATAGGAGATTTAGCGGCAGTACAGGAGTAGGGTGGGGGGGTCGGTTCTCGTCTCATATGAAGCCCTCCTCAGTTAGCGCAGATTCCACGGTAAGTTTCGTTGCAGGACTGACGTGTGACGAGGGCTACCCGCTCTATGGGCTTCCTAGAATGAGGAACCGACTGTAATGGTGTGCCATTGATAGAAGTCCGGGATGTTTAACATTGGGTCTATCGGGTAAAACTAAAGCAGGAGTAGGAGGAGGGATAGTCTAATGTCCGTACACCTGTGTAGTAGTACAGGGAAGAGAGGTCTCCCGCAGAATGGTGGTTGCACAACAAGGTGTGGCTGGATCCCCCCCAGCCACTGGTGGTGCAGGTTGCCCCAGCTTCGAAGGGTTCCTCAAGCGCTCCACGCGCGCGGGTGTCGCAACAATCCTTGACTGGCGGGGGCTGGTGTGTGAGTTTTGCTGGGGGAGTGGGTCCCCACCCCTCGGGGCAGCTCCTGGGGAGAGTCGCAGTCTCTCCACCCCTCCTTACCTCCCGGCAGCCCTGGGACGCCACCAACTGCGCTCGATTCGCACAGGGTACTCTCTCCTAATGCTTCTCCTGATCGGGCTCCGATCGCCGGACGGGCTCGGTGGAGGAGGCCGGGCTCGGAATGGAGAGGCCGCTGGACGCGCAGCCACACGCCGGCTCCTCGCGTCGCTGCTGCTCCCTCTAGTTCTTTCACCGCCTCCGCGCGGGGTGGGGGAGCGGGGGCTGAGACAACACTCCACGGCCCACGGCTGGGAAACCGGCTGCCGGAGCAGATGGGGGCGGACGCAGGCCGCGGGGGGTGGGGGGGATCGAGGGGTCGGTAAAGGAGCCCAATCAACCGACTGCTGTCTCCGCTGCACGTACCGTTGCCCGCCTGGGCGTCTCGCGGCTGCGATCTCCCCCTCGGCGCCGGCACCAGCCGGGGGGGAGAGAGGGTAGTCAGGATCACCCAATGGCTCGTCACCGGCCGGAGCGCGTTCTTCGGACCGCTGCTGATCTTTCTCCCTCACTCTGGGCACACTCTCCGTAGATAGCACAGGGGGTGCTCGAAGTCTTGTAGTTAGAGTGGCCGGCCCTGGGAGCGTGGAGTCGAGTGGGCCGGCCCTGCGCTGTTCGGCAGTCGGGCCGCTTGGGCCAATTTTTGGGCAGGGAGCGCTGATTTTCTTCCATATTTCAGGAGAGTGTTGTTAAGGAGGCCAGCACTTCAGGGACAGGGGTTCCGGGACACCGCAACGCCAGGAACCGCAGGATTAGGCAGGATTGATGCGGGGCTACACGGGAGCTGAGACTTAAGCGGCCATCTTGGATGGCCCTCTAGCGCCCTCTTATCCCTATCTCTTTTACATCCTTTTCAATCAGGCTTTCGACCACCTAGTGGTACAGAGCCAGTTATGATTTCCGTTCTGGACGATCTTGCTTTTGCTCCAGGACCGCAGAGAGGTCTGTGTTTTGATTCTCCTCTACCTCTCCGCGGCTTTCGATGCTATTGATCATTATATCTTGGTTTGATGCCTGGGAAAGGCAGGAATCTTTGGCTCCACCATAGTCTAGTTAACATCTTTACGGTCCTATATAAACTCATAAATTGTCTGGCTGCAGTTGGGGACTGAATGGGCAAAATTTGGCTCAAGCTAAATGGAGAGAACGCTGAGATTATGATCGCTGGCTCTGTCTTAACGGAGGCAGCTTGGACTATAGATTTTTAGCCGGATTGCCTGGGACCTTGTCCCAAACCAAGTTAATCAGTTAAGAGTCCTGGTGTCAAACTCTTACCTCCTGGTTCCCGGGAATTGCAAATCTCATCTGTATGTAGTACAGGCTTCCTGAAATTGAAAAAAAGCTTTCCTTTTCTTCCATTTTGGTCCCGAGCTAGAGTGGAGACGTCATCCATTTTGGGGACCTTGGACTAGCGCAACAGGATCTTTTTGGGTCAGCCAGCCTTTTTGATTCAGAGACTGCAGCTACTTCAAAATGCTGCAGCCTGGCTGACCCTTTGAGCCAATCGCCTCTCCCATTCCCAGGGCCTTCTTCAGCAGCTTCATTGACTTCCGGTGTGCAGTCGCATTAAATGTAAGGTTCTGTGCATTGCTGATTGTGCAATCCATCACTCTGAGGCCGAGTATCTTCAAGCCAAACTGATTCCACCAGCTAGGTCACTTCGTTCTGCCTCTCAGTAACATTTGATAGTACCCAGATATCGTAGAGCACAAATGGGAGGTCGATCGGTTTCCATTCTTGTACCATCTATGCAGAACTCGCTCCATTTCTAGCTCTGGGAAATGGTTGATCAATTGTGCTTTCGGAAGGCTTTGAAAACGTATCCTTTCTGTGTATTCGCTGTTGTTTCTTTTGTTTCATATATAGGTTTCTCCAGCATGGGGTCTGGCATGGATTCACATGCTCATGAATATTCCCCGTCGTCAGGCTGGGAATCCTCGGTAAAGAAAAATCAGTATCAGTTTCGTTTCTGATCTGTCTTTCGTAGTTGTAACCAATCACTGATCTCTGTGTCATACTGACCACAGCCAATGACTGCCCTCTCCCTAAGCCCCGCCTCTGGCAGCCATCTTCAGATTTTTACCGCACGTTCAAGTGTTGGGATCCTCGTGCTATTGCTCTCGAGCGTTAGTGCTTTTTTTCGCGCTTTTTCTTAGGAAAATTTTCTCTTTTTCGGTCAAAAGAGCCTCAAGCTCCACCGATCAACGGGGACCCGTGTCGGATTCTTCTACGCCCCTCAAGGGTGAAGATTTCATCGAGCCACGCTTTTGGAGGACTCCAGGAGTTTCTCAGGCCGTTCTCGAGCATGGCCCAGGAGAAGGGAAGCTCGACGCCCGGAAAGCTGTTCAGGGTCTGCCCTGGATGCCAGCTTCAGAATGTCTTTAAGGAGGACGAACACTCCCTTTGCCTTTACTGCCTGCATGAAGACAAGACGCACGTGGAGAAGGACTGTGCGTTTTGCGGCAATATGTCGGAGCGGACCATGAAGGACCGCCATCAGCGTCTCGCCAACTGGCTGGAAGGAAAGAACCCGTCAGGCGAGAAGAAGAAGAAGAAGTCCGAGCGGTCTTCTAAGACCTTTGAGGGTGCCCCGGCGACGGGGGTCCAACAGAAGGCCAAGCACAGAGAGTCCGCTGGCACCGGGAGTGCCGAACGGTCGGGCTCTACGGGCGCCAGGCAGGGCGCATCCTCCCCGGCGCCATCAACCACGAGCCAACGCTCTGGCTCCGGTAAGAGGAAGGCCGAGCACCCGGCGAAGCTCCTTATGAGACCCATGTCGTGCTCGAAGGCCCCATCGGAGGGGGAGCAAGGTGGTGACCCTCCCCCCAAGGAGAAGGCGGTGAGCGCACCTAAGGTGGTGAAAGCCTTGATCCATCTGGCCAAGGCCTCTATCGAGACAGTCGCGGTGGCCCTGGCTCAGCCTGTGGAGGCTACACCAGTGGTTGCGACCTCGGGGCCCAGAATGTCCCTGCCACCGTGGAGGGAGTCCTCTTTCATGCCCATCGACAGGAACCCCGTGATACCTCCGACGGAGAAGAAAAAGGGGGGGCAGGAGGTCGTCGTGGATTCGGCCTCAACCTCTGAGGAGGAGCTGATCGAAGTCTTAGGCCACGGCTCTGGCGTGGAATAAGACCATCCTGTCAGGAGGGACCCCGACGTGGGAGACGACGAGAACGTCGAGGGTGCCGACGGGGCTCCTGATCGCCCGTCGGAACCCCCTCAACCAGTGCCGCAAGACAACTCGGCAGCCATTTTGTTGGCTATACAGTCCTTATGCTCGGAGATAAGGACGAGACTGCCGTTACCACCAACGGAGGAACCGCTCCCGACAGGGGACCCGGAGCCAGGCCCTTCTGGGAGCCCTCCTCTTAAGAGAAGAAGGATTCATCCTCCACCTCCTTTTCAACCTTCGCGCCCTGCTCAGCCCTCCTCCCCGTCCACGACACGTGGGGATGATACGGGGACTGAAACGGCCGCGACGGGTACTGGCGACGAGGTTTACGACGAGGATCTCCCATCGTCACCTCCCACCAGGGCTTCCCCGCCCGACGAGATTGGATCGTTTCACGCCATGATCGCCAGGGCATCCGAGCTTTCCAGCTCTGCCCGGAAGAGAAGAAGAAGGAAGGTTTCCTTTATCAACGGTGCGAGACCAAGAGGAAGACGGTCCTCGCTGTACCTCTACTGGACGATATCTGGGATGAGGGTCTCGCCCTCTTCAAGAACCCATCCACAACGCCGGCTAGAAGGGATCGGTACGAGAAGAAGTACCGGGTCCCGGACGCGGCCCCTTTGTGCCTTTGGGCACAGCCGACCCCGGACTCGGTCGTCTCCGCGGCAGCCAGGAAGAAAGCGGAGGGGGCGCGGCCTCTACGTCAACCTCCCCGCTGGACGGCGAGGGAAAGAAATTGGACACGATGGGACGCAGAGTCATCTCATCGGCAGCGACGACGATTAAGGCTGCCAACGCCTTGGCTATCGTAGCCCGCTACGACAGGGATTTGTGGTACAAACTCGCCCTCCTGCTGGACTTCCTGCCAGACGACAAGAGGGCGGAGGCCCTAGAGATCTTGCAGGAAGGAGAAGTGGCGTCGGACCACGCCATTACGATAGCGACGGACATCGCAGACACTGAATTTCGCCAGTTGGGCAACGGCGTGTGCCTTAGGCGGCGTGGATGGCTCAAGGCTACTGACTTCCGTCAGGACGTGCAGACCAGAGTCTTGGACATGCCGTTCGACGGGAGCAACCTGTTTGGGAAAACAGTGGACGATTCCCTACAAGCCATCAAGGCAGACACGGAGACGGCCCGGGCTCTTGGTGTTCTCCAGCAACGACGACCGCCCTTTCGGAGCGGCGTAGGCAAACAGCGGTTCCAGCGGCGGATTTTCCACCTATCGTCAAGCGGCCCGTTCGGCGTCACAGGAAGCCTACAGGGGACGAGGCAAGTCGGGCGGACCCTGCCGTCGTCGTCAAGGAGGACAAGGCGGCAAAGCCTCGTCGAAGCAGGACTGAACCGGCCGTGGGGTCGGGCCCCCACCGAAGCACCCCAGTGGGAGGCCGGCTGGCGAGCTTTGTCAGCGTGTGGGAGTCCATCTCCACCGACCGTTGGGTGCTGGACGCCCTGACTCAGGGTCACGCGCTCGAGTTTCTAAAGAGGTGCCCGCGCGTCCCCCCTGTGGCCAGGAAGGAACATCACGTCCCTCAACTTCTCTTGGAGGTAAGGGCGATGCTCAGGAAGGGCGCCATCGAGCTCGTCCCAAAGAGGCTTCGGTGCTCCGGAGTTTACTCAAGATACTTCCTCGTGAAGAAGAAGACGGGAGGATGGCGTCCCATCCTGGACCTACGACGACTGAACAAATTCATCAAGGCACAGAAGTTCAGGATGGTCACCCTCCAACACGTCATGGGTCAACTGGAGGAGGGCGATTTCCTGTCGTCGTTGGATTTGGAGGATGCCTACTTCCATATCCCCATCCTAAAGGGACACCGAAAGTTTCTCAGATTCGTGGTCCAAGGGCGTCACTACCAGTTCAGAGCCCTTCCCTTCGGATTGAGGTCGGCACCCAGGGTGTTCACCAGGTGCCTCGCACCGGTGGCGGCGCGGCTGCGCCTAGAGGGGATCCACGTCTACCCATACCTGGACGACTGGCTCATCCGAGCGAAGACGAAGGAGCTCGCCGTGGAGCACACGGCAAGGACCGTCCAACTACTCACAGACCTGGGATTCTCCATAAACTACGCCAAGTCCCACCTGGTGCCCGCGCAAGACGCACTGTTTCTGGGAGCGAAGCTCGACACAGTGTCGCTTCTGGCCTCTCCGTCGGAGGAAAGGACGAGGGCCATCTTGGGCAAGGTGCAGCGGATGCTGGTTGCGGACGCGGCCAGGGTGAGGTCCATCAAGTCCCTCCTCGGAATGATGTCTTCTTGCAGGCTCCGGATGCGCCCGTTGCAGGAGTTCCTGGACGCGTGCTGGATCCAGACGACGGGCAGCTTCGAGGAGAGGATCACACTCGACGAGAGTTTCCGACGAGCGATCCGGTGGTGGGGCACCCGTGCGCATCTGACGGCGGGCATGGACTTCCAGACCCCCGGCCACCAGGAGACAGTGACCACGGATGCCTCCCTGGAAGGGTGGGGAGCGCACACTGAAAATCTGCACGCGAGAGGCCTTTGGCTTCCGACAGAGAAGTCCCTCCATATCAACGTCCTGGAGCTCCGTGCAGTGTTTTGGGCCCTCAGGTCCTTTCTTCCGTCCCTCAAGGGAAAGGTGGTGAGGATCTTCACCGACAACATCACCACCATGTTCTACATCAGGAAGCAGGGCGGTATCAGATCCCCAGCCCTGTCCAAGGAGGCGCAGGATCTGTGGCATTGGGCCGTCGCCCAAGGGATGTTTCTGGTGCCGTTTCATCTGACAGGAATAAAAAACACCATCGCTGACTCGCGTGGGAACTACGACAGGATCTAGTGGACCGCCTCTTCCGACGGTGGGGCACACCCCAGATCGATCTGTTCGCGACGAACTCCAAGCGCCAGAGGTTCGCCAGCAGGTTTCCCCAGCCGAGGAGCATGGGCGATGCTTTCTCGTTCCCCTGGGAGGGCCTGTTTCTATACGCGTTCCCTCCATTGCTGTTGCTGATCCGGCTCATCAACCAGCTCAAGAGGTCACGGTGCAGGATGATCCTCGTCGCACCTGCGTGGCCGAGGCAGATATGGTTCCCGGACCTTCTGGACTTGTCAGCGTGCCCGTCAATCAAGCTGCCAGTGCACGCAGATCTTCTCTCCAGGGAAGGAGGCGCCATCCTCCATCACGACCCGAAGTCGCTAAACTTGCAGGCCTGGCTCCTGCAGCGTTAGAGTTTGGAGGCTACGACATACCGGCCGACTGCAGAGAGGTTCTTGCAAAGGCCAGGGCGTCCTCAACTCTTAAATGCTATGGACACAAATGGAAGAGGTTCTCTGTCTGGTGCCACGCACAGAAGATTAACCCTCTATGGATTACGGCTCCCCAAGTACTGCCGTACCTACTGACGCTGGCCAAGGCTGGACTGGCGCACGCGTCCATCAAGATTCATCTTGCTGCGATCTCCCGATACACCAGAACCACGGGGCGGACATCTTTGTGGTCTCATCGTCTGGTGAAAGAATTCATGAAGGGACTGTTCAGATCGTTCCCGCCGGTGAAGGCTCCGGCCTCGGCGTCGGAGCTCAACGTGGTGCTGACCAAGCTCATGGGACCTCCGTTCGAGCCTCTGCACTCGGCTCCGTTGAAGTTCTTGTCATGGAAAACAGCGTTTCTTGTGGCCATCACCTCTGCACGACGGGTGGGAGAGATCCAGGCCCTTTCCTGCAAGCCCCCGTACTTGACTTTTCACGACAAGAGGGTAGTGCTCAGGACGCACCCCTCCTTCATGCCCAATGTGCCGTCGGACTTCCACCTCAACGAACCCTTGCTGTTGCCTGTTTTCTTCCCGTCGCCTTCGTCGCCGGCTGAAAGGACTTTGCACTCGCTGGATGTGGCTAGAGCGCTGAAGTTCTACGTGGACCGCACAAAGTGTTTTCGGAAGACGTCACAACTTTTTGTGAACTTTGGACCTGTCAATCAGGGGAAGGCTCTCTCGAAGGCCTCCATTTCCAGATGGCTCTCCGGCTGTATCATGTACTGTCATCGGTTGGCAAACCGACCGCTGCCTGGCCGTCCGAGAGCCCATTCCACCAGAGCGATCGCAGCTACCACGGCGTTCCTATCTGGTGTGCCCTTGCTGGACATCTGCAGGGCTGCTACGTGGAGGTAGACGCACACCTTCACGAAATTCTACTGCGTCGATCGGGATTCCAGGGAGGAGTCCAGGGTCGGCCAAGCAGTGCTGCGCAACCTGTTCGCCTAAGGTGAGCCTGGTGAGGAGGTAAGAATTGCTTAATGTTGAGTTTTGGATATAATGCTTAATGTTGAGCCTTTGCCACCTCCCGTGGTTGTGCATGTGTGTACTGCCATGTATTCTTTTATTCATGAGCATGTGAATCCATGCCAGACCCCATGCTGGAGAAGGAACAAGTTACTTACCTGTAACTGTTGTTCTCCAGCATGGGTCTGGCATGGATTCACATGCGAAACCCTCCCGCCTACCCCTCTGCGGCTCTTCACTTGGTCATACTGCCACTTCACGTGCTACCAAATCTGAAGATGGCTGCCAGAGGCGGGGCTTAGGGAGAGGGCAGTCATTGGCTGTGGTCAGTATGACGCAAAGATCAGTGATTGGTTACTACTACGAAAGACAGATCAGAAACGAAACTGATACTGATTTTTCTTTACCGAGGATTCCCAGCCTGACGACGGGGAATATTCATGAGCATGTGAATCCATGCCAGACCCATGCTGGAGAACAACAGTTACAGGTAAGTAACTTGTTCCTTATTTTTCACTGGTTGCTCAGCACCTAGATGTCTTTGGGCCGTAGTTAGCACTTTATAAATGCTGTAACATTACATTACCTTACATAACACCAGTAAGTACTTCGTCATCCTTCCTTATACTTATTTCAGCATAAGATATACTCAGCTTCTAGCCGTGGGCTGCTCTCTCAGGCTAATGATACCCCGTTTACGGTTTTCGTCAGGATGATTGTATCAACGCTCACCAACTACAAATTTCTCTTCTGGGCAACAATCTCTTCTGTTTCCTCTCTGAGGCTGGTTTATTCCCATAGTCACAGTTTAGACTTTATCAGGCTGCCAGGTTTCTCCTTCTGTGTCCTGGCTACTTCCACAGTCTACGATATAGACCTTGTAGACGTTTATCTTTCTCTCTTACGGTGGATCTGGTCTCTGACATTATCTTAGATATACTCCTTAGAAGGCTTTCATCTTTCTTTCTTGTTCTCTATTTGATCTCCACCAGTGTCTAAGATGTAGCCCTTGGCAGCCTTTCGGGTTTCCTTCTCCCCCTTTTAGTCTGGTCTCAGCATGTGCCTGAAATGTAGCCCTCAGCAGGCTTTCAGCTTCTTGTCTTTTGCTGGCGTCCGAGATTGTGCCCCAGCAAGCTTTCAGCATTCTCTCTAAAGCTCTGGATTTCCCCAGTTGACTACTTCTCTTGACCTTCTGCCTCTAGATTGGTAGTCCAGTCGTTTGCATCACCCTTCAATTTCCTGTGCCTTTTTATAATGTTGTTGCATAGTCTGTTTGTTTAATAAAATGTCCTCCATATCTTGTCATGCTTGGTTGGACCTATAGGTGATTTCCCTAGTGTACTGTTTCTCCCGCTGAGTTGATTGAAATTATTTTCTCCACCTTTATAATTGGTGCTGATTACTTTCTGCCTGATGGTAGTCAAGGGTTTAAAACCCTTATCCTTCAATTTGAAGTCAGGAGGAATTGTCATGGCAGCTATACGACTGAGGGAAATAAGATGGACTTCCTTCTCTAAATACGGAGTCATTTCTAATCTCAGCTTTGTCTCTCTCTCTCTGGCACCAGGAAACATGATGGCCCAAGGCAGGTGGAGGAGATCTGTGGGATTCTTTGCATGCCACTGACAGACAGCTCCTCGCACAGCTGGTGCCCCAGTAAGCCCCATAGGCTAGCCATATAATGTGACATTTGTCGGACAAATCCTGTGCCTCACCATAGGTGACCAAGAGTTCTTGCAGCACCTAGTGAGGAGCCCACTGCCAACCAGGACAACCGTGACAGCCAGCCACATTCTCTGGGGAGCCACAAAACCCTTCAGCACATATTTCTCTCTCTGAGAAGGCCTCGCTTCACCATGTAGGGAAATAACATCTCATGGAACGCCACATATCCAGCACAGGCCCACTCACCCGGGGGAGGGAACTCTGATACCTCGCACCTTGGAGGCCCCTTTCACCAAGGAGACATCCAATCCATCTCCTTTTCTTATTCAAAACGGCAGTAAGACACTTTTGAATACAAATGATCATATAGTTTGGGCAAATGGAAATGGAAATCATTTCACTAGTGTGGCGGGTCAGAAGAAGGAGGTGGACTCTGCAAGACCATTTTCATTCAACTTTATTAAAGAAAAAGGAAAATGCCTAAATCTCACCATTCTATAAGGTGTCCCTACCTAACACAACTGACGAAGGTGCTCATCAGTCGTCCATGAATGTCTTAACAGAAACTGTCCACGTCTAACACTAACCTAACTGACCCTACCACTATATTAACAACTCAAAATAGGAGAATGACTCTCTGCTACTGTTATATGGTTTGCTTTAAGTAAATTACTTCTTCAAAAATGTATCTTCAAGTAACTTCTGGTTATGGTCTTGATTAGTTCATACAGTTCATGTATGCCTTGATTTGGCTTTACATTTCTGAGATGATTATCCTTTTTGGTTCTGTCTTGTTTCTCCTGATGCTTTTCATAGACATCCATATTTCTCTCTTCCTGAGATAAACAGTTCCACCATTTACCAGTCTCTTTCCACTCCCTTCTCTAGAGCTTTATTCACTTGAGACTGGATATTATCGTATTGATTCTTGTTCACTTCTTGAGGTTTTATAATATGTGTTTCTTTCTCTTTTCTAAAACGAGTAAGATTAGTCTCATAATGATTTCCCTTCACTTCTCATGTTTGTGTATTAAAGTCTCTATTAAAGACGAGTAGGATGAATCTCATAATGATCCTTGCACTCTTCTCTTGGTTTAAGTATCACTGTCTCTCCTCTGGATTCACTTATAACAATCTCTTGACTTTGACTGTGACGAGTATGGTTAATTCCACAACGATCATCACTACCCCTTCTGGGTATCACAGTCTCTTTACTTTTACTGGACAAATAGGATTAGTCCCATAACAATTATCATCTCCCCTCCCGGGTCTCCCTTTTTCCCCATGTACCTGTAACTGATGAGAGTAACGTCACCGGGATCCCTTGTGGCTTGGGATGGCTTTGTTACTTGCGTGGGCTCTGCGTGGGCTCTGTCCCTAACTCTTATCGCCTGAAGAACCCAAGCATCGCCCTACAGCCTGCGCCAAAAGTTTGCACAACATGCTGTTCTTCCCACTACCGGTGGGCATTGCGCAATCACTTGTCTCACCTGAGGGGCTGCTCTAGTGTCTGCACGAGCCTCTACCTCTCCCTCTGCACCCTCTGTATCATTTGCCTCTGCTCGGCAAGAATGCGTCCTGCTGCCGGGTTTGCCAATATTGGGCCTGAGGCCCCTCAGGTCTTCTCTGGGAACTGAGATGACCGGTAGATTGACCCCTGTATCTTCCGGTTTCTGCAAAAACTCTACCAGCAAAGATCTTCTTGATAGAAGTCTGTGCCTTCTCGAGCACCGTGTAGGTTCCCACAAATATGCTAATTTATTGGGCAAAATCCTTGTGAGGGGTCAGTAATGTGAGACTCACAACTGTGTTTAGTTTTCTGAAGGTCTGAACTTTTTATTTTACGCAAAATTAGAAAATAACTGTTAACTAAACCTACTCTACCAGGGGATTCCCTACCTAGCCTAGAATCTAAGGAAAAACCTTGTAGCATACACAAAACTAACCCTGATACTAAACAACGGAAACATTCAAAGCAACATAAATAAAATGTTACCAAACAGCCAGTGTCTTCGATGACTTCTACTTGTCCCTGGCTGTTCTTGCTTCCCCAGGAATGTCCCAAAGTCAATTTCTTCTAAGGTAATAAACATACTTAAATCAAGTCTTGAAAACTTCCAAAAGTGCACAGACATAAAAATCCACTGGTAACAGTCCCTTCTTTGCCTGATGAAAAGATTCCCTTTCGAAGCTCCACAAATAAAACAGCACCACCAATGGTATTCTTGGATAACATCCTTCCAGGAAAGAATGGTACATTTGAAGACAAAAGTACTACTTCTGCTTAACAACAACTCTTCTTCTTGCAACTTCTGTCATGTCTTTAAATACAGTTGTCAGGATGATTCTTCTTAGGGTTTGCTCTTCGCTAGCAACTCCATTCTGCAAATGATACTGTGAGAGCAGGCTCCCTTCCTCCAAAAATGACTTCTGTGTCTACTACATTAAACTGATACAGTTCTGACAAAGGTATCGACAACCACAGTTCTACTGCTGCTACTCCAACTTAGAATTTTAGGCAACTTCCACAAGACTCTTCGACCTCTACAGGTTGGCAAGGCACTCTTCTCTCTTGTATGGCAAGACGGGACAGCCTCTTTGCCTTTCCTTTCATCTTGCAGCTACCACAACGTCTGTCTTTACTTCAGGCAATTTCATCTGTTTTCACTTCAGGCAACTTCAACAAGACTCTTTGACCACTACATGTGGGCAAGGTACTCTTTTCTCCTGTATGGCAGGAGCAGGCAGCCTCTTTGCTTTTCTGTCTTGCAGCTACCAGAAAATCTGTCCTTCACTCCCAGACTGTTTGTTCCTGGCTTAAAAAGGTTTCAGCTCTACAGATTTTATAACAAGTACCCAGCTCCCTTCCCCATCTTCATACCTCTTTTGCCACCAGTAGTTGCCCATAGGCTGTAGTGCCACATGTTCAACCTTAGACAACCTTGTCACCCTTGTATCAGATGACCTGGGGTTACAACAGCTTCAGCGACTTTTAAGTACTGATGTTTAGTTCTTAAATGAGCTGGTTTCACTTTAACAGGGTTTGGTCTACTGGCTTGGGCAATACTTGTTCTTAATTCAACTTCAGCCACTTCTACAACAATGTTCAGTATATTACAAGTAACACGCTTCTTATTGGAAATTAAATTAGGAGTATGCAATTTCGTTCTGATGTTGAACTTCCACTTCAAAAGTATAAGCATCCCCACCTTTCGGTCAGCGCTAAGCTTCCATGGCAATTGGGAAACACTGTTTCATGGGCGACCTCTCAGGCTGTTAAAAATACCTGTAATGTTGCAGGAAAGACGAGTTCAGCTTCATTAGGTTTACCCGCAATGTCCTCCTCTTTAACAAGAGACACACGACCACTCAGCAACAGGTTACATCTAACAATGGGGAAAAGAGATGCTTTCTCTACACGCGGGTACTTCAGCTTTGTTATGATATGCGCAATACAATTCCCTTATTAGACTGACTTCCCACTTCTGCAAACAACTTCTACTCACTTTTATGTGCGTACTATTATCAAATAAGCTCATTACAGTTACCGGCAAAGTATTCTTGATGATTTGGAGTACAGAGCTTCCCTTTAACAACTCAGAATCACAGCGACAGTGGCCTGCTTCTGCTTCCTGGCTTGGTTTCTTCTACTGCTACTGCTACAGGCACTCTTGGGACCCACCCCCCACTGCTGCAAGGGTGTCTCTGATCCAGCCTCATTAAAGGAGATTGTTCCACTCTCCACCTTCCCTCGGCTTGCTTCTGCACACAGGCCTTAGGTGGATGTGCGACTTCACCGCTGCATTCACTGCAATTAGGCGCACCTGGAAAGACTGCCTGTTTCTTCCTGCCTCTTCCAATGCTGCCACAGTCAAACAGTATTTGTAAGCACAGGACCAACTCAGAGCCTGCAGATGAAATCTGCTCTTCCTCTGCTCCGACGTCCCTTCTGTGGTCACACTTCCCAATGAACTGCCAGCCTTGTGCTCTACTTCTTCTGATTCTGCTACTGCCGACTTTCCAGCTCCTGCTCCAGCTTCTTTCTACTGCTCCTACTGCTGCAGCCTTTTATGCCCTTCAGGTGTGTTAAATGACTTCAGGTACAAGCCCTTAGGGCTAATTGCCTGACTTTGCCAAACGCTATTCAGCCTGCCTGCCTGTCCTTGGCAGGAGCATGCCTCCTCAGCCCTCTTCTTCATCAGTCCCTGAGGGATTCTGGGACATTCAGTCCATTTTAGAAAGGTTCAGTTTTCATAGTTCTTTAAAAGGTTTACGAATTGGCTTTCCTCCCTTGATATTATTGAAAGACGAGTTATAAGGTTTAACCTTTTTAGAGGCAGATGGGACAGGAATAGACACAGATTCGTCATTCCTTTTGGCATTTTTGGCATTGTGGACGATATGGGGATTTAGGGATATAAAAGATGTGTTATTTGCGTTAAACACTAGATTGAGTCACTTATTTGAAATGTACCTTTCCATCCTTAGTAGGAGGCCGAAATATATTGAAATGGCAATAAGCCATTTCTCCCTCTAAGCCTGTGGTAAGAGTATTTCTATTTAAGGAAAAATATGGTGTCTCACCCTGCGAAATCACCCCACTACCCTGGGCTTTGTCTCCACCCAGGGGATCCTCCTGCAGTACACCACCCCCAGGATGGGGATCAGGAAGCGTCTGCCCTTTCCTGGCTACCTGGGAGGAGACTTTAGGCAGGGTCTTCATGGGGGGCTGCAGGATTCTCCACAGCCTCCTCAAAAAAGCAGTCAGTTTGCTGACTCACCTTCCTCATATGAAGCTGGATCTCCTTATTTGCTGTCTGCTTTGAGGAGAATCCCCCTCCTCCTCTCTGGCACCAAAGTACAGTTGGTGTTGCCCAGCATACAAACTGCCCTCTGAGCCAAGTTTGCTATAATTTGTGGATCCATTGTATCCCTGGTGTCGAATGCCGTCTCTGGGAGGTGCATTATCTTGGTGATGGGCCCAACACCTTGTCCTGGCATCCTTTCCATGCCCTATCAATACCTTTGCCGATATCCTTTGCCGACTTCATTGGGAAAGTAGTCATCATTGGGTCTAAATTAGGAGTCTCTGTCACCTTGCCCGTCAGATCAGGCCTAAGGCGTTCACGCGTATTCAAAATCTGGTCTCCTTCTCCAATGGCTTCCTTATCTTCTGAGCTATATATAACACCACTCTGGGACACGGCAGCCAGTCTGTGGACCTTGGATTCCAAATACCTTCCAGCTCAAACATGTCCGACAGGTCTTCTGAGGCCTCTGGTACCATCCCCAACGTGCTGGGATCTATCACCGGGTCATCTGCCCCCTTTGTATCTAGGGAGACATCCTGCCCGTCACCACCCGCTTCACCCCCGGGGAAAGTATTGGAGGCTGGGCATTGCTGACTTGAGGAGGAAGGCATTCTTCTGCTTATCCAAAGCGTCAGCCCTCTCCTGGGGCCTTTGTTTCCCCCCTTCCTTATTACCCGGAGGTATAGAAGAGCGTGACCTCTTCCGGGCCTTTTTCTTCTCCTGATTGTCAACCCATGTTTGGGGTGTCTAAAGGACATACCCTCGTCTGGATGGGCCTCTCCAGGACCTTTGGTTTTACCAGCACTTTTTGTGGATGTCTTTTTGCCCAAAAGAATTTCTGGGACCTCCAGCCTCTCCTGGAGGGGCTTGACCACTTGAGAAACTGCTTGAACTAGGGATTCTCGTAGATTCTCCTAGAATCCCGACACGGGATGCAGCCCCAATACTAGCGAATCTGCTCACGGCTTTCCCTATTGCCGTAGCAGACGCTGCAGGCTCTTGCCTACCACACTCGCTTGCACTCGGAAAGTGGAATGCTCAGCTTGCCTTTAAAGACAAATACATGCTGCTCCGCTAGCCGCTGCATATAACTCCTTATGGAAATACACCGAAATGATCACGGGATACCAGCTGCAAACCGGTGGCTTACGTATCAATCTAATCTCTTACAAATTGATTAATCACATGAACTACCTGAAATAAGCAGTGTAATCACATCAATTACTTCACAAATCACAACATTGCAGAGCTCAAGAAAACATGACTTATTTGCTGAAGAGCAAGAGCACCCAACCAAAAGAGAAAGGGACCTGGACAGGAAATGGCTTGTGAAGAAGGAATGATTCCCATTACTTGAAACTTTTACAGGAAAACTACCTTAAATTAGTGACTTGTGGGAATGGTAGTTTTGGAGTGTTTCTTCTGGTTACATGAACAAAACAAAAAAAAGTGGAAAAGTTTAAACTTTTGAAGTGCTGTTTGTGAGTGGTGATAAAGAAGGATAAGCATAATGCTCGCCTCTGGTCTTGACATAGAATTAAATAAGATATTAATAAAAATGACTGTATTTCATCATTATGCTAATAAGTAAAAGCAACAATAAAAAAAGAAAATAATTACAACATTGTAAGAGAATATCAACCTGACAAGCATAGTTCTCCGTATCAATGAATAATGTTGTGTCCTATTAAACCTACACTTAGGGCATAAAACGATCACATATTCCGAGAATTCTACAATGTTAACATTAACACAAAATCTACATAATATATCTTTACAATGAACTTTGCTTCTGGCACTAATAACTTCAAGAGGGGGCAGAAGGTTTGGCTTTATGCGCAAGATGTTCCCCCATTTGGGACCCAGGAATTCTTTCAAATAACAATTGAAGATATCCTATTGTTTCTCTTCCACTGTCCCATAGTAAGGTAATTCGTATTTCCCCAGAATGTCCCTAGTGGAACACCAATCCACCTTGAGTAAGTATTTTTTAATTAACATGGGGCTAGACATGAATGTGTCTTTTGAGTAGTGTATGCCCTTATGGAACTGTTCATATTTAGTGATTTTCAACAGATTCCTAGGGTTTTTTCATGCTTCTCAGAAACTTTCTAGATGCCTGGTTCTTGGTAGTGACCAGGTTTTTCAAATGTTTACCCTTCTGTTTTGATGTGGACAATTAGTATTTCCTTGACTTGTAATAGCAGAAGTTGCAACGGGAACTGAGCCATCCCGCGACATCTCAGATCTTATCCAGAGGTATTTGGGTAATACTTAAATTCTGATCATCCATTTACGCTCAATTTGGACTATATGTTTATCATTTATTTACAACAGACTCTTGGATCTATCTATATTTACTTTGGAAACTTTATTTCCCATTTGCGAGACTTTGCTGCTTAATTATTATTTCCAACAAACTACGCATACCATAATGCACCTGGCTACAAGCATTGATTCCTGGCTGTTCCTATTGGTTATCAATGGAACTACACCCCCCAGAAGCCCTAGAGACTTGCCCTGCTTCCACCAGCCCAGGAACAGAAAGGGAGGTGGCCGATTGCCTGCAGGTGGTTTTAGCCAGGTGCAACCAATTAGCCTGCCTCTGTGCTGGGCTAGGCAGTATAAAGGCTGCTGCCTGCAAGTGACTCAGCCTCTTGCATCTGAGAGTTCTTCCTCCACCTTTTGCTTCTTTCTACGGATCTTGTATGCTGCTTACCTTCACTCCTGCTTGGACCCTGCCTTGTTGCTTGCTCCACCCTGCTGCCTCCAGCCATAGCCTTCCAGGCTCCCTGCCTCACAGCCCTGCTCCTCTGGGCTCTCCACACTGCAGCTGATCACGCTCTGCTGCCTTCCAGTCTCTGCCCTTGCCCTGCCGGGCTCTCCACATTGCAGCGGATCATGCTCTGCTGCCTTCCAGCCTTCGCCCTTGCCCTGCCGGGCTCTCCACACTGCAGCGGATCACGCTCTGCTGCCTTCCAGCCTTCGCCCTTGCCCTGCCGGGCTCTCCACATTACAGCGGATCACGCTCTGCTGCCTTCCAGCCTTCACCCTTGCCCTGCCGGGCTCTCCACATTACAGCGGATCACGCTCTGCTGTCTTCCAGTCTCCGCCCTTGCCCTGCCGGGCTCTCCACATTACAGCGGATCACGCTCTGCTGCCTTCCAGCCTTCGCCCTTGCCCTGCCGGGCTCTCCACATTGCAGCGGATCACGCTCTGCTGCCTTCCAGCCTTCGCCCTTGCCCTGCCGGGCTCTCCACATTGCAGCCGATCACGCTCTGCTGCCTTCCAGCCTCCGCCCTTGCCCTGCCGGGCTCTCCACATTGCAGCCGATCACGCTCTGCTGCCTTCCAGCCTCCGCCCTTGCCCTGCGTACCCTCTACATTGCAGCTGATCACGCTCTGCTGCTTTCCTGCCTCAGCCCTTGTCCTCTGGGCTCCCTGCCCTGCAGCCTGCCTCACTCCGGCTGCCTTCAGCCCTTGTCCTCTGGGGCTCCCTGCTCTGCAGCCTACCTCTCTCTGGCTACCTACAGCCCTTGTCCTCAGGGCCTTCCTACTTTGCAGCTTATCACGCTCCGCTGCCTACTACCTACCTTTTCAGCTGGGTTCTCGGCCTAGCAGCTCTCTACAGTCCTCTGCTACCTTCTACGTTCAGCGGCCCTGTCCCTCAGGGTTCACTCCTTTCTGCCCGGCCCTTACGGGATCCTTGCCGTGCAGTCTGCTTTACTCTGCTGCCCTAAGCCCTTTTCCTCTGGGCGTTCTACCTTACAGTCCTACCCCTGTGGGCTTACTCACTGCTTTCCTGCTCCTCTGAGCTCTCTACCTTGCTCCTTACTGTCCTCTGCTATCCTACCCTGTTACACGACTTTCCTTTCATTTCCTTCTGCTAGTTTGCTATCACCTCCTTTACTGGATTTGTCTGTAGTATCTTCTCTTGTACTGTTTGTAGACCCTTTTGTACAGAGCTTGTCTGTTGGTTCCCATCAGTCAACCTCTGCCCCTTCCCTTGTCCTGTTTCTACATTACAGACACCTAGAGCTGCTGTTCCAAGTCATGAGCAATCAGCGTGGGCCTCTGTTATAGCAAACTGTGCAGAAGGCTAGAGTATTTCCAAGGTTCGTGGAATACTCTTTTCCTATATCTGCATACACCCCAAGAGGGTATTCATTCTGTATCTTTTCCCTTGCTACTCTTGCTTACTCTTCGTTCTCTTTCCTTTCCGCTGTGTGTGTTCTTATCTGTCCACTTTATTTGGCACAACCACCCAAACCCTTTCTGGGTGTCCTGTGCCACCCTTAATAGAGTGCCACTCCTGACACAGAGTTGCATTGGTCATTTGTCATGTCACGACTGTTGCCTGCTCCCATCCATGTCGATCACTGGTAGGGTTCCAAGAGAGGAAGCTAGTCTAGCTTAATTGGTTAGAATATAGCCCTGAAGAAAGCTAATTTTTGGATTCAATGTATTTAGATTCAGTTTAGAGTCCTTTAAAAGGGCACTAATGTTGTAATACACATGTATAAACGTATTCAAAAGAAAATGATTGATGCATAAATTCAGAGCTATAGGCATTACGCAGATGTGTTCCAAACTCTGCCTTGTTTACCAGTGAGTTGAGAGACTGAAAATCCTGAAAATCTGGGACATCTTTATTCAGCAGGTGCTAACATTTCAAGGGTCTCTTATAAAATTCACAATATTTAGGGATCCCTCCTAATCACAATCTCTTGGGGATTTTCACTCACAGGTATTGGCGGAATATAACCACATCTGTTCCTCATTGTAGATCCTGTAGATGTTGCTGTGTCTCTGCATCAATCTGCAGATATAGCTGGAGTTTCTCTTCCATCCTGTGACAGTGCCAGGTGGATTCACCTCGCCAAGTTTCCACAGACAGGATTGATGGGGACTTATCCTCTTCCTTTTCCTAGGCTTCTGATCTTCACAACCTCTTTTTTTCTCCGAGCTTACTCCTCCTTGACAGATTTACTGTTTAATTTGATAGTAGTAATTCTTAGTGGTACAACAGATGGAGTACCTTCTCATGTAAGTTGGTTTGTGAAAGTTGCTGATTTGTTCTTCATTCCCACGCCAAGGAATGTTTTCCTGTGCCTGTACTACCACACCCTAGCACCCTCCCCCTTCCCCACCCTTGGCTCATGATCTAGCCTCCAACACTAGTTGACAGGTCTCTGTAATATATGAGTGATTGAAGCAGTAAAACACTCACTCTGATATTTGCATACCAACAATACTTTGCAAGAAGAAAATATTAAAAAAGGTCTCCATGATATTATGGGTAGTCTGAGAAGATGTCATAAATCTGCATACGCACAATTATTTTGCAGTGCATATAACATTGTTTGCAACATCCCCCACCCTAATCCTGTTAGGTAGGGTTAAACAAGTGCCCAGTGAAATCGTTTTTGTATAGCAGAGAGTGGCTCCAGCAGCAGCAAGGATGCAACATGCAATCCTCATCATACCAGTGATCTGTGTCAGAGTGTCGGAGGCAGCTACTCGTTTGTTTGTTCTTTTGAGCGGTGTGACTTGACACTGTGCGGTAATTTACACTAGTCCCCAGTCAGTGTGCAGTCGGCAGTATCAGCGTTCGGCATCCTGCGTGTCAGTGCTCTGTGTGCCACTGGTGGTTTCCCTAATTTGGTCTGGTGTTCAATCCGTGAGGGACCTGTGGTGACAGGCACCACGACTTTAGACAACTACTGGAATCAGAGCTCTAGCGGCTGATCTGGAAGCAGACTCAGCAAATTGGTAAGGCCTTTATGAACCCTACTGTAATCCCTTCTTCTTTTCCTCGTATTCACCCGTAGTCACCCTTCGTAACCACATGTGCGGTTTGCTCGCAGCGGAAATGAGGATGAGTGCTAAATTTATCAGTTGAACCTGAACTACCTTTGTGCAACAAAACCTTTTGCAGAGTGACTGCGGGACCTGAGATTTTGAGCTCTGCACATTAATTTTGTTTTAAACTTTTCTTTATTGGCAAGAAGTAGCAGTTGGTAGAGTACAGGTTACAACAACGAAACACACTACACGTTGAAGCATGAATGATACAGCAAGAGTTATACAGAGGGTCATATGCAATCTTGACAACAATTGACTACAATAGAAGCATTTATCGTGAGGAGTGATCCATCCCCTGATCAGGAGAAGGGGGGGATGACAGTAGCTCCAGGTCCACCTTGCAGTTCAAGTAGCTGCAAAACTCTGTCCATATGTTTTTGGGGGCGAGCATTACTAGGCAGCATGTTAATGTAATCCCCTTCACAGGATTGCGTCCAGGTGAGGGCCTTTAGCCACATTTCTAGGGAAGGGGGGGATCTGCGCTTCCAACATTGCAGGATGCATTTCTTAGCCACAATCGCCGCCACATTAAAAAATTTAGCCACCCGCTTCGCCTCAGCCCCCTCCCAGAGCCCAAACAGAAGAGCCAAAGGTTCAGGATCCACACAGAACCCAACTATTTCGGAGAGGGTATCCAGCACCGCCCTCCAGAACGGGGCCAGCGCCCCGCAGGACCAGAACATGTGTGCGTGGTCCGCTTCGTTAGATTTACATCTCTGACAGAGGTGGGACTGATCTCGGGCAAATTTCCCAATCGCGTAGGGGGTGTAGTACAGGCGATTGAGCATCTTGTATTGAATACACCTGACTCTGGAGTTAAGAGAAACCTTGCGAGTATGCATGCACATTTTGGTCCACATATCATCCGTGATGTCTAATCCCAGGTCACGGCTCCAGGCGTCCCGAGCCTTGTGGGGGGGTTCCACAGCACGCGCCATCAACATTTTATACAAGGAGGATACAAGACCTCTACCACCAGCGGAATTGGCAATATAGCAGACCTCGGGGGACTCGGGGGATTCATCCGGATATGACGGCCACATGTCCTGGACTGCCGCCCTAAGTCGGAAGTATTGCAGCAGTTTCAGTGAGGAGCTGGAGTGCCCTGGCCTCCAAGTGTCTGGGGTGATGAATTTCCCATCAGGGAACAGGTCGGAGAATGATCTATACCCCAGGTCGGACCAGTGACGCATGAGGAGTTTATCCTGTGTGGGGGTGAGGCCAGGGAAAGCCCAGAGGGGAAGCCATTTATAATATGGAGGGGAGACAGAACCAGGCGAAAGAATCTGCCGCCATGCCCTTATGGTGGAGGCCACTGGATCAGCAGGGGCCTGCGATCGATACGAGTGAAAAAGGATCAAGGACATGACATTTACCTCTTCGGTCGCCAGGATTTCAAGTTAACATGTGGAGGGGGTGGGGGGGTCCTGATGATGGTACCAGTATGTAGCGTGCTGGGCCTGGGCGGCTATCCAGTACTGGGTGAGATTGGGTGCACAAAGGCCACCTCTCTTGTAAGGCAGGGTCATATTCTGCCACTTTCTGCGTACGGCCCCCGAGTGCCAAAGAAAACGGGCACAAGCCGCGTGCAGGTCCGCAAAGTACCGTTTTCCAGGCCAGAGTGGAACGTTAGCAAATATGTACAGGTGTTTTGGGACAATTACCATTTTTATTAGGGACAGTCTCCCTGATAATGAAAGGGGGAGGTTTCGCCATCTCTCCATCTTGGCGTTAGCATATTGTGCGGCCGCCCCATAGTAATCGGACAGTAAGGAGGATTTAGAGAGGGATACGTGGACGTGCAGTATTTAATGCCCTCGGGTGCCCACTTGAGAGGGAATTCGGAAGTAGGTTGGGCGGTTGTGGGAGTAAGGGGGAAGATTTCTGATTTAGAGTAATTTATGGTGAAGCCCTAGAATGTGCCAATTTTGATAATTTCCCGCATGATCGGGTCGAGGTGGGCTGAGGGGTCCCTAATATATAAAAGCACATCGTCGGCGTACAGTGATATAATCTCGGGAGTATCACGCAGGCGAATCCCTTTGCGCACATGGTTGTTTCGTACACTGTCAGCCATGGGCTCGATGGCAAACGCGAATAGCAAGGGAGAAAACGGGCACCCCTGTCGTGTCCCCCTGTGCAGGGAGAAGGGAGCCGACAGGTGAGAATTAACCAGGACTCTGGCTACAGGGTTAGTGTATAATAGTCTGATGCAAGATACCATGTATGGACCTATCCCCATCTTCTCCAGAACCGCCCACAGGTATTGCCACGAGACCATGTCGAACGCTTTTTGGGCGTCCAGCGTAACGGCCACAGCGTCGGCTTGGGGGTCAAAACTAGAGATGACGTTAAATAATCTCCGAATGTTTAAGGCCGTGGAACGGGCAGGGACGAAGGCGCTCTGGTCTGGGTGAATCAGATATTTCATGATGGGGAGGAATCTATTTGCTATGATTTTGGCGAAGATCTTGGTGTCGGTATTGATAAGGGTTAGAGGTCTATAAGAGCCGCATTCATCCAGGGGCTTACCCGGCTTGGGGAGTAAAGTAATAACGGCCTTGCGCAAGGACCGGGGGAGGGCAGAGAGACGCAACGACTCCTCCCAGACCTCGTGAAGGCGTGGAGCAAGGAGGGCGACATGCTCCTGATAGAACTCAGTGGTCAGGCCATCAGGTCCGGGGGCTTTACCCTTAGGGAGAACAGAGATGGCAGCAGTGATCTCGTCAAGGGTGAAGGGGGCGTCTAATTGTTCTTTGGTGGCCAGAGATATAAGGGACATTGGAATGCGGTCTAGGAGGTCGTCCTGATCCTGCAGGTTGTGCTCTGGTTGCTGGGCATAGAGGGTTGCGTAGTAGTCTGCAAAGGTCTCAAGAATGGGCAGGTCCGACCAATGTCGCACTCCGTCATTGTCAATGATATTATCGATCCGAGCTCTACCTCCCTCGGCGCGGGCGAGGCGAGCTAAGGTCTGGCCCGGCCTCTCACCCTCGCCATATTTACGGGCCGCACTGGGGCGGTCAAGGTATTTTATCTCGTTGTGGGCAAAGGTTTCGATCCGGTCCAGCTCAGCTCTGATCTGTGCCAGTTTGGGCGGAGAGGGGGTGGTCGCATATTTGCGCTCTAGCTCCCCAAGTCTGGACTCAGAGCGGCGCAGAGAGTTTCTAATGTCCTTCAGGACCCCAGCCTCCCTGGAGATACACATGCCCCTGATGAAAACCTTAAAGGCCTCCCATCTCACCCCATCCGTTGTGTCGTGGCGTTTGTTACTATCAAAAAACTAGGTGATGTCTGCGAGGATGTCAGCTTTAAAGACTATATCGTGCAGTGCGTCTGTCTTAAACCGCCAGTGAGAGTGCTGGGGGGGGGGGGGCGGGTGCAAAGTAATGTCCAACGTGATCGGGGAGTGTGCGGGGCAGAATCTGTGTGGTAAGTGTTTTGCCCATGAGCCCGGCGGAGAGAAGGAAAAGATCAATCCTGGAATGACTGTCATGTACAAAGGAGTAAAATGTAAAATCTTTCGACATTGGGTGGAGTACTCTCCAGGCATCCACCAGACCGGCAGTGAGCATGTGTTCATGGAGACGGCGAGCGGCTCTGGACAATATTCTGGGTGCAACACCGGATCTGTCCAGGTCGGAGTCCAGAATGAGATTCATGTCCCCCCCCCAGATGATGGGAACCCCAATATAGCCCAGGAGGATGTCGAAGATGTGGTCGAAAAAATCGGATACATCAATGCATGGGGCATATGTGTTGACCAGAAGGCATTCTGTGTTAGCAAGGAAACAGTGGAGGATCACATATCTGCCCTGGGCATCTATATGGCTGGGGCGAAGGGGTAACTCCAGGGATTTGTGAATCAGGGTGAGGACCCCTCTGGATTGTGAGGACAACACAGTGTAGTATTTATTGGGACCCCATGCCGGGGCTAAAGAGGACGACAATTGTGCGAGAGCATGAGTTTCTTGTAAGAGGAAGTATTTTGACCCCGTGCCTCTGGGCGTATGCCGTGACCCTGCGTGCCTTTGTGTAGTTGCTGAGCCCTCTGATGTTCCAAGACATTAGCCTAATGGCCATTCGGTAACAGTTTAGGGGGGATCCGAGTAATGTGTGTCATATCTTGTTGAACCAGTGTCGGCCACCAGTACCGTGGCCAGAGGTGTCACACCAAAAGCTACCATTGTCTCACCATTTTTGTAATTAAAACATCCCCCAACAACACCTCCCCCAACACAGCAGTGCCCGAAAACCCACCCAAGCTTCCATGGCTATTGTGCCCGACCCAACGGGGCCGGACCAGCCCCCACACCAAACAGGAGAGCAGCCAATGAACAAAACAAGCCAAACTTGGCATTGCAACTGCAGCGGGGGAAACTGCTGCCGTGAGCCCGATAAAGGAATTGAACGGTGTAGTACACCAAATAAAGTACAGCGGTGACTAAGTTAAGTCTTAGGGGAGACAGCATGGCGGGGTACGGCAAGTAGGGGTTGTAGGAGTAGAGGATCACATTGAAGGTGCAATGTGCCGTAACCCGTGCAGCTGTGGCCCATGTTGTGTTTCATAAAACTTCACAATGCTTTACGACAGCAGGTGAATATGCAGAGGAGAGAACACATGAGATTACAAGAGAATGCAAATGTCAGGCGTGGTAATAGTACCACAATGATTCGAGTAACGGGTACATGGCAGGCTGGCTCAACCCTCATCCACAGGGTCACCATCCGGGCCAGGGACGGGCATGTGGGCCTCAATAAATTTCACAGCCTCCTCAGGGACCGTGAAAAAGTACAGTTTATTACGGTGGGTGAGCTTCAGCCTTGTAGGGAACAACATGGCATATTCAACTTTCCTCTCTCTGAGCATTTTCTTCACACCATTAAATTGTCTGCGCTCCATTTGAACGCTGACCGAGAAGTCGGGAAAGATGCAAATAACCTGGGATTCAAGTCTCAGTTCCCCTTTTTCTCGGGCAAGCCGCAGAATATGGTCTCTATCTCTGAAGCTAAGAACCTTGGCAATAATTGGTCTGGGGAAGTCGCCCGGCTTGGGGCGCGGGGCCAGTGAGCGATGGGCGCGCTCAATAGTAAAGAAGGGGGAGAGTTGGGGATCGCCCAGGAGGTCTCTCAGAAGGATCTCGACTGCAAGTTCCATTTTGCCTTTAAGGGCTGTCTCGGGAACCCCCACAATACGGATGTTATTCCTGCGGGATCTAGATTCTAAATCGTCGCACTTCGCCTTGACCTGTTTCATATCTCGCACCAAGTCAGAGACCGTGTCTTGGAGCATGTGTACCTCGTCCTCAGTGGCCCCGATTCTGGTCTCGGCTTCCACCAGCCTAGTGCCATGCTGATCCAATTTCGTGCGTAGTGAGGCTACATTGGCGTTAATATCATCTAATTTTTCATGAAATGACGCAAAGTTTTTGGCCATAGACTCCATGAGTGTCGTGAGGTCCGGCTGAGGGGAGCAGGAGGATGCATCCGGGTCATCTTGAAGAAGAGCAGCCCCAGCCTGGTCTTGCTTGGCGAGCGATTTGGTGAATTTATCCATTGCCCCAGCCCTGTTGGCCCCACGTGCTTTGCCAGACATCTTTGAAAGCGCTTGAGTAGGCAGTGAGTGTGTTGTAGAAGGACAGCAATAGGGCCCGGGGGGTTTGTAGAGGGACTGGGCCCTTAATCAGCGATCAGTGGCAACTGCCTAGGAGGCAGGAGCTAGGAGCACCAGGCGTGCTTTAGGGCGGTGGGCCCACTCTGTGAGGGAAGCAAGGTGTTCCAGCGACAGTGCGGCCTGGGAGGATCCGTACCCTGCGGCGCCCACCTCCGAGCCAGGAAGCCCAGACAGAGGGAGCCAATAATGGAGGGCAGCGTGGTCAGGGGCGCCTGGTGCACCCAGGGCTCAGCAAGTATGTGCGCAGACAGGAGAGAGGAGATTGATGGAGCACCCAGGGTGGCGCCAACATCCGGTGAGCGGTCGCAGGGGAAGCTGGTGTGCGTGGGGGGCCACTATCCCTAGTGGAACGGGACAGGCGCAGGATCAGGGAGACACAGACGGGCTCAGTGCGCTGCGAACCGCTCCCCCAACCCCCTCACCTCGGGACACTGCGGGGCGAAGTGCAGATGACCATCCGGGTGGTGGCAGGCCTCCCACCTGTAGCTGTGGATCCAGGAGCGGGGGCCCAGTCAATTGCAGGAGCAAGATGGCGAGGAGGCTCTGGCATGGCCACCAGTCCCAGCAAACTCGGCGGGGATGACAGGATGTTGTCTGTGCGGGGGGCCACTCAAGCAGCCCCCGCTATATTCGAAGCGCCGCCGTAAAGTGATCCCTCTGAGGGCGATAGGGGGGATGGGCAGCAGAGGATTAGCGCGGCCCGGAGGCCTCGGCCGGCGGTAAAACAGTCCCCAAGCACCGATTTCGCCCCAAAACAGGGCAGGATGATGTGGAGGCGGCGGGCAGCAGAGTGCTCAGGGTCTCCGTAGCAATAAGTTTGTGGAACCGCTGATTGAGGCGGATTTGGAGCTAACGGGCCACGGAGCGTCAAAGCTAAGCGGCCATCTTGCTGGCTGCTCAACAGCGCCCCCCTCTGCACGTTAATAAACATCTAGTTGCATCGTGGAAGCACATGGCTTATGGCAGAAAAAAGGATGAGTGATTAATCTTCCTACTGTTCACATATTATCTTTAGAAACCAAACTGTGCAGAGTGACTGCAGGCACTGAGCCTTTGGGCTCTGCACCCCAAACATCAAATCAAAACACCTAACTGTGGTGTTGAAGATCACGGCTTATGTCCTCGCCTCGGTATCGGGTGATATTTTCCCCATATATATGGTCGCCGTATATATTATCGCCAGGAAAAGGTTGTGGCGATATTATATGGGTGACCACATATATGGGGACAGGGGCAGCGGGGGTTGCGGGGGTGTCCCCCACTCCCCATTAAGAAAAGAAAAAGGGTTTGGGGGTTGCGGGGGTGTCCCCCGCATGTTCCATGTAATAATGTCCCCACAAAAAACTGGCATTTTTCAGCGATTTTTTTTTTTTTTTTTTTTTTTTTTTTTTTTTTTTGCATGCCGATATTTTTGCGGGACGTTATTACATGGAACCCTCGCCCCTCAGTAGAGTGACCGCTGGCTCTGAGTTTTTCTTCTCTGACAGCCCCACATATTCCTCTGATTACCGGGCAAAGTCGACTCATGTGAAGGGTTGTCTGCTTGCTTTGTTTCAGTTATGCTCTAATATAGCCGAGGATTATAGAGGACTAAAAGAAACCATGGGAAAAATACTGGAGGCAACCATTACCAGCAGCATTTATAATGGCAACAAACTAAAGAAGCTGAAGTGAAAATGCCCCAACAAATTCCTGGGAAAGACCGCTAGTGTACCTAGTTTAGTAGCAGGCTCAAAGACACAGCAAATTCCTGTAGCCCCTACACCAGGCTCAGAGTGCTCTACATCTGCTTCCTCCATATTCTTTGGTAATCAGTCTAGACCACACACAACTTACTGAGAAGGCGGGATCAACGATGTATATTGTTAGAGCGACGGCGGAGTCTGAGGAACAGGCTACTTTGGCACTATGTGCAGAACAGTCAATGCTAAATAGCAGTTACAATATCATTTGTCAAGGTCTGTGCCCAATGGAAATGTGCAAAGGATGCAGATTGTGTGAAGCATTGTAACTGAATATCCCTTGCCCTAATGCTATGTATGATTCGTACCAGGCATATTCCATAACCATAATCCCCTGCAGGCCAAGTAAATGATATTGCAATGTTGCTCGTCCCTCATAGGGTAATGCTAGCAATGCTAAAGTAGGAGTATGAGCAGGACATTTTCCTACTCAAAATCCATATAGGCAAATTAATATTTGAGTTTTGTACTGCAGCATCTTGCAAGGGTAGTATCTTTGTGAGCACTCGGGAGGATAGCTCAACGGCAACGTGCTTGCCTTGGAAGCAAGATGACACGGAGCAACATGGGTTCGATCCCCGGGTCCGCGCTTAGAAACCTCTGGGTATTAAGCGCGTTATAAATAACCTATCATAACCTATCATAACATGTGTACAAAAAGTCGGAAGCATGGGTTGAGGTTTCACATTCAAGTAGTCGTCTTACTAACAGTCAGCATCCGGTATTTAAGCTGACAGTTGGGGAACATAGTGCGAGGACGCTTTTGCTAAGTGTCACGGGTGGCCTCAATAACTCCTGCACTCCAAAAGATGGTCCAAGAGTGTTTAATTTCCATTTGATAACAATTACAGTTTTTAATCTAGGCAGGGTGTGTGCCAGGTGGACTAATGGGCTTCCCTCCTTAACCCCCCTGTGGGATCCCTCCACTCTAACAAAGGCGTCCCTATACACCAGGTTTTCCAACTAGCGAATGGTAACTCCTACTATCTAATGCTAGCTGTCGGTGAGACCCTAAAGGCAAAAGTCTTATCTGGCTCCCTCTGGGGATTTTCTAGGGTTGACCTGACCTAATGCTTCCCCATGTGTTCTCAATAGTAACTGATGGTTGAAGTGTGCAAATGTCAGAAACTCTAGTTGATTCTCTCCCTCAGTCTCTCACTTTCTCTCTTCTTCCTGATCTTACTACTATCTATCCTACTCTCTTTCTCTCTCTCTCTCTCTCTCTATCACTCTCTCTATCTCCTACTCCATCCTGTCTCACTCCCACCGATCTTCTTCCCACTCTCTTACTCTTCTGACACTCTGAGGTTCACATATCCGGATCTTCCTCATCATGACGCATCCATGCACTTTCACTGATGGTCGTGCCCCAACTGTCCCTGAGATCTTGAAGGGAGGCTACTATGAACTCTGCGTTGCTATCCTTGTTCATAATGGGAAGCTGCAACATGTAGTCTGGCAACTTATTACTCCACCTTGGGATATGTTCTACCTGTAAGGAGTGTTCTTTCATCTTGGATGTGAGGTTAGCTAATCTTGGGGTTAAGGGTTTGTGTCCTTCTTGTGGTTGGTAATTAAGCGAAATGTCCTTTCCCAAAGGTAATATTAAAGATGTTGCACTGCCTACGTGCATGCTTTTTTCAGTGAGGGAGTAGTTTGATTCAGACTGCGTGAGTAACCTCTAAACATGGGCCACTATATGTTTTTCCTGACCTTTTTGTTGGTTGAGAGTCTCACCGATGCCAAAGGAGCTGGCGTTCACAGTGATTCTTGTTTCCAGATGATTGTCAAACGGATTAATGCATGGTCCGTTCGTTATTTCTCGTTTTTGAAGTTGACACAAGCTCTGGCATTTGTCTGTCCAGTTAAACGGCACCTGTTTTTTTCCGTTTTTTTTTTTTTGGTAACTGTCTAATCGGTTCCATCTTGCTGGAGATGTTTTTTTCCAAACATTAAGTAGTATTTGGATAACTCCATGAAGGGCAAGGCGTTGTTTGTAAGGCATTCATAAGGCATTGGTTGGGGAGGGAGCCAGACTCTCCTAGAGGTTTACCCTGCTGCCTCCCTCAGGCCCCACTCTGCTGACACAGACAAAAATGAAACTGCCCCTCCATCACCACCAAGAGACACAAACTCACCAGGTGTTGATGTGACACCAGGGTTTCCGGTATCAGACTTATGCTGCAACCATGTAGGAGATTCTTGCAATGAAACGCAGAGCAGAAAATATGGGGGGTGGAGTCAGGATTTCTCAAAATGAGCAGCACCTTTGCCTAAAAAAGGCTTCTGTGAGGTGTGACGGCTGCAGGATGGTGAAAAGCAGTGTGTTGGCATTGACGGACAGGTGTTTTGGAGTTGGAGATAGGATTAGCTTTCCAATAAGACTGCAATCTCAAGTTTGCAGTTTCTCTGACCCCTTTCTAGCTAAGGACCTGGGAGGGGGGATTTCCTTACTTGTCCCACAGCTAAATGATGGAACCAGGGATGTACTTTTACCAAAATTCTAGGGGTAGCGGAAGTGACACGTCTCTTGACCTCTGATGGCATCACAGGAAGGGATGTCATTTGACCCCGCCCCAAGTGACATCACTGGAAGTTATGGCATACAACCTTTCACCCCTTGACAAAACAGGAAGTGGCATCACATAGCATTGTTCCACAGTACAAAAATATGGTAACAATATCACTGTAATATGCTATACATTTCATACAAGAATGGATCACCATATGTAGGATTAATATCAGTGTGTATAGACCATACTACCAAATTACTGTGAATGTAAGCAGACTCCTAACACAACAACCTGGACTATTGTACATCACTCAGGTTAAACTGTAAACACACATGTTAGGGAGAATTCTCTGTTAAGGCTAATTTCCCAAACCTAGTGAGTCCCCCAGCAGCTTTGCTGGACTTTTGGGGTTTATTTTTTTCTCCTAAGAGTGAGACTCTTTTTCTCCCACTCTTAGACATGATTTGAGGTGTTCCTTTGACTTTGTATGTGTTTTATGGGCTATGGGGTCCTTTACCCCATAGGGCTTCATGTGTTTTTGGTATATGGGTTACACAGCACCCTCCGTGCAGTAACCCAGGGGTTTCGTAGCGACCCCCAAACATAGACTCCATACCCTTGGACTGACTACTGTCTCCCAGGGCATGTAAAGTCACCATTGGCTTTACTAGTCTTAAATTGGGAACAGAACCAGTACAAACCATCATATTGTGGACGTACTGGGCGGGGCAATTCGATTGCCCCGGGGTCTGTTGTTCGAGGGGGCACTGTCCAGTCCCCCTGACCGAGTTTTGGCTGGTGGCAGTGGATACTACTTTTTATATTCGACCGCGAATATATTCCTATGGGATTTTCCCATTGTTCGAGGCTACCACTTTTTAATATAGCCTCGAACATACGCCGGTTTATTAAATTAATATAAATTCACTGGTTGGTATTTTTTGCCGAAACTCTGTTCCAAAATGGCGTTTGTGTTCGCTTCTGTGACTACAACCCAAGTCGAGCCCTTTGTTCCACTTTTTAGCAGGCTTCTCCACAGAAGCCTCCAAAAGTGGTGCCACTCTGTCTGGGTACCACAAGGGGTGTGGGAGGGGGTTTAGGCACCCTGGACTGAGTTGCCTCGGCAACTCAAGTCGCACTCTTGTGTGATTGGCCCAGTGGTGAGCCGCCCGGCTCACCACTTAACATGTTTGAGTGACAGCTAGGACTGATGAATGGGGGTTTTCTGCATAAAAGCAGAGCTTTGGGGACTGGGACTTCAGACGTTGCCACAGGACCAAAGAATCCGAAGAGGGAGAAGCTGAGCCGACCTGCAACGACAACACCACCGGTGGAGCCCTGCTGAAACGACTCACCACTTCTTCCAACGACAGAGGAGATCTTCATCCCGAAGAGTCTTCTTCCTTTGACTGGTGGGGATAACCAGTTTGCCTGCCTTTTCACCTTCCTGGATCATCTCGTAGCCGCCTTGCCTGTGCCAAGCACCCCGGCAACCGGGATACCACGTTTCTCCACTACCGTGAATAAAAGGGTAGTACCTTTTTACCGGAGAACTCTGTGGCTGGTTTCTTCCCTGGCAGTGCAATGACCTTCAGCTTTCCTTCACGTCGAGATCATCTCTTCCTCTGGACGACGCTGCGACTTGCACCCGCTGCCACGAACAACTGCCCCTGCTGGAGGATCCTCTCCACTTGAAAGGTACTGTGTCCGCCTGGCCTCCCTCGCAACGGTCTGTGTGGGGTGACTCTTAAAGCCTTAACTTACCACTTGGGTTGGCCCTAGGCTGGCTAACTGAACTTTTCTAAACTGAACTGATTCCTTTCTGAACTCTCTGCAAGACTCTCCAAGCCTTTTAAACTGTGTGATCTTGGGCGCATTGGTGTTCTACTCTCTCCAAGAGGGAGCCTGGCCTCTGAACATTTTGCTCACAAGTAGACTTTGACTTTCCTGCCTTGCTGAGTGCTTCTAAAGGATTGTGTTGTGTGCTGTTCCTAATTTCGGACTTTTCCCTCCCTTTTTCTTAAACTTATTGGAGTGCCATCTTTAGTTAATCGCTCGCCTCTGTCTGGAAATAAGTGGTGTTAACTAAGACTTGTCTAATAATGAACAAGGGATGTATATATAATAATAGTGACTGTGTTTTTGAACTTATAATAATAGTGCTAGAGTGTTTCTAAGTTTGTCTTTAAATAATTATATACTTTGTTAGCAAAGCTCTGGTCAGTGTTTGCTTGCGCTACTGTATTTTGGTACCTATCTTGTATACTCTATATACTGTCTAACTCTTCTTGAGAGAGGTCTGGCTGCTCAGCCACAGCTACCAGGTAAATTTGGGTGGTACAGACTGCTACCAATTGGGTTTACTCCCAACACCTGTTCTCTTAAGCCTTTTGCAGTGGTCCCTAAGGGAACTGCACAGGTTTCTGCCTAACAACACAGAGCATCTCGAAGAGGCCTAAACCCTAAAGCGCAGACATCCAGTCCCTGCCAAGTGTTTGGCCACAGACATGAAACAGCAACTGACCAACACAAGTCCAAGCAGAAAAACAATGGTTTGGAGGGCCCTGTCAGTGGTTATGAATGATTTGAAAACTTCCAGCCATCACTTTTCTGTTTGTGCTTATTTGATAAGTATCCAACAGTTTATTTTTGTTAGACGTGAGGTAGAGGGGAAGGATGTGTTGCAGGTCACAGTAATAGCAGTTTTTTTTATTTTAAAATGTAAACAGCCGCAGCAGCTACACTACATTACCCCTAGAAAAGCCTGCTGGGCTTACTTGCCTGAGCTACTCCTCACTGCTGATGCCCAACGAGGCTGAAACATCTCTGGGGATGCTTGTGGTATCGTGCAGAAGGGATGTGACCTAGCACTTCAGGCTAGACTGCCCCTTTTGGGGTGGGACCAAGTCTGATTTACATAAGGCCTTTCCCCTCCAGTACTGGCTTGGCAAGCTGAAAAACAATTGCCTGGAGGGTTGCCCAGAGCTATTCTAGTAGTCATGAATGATTTGAAACCTTCTAGCTATCACCTTTCTGTTTTGCTTATTTGGTAAGTAACCCACATTTCTTTTTGTTAGATGAGAAACAGAGGGGGCGTGTTGGAGGATGTGTTGCAAGTCACAGTAATTGCAGGGTTTTTTATTTTAAAATGTAAGCAGCAGCTCCACAACACCACCCCTAGGAAAACCTGCTGGGGATAGAGACATAAGTTCCTCCTCACTCATGATGCACAATGAGGCTGCAACATGTCTGGGGATGCTTGGGGTCTCGTGCAGAAGAGATGGAACCTAGCAGTTTGGGCTGAACTGCCCTTTTCGGGGTGGGACCAAGCATGAATTGCATATGGTCTTTCCTCACCTGTAGTACTTGACAGGCTGAAAAACTATGCCCAGAGCTTTGCCAGTGGTTATGAATGATTTGAAACCTTCCAGCCATCACCTTTCTGTTGTGCTTATTTGGTAAGTAACCCACCGTTTTTATGTATGATGGTAATAGAGGGGAATGATGGTTTGCAGGTCACAGTAATTGCAGTTTTACATTTTAAATGTAAACAGCAGCAGTGGCTCCATGACATCACCCCTAGAAAAGGCCAATTGTTTATTTTCTTTGGTCCTTTATATCTTGCTTTATGGCAGCCTTCTCCTGCTCCTAAACACTGAAGCAGGAACTGAACCCACATTGCATTGCATTCTCTTGATCCCAAAGCAAGTGCCTTGCCCCTGAGCTATCCTTCCAAATATATATTTGTTTTGCTTGTGGGAGAACCAGTGGTTTATTTCAAAGGCATAGGGCAACTTCATGTACATTAATTAACTCACCTTGCATCTATATACAGTGTGCATCTGATGTAGGTCTGGTATATCTGGGTCATGTCACACAGTGCCCAA
The DNA here is from genome assembly GCF_040938575.1 of Ambystoma mexicanum. Taxonomy (NCBI): domain Eukaryota; kingdom Metazoa; phylum Chordata; class Amphibia; order Caudata; family Ambystomatidae; genus Ambystoma; species Ambystoma mexicanum. Next base: position 923,618,842 of record NC_090926.1, on the reverse strand, counting down.
GCAGGAATGGTGGCAGAAACCGCTGGGGCACACCCTTCTCATCACAGGCTAAGTGGCTCACTGGATGAGCAAAGCAGACAACGAGAATCACTGATGACATTTGCATTCATGCTGTGCTGCCACTGAGTACTGTAGGCTGCTCTTACCCATTCCCAGCTAGCTAGACCTAGCCCGGACCTTTCCTGTTAGTACAGTACTGGGTATAAGCTGCACAGACAGTCCCGCCTCTGAACCCAACCATTCAGGCATTCTTTTTAATGGACTGACAACCTGTTAGTAATGGCCGCCTCATGGTTTTTCCTGCATGCCTGCTAGTTCTCCAGCTGACGAGATTGAGATTCAAGGTGAAAAAAGATGTGGCATATTTAGCTGCATTTACAACCGTCTTTTTTTCAGGTGCAACACAGATATCTGCTCTTGGCACTGCCTCTTTATCGAGTGGCCCAGGGGTAGCAAGGACAGGTCTAGGGATAGCAGACAGGGAGCCAGGGTTAGCAGCTTCTACACCTGGCAACCCACAAACTACCTCCATGGATGGAATCAGGGAAAAACAGTCATGCCTTATTCATTCAGATTTTAAGGGATGTCCTTCCAAGGGTAGGGAGGAGCTGTTAGGCATTAGCTTATGCACAAAGTGTGAGCTGTTGCCGACAGGGGTCTCTTGGAGCCAGGGAAGGTACTTCCTTACCCATTAATTCCTATTTACACTGCAGAAGAGAGGAAGGAGGGGAGAGGCTGTTGGGCTGCCTCTATGAAGTATGAGGTGTTGACTGCATTGTGCTCTTAAATTTACAACGTTTTTACAAGTTGGTTAGATGTCTGAGAAAAATGTCAGACAAGACAGAATGTTATTTCACTTGTTTGAAATGTGGGCTGAGACTAGTCGAGCATTGGTGCATTTTTTAGGTGGTTACCCTAAAATAGGAAACTTTTACTAGAAAGAAAGGCAGCCTGAGGCTAGTAGAGCATTGGTGGATTGTGTAGGTAGGACCCCTAATGTATGTAAACCTTCACTGGTGTTAAACATGGCTGATACTCGTGGAGAATTGCTCTATTTTGCCGCTAGGGCCCCTAATGTGGGAAACCCTCACAGGTGTGCAATTCTGCCTCAACCTAGTGGATGAATGGTGCATATTTTAGCTGGCACTGCTAATATGGGAAACCTTCAATGGTGTGAAATGTGTCCTGAGACTAGTCGAGCATTGGTGCATTGTGCAGGTAGGTCCCCTCATATGGAAAACCTTCACTATTGTTAAACGTGGCATAGACTAGTGGAGCATTGGTGCATTTTAGCTGTAGGAACCCTAATATGGGAACACTTCACTGGTTTGAAAGGTGGCACAAGACTAGTCGAGCATTGACCTTTCCTGTTGATAACTTTAACTGGTGTGAAAGCGAGTCGGAGGCTAGGGGAGCATCAGTGCATTTTGCACATAGCACATAGGACATCTAATATGAAAACCCTTCACTCGTGTGAAAGGCAGCCTGAGACTAGTTGATCATTGGTGCATTTTACAAGTAGGATCCCTACTATGTTCGCAAAATGGTAATTTAAGTTTTTATTCAGACTTCTCAGATCATCGCAAAGGCTGTGCTGCCCTGTTTTTTTATAGTACCACTGAGCTAAGGCAGCCTTTTGTTCAATGGCCTCTAAGAAGGTTTATTTCTCCATAACCTATGTTGAATATTTGTTAGTGATCATGAAGCATGTCCACCATGGACTGGAACCTACAGAGTACACCTGTTCCCTTCTGCCTAAGTCTAATTTGAACTCTGATGACACCCAGCTGGTCCTGGAACTGAGCAGGGACTTGAACACCCTTTACAAGAACATTGAAGGGTGGATGAACAACAATTAGATGTGTCTTAACAGCAATAAAACCGAGCTAGGGGTCTTCGGATCCACTCAGGCTCCCGACAAACTCTCCGCCGACTATCAGGCATTTCAAATCTACGAAACCCGTATCGAGGTAGTGGGTAAGGTCAAAACACTCGGTATTATCTCTTAATGCAGATGCTCAAGCCATGTATGTTAGTAAAAATTGTAATTACTACATTAGACTTCTTAAAGCAATCAGACCCCTACTTAGTGAAGAGAATTACGCCATTATTGCTAGAGCCACCATCTTATCATGTCTAGATTATGGAAATGCACTCCTTGCAGGTGCTAGCAAGCAAAGCATGCACAATTTCCAACTGATTCAAAATGATGCGATCAGGGTAATTAAACAGAAATCAAGGAAAGATCATATCGGTGAAGCCAGACGTGACCTCCACTGGTTGAAAATGGAGGACGGCGTACAATTCAAGTCCTTATGCCTAACACATAAGTGTCTATATGGCAAAGCACCCGCATATCTAAAGGCTAAACTCACACCCTACAATCCCATCAGGACATTAAGATCAGAAGCTAAGGGCTTGATAACAACACTGAAACAAAAAAAAGAACTCAGACTGGGGAGAGCCTTCCCAAACCATGCGGCAGCTAGCTGGAACAAACTACCGACCTGTCTCAGGCTGGAAACAAACCTCTACTCTTTTCGCAAAAAACTTAAAACTATGCTCTTTAAATAAGCACTGGTAATAGTCCTGACCACCGCTTGTCCCCAGTCCCTCTGCAATTGTCACGTCCTGTCGCTTGTTTTGTCATTTTTCGTCTGTCTTTGTCTCTACATATGCGCCCCAATGCTTGTGAGTGGTCGGCGCTATACAAATAAACAAATAAAAAAAACTCTAGGCTTTGTTTGTTCCATCCCAGTATAGGGTCTCCTACTTCAGTTTTATATACTCTTCTCCTTGTGGGTCTGCTCTTGAAAGTCAGGTCATTGCTGGTGTCTCTCTTGAGTGCCATGTTATTCCCACCAAATACCTCTAACTCAATGTCAGAGGGCTTTAGGTGTGGTTCTTCTGTGCCCATGAATGTGTTCAGGAGACTGAGATGCAAAATTTTGAGGTCAAACCCTGAGTCTGCCAACATAGATGACTTGGTATGATTTATCTGTGGCATCACATTAAGGCTTGGATTGGCTTTTCCCGGTCAAGACTGCAGGGCCATCAGAATCTTTTGTTCTCTGTGACACTTCCAGAGGGTGCAATCATGCTGACTTCCTGCCTTTTTCTGAAGGTTGTAAGTGTTTCAACCCAGCACTTCACCTAAGTCAATGCCTAGCGTGGGATGCACAATTGAAACCCTTAATTATATATTTTTATGTCTATAAGTTCTTTTATTTCTGAATGATGTACCTTTATATCACACCCCTCTCTTTGAATCCCCCGCTGGTCTCACTGAACCAGGAAGCAGGCTGTTTTGCAAAGTTGAACGATTTATTTTATGGATTTGCACAATATATGTCACACTATTTAATATTTATACAATGATCACCAATGGGGTGATGTTACATCAACAATCTCTTTAATCAGAATGAGTATGGATGGAAAAATAATGCAGCATAGAATAATACTTTGTGTGGGTTCAGTCAAATGCAATGTCACTCTTTCCCGCTGCACACTACTCAATCCCCCCAATATGCAGTATAAAGAGATGGAAGGAGAGAGCACTGGTTTCAGGAAATACAGAATTCAACAAATACAGTATTAATCCCAATTTCCCCCAGCAAACTCAGAGAGAAACAGGAATGATTGCAAACGGGTCAAATGCTTTTGAATGTGGCTTTGAATGAATGGTTAAAAACACTGAAAAATGGATTTAATTCACTAAATTAGATTCAAAACCAGTGGGAGCCGCTTTGTATAGTTTCAGATAAACACTAGCAATGATTATTGGGTAACTATCAGGTTGAAAACGGAATTCTGAGGTCAGATGCAAAGAACAGCTGTTTTACACGTGATGAAATTGAACCAAATGAACATTTTCGGCAAACGTTTCCGTGCGCGAGAACCGTGATCGCAGAAAAAGTATATGGAGATGGAATGCGGTTCTGGATTTGTTGGAGAGCTGGGGATGATAACTTCAATTTGACACTTGAATTCCATTTGTAGCATGCACAGTACAGAAGTTATAAAGGTTTTAGTAGAGGCGGTTTTTCTCAGAAAGAGTCAAAATTTGCGAATGAAATATGCGCTTTTAAATGTGCAACCAAGATTTCGTTTACACTAGGGAGTCTATGATGATACAAGATACCCAACGGTACAGCCACCAGATCAGTGACGCCTCCGTCTGGCTTTTGCCCACCGAGACGCTTGTCTTTCTTCAGCAAATATATTAGCGCAAAGATGATATTATCACTACCATTACCAAAGGACTATAGGAATGAGAGAAAGATTCAGGAAAGACAAAATATTTTCTACAATGCAATTCTGGATATGATAGAATAGGTTTGGATAGGATTACTTATGATAGAGACAATTCTATGCTATAGATACTCACTACTAGTGTTTGGAATGGACCCGTCGGGGATCTGGTCAAAGATTTCTGGACTGGAATTCTGCTAGCCCACCGGACAGGATTCAGAGTGCTCGGATTCTGCCTGAGCACGGCACTCTGGACACTGCAGGGCACTCTAGACTGGATCTGACGAGTTGGTTCTGGTTCACAGCTATCTGGTTACAGCTCTGCTCTACTGGTTTGGATCTCTGGATTCTAGCAAGAGTTCTTGGCAAGAAAGCAGAAACATCACAGCCAGGCTGTTCTTTTGGTGCCCCTTGGAGGTCTGGGGTAAAATCTGGTTTCAGGATTTTAAAAGGCCAAGCTGAGAAGGGTTCAGCTTTGGAATTGGGCCTCTCTGCTTTCAAAGTTCTGGAGTCTTGGATATGGGTTTCTCATGCAGGGTGCTTCGGCAGCAATCAGTTGATGGGTCAATCTGTGTGTCTCTCTACGTCCTAAGCTGTCTCTATTTATGTATTTCCTAAAGGGGTGGGTAGGCTGAATTATACTAGACACACCCTTTAGGAATCCTATTGGTTAGGGTCTGTCCTCTCCCCCTGATTTGAGAAGGAAATCTGGTGCCATGATGATGCTGTATTTTACAATTCAGGGAGACCCTCCCCTTTGTTTCTGCACAGTAAATCTATTTTTTATATAAGGCATATTTACAATATTACCAACTTGCTAGCAATTACATATTTATATCACAGATTTAGTGGAGCAAGTATCCGTACGAGTTCCATCTCGGTGAGAGCTTCAGTGTAGATTTGACAGTTTTTCACGCTTTTGGTTGGGTACCCAATGTCAGATTTGTCCACATTTTTCTACATATATGCGCATGACATCTGGGCATAATCCTGTGAAGTTTCATATTTCTAGATCATCACAACTGCTACAAAATCACAATTTCTGTAGTCATGTCTCCGAACATAGCACAGAGTTCTGAGTAGTTTCAAAATTTGACCGGAATTTTCATGTTAACAACCCTATATGTTACAGATTTTTACAATTTTGCACAGTTCTCTGTGAGTCTTTTTCAAAAAGATACTTTTTTGTGGTTTACGGATACACATATCTGTCTGTGCCGCCCCCAAATATTTGCTGGGCCAAGAGCAATCCAGGCCTCTCTTCCTACTGGCAGGGGTTTCTGTTGACACTTGAATTTGCATACCCTTTCAGTCCAAGAAGTCTATTGTCTATCCCCAGAGCAGCAAAGCAAAATCTTCCCCCCCCCCTCCATTAACATCCAACTGAGAGTTCCTGGCTTTGCTGAGAAGCAGGAGAGCTGCCTTTGTTGGAGCAAACTGTGGAATGTGCTTTGAAGTCCTCTGCCTGGTATCAGTTCACTTTATAACCCAACTTGTTAAATTTGTCTTTGATAAAATAAACTTACATTTCAAAATAGGCAAACAGATTTCTAATTCCAGTCTTTTTTTAAACATCGAGATTAAATAGTGGCAACCTATATTGCTTTTGATGGCAAGTCACTACTTTTCAACAGTTTTAATGCACAAGTTGTAAACTGCCAGTGTAATGAAATGACAGCTTTGACACAGGCGGCCAGCGGTACTGCGCCCATATTCTGACAGATTTCTACCAACAAGCACACTTTTTAATGTGGATATTCTCTGATAGATTCTGCTTTTCCTGACATAGTGTGCTTATGTGGATTCCTTAAATAAGGTGATGGTTAACACCCATCAAGGATGTTGGATCTTTTCTGATGTTTGGGAACCATGATTTTGCAATTTCAACAGCCAAGGAAAAAAGGATTTTAGAGCACTTTTGGTTTTCCTGGCAATGAAGCACTGCCTTTCAGTAGTTCCATTTTACTCTGTGGGCAGCCCAATGACAGGTTTTGGCAGTGTGGCCTCCTGTTCCCCACTGACACAGGCAAAGTAGATTGGCATCCAATTTTTCTGGTTTCCCTGCGCAAAGGGCTTTTTGCGGCCATTCTGTTGGTTCTGGTGAAAACAGCACACAGTGATGTCGCAGGGCAGAGCCTAGTGGGTCAATGCATCCCACAAGCCCCCCCTCGCGATTTGGCGTTGATCATCCATCATTGTGAAGTCGCGAGATTGGGATGATCAATTTCTTCTCTTTCTGGTTCAAATGTCAAAATTCATCAGCTTCTCCCATCAGTGGTGGATCGACCAGTTCTCCTCGCTCAGTCCTGATGTGAGTATGGAGCGGTACCTCGGGCCCCTTGGATCTTTCCTTCCGGTCCCTGGGTGGTCCTCCTTGGTTTTAGTCTCTGTTTCCAATTCTAGGATGACATAGCAAAAGAATATTTGTAGACATTTCCCCACCACTATTTATGTAGTGGGGCGGACACATACATTTTGACAAATCAGGACACATTTTTCTATTTGCAATTTATTTTATAGTTGGAATTCTAGGGAACTGGAGTGACCCCCTCTGGTGTTCCAGAAGACTCCTCCAGTTGCTGCAGAGTGTGCCTAGGATGGCAACACTTCAGTTGGTTAATATGGACCCACTTATCTTCCCCCTCTGCCAAACTGCCTTTGGGGATGCAGATTTTGTAGGCGATTGGTGAAATTTTGTCTACAGTTTCAAAAGGGCCCCTCCAGCTAGGCCAAAATGTGCGCTGTTTGGCCTGGTTCCTTTGGAAATTGTATAAGTAGACCCGGTCTCCTACATGGTATTCTTTTCTAGTAGTCTTTAAGTCATAGTGGGTCTTCGTGCTGTCTGCAGATCTTTCTAGATTTCGCTGAGCATAGGCAAAAGCATGTTGACGGTGTTTTCTCAGATTTTCAACATACTCATGAGTTGTGGAGGCATTGATCAATGTCTGCTCTTGGGTTCTGTAGAGCAGATGCTGGGGAAGCACCATCCATCGTCTAGTCATCAGCTCAAACAGTGACATTTTAGTTGCAGATGAAGGGGTAGATCTGATGGCCATCAGGAAAAGGGGTAATCGAATATCCCAACTTGGCCCAGAATCTGCCTCAAACTTTTTGTTACGCTCACCTGGCTCCCACAGGGGCGTCAATCTGAACTGGACAGCTGCGGTCTCCACCAATGTGACGTGTAGTGCCGAGATGACGGACTGGACTGGACCACCTAGCTTCGATTGCTTGGCCCATATGACTATTCTTCTGCAAATGGAGAAAGGGAATTAACCACCCGTGGAGTTGAGCGTTAACCCCCCCCTCCCCACTCCCGCTGTTCTCCCCACTGATCACCTTTGATGTCCCCTCTTATAGTCTCACCTGATGGTTTGGAAAGATGAGCTCTCCATCCTGCATAGAGCGCAGGGGCGCGTAGATAACCAGTTGCTTCACTGGCTCTGAGGAATTGGTGAGTTCCAGAACAATATTGACTCCGAGATTCCCAGCAACATGCCGTAAGTATGTAGTTCGTAAGAGTTCAAATGTCTGACTTTCCCTCTTGTCCGATTCCTTGCAGGTTGCAGCTTGACCCTAGCGAAGAGTTCCTCGTGGCAACCGGTAATATTCAGGTAAGGATTTGTATTATCCAACACAGTTCGATAAAATAATGTCAATATGTAACCTGTTACTTTCTCCCTTATTCAGGCGCTGAGAGAAAGTATGAAGTCTCTGGGAATTATGCCTCCTGCGGTAAAATCAGGTAAGTCTATTGTGGTGAGGAGGTTTCCCCTTGTTTGTCCATTTGTTTCACCTTGCTGTCCTTTTGTTTCCCCTTAGGGTACGGGGTTCGGAAAAGATGCAGTGGAAGCTGCGCCAACCTGTGAAGAGCAATAGTACCCCCGGTGGTAAAATCAGGTAAGTCCATGGGGGGTAACTAATATTACCTCTGTGTATTCCCTTGGCTCATCTTGCTGTTCTTGTCTTCCCCTTAGGTGCCGGAGTGCGGCAGGAACATGCAGGAGGATGCAGTGGAATGTGAAGATGTTGCGAAGGCCGGTGAGTTCAGCGCGGCGATGCAGCAGGCGAGGCGACGCGCATAAAATAACTTCTTTCTTCCAGCTCAAAGGCGCGATGGATCAGGAATTCAGGTAAGGATCAAAGGTATTGCTCTTGTTCTAACCTTTTCTCCTTCTTTCTCCCTTTTTCTAGGAGCTCCAGACTCCAGGCGGGCGTGGCAGAAGACTGGATGCAGACTTGCAGGCACGGTGAGCGTTACGCTGCTGGATGCAGAATAACGCGAAGCGTGTGCTGCTCTTCGGGCGTGGTTTAAATAGCTTCCAAAGTAGTCCCAGGTAAGTATTCTTCCCCAGCCCCACCCGAGTAAAATATATTCCCTAGGTAAAGTAGTCCCTTCCAAGCCTCTTTTGGCTTGGAGCTCTTGCAGCATGGTCTGCATCAGGTAAGTTTTAATCTATGAGCCTGGCGCCGATGGCGCCAGGACTGACTCTCCATATGAACCTGGCACCATAGACGCCAGGACTGCACCCAAATAGCCCCTAGCAGGGGTTGTTGGGCTTGCTTGGGATAACTTGATGCCTGCTTCCAGAGTTGCTGGACTTGGTCTGGGTCCCCGGGGGTAGGCATCATGACAGCACTCCCCCTCCCCAAGGCCCCTCCTAAAGTCGTTCTTCCCTGTGGTTTCGGTTTGTCTGGGAAATTTCGGTGGAATTTTTTCACCAATCGGGGTGCATGAACATGGTCACTAGGTTCCCATGACCTTTCCTATGGCCGTAACCTTTCCAGTCGATTAAATAAAAAAAGTTTTGACTTTATCAGCTTGGAGTCCAGGATGTTCTTAACTTCAAATTCGGGTTCCCCATCTACAAGAATGGGGTCTGGTGGCTTGGTTAGTCTTGTCCCTGGTTGCACTGGCTTCAAAAGTGACACATGAAAGACGGGGTGAATTCGCATATTAGCAGGTAAATCCAACTTGACAGCCACCGGGTTGATAATGGCCTTAATAGAGTAAGGTCCCAAATATCTGGGGTTAAAGGTCCGTGTTCCCTTTAGAGTTTTGTGGCTAACCATACTTGGTCCCCTATCTGGTATTGTGGAGTATCACTTCTATGCCGATCAGCATCTTTCTTGTATTTTTCTTTCTCCTGTTTTAAATGTGCAGTTGCTTCCTTAAAGGCTTGTGTAATCGTAGCGTGCAGATGGTCCACTGCGGGCATTTCTAAGTGTTGGGGTGAGTCAAGTTCTGAGGTTCGAGGATGGCACCCATATAAGGTATAAAAGGGGCTTTGTCCAGTTCCAGAGTGTACTGAATTTTTGTATGCATATTCCACGATCCAAAGAATGTCTTTCCAATTACTCTCAGTCTGATGTAACATATAACGCAGGTATTGTTCGAGAGTCTGGTTGGTTCTCTCCATTTGACCATCGGTTTGGGAGTGGTGACTGGTCGATAACCTCACATCGATTTGTGCCAATTGACAGCATTTTTTCCAAAAATGTGAAATGAATTGACTGCCCCGGTCAGAGACCAATACGGACGGAAATCCGTGTACGCGAACAATGTTTACGAGGAACTCCTTGGCCAGGATTGAAGCTGAAGGTAATCCCTTTAAAGGAATAAAGTGGGCCATCTTGGAAAAAAGATCCACAATAACTAGAATGGTGTTAAATCCATTGCATGGGGGTAGATCAGTAATAAAGTTTAACGATAAGGTGTGCCATGGTGTAGGCGGAATGTCTAAAGGTTGTAAGAGTCCAGCTGGTTTTTTCTTTTGACTTATTTTGTGCGCAAATGCCACAAGACATCACAAATGATTTAATATCCTTTCGCCAGGTGGGCCACCAGAATTGTCTTTTAATTTTAGCTTCAGTTTTTGCAATACCTGGGTGCCCCTCAATTAGGGCATCATGATAACGGGAAATGACTAGCTCTTGTAGTTCCTTGTGTGGCAGAAATATCCGCCCTTGGTAATAAGGCAGATCATTGGTGACAGAGTAGTACAGGCCTTTCTTTACCCAGTCCTGCAGGGCTGTAGGATCAAACAGTTGCTGGATCTTTACCTGAATGTCCTCTAGTGTCTGTAGAGTAGTCATGCCAAGAATCCTTTGTTCGGAAATTATAGGTACTGGTTCTGGGTTTACTTCTGCCTCTCCCATCCCTATTCGGATAAGGCGTCTGCTTTACCATTCTTACAACCTGGTCGATAGGTTATCACGAAATCGAACTCGGCAAAGAACAATGCCCATCAGAGTTGACGTGACGATTGGGCCTTGGCTGTCTTTAAATACTGTAAGCTCCGGTGATCGGTGATCACAGTAATGGTATGCCTAGCACCGAGAAGATAGTGCTGCCATGCCTTGAAGGCGGATTTAATGGCTAATAACTCCTTTTCGGTAACCGCATAGTTTAACTTGGGTGCCGAGAACTTTCTGGACCAAAATGCCACTGGGTGAATCTGGCCAGTTTCAGGGTCCTTTTGAGACAGGACAGCTCCCATGGCTAGACTGGATGCATCAGTTTCCACTATGTATGGAAGTTCAGGGCGTGGGTGCTTTAATACAGGTGCAGACGTGAATTTCGCTTTCAGCTCTTGGAAGGCATTTTCAGCTTCTTCAGTCCACATAAAGCGTTAATTTTTTCGCACGAGTGCTGTGATGGGATGTACAACATGTGAAAAATCCGGGATGAATCTGCGGTAGAAATTGGCAAAGCCGAGCATGCTTTGTAGTCCTTTAACTGAACTTGGTGATGACCACTTAAGGATTGCGTCCACCTTTCGTGAGTCCATTCGGACTCTTCTTGGGGTCAGGATAAAACAAAGGATTTCAACTTCTGTGGCATGAAAAACGCATTTTTCCAGTTTTGCATATAGTTTGTGCTGGTGCAATTTCTGAAGGACTACTCGGATGTGCTTCACATGGTCAGATTCTGAAGAGGAGTATACTAGAATATCATCGATATGTACAACAACACAAACGTCAATGAGTTCACAAAGGACATCGTTCATGAAGTATTGGAAGGCTGCTGGTGTATTGCACAACCCGAAAGTCATCACCTGGTATTCGAATAACCCATACTTAGTGCGAAAAGCAGTCTTCCATTCGTTGCCCTCTTTTACACGTACCAGATGATATGCGCCCCGGAGATCTAACTTAGTGTATATGCAAGCGTCCTTCACTTGGTCTAGTAGTTCAGGGATCAGAGGCAATGGGTATCAGTTCTTAACAGTTATTTGGTTCAATACACGGTAGTCTATGCACGTTGTGAGGTCACCTTCCTTTTTAGGCACGAAGAACAAAGCGGAAGATGCAGGGGACTTGGATGGGCGAATGAAGCCATTGGCAAGGTACTGGTCTAAGTATTGTCGTAGGTGAAGTTTCTCAGGGCCCGTAAGGACATAGATCCTGCTACAAGGGGGTTGTGCACCGGGTATGAGATCGAAATGACAATCATACCATCTGTGAGGTGGTAAGGTGTTTGCCTGTTCTTTTTGGTAGACACCCTGGAATTCTTGGTATTCTGGAGGTAGTTGCATGACTGCTGTGGATACTGTGGTCAGGCCTGCGTTCAGAATTTTCTTTGGGTAACAGGTTTGTGCACAATCCGGGAAGGTTATTCTCTTCTCGCCAATCAATACAAGGATTATGTGTTTCCAACCAAGGTATCCCCAGTATTATTTGGAACTGTGGGGCTTTGATTAGATCAAACACAATAGTCTCTCGATGCCTATCCTGACCCAATAGTGTCATCTCTGCGGTGGAATGAGTTACAGGCCCAGAGGCAATTTCAGTTCCATCGACTGTGGTGATGACATCTGAGGTGGTTTTTCGGCAGAGAGGTAGATTCATCCTGGAAGCCAATTCGTAGTCCACGTAGTTTCCTATGGCCCTGCTATCAATGTATGCCCTTACTGCGTGCATACGCGATGGCTGCCTTGGATCTACGAGGACCATTGGTATGATGAAATGTGAGGTCTGAGTATCCTTCTTCAAGCTCGGCAAGCGGACCTCTACGCTTGTCGGGCGTGGTCGTTTCCCGAGTCTAACTCCATATGGGTTTTATCAGCAGCTCCTACCACCTTCTGGGTGGTTTTACAGGGCAATCCCGTAGAAAATGCCCAGAAGTTACACAATAGAGACACAATTGCATTTGGCGTCTCCTTTCTCTTTCCTTCAGGGTTAAGGGTCTTTTAACCCCTGTGATTTGCATGGGTTCTGAAGCATCTGCTCCTTTGGGGTTAGCGTGGGTTTTGACCAACACCCGATTCTCAAACTTGGCATGATCAGCCTTTCTGTTCTGAAGTCTGTGATCTAACTGGACCACTAAGTCTATATATTCAGCACAGTCTTGAGGTGGGTTCACGACTTGAGCCAAGACATCCTTGAGTTCTCCACGAAGCCCTCAATGAAATAACGTGATCCGTTTTACCTCAGGCCATCCAGTTTTCACTATCAACCTATTCAAGTTTGCGATGTAGGATAGAAGGTCCTGGTTACCCTGTTGTAGGGACAAAAGTTTGTTATCCAGGGCCTGTCCGTGGGAGTGCCGGGCAAATAGTCTTTCCATGCTCATTTGAAAGCCCTGAAAATCCCGAAGAATTGGGTCATCCTGAGTAACTAGTGGAATTGACCAATCAGCTGCACTGCTGCTGAGATATGACAATACAAAGGCTACTTTGGCTTGATCGTTTGGGAAGGCTCCAGGTCTGCATAAAAAGTGCAAGCGGCATTGGTTCATAAACACGGCGAACCTTTTGGGATCTCCGGCAAAGCGTTCGGGCGGAGCTAATGGAATATTTCCTGGTAGATTTATTTGCACAGGGTTACTCGATAACACAGGAGCTGGATTTCCCCCGGAACCTGGTAGGGGTGCTTGTCCAGCCTGACTTTGCAGTAGTTGCTTAGCAAGGTTATCAGTTCGCTCCTTTGACAAAATCAGTTCTCTCCTAAGAGCATTGGTTTCTTGACGGGCGTATGCACTTCAGCCCTCAGTTCCCCTAGTAATTGGGCCAATTGGTCAGTTTCTGAGGTATCCATAACGCCCGGGTGGGAATTTGTGGGTATGCTTCGCGTTCTGTTACGCTCACCTGGCTCCCACAGGGGCGTCGATCTGAACTGGACAGCTGCGGTCTCCACCAATGTGACGCATAGTGCCGAGATGACGGACTGGACTGGCCCACCTAGCCTCGTTTGCTTGGCCTGTAGGAATATTCTTCTGCAAATGGAGAAAGGGAATTAACCACCCGTGGAGTTGAGCGTTAACCCCCCCCCACCGTTCTCCCCACTGATCACCTTTGATGTCCCCTCTTATAGTCTCACCTGATGGTTTGGAAAGATGAGCTCTCCATCCTGCATAGAGCGCAGGGGCGCGTAGATAACCAGTTGCTTCAGTGGCTTGAAGGAATTGGTGAGTTCCAGAAGAATATTGACTCTGAGATTCCGGCAAGACGCCGTAAGTATGTAGTTCATAAGAGTTCAAATACTTTCACTCTTGTCCGATTCCTTGCAGGTTGCAGCTTGACCCTAGCGAAGAGTTCCTCGTGGCAACCGGTAATATTCAGGTAAGGATTTGTATTATCCAACACAGTTCGATAAAATAATGTCAATATGTAACCTGTTGCTTTCTCCCTTATTCAGGCGCTGAGAGAAAGTATGAAGTCTCTGGGAATAATGCCTCCGGCAGTAAAATCAGGTAAGTCTATTGTGGTGAGGAGGTTTCCCCTTGTTTGTCCCTTTGTTTCACCTTGCTGTCCTCTTGTTTCCCCTTAGGGGCAGGGGTTCGGCGAAGATGCAGTGGAAGCAGCGCCGACCCGTGAAGAGGAATAGTACCCCCGGTGGTAAAATCAGGTAAGTCTATGGGGAGTCTAACTAATATTACCTCTGTGTATTCCCTTGGCTCACCTTGCTGTTCTTGTCTTCCCCTTAGGTGCCAGAGCGTGACGGGAACATGCAGGAGGGTGCAGTGGAATGTGAAGATGCTGTGATGGCCCGTGAGTTCAGTGCGGCGCTGCAGCAGGCGAGGCGACGCGCATAAAATAACTTCTTTCTTCCAGCTCGAAGGCGCGATGGATCAGGAATTCAGGTAAGGATCAAAGGTATTGCTCTTGTTCTAACCTTTTTTCCTTCTTTCTCCCTTTTTCTAGGAGCTCCAGACTCGAGGCGGGCGTGGCAGAAGACTGGATGCAGACTTGCAGGCACAGTGAGAGTTACGCTGCTGGATGCAGAATAACGCAAAGCGTGTGCTGCTCTTCGGGCGTGGTTTAAATAGCCTCCAAAGTAGTCCCAGGTAAGTATTCCTCCCCAGTCCCACCCAAGTAAAAAATAGTCCCTAGGTAAAGTAGTCCCTTCCAAGCCTCTTTTAGCTTGGAGCTCTTGCAGCATGGTCTGCATAAGGTAAGTTTGCAGCATGATCTGCATCAGGTAAGTTTTAATCTATGAGCCTGGCGGCTATGGCGCCAGGACTGACTCTCCATATGAGCCTGGCGCCACAGACGCCAGGACTGCACCAAAATAGCCCCTAGCAGGGGTTGTTGGGCTTGCTTGGGATAACTTGTTGCCTGCTTCCGGGGTTGCTGGACTTGGTCTGGGTCCCCGGGGGTAGGCATCATGACACTTTTTTAATATGCTCACAATTGTCTTGTTTTATCTCCCTACTGCACCACTAGAGGCTAGCCGGTAGGCAATGTGTAATTTCCTTTTGACCCCCAGTATCTCCCACATCTTTGTCATTACTTCGCTAGTAAAGTGGCTACCTCGGTCTGACTCGATTCTTTGGGGTAGTCCAAAATTCAAGAAGATGTGCTTAATCATCAGGGCAGCTGCTGTTTCTGCCTTGTAATATGGGGCCGGGAGACATTCCACCCATTTAGTAAACAAGCATGCCACGGTCAACATGCACTTATTCCCCCTAGAGGAGCGAATCATACGCCCGATAAAATCGACTTGCAACTCTGACCATGGCAGTGTCATCCCCCTCTTTTGGAGAGGTGCACGGTGTGTGAGGGATGTTGGCTGAAATTGTGCACACACAAGACACCCCTTCAAGTATTGGTCGAGGTCCTGCCCCATGTGTGGCCAGTATGCAACCTCTCTTAAGATTTCAAGTGTTGTATGAAACCCCTTATGGCCGGCTGTGGCCGCATCATGGGTGTGACTTAACATCAGGCTTCGGAATGAGGTAGGGACCACCCACTGATCATGGCCAGCTAGGGATTTCCTCACAAACAAACCGTCTTGGATTCAGAACATTTTTGGACATTTCATCAACACTCTGAGGTCCTCTTTCCCAATGTAATCGGTATCCGTCAGGGGAAAGTTCTCAGGGTCCTCAATGTGTTGATAAAACTTACCAATTATTGGATCCCCTTTTTGAGTTCGAATCAAATCAGCATGTGGGGTCTCCTTACTCCATTGTGCAGTTGAGAGTTCATTGTGAGCATTTGTCTGGGACCTAGTGATAGCAGTGACCTGGATTTCCCCCAACAGGGACTCGATCTCAAGTAGATCCCCTTGGATGGCTCCGGTTTTGGCTAGCTGGTCAGCCAGGTAATCTCCAGTTTTGTCTGGTCCCTCTACTTTGGAATGACCCTTGATCTTTTTCCAGTAGATGGTCACCCCATTCGAGGTGACCGGATCATCAATATTCTGGTTTAATTTTCCATGTTTCCATGGTTTGTTATTAGCACCTAACATGCCTCTGGTTTTCCAGTTAACCAGGTGCTCCACGAACCCGTTCCGTACATAATCCGAATCTGTGATTATGACCAGTTTGTGGAGTTGATCTTGGACAGCAGTGAGGATTGCTTGATGAACAGCCATCAACTCTGCCACTTGACTACTTCAGGGACCAATCTTGTACCCAGCGGAGGGTTCTGGGGCATCATTCACCCAGACATTTTCTACGCCGGCCACAAGTTCTTTTTCCCCATTGTTGTCAACATGGTAGGAGCATCCATCCACATAGACAGTGGGAATTCCCTCACATTTGTCTTCTTCAAAGACTTTGTGTGGGGAATTGAGGTATGCCTCCATGTTGTCCTTGATTTTAAGACTTTGATCCTCGAGACAGTTTTCTCTGGCACAATCATGCAAGTCAGCCAGACCTTGCGCGGGGGGACTCTTCTTGTTTTGCCCATATCTGACCTCCACAGGAAAGCCTTGCATTGGCAGAATCCAGGAAGTAATTCGGGAATTACTTACATTTCCGGCCCGTATTCTGTCACTTTGGAGATATTGCAGAGGCTGGTGTGGAGTCTCCACTATGATGTGTTCCCCCTGGATAAACGGGCGGTAATTCTTCAATGCCCACACCGTTGCCAGGAGTGCCTTCTCACAATCGTTGAATTTTTCCTCCACAGAAGTTAAAGTTTTACTTGCATAGATGATTACTTTGTTGACCTTGTCATGCTTTTGGTATAATACTGAAGTCAAGCATGTATTTGAGAACCCTGTCTCCACGAAGAACTCCTTGTTTTTGACAGGGTAAGCTAGGCAAGGCGCTTGTGAGAGGCTTCTTTTGAGTTGTCTTACTGCCTCGGCTTGTTCTGGACCCCACTCCCCCTTTACCCCCCCTTCAAAAGATGGATCAGGGGTCTTGTGATCTCTGCGTAGTCCTCAATGAACTTTCTGCTGTAATTAGTCATTTCAAGGAGGCTCCTTAGTTCCCGCAGAGTTGTGGGGTCTTTTGATTTCTGGAGTGCTTCCACTTTCTTTTCCTGGGGACCAAGACCCTGTGGAGTAATCTCATGCCCCAAGAAATTTAAACAGGTTCTGCACCACTGTGCCTTTTGAAAGGAGAGTTTTGCTCCGGCAGCCCTCAACTCTGTCAGAACATAAAGGATCTCCGCTATGTGTTCCTCCACATTTGAGCTTTTGACTAAAACTTCATCTACATAGGCCAGGTTACCCCTTTCACCCAGGTCGGGCATGTCCTTATGTAGAAAAATGTTAAATTCATTGCCGGAGTTGATGTATCCGAAGGGAGTCCAGGACCATGTGTACTGCTGCCCCCCGAAGGTGAAAGCCAGCTTGTATTAGTCCTCCCTACTGACAGGTACAGTCCAGTATCCATTAGTCAGGTCTATCGCAGTGAATACCTGTGACCCCTGGATCTGGGCCAGCCCTTGGTCTATGTAGGGAAGAGGCCATCTGGAAGTATGGACCAGTTTGTAGAGCTCCCTAAGGTCGGCACAGAGTCTCCACTGGCCGTTTGGCTTGAAAATCCCCAGCACCGGATTATTGAAGGTGCTGTGGACTGGACGGATTATCCCACGGGACTCAAGGTTCTTCATTATTTCAGTAAGGGCCTCTATTGATGCGAGAGGCAAGCGATATTGCTTCACAAACACTGGAGTCATGCCAGGGTCCTTGGGAATTGTTGTTGTGTGTATGTCGGTGCGACCACAGTCATATGAGTCCACCGTAAAGAGATCTTGAAAATCCAAGAAAACTTGTTTCAATTTTTGCTTTTGCTCCAGAGTCTCACAAGCATCAGCTAGGTTCACTCTCTCTTCAACCATCTGGAAAGACTTCTGGTTTTGCTATCTCAGCGGCCTCCTCCAGCTGGGTGGAGAAGTCCCTGGTCAGAGTGCTGATTTGGACTGGTGGCTTCAGGTGGGGAAGGCAGCCCTCATGGACTTGGAAAATCACCTCATCCCTCCTGAAGTCACAGGTCGCATCTTCCTTACCATAAGGGCAGGAAGTGTACACCAGGAAATTCCCCCCCCTGCCGAGTAAAGATCCTGTCTGGTGTTGTGTTGTCATCACTGTCAAAACAGTCCTTGGGGATTGGTCCTAACAGTTGATTACCTAAATCTATGGAAAAATGTTGGTCATCAACCGCCATTCCAATAATGGTGCTTGGGCTAGAGTGATACTCTTTAAGTCGCTGTTATCCACCTTTATGGGAATGCTGTCATGTTCTATATTGACTAGTGGTGTTGAGTTTACCCCCAACTCTTTCTGTTGGAAGTAAGCATTTAGATGAATATAGGCATCAGGGTTTTTCAATTTATGTCCTCTTTTAAATTTCACTTCCAGAGAGAATTGTCGGGTTCTTTCTAGGATGGTGACTTCCTCTCCAATCTGAATTTCAACTGCATAAAGCAGCAGTTGAGCTGACCTAAATGCTTTCTCTGTGTCATCACAGCCCATGGGATTATCCGCTAATCGGGACCAAGCCTTGAAGTTTATTAGGTCCAAACTAATGGCAAAGCGATTGAAAATGTCACTGCCTAAGTAAAAGGCGGCAGTGACATCTCGCACGACCCAACAATTATGGACTATGCTCTTGTTGCCTACGGAGATTTTGAGCATACACCTGCTTGGCAGGAGATGTTTGGAATTGGGTGTTTCCAGATCCCTTTCCCATTTCTCTATCAGTTTAAATGTGGGAATGGCTGGATCTTTTGGGAGTTTGCGGAACATGGCTTCGCTGATGAAGCGCTCACTGTTGTTCACACACACTCGGGCAAGAACAGAGTCCTTCCCTTCATTTAACTGAATAGGGAAGAACAACTGCTCTCCAATTTGCTGAATATCAGCCAGGATTTGAGCTGATTTCTCATCTTTCTGCACTATAGGAGTGGGAATGTCTGATTGTGAATTTGTAAAGAATTTCAGAGTATTTTCTTCCAGTGTGGAATGCCAACTTAAACTGGAAGGAAGGTTGATTTTCAGAAATAGAGAGGACCCCCCATCACCAGTTTGTTTCCTACTGCTATTACTGTCACGTCTGGGATTTGGTTGTTCTGGAAGTGAAATTCTACTTGGTCAGATCTTTGTTCAACCATGTAGCATGTGCCGTTTAAACTAACATGGTTGACACTCTGTTTCAATTTTATGGGTCGGTTAGTCTGGGTCCAGAGGACCTTGTTTACACAATCTATTAGGGGTGACAACCTTCGCAGGAGATCATTCCCTAGTAAACAAGGGGTGCCCTCTGGAGTTACAACTATGACCGGGTGCTTCACCTTGTGTTGCCCAAACATTTAAATATCGAAATCTGCAGTCCCCTCGATGGAAATGTCCATCCCGTCAAAGTTCTGAAGTTGTCCAGGAAGAGGGGTGAGAGGAATTTGGTAATTCTCCCCCCTTCCCGAATTCAGTTTATCAAAGGCCCTTTTTGACAGAAGGGTATCTTGGGATCCAGTGTCCACCAGTGCCAAAATTGTACACTGCCCCTGTATTTGGACCGGGGCATAGAATCTTCCCTCCTTCTGCTCAAGGGGACACAGATAATGTACATTTTTGGACAACTGGTTGGTTAGTTTTCTAGTTTTGGACCATGATAGAGAAGAGATTTGGGCAGCACTCTGGAGTCTAGGGAATCTGAAAAGAAAAGGTGACGGCTAGATATGGGAGAAGTTCTGGGTTCGCCTGGTTCTGGTGCTGAGCTGCCCCCCACCTTTTTGGAGGCAGTTGCCAGGCTGGGTTTGAACCAGGGGTTTTTCTTGTTGTTGGTTCTGGGGTTGGATGATGGGTGGCGCTAGCTCAGTCCCCACATCTACCCAGTCTGGATTTGGATCTTTTGGGACCCATTTTTCATTGGGAGGAGTTCCCCCATCTCTGAAGGAGAACATTCCTTTCCCAGGATCCTCTGAGGATCCCTCTCCTTCAAATTGTGAAATGTGTACCTCCTCCTCAAAATGGGTCTTTTTGGGTTCTTTATTTCTCCTACACCCCTCTGCTCCTTGGGTGGAAGACTTTCAGGGGCAGGAGATTTTGTTTCCGGTTCTTGGGTTTCCAGGAGCTTTTGAAAAGTGGGGAAGGAAGCTTCCTCCAAGGCTTTACACCCCCCTTCCCCTTGTGCCTCCTCCCTGGGAACCGGTGGATTGTCGGGTTTCTTCCCCCGTCATTGCTCTGGAGCACCAGGCCCGGAGTTTGAGGCATTCTGTGCCGGCATGCTCATCTGAGGGTTCTGTTGAGCCCTCCGCATGCGACCCAGATCCTGTGCCATGTTTTGGACCTGGCGCTCTAGTTGTGACACCCGCTCAGGCTGATACAGGGTTCTCATTTGTCCCCTGGGCTGATCCCGGGAAGGGTAGCTATCCCTTCTCTGAAAATACCCCGGGTTTGGAAAATTTGGGAACCCCTCCACCCTTGGCCTCCCCTCTCCCGGATTAGGTTATCTGGGCTCAAGAAAGTGGGGAAAGAAGGATGGATTGTTTTGGGGTTGAAAGTTTTGCGAATACCTGGGGAAGAAGTCTGTCCAGGATTTGGGGAATTACTGCTCTCCTGGGCGAAGTGAGGAGGGAAGTTCCATGGGTTAGCTGCTGTTTGGTTGGATGGGTCTGTTCCCCTTGTAGCGGGGACTTATGTAGTCCGGGGATTGAGGGGTCCTATTTGTGGGACTACCACCTTGGCTCCCTGTTTGTGACTGGCCCGAGAGCCTTCTAGGCTTGGGATTATTCTGATTCTGTGCAGGTAGGTTTTTAGGCCCCCCCATCTCCAAATCTAAAATGGGGGCAACCTTCACCTCCGCCACCTTAGCAGCAGCAGGGGTGTTGGTTGGTTTGGGGCTTTTTAGAGTATTTTTGTTTTCTATGGGCTTTTGCACCTCATAAATTCATGTGGCCTGTTCAATGACCCAGTCTAGTGATCTTTTCTCGTGAAAATCTCTCACTAGCTGAGTCATGAGCGTGGAAAAAAGTATTCACAAACTCTTTGCTGTCAGTGCGCACCCTTCTGGAGGTCTGCGCAAAGGCACGCTTTAATTCCTGAACAAATTCTTGTGGGGCCTGATCTTCCCCACATTGCAAGTTGTAGGCTGCCTTGCGAGCCTCCTGAGAATTTCTGTGCGCAGAAAAATGTTTCAAGATAGCCGCCCCATAGGTGTACCATCTGGAATGATTTTGGTCCTCCAGCCCCGCAAAGAAGCTGAAGATTCTGGTGAGAAGCTCCATTTCACATATTGAATACAGCTTTGCTGTCCTTCAAATGGAAAGTTTCCATCATCTGCTCAAAGAGCTCTAGGTGCTCCCAAACAGAATATTTTGCGTTCTTATGGTAGGGCATGATGACGCTCCTTATCGCTTTGATTTGCTTTAGGGGATCCTTGAGCAAGGCCCTTTTTACTTTGTGGGCCTTTTTGGTTTGGGTGACCCTGGTCCAATCCTCCTCTGACTCAGAGGCACTGCTCCCAGAGGTGCCCATCTGGTCTTCTGGACTCACCCAGATTCTGTGTGCCTGGGAATGGCTGGCAGAATGCGGGGGCCTGGTTTCCTGAGTCTTGGGGTGCTCAGAGGAGTCTTCTGATTCCTCCTTGCTCCCAGGATTTGATGAGTACCCCCCCACTGTCCTGGCTGGGCAGAGGTTTTCAGGATGCCCTTAGTGGGCCTATTCTCATGGAGTTCCCCACTAAATTTTACAGTACTTGGGAACACATAGCAGATGCCCGCCCATCCATTCCTGGGAGGTACTGGTCTATGAGCCCCATATTCCTTATTGGATTGAAGTCTGCCATCCCCGTGGCCTTTGACTCATTTGCGCCAGTGGACATGGGGTTGGCAGAGTCCAGGGATTGGAAGAGATGAAGGCCTCTGGTACTAGGGTTCGTGAGGTTATGCTCAGGTGTTTCCCTTTCCCAGCGAACCTCATCCCTCTCAGCCCCTGCTCCCTGTTGCCATGCAAGAACCTGAGCTTTCTGTTCCTCTATCAAGGCCTTGCTAGTTTCTATCAATTGCTCTTGCATAGCTACCTGTCTGTGGACCCTGTCATTGTTCTCACAGAGAGCCTCATTTTCTCTCTGTGCTTTCTGTGTTGTTTTAAAGTACTGGGCCAGTCTTTGCTGCAGGAGGGTTACCTCCTGGGTCCTGTCCATACTGGCCTGGTCCTTCCTTGCTAGGGCATCTTCCACCCTCCTGGTGTGCTCTAACAATTTTTCATGGTCTTTTTGGAGGTCACCCAGTCCCCGAAGGGCCAGGTGATTTTCTTCTATCTTCTCTTTTAAATAACAGACTTCCTGGCCTAAGATGTCCCTTTCCTGAGCAAGAGCCTGCCTCTGTGCAGCCAGGTCATCCCTCTGTCTTCGGAGCACACCAGCTTTCTGACGTTCTTCAACAAATTCTGCCTGGGTATCCAGGTCTTTCAGGATTAATTTATTACTCTCTTCTTTTTCTGTCTAGGTGGCTTTGCAGGGTGACTACCTGCTCTGTGCATGCCTTGTTGAAATTTATTTGCTGTTCAAGCTTTTTCTGGCTCTGCAGTAGAGAGTGCAAACTTCTTGGTACTCATTCTGCAAGGCCAGCATTCTGGTATCCTGTTCTGCCTTTTCCTGCTGCAGGATACCCATGTCTTCTTTTATTTTGGTTAGGTACTGCCTACTTTCATTTTCTGATTCCTGGCTCCTCTGCAGCCTCTGCTCAGCAGACTCCAGATCAGTTTGGGCCTTTTCTAATGCCTGCAGTTGCCTGTTCGCCATATTTTGGCCCTCGGCATATTTGTCCTGTATTGCTCCAATATGTAGGTATAGATATGCCGCTATTTTGGCAATCTTGCTTTGCTCTTCCATTGCCTTAGGGGCTTATATAATTCACTCAGGGCCACATGTAACGGACCCTGCTCTTGCCATATGTCTAACCCTGTTGCAGTGATCTCTTCCGTGATTGCCTGCAACCACACATTCTGATCCTGCTCTGTCCATTCACCCCTTACAAATAATTTATGCAATAGGTGTTCGTTAGCCATATTAATCTCTACCAAAGTCGCCATTCTGGAAATAAGAATTTCCTTCCTGACTTTCAGAAGTTTATTTTATTTCTGCAAAACAGACCAATTCCTTAGAGCGTTCCTATTGAGGGGTGCTTTTCACAGTGTAACACAGCATGGTAGCCCAACAGGGATTATGTACCCCGTTAGTTAGCACACTGTATTAGACTGTCACAAGTGGTATATCTAATTCAGAAATCCCGCGATGAGCCCCCAATCTTGTAAGTGATTTCAACCCAGCACTTCACCTAAGTCAATGCCTAGCGTGGGATGCACAATTGAAACCCTTAATTATATATTTTTATGTCTATAAGTTCTTTTATTTCTGAATGATGTACCCAAATATCACACCCCCCTCTTTGAATCCCCCCCCCACCCGGTCTCACTGAACTAGGAAGCAGGCTGTTTTGCAAAGTTGTAAGATTTATTTTATGGATTTGCACAATCTATGTCACACTATTTAATATTTACACAATGATCACCAATGGGGTGATGTTACATCAACCATCTCTTTAATCAGAATGAGTATGGATGGAAAAATAATGAAGCATAGAATAATACTTTGTGTGGGTTCAGTCAAATGCAAGGTCACTCTTTCCCCCTGCACACTACTCAATCCCCGCAATATGCAGCATAAAGAGATGGAAGGAGAGAACACAGGTTTCAGGAAATACAGAATTCAACAAATACAGTATTAATCCCAATTCCCCCCAGCAAACTCAGAGAGAAACTGGAATGAAAGCAAACGGGTCAAATGCTTTTGAATGTGGCTTTAAATGAATGGTTAAAAACACTGAAAAATGGATTTAATTCACTAAATTAGATTCAAAACTAGTGGGAGCCGCTTTGTATAGTTTCAGATAAACACTAGCAATGATTATTGAGTAACTAGCAGGTTGAAAACTGAATTCTGAGGTCGGATGCAAAGAACAGCTGTCTTACAAGTGATGAAATTGAGCCAAATGAAAATTTGCGGCAAACTTTTACATGCGCTAGAAGCGCGATTGCAGAAAAACTATACAGAGTTGGATCCCATAGTCTGGTCTTTGTGAGGCAAATTTATTTTCACCAGATCTCCTTCGTTTACATCGGTTCTTCTGGCGCCCTGCGAGTGTCACTGAGCACCTTCCTATGGTCCTTGTTTTTCTGGATCCTCCATACCAGCTCCTTCATCTTGTCTCACCATGGACAACCATCGGGGGACTTGGGTGGAAACGGCCCTCCTCCCCATCAACATCTTAAACAGCAATAAATTTGTGATGGTTTTTGCGGTTAGGTGATGCGCTGCAATGGCTTCTTTTGCCGTCTTCTATGGGTCCATTCTCGAAGCCGCTGCCAATTGCAGAGCTCCCTTGACAAATCTATTTGTTCTTTCCACAGGCTCATTGGATTGTGGGTGGTAGAGGCTCGCCTTGATATGTCTGATATTGTGTGCACGTATTTCCCTGGACACCAGTTGCACAGCATTGTCCGTGACTAGTTCTCTGGGGAGACCCTCTCTCTGGAATATCACATTGAGCACTTTTATGACTGTGGTGGAAGTTATGTGGGGTACACATTCCACTTCAGCCCATTCGGATAGGTAGTCCACTACAACAGTTCCGTATGTGGTCTGGTTGCATACTGTCCAGTGGGCCTATACAATCTAGCCTTACTTCGTGCCAGATGCCTTTGGGAATCTATGTGGGAATCAACAGGGTCCAGTTAAATTTGAGCCTCTTGTCACGCTGTAAACATTTGCAACACCTTTCTACCATGATTCTTATGTCCTGGTCCATGCCTGGCCACCAGTATGTTTCTCTCACTCTGCATCTAGTCATGTTGCCACCCAAGTGACCCACATGCGCCCTATATAGGATCACCTGGTGCATTCTGGTGGGGGTTTAATCTGGTCCCCTCTCATGAGTAAAAATTTGGCCTCGTATATGTCCTCATTGACTTTCCAATACGGTCTCAGTCCCTCATGTATAGTTTTTTCACTGGGCCACCCTTCTCAGACCCATTCAATGATTTTTGCTACCGTGGTGTCCTTTCCGGATTCCTCTTTCCAGTTGCTCTCACTCATCTCAAGGCACTCTTTGCTTTTAGGTCATTCACTGACACTACCACACATTCGTCCTGTAGGAATGTGGTTGGTGCTGCTCAGGTATTAGCAGGCGTGACATGCATTCAGCTTGTGCATTCTTCCAAACAGGTATGTGTTTTATCTCGTTAAGTATACTCTTGTAGCTTGGCTGCTATCTGCACCAATCGCAGAGTGCAGCTCTTAGTGCCCCCTGGGCTCAGCATGTGAACCAAAGGCTTACGGTCCATGACCAGCTGGAATTACGTGCCCATACGTCCAACCAGAGGTATTCCACTGCCCAAGCGCAGGTGAGCATTTCTTTGTCCACTGTGGAATAGTTTTTTTCAGCATCTGAAAGGGCTTTTGAGGCGAAGGCAACCACATGTTCTTTTGTGTATACGTGTGGCTCCTAGACCATGTATGCCGGCGTCTGTCGTTATGAAAGTATCCCATTCGGGATTGAATGGATTCAGGTATGGGGCAATTGTTCTTCTTCTTTTGACTTCCTCGAATGCTGTTTGCTGATCCAGGCCCTATTCATAGTTTGCACCTTTCCTTAGTAACTCGCGCATTGGGGCTGTGGTTTCTGAAAATCGAGGGACAAACTTCTCATAGTACTCTGCCAGCCAGAGGAATGAGCATAATTCGTCCTTTTGATCCTGGTGCAGGGGCTTGAACTATTGCTTGGAGGAGGTTGTTCTTGGGACTAACTCCACTTATTGAGATTTTGTAACCCAGATACTCCTCTCCTTCCACTCCAATCATGCACTTATTGGATGTTAATCGTACTCCTGCTTCCTGAAGCTTCTAGAGCTCTTTCATAACGTGTTGTTTTGTGTCTCAGCATCACTGGCATATATGAGGATATCATCTTGAAAGTACGAGACGTTCCTTACTTTGCATAGTAGCGAGTCCATCATCCTTTGGAACTCTGAAGCGGCTCAAGGTAGTCCAAAAGGCATCCAATTGTATTGGTATGTCCCAAACTGCTTGATAAAGGCTGTCAATGGGTTGCGACTCATTGTGGAGGCTGATTTGGTGATATGCATCTCTCATGTCCATCTTGGAAAAGTGTTTGGCCTCCTTCATCATGAGGATTAGTTCATTAATGCTGGTAAAAGATAGCTATCTATTACTACGTCTAAGTTTAGGCTGCGTATGTCAATGCATACATTAATGTTGTTGGAGCGCTGTTTCTTGATTAGCATGACCGGGCTAAGCCACTCTGACTATTCCACACTTTCAATGGTTACATCTATGATCATTTTCTCTAACTGGCTTTGTAAGGCTTTGCTTGCGGTCGACGGGACGGGTCTCACTTTGTGCTTGACCAGAACAGCGTTGGATTTTAGCCTGATCTTATGTACAAAGTTTTTTTTCTTCCCCCGAGTTTCTGAGAATAGCACTGGAAATGCTTTCTTCATTGCTCCCATTGAAATCGACAGTACTTGGTCATTGGTGCTGGGATCCAAGTTTATTTTGAGTTTATGCTGGTCGTCCCAGCTAAAGAACGCTGGGCCATTTTCTGTCAAATACACTCTGGTTTTCGTACGTCTGTGTTTGAACTCGATGTACGTGTTGAGGTATCACAGCAAATCTACTGATGCCCCTCCGAAGTCTGTGGGCTTGTGTTTGGCTCTTCTTACTTCTTTTGGTTGTTGATCCACCATGTCTTTGTATGTCTACCGGGGCACAATGGTTAGATCTGATCCTGAGTCCACCATTACACAGGTCTCATGGTGTCTATTTTTATGATACAATGTGGTTTTTCCCTTCTGCCTTTGGTGCTACTTACCATTACAACATTGGGTCTGCCGTCATTGGCTGCATCATCTTCACTCATGTGACTTTGGCCTTCGATGTATGTGATTCCCCTCGCTTTCCATTTGCAGACTATGGCGATGTCTTATTTTTTCTGCAATTAGAGCACTCTTTGGTTCTTGACAC
This sequence comes from Ambystoma mexicanum, assembly GCF_040938575.1. NCBI lineage: Eukaryota > Metazoa > Chordata > Amphibia > Caudata > Ambystomatidae > Ambystoma > Ambystoma mexicanum. The sequence goes on along the minus strand of NC_090926.1, from coordinate 923,591,871 downwards.
TCTATCATTTGCAAGGTGTCAGGTGCTGGTGTATCTATAACATTTTAAAGGTTATTTCCTTCTTGCACCCTTCTCTTTACCGAACTCCCGCTTGATTTTGCCACGCCATCCTCTCCACTACAGCACATTCACGTACACGTCTGTCGGGGTGCCCGCAATTTCCTTTCGTCTGGAGGTTTCCTCTTCTGCCCTGGAGATTTGAATGGCTTTGTCCAGCGTAAGTTCTTTTTCGAGAATAAACTTGTCTCAAACTTTTCTACAATTCGTATGGACCACTAACATGTCGCATATCATGCTATCAGTGTTGTCGCCAAAGTTGCACTGAGTTGCTAGTTCCTGCATGCGAGTGACATAGTCGTCAACTGGCTCCGCACTCTCTTGCTTTCTCATGTAAAATGTTAGTGCAGTACCATGTTTCCCTTGCTAGCAAATCTCTTTGCACTTCTGCGCACTGTCTCTTTAAATCATCATCATCTCCTTCAGCTTGTCCAGGTTTCAGACCCTCAAATATGTGTTGTCCTTCTATTCCCATGGCATTTAATAACACTGCCTTCTTCCACCCTGCAGCGTAGCCCAGCCCACCCACTGCCTCCAATGTGTTGAACAGCAGTTCCTCAGTTCCTATTGCGGCCGTGGGATCGGTGACCTACCTGGGGACTGTACAAAAGGGGGCGGTGGCGTTGCTCCTTGCATGATTGGGTGCGTGGCTCCATCTCAAATCCTCGTTGCCAATTATGTAGTTGCCTCTAAATGAAACGCTGCACCTGAGTAGGTTTTATGTGCTTTATCCATGTAAGGTTGCAATTACCTGTATTACACAGAGGCCCAGCTGTGCATGAAACAAGCCATACTGGTGTAGCACATTAACAGGCTGTCATTCATACATGAATTGATTTTGGCCTGTGAGTTTCCTGAGTCAAAGAGGGAGTAGGGACATAGCTGTTAAGGCAGTTATGGGTGCTGTGGTGTTAGCTTTTAGTCAGGAGCTGTGGCGGAGGAACTCTGCTGCCCTCTGCAACCTGCTCACACCCCTTTGGTTTCCTGCAGGCACCGCTGTGGTCTTGTAGGAGCGAGACTAGGCGAGGATGCGTCTCAATAGCTCAATAGCTCCTCAGCTGCCTTCATCTTCTGTGTCTCGCAGCATGGGTTTGGAAGAGGCGCGTATACGGATGTGTTACAGAAAATGGGGTCTAGGGCTGACACAGGGTGGGCAAATAACCGAGAGAGAGGCGTGAAGGCGTTAGCCGACGAAATCAGAACAAGGTGTTTTTGTGGTGGTTCAGGAAAATAAAAGAATGGGAAACTTCTCGTGAACCGAAATGTGTAGATCAAAAGGCAGAATGGCGGACAATCTGCACACTAGTTAGTCATGAAGATACATTCAGGAACAAGTAACACAAGTGCACCTTTCAACCATGTTTCCCTTCTCTGGTTCCTTCTCTCCGCAAAGGGCTAGTCCTGGGTTCTCCCTGATGGTGTAGGGAGAGAAGACCCCAATGGGATGCCAAATGTAGTGTTATGTTTACTCATGTGGCCTGAAGTGTTTACAGGCTGGCTGGGAATTGTTTCCTCTGTGCCTGCTGGCAGGACCTGAAGGTGATTTAGAGAGCTTTGACTACATTTAGGCGGGTCATGTAATGGGATTTGTTACATCTCCCTATTTTGGAGGCCCGGCTCTAGTCGGGGGTCAGGCTCCCCCCCCCCCCCCAAGGTTACCCTCTGGCCCCACTAGTATAGTGTGAAAACTCAATGTAAGGAGTGCGGGGGGTGGCGGGACGACCAGGAGTATTTCACTCTAAACATGCTGCGCAACTTCAGTACGATTAGTATCATGAAGGTCTGCACTGCAGTAGGCCTGGCCAGGATTTGTTTGCTTGGCCTAGGCAGTAATTCATGCGCCACAGCAATAAAAGCACAAACGACTCGGGAGATGGAGGACCATTTATACCTTTAAGTGAGGTAGCGCACTTGCTTTTATTTTTAACTGCACTGTTCATATTACCTACATTTAAAGTATGTTTATTTTTTGAAGGAATAAACCAGTTACTCCAATCATGCTTAATAAACTGGTTAACTGTATCAAACAATAAATTACAGGTGATGTTGCTTGCACGCGGTATCCAGTGATATAATGCTGCAAAAGGGTAACTCGATATTTTTTTAAAGGCAAGTCACACTTGATGTTGATTATATCAAATTTAACCCTTGCACACAGGGGAGAGTGTAGTAACATCAAAACGTGATAGATGCAAGGCTTTGAATTAAACATTACCTCTGTCATTGCTCTGGGAAGCCTTCCATGCAATAAGACTTTAGTTTTTCTAGCCATTACAAAAGGGGAAAAGCCATTAGCAAATGAGCCAGGTTATGCCACCAAAAGGTGCAGTTCAACTTCAACTGCTAGGCCATGTTCCCTTTGAACTGGAACACAAGCCATGGCAGGCATTTCTAAGCTTTGTAGTTTAGCAGTTTGGGCAGGGCTGATCCCATAAGTGGCAGGGCGAAGGCTGATTTTCAAACAATGGCCTGCAAGGCTGACCAAAGCAATGCCAGTGTTTATGCTTGATTCAGAGACTTACAACCATACTTTTAGGTTGGGGCTTTTAGGTGTAAACCAGAGCTCTTGCAATGGAACAAAGATCGGATAGGGTGGGTCACACATCCTATGGGTGCGTTTGGTCAATTACAAACTCATTCAATATCCATTGCCATGTTAATCCCTATGGCATTCCCACCAGCTACCCACCCCACCCTGATGAAACATACCCTACTGGGAACTCTTTGAGTAAGAGCTGTTACAAAGTAACACCAATGTGTGTGTTGTATAGTGCCTGCCATTGTGATATCTATGCATTCTGTTGAGTGTTTAATGACTTAAATGCCACTGTAATTGAGCTCCTGGTGTAATAAACATCTCCTAAAAATGTGTTTCTGTAGCCTGTTCATTTAGAAGCAATATCTGTGTCATGCAAACGTTCCTTGCACATGAGTCCTGTCTAAAACAAGCAATCACAAAGCAAAACGTTTTGGCTTGTATATAGGTATTAGACAGGCATTTGCCAGGCAATGACATCATATACCCAGATACTTGCACCATTGACTAGCTGTTCCAATCTCACAGCCAGGTAGTTCCCTTATGGCAGTGCCTGGCAAATACCTATCCCATGCCTACTCAACAGCTCAGGCTGTTGGCTTTGCCAATGTATGTTGGTTTCAGTAATTGAAAGAGTATAGGCCAAGATGTTGTTGCCTTGCTTGCTCCACCTAGGCAATTAATCATCTCTGTGCTATTCCAACAAGGTCATATGTGAACATGTCAAGTACTGATTTGATAACCTCATACTGTCTGAATAACTATTAACAGAGTTTGCATGCAAACAGAACACATCATGGTTCGTTATAAAAAAACAATTAAAATTAAATTAAATTGTCAGTGATCTTTAGAAGGCATTACGTGCTGGCATTATGTGCTGGGAGTTGGGTGTTCAGGCAGTGTTGTAAATGAAAATTATTTACTGTGGAATTCTACCAGTGATTAGAGGGGCAGGGAGCGAGATGGGGGATTGTTTCCACCCCCCAAAAAACATGTGCCTTTCAGAAGATTAATCATGAATATTTGGAAAATAACACAAGAGAGGAGCCTTTCCTATAATGTTGCTGGTAAGGTATAAAATGGGCATATCTTTTGAACCTAAAAGGCAGCATTTAAATATTACCTTCAGAGTGAAATCAGAGGTGGATTTAACAGTCGGACAAGGGACAAATGCCAATGGAGGCCCCGCTGCTACCTCTCTCCTCTCAAACACAAAAAGCCACAGCTGCACAGGCCCTTCCAGTGAGGTATTATCATTTTAATGCAGCTGATTATTTCCAACAGGAAGGGATTCAAGATAGGAAAAGGTAACTTACAATTGTTGTGGCACGTTTTTCTTAACATTATGCAAGATTTTAATAAACTCTTTAAGTGGGATTGTTGGGTGATTAGACATTATGGGGTACAGGACAAGCTGTGTGAAAACATTTCCTTAACATGCATTTCAGTTCACTTTGTGTCTGTATGAGATTTTTTGTAAGTTATGTAAAAAACTCATGGTGGCAACAGTAAAGACAGACACAAGTGATCACAGTTTAAGGGTATTTATTAAACTGTATGCAGGTTGGAAAAATGCCTAATCTAAACCTAAATCTAAGATGGGAGAAAGCGTTGACCATCAAATGAAAATAAGGCTGTCATTGTTGTGTCAAATAAAAAGGGCCTATACTAAGAAACCTATTGCCAAACCTTACAGCTAATACAAAAAAGAGTGTGGGATGGTTTTCAAGGAAAGAAAGACGTGTACTCAAATAATATGTCAGGATGCAGTAGCTTGGATCTCCCTTCCCCACGTTTTGAGCATGCGTAAGATGGGCTCTTGAAGCAAAGTCCACACTCGTGCTTCCCAGCACGAGTCGACAGTTCCACTTCGAGCCAGGTCTCTTGCCTTCGAGGGCCTAACATATTCAACAACAGAACAAAAGTTCCTTCAACAAAAAAGAAAGTTTGTCTCCTGGTTTTGATTCGGGTGAGTATTCTTCACCCCTATGTCCCCCTTTTCCGGGTGCTGACCCCTCTTTACTTTTAGGCTCCATCCTCCGGGTTCACTATGGCTTTTCCTTCGCTCAAAAATCTTAAAGTCTTATTAAACAGTTCTATTGGACATCCCTCGGCCGGGTTCACCTTTGTCAAAACAGTGGGCCTCATTACGAGTCTGGCGGTAACTGTGCCGGTAATACCAGCGGGTTGCCGCTGGACCCATAAATATTTACAGGCGCCTGACTTGCCGGTAACACCGGGGGATTATGACCCTGGCGGTCCCGGAAGTCATGTGCCGGTAAATAGTAATTCCCCATTCCCATAGAGTCCAATAGGACTCTATGGGAATGGGGAACACAGAAGCACTGGCACCGTTATTAAACCAAACTTAAACACATATTTGTTCCAACTTGAGCTGGGAAGAGGCTTGGTCAAGCACCTAAATGAAAGGTTATGCTCAAATTCTGGTTTTACCACTTAAAACAGCCAAATGTTCCTTGTACACGCTTGTTGTATGAATTAATGTGAGGGTCAGATACTTTTTGGACACTAGGTTCTTAAGTTTTAGTATGCTAAGTAGGGATAGTCTTGCTTGGATAGAGAAAAATAGGTGTTTATCTCACCACTTTTTATTTTAATAAATTTCAAACAATACCCTAAATGCCATCTATCTCACGATCCAAGCGTGGATGGCCCGGAATGAGCTTTTTCTCAATGACGATAAGACCAAGATCCTTATCATGGGTAGCCAAGCTAAACTCAAAAATCTATCCCCACTATACCAATCCTTCAACATTGATAGAAACCTCATCACAACCGCCAAAGAGGTAAAGATCCTAGGAGCCTATCTCTACTCCTCACTTACCTTATCATGCCAAGTTAATGCGATCATCTCGGCATCCGCTTACACAGCTAAACCCATCATTACCTGTAGACCATACCTTACAGAAGAGAACCGCATCACCCTGGCTAGAGCTTTTATCCTCTCCAGGATCGATTATTGCACAGCCATCTTTGCCGGCTCTTCAACTAAAATTATCACGAAACTTTAAATCGTATAAGAGCAGCACTAAATATTCCCAAATAAGACCATAGCTCCACCGTCAGAAGAAACATCCACTGGTTACCAGTGAAGGACCAGATTAAATTCAAAGTACTAACGCTAGCTCACAAATGTCTATCCAACACTGCCCCACATTATCTCTCTTGTCTAATAACAAAAAACAAACTACCAGATATACACAAGCTGCTTATCTTGGCCAACTAACTATTCCTAGATTCAAAAGACAAAAAGCAGGGGGCTCAAGCTTCCCCGTCATGACAGCTAACTATTGGAATGCCTTGAAACTAGCTATAAGGTTGGATCCTGCCTTACTATCTTTCTGTAAAAAACTAAAAACTTGGCTCTTCACACAGGACATCTAGTCCCCCCCACCTGCAAGTAACCTCGCAGGACCTACACCCATCTATGTAGTCAATACTAGCCAGGCAACCACACTCTTAAGTCATATTTATCTGTAACAAAAGCCAGCAGTTTGCATCACCCGGGCCGCACAGCTACTGTAACTACATTCTTAAGTATGCATTATATGTGATCTGCATAACCTGTAACCAAATTCTTAAGCTTGCTGAATATGTAACCAATATCTTAAGACGTCTAAACATGTAACCATCTTCTTAAGCCTGCAATTCCTGTAACCATACTCTTAAGCATGCTCTATCTACGATCTGCATAACCTGTAACCAGATTCCCAAGTTTGTTAGCATGAAACCAACATTGTATGTCATGTACCATGTAACCATTCTGCTTAAGCCTATGCGCCCAGTTGCCTGGGGGTTAGGCGTACAATACAAATGTAATAATAAATAATATAATAAATAAACATTGAGAAGACTAACACAAATAAAATGCATGTCGTCAGTCTTCAATATTGGACCGCATTAGGGGCATATTCTCTTTATCTCTGGTGTGGATGTAGGTTGTCACTCTCACTCTCACTTACAGCTAGAAGATTAATGTGTAATGGCTGTGGGAATACATAAATGCAGGTAAGAGCTGTGACTGCTCCAAAGCTGGACCACAGGAAAGAGTTTTTTTTATATGTGTGCAATGTATGTTAGCAAATAACAGAACATGTGTTTAAACCCAGATTCTCTGGAGTTAGTACGTCCGCCATTGTGTGGTACTTAACATTCCCTGGGCCACCCATGTTGCCAGTAGGATAGGATAGGAAAGTTGGGATTTCTTTATTTGGCCACACTGGTCCTTGGTGAAGAGGTTTACTGGCATGGGACATGTTCCTTGAGAAAGGAGCGGGTAACCCACTGGGACAGGCTAGGAAGGAGGGAAAAGTGCCAATTGCACCTCAAGCTGATTAGGCTGCTGCTCTCTTTGTCAGAGCTGCAATATGTAAAAATAATAATTGAAAAAGACAAAGTAATTCAGATTCTGACCTACTTTGAAAGAACAGAGTACTGCAAAGCTTGCTTGGCTTCTGTGTGAATGGGGGAAGTCACTTGTCTTGATTTCAGCAACGACATACATGTGCATGTGTGGCTCAACATATGGGCCTACACAGTGAGTGAGTAAGAGGGAGGAGAGCCAGGATGCAGGTGCAGTGTCATACTGCCAAGAGGCAATTTGTGATTAAAATAACATATTCTGTGATCCTGGATGGTAATGTTGGCACCAATTCAGCCCCTACACCATTGTTTTGTACAATCCTGAGCAGCTTATCGCGACTCCTACTTGCCAAGGAGATAAGGACCCAAATCTTATTACAGTTTGTTCACCGTTTCATTCTGCAAGAATTCTTCCCCTATTCTTTAGTGAATTTCATGGTCACTTGGTGAGTTCATTATGAAAAGAGTTTAATAGCACCCTCAACAGCACCCAAGGATATTTACAGTGTTTATAGAAATGGATGTTGGATTGTTTGTGGTACTCACATTTGGGCACAGCTGAAAAACATGTACGGAAAGATGTAACATTCAGCTATTTATTATTAGTAGACTAATGCTTAGGAGATGTTTTTAATGAAATAACACTGGATAATTTTGACACCTTCTGAAAATCGGTCCAATTCAGTGACAAGGGTGGTATTTCGGGAATACCTCTGGTGGTGTTTTAGAAATAACGCATCTGCTGGTGGTAACCTAAAAAGGTGCTTTTTCAAATCATTTTTTTTTCACACATTTCAACCTCCAATCTTAAGATGGAAATGGTTTATGTACAGTTGTGGCTCCTACCACTACCATATTGTTTAAGCATAAAAGTGTCAATTCTGACCCTTTTATCAGCGATGCACCCTTTTCACCGCCTTACCATATCCCTCTGTAAAAACCTTTTGCACTGTATTTAATGGAAGAGCCTGCCCTTCCCTTCTGTACAGTAAAAGAAAGTTTACAAAAACTGGGGCCAATTTGTTTTTTTACCACCACATGGTAGTCAGAGGAATTTATAGTCAGTTTTTTGGCCGAAAGCTCAACAAAAATACCACCACAATATACCCATTGAACATTGCCTATTGTATTTGATCAAACCCTGAATTGGGCAGACAGAAAAATGAGTGTTATTTCCCAAATACCGCCATTTTTACTGTTACCAGCCAACCTTGTATGACTCCCCCCTAAGTCTGTAATGATTGTTCATTGTCTTGTCCAGAACACACGTTTGTGACCAACAAAAGACACACATACAAATCAACAACATATTCATAAATATAGATACACTAGCAAAAAGTACCCGTTCTCCAAACGGGTTCTGTGGACAGACATGACAACACTCTCATCAATTGTTGGGAATCATTGATTCTATAGGTCGCGCTGTTCTGATTCGCTTATCGCTTGATGTGCTGCACTGAGAATGGGCGTGTGTGACTGGCCGACATACCCTGGAGCAGACCTTGGGGGGAGACGAGAGTTGGGGTGCTGCTGCATACTGGGACCTACTGTGCTCTCTCCCCACCTGTTGCCTCACCGTGGAATAGTGGAGTTCATTGTGGTGCATTACGGTGCAAATGTCCCAGAAACCGTGCATTCTAGTCTTGAGGACCGGTATTTCTACGACCACATTGATGTTTCGCTGATTACAGGCAACCGTCTCATGTGTGAAGGTGCTGCAATCCGGGGAAAGGGGTGTTATGTGGCCAGAAATGTTCAGAGTGTCCTAACAGGCAACTATCAACATTCGGTGCAGATTGGTGAAACCGTGTGGAATTGTATAAGGAACAACGCTTCGGAAATCCACAAACTCACAAACAAATGTTGACTTTTGCTGAATTCTGGTGAACAGGGTAGGGTGTCCAAATGTCATGTAGCCAGTGTTGTCCAGGGGGTCCTAACAGGTTACTATGCAAAATCTTGTGCAGATTGGTGAAACAGTGTGGAATTGAATAAGGGAAAACGCTTTGCCATGCAACAAACAAACCAACACATTTACACTTTTATAAATATTATATAATCATTTGTTTTGCATATAGCACTTTAATCTAAAGCACTTTACATAGTGCATATTTACATACATTAATTACTATGAGTACCCAATTGAAATTGGCACTCATTTATCCACCTCGGAATGATGAAAGGCCTAGTTGGCCTTGCCGGTATTTGAACCTGCAACCTGCAGATCAAACGCAGATCACAGCAACAAGTGTATAACCTGCTAAGCCATATTACCGGCACTATAGATAGTGGGTCAGAGTGCCTGCCACAAATAACCACTCTAATTCCCAAGACAAGTCCAATGGTGTTTAGTTATTAGAAAGGGATCCTTGGGCCTACCCCAGGTTCTTTGGTTCTCTAACTTAATTTCCCTGTACTTTCCCTCCTCGGTAGCCCAGATGTCCATAACGAGTGTTAGTTCTACTGCGAGTTGACACATAGTGTTGCTTGCTCTTTCTAGAACGATGTGTGGCTTCCCTAAGGTGTTGGCTGACTGCCTCCCAAGATGTTCTCCTCCTGCCGTACTACCGTCCCTCGGATATTACACTTCTCCTTCTTGCCGTCATCATTTCATTTGATATTACTTCTCCTCCTACTTCGCAGTTTCTCCACTCACTAGTGTCACTACTGCCTACTATTTGCAATATTATTTTTTTCATACCCTCCTATGCTATCTCCTTGCCCCTACTATTCCTTTGCTACTATCACCTCTTCGTTCTTACCACCACTCCTTATTCCACTCTCCCTCTCACTGCGATTTGCATCACTGCTACAATTATTACCTCTCACTACCACTGCTCCCGCTCTACTACTACTACCACTTCTCTACTATTACGACTACTCTTCTCTCTGCTACTTCTATTTAGTACCTCTAACTTATATTCTGCTATTTCCACTTTCTCCACTTTCAACTACTACTTCCTTGCCACTCCTATTTTACTGTTACTTCACTCACTCCTTACTCTCATGCACAAACACTCCACAGACCTCCTCTTTCCAATAACCTCTGCACTCCTTTCACACTCTCCTCCTCTGGTCTCTCAGACTTCCTCCTCTACCTCCTGTCCTCACCCAACCAACCCACACTTTACAATTCATACACACCTCTTAAATACCCCACCCACTCCAAGGATTAATTACTTACCCTATTCAATACACTTACCTTATTCCAGGTGTATGACAGGGAAAGGATTAGGATAGGGCTTATAATGGGTGATAGACCCACCCCTTCTCTACATGGTTTGTCTGCATTGTGGGCATGAAAGGCACAACAGTATATAGGGGGCTCTTGCCCCTTATTGCCTGGATTGCCCCCTTTATTCCATTAATATCAATCCCTGGTGGGCTAGTGAATATTAACCCTTCATTGAAGCCTTGGTTAGTCCATACCTTCACACCATGATGTCCCGCAGGAGTTTGCTGCCCCGGTCCAACTTAGAGGACCTGGCCTCTCCAGGTCTGCCTGCGGCGGCATCCCGGTTGCAGCAGGGCTCGACGTGGCCCTGCAGCTGGCATCTCCTGCTGACTTCTCATTCTCGGCAGTCTTCTCCACAGGTCCCACGGTGCACCCTGCTGCGGTCTCTTAGCCATCTCTTGAGGTAAGTGGGGTTTGGGGTGGGGCCTTCCCGCACACTAGCACCTGCCCAGGGGTGTTGCAGGCTTGGCTCCCTCCCTCCCCTGACAGGGCCTGAAAGCAGGCCCGTCACAATAGTCACATGAATACAGATACATCCTTCCACATATACTTTACACAGTCACAAATGCACTCCAACCCGTTACCACAGTCCCACACACAGACACACCCCGCCTTCCTTGAAAACAGAAATAAATATTATGTTATGTTATGTTAAGGCCCTTGTAAAGCACAGCATTCACCAACAAGGACATCAAGGCGCAAGGCAGAGAAAGTGGAAGTTCATCAAAAACCAGTGAGGCAAAGGGGCAAGGGTATTAAACCGAGGGAAAGAAAGGTCTTCAGAACGCGGCGAAAGGAAAGATAGTCCTGAACCTGATGCAGGGGCAGAGGAAGCAGGTTCTTTAATTGTTCCGCACATACCGAGAAAGAACAGCCTCTGAAACGGGCATGCTGGATACAATGGACAGAGATACAACAAGAAGAAGCCGAACGATAAGAGCAAGAGGGCACATAACGAGTGAACTTGGCATGAAGATAGACAGGTCCACTCAAGTAGAAAGTATGATGAACGATGCACAGGGATTTAGAATTAACCCTGCTAGCAATTCAGGGCAGCCGAGGCTGAGGAGAACCGAGGGGCCCCCAAGGCCAAATGCGCCACAGAATTCTGAAGTAACTGAAGGCGTGCTGAAGCAGATATTTAGGTTGTGCCAAGTAAAAAGAATTGCAATAGTCAAGGGAGCCCAAGATAAGCGATGAAACAACCATAGGGTCGAAAGAAACAGGAAGAAACGGAAGAACCTTACACAGAACACAACGTTTAAAGTGTATCGCTTGGCCTACTGCACTCACCTAAGGGAGAAGTGAGAGAGTAGAGGAGAGCTTAACTCCCAGGTTTCTGATGACACAAGAGGGGGAAGGAAGAGGGCCCAGCTCCGGAGGCCAGAAAGCCACAGACCAAAAAGAGGCATGAGGCTGGGAACCAACCAAAAGTAGCTCTGTTTTAAGACAAAGCCAATTACAAACCATCCAGGGATGAATTGCTGACAAGCAAGAACGACAACGAAAAGCGGTGTCGGACAAGGCCAGATCAAGCCGCACCAAGATCTGTGTATGGTCCGCATAAGAATAGCAGCGAAAGCCAAAGGACTGAATCAACATTGAGAACGATGAGTAAGAAAAGAAACAAACCACTGCAGAACAGTACCAGAGACACCAATTTGAGAGCCTCTGGATAAGGATGGAGTGGTCGATGGTGTCGAACGCCGCAGATAGGTCCAAGAGGAGGAGGGCACCCACCCCCCCCCCCATGTCAGCAATCTGGGCAAGATTGTCCACCACCGACAATCGAACATACTGAGTACCGTGACCAGGCCTAAAGCCCGACTGAAACGGGTCAAGGTAGCCGGGGCTCTCCAAAGGTTAGCAGGGCATAATAAGAGATTTGAGCAGTTTCATGGGATAGGACAGAAGAGAAATTTGACAGAAATTAGCAGGATGAGCTAGATCCAGAGGGGGCTTATTGCAGAGAGGAATGACGAACGTATGTTTAAGAAGCGAGAACAGTGCCCAATGAAAGAGAAAGATTCACTGAGGAAGTTACCAGTCCGGCAATCTGAGGAATGATTTCCTTAATGACCCTAAGAGGGATGGGGTCAGCGGAGAGGCTGATTTGAGACGCAGCGTGGCAGCGATTAATGTCAGCCTCAGACAATACAGGGAATTGGGACCAAAGAGCTGGAAGAGAGAGAGCCAGATCATCACAGGGCGATGAAGAGACCATGCACTGAGCGGCGAGAATATTTTGGCGAATAAGATACATTTTGTCTTGGAAAATAGAGGATAAAGAACAGCAGAGAGACTGCCAAATTATAAGGAGGAAGGGTGGACAGGACCTGGACAGTTTTAAAAAGAGTTTTGGGAGCATTAATAGGAGCATTAATAGCCACTTCAATAGAGAAAATAAGAAAAGCACGCTTAGCCTCAAAATGGCACATTGATATCTAGCAGTAGCAACGCAGAGAGCAGAAAAAGCAGAGGAAGAATAGTCAGTTCTCCAGCTGCGTTCAGCCTGGCATTTGCGAAAACGCAACTCAGCAAGGGGAGCCGAGAACCAGGGTTGAGAAGGGCGACCGCGAGGATTAGAAGGACGAAGAGGAGCCAGATGATAGGCTGCGGCAGTAAATGCTCGTTCTTACACCACTCCATCACAAGATCCCAGGTAGATTGACCTTGCAGTTCCCTCTGCTCCCATGAACTAAAATATGAAGCTGACTTTCCAAGAAAGTGCATCTTGGCAGCAAAATAAAAACCAAGTGTCCCCGTCATCTTTCACTATGCATTGTCCAAGTGGGGACCGCATATTCACAATTACAACCAAGACACCGACTGCAGCTTCTTGTCTTGTCTGGCAGAGGCTAACTGCCAAATCAAAATGGTCTACCATCTACATGTGAGCCAGAGCAGTGGAAGTTGGTGAATGCAAGGAATTTGGAACTGAGCAATTTGAGCAAGGAAAGGGTATGTGTGAAAGGTAATCAGAAGGTATTGAGTTAAGTGATGGAGCCAAAGGAAAACATAGGTCTGAAAGTTAAGTATAGGGAAGGGGTGGAGGGGAATTGAGAATGTGGTGCAAGGGAGGGACAGTGGTGGGTGACGCGTAAGGAAAATAGGGTAAATGAGACAGAGGTAGACCTCTTATAAGGTAGGTCAGCAGACTGAGTGACTTGCTGGCATCTGTGCCAGTCCTGCGTGCCACAGCACCTGACTGTGGGACTGTGCCAACCTCTTTCTTTTTCCTGACAAAGTGATGCAGACTTGCTCTTTGAAAATATATTCCCATTAAGAATTCTCTTATGTTTTGTCAGGTTGCTTTATCATGTGACCTGGTACTTTGAAAGCCAGATTTTCTGAGCAGTGTACTATTCTAGCACTTAAATGACAACTTTTCAGAAAATGTTCTGTTGGTTCTAATATTTTCCTTAACTATCTATAGGGAAAGTCTGAATTTTATGGGTATGTAATAATTATAATATACATATATTTTTTTAACTTTATTTATTCGACTTGATAACATACAGAAAAAATTTACAACAAGGAGACTTTGCAGTACAGTGCGAGATTATCATGCAGATCACAAAGGTTGGATAATAACAAATGCATTGCGAACAGGCCTAACGGGGAGGCATATCACAGGGGGGAATTATTGTGGGGACCGGGAAGGGGGGGGAAGAATCCAAATCTGAGTTGGAGGTCAATGCTGACATGCGGAACAGACGCCAAATGTCCCTTGGTCTCGAGTGGGGGTGTTGCAATGCTCCCCATGCCTCCTCGTTATCGTGCGCCCAGGTGACTCCCCTGAGCCACTGTGCGTAGGTGGGCGCTCTGGGACGAAGCCAGCACATTAGTATGCAGCGTACTGCCAGCATCATGCAGAGACCTGCCAATTTCCTAGCGTCACGCTTCAAACTGGGGAAATCGTGGAAGAGGCAGCACATAGGAGAGGGGTCTATAGTATGATCAAGTATGTCGGATATTGTGGAGCATATTTCGGTCCAGTATTGCGTCAGATGTGCGCAGTGCCAGATCATATGAATGTAAGAGGCTTGGTCGGCGCCACATCTGGGGCAGTTAGGCGAGAGTTCATGGAACATATGATGCAGTTTAGTTGGCGTGTGGTGGTATCTGTGCAGCACCTTAAATTGCAATAATTTGAACCTAGAGTTATAGGACACTTCCTGGGTACGCGCACACATTCGGGACCAGCGTTCATCAGTAATCTCGACTCCGAGATCCTCCTCCCATCTAAGTCTTAGTTTGGTAAAAGAGGGGGCAGCTCTAGTCTGCAATAGATTATACAGTCTTGATACCTTCCCTCTGAAGCAATCGGGGGAGCAGAGTTCAGCAATTATGGGATCATCCGGTGGCAATGCGGGGAAACGGGCTTCTGGCTTTTAGGTTCTTTCGAAGCAAGGTTATTGCAGCCATGCTGATGGCTTACGTCTGAGGGAGAGAGGGAGATCTGACCACTCGAGAAAATTGCCCCGTTCATAGGCATCATGAAGTGTCAAGAAACCTGCCTCAGTCCAGCGAGACACGATGGACTGAGGGATGTATGGAACATCAGGGAAGAAATTCCAGAGTGGGAGGTCCCCTTGAAATGGGTGAGGTGTAGCAACCATTGCCCATATTTTGGTGAGTGCCAAGGATATACTAAATACGGGGTCTGATCTGTTGAGGTCAGGTGGGACGGGCTTGAGAATGAGGGATCCAATCGTCGCTCGTTAACCTTCAGTTTATCAATTCGGACATAAGGAGGGGGATCAGTGGTTTCAAACCAACGGGAAGCGAATTGGGCTACCACCCAGTACCTCAGAAAGTCGGGGGCGCCGAACCCGCCTAATTCCTTGGGGGTGGTAAGTGTAGTTAGTTTGAGGCGGACTGCACCGGAATGCCAGAGGAAGGTGTTAGTTATGCCGCGTAGCATCTTGAAGAATTCATTGCCTGGCCATAGAGGAAGGTTGGTGAATCGGTTTGGGGTAGCACTACCATTTTAAGTAATCCGATTCTACCAGCTAGGGCGATGGGGAGTCTAGCCCAGCTAGCGGTTTTGGGAAACCACCACCCACAGGTAAGTGATGTTGGATTGAGACCATGTGAATCCCCCTAGATCAGAAGGTGGTTGTGTGGTGTCTGTGAGCGGAAATAGGACCGACTTAGAGCAGTTCATTTTCAGCCCAGATATGAGTCCAAATTGGGCCACATCATTCAGAATTGGAGCAAGGTTGGTTTCTGGGGAGCGGATGTAAAGAAGGGCATCATCGGCATATAGGGAGACAACATCGGCCTGTCCCGCAGTGTGCAAGACTCTGTGGGAGTGTGACTGGCGCATCATGTCCGCAAAGGGTTCCATAGCTATTGCAAATATTATCGGAGAAAAGGGGCCTCCCTGTCGCGTCCCTCTGGTTATCTGGAAGGGAGTGGAACATCTGTCTTCAGTGCGGACTCTAGCCACTGGGTTGGTGTAAAGGAGCCTGACACAGGTTCGAAAGTTGGGGCCAAATTTGCATTTTTCAAGGACTCGCCACAGGTATTCCCAGGACACTGAATCGAATGCCTTCTGTATGTCTAAAGTGGCTGCCACCGTCTGTATCTTTGGATTGATCCTGCTGATCACATTGAAGAGTCTTCTAAGGTTTAGGGATGTGGGCCTACCTGGGACAAAACCTGCCTGGTCAGGGTGAATGATGTAGGGCATGAATGAAGCCAGTCGGTTAGCCAGTAGTTTAGCATATATTTTGACGTAACAATTAATTAACGAGAGGGGGCGGTACAAACCACATTGGGTGGGGGGTTTGCCTGGTTTGAGAAGAACTGTTATCATAGCCTCTCGGAGAGAGTGGGGGAGTATACCTTTTGCGCATGCCTCTTCCAAGAGAGCCAGTAAATGCGGAACCAGCAGACATTTATAACGTTTGTAAAAGTCCATGTGGAGGCCATCTGGCCCTGAAGCCTTCCCCGCCGCAAGTGACATGATGGCTTCTGTAAGTTCTTCGGCATTGAAGGGCCTTTCCAGGGAGACAATGGCATCATTAGACAGGGCCGTGAGGGGGAGGTCTTCCAGATAGGAGTTGATTTCTGAGATATGGGGGCCTTCGGCTTTCGAGTATAGAGAGGTATAAAATGTTAGGAACTCTGTGTTGATGTCTTGTGGTGAGGTAGCTTCTGTTCCGTCGGGTCTTTCTATCTCCGGAATGTTGGGGCTCCAAACTTGCGGCTAATCAATCTGGCCAGCATGCGGCCTAGTCTCTCACCGTCCCCATATCGTTTTACCGCCTAAGGGCCATCCAGGAACTTAACCTCACGCTCCGCGAGGCGGCAGAATCTGTCAAGCTCCGAACCCAGTGATGCTAGTGTGTTAGGGGAGTGGTTCTGGGCATACTGGGTCTCCAGGTTAGCTAGGGACGATTCGCTGTCAGTGATATCTTCCCGGATACGTTTCCGGATGCCGCTCTCTTTGGATATAGAAATACCCTTCGTGTAAGCTTTAAAGGATTCCCAAAGGATGGCTCGTGAAGGATGGCTTCACGAGCCAAAGGAGCCAAGGGATGGCTCGTGAAGATACTGAACCTGTGTTAATCTCAAATAACTCTTCGATGGAAGATTCAAGTTTGGAGGCGAAGGCCTGGTCTAGGAGGGCATGGGGCCTCATTTTCCATTGTCTAGTTTTTTCGTAGTCATGGCCCCAGTTCAATGATATAATTACCAGAGAATGATCAGATAGCGTTCTGGGGAGGATAGCCAGATGGGACAGGCACCTGATCAGTATGTCCGATAAGAGCCATCTGTCTATCCTTGAATGTGAGTCATGGACTGAGGAATAGTTGGAATACGTGCGGGAATCAGGGTACATTAGGTGCCAAGCGTCAACCACTGCTAATCGGGGGAGAATTGTGAGAATCGTGTAGGCTGCCCTTGAGAGTTGGCGAGGTCTGGAGCCTGATCTGTCTAGGTTAACATCTAGGATCGTGTTGAAGTCGCCGCCCCATATAATCGGAATCTGGGGGTAACTCTCCAGGACTGTGGCCAGGTGAAGGTAGAATTCGGGATCGTCAATGTTAGGGCCGTATATGTTCAAGATGGCTACCTTTTGGTTTTGCAATTTGCTGATAAGTATATATCTCCCGAAGGGGTCTATTTGTGAATGGGAGCAACAGAACTTAAGGCTCCTGTGAATTAAAGTGAGAGTGCCACGACTCTGAGTGGAGTAGTTAGTGTAGTACCTCTGGGGTCCCCACTGTTTAGCGAATCTCTCGCATTGTTCAGAGCGAGCGTGGGTTTCTTGTAGGCATAGGACTTGAACTCCTTGGCGCTCAGCATAGAGTTGTATTTGTCACATCTTTTTGTGGTTGCCCAGTCCCCTCACATTCCAGCTCATGAAGGTTAAGCTGCTATCCGCCATCAGCGTGGGGGGATTGTTTGAGTTTTTCTCTAGGGGTTCGTGTTGGTCTATGCCATCTCGGCCTGGGCAGGTGTGTCACCCTATCTGTGAATCCGTGATGTACTAATGCGTTACGTGTGGCATCTGTGGTGGTTG
Organism: Ambystoma mexicanum; assembly: GCF_040938575.1. Classification (NCBI taxonomy): domain Eukaryota; kingdom Metazoa; phylum Chordata; class Amphibia; order Caudata; family Ambystomatidae; genus Ambystoma; species Ambystoma mexicanum. The sequence continues at coordinate 923,574,123 of NC_090926.1, read as the reverse complement.
TCAAGACTTTTTTTTACATAACATCCCATCCCCCCACCCGACGCGCATCCCTCCCCCAAACAGAGGAATGAGACCCCAACCCAACCATAACAACAAAAAACTTCTCGCCATCAGCGACTGGGGGCCTGTTAGCTGCCCTGGCGATGGTGTCGCATACTAGAGAGAGTGTAAGGAGATTTCCAGTACAGCTGAATTAGCTAGTGTGTTTAGTGTAGGTTACGCACGTAGGTGGATAGTTGGTTGACCCAAGAGGGCTACAAGCCACCTGTTGATATAATCCCGTGAGGGTTAGAAATAATACAGTATAAATGACCATGATCAGGTCTCCTGTATCACGTCTAGGAGCATGTGAATCAATACTGTGCCATAACTTAGAACTGGGAAAGCATTAGGGTATTGGTAATTGCTAAACACAATGAGTTTGTGTGACCTACAGGGACCGGACAACAGAGGATCAGCTTAACAAGAGGAAACAAACTGACAACTAATGTATTCTTGGAAGGCATAGTCACTGTTATAAGCAAGGCTGAGTACGGCCTATTGCTGGCATAGGCCGAATTGGTAGATATCACACCAGACTAAACTTCCACTGTGGCGACGAGGGCTCAGCCAGGGCAATGCTCATCGATAAACTTGGAGGCCTCCTCCGGGATCGTGAAGAAAAACGTTTTGTTGGAATGTTCAATCCTTAATTTAGCAGGGAACAGCATGGAGTATTTAACCCCTAAGTCTCAGAGTCTCTTTTTCACAGCATCAAAGGTTTTGCGTTCCTGCTGTACCGCCACGGGGTAGTCCGGGTAAAGGTGGATCCTGGCCGACCCAAGAAGAAGTTGTCCCTTAATCCTGGCCACCCGTAGGAGGGCATCACGGTCCCGGAAGTTCAAGATTATGGCTATGATGGGCCGTGGGGGGGGGACCTGGTCTAGGTTTTGCGGTCAAGGATCGGTGTGCTCTTTCGACTGAAAACTGCAGGGAGAGTTTCGGTGTATCCAGGAGTGTCATGAGGATGCGTTCCACTTAGTCCTCCATGGGCTCCATGATGTTGTCCTCGGGTACTCTGACAATGTGGAGGTTATTTCGTCTCGAGCGGGATTCGAGATCATCATTTTTCTTCTCCACTGCCGATACCCGATTGGAAAGTGTGGAAACCGCAGCGTGGAGAGAGCTCTGCTCATCCTCAGCGGCACCCACCCTAGTTTCAATTTCAGCAACTCGTCCGTCTCTTTTTTCGATATGGGCTTTTATGGAGGAGATGGTGCCATTCATATCGTCAAGTTTAGTATGCAGTGTAGTGAATCCATCCCGAATGTACTCCAGCATCTTCTGTGAATCATCTGGGGCTGCAGGGGCCGAGGTGGTGGGTGCCTCCTCAGGGGAATCAGATGCTGGCCTGGACAGCGTTTTGGTGAACATGTTCAGCGAACTTTGCTTTTTCCTGGCACTGGCTACTTTAGTCATGGTGAGGACCAGGATAGGAGTTCTAGGAGCCTGGGAGAGTATGAACGATCAGAGGTAGTGGAGTTCCTTAGTAGCAATTGCTGGAGTCGGGGTATCAAGGTAGGTAGTGGTGTGGTCCTTCGGGTTGCTGAGTTTATATATTGCTCCTGGGTAAATTATGCTCTTAGGCTTATTAAGCCTGTAAGTGTGTGCCCAGTGTTAGCCTTACAGTTCCAGCCTTCTTTGGAGTCGGTGCAGACGGAGGCGGCACCAGTGGAGAGGACCTGCGTCTTCGGCAGCAGCGACAGGGTATTCCCTAGGATGAGGCTGATGAGAGAGTGACTGCCGGCAGCGCAGGCTCTTGGGGCTGGTCCCGGGCGGGGCAGGTCTTGGTGGTCCGGGTAGGGCCACGTCCATAGCTGGAGCACATGGAGTGATCAGAGGGTACGGCACTATTCAGGGTTCATAAGGCTGATTCTGGAGAGTCCAATCCACGGCTTAGTGTGGCCCCGGGCAAGTCTTCGGCCCCGTGTTCACCACCAAATCAACTTTTGCAGGGTAGGTAGCAGCAGGGGGGGGCCTCCCGAGGGGAAACTCAGTTCACAGTCATTCGCCTGGGGCGGCTTCTAGGGGGAGCAGTAAATAATTACCCCAGTGATGGAGCTGCACAGAGGATGCACCCCCAGGCTCGCCCCAGGTCTGGGGCACCCTCAGCAGGCCCCGGACTCCCGGTGGGATGGGCAGCACGTGACTGAGGGGCTTGCATGATGGCACTCTAGGAGGACTGCAACAGGATCCGATGTAGGTGCGGGGGGGAGAAATGGGGAAATGTACGGGCCCAGGGGGCCACCCCCCCACAGAGCGCTCAGGTTTACGATGTCCCTGGTGCCGCGGGAACAGTAACTCTCCGCGAGGGGAGGGGAAGGGGGGCCAGGGCAGCCCCAACGCCGTAGATGCCGGCCCCGCAGCACCATAGGAGCAGCCCGCTCACACCCCCTCCGGGCCCCCTACCTTGTCTTGAGGTGTCCCGGGGTGGGCCTCAAGGGGGGGGAGCAGGAAGGACAGCACACTGCCGCGGAGTCGGCTGTGGTGGCACTGTCACCTGCGGCGTCCGGCAAGGTCACAGGGGCACCAGGCGTAGCAGGATCCAGCCCAGGTCGGGCAGCCCGCATTGGTCCTCAGCAATATATCACGAAGGCTTGGGTGCGCTGGTGAGGCACGACGCAGGGGTATGCTGAGTGATCCCGCTCTGGTCCCGGCCGCCCGGCACGTTCCCCAGACTCAGATGCTCCTCGCCCACAGAGGCCGTCCACGCCGGGGTGTTGGGCAAAAGGAAGAGCCGCGGCTGCTGGAACTGTGGCACGGGGTAAACCAGGCATCTGCCGCCCTGATATTACAGCGGCTGCAGCGAAGCCTCCAGGGGGTCCCCAGGCCCGAGAGTCGGCGTGAACATAGTGTGGAGGTTCCCACGGCGGCCAAAGTAATAGGAACTAGATCAGCTGTGTCTGTGAGGATCTGCCGGCGAGTATGTGCTCTCCCAGTCTAGAGCTCAGCACTCAGGCAGCCATCTTGCTTCGGTGCAACAGCGCCCCCCAATAATTATGATATTAACCATTTCTATGATACACACTGGTGCAGAGGCAAGATGCCAATCTGGGTCTTATGTGGTGAGGGTGGGTAAAGAGGGTGCCATGATTGGGTTTTTTGTTGTGGGTTGGGGAGGCAGGAAGCCAAGTATGGGTATTTTGCCGTGCCAGCGCGTGCTTGTCTCTTAGAGTAAAGTCAGACCCTATAACTCTGCTTCACCAAGATACTGCCTAGCTTCCCCATCTCTTTACATTTGTCTAAAACTAAATACAGGATCGGATGGGAGGAGAAGAGGGATGTTGCCTGCTGTCAAGCTACCAACTAGGACACAAGGAAGCCTGCGCTCAAATACCGGCTTTCCCATTTGAGCAATTTATATTATCCTGGTGAAATCATTTTACTGCGTTTGGTAAGTGGAAGAGGGTCCCCGGGCCCTTGGGGCTCTAAGAAACCACAAACATAACTGAAAGATATGGTGCATATTGACTAATGTCAATATTGTCCACTATATATACCTGAGAATGTGTGGGTGAGGAAGATGTTAGTATTGAGTTCAGTTGTTCTGGAAACTGTGGCTCCTGCATTGTGTGCTTGGGCCCTTGAACAGTGGGCCAGAAAATTGTACTTGCCCCCAAGGTCAAAGGTTTCCTGTCCGAACCCCTGCACCCTGTGGCTGGGAGATGTTCTCCTTCGAGGGGCAGCCGTGGGGCTTTTGAAGGAAAATGTTCTGTACCCCTGCATTGTCTTTGTCCAGTGCTCGTGGTCTATGAGAAGGCAACATTTTATGCAGGAGCACTTGAATTAATGATGCCGGCCGCAGCATTTTCAAAAGAGGTAGAAGGGCGGGCGGATGAAGCCCCATCGAAAAAAGTATAAGTAGGAGTGATTATTGTGCATGAGTGAAGGATTGTGCCGATACAATTATTTTTGGGACCAAATGTTAAGTTTAACCCTATAGGGTTCAGTGTAATCTCAGTGAGCGAGGAATGTAGATGATCCTTATCATACAATTGTGCGACTAACAAACCCACAGGCAGGGCACGCATGTTGTTTAAGGGTGGAATTCAAAACTTGACTGTTGTGGGGGAACTGAGTGCTGGGGAATGTTGATTGGCAAACATGCTTATTATTGTAAAAGGTTCTGGGAGAAATTCCTAACACTAGTTGGTTCCTCAGCTGGAGATGCGAGACTTCAATCGATTGGCCAGTCAGCGTATGCTATAAAGCGATGGCTGATTGCAGGAGCGTGTTTGAATAATGAGGCAGGGGCATCTTAGAGAAAGTCATAATAACCAGTAGTGGCCAGGCACAAGGCAGGATGGCAGCCTGATGTGGTTCATGATAGATGGCAAAACGGTTTGGCACATTGGTTTCAGCTGCTGCGGCCGGATCCTGCAATTTACAACATAATGGTTGAAGCCCAATATTAGTAGAGGATTTATAAGCAGTTGCTTAAGTAGTATTGGCATTTCAGTGGCTTATTATTTTTAAAAAGCTGGCTCTGTCTAAGGATGAGTTGACTTTCAACCGGATGGGTGTCCCAAGATGCAAAAAGGTTTGCAAGAACAGTGAACAGGCTTGTGACTGGAGTGGATCCCAATTTCAATGTTGGTATTTGTTGAAATATTAGAGGGCAAGAGTTGTTAATTTTTAGGGGCATTGTGAAAGTTCATGTACAGTTATAACCATTGTGAAGGGCACTAGGAGTGCAGGTCAACTCACGGGGCGGGGGCACTTATGTTGTGCAGGGTTGCTCAAGTTGGGTGAACCTACGAGTAAGGTGTATAGAGTAAGAAGAGAATACCGTTAGGTCTGGTAGAAGATGCAGTCTGCAAGCATGTGCAAAGGGAAAGTGTAAATTCAAGTTACATTTTACTGTTCATGATGGATGTGGCTCCTAGCAGTGTGCCAGGATTGAGGTTGGCAGGTGATGTTACCATACATGCGCTTGCAGGCTAGTACTAAACCGGTGGGTGCGCAGTGTTGGGTGGAAGTGGTCTTCATGAGTTGGATCCATAATCGTCGCCTTCCATTTTTTCTTTGCTGTTCCAGGTAGTACAGGGTGGATATATGGCGGCCAACCCTGCCACTTGGTTCAAGTTGACACGTGGTCCCAATAAATAGGTGTTGCATGATAGTTTTGTTATCATGTTGATCACTTTTGCTATGAAATACCTCCGAACATCACAGTAATATTAAAATAGGCATTAAAAACTTTGGTGATTTAACAGCATTAAGTTAGGGGGAGAAATGCTTTTTTTTGTTTTTGTCAAGGCAAAGATATGGATCTTGCAGTATTGGGCCTCATCATGGGATGTATTACGGTTTCCTCTTTATGGCTTTATGTTGTTCGTTAGTTACAATCTGTAGGATGCAAGGCACATAACCAGTGTAGAGTTTCCAAATGCAGAGGATAGAGTAAGCAGTTGCACAGGGAGGCAATGGTTTATCGGAGTGAGTATACTAATACAGGTAGATAAATTGTATATTGATGTTTGGAATTTTAGTTAGGCAGGGCTCTGAGCTGAGAGGGATTATTGTGGCTTGAGTGAAGCATCAGGGCCAGTGTGAGGTCCCCTCCAGTCACTCTTCCCCCCCTTTAGGCAGAATTATCAAGTTTCAAGAGAAAACGAACTTGTCCTTGTATCTCGTGAACATTTGGCGGATGACCAAGATTAAATAACGAGCAGTGTGAGGGATACCTATCAGCAGGTGTAAACGTGGTATAGTAGGTTAAGATAATGGTTGTTGTTAGGACCTCTGTTTATGTAGTGATCAAAGGGGTACGTGGCACTGGAGCACACCATTGTAGTGCGTTTGATTGTGAGAAATGGTTGGAAATGACCGTGTGCTTGGAGCTGTCTAATTCCATCTTGTAACTGGGGAGCAGAGTAAAAGCTTGCCCCTTACAGCCAGTAGGGGCTATTGTTTACTGCCCTGGCAGCAAGTGCCTTACAGATATGCTTGTGGATGAGCACTTCTCTGCGGGTGTTAGGTTGCTGACATGGAGCGGGGAAGGACAGGCTGGCTGAAAGAAGTAAAACAGCACATACCAGGTTCGATTATGTGGCAGGGAAATTCCCCGTTTTGGGAAGGTTAACAGGGACATTGTGATGGTTACCAACGTTGTTGGTAAAGCCTATCGTTTGGCGATCCCAAATGACCATTATGAGGTGGGTGGATCGGCCAGGTAAGGGGACATATCGGCAGTAAAGCTGAGTGGAGTGCCCCGTTTGCATACAGTTGCAGGAGTCTAATGTATATGGCATAAAGACTGCAAGGAAGGGCAACATAGGTCCTGCAGGCCAGTTGTACATGCATCTGGACATATTCAGGGAGGAATTAAGGGTGGTTGGAGAATGGATTCTCCTGGTAGCAAACGCACGTGACCACAAAGGGGTATGTAAAGGGGACTTGCCAACCATAAAAGCGAATATGTTGTTGAACAATAAAGTACATACAATTCAGGTGCCGAATGAGTGGTACATATGAACCCAACTGAGGGGCAACATAGGTACTTCATACTGTAGGTACATGCATGTCAAAAGGTGTATGGAGGACCCGATGCAATGTTGGATAAGGGATTCTTGAGGCATGATAACAAAATGATAGGCAAAGGAGTTGTGCCAGCCAGATAGGCAAACCTATGGGCAGAAAAGTGAGTTGTGTGCCCAGTTGACTTTTAGTCATGGGTGTCCCATGTGAAAGGGGTATCGGCCCAACAGAAGGGCAACATGGGCACCACATAATGTACGCACATTCGTCTGGACAGGTGTATAGAGGACGTGATGGTGGTTGCACATGATCACAATATGATGGGAAGAGGAGTCGTACCAGCCAGATAGAAAAATGTATGGGCAGTAAAGCAAGTAGTGGAGTGTCCAGTTGGCATTCAGTCGAGGGTGTTCCATGAGTGTGGAATGTGGGCCCAACAGAAAGGCAGCAGGGGTACCACATAACATATGTACGTGTGTCTGGACAGATGTACGGTGGAACAAGTGGTGGCTGGAGAAGGGATTTTTTTTCAGTAGCCATTGCACATGATCACAGAATGATGTGCAGCAGGGTCTTGCTGGCCATAGTACAAAACCTATTAGCAGAAAAGCGAATCTAGTGCTCAATTGACATTCAGCACCGGGTGTCCTAGTACTATGGCATATGTGCCCAACAGGTGGGTGTCATGGGAACCACATACTTTGGAAGAACATATGTTGATTGGAGACAAACTTCGCCAAACAGACAAACAGAATGCTAATGTGTCAAATATATAAGCTGTGGGGGAGGGTGGGTGTCTTTATTGTTAGGTTGGTAAGCTGAAAATGAATGTTCTTGCTTTTCATTTTCTCTTTAGCGTCGTGCGCAAGCGATACGCAGTACTGCTCTGCTGCACAATACTGGTGGGGAGGCTTCGTGTTCCTGCAAGCAAGCATTGACGCTTCCATTGTCGAAGTAAGTAGACATTCCAGCTCAATATGTAATGCACAGCGAGGCCAACAAAACATGCAGAAGTGTGCTATGTGATACCACGTTGCATTACACATATTCAACTAGAAACCTCTGCAGTATGGATGACTATAGCATTGTATGTATTCTGGCGACTTTTATAAATCCGTTCATATTTAGGAGGGAGGTCATCACTAAAGATATATTATTCGTTTTTACTTAAAGCAAAACATTGTGGATTTTGACCAAATTTAACAGATAATGAGAATACAACATTGGTGTGACCTCTCACCACTCTTGTCATATCGTGTGTGGGGCCTTAACTCAGTGCCCAGCCCAACACAAATGGCACAGGGGATGGAGAGTCCTGGTGGTCTCCTCGCAAAAAGGGAGGGGCTATAGTTATGACTGGCACTGCACAGCAGTTCTTCAAGCCCCGCTGCAGAATCGATACAAGGTATGTTGTGCGGCACAAATTGAAGGAAACTAGCACACCCCACACGTAAAAAGGATAGGGCCAAACTTGAGCGTGACTATCAAGCGCGTAAGAGAAAGGGCCGGGGAAGCACATGCATCCTGGCAAAATTTGACAATAAGAATCAAAGAAGGATCACGGGAAAGCCCATTACTCCTGTCAACAGATTCCAATATAAAGCAAAGAAGGACAAACGAAAACCTGGTTACTCCCTGACAACCACGGAAAAAAGCTGAAAGGCAATGATTGTCTGGTGGCTGTTTGAAAATATCTTGTTACTTCGAGTTTCAGTCATGCCCCCTTCAGAGAGCTACATGGAGAAAAATGAAACATACAGAGACGAAACATATGCCAAATAGAGCCTAATGCCCAGTTGAAAACCAGAGAATTAGTTAGTGAGTAGTTATTTTAGCTTGTTATTTTGACTTCTTATCAAATGATTTTCATGTGCTTTTGGAAGAAATATTCTTTATTATGACCCTGCCGGTCTGGGAAAAAGGGCCTGTATTTCCGTAAATCGGCACTTTTCTGGACCGGAAGAGTACATGTTTGCCAGTGGGGGTTGCCTGATTTACCTCCAGCTAAGAGCTGGTGGTAAATCAGGCCTCCACTGGCAAAAAACAGCCAGTATTACCGGCACTGGTATCACTGGTGCCGGTAATACCAAAAGTCAATGGGGATTTACTGTGATTCCTGCCACCTGTAATATCCCGCAAATTCCAGGATATCAGGCGGCGGATACCACCAAACTCATAATGACCATGATGTCAATAAATTATGTTGGATTATTATTGCAACTTATGAATGTGAATGTTGCTGTGTTTGTTTATTGCGTTAGTTATTTTCCTAAGACATCAACATAGTCATGGAAGCCACCATTCAGCCATCCCCAGCTCTCCAAACAACAAACACACTATAGCATGGACACACTGAAAGAAACTGTTCAGCACATACAATATTGTGATAAGAGGCAAAAACGTTGATCCCGAGGAGAAACAAGACATATATGGGCCTCATTACGAGGGTTTGTTTCTTTATTTGTAACGCGCACCAGACCAGAAGGTATCAGGGCGCGGAGACATGGATATTTTAAGCGTATAAGTTAGAGTATTTCACAGGAATTTACATAATTTACAAGTTGCATAATTAATACTTAGAAGTTACAGAGTATGTCACAGGAATTTACATCAATTATATTTACATCAATTACCAGTTGCAAATGATTGTATGAATTGTATACATAGGGCCTCATTACACGGATGGCGGTGGCATGCCGGTAAAATACTGGCACCGCCTTGGTGGAAAGGGGAATTACCGCCCTATTCCAAGGTTGGCGGGGCGGTAATTCCTCTTTCCCCCATTGCCCTTCCCCATTCCCATTTTTGCCCCATAGGGCTCTATGGGAATGGGGAAGGCGCTAATTACGGTGCCGCAAATTGCGGTACCGTAATTAGCTCCCTGGTCCCTTTGCGGGTTGGTTTTTAACGCCTGCAAAAATCAGGCGCTAAATTCACCAACCCGCAAAGGGACCTCGTAGGTAAGGGTTTACCGGTACCGGTAAAATACTGGTACCGGTAAACCCTTACCGCCTACCGTGTAATGAGGCCCATAGTCAGAAAAGTGTGTCACAGTAGTTATGTGGGGAGTCAGGTGAGCTGATACTGAGGAGAGGAAGTAGGGTAGCCTTCTCTTTCGAGTCAGGATGGCTTTAGATATCATTGGATTTGAGCCAGTTGGTAAGGTTGCACCTGAAGTGTCGATAAGTGTGGCAGTCAGGAATTAAGAGGGCCGGTAGCAACATACCCATTCCGGATTGGCACACTACAACTCTGAAGGTGGGGGGCGTTGCGCCCGGCAGGTCTGTCCTGCCGGGCGTAAAGGGCACCCACCTGCAGAGTTTTTTGCGGAAGCACCAGCACTGTTAGCAACGGTGCCGTTGCTTTCGTGTGTCCATTCCCACGGTGCCCTATGGGACTCCATGGGAATGGGGACTAACATTTTCCGGCGCCTGACTTCCCGATCTGCCTGGACTTGTAATGTCCCAGTGGCACCGGGAAGTCAGTCGCCGGAAAAGTGTTACGAGCCTGCGGCAACCCACCGGAAGCAACGGCAGGATTAACGCTGGACTCGTAATGAGGCTATACTCTTGAACTGTCTAGGCATTGTGGAGCGCCGAGTATTTGAAAACCTACTGTAAATCTAAGTGGCAGAGAATACAGTTGATGCACAAAAAATATACCAAGAAACTGCGAGAGCCCTAAAAGAACAAATTGGACCGAGAAAAAATGTGGTTATCGAACGCCATTTGTTGTTTTTCTGCTGCCGAGGTATCAATCGGAAAATAAAATGTATGTGACTGTATTACAAGGCCTCGCCAAAAGACTACATTTGAGTCCATCACTGAAAGCCTTATTTGAGATCAAATAGTACAATGCCCTAATGACAGGGAGTTTCAAGAAAGACTTCTGTTAATCAAAGGTCTGAATTTAGACCAAATTATAGCATTGGCTAAGATGGCAGAACAATCAATGGAATATGCACAAGTGCGTTCTAATAAGGATAACAAGGACAAAAAGAGGCACTCACAGAAGCCTGAAAGGAAGGCCAGAGAGTAGAAGCAGAAAGCAGACCACAACGCGAAAGGAATGAGTTTGCTTATTTTTCATGTAGGAATAGTGATCACGTAGCTAGCAGCACCAAATGAACAGCAAGGAGAGCTGTGTATGCAAAATGTAACAGAAAGGGAAATTTTGCAGAAGGTGCACTGGTGCCAACAACATTAGCACTTGAACGATTACAAGTATTTGGTATGTGAAGAGATAAATTATCTATTAATAGTGTGAGTAAGGCATGGTATCGACGGTGTCCAGTCATTTGGTCGACTGAAAACTGGTCGAATGACATTGGGTCGACGCAATTTGGTCGAAAACCAAATGGTCGAATTTTTTTATTTATTTATATATTTATTTTTCGGGTTTTCGTTTTGTAAAAAAAGGGGTTTTTAGAGAAAAAAAGGGGGTTGGGGGGGACCCCCCAAAAAAATAATAAAAAAGGGTTCAAATAAAAAAAAAAAAATTCGACCATTTGGTTTTCGACCAAATTGGTTCGACCATTTGTCTGGTCGACCAATTTTTTTCGACCAAATGTCTGGTAACCGGTATCGACACAGACACACTAGATACAAGTTTCAAAAAACTTTATTTACACTTTTGATTGGGATGGTAGAATTCCTAACTGGCCCTAACTCTAAAATGGGAGTAATCTCGACCATTAACCAATAACAAATACGTCCAAGTCAGTCTGTTCAAAATAAAAAGGCCTATACTAAGAAAACCTAACCTTGCCCTCCTTCTTAGAATAACAAACGTGTTAAGCGAATACAAAAATGAGAATAGTGTCTCAAAAAGAAATGTCAGAATGGCTTCAGTACCAACTCCCTTCCCCAGGTTCAACCCCACGGGTCTAGAGAGTCCCTCAAAAAACAAAGGATGGGTGGATGGCGCAGTTCTGTCAGTCTTGCACACTTTGACACAGTTCAACTTCTAGTAGTTCAGTCACTTCTTTAGGCTTTGCCCGCCTTACCATAAATACTCAGTTCATATATTCACAATTTCTCACAGTTCTGCACAGGCTTCCCTCTGCCGGGCTCGAGTCTGTTTCTCCTCCGTGGGTTTCCCTCCCCCACGTTTTATCTCACATATCTTTTCACTGGCAAAGACTTTCGCGACTGCAAGGAATTTACATAGACCTCTGCATGACCCCTTCGACCACTTTTTCAACAATCCCTCAATTCACAATCTTTCCATGAATGCCTCTTGGTACCTGTAGTTCTTATTCTCTTTCACTTGCCTTATTGGCCTCTTTCCAAAGTTGTTATATTTAACTTTTGCCCTGTTGGCAAATTTCACAATTCACAAATATCACTTTCCTCTTGTTCAACTTTCTTTCCTTATCACGGTTTCCTTTCATCTCCGCTTGTAATGTCTTTCAAAATTCATATCATTTCACAGAGACTTTCGAATGTGCAACGTAATCCAGCAGGACCACTCTGCTACTTTGTATCTTTGTCTTTCAACAATTGTTCTGTTCATTCGCATTTTATCGGCACACGCACAACCTTCAACTTTCAAATTAGATATCATTGGATTCGAGCCAGTTGGTAAGGTTGCAGGGTCAAAGGGTCACTTTCCCTTTAACATCAACCAAACTTTTTTGTTTCCCCCGATAACTCACCGGTTATGTAAATTGGATTTCTTTCATCTCTTTCCTGCAGCTCAAGGCTGTTACCAACACCTCTTCTGCTCCTCCACAACTCCACCGTTCACCCGGGAGGGTCGCAGGCTGCTTTCTGGCAACTTGAAGGTTTCTTTCCTCCGCTCGCTTGGCTTTGTCTTGGAACGCTCACAGCTTCCCGAAAGCATGGAAATCTTGGCTGACTTTCTCTTGATCCTCTCAAAGGCCTTCCACCTTCCACAGCCTGGTTTGCATCAGCCTGGGAAGAGCTGTTCCTTCTCGTACCCAGCCCCGCTCAAAGTGTGCCTCTGCGTGCCATCTTTTATCTTCACAGGGAGTGTTAATAAGTGGCAGGTTTACATTGTTAGAGCTAGGTGCCTGACTGCCTGGCCTCATTACAGGGACAGGGCCAATGCAAGTCAGGGGAGGTAATCCTTCTAACCTCGTTCCTCATCTTCCTTGGTGCAGTACTTTTGTCAAGACAAAGTAGGAAAGAATTATTAGTTGTAGTTTCCCATAAAATAAGCGGGGATTATAGTTAATTGGGTTGTGGAAAAAGGGGATACCATATCTCGCCATTGGGTGCTTCTCTCCCACTTCCCCAGGACCCCCTACTCAGGTGATCATTCCGCGCTTGTCCACCCCCAGGGTCGGGATCCAAAAGCGATGGCCTTTCTCTGGCCACCTGAGTACGGGATCCCCGGGGACTAGGTTGTGAAACACCTTCTGGGTTTTCACATACCCTTCCCCTATGCGAAGTGAATGAATCTGTTTCACAGGGGAATCGTGAAAGGAAATCCACGTTGCTCTGATCTTTGCCTTTCCGATGTTCCACTGTGAAACAGTATGGCTGTAAGTCCAGAAACCATTGCATAACAGCTGGGTTAGATTCTTTTCGCTGACTTATCCATACAAGGGGAGAAAGATCAATAACCAGAATTAATTTTTTTCCCAAGAGGTAATATTTAAGGTAAAGGATGGGCCATTTGATAGCTAACGCTTCTAATTCAAACACTGAATAGTTCCGCTCTATGGGAAATAGCTTGTAATATAGGGTGTTCTGAGCTGTCGTGTACTTGGGATAATACAGCCCCCCAATCCAGTCAGAGAGGCGTCAGTCTGAAGTATAACGTCTTTTGAGAAATCTGCCACTTTCTATATAGGATTCCGACATAAAGTGTGTTTTAAGTTATTATAACAGACTTCATCCTCATCACTGCAACAACTCTTCTGCGGTTCAGTGTTTCTTAGCTTATTAGTTAGAAAAGATGTTTTTTCTGATAAATTAGGGACCAATCTGCGATAGTAGTCAATTAAACCCAAAAATGCTCTAAGGTCTCGTTTGATCTTAGGTGTTGGTGCATTTAGAACGGCTTTTACATTTCTTGATGAGGCTGTATACTACCATTTCCCACAAAAAGCCTAGGGGCCCAATTCATAAAATCCAGCGCAGAAGAAGCGCAAGCGCCGCGCGTAGAGAGGGAACGTGCGCCATGCGTGCGCCAGCCGGGGCGCAAAACAGCAATTGTGCGTAACTCGTATTCATGGATTTCCCGCACCATAACTAGCTGTGGCGCATCGAACATCCAGCAGCACCAGTTACGCCCCCAACACCACCCCGTGCACTGGAAAACGTCAGTGAAATGTCCAAAATGGCACAAGCCCCCGCGACATCCATGGCCCAGCCATCCTAATCATGTGAAAAATCATAGCGTAACCCGCTTGCGCCAGCCTAATCGCGTGAAAAGGCCTCGTGTACACCCGCGAAATCCCATACCCCGCTCACACCAGCCAAATCGCATGAAAAGGGCCGCACGTACACCCGCAAAGTCCTGTACCCCACTCGTGCCAGCCAACCAAATTGTGTGAAAAGTGGCTCACGTACCCCCCGAAATCGTGTACACTGCTCGCGCCAGACAAATTGTGTGAAAAGTGGCTCGCATACACCCACAAAATCACATACCCCGCTCGCGCCAGCCAAATCTCGTGAAAAGGCCCTTGCGTACACCCGCAAAATCCCGTATCCTGCTTGCGCCAGCCAAATCGCTTGAAAAGGGCCTCGCGTACCCCGCTCGTGCAAGCCAAATCACGTACCCTGCTTGCGCCAGCCAAATCGTGTGAAAAGAGGCTTGCGTACACTCTCAAAATCGCATACCCCGCTCGCGCCAGACAAATAGCGTGAAAAGAGGCTTGCGTACATCCGCAAAATCACGTACCCTGCTCGCGCCAGCCAAATTGCGTGAAAAGAGGCTTGCGTACCCCTCGAAATCGCGTAACCCGCTCGCGCCAGCCAAATCGCGTGAAGAGTGGCTTGCGTACACACGTGAAATCGCATACCCCGGTTGCGCCATCCAAATCGCGTGAAAAGTGGCTTGCGTACCCCCCGAAATCGCATAACCCGCTTGCGCCAGCCAAATCGCATGAAATGGGCCATGCGTGCTGCCATCAGCTGCGAACACACCCCACAGGCAGCCCACATCACAACAGCCCCCCCAACACCTGTGACGATACCCGCAGGCAGCCCACACACAAGGGACCCCCCAACACCAGTGACCATACCCCGCAGGCAGCCCACACCACAAGGGACCCCCCCAACACCCGTGACCAGACCCCGCAAGCAGCCCACACCACAAGGGACCCTCCAACACCCGTGACCATACCCTGCAGACAACCCAACCTTGACCATACCTCACAGGCAGCCCACACCCCAAGGGTCCCCCATCACCCGAGACCATACCCCACAGGCAGCCCACACCACAAGGGACCCTCCAACACCCGTGACCATACCCTGCAGACAACCCAACCTTGACCATACCCCACAGGCAGCCCACACCCCAAAGGAACCCCCATCACCCGCGACCATACCCCGCAGGCAGCCCACACCACAAGGGACCCTCCAACACCCGTGACCATACCCTGCAGACATCCCAACCTTGACCATACCCCACAGGCAGCCCACACCCCAAAGGAACCCCCATCACCTGTGACCATACCCCGCAGGCAGCCCACACCCCAAGGGACCCCTCATCACCCGTGACCATACCCCGCAGGCAGCCCACACCACAAGGGACCCCCTAACACCTGTGACCATACCCTGCAGACAGGCCCCGACCCATGTCCCCCCACCTCCACCAGTGACGGCAACCTTCAAGCAGGCCCCGACTCATGTCCCCCTACCCCCACCAGTGATGGCAACCTGCAGGCAGGCCCCGACTCACGTCCCCCCACACCTACCTAGCGCCATAGCTACCTCCAGCCTCGTAATGACCCCATTGTCCCAACATGCAATCATCTAGCAAATGTCCACTAAAATGTCACCACACGCTGCCCCCCCACAGTGCAACTCAACACCCATCCATTGGTCCTACTCCCCAGTCATGCCCCATGACATGGGAATCACTCATTCTCACATACATGTTTGCAAACACATGACCAGCATTGATCAACAGCAGGGACACGTAACAGAGCCAATGAACAGTGACACATGCACCAAACCATTGAGAGCAGACACCACTCTGATTATTAGTAATAAAAATGTATTAAATACTCAAATCCACACAAACTGAAAGATAACCATGAAAAAGAAAAAAGAATGTAATGCAAATGAAAATGAATTTTCACACAAAAATAAATGTGATGATAAAAAAGGTAAAACTACCAAAAGTGGTCCATGTCCAATGAATGTTTCAATTGCAACCATAAATTAAAAAAAAACATTACTCCATGGTGAAAAAAATCCATAAAAAGAGCAAATGTGTCAAACTATGTACAGTGTTCGAGGGTCCATGATCCCAAAAAAGATATGTACACCCTAAAAAACCCTATAAAAAATAACTATTTATAAAATGTGGAGCAAAGTCCATGGAAACCTACCACTAAATAACTATTTATATAGGCAGTGGGCTAGTCCTACGACTAACCATATCCGCCAAGAGTTTCGGCCATGGCATCATAGAACTCTGCAAACCAACAAATAATGGTGGGAACCTCCAAACCCGGCACCTAGAGGTAAAACAATACATATGAAATATGCATGTCATCGCAAAGAGATCTGGGCCCGCGTGAACTGGCTAGCTAAACTCATTGTCGCGAGTTTGCTACATGTGCTGGCCACTGCTGCGACCCCATCCTCCTCTTCCTCCAATGTGCGCCAGTCGTCCTCCCTGCCGTCTTCTGGCCCAGATACCACCAGCGCCCCCTGTGGACCTGTCCCAACCACAGCGGCCAGTCCGGTGGAGACCACATCCCTGCCACAGTCGGGAGTCGGAGGAGGATCAGCAGAGGTGGTCAGGTCACCCTAGTTAAAGGACAACTGGCAATGGAGGTAGTGCAGGCACCTTGCAGCAGGGCACGTGCATGACTGCCCCGGGGGTTGGCATCATCCGGAGGCAGTCCTGGAGGTGCAGTCACAGGGCTTGTTGACGGCAGCAGGCTCTACCTAGGAAGCGACAGGACTCGGGCCATCAACATCACAGGGGCATGTATCGGCCATTGGGCAGGAGGGAAATGTGGACCTTGGCACAAGGATGTCTTCCGTGTGGCAGCGAATGGGCCGGCAGATTGGAGCAGAGC
The DNA here is from genome assembly GCF_040938575.1 of Ambystoma mexicanum. Taxonomy (NCBI): domain Eukaryota; kingdom Metazoa; phylum Chordata; class Amphibia; order Caudata; family Ambystomatidae; genus Ambystoma; species Ambystoma mexicanum. Next base: position 923,557,376 of record NC_090926.1, on the reverse strand, counting down.
GACAGCGGGCACGAGGGGCACGACTCACCATGGCCAGGGCGGAGAACACCCTGCGTCGGGCAGAGAGGCGGGCGGAGTCCCTCGAGGAGATTCGCAGGGAGTTTGAGAGGAGCATGATGGAGTCCCTGCAAGCCCTCGAGGGTAGAGCTGAGACTCGCCTCCAGGAAATTGATGCAGAGTTCTATGATATGAAACAGGTGGCGGTGCCGGAAACACGAGAGCAACTGAAGAACAAGGCAAAGGGTATTACATCAAAAATTCATTTTATTTTGTTATAGATTGTAAAAAAGTCTTTAATTAATTCATTTTGTAAAACACATCCTATATAACAGACATTCATACATTCATTCATACTAATACAGCTCAATACAGCTCTAAAAATAGTACATTTACATTTTTTAAAGGGAAATGTGAAGAAAGTGCAACAACTGTTCCATTGTTAGGATAAAAATTACGCTTTCTAAAAAAACAATTAATGGGATCAAAAGCAAACAGATACAAATTCTGTGTAATGGAAATGTCAACAACACTTCCAGTGTTCAATGATAATGGTTCATTCCAGACAAAGGTTATCGACTATTAGTGCCCAGACTGTTGATGCCAAGATAAATAAGTCTTCTTAGTCAAATAGGCTTCTTAATACATAGTTTCGACTTGGATAGTTATCTATGTCTTCATCAGGATAGGGATGAACCTAACAACATTTCTGAAAACCATACACCGGATGGTAAACTGGTCTTGTCTTGACCAGCTTCTCCTCTGTATTAGAGATGCTGGGTCAAATACAGGTAGTCCTCGTTATAAAGCACACTCCAGGAAATTTGTAAACATCAAACATCCCTCAAAAAAGGGATAAATCTCCTTGACTTTGTATAGATGAAATGTCGGCACCGTCTGTCTCTTATCGAGGCCGACTTCGTAGAAATGAAAGAGGGATAGACAGAAAACTGTGACCGCCGTAACGTCCCCACTGTGTCGCAGTTCCTACTCTGCAAGCGACGCAGCTTTCAATATATGGGGCGTAACACTCCCAAATGTCTTCTGTGCAAGCAGTTCGAAGATTAAATGAGGTCGCTGTAATATCCCTTCTGTCAAGCAGTTTCTACTCTGCATGCAGCACTGCTTCTCACACAGAGTGACCGTCGCCCACGGAGAGTCCCAGCAGACTTAGGAGACCTCACTGGTGGTATCTGGGCAAGAAGACGGCAGGGAGGACGACTGGCGCACATTGGAGGAAGAGGAGGATGGGGTCGCAGCAGTGGCCAGCACATGTAGCAAACTCGCGACAATGAGCTTAGCTAGCCAGTTCACGCGGGCCCAGATCTCTTTGCGATGACATGCAGGCACCCGACAGGAAGCCTGTACATCATCACGAAGGGCGCCTGTGCGCCTCACGAGCCTGACTAGTACGGGCTCCACCTTGTCACGAATTGCCTCGTTCGCAGGTAGTGGAAGGTCAGTTGACATGGACACATCCGCTACCTGCGGATGGGTCTGGCCTGAGACATGCCCGCAGGTGCATACTGATGCAGGCACAGTGTCAGGAACTGGATTAGGCACAGGCCCCTCCACGGTGGTCTGTACTGCCTCCTGCCCCTGACCCTGGACTGCACCAGTTGCACCTACCTCATCACCAACTCTAAGACCTGGGCGTGCAGCGCTGGGTCGATGCACTCCAGAACCCACATCTCATTGGTGGACAACCGGCCCTGGTGCCTCGCTCAATCATCAGCAGCCTTGAAGAGTGTTAGGGAGAATTCTCATTTATGGCTAATTTCCCTTACCTAGTGGGTCCCTCAGCAGCTTTGCTGGATTTCTGGGGTTTATTTTTTCCACCTGGTAAGAGTGTGAACTTTTTTTCCCACTCTTACATGTGTTTTGCCATGTGTATTTCTACTTTTTGTGTGATCTTGGGCTCTGGAGCCACACCACTCCATGAGCCCAACCTTCTGTGTGTGTTACACAGCACCTTCAGTGCAGTGACACAGGGTTGTCTCTAAGACTTCCAACTGACTCAATTTTTCTGGGGCTGACTACTGTCCCCCAGAAACAGGTAAAGTTGCCATTTATTTTATGTAGTCATTTAACCTACAGACCCAGTGCACCCCATCTTACATGGAGTATTGGAAAGGGTTAACTCTTATCCCTTTTTGTCTGTGCCTCCTGGAGCCTTGTTTCACTCCCTTAACACTAAGACTTGGCTGGTGGCAGTGGTATCTACCCTATCTTTTCTACCGCGATTATACTATATAAACGTGGTACTGTTTTAGGATATTGCATTAGCCTCGAACATAAACCCGCTTGACCAAATACATTTTATTTTGGCTCCGGTCAGCTTTAGTCGCCATTTCTTTGTGTTAATATCCTTCTTGTGTTTTACTTTGCGTGGCAAACCAGGTTTGCCTTCTTTGTTCACCGTCCTTTGGCGGGCTTCTGCGAAGAAGCCCTCCTTTGGCGTCTCAGTGTCGAGGTGGGCTGAATGTGAGGGAGGGGTTTAGTAACCCCCTGCACAGGGTCTCCTTGGAGACCCTAGTCGCACTTTGTCTCCATTGGCTGAGGTGGTTGTCCGGGCTGGACAACCCCCCTGCTGTGTGATTGACAGCCAGGCTGTGTGAATTGGGGATTTTGGCATAAAAGGTAGGACTCTTGAGCTGGAAGTCAGAGTCGCCACTGGAACTACAAGAACCGAAGATAAGCAGAGAAGAAGATGGCTGCTGCAACTCCTGAGTCCCGGTGAAGCTCTGCTGCAGTTGAGCTATCTACCCTTCAACGACAGAGACAATCCACTCCGGAGTCTTCTTCCCTCGAGCCTGGTGGGATCAACCAGCTCACCTTTCTACAGCCAGAGAATCCTCTCCTGGGTCGAAATCGCAGCACAAAGCTGTAGTGGTCCGGATAGCCATCAGAAGAGCCCTCTCCTGTTTTAAAGGAGCGCACCTTTTATTCAACGTTGCTTTGCTGCTGCTGGCCTCATCCCTGGGTAGTGCAGATCGCTCCAGACGTCCTCCATCTTGTCCCCACAACTGAAGCCAGGAACAATTGCCTTGGCACCAGCTTTCTTGATTTGAATTAGGTACTGTGTCCATTTGGTCGTTCTCTCCATCCGACCTTAAGGAATCGGGGTGAACCTTTTTCCTTGCCGAAGGCTTGTCCTTTCTTCCTTCCCTCTTATAACTTTTGCCTCCCTTTGACAATATCCAAGTACATCTGGCAACGTTAATCTCAAACTGTTCTAATCGTGTGATCCTTGACAACAGAACCCTGCTCCATTTGACACTGGTGCAGGCCTATTGACTTTATCTGTCTCGTAGAATACGTCCTGTGATTCGAGTGCCTTAACAAAAGTATTGCCCATAATTTTTATCCCCTTTTCCTTGGTTTTGATGCAATCTGCTAAATGTGTTTTGACTCCGGATACAATTCTTCCCGCGGGTACGCTTTTCTTTCGTAAGACCAAACTGTCATTACTGTCAAAATGTGAGCGCTGCTTAAACCCCTGGTAACATCTTTTGTTTCACAACACCGGTCTGTTAAATCCCAATGTACTTACCTTGAATTGACCTGAACCAAAGGAATTGTTTGTGTGTGGTATATATAGAGTGTGGTTTTGTTTAATAGAAGTGAAGATTTTTGTGAACAGATGGTTTAAAAATAAATGTACTTACATTTTTTTAACCAGAAAACTTGAGTCAGTGTTTGTTTGAGTCACAGTAATTGTCGTCCTTTCTGTAATCCCTATTACTGCTCATTAGGTCTTGAGATAAATCTGGCTGCTCCGCTACTGCTATCACTACCACTATAACTTTGTAGTACAGGCTTGTACCAAAGGTGAAATTGTACTGACACTTGTAGACTTAATTGTCTGTAGTGTTCCCTAAGGGTACTGCAGAGGATTCTGCCTAACAAGGAGGCGCCGGGCCTTGTTGAGGGTCCTGGACCTGAAGTCTTCCCAGCGCTTCAGGACATGTTTGAAGTCGCGGAGTGCCACCCCCTCCGCGTTGATGGCACCCACGATGTCCGCCCAGATCTTACTCCTTCCTTCCTTGTCGAGGCGGGATGGTCCGGTAAAGAGGGCATCATAATGCCCCAGGAGTTGTTCCACCAGGATGCCCACTTCAGTGGAGGTGAAGCTGACAGCTCTCTGCCTCTCAGCCGGGGGGTTGCCATGTCTGACCCATCTCCATCTGAAGGAAGTGGGTGGGCAGGTGGTCCTGGGGCTGGGCTGTAGAGCAATGGAATGGCAGTCGGGAGTCTTCAGGGTCAGCAGAGGTGGGCACAGCAACAGGATAACTAGCAATGGCTTTAGAGCAGGCACCAAATTGCAGGACATGTAGGCAGCAGGCACACTGAGTGGGCAGGCAGCAGCAGATGGCTTGTAGGAGGCAGCTCGGGGCGTTTGAGGCAGGTAAAAGTCCTTGTGGGCAGGAGTGTGGGTCTTCCGTGTGCTTTTGCGTGGCCAGCCGGATGCAGAGTGACTGCGCACATGCGGAAACAGTGCATTGAAATATGAGAAGCACACAGCAGATGATTGCCAGAAGCGTTGGAATGACCTCCGACGCCGAGCAAGTGGCAAAATGGCTGCTAAGTTCGCCTCTGCTCTGGTAACACCATCAGAGGACGAAGAGCTCACTCCACATGAGGAGATCGCTGCTGATTTCATGAAGTGGAGCAGGTCCAAGGCATGTGAGGGCTGCCAAATTATGAGGCAGTGTCCGGTGAGTGGGGATGCTGTGTGTCCAGGCCATGTGTATGTAGCTTGGGTGATGTGTTATGATTGTCTGCCAGTTCAGGCTACATTGACATGACTGCCATGTGTGACCCATGTGATGTTGGACTGATGTTGGACTGATACGTGCTTGTTGTCATGCAGACTGCATTCAAACCATGTCCTGCACACATAGTCAATCCTCATCACCACACCTGCTCCCTCCTTCCATCACAAACTCTGTTCCGCCTCTCTTGGCCCTATTCTTGCTTCAACCTATGGTCGCGGATATACTGTGATGATCTTCCACTCAACACTCACCTTCTATCACCACATGACTGACGTCTCTGTGTGGACACCCTGAGAACTGTTCCTCCTCCGAGACATTCTTCCTTTCCTCTCCATCCCCCAGCAGTTCACAGTCTCCATGGGACTGGTGATTCCGATGGCGGACTACTGCAACGGGCAGTACCCGATTTTCTGTGAATATGTACTCTTCACTCTGCAACTCTGCCAGACCTGGATTGTGTGGAACATCCTTTGTCCTTGGTGCAGGGTATCTCACTCGGACTGTGCAGATGTCACAGGCTCACAATGGCTATGAGTGTTCATTCCTGGACCCAGTGCATTCCTAGCAAGTCCATATGGGTCCTGGGCAAGCAATTCATTCAACTCCAGCTCCAGTATTTCCTTCCTTCTCATGGTATTTCATCATCCCTTTCCTGCTCACTCAGGGTTAGTTGCTCCTCATGGCCATTAGTTTGGGGTCATTGTCTGTGTCGGGCGCAAGCCTCCCTCTGGTGCTGCCTCCCTGCCTCTATGCAACTGCTGTTGTTTCTTCTTGGGGCCTGGGGGCACTCCTGATACTTCCTCATGTGTTGTGCTCTCTCTCCTCCTCTCCCCTGCTGTAGTCCCAGTTGACTGAGAGAATGCAATTGACACCTGCCCAACTGTCTGCTTCAATACGGTACGCGGAGCAACCATTTTGACACATGCACTGCCTCCAAGCCATCCCCCGCACTTGGGGGTGGGGTTTACTGTGTCCCTTCGACCCACTGCCAACACTTCACACAGGATGACTGCACTTACCATAACACTGCCATCAGTCCACGATGTTCACTTTACTGCATCTGTGTTCTCAATGATAGTTGAGGCCAGACACATGTACTGCTCTGCACCCACACACTTCTGAACCCTGTTCTCCCCTTCCACATGCCTATTCACTTGCGTGATGTCAAGGTGACATGCCATTGATGAATCCATGTGCCTTCCTTCACTGTATTTCAACACCCTAGCGTCGTTGCAGCCTGTGACACGTGTGTTTTATCATTGTGATTTCAATGAAATGTCAAATGACATGCATTGTACATGGCTCATGGACAGTAGTATTGACCTTCCATCTGTGTCTGGTTGACAGTTAGGGCATGGCTATGCTACGTGCTTTGTGTTGGCATCTGTCATGTTTGTGGACGGACTATGCCAGTCACAAGCTTGTGTGTGATGCAGGTGCTATGCCATTTCACACACATCCATCCCTTCTTTCTGGCACCCCTTCCCTCTCACTGACACTGTGTACCTGAGTTTGTGTCATGTGTGACATGGCTGCTTCATGTGTTGGCTGTCAACATTGTAATACCTATGTGTGTGGCCTATGCTGTTAACATGTGTGCTCATGTCTTCTTTTCATTTTGTGCAGGTGATGAGGCATTGGAAGCAGTGGAGGAGGAGGAGATGGCTGAGGGGGTGGAGTATTCAGGGCCCCAACCAAGCACCAGTGGAGGCCGTGGTGTGGTAGCCCACAAAAATCCGTTGGTGCTACAAACCATCCTGACCAGGGGTGTCTCTGGGTACACCTCTGAGGAACCCCATGCCTCAGGTGCAGAATCGGACATTGAACCATTGTTGCTGTCGCAGGTGAGTGATTCTGCTGTGGATGCTGTTATGTCTGACACACCTGCAGTGGGGGTAGACCCCTCAATGGGCCAGTCAGTGTTGGTACGTCCGTCTGTGGTGGTTACGGATGCATGTCACGCTCCAGACTACTTGCTCTTGTTCCTGGGGCAGCTCAGCGAGGGAGGAATGCAGTCCTGCAGCCACAGGCAGCGCCAGAGCATCAAGGGCCAGGAACCCTTGGGCCCGACAGGTGTGGTGTCCGGCAACGCGGTGGCCATGTGCCATCCGCAATACTGTGTGGGAGAATTCCATGTATGCCATTGCACAGCAACAGGGGGCATCATGTGAGATGATGGCTCAGGTCGTGGAAAGGATGGCCAATTCCATTCTCCCCCCTGAAAGGCAGATGGAGCTCCAGCATCAGGCAGTGCGGTCCACATGCCGCTCGCACAGGCTGGACATGTTGGCCACCAACAGGGACCGACGGGCTGAAATGGGGGCTCTGCGCACAGCCATCGCGGCAGAGGCCCAAAGGGATGCCCTGAGGGAAGAGAACACCTCCCTCAGAACTACCCTGGCTGCACTTGAGGTGGCCAGCAGGAGACGGGCAGAACAGAAGATGGAGCAGCTGACACACATCTCTACGGAACTCCATGCAACCCGGGAGGAGATCTGTGCATCAAGTGAGGCCTTGCATGTGGAATTCCATGCAACCCGGGCAGAGATCTGTGCGTCACGTGAGGCCTTGCAGGTGGAACTCTGTGCAACACGTGAGGTGCTGCATGGGGTCCTTCATACCATAATCACACAGAATCAGACCTTTCAGGCCTGCATGCTTGCTGCCATTTAGGAGCATACCAGGGCTATGCGTGGTGAGCCTCCCTTGCCACGCACACTTTCTAATGTTCCACCAGAGGGTGCCGACAGCGAAGCGAGTTCTCCCACTATAGGCTAGCCGTGCAGGCTATGAACCCATGGATTTTTTTTTTTTATTGTGAACATCCACGCATGTGGGTGTTGAGGTGCACCCTGCAACCCTCCCCGCCCCCCACTCCACAATGGGCATTTTTCTTCTTTTTTTTTTTGGTCTGTTGTGCATTCATGTTACAGTGTGTTGCATTGTGTGGCACCCGTAGGCACCCACTGTATGTTCCGGCTGGGCCCATACAGGCTTGTCTCGTGTTTGTGTTTGTGGCTTGGGGTCCAGACACATATGCCACTCCTGCTTCCCCTTTCCATGGGCTTGCAAGGAGGGCAGCGTGCAACAGTAACTTACACAGAGGCATTGGGCTTCCATCATTTCTGTGGCCAGTCTGAAGTCCAACCTGTGTATACACCCCTTGTGGGGATTCATCATTGTTTGACTCGTGCATGTTTAGCATGCATTTTGCTTTGGATATTGGTAAATGTGTATTTTATTTTTAGTTTGTTTTTTATTAAGCATTTCAACATACAAAGAAACCGCCAGGAAACGCCCGGCGAAAAACATTAGTTACAACAATTAAAGAAACAATGCTGATCATTTTTCCCCTCTATCCTCCGACCACCTCTCCCCCCCTCCCCAACACGTAGGCATACCAGGCTCCACTAGACAATAGGTTCAAGAGGCATAGGGATAGAACTAGACTCTGATTAAAACTTTTCATGGTGACAACGACAGTGAAGTCCCACACAGAGTTAGGGAATGCAGCAAAAGAGTGGGTAACAAATAGCGCAAATAAGAATGTAGTGACTCAGAAAGCACAATCAACTTACAATCTCATAGCAACACATTTGTCATTCAAAAGAACAACAGTCCAATCCTGCAAGGAAGAAGACATTGGGCCTCATTACACGGTATGTGGTAAGGGATTACCGGCACCGGTAAGGGTACCGGTGCCGGTAATCCCTTACCTCCCTACTACGAGGTCCCTTAGCGGGTCCCTTCCTTAACGCCTGGTTTTACCAGGCGTTAAGGAAGGGACCCGTTGAGGGACTTCAGAGCTAATAACGGGCCCGCTAATAGCGGGCCTGTTATTAGCTCCTTCCCCATTCCGGCTCAAATGGGAATGGGGAATGGTTCCCGGAATGCAGTAAGGGGGTAGCCATGGCGCTAATAGCGCCATGGCTACCGCCTACCGTGTAATGAGGCCCATTGTACCATTGGTAATAGCTGACAGTTTCCCGTAGGTGAAAATAGCTAATAACTTGTTGAGCCATTCCGCCTTAGAGGGAGTTGAGGTGCTTTTCCATTTCTGGGCCAGAGCTAGTCTCCCCGCTCTCAACATAGCCACTATCACCTTTGGGAAGGTAAAAAGCTCATCTTCGGGCATGGGTGTAGCCAAAAGGATCTCCAAGGGGTGAAGGGATGGGCTTGTTCCTACTATGTCTTTGATCCAGCTGAGCAGTTCAGACCAATAGACTTGGATAACCGGGCACTTCCACCACATGTGGTACCATGTTCCGCGATGTGAGCACATCCTAGGGCACATTGGGGATACTTTCTCAAACATCCTAGATAGGGTGACCGGGGGCCGATGCCAAGAGTGTAGAATCTTGAAGCTATGCTCCATGGCTGAAGTGTATTAGGTCTCCGAAAAGATCGCCCTCCATGTGAAATCTTCAATGGTTAGGCCCATTCTTTCCTCCGATATTTGTTTAAACGGCTGTCTGCCCTCGAAGTTAGAAGTGACCAGAACCTTGTAAATCTTAGAAAGAGAGCCCTTTCTGGTCTTGGATTCCATGAAAGTCTTTTCAAAGGGAGTCAAGGGGCGTGTCATATCAGCCAGTCAACCGGCCTGAGTAAGGATCCCCTTGAGGCGCAAATATTCAAAGATAGGGGGCGGGTTGTACCCCAACGCCTCAGACAATTGATCATATTCAATGAAAACACCCTGGCGAAAGAGCTGAGCTTCTTTCCAACCCCTGATCAGACCACGATTGCGTTTAGCGGAAACCCCGAGAAACTAGGTTAAACGGGGGACCCCAGAGAGAAGATAAGGGGGAAGGCCAAGAAGTGAGCCATTTGTTATCCTTGTTTGGCTACCAGGACGCCCACAGGGCAGCCAGCGTTGTGTGTGATCTGATATGCGTAGGAAGGGATTTCGGGGTGGGGTCAGAGGAAATCCCTAACTTCTTTCGGGTGGGTCTGGACATCCTCCACGTAAGTCCAATAAGTCCCAAGGTATCTCTCATGTGTTCTAGCATCACACGCAACTGGGCTGCCTTATAAAATCAGGGAGGCCAAAGCCTCTGAATGTTTTTGGGAGAGTTAGGGTTGAACATTTCACTCTTGCCTTCTTGCCATTCCAAATAAAATGGAGGACACAGGACTGCAATAGTTCAAAAAAGGATTCTGGGACAATGCAGGGAAGGGGCGAGAAGAGATAAAGAAGTCAGGGCAGAATGTTCATTTTAACCGTGACCATACGCCCAAACCACGAAAGAGTGAGGGGAGCCCAATGTACCAGATCACTGCTAATCTTTGCCATAAGTGGGGAGAAATTAGATTCAAACATTTTAATTAGGTCTCTGGAAATGGTGGTGCCTAAATATCTGGTAGCTTTCCGTTCTACTCTCATTCCCAGCCCTTCAGCTTTGCTATTAATTGCGTGGTCTACCGCACCCATCAGCATTATGCAAGATTTGGTAACATTGACCTTAAGCCCTGAGAAGGAGCCAAAGTGGCCAATGAGGCCAAGTAGTCGGGGAAAGGAATCCTGGAGGTTAGTCAAGTAAGCCAAAATATCGTCCGCAAACAGAGATAGTTTAAATTCACAGTCCCCACACTGCACCCCAGAGATCCCGCTTTCAGCCCTGATCGCAATAGCGAGGGGTTCCACCGCCAAAGCATATAAGAGGGGGGACAAGGGGCACCCCTGTCGGGTGCCTCTAGATAGCGGCAAGAGTGCCAAGGTTAAGCTATTAACCAGAACCCTTGCCACAGGGCCATTGTATAGGGCTGAGCCCACCCACTAAATTTGTCTCCCAGGCCCATTTTCCAGAGCACTTTTCCCATGTAAGGCCATTCGACACGGTTGAAGGCCTTTTCAGAGTCCAAATAGAGGAGGTAGGCTTCTAAATCCTGGATCGATACCTCGTGCATGAGATCCAGAGTTTTCCTCAAGTTGTCTGAACCCTGGTGACCAGGAATGAAACCAACCTGATCTCCGTGCACCAGGGATGGGAGGAGTTTTGCCAATCTATTTGCTAGGAGTCTAGCCAACATTGTAACATCCTTATTGAGAAGGGAGATGGGCCGGTAGGACTGGCAGAGGGAAGGGTCTTTCCCCTCTTTGGGGAGAACCAAAATAAGAGCAGACATCATGGAGTGTGGAAGGGAACCTGTGTCAAGAACGGAGTTAAACATTTTAGCCAAGAACGGGGCCAGGGTGGAGCCGTACGTCTTATAGAAGCGAACTGTGAAACCGTCGTCCCGAGGTGTGATCCAGCTTTTCAGAGAGGAGATGGTAATAATTTTTTTATGGGGCGTTATGGGGAGCTCCAAGGAGTCAGCGTTCTCGGGAGAGAGGCGAGGAATGGGAGGGATTCTAAGAATTGGTCAACATCGGTACCATCCCCTGCGTACTCTGATGCACAGAGGAGCTCATAGTACTGCCTAAATTGATCAGCTATCAGGCCATCCTGTAGGATTTTCTCCCCCACCGGAGAGGAGATGGAATTCACTCTTCTACTATTTCTAAGCACCCTAAGCCTCCAAGCTAAAATCCTATCCGCCTTCTCCATGTACTTCTGTTTTAGAAAAGCTAGTTTTCTTTCTGTCTGGCCTACCAAGAGGCCGGCTAACTTCAACCTGAGTTTTTGGAGTTCAGTCCACTTGATTCTGGGCATCTGGGACTTTAATTTCCCCCCTGGCTGAATGGCAACAATTTTCTCTCTCAACCTTCTCTCCTTTCGGTCTCTATCCCTCTTCTTCCTCGAGCCCATCTCCATAAGGGTACCTCTGATCGTGGCTTTGAAGGCATCCCAAACTCCCATAACATCCACTTCCGCAGTATCATTGATGACAAAATATTCCTTGGTGGCAATTAGGAAGGACTGTCTCAACTCTTTATCCTGCAGCAATTTATCGTTACACGTCCATTGAGACCGAGGAGAGGAAGGAGAGGGGACACTCAAACTGATCCTAACCAAGTCGTGGTCAGACCACAAGATAGCCTCCATCCCAAATTCTGAGACATGGTCCCGGACCGAAGAGTCTATCAGGATATGATTGATCCTTGAGAATGCCAAATGTGGTTTAGAGAAAAAAGTGAAGTATGGTTTGTGATCTTGACCAGGTGCACGCGAGTCCTCTAAGCCCAATTCCCCATTAATCTGACGAAAAGAAGCCGCCAACTTCGCCTGGAGCCGCAAGTCGGGGCAAGGGTTGGGGGATTTCCTATCCTTATCTGGACAGAGAACCATATTGAAGTCCCCCCCCCACCAATAGGGCCCCCCCTCAGCGAATCCGGGGCGTATATTCACACCAGTGTGAACAACCTATCTCTCACTTCTCCCTTGACCATAATAAATCCTCCTTCCAGGTCGGATCTATGTGCCTTGGGGGAGAAGTGGGCTTTGGGAGAAATTAGGAGTGCAACCCTGCGTTTCTTTGCGGAGTAGGGGGACTTGGACATGTGCTGTATGGCCCTGGTCTTGAAGCTCGGTTCCTTCCCCTTAACCCAATGGGTTTCCTGCAAAAAGAGAAAGTGAAGTTTGAGCCTAGTGAATTCCCTGGTTACCAACGACCTCTTAGTAGGAGAGTTTAATCCCCGAACATTCAGAGACACCATAGTCAGAAATTGAAGGGAGTCACCCATTGAAAAGAAGGAAATAATTCTCCACCCCCATTAGGGAGCCTGTTTTGTCTGTTCCAGCACCCTGCCTCGGTGTCCAATATATATCCATGCAAAACCCATATCCCCCGGAAACCCCGGCAGCCTAAAAAGACAACTCCCAACAACTGATTGAAACACCCTCCTCCAGCCCCCACCCACCCTACCCCTGAACACCTGGACCCCGAGCGGCAACAGCTTGAGGCTAGTCCAGGCCACCAGTGACTCCCCCCTCCGGGCAAATGAGCTCAACATCAACAACAGCCCACCCCCCCGCCCCCGAAAAACACACTGAAGACAAAGCAAGAACATTCCTTAATTATTCCAGCCCCGGGAAATGTAAAACCCCCTGCCCAGGCCTCGCCAAAGGCAACAACCCCCCCCAAGCAGTAGGCTGGTAGTTAGCCATCGAAACAAGCAGACCATAGTCTCAAGAACAGTAGACGCCCTCTATAGGGACCCCCCTAACATAAACAAACCAGGTTACTAAAAGCCAGATTATCCCCCTCATATAAGTCCAATACATCTGAGACCGGAGGCCTTCATCCATTAGATGAACCAGGCGAGGTCGGAGCAACCCGTCTGAATTTCCTGTGACCTCAAACTTTACGTCTCTCCATGATGGTTTGCTGCTGAGAGGCCCCGACGGTCCTCTCCGGGTTCACGACTGAGGGTGTGGCATCCAGAGCTCCCAGAAGTTCCTGAGATACTCTACGAATATCGTCTTCAGTGACCAAAGCGTACTTGTAACCCTCCAATTCAAAGGCCAGTGAAAAAGGATAGCCCCACATGTAAGGCACTCCCTTCGCTTGCAGCATTTTCATCAAAGGGGCACAAAGCCAGCGCCTAGCTAAAGTGAAGGCCGACAAGTCTTGAAAAATCGAAATTTGAGAGTTTCCCCACGCAATAAGGCCCTTCTTCCATGCCAGTTCCAGGATCTTGCTCTTCTCAGAGAAATAATGAAGTTTCACAAGGATGGATCTGTGGCCTCTATTGGAAGTGCCCGCACTGTGTGCTCTGTCAATCGTTGGCTCGTTGGTGTGGGCCCCCTCAAATAATAAACTAACCACAGCGCCGACGGCTCTTAGAATGTCCACCTGCATCTCACCTTCACACTCTGGAAAGCCCAGGAATCGTAGATTGCAGCAACGCTCTCTGTTTTCCAAGTCATCCAGCTTCAACGCGCATTTCTCCTCCCTTCTCTCCAACTCTGCCAGGCGCATATCCAGCTGGGTTTCGAGGACGTCAATTGATGCCGCACTTGCTTCCAGGGCTTGGACTCAGACGTCGATGGTGTCAACTTTTTTATCAAGCGTGTCCAGTCTCACGGCAATGTCCGCTCTAATGCCTTGTATTTCCTCCAGAAGAGCAGTCATGCCCCTGGCGACGGAGTTAGCATCAACTGTCTCTGCTTGCGCAGGAGCTGCCATGTCTGGAAAGTGAGCAGAGTCGGAGGGCGTACGGCAGAACTTCTGAAGGGATTCTGACCAGCTCATAGGGGCCATGGCCTACCAAGGGCGTAGATCGGGGTGACTGCCTGGCTTTGTCAAGAGAGGCCAACGTGGAGACCCAGGGCAAAGCAGCAAGAAGGTGAGGGGTGCCGGAAGACGAGGAGACGCAACTCTCCACTCCAGGGGATCCCACTCAGCAGAGGAAGTTGGTCAATGAAGTCCTGCCAGGTGGAATGAAGGCCCAAACAGATGAGAGAGCGCTCGGTAGGCCGGTCCCAAAGGCTGCTACGTGGGGGGGAAACACCGAGCCAACAGACTTCTATCAAGGGGGGGAAACCTTCGCGAGCCCAGGGGACACTAAACCAGCCACGCGCGGGCCACAATACGAGGTGGGCTGCACAGTGCGACCAGCGTAGTGGGTGGGGTGGTGCCACGTGACACAGTTCCACAACTCCTCAAAAGTGCGGGCAGTCGCTTGAACTCCCGGATACCCCCCTTCTTCAGATGCCATCCCGGCTAGAGAGGACCACTTACCCCCCACGCGCCTGGATCAGTCTTTCTCAATCAGGATGTAGATGCTCCCACGTCGATGGGGGTCCTCAGGCCTGCATCCAAGGAAAGGGCCTCACTGTCTCCAGGAGAGCCCTATCAGTCCAAAGAAGACACACAGGGGCCAGCGGCCGGGACCCTCCATCAGACTGCAGCAGTGATCTGCACCAAACTCCCGCGACGAGGCGTGGGGGAGTGGGCACAGACGCGGGCACCCACAGCCACTAGGCTCACCAGGAACAGGGCGAGGCAAGCTCCCCTTTGCGCTGCTCCCGCCGTGAAGACTCCAGAGATAAGCGGGGAGCGGGACCCCACAGTCAAAAGGAAGGGTGGAGCAGCGCGGCCCCAGACCCACAGCGCCTCCCCGACACAGCGCCCGTTCCACTCCAGTGGACGGGCGAGGGGAGGCGAGAGCAATGGCCCTTGGCAGCACCAATGAGGCGGGGGAACAGGGCCACAAGAACAAGCCTCAGCTCCGGGGGCACAGGCCCAAATCCCCTCCCCCACCTCGACAACAGCAGGGGAGACGTGGAGCCACAGTCGGGAGACGAAGCGCACAGGACTCTGCAGTAAAGATTGAGACCAGATTTCCAGCTATGCCGCACTCCCGAATGTCAGGGTTTCTGATACACCAGGAGTTCCCCCAGCCTCCAGTGGGGTCAGAATGTCGTTCTCAGGGGTACTAGGGGGGCTTACGTCCCTTTTTACCAGCCTGTAAGAGGAGACAGACTGAGGTGTTTTAGCACATCTCGGCGCCCCCTGGTGGATCCCAAATGTGTAGTTTTTGATGTTACATCTTCATGTATTACTTTCCCTGTCACCATCATTGATACCATCCATGCTGTATGCGTTACTCTGCCCACTTTAGCTAGCAGAGACCCACTCAAGGTGGAAGGGGTCCATGTGGTGGCTTTGTCACATTGTGGCACTTGTGCTATTGTGATTGGTTACTGTCAGACATTTTCACTGTTGGGTCCTGTGTTTATGATATGTTAAATTGGTAAATGATGTTCCTGTGTACGGTTTCATTTTGATTTGTCAGAGGGAATTGCTTCAGGCATATTTCCATTTGTCAAAGTGCACTTTGTGAAAATTGTGTCATGTGTTGATTGATTGATTGATTGTTTATTTGTATAGAGCCTATACACAAGGTGTTTCAAAGCACTTCAAGGAGGGAGGGAACATGGGAGAAAACAAATGACATTCTTTCAAGTCCTTGATACAATTCAGAATGTAAAATAACTATCGTACTAGGCCTGGCGACATTTCTGATAGTGCAAGTGCTGAAACAATTAGGGTGGGGTGGGGAAAAGAAAATGGGAACAAAACAAGCAGGAACATTACTATGTCTGACGACAATTGATGTAGTGCATGAGCATAACAAGAGGAAAGGGAGGGTAAGGTGAGGGGAAAGGGGAGGGACAAACAAATGACTATCCTGTATGTTGTGCATTTTCTTTGGACTTTTTACATTGCATGCCATGGTGTGGTGTGTCGGCCGGGTAACATGGGTTTTGGGAGTGTTTAGGTGACATTACAGTATTTGGATGTGCTGTTTTGCATGGGGTTAGTGGCATTCTGCATCTTGAATGTGTGCCTTTTGGTCACACAGGATTGTGTTGGTTTAATTAGCTAGGGATGCACACAATGTGGCACTTCCAAGGACACATTCTCAGGGTGGTAAGGTTGTGACAGTTGATTGTCTCTTTGTCATCCTCGATTGTCATCTGGAATGTGCCAGGCCTGTGTGCACTCTGCAGGGGTGGGATTATAGGTGAAAAATTGTGCCACAAGCTGGGTACAGGCTGCCTCGCCATGTGACCTTTCCCCTCCCATGTGCAGCGGCCGTGCATGTGGTTGGGGATGTGGGGGGACCACCGGTACGCCCTGCCGTGTTTTGCACGTTGTGCAGGACATATGCTGCCACAATGATCCTGCACACTACTGGTGGTGCATATAGTAGCTGGCCACCGGAGTGGTCAAGGGAGCGGAAGCGTGACTTGAGCACTCTGAATGTGCGCTCCAATATGGCCTTGGTTGCAATATGGGCTGCATTGTATCTTACCTGGGGTGGTGTGGTGGGGTTACGTATTGGCGTCATCATGTAGGTGCTCAGAGGCTAGGCACTGTCCCCTGGGGAGGTGATAATGGTTGTGATTAGTTGGGTTTGTCTATTTGTCTGTGTGTGACATGCCTGCATGTGCACAGGCACTTGTACGCACCAATGAGCCAAGTGTTGCCATGCCTCCCAGCTTCCAGGTCCCGGTTTAGGGGTGACATACTGAATATGAAACTATTATGGGTGAACCCTGGATAGTTGGCATAGGCAGAGGTGATGATTCCTTTGGCATCGCATACAACCTGCACGTTGATGGAATGCCAGTGCTTGCGATTGCGATAGATGTGCTCAGTGGCCCTAGGTGGACGTAGGGCCACATGGGTGCAATCAATGGCACCAAGCACTTTGGTGAAGTGTTCCACCCCGTAAATGTCCTGGACCACGGCCTGCCTTTCTGCGGGTGTTATGGGCATGTATATGTGCCTGCGGACTGAGGGGCGTGTAGTCATGATTGCCAACACCTGGTGTAGGCAACGTGACTGCGTGGGCTGTGAGACGCCCCCAACTATGGCAGTTGTCTGCTGAAATGACCCAGTGGCCAAAAAATGCAGTACATTGAGCACCTTTTCCAAGGGGCTCAGTGCTTGGGAGCACAGGGTGGGTGATGTGAGATCATCCTCCCAACTCAGGGACCAGGTCTAGGATGATATGAGGTGGAAACCTATACCTGCCATAGACCTGGTGATCAGGCATCCCAAAAAGGCTGGTCCTGGGTAAAAAAATGTGGGGCATGGCTATCCTCCCTCCTCCTCCTGCAGTGTCCCACAATCACCGCTGCGAGGAATGGTACATTCATAGAAGCTGTATACACGCGTTTGTTGTTTGCGCGCAATTTTATGCATTGGCTTTGGTGCGCAGGGGTACTTATGCCTGCTTTCGCGTGGTGTATGTGTTTCTGGGTTTGTGCGTCTTTTGCTGTGCACTGGTGAGCCCTGTTCGATTCCATGAATACATGTTGGTAGCATGCGTGTGGGCGTTGCAAGGATTTTACTGTAGTAATTTCCCCCGTTACGACCACATTTTTGCGTGTTGTTCCCCATTCCACATGTTCCGCCCCCTTTTTGCGTGTGTGTGCTGGCCGGTGTGCATCTTCGCTGGGCGTATCGCGCAAGGCGTTTGTGGTGTCGCAGTGATGTGGGGAATTCGGCGCAGGTCGCGGGTAAAACACACGCAATGTGTTCCATGAATACGAAAACGTGCGCTTGCGCCCATTTTCACACGCAAGCGCCCGTTTCCGGCACACATTTTTTCCATGAATCACCCCGTAGATAATTTACAGCCGATTGAGCTAATGTACTTTTTTGATGTAACCTGTCAGCCCGGCTTTTCGTAGGGCTCTCATAATGGTATAGAGATGATAAGGATGGTTTTCCCATGTTGGGCTATAAATAATAATATCATCAATATACGTCCCACAGAAATCAGAATAGGACTGTAAAATACCATCCATTAGTCTTTGGAAGTCACTGGTGCACCGTGTAAACCAAAGGCTAGGACCTCAAATTGGAAAAGTCCTATCAGTGTTGGAAAGGCTGTTTTTTCTCATCTGGGCCATGTAAATGAACCTGCCAGCCCCCTTAGTTAAATCTAATGTTGACAAGAAAACTGCATTTCCCAGCTTCTCTATCAGGTCATCTATACGAGGCATAGGATATGCATCAAAGGCTGAGATAGCATTGACCTGGCTACAATCTATGCAAAATCTCCAGGTTTGGTCTGGTTTGGTCACCAATACAATGGGAGATGACCAAGGACTTGAAGAAGGCTCAATAACATTATACCTGAGCATACTCTCCACTTATCAATAATTATCTTTTTCCTTTCCTCTGGGAGTATAGAAGAATTTAAATGAGCTACTCTCCCCTCTGGTGTCCATATATAATGGTAAGTTCCATGTACCCTCCCTTGTGTGTCACAAAATACATTAGGAAATGTGGAAACAAGATCATTCAAACTTTCTTGCTTTTCATGGGGGAGGTCTTGGGGTATTAACTCTACATTATCAATTTCTTGGGGTTCCAAACAAGAAATTATAGGAGTGTGGAGAACTAGTACGCTCACCTGGTATCCATGGGGACGCCACCCAGCCCTGGTTGGATGATTTGCACTCTCGAACCCTCTCCCGGTCCCTTGGTAAGGCCTCTGGTTAAAGGTGGGTCTGCAATATAGGAGAGCTGGATTCAATACCAGATTGTCTTTATGTTTTCCCACCTCCCTTGGCCTCAACTCCTTCCTCCCCCTTGGGCCCTCTCCTCACCTTAATATTGTAATAGGTGGTTTCTCCGTCCTGCTCCTCATGGCAGGGGCGCGTAGATGTGGGGGGCGAGCAGTGACCAAGTTACTTCACTGATGCAAGCCCCCCCTGTGGGAATCCAGGCCTGCTGCGAACCCGTAGGTTTGCTGCATTACAGTCTTTATATGCAGTTCTTATGTTCCTCTTAGTTCGAATAATAATGTCTTGCTTCTTTTCTTTTAGGTATGGAAAGGTATTTTGGAATTGTCATGCAGTTTGAAGATGAGCATGGGCCGGTAGGCGAAAGTGCGGTGTGCGCGATGCTGTCCGGTGAGTAATGCGTGATGCGCAGCGCTGTTTCGTCTTTTATATTGCTAACCTGTGTCTTTTCACTCCTTGCAGGTTGCGATGTTCCTCGCCGAGCGCGGTAATGTTCCAGCAATGATACTGACCAGGAGATGACTACCCAGGTAAGAATTGTGTGGCTTTCTTCATTCGGAAAGGAAACGTGAGTAAACAATTGCTAATGCTGTCTTTCTTTCTCCTCTTTCCAGGTTATGGTATTCCAGCATGCATGCGGTGCCGGATGATGTAGTTCGTACCTTCAGGTGAATGTAACTGAAGTCGGCGATGGATTGAAGACAGGATACTGTTCCAGGTAAGTTTCGTAGTGTTCTTTCTCTCTCTGCACGTCCTTGGTTTCAGGTAAGCTTGCATCAAAGAACTGGATACAGTGAGTGTTACGCTGCCCACAGCAGAATAACGCAAAGCATGTTCTGCTGTTTGGGTGTGGTTTAAATAGTCTCAGGTAAAGTAGTCCCAGTAAAATAGTCCCAGGCCTGCCACACCCAAAGTATTCCAGGTAATGTAGTCCCAGACGGGCCTGCCACACCCAAAAGACTAGACCGCATAGCTCAGTTCCTTGTAACAGAGCTATGTGTGTGCCTCCATGTTGGCTGAACCCCCCCCCCCCAGGTTAAATAGTCCCAAGTAAATAGTCCCATTCTAATGTTGGTCTTCATGATGGTTATCAACCTGGCGCCAAAGGTGCCAGGACTGACTCCAAGAGAGTCTTGGATGAGGATGTAAGGCCTTCGACCTGGCCCTAACTGGAAGGCTGACTTGCCAGTGAGGGCCAGGGGAAAGGGACATGACAGATCTCTGGATTTTCTTTACAATCTTTTAGAAGGTTGACCTGATAGATATGAGTCCTTTGGCATCTGTCTGGTTAGACTACTTTGTAGTTGCATGTTCCCACTCCAATACCTCATAATCCGTGCCACTTCGAGATTAATTTATTCTCTGAAGTCGGAAAGAGAACCAGAACATTACTTTCTTATCATAGGAAAGCTTCTGTTGGCATTGAGCTTTCTCCATGTGGGTATGGACTAAAGACATGACTCGGTTCATGTGTTCTCGTAACCGACTTGTGGTTTGAGATGGTGGTATTGGGGTGTCCTCCCTTTTTTCTCCAGGTTTCCCTGAGCATGTCCCAAGATATCTCTTGGCTCTCTTCCACACAGTAGCTCAAAGAGTGAAAATCGAGTAGATGCTTGAGGGGTTTTTCTTACAGCAAACAAGGCCCATGGAATCAAGCGATCCCAATCCTTCCCGCCTTCATCAACTAACTTTCTTAGAATGGTCTTCAGGTTCTTATTAAATCGTTCTATCAATCTGTCTGTTTGAGGATGATAAACTGAGGTTCTTAACGTAGTTATGGTTAGTAATTCTTTAACTTCTCCCATGAGCTTACTCATAAAATGTGTTCCTTGATCGGTTAGAATTTCTTTTGGGAACCTGACTCTGGAAAAAAATTGTAGCAGGTGTTTTAATATCTGCTGGGTCATACTATTCCTCATGTGGAAGGCCTCAAGCTACCCTGTAGCGTAATCAACATCACTAAGAAAAACGTATTGCCCAGTTTAGAGTTTTCAAGGGGTCCAATTATATCTTTCCCTTTTCGGGAGAATGTGAATTCTGTTATAGGTAGTGGATTTAAAGGGGCAGGTGGAGGAATATTTGTGCTGGTCTTTTGACATATCTCACATGTGTGTACAAAGTTTTTAATATCGGCATATGTTCCTGGCCAATAAAACTTTCTACTAATATGGGCTTGAGTTTTAACTTGTCCTAGATGTCCTTTTGTTAAATGTGAGTGGGCAATTTCTAGAACTTTTTTCCAATGGGTTTTGGGAATTACCAACTGGATTTTACATGTCTCTTCACCTGAGGTTTCCCTTCGATATAGCATTCCTTGTTTTATGAAAAAGAAGGGACCACCTTCATTACTGCCTTTAGACTCCAGGATTACATGTAGGAAAGCTTCTGCTAGTAATGAGTCATTTCTCTGAGCAAAAGCTAAATCTGGCAGGACAGTTGGTTCATCATCATAGCTTGTATTGATGTTTGGTCTCATCACCCTCTCGTCACTTCCTAATCTGTCTCTTCTTTTATCTGGTGTAGTAAAGCCTTTTCAAGAATCCTTTGTGCTATTTTATCCCCAGGATGTATGTGCCAATGGATGTCTGCCTGGATCAACCTTTTTATAACGATCTGCGCCCATATGCCCCCGGGCCCATTTTGGTTGTCCATAATAAATAAATAATAAATAAATGATGTCTACCCATGATTATGCAAAAGTACTTTCACAGCTCCCCTGAAATCCAGATCAATACTCTTGCGAGTACATCCAGTCCGAATTTCCAAGCTAAACCAGATTTGTGGGCTTGTCTGATGTAGCATCCATTAGAACTAAGTCAGTGGGAATCATACTTCTTTTCCCTGGAGAGATGAATAGTTCCCTGCTACTGCAGATATCAAATCCAATAGAACCTTTTGTGGCTACAGTGGGATTTGAGGCGCTACCACTTTCTGAAACGTTAGTGTTCCCCAATTTGTTTCAAATGAGTCACATCCCTCCCCTGACACCATTTGTGAGGACGGCATGGTAAAGAGCAGTAGACATAGACACAATGGATACAAGTTTCTAAAACCTTTATTTACACTTTTGATTGGGATGGTAGAATTCCTAACTGGCCCTAACTCTAAAATGGGATTGATCTCGACCATTAAACAACAACACAAACCTAACCTTGCCCTCGTTAGAATAACAAATATGTTAAGGGAATACAAACATGAAAATAGTGCCTCAAAAAGAAATGTCAGAATGGCTTCATTACCAACACCCTTCCCCAGGATCAACCACACAGGGTCTAGAGAGTCTCTCAAAAAACAAAGGATGGGTGGATGGTACAGTTCTGTCAGTCTTGCACACTTTGGCTTACTGGTACAATTCAACAGTTCAAACTTAGGCTTTCAACTTCTGGTAGTTCAATCACTTCTTTAGGCTTTGCTCACCTTAGCATCAATACTCAGTTCATATATTCTCAATGTCTCACAGTGCTGCACAGGCTTCTCTCTCAAGGCTTGAGCCTGTCTCTCCTTTGTGGGGGTTGCCTTCCCCACATTTTATCTCACATATGTTTTCACTGTCGAAGACTTTCGAGGCTGCAAGAAATGTGCATAGACCTCTGCATGACCACTTTGACCTCTCTTTCAACAATCCTTCAATTCAAATCTTCTCTTGCAGCACCAATGTCTCTTGGTACTTGTAGTTCTTATTCTCTTTCACTTGCCTTATTGGGCTCTTTCCAAAGTTCTTATATTTTACTTTTGCCCTCTTGGCATATTTCACAATTCACAAATATCACTTTCCTCTTCTTCAGCTTTCTTTCCTTATCGCGGTTTATTTGATCTCCGCTTGTAATGTCTTTCAAAATTCATAACATTTCACAGAGACTTTCAAATGTGCGGCTTCATCTCATTGGACCACTCTGCTACTTTGTATCCTTGTCTTTCAACAATTATTCTCTTCATTCGTGTTTTATCGGCTAACGTGCAACCTTCAACTTTCAAATTACAGTCACTTTCCCTTTAACATCAACCACTTTTGTTTCCCTCGATAACTCACCAGTTATAGTAATTTGATTTCTTTCATCTGTTTCCTGCAGCTCAATGCCGTTACCAATGCCTCTTCTGCTCCTCTGCCGTTCACCCGGGAGGGTCGCGGGACGTTTTCTGGCAACTTGAAGGTTTCTTTCCTCTGCTTGCTACGCTTTGCTCTTCCAATGGTCACGTCTTCCTGAAAGCATAGAAATCTTACCTGGCTTTCTCTTGATCCTCTCAAGTGTCAATCAGCCTGTTGGCCTTCCACTTTCCACAGCCTGGTACCCATCAACCTTGGGGTTTTCACAATAGCCACTGTATATGAGAATGACATTGAAGTCCTGTGTTGTGAAGTTAAGGTGGAGGTTCGCAAGCCACGAATGGTGCCTAATTCAGGCACACGTTACATCATGATTGGAACATAAATTTGTGCTAGATTGGGGTGGGATCTGAAAAATCAGGGGAGTCCTGATATAAACCCGAGGTGTTATGGAGGCGTAGTCACAGATATAATTAGTTTCCAAATAGTAGACATTCAATTCAATTCAAGGGCATACAAATGTTTGGCAAGCTCCTAGGTAGCTAGGAAAGGCACAGCCCTGCTGAGTTGGAGCCACCAAAGGAATCCAACTATAGACCTCCACTCTAATGTCATTGAGACAGTTATGTAAGTTACATGTAGCATATGGAATGAATTCCCAGAAGGTTTCAATTCTTGATTGCGGTGCCGCAAAGGTTTCCACCACAAAATAATCATAGAAAAGTGTGCCAAACTTATAGCACACCGGATGAGACTGATTCCCCTAATGCTTCATGGGCAATTAAGGGAGGAACGCAACACATTGTATGTTAAAGAGGTGAGTGAAGAAATAGAAGCTGCAGAGTCGGTCTCACCTATAGTAAATAGAAGAAAATTAGATGGTTCCATGAAAATGTGTGTGCACCTACGATCACTTAAAAAAGGGATATGGGTTGACTGACACCCCTCCCTAGAGTTCAAGCTAACCATTGAAAGCTGTACCATTAAGGGATTTACTTAAACAAAATGCAAGATTTGTATGGTTGGAAGAATATGGAAATTCACTCATATCAAAGAACTGATTTCTCCAGCAACCACATTGGCTATGTTCAACCCATTAGGTCACACCATTCTAACCACAGATACAAGTAATGTAGGAGTGGGGGTGCCTCTCACTCAACTACAACAGGGCAATAAGTAATAGTGGCCTTCGCTTCAGGCACCCTGCAAGGGGCAGAAGGGCCTTATTCTAAACTCAAAAGAGATTTTTCGGTGTTCCCTGGGACATCAAGCACATTAAATTCTTCTTAAGGGGTATTCAGTTTACTATAAAAACAGAGCAAGAGCCTCTTGTATATGCCCTGACAGGACGCAATACATGCATATCACAGTGAAATAATAGTTGGGCATTAGCACTTCAAGAATATAACTTTGCAAAAGTATATACCTCTGTGCCCAAGAATGCATTTTCAGACTGCCTATCGCACCTCCCATCAACAGCAGGGGAGTGGCACAAAGAAGAGGATCCATGGATAACAGTAGCCCAAGTAGCGATAGCAACATCTGTAGACTTGACGACATGGCAAAGATAGACCGAATTAGACTCTACAGAAACTTTGCCATTTGCTGAGGGGGGAGGCCACACCAAGTGGCGGGTGAGGTCTAGAAGACTGTGAAGAGTTGTGGATAGGAAAGGACATGCTGTTCAGGGATGAGAAGGTTGTATCTCATAAAGGTGTACATGCAACAAGCCTGGAGGTGGTGCACAAGGGTCACCTGAGAAGGACCACTACTGAACAGATAGTGGGAGAAGGGTATCAGCGGTGAAAAATGGATCCAGAAGTGGAAGCCATGGTCAGGCACTTTCTACCATGCATGAAAACAAGCATCGATCCACCTCTATATCCAGTCCAGTCAAAATAACCTTTGCGCCCTGGGAAAAGGTAGCCTTAGACTTCATTGGCTCTCTGACTGGGGCCAGTGCCAAGGGTCGGTTCATTTTTGTCTTGATGGAAATATGTTGTGTTGTGCTCGCTATCTACTCTGTCTTCCCTGCTTGCATGCATGATGTCATGAGTATGGAATGCTATATGGGTGCTGATCTGCAGAGTGCTCCATGTTTGTCAGTTGGAGAGAGAGGGTTGGCTGCTGGATGTTCCCTACATATCTGAGTCAAGTACATTTGGGGCTGTACTATCCAGTGCTGTTTCACGAATCCCAGGATGTTGTCACTGCTTCCGAAGCGGGGGGCTTTGGATGAGTTCTGGGAGGTGAGGCTGCTACCTGTTAGTCCCCCTGGGAGGTGGTACTCAATGGATGGATCTTATGGGAGGGGAAACCCCTCATGCGGTATCCCTATAAAACCCCATCTCTCTTCTACCTCCTCCCTCTCTACCCCGACCCTCCTATGGAATGTTTTTCTGTATAAAATAGAAGTAGAGAGTACCGAGAGGAGGAAGATCTCTAGCAAGTTACAACACCATAACTGAATCAGTACTGGGACAAGGAACATGCGCAGAGCAGTACAGAGTACTTACCAGAACCACTTTACCCATTCTAGTGGTTCTCCACAACCTATTAGAAGGAGCTGAGTTAAAAGCAAAGAAGGACTTGACAAAGTTTCAAGCACGCCCCGGAGGAACCGCGAGACAGAGTATGTTAAGGGAAGGAGAAAGGCAGACCGGGTAGAAGAGCAAGAAGGAGGTTGCTGTCAAGCTGGTCTGGTGTGCAGGGACAGCGCGGTGAGCAGCAAGGAATATGCTCCTGGCATCCCCGAAGGTCGTCAGCTGTGAGGAACGGTCTTACGCAGACAAGGAGGAACGAGGCACGGCAGAGCCGCCGCCCTCTGCAGACGAGAGAAGGAAGCAGAGTAAGCCCCACCACAGACAGCAGGCACACAGGACTTCCTGAGAACATCGTGGACCTGGAAATAAGGTACGCTGATGGTAGGGGAGGTGCCGGGGGCTCTGTAAAGTGGCAGAGACTATTTGAGAAGGCAAGTAAGCCTAAGTAGACACATGAATGGGTCTGGATCCTATTAAAAGTGAAAAGACATTCAGAAAGCCTAATCAAGTGAAAGCGAATAATACTTGGCAGAGCAGTAAACCAAGTTTAGCGAAGTACTGGTGGAAACCTACAGTGTGAGTCTGGGACCTGCACCCATATAAAGAAAACTGTGATAGTGATATACAATAAATGCAGCACTGGGTAGGCGAGTAAACCAAGTCTGTATGTGACTTTTTCGTTGCAGTACCTGGAAGGAGGAAACCAGGATTGCCAACCAGGATCAGGCACCCACCACAGCTTGGGAGTGCATCCAGGCTATTCTCCTTCGTTGCAGTGCCTGATGGGAGGAAACCAGGTCTGCCAACCAGGGTCCGGTACCCACCACAGCTTGGGTGTGCATCCAAACTCCTTTGTCTTTGCAACTGTGCCTGGTGAAAAGGAACAAGGTCTGCCAATAAGGATTTGGGACCCGGATACAGAAGCCTGAGAAGGGCCAACTAGGGAACTGAGTTTTGGAAAAAGCCTTAACAAGGCTGGGGAAGGGAGATATTCCACAATACTTCAGGATCTGTCTTTTGTCGAGGGGAAGGGCTAGAAAGACCTTTTCATTTAGTTCAAACTTAGATTGTGAGGGACAGAGTTAGGATTATAACATTTGACATTGGGACTTTTGCTTAGGACATTCTGACACTAGTTAGTTTGGTTGAGGCAGGGAAACCCCTCTTAGAGTTAGGGCGAGTTAGGGTTTTCTTTTCCTTTTTGCACTTGAATAAAAGTTTCTAATAATTACCATGACCCCTCTGTGTCAGAGTCTTACTTCTGCACCCTTACAGCTGTAACTGAACAACAAAGACTTCCTATTGTACCTTGGCTCCTGTACTCTTTACTAGCTAGAAGCCCTACCTCAACAGATAACTATTCCAAGTGGCTGTGCTTCGAGTGGTCTGAAGATGCCACAGCCATCTCTATAGTGAGTTTTGTGGACACAGTGTTTCAGGAAGAAGAATTTCCCTCTACATTACAAACAGATAATGGGATGATTTTGAAATCTGACCTTGTAAGGAATGTTCTTAGGGTGGCAGGAGTTTGTCATGAGACTACAGCGCTATATTGCCCGATACAAGGTGCAACAGAGTAGTGAAGGGTACCCTCCAACTAGGCTGAATGCCAAACCTTGATGTGGCAGGAGTTTTGAGGGCCATTGTGTGGGTGAATCGCATCACACCTCATTCAAGCATGGGATATCTAATTTTGAGTCACTGAGGACGAGGAAACCAATGTCTGAGTTTTCTCCGGAGTGGTTGTGGGAGTTGCTGGGGTCATCTGGTCTGGTAGGAGCGAACAGGAGAAAACGCATTAAGAGGGTGGAACAAGGCCAATCCAGATATAAAAAGAGAGGTTTCAAAAAGAGAGAAGTGTTTCCTATTGAAAACTGGTGGCTGGGTTAGGATGGGGAACCTGAGGTTAAGTCGGGAAGGAGAGTTCCGATTTTCAGCAAACTTTGAGTTTTGGACACAGTAGCAAACGTATAAGGTGGCACGAAGTGGAGTCAGCACTAACTGGTAGAGTGCCAATTGTGCAAGGACAGAGATGCACTAAAACCTGACAAAATCCACAACGCTGATAACATTCCATTACCTAATCGAAGGGGCTATGTTATGACACCTTTAAAATTAGAAGACCATGAATTAACTAACAATCATGGACCAAGCAGCGGACAGGCTAATAGGAACTTAGATTGTCCAAGGGAGTGAAATAGAACAGCCAAGGCAGTGACCGAGAATATAAAAGATCCTGCACACTGAAGCGGCCTCCCGTTTCTCCTGTGTTGTCGGGTGCAGGATCTGAACTGAGTGTCCAACCCGGTGGTTACATGAGTCGAAGGAGAGTCACAGTGGCCTCTTGTGTGCCGGTACTTCCCTTTGTACCACTTTTAACCGATTTCCTCAATAAGTTCCCCAGACGTCCCTCAGTGAGTGCAACAGATTGCACAATCTACGAACTGGCTGATTTTCCAAATAGGTTTTAGAATTGTTTTTTAAATAATTGAATTTCTGGTCCCCCAAAAGTGGGTCTAAAATGTGTGCATATCTCCCAAATAAATTCTGTGCAATCTGGAGAGAAATGAGTGGCGCAAAGTATCACAAAATGGCACAGCGTGTGTGGCTTGTATCAAATTATCCAGCATAAATAATATCATACACTGTCCAATGCACAGCCAGGCAGATTAGTTGTACTGCTAGGAGACTGATGGAGGGTTGCCTGTCTGCTTAGGACTGGCAGAGGACAGAGCGTATGAACTTTACAGTTTATACATTACACAATTACAATATAAAAACGCACATCAAAGGCTAATGACAGCTGGCTTTGATGTCTGTTTTAAGTGATGCAATACATGTACACTTTCCATACAAGCTGTACAGAGAGAGTATGAGTTTTACAGTTTATACAGTACACAATTAACATCTAAAACACATCAAAGGCAAGTGACAGCTGACTTTGATGTGGGTTTTAAGGTAAATACATGTCAGGAGCGCACAGGACAATAGATATACACACTGTAGTTTTGGGGTGACTCAGGAGGTAACAGCATATAACAGAAATGGGGTACACACCAGCCTAATCTTTGAGGAGACAGGTAGTCACAGGAACTGTAGTGGCAGGAGCGGGTTGAAGCAAATTGACAAAGAGAGAAAGAGAAGGCAGGCAAATATACTGGTTAACACGCATTGATCAGAATAAAGGGTGTACTGGAATATGATAATGGGCCTCCATGAGATTAGGGAAAGCCCTTGGAATCAGTACCAGCAGATTACTCTTGACAATAAACATGCAGCAACATCATGGGTAAGACGTGCTTATGTTGATGGTTGTACTAAGTGAAAGTGTAAAGATTGAGACCATATACTAAGACAGGTAAGACAAGAGGGTGCTAGAGGGCCAACCAAGATGGCCGTCTTGGTCTAAGCTCCCTCACAGCCCTGCATTAATCCTGCGAGATCCTGCTGTATCCGGTACTTCAGCGTCCAGCCCAGCCCTGCCCCTGACTTCCCATCTGCCCTGCTATCACCCTGTGAAATCTGGAGCGAAATCGACCTCCCCGCGCCCCCGAACGATCCACCTGGCCTTGAGGCAGAAAAGCCCTGCGAGCCGCCAGGCCACACAAAGCGACTCCCACTACGAGCGAGGCCCAGACGCCCTGGGTCTCGCGAACGTTCCTGATCGCAGAGGCTGCGGCGCGGGCGAGGAGCGAGGGGAAGGCAGCGGTTGCCGGTGGTCGGGTGGAGGCCTCCCTTTCCCCCGCATCTCAGACCGCTCCGTAGAGTGGCTCCGGTCAGGGTGCCGGATATACGCCTCATGCCGGCGACGCACTCTCTGTGCCGCGGAGCGGGTAAGGGGGCGACGTGGTGAAGGGTGAGCTATCCCCCCCGTTCCGCATTTCCAAAGGTCCGGTTTCCCGCTCGCCCGCGCCTGAAGCGTGGGGCTTGAGCTCTTCGCGAGGCCCCGGAGCCTCGCACCAGCAACACAGCTCCAGAGCATCTGAGGCCCGACAACGTCGGTGGAGAGGAGCCTGGAGACCAGCCGGCTAACAGAGGTACAGAGGGAGTGGGGGGGAGCGTGGTTGGTGGCGCGCTTGGACACGCTGGGTCGCCCCCCCTCGCTGCTGAGACTGCCACAAATAGAGCAATAGGATGGTCGCCGCGTGGCGAGCCCCTCCCCCCGATTGCACCGCTCCAAAGAAGAATTATAAGACCCAGCACCTTAAAACCAGAGCCCTTGGCGACGAGGAATGTGGGGATGCCCGCACCCCGGCAAGGGCCCAACCTGGCCCCATAGACATAAAAGGGGACTTCCCCCCTCAATACATCGTGCCAGGCACATAATACCAGCACACCTCTCGCTGCCAGGTGCCCAGGACATCTCATACTCTGCAGGGAACCATCATCATCCAAAACCGCAGAGGGGCAGCTATGGACCCATAGACACAGAAGAGGTTTTCCCCCCGCAACGCATCACGCTAGGCGCAAACACCAGCACGCCACCCGCGGCCAGGTGCCCCGGACATCCCATACTGCGCAGGGAACCACCAATATCCAACACCGCAGCGAGGCAGCTAAGTCTATCCCTCAAGGATACCCCCCTCTGAGGAGAGAACGGTGAAAGCGCCCCTCGACCCTGCCAGGACCAGCCTCACTCCCTTTCCGGGAAAGCAAGGAAAGAGACACAGCAGAGGCTCTGTCAAACGTGCCCGAGTCGCACCCCACAAAGAGACCGCTTTGACTCGCAGCCCCCCCTCCGCCTCCCACAGAATAGCACGAGCCACCCCTCCTCTGAGAAATCTGTGAAACACCCAGGGCACAGCGAAGCATAAACCAGAACCCAGAGCCTCCGCTAACTCCACAGACACAATGGGAAAATCAGATAAATCTCAAAGGAAACTAAATTTTGAAAGTGGCACAACTCTGAAAGTTAGATACAGAAGGCCAGGTAACCAACCTGGCCACACAGCCGCTCTCTGTTTGTGCCCAACAAGGGCCGTGCAGTTTCCAAAATTAAAGTCAAGTAGCAAATGTTCACTGTGTTAGCAGAATAAATCTCGTCCAAATAAATCACTAGTAAAGTCAAAAGTGATATGCGTTTATCAGAAAGAAAATTCCAAAATAGTCACTAATTTAATCTTAGTGAGGGCGCGGCTAACACATCCCATAATTGTTATAGACATAAAGTGCCAATGCATTTCGGAGCATGTCGCTCCTTCATCAGGACAAGTCTAAATTACACAAACTGTTGAGTATTGCACAAAAGTAACAGGTTTAAGAAAACATCGACATAATTATAAATGTGGTACAAAGTATAACCATAGGTGAAAAAAGTAAAAAAAAGTAGAAAATGACATACCAATGTTTGATGAGATTCAGGGTGTATAGAAAGGGTAGGCAGTAAGAAAAAGAGAAAATACCAAAATGAATATTGTTCAACTCAAAAGTGTAAATGGTGAAACACATCAAGCTCGGATTCTGACGCACAGAGGGAGACTGAGGTCCCGACAGAACAAGCATCGAGTGTTCCAAACCTAACGCTAGCCCTTCAACACGCACATCCACGACTGTGCCTTTTTTAGGAGCTCGCCCAAAAGAACCCGCAGGGGGAGGAGGAAACCCCAAGAACAAGCCACAAACAAGATTGCAGTTGAGGAAAACCTAGTCATAAACATATCTCATAGAATTCTGAATAAAACTGAAGAGGATACCCTACAAAAGGGGTTAAGTTTTGTACCCACTCACATTACCACTCTTTTTAATACCAAGATTGAATTGTACAAATTCATAAGAAAGCTTAAATTGAAAGTATTCTATGAAGAGTTAGAACCACATGAGAACACCTCGGATGCCCCCGATTTACAAGAATTTAGAACAAAAAAGTGGTTTCATTCCACCGATTTCGGTTCCATCAATTGACATTTTTCAAAAACTTGTTACCCGGGATATTGAACGGATCAGTTACAAAACTCCACCGCACAGAAATATAAAACCTCATGAAATGAGAACCATCAGAGACTTATATTGTGATAAAGATATCACTATACGTCCAGCTGATAAGGGAGGCGCCCTAGTTATCATGTACACTACAGATTACAACAATGAATGCATCAGACAACTACGAGACCGGACTATCTATGCACCTTTAGACCAAGACCCCACTCTATCCATCAAATTGAACCTTGAAACTTTGTTGGATAAAGCCATGGAGTTAGACTGGATAAATGAACATACCCACAAATTCCTCAACAATCGATACCCAAGGGTTCCTAACTTTTACACGATAGCAAAAATTCATAAAGACCTTGCTAAACCTCCGGGGAGACCTATTGTTGCTGGTATGAATCGCATTAATCAACCATTGGGAGTGTATATTGACTTTTTTCTACAACCTCTTATACAACAAACTTCTACGTACATTAGAGATACCACACACTTCCTACAGCAACTACACTCTGTTACTTTTGATTGCAATCATCTGATGTTTACCATTGATGTGAAGAGTCTATATACGTCTATACCTCATGATCTTGGGATAGAATCTGTTGAATGGCTGTTGTTAAAAGCACCAGAGATTCGGGCACAGAAGGAATTTATATTGTCCCTCCTTCAATTCATTTCAGAAAATTCATATTTTCAATTTCAAGACAAATTCTTCCTTCAAGTGTCTGGCACATCAATGGGTGCCACTATGGCACCATCTTATGCGAATTGCTTTATGCATAAATTTGAAATGGACCATATATTAAACAACCAGGAATGGAACCAAAATATACACCTGTGGTTGCGGTTCATTGACGATATTTTTGGATTATGGATAGGCACTGAAGAGACCTTCAATAACTTTTTTGCATATCTTAACAACATCGACCAGCGCATTCAGTTCACCAAAGAGATGTCCAGAGACAAAATCACATTCCTCGATGTTCAGATCGAGAGAAAAGACGACAACTATTCTACCACATTGTACCGAAAAACCACAGATCGTAACAACTTACTTCACCGCCTGAGTTTTCATCAGCCCAGTCTACTTAAAAATTTACCTTAGAGTCAATTATTGAGAGTTAAAAAGATCGTGAGTGATCCTGAAGACTGCTTAGCACAGCAATTGAATATGAGAGAGAAATGTGAAGCACGTGGATACAGAAAGGAAGAATTGGATTTGGCAGTCCAGAAGGTTAATTCCCTTGATCGCGACAGTTTATTGAAGAGTACCACCAAACCCAAGAGAGAACTTAAAACTCCAGTATATGTTTCCAAGTTCTCTATCCAGAACAACAAAATAAAGAATTCAATTAAGAAACATTGGAGCATCTTTAAGAATGATGTAAGGGTCCAGAATCTATTTGAACAACTTCCAGTATTTGCTTACCAAAGGAGCAAAAAAATAAGAGATGAACTGGTCCATACGAGGCCACCGGTGAAAGAATCCATCACTTTACGAACAGGAACATATCCATGCTTACATTGCATCAACTGTAATCTGGTGATCAAGGGAGACACGATATACCATCCCAGAACAGGCAACAAGATTTTCTTGAAGACATTTGGCACCTGTGATAGTGTGAACATTATATATGGTATACAATGTCCCTGTGGTAAGTACTATGTTGGACAATCCAAAAGACCGGCAAAGGTACGTTGGAACGAACACCGTTCTTGTATACGCAATTGTAATACCAACTCGGCTGTGTCTCGCCACTGGCGTGATGAAAGCCACTACCTGACTCAAGTCAGATTTGTCATCCTGGAAGTATTGAAGAAAACCAATCCTCATGAGGATTTGGGCCTGCGGCTCAACCAAAGGGAAACCTTTTGGATAGATAAACTTGGGAGCCTTTATCCTAATGGCTTGAATGAAGAAATTAACTATCATTGCTACATTTGAATTATTGCTTTCCATGCTTGGTTTCGAAAGTTGTGTTGATACATGAGTGTTAAGTGAAGGATCTCCTTCCATCATCAGTGAACCTTTGAACCGGGACTCTTTTGACAACAGATGTCTACTTTGTCAGAGGAGGCCATTTATGTCTTTGATTCAATTTTTGATCTAAATGTGAACATAATTTTTATTATTTTTTCTAAATTTGAACAGTTATTTCATTTGTATTATTACAGATCTAGATGCTTACACTCATACACCTATGTCGCTTTTCCCGAAGTGAGGTTTGGGACCCAAGGTAGCGCCTTCTGGTGCTACCCCATGCGACCGGTGTATTTACAATGAATGTAGATGACATATCTCACTGCTATATCCACTTGGTTGTATTGTTAGGTTATGCAATGATTAAGATACACAGGTTACACTTCTATGATTTCTCTTTCTATATCACTGTCATCTTGACACAGAGTGCTTGATATGCTCATTATTATTGTATTGCTTGTTTATGAATTTACTTTCCAGATCTTTGATTTCATTCACTGATTTTCTCTAATTTTTTTAGTATGTTATCTATGTCTATTAGCCTTTTCCTTATCTTCGGTTTTGTCAGTTTTTTCCTTCTACAATTCCGCTATCATCTCCAGCTACACTGATATTTCTTTTTTTCTATTAATCTTGGCCCGGATTGCCTGATTGCATAGTGTGCAACCCCTCATCGACATTGCGCCGGTTTAAAGACACGTTTGAGTCACGTGTCTATATTAACATGAGTAACCTTGGCAACGCTGTTTCCTGGCAATGCGGAACGGCGTCCACCGCTTGACCGCAGTCCCAGCTTCAGTATACTCGTAGCTTTACGAGTGCAGGTGAGCTTCTAGACCTATGGAACCGGTTTCAGTGACAGGTTCATTTTCAGCCTACTTTAATACATGCCGTTGCACCCACAGATTGAAACGTCGATCTTACATGGATTTGTTGACAACTCCCCGCACATTTTCACTACGGGCTACCTCGATCCCTTGAGGTAACTTTCCATGCTTTTCACCATCTTTCACCATTTACACTTTTGCGTTGAACAATATTCATTTTGGTATTTTCTCTTTTTCTTACTGCCTACCCTTTCTATACACCCTGAATCTCATCAAACATTGGTTTGTCATTTTCTACTTTTTTTACTTTTTTCACGTATGGTTATACTTTGTACCACATTTATAATTATGTCGATGTTTTCTTAAACCTGTTACTTTTGTGCAATACTCAACAGTTTGTGTAATTTAGACTTGCCCTGATGAAGGAGCGACATGCTCCGAAATGCATTGGCACTTTATGTCTATAACAATTATGGCATGAGTTAGCCGCGCCCTCACTAAGATTAAATTAGTGACCATTTTGGAATTTTCTTTCTGATAAACGCATATCACTTTTGACTTTACTAGTGATTTATTTGGACGAGATTTATTCTGCTAACACAGTGAACATTTGCTACTTGACTTTAATTTTGGAAACTGCACGGCCCTTGTTGGGCACAAACAGAGAGCGGCTGTGTGGCCAGGTTGGTTACCTGGTCTTCTGTATCTTTTGTTCTACGAGTCAGGGTGTCTCCAGACTCATCGTAGCCAGCTCCTGACATTTTTTTTTAAAGATTCTCCTAAATCTGAACTTTTTTTGAGACATCGATTTGAAAGTGTATTCAAATTAGTGGTGCCCACTTACCCTCCTTCCTACAACTCTGAAAGTTCCCCGACTACAAGAGGACCAAGAACCTGTATCCGGTTGCTCCCACCAAATGCAGACGGAGAGCGCCCCGTCTGAAATCAAAGAACTCCTGCTAGAGCTAAAAGCTGGCATAGATAGTTTAAACAATAAAATGGATGGCCTCACATCTAAGGTGGACCTCCTACAGCACCGCATAGATACTCAGAACGCTTAAATGAAGCTGAGCAACGGATGTCCAACTTGGATGACAACGCAACTACCGTATCAAGTAAAGTGTCCCAGCTAGAAGCCCAATGTCATGACCCTCGCCCAAAACACCCTCTGGCAAACCCATTTGCGAGGTGTAGTCAGGACTCGGTCCTCTAGAGCCTGGCATCCTCTTCAAAAGCCCTCATGGGGCCAGTCCTGGCGCCTATGGCGCCAGGCTCATACACCATGAACAACAATGTGCGTGGGAACTACTTTATTGTATTGTCAGCCAACATGGAGGCATCCACATAGCTTGGTTTCTAAGAACCAAGCTATGCGGTCTAGTGTTTTGGGTGTGGCAGGCCTGGAACTACTTTCCCTGGTACTACTTTACCTGGGCTATACAAACCATACCCTGACTGCAGAACATGCTTCGTGTTACTTTGCAGCTTGCAACGTGACGCCCCCCGTGTCCAGCTATTCCCTTGAACCTAGGAGAAGCAGAACCTGCAAGGAGACAAAAGGAACATCATTAGCAGCAGCATCTTACCTGCAGTCTTCATCTTTAAACACTCGCAGCTACTGAGAACAGCTTCCTCGAATCTGCACACCTCCCGGACTGAACGACCTGAAAGAGGAAGATAGAGGCAACATTAAAGAAAGATGTAGAGACATTTACAAATTATGAACTGCTCAAAAGGCTTACCTGGCTGGTCGCCTCTCGGCTGGCACCACTCCGGACATTCCACTCGCGCTGAAAAACACAGCGACCTACAAGGAAGGAAAAAACAGGTTAGCAAAGGGAAGACTTTGCAGCGCTGCGCATAGCGCTTACTTAGCGCATCATAACGCTCATAATGCACCATCATTTACCAGCGGGGCTCAACCAAGCCAGTTCGCCACGCTGAAGCTCTGCATACCTAAGGGAGAAAAAAGAGACATTTTAAACAAAGACAGGCATGCAGGATAGCAACAAAACTAAAGAACAGCAATAAGACCTACCTGAACAATATCAAACGGGCCGGCGTCAGTGAAGTAACTGGACCGCACTCGCCCATGAAAGACAACGCACCCCTGCAAAGAAGGCAGGACGGAGAGCATGCCTAATTCTACCACAAGGCAGAACCTTCCCCGCAGACCACATCATGGCAAAGCTGAGAAGCATACCAGTGAGTAACCCAGCTGGGTGGCGTCCCTGTGGATACCAGGTGAACGTAACAGAACACAAAGCCTACCATAACAAATCCACATGGGCGCCATGGTGACATCAGAAATGGACCAATTGGCCCAAATACTAGGAGAGCTTCGTGCTGAGGTTCATTCTGCCCGACAAGAGATTAATGCCCTCTGGAGAAAGGTTCTCAGGTGACCCACGGAAGTATGCAGCATTCTTCAATCAGTGCCGCCTTCATTTTCTTTGTGGGCCTGGAGCATTTCCAAACGACCAAGCTCGGGTTTTATCTTATACCTGAGTGGTAGTGCAGCTGATTGGTCGGTGCCATTGGTAACCCATGACGGTCCTCTATTACATGACTTTGTGGGGTTCCAGAGAGAAATGCAAAAACGTTTTGCTCGCCATACCCAGGATCAAGCAGTAGACAATGAACTCTTGTCCCTCCGGCAGGGGAATCAGGACTTGTTAACGTACATTGCTACCTTCAACAGACTGGTTGCCGAAGCTAGGTGGCCAGAAAACAAAAGAACCACGTTATTCCATCGAGGCTTACAAGGCGAATTAAAGGACGTCTTAGCCCAGGTGGTTGATCCACCCAGAGACTGTGCAGAATTCATAAATCTGGTTGTGCAGCTAGACCACCGGTTGCAGGATCGAAAGACAGACCGGTCTAAGACGGACCCTTGGACCGTGTATGTTCGACCAAGTGAAAAAACACCCCATGTACCTGAAAATGCTGTAGAACCCATGCAAATTGGAGGGATATGGACTCCATTAACAAAACAAGAGCGGGACAAAAGAAGACAACAACAGCTTTGTATTGTGGGAAACCAGGACATTTCCTGAAGGACTGTCCATTAAAACCCCCAAGAAGAACAGTCGGGGCCACAGAGAAAGATGAAGCTAAGGAATCGGTAAACTACCAAGCTCGACAAACGTAGAAGTCAGTTTGTCGAGTGAGAAGAAAGAGTTGCTGACCTCGCACTTTGCAATACCAGTGACCTTAATAACCACCAACAGTCGTCAAGAATGCATTCCGTTGAAGCATACATCGATAGCGGAGCAGTTGGAAATCATGTTGATCAAGAACTGGCAGCAGAGATGGGGCTTCCTTTGTGTTGTAAGCCAACTATGGACAAGGTAACCACCGTGGATGGGACAGAAATCGATTCCGGACCAGTACCCAGTGCACAGCCAGGGTAACTTTGCTGTGTCAGGACGGACATCGGGAGTCTATTTCATTCGATCTCATCAAGGCACCTCAGTTCAGGATAATACTAGGGATGCCATGGTTGGTTGCTCACAACCCTTTGTGGCGGGCACGAAAATTAACCTTCCCCGGTGACTGCTCCCCTGCCTGCTATTACCAAGTGGAGAAACCCGACGTCTGTATCCCCATGACTCCCGGAGCGACAGTATCAACCCTGGGAGCAACTAATACCTTGCCAAGTGAATACCATGATTTCCAGGATGTTTTCCGAAAGGACCAAGCCAATACATTGCCGCCGCACAGGCCCTATGACTGTCAGATCGACTCAACCAAGCCAGTTCGCCGCGCTGAAGCTCCGCATACCTAAGGGAGAAAAAAGAGACATTTTCAACAAAGAAAGGCATGCAGGATAGCGACAAAACTAAAGAACAGCAATAAGACCTACCGGAACAATATCAATCGGTCCGGCGTCAGTGAAGTAACTGGACCACACTCGTCCATGAAAGACAACGCGCCCCTGCAAAGAAGGCAGGACGGAGAGCACACCTAATTCTACCACAAGGCAGAACTTTCCCCGCAGACCACATCAGGGCAAAGCTGAGAAGCATACCAGCGAGTAACCCAGCTGGGTGGCGTCCCTGTGGATACCAGGTGAGCGTAACACCCAAATGAAAACGACCATCGCCAAGTGCAAGGATTTAGAGGGCCGCTCAAAAAGAAATAATATCTGAATCGTCGAAGTGAGAGAACACCAGTCACAGATAAAAATGAAGACTACGTAGAGTCGCTCTGTATATCCCTCTTCAGCCGGTAAGCTCTATCGCACCTATTCATCATAGAGAGGGCACACAGAATCCCATTTTCAACCCCTGCCTTCGGCACGCCACCAAGACCAATTATTGCAAAACTACTTAACTATAGAGACCGTGACACCATCCTCAGACTGGCCAGAGAGAAAGGGGAGCTCCTCCACGAAGGAGACAAAATCCACTTCTACCCCGACTTCTCCCCCGCGGTCCAAATGCAGAGAAGATCCTTTGCCAATATCAAACAAAGGCTCAGAGATAACCGAATGGCCTACTCAATGCTGTTCCCGGCACGGCTTAGAGTGCAGCATGGCGAGAGAGTCCACTTCTTCCAATAGCCAGAGGAGGCGAACGCTTTCCTAGACCAGATGGGCTGCCCAGATCAGAATCCCAATCGTC
Organism: Ambystoma mexicanum; assembly: GCF_040938575.1. Classification (NCBI taxonomy): domain Eukaryota; kingdom Metazoa; phylum Chordata; class Amphibia; order Caudata; family Ambystomatidae; genus Ambystoma; species Ambystoma mexicanum. Next base: position 923,518,724 of record NC_090926.1, on the reverse strand, counting down.
CTCGACCACAGAGAGAGAGAAACCACAGGAACCCACCATAGACGGTGGAAGTCAGAGACGGAAAACAAATCGGCTAATCACATAGAATTTACCGGAACAAACAAGAAATGTGATACCGCGGGGCTGGGATTCTTGGGAGGCCCGAGTGCCCCTAGCACAGCATCTGTTCGTTCAACAGGTTTTTGTTACGGGGTGGGACTTCAAACGACAGCCTGGCCACGCCAGGAACCGCCACCTGTTCTAGTTAACAAACGGCCAAGTTGGGGGTTATCCGTGAAAGGAAGGAATCAAGAAGAAAGGGAGGGAAGCACGCCACTTGTTCAACGCCCCCCATCGACCCTCCAATCTACCAGCCACCAACACTTCCACTGCATCAAGCATCAGAGAACCCTCCAAATGTCGACCAAAGATCGGAGTTAAAACAAGCTACAACCCCTCCAAACAGTGTAAGCAAAATCAAAGTAAACACACTAATTAAACCGCCCAATTCAAAGTTGCAACTTGGAACATAATAGGAGGCAACCTCCCTTCTAAAACCAGGAAGAACCTACAATACTTGAAAAGGCATGAGATCTACGTGGCGTTGATCTTAGAAACACATCTACTCCCTGGAAAAGATCACCTTTGGGCTCGGAGCTGGGGCTGCCACAGGTGGTACTCCTCATACTCATATTCCAGAGGGGTTGAGATCCTAATCAATAGGAGAACCAACTTCTGGCTAATTCACACAGAGAAGGACTCCGAGGGCAGATCACTTCTAGTATGCGGTATCGTGGCAGGCCAAAAAATCATCTTCGTCAACTCCTATGGGCCCAAAGTCGACGGAGCCAACAACTTTGACTGGGTACTGACCCATCTCTCCGCTCAAGACCTGACAACCATAGTCTGGGGAGGCGATATGAATACAGTACTAGACCCAGCGAGAGACAGATCGCGGACCACGCCACAATCCAACTCCAAAGACAGAAGAGACCTATGTATTGAACACAGAACCGTGGAAAACCAAGATAGCTTTATGGAAAAGGTTTATAGATGACATCTTTGGTATCTGGCTAGGCACCAAGGATGAACTCAACCAGTTCTTCCAATATTTAAACAATTGCCATGAAAGAATTACCTTCACCCTAGAGATGGGCACACCTAACATTCATTTTCTGGACATTAACATTGGAATCATTGGTAACAATCTACAAACCAGTATTTACAGGAAACCCACTGATTGTAACAGTACACTACGATTTGAAAGTTTCCACCCAACCCACTTGAAGGACAACTTACCCTTCAGTCAAATGTTACGTCTCAAAAGGATTACATCTGACACTAATAAACTACAAGGAGAATATGAGGATATGAAACAAAGGTTTATCAAGAGAGGCTTCCCTGACGCCACCGTTGATAAAGCTATCAGACGTACCGCGACTCTTTCAAGATCCAACCTACTGGAAGATAAACCTAAGAAGATTAATACCAGACTCATCCATACATTGAAATTTTCCAGTCAGAGCTATCAGATCAAGAGAATAATAAACAAGAATTGGGACCTCATCAAAGCAGACCCTAATCTTAACAGATTATTCCCTGAACCGCCTATGTTGGCATATAAGAGAGGAAAGAACTTGAGGGATAGTTTGGTTAAAGCTGAAAAGAAAACATCATCAGTACAAACGACTTTGAGAAAACAAAAATCTGGAACTTACCCATGTCTACACTGTCAGCATTGCCCTAACATAATTAAAGGTGAATACATCCGACACCCTAACAATGGTAAAAAAATATTCCTATCAGATCATGCCACTTGTGACAGCAAAAATGTCATCTACGCCTTAAGATGTCCCTGTGGGAAATACTATGTAGGCAAAACTAATAGGAAAGCGAAAGAACGCTGGACTGAACATAAGTCGAATATTAGAACACAGAACGACAAATCACCAGTCTTTAGACACTTTAAGGAGAACGGTCATAACATTTCACAACTTAGATGGGTTATTTTAGAAACAGTACATTCTCTACCAAGAGGAGGAGATTTTGCTAAGAAGTTAGCACAAAGAGAACTTTACTGGATCCATAAATTGGACTCAGTTAATCCCAAAGGACTTAACGAAGATTTTTACCTAGGTCCTTTCCTTTGAAACACCTCTCCTTTAACGCAACATCCTTTTTCCTCCATTGCTGAGATCTGCTCTATCACATCGATAGCCTTTAAGTCTAAATATAGGCATCAATTTTTTCCCCCCCAGAGGTATTAGAATTCAGTTTTGGGTTCGCATCTGAGCTAATCACATTTAACCTCAACAGATTGTGCACTCATCTGATATGAGGCAGAGTACAGCATACCTTGTTTATCATATTGATACTATTTATTTACTTGACCTCTATGGATGACTTTTCTAGTATGTTTACATTTACAAATGCATATGTTTTTTATGTATAACATGTCATATTTGGCTACAAATGTCTAATATATCTATGCAGTTTAGTATTTGCACCTCCTATGTATTATCTCTAATGATATTCGGGTTTATCACTTTTGAAGGTTTAAATATACCCCTGCAATGACACTAGTTTTCTTAATTACATCTTTTGTTAGACTCCCTTCACATGTACTTTCCCATGTATACAGACTTTTTGAGAATATTAAACGAACCAGACTAATTTCTTTAAATGACACTCCTTATTAGATTCCCTTCATACGCAATTTCCTGCATACACAGACCTTTGTGTCACATTTAATGACTCAGGTAAACTTTACACATCCAGCTTTTCACATTCAGCCGTATTTACCTCTTGGCCACTTTTTGCTACCAGACTCGTCTCTTTAAACGGACGTATACATGGTGTTTACATTGACGACGTCATGTGCGTTACAGCGTGATGACGTCACAATAATGACGTATATATTAACCGCCATGTTTTTTGGAGGCCTATAGCGACTGCGGAATCTCCCCGCTCCTACCTGTCTTTCCTGCCTTACAAAGACTACAGTAAGTTACTTATTCTAGGACAGGGCCAGACTATTATAACCCTATTTTTCAATTTTGACGCTAGTTGGATACTCTTGACACTTTAGACCTGTTTGGTCGTTCTATTTGTAACGAGTGGCGCCTCCATCTTTTAGGTACCGCGCACAGACTAAAATACTGTTTTCCTTTGACACCAACACGTCCCCTCAGCCTCTGAGGGATTCAGATACAAGCAATTCTTGTTTGGCTAGTAAGTTAACAGACTTTTTTCTTCATCTATTAATTTTTACTTGATTCCAAAGTACAGTGCTCATTTAGTATCTTCTGCCTCTTTGGTTATACTATAGGGGACCCAGACAGCTACAACTTGTTGGGATGACACACTTGTGTAACGACATGACCCAGTCTATCCTTTAATGTAACATACGGTATGTTTATTACTCTTTATACACCTAGTGGCTCTTGCAATAGTCTATTTTTTCTTACATTTGATTTATAATTGTTTAGGATGAAGACTCTGCTATAGCGATATTAACTCTTGTTCCTTGTTACTTTATAACATGATTGCAGACTCCTCTAATTAGTGTACTACCTTTTGCTTTAAGAACTTATATGATTTATTGGATAAATCACTGTCTCTAAAACATTAAGTCGATATCATTATTATGTAAATTGACATTATTATTATTTTGTATGTACTTCTCTAGAGTTACTGTGATTGACACAACGAATAACTACAGCCCCTGATGAAGAGAACATTATCTCGAAACGCGTTGGGCATTTGCTCTTTGAAAAATAAATCCAGATTGGATAACCAACTCTTCGTTGAATTGATGAATATGTTTCGATACTAAACAGATATCTTGAATTACTATGTTGTTTCATTGCACTTTAAATTGATTTACTCCATTTACTCTGATTCCCCTCTTGGGAATAAACCTTTATTCAGCTTGTTTAAGCGATTAATAGAGTGCAGGGGACGGGAGTTCCCTAATAGGGTTCTTTTTTGTCTTTGTGTAATTGTACAACCCATATGCCAGGGTTGATTTCTTTTCTCCCCTGCACCTTGAATTACTCTTAAATAGATCGCTCTATTTCATAATAGAGTACCATATACACATTGAAGTCAGTTTTACATTCTGAGTGTCAGGTGTGTTCTTTCCAGTTAGTTGGGAAACAAGAGAGACACAGGGCATGAGCGGGGGGTGGGGGGTAACAAGGGAGACACGGGTCATGAGCAGGGGTGGGGGGGAACACGGGAGACACGGGGCATGAGCGGGGGTGGGGGGAAGTGGAGAGAGACACGGGGCATGAGCGGGGGGTGGGGGGAACAGTAGGGAGACACGGGGGGGGAGAGACACATGGGGCATGAGCGGGGGTGGGGGGAAGGGGAGAGACATACGGGGCATGAGCGGGGGTTGGGGGGAAGGGGAGAGACACACGGGGCATGAGCGGGGGGTGTTAGGAAGGGGAGAGATACACAGGGCATGAGGGGGGGTGGGGGGAGGGGAGAGACACGGGGCATGAGCAGGGGTGGGGGGAGAGGAGAGACGCAGGGGGTGGGGGGGAGGGGAGAGAGACACGGGGCATGAGCGGGGGTGGGGAGGAAGGGAAGAGAGACACGGGGCATGAGCGAGGGGTGGGGGGAGAGAGACACGGGGCATGAGCGGGGGGTGGGGGGGAAGGGGAGAGACACACGGGGCAGGAGCGGGGGGTTGGGGGAAGGGGAAAGAGACACAGGGCATGAGCGGGGGGTAGGAGGGAAGGGGAGAGAGACACGGGGCATGAGCGGGGGTGCGGGGAAAGGAGAGAGACAGGGGGCATGAGCGGGGGTAGGGGGAAGGGGAGAGAGACACGGGGCATGAGTGGGGGGTGGAGGGGAAGGGGAGAGACACACGGGGCATGAGCGGGGGTGGGGGGAAGGGGAGAGACACGGGACATGAGCGGGGGGTGGGGGGAAAGGAGAGAGACAGGGGGCATGAGCGGGGGTAGGGGGAAGGGGAGAGAGACACGGGGCATGAGTGGGGGGTGGAGGGGAAGGGGAGAGACACACGGGGCATGAGCGGGGGTGGGGGGAAGGGGAGAGACACGGGACATGAGCGGGGGGTGGGGGGTAGGGGAGAGAGACTCACGGGGCATGAGCGGAGGGTGGGGGGAAGAGGAGGGAGACACGCGGGGCATGATCGGGGAGTGAGGCGGAAGGGGAGAGAGACACATGGGGCATGAGAGGGGGTGGGGGGAAGGGGAGGGACAAACGGGGCATGAGCGGGGGGTGGGGGAGAGGAGAGAGAGACACGGGGCATGAGCGGGGGGGTGGGGGGGAATGGGAGAGACACACGGGGCATGAGCGGGGTGGGGGGGAGGGGGAGAGACACACGGGGCATGAGCGGGGGGTGGGGGGAGGGGAGAGACACACGGGGCATGAGCGGGGGGTTGGGGGAAGGGGAGAGAGACACGGGGCATGAGCGGGGGGTAGGAGGGAAGGGGAGAGAGACACGGGCATGAGCGGGGGTGGGGGGAAGCGAAGAGAGACACGGGGCGTGAGTGAGGGTTGGGGGAGAGAGACGCGGGCGGTGGGGGGAAGGGGAGAGACACACGGGGCATGAGCGGGGGGTGGGGGGAACAGTAGGGAGACACGGGGGTGGGGGGGAGGGGAGACACACATGGGGCATGAGCGGGGGTGGGGGGAAGGGGAGAGACACACGGGGCATGAGCGGGGGTTGGTGGGAAGGGGAGAGACACACGGGGCATGAGCGGGGGTGGTAGGAAGGGGAGGGATACACCGGGCATGAGCGGGGGGTGGGGGGAGGGGAGAGACACGGGGCATGAGCAGGGGGTGGGGGGAGAGGAGAGACGCGGGGGGTGGGGGGGAGGGGAGAGAGACACAGGGTATGAGCGGGGGGTGAGAAGGAAGGGAAGAGAGACACGGGGCATGAGCGAGGGGTGGGGGGAGAGAGACACGGGGCATGAGCGGGGGGTTGGGGGAAGGGGAAAGAGACACAGGGCATGAGCGGGGGTAGGAGGACAGGGGAGAGAGACACGGGGCATGAGCGGGGGGTGGGGGGAAGGGGAGAGAGACACGGGGCATGGGTGGGGGGAAGGGGAGAGACACACGGGGCATGAGCGGGGGTGCGGGGAAAGGAGAGAGACACGGGGCATGAGCGGGGGTAGGGGGAAGGGGAGAGAGACACAGGGAATGAGCGGGGGATGGGGAGGAAGGGGAGAGACACACGGGGCATGAGCGGGGGTGGGGGGAAGGGGAGAGACACGGGACATGAGCAGGGGGTGGGGGGTAGGGGAGAGAGACTCACGGGGCATGAGCGGAGGGTGGGGGGAAGAGGAGGGAGACACACGGGGCATGATCGGGGAGTGAGGGGGAAGGGAAGAGAGACACATGGGGCATGAGCGGGGGTGGGGGGAAGGGGAGAGACACACGGGGCATGAGCAGGGGGTGGGGGAGAGGAGAGAGAGACACGGGGCATGAGCGGGGGGGTGGGGGGGAAGGGGAGAGACACGGGCATGAGCGGGGGTGGGGGGGAGGGGGAGAGACACACGGGGAATGAGCGGAGGGTGGGGGGAAGAGGAGGGAGACACACGGGGCATGATCGGGGAGTGAGGGGGAAGGGAAGAGAGACACATGGGGCATGAGCGGGGGTGGGGGGAAGGGGAGAGACACACAGGGCATGAGCAGGGGTGGGGGAGAGGAGAGAGAGACACGGGGCATGAGCGGGGGGGTGGGGGGGAAGGGGAGAGACACACGGGGCATGAGCGGGGGTCGGGGGGAGGGGGAGAGACACACGGGGAATGAGCGGAGGGTGGGGGGAAGAGGAGGGAGACACACGGGGCATGATCGGGGAGTGAGGGGGAAGGGAAGAGAGACACATGGGGCATGAGCGGGGGTGGGGGGAAGGGGAGAGACACACGGGGCATGAGCAGGGGGTGGGGGAGAGGAGAGAGAGACACGGGGCATGAGCGGGGGGTGGGGGGGAAGGGGAGAGACACACGGGGCATGAGCGGGGGTGGGGGGGAGGGGGAGAGACACACGGGGAATGAGCGGGTGGTGGGGGGAGGGGAGAGACACACGGGGCATGAGCGGGGGGTTGGGGGAAGGGGAGAGAGACACGGGGCATGAGCGGGGTGTAGGAGGGAAGGGGAGAGAGACACGGGGCATGAGCGGGGGTGGGGGGAAGGGAAGAGAGACACAGGGCATGAGTGAGGGTTGGGGGAAGAGAGACGCGGGGGTGGAGGGAAGGGGAGAGACACACGGGGCATGAGCGGGGGGTTGGGGGAAGGGGAGAGAGACACGGGACATAAGCGGGGGGTAGGAGGGAAGGGGAGAGAGACATGGGGCATGAGCGGGGGGTGGGGGGAAGGGGAGAGAGACATGGGGCATGGGTGGGGGGAAGGGGAGAGACACGGGGCATGAGCGGGGGTGCGGGGAAAGGAGAGACACGGGGCATGAGCGGGGGAAGGGGAGAGAGACACGGGGCATGAGCGGGGGGTGGGGGGAAGGGGAGAGACACACAGGGCATGAGCGGGGGTGGGGGGAAGGGGAGAGACACGGGACATGATCGGGGGGTGGGAGGAAGGGGAGAGAGACTCACGGGGCATGAGCGGGGGTGGGGGGAAGAGGAGGGAGACACACGGGGCATGAGCGGGGGTGGGGGGGAGGGGAGAGAGACACGGGTCATGAGCGGGGGGGTGGGGGGAACAGTAGGGAGACACAGGGCATGAGCGGGGCGTGGGGGGGAAGGGGAGAGACACACGGGGCATGAGCGGGGGGTGTGGGGGAGGGGAGAGACACACGGGGCATGAGCGGGGGGTGGGGGGGAGGGGAGAGAGACACGGGGCATGAGCGGGGGGTGGGGGAACAGTAGGGAGACACAGGGCATGAGCGGGGCATGGGGGAAAGGAGAGAGACACACGGGACATGAGCGGGCGGAAAGGAGGGAGACACTGGGCATGAGCATGGGGGCGAAGGGGAGAGACACGGGGCATGAGCGGCGGTGGGGGGTAACACACGGGAGACACGGGGCATGAGCGGGGGTAACAGGGGAGACAGGGAATGGGTGGGGGGGTTACACAAGGGAGACATGGGGCATGAGCGTGGGCTGGGGGGGTAACACGAGGGAGACACGGGGCATGAGCGAGGGGTGGGGGTAACACAAGGGAGACACGGGGATGAGCGGGGGGTGGGGGGTAACACAGGGGAGACACGGGGCATGAGCAGGGGGTGGGGGGTAACACTGTGGAGACAGGTCATGAGGGGGGGTGGGGGGCTACAGGGGAGACACGGGACATGAGCGGGGGGTGGGGGGAAGTGGAGAGAGACACGGGGCATGAGCGGGGGGTGGGGGTAACAGTAGGGAGACACGGGGCATGAGCGGGGGGGTGGGGGGGAAGGGGAGAGACACACAGGGCATGAGCGGGGGGGGTGGGGGGGAGACACAGGGCATGAGCGGGGGGTGGGGGGAGTGGAGAGAGACACGGGGCATGAGCGGGGGGTGGGGGAAGGGGAGACAGACACGGGGCATTAGCGGGGGGTGGGGGGAGGGGAGAGACACACGGGGGATGAGCAGGGGGTGGGGGAAGAGGAGAGACACACGGGGCTTGAGCGGGGGGTGGGGGGAGGGGAGAGAGACACGGGGCATGAGCAGGGGTGGGGGGAAGGGGAGAGACACACGGGGCATGAGCGGGGGTGGGGGGAAAGGGGAGAGAGACACGGGGCATGAGCGGGGTGGGGGATGGGGAGAGAGACACGGGGCATGAGCGGGGCGGGGGAACAGTAGGGAGACACGTATGAGCGGGGGATGGGGGAAGGGGAGAGACACACGGGGGATGAGCAGGGGGTGGGGGAAGAGGAGAGACACACGGGGCTTGAGCGGGGGGTGGGGGGAGGGGAGAGAGACACGGGGCATGAGCAGGGGTGGGGGGAAGGGGAGAGACACACGGGGCTTGAGCGGGGGGTGTGGGGGAGGGGAGAGACACACGGGGCATGAGCGGGGGGTGGGGGGGGGGAAGAGAGACACGGGGCATGAGCGGGGGGTGGGGGAACAGTAGGGAGACACAGGGCATGAGCGGGGCATGGGGGAAAGGAGAGAGACACACGGGACATAAGCGGGCGGAAAGGAGGGAGACAATGGGCATGAGCATGGGGGCGAAGGGGAGAGACACGGGGCATGAGCGGCGGTGGGGGGTAACACACGGGAGACACGGGGCATGAGCGGGGGTAAAAGGGGAGACAGGGAATGGGTGGGGGGGTTACACAAGGGAGACACGGGGCATGAGCGGGGGCTGGGGGGGTAACACGAGGGAGACACGGGGCATGAGCGAGGGGTGGGGGTAACACAAGGGAGACACGGGGATGAGCGGGGGGTGGGGGGTAACACAGGGGAGACACGGGGCATGAGCAGGGGGTGGGGGGTAACACTGTGGAGACAGGTCATGAGGGGGGGTGGGGGGCTACAGGGGAGACACGGGACATGAGCGGGGGGTGGGGGGAAGTGGAGAGAGACACGGGGCATGAGCGGGGGGTGGGGGTAACAGTAGGGAGACACGGGGCATGAGCGGGGGGGTGGGGGGGAAGGGGAGAGACACACAGGGCATGAGCGTGGGGGGTGGGGGGGAGACACGGGGCATGAGCGGGGGGTGGGGGGAGTGGAGAGAGACACGGGGCATGAGCGGGGGGTGGGGGAAGGGGAGACAGACACGGGGCATTAGCGGGGGGTGGGGGGAGGGGAGAGACACACGGGGGATGAGCAGGGGGTGGGGGAAGAGGAGAGACACACGGGGCTTGAGCGGGGGGTGGGGGGAGGGGAGAGAGACACGGGGCATGAGCAGGGGTGGGGGGAAGGGGAGAGACACACGGGGCATGAGCGGGGGTGGGGGGAAAGGGGAGAGAGACACGGGGCATGAGCGGGGTGGGGGATGGGGAGAGAGACACGGGGCATGAGCGGGGCGGGGGAACAGTAGGGAGACACGTATGAGCGGGGGATGGGGGAAGGGGAGAGACACACAGGGCATGAGCGGTGGGTGGGGGAAGGGGAGAGACACACGGGGCATGAGCGGGGCATGGGGGGAAGGGGAGAGACACACGGGGCATGAGCGGGGGTTGGGGGGGAAGGGGAGAGACACACAAGGCATGAGCGGGGGGTGGGGAGGAAGGGGAGAGACACACGGGGCATGAGCGGGGGGTGGGGGGGAGGGGAGAGAGACACAGGGCATGAGTGGGGGGGTGGGGGGAACAGTAGGGAGACACAGGGCATGAGCGGGGCATGGGGGGGAAGGGGAGAGGCACACGGGGCATGAGCGGGGGGTGGGGGGGAGGGGAGAGACACACGGGGCATGAGCGGGGGGGTGGGGGGGAGGGGAGAGAGACACGGGGCATGAGTGGGGGGGTGGGGGAACAGTAGGGAGACACAGGGCATGAGCGGGGCATGGGGGGAAGGGGAGAGACACACGGGACATGCGCGGGCGGAAAGGAGGGAGACACTGGGCATGAGCATGGGGGCGAAGGGGAGAGACACGGGGCATGAGCGGGGGTGGGGGCAACACAAGGGAGACACGGGGCATGAGCGGGGGTAACAGGGGAGACAGGGAATGGGTGGGGGGGTAACACAAGGGAGACACGGGGCATGAGCGGGGGGTGGGGGGGTAACACGAGGGAGACACGGTGCATGAGCGAGGGGTGGGGGGTAACACAAGGGAGACACAGGGCATGAACGGGGGTGGGGGTAACACAGGGGAGACACGGGGCATGAGCAGGGGGTGGGGGGTAACACTGGGGAGACAGGTCATGAGCGGGGGGTGGGGGGCTACAGGGGAGACACGGGTTATGAGCGGGAGTGGGGGGGAAGGGGAGAGACACACGGGGCATGAGCGGGGGGTGGGGGTAACAGTAGGGAGACACGGGGCATTAGCGGGGGGTGGGAGGAAGGGGAGAGACACACGGGGCATGAGCGGGGGTGCGGGGGAAGGGGAGAGACACACGGGGCATGAGCGGGGGGTGGGGGGGAAAGGAAGGAGACACACGGGTCATGAGCGGGGGGTGGGGGGAAAGGAGGGAGAGACACGGGGCGTGAGCGGGGGGTGAGGGGGAAGGGGAGAGACACACGGGGCATGAGCGGGTGATGGGGGAACAGTAGGGAGACACGGGGCATGAGTGGGAGTGGGGGGGAAGGAGGTAGACATGGGACATGAGCGGGGGAACGGGAAAGAGAAACGGAGCATGAGGGGGCGAGGAACACACTGAGAATCAGCGAGGGGGGACATGGGAGACATGGGCCATGAGCGGGGGTGGGGGGAACAAGGGAGAGACACGAGGGCCTGTGCCTCACCGCCTTTCTGTGGCCGACGCAGCCCACATCTACGCTGTGCAGGCAGAAGATCTGCTCTGATAAACAAAGATGGCGGGCTTCTCTGAAAATAGACGCACTGCACGCTTTACGGCAGCCAATAGAAAAGCACGTCAGATGTCCGCGGACATCACGCAAGCTGCTTGCCCAATCACCGTCCTCTCCGCGGAGCGAACAGGGAAGTGTGTCCGCGAAGCGAACACAGATATCACTAATTTTTTCTGACCTACTTTTTGGTCATTTAAAAAAAAACTACTGGACGGATTTTCACCAAATTTGCAAAAGCACGCTTTCGGGACCAATCCGCTGCTCCTGGTCCACATTTGGTGAAAATCCGTCCAGCGGTTTGGGCTGTAGGCGCGAGCAAACATTTTTTCCCATTCAGTCTATGGGGAAAAAAAAGTTTTGGGACCCCCCTTTAACTTTGCTCCCCCTGGACGAATCCTCACCAATTCAGAGTGGGCCATATACTTTATTTGCAAAGTTTGGTGAGGATTCGTCCAGGGGGAGCGAAGTTATAAGCCGCCCAAAAAGTGCTCTTCCTATGGAAACACCAACTTAACCATGACTACATGGCCGCTACCGTGGCCATGTAATCATTATATATATATATAGATATAATATATATATATATAGATTAATAACATGCTCCTACGACATGTGCACCTAATACTCAGGTGCTTACTACACATTACATGTAGACATATGACAAGTGCTCTCACATGCACCTACAACATGTGCATTTATAACATACTTCGATTATACATGTTTTACGACTCATGCTCCTATGACACATGCTTCTACGACACATGCTCCTACCACACACACTCTAACGACACACACTTATCGCACATTCTTATAACACACACTCTAATGACACAAACATGTACGACACATGTTCCAATCACACTCACTCGTATCATGCACTCTTACCACATACTCTGTTACAATGGACACTCCTGCAACACCCACTCCTATGACATGTGCAGCTACTACAAATGCTCCTACTACACACATACGATCCTACAACACATCCTCCTACAACATGCACTCCTACAACATGCGTTTCTATAATACATGGTCCTACGACACACATTCTTACAACACATACTCCTACCACACAAGCGCCTACAGCATGTACTGCAATCACGTATGCAGAGATTGTAAGTTTTACAGTTGGTACATTACAAAATTAACATCTCCTGAAAACTCACATCAAAGGCAAGCCATATGAACTGTACACAGAGTGTATGGGTTTTGCTGTTCACACCAAAGGCAAGTGACAGCTGACTGATGTCAGTTTTAAAGTGATGGAATAAATGTAGACTTTCAATAAGAAAATCTACACTTTAGGAGGCATAAAATGCATGAGGAGAATGGAGGTACTTTTTATATTAAAACCCTACATGTAAATGTGTGATATTAACATTGTCTATATGGATACTAATAATGTGCTCCTATGTCAAGTGTGCCTAATACAAACATGGCTAATATATATAACATATAGACGTACAACAAGTGCTCTCACATGCATCTAGGATATTTGCTTCCAGAGCACATGCTCCTATGACAATGCTCTTACAACTCATGCTCCTACCACACACGCTCCTACCACACACACTCTTATGACACACTTACAACATACACTCTAATGCCACACATTCCTATGACACGCGCTGCTGTAACATGCACTCCTACAACACACACTCCTATAATACATGTTCTGATGACAAGCACGCCTACTTCACACGCGCATACTACACATAACATGTAGATGTATATGTGCTCTTACGACACGTTTCAACCACAAACACTCTTGCATTGCACACCTACCACACACTCCTACAACATGCACTCCTATGACACGTGCACCTACCACACACACATGCTCCTATGGCACAGGCTCCCATAATACGCCATCTGACGACACATACTGTATGACAGACACTCGTATAACACTTTTCCTACAAAACACACTCCTGCAACACAAGCTCCTTCAACACGTGCTCCTTCAACACTTACGACACACAATCTTACACAGTCTTACAACACAAACGTAAAACACACACACTTTCAACACATACCCTTCTCCAGCATGGAGCCTTACATGGATTCACATGCTATGAATATTCCCCATCATCAGGCTGGGAATCCTCAGTAAAATAAAACAGTTTGGCTTTAAGCTAAAAACTGCATTGTCACTTGAATAGCCTATTGCTGTCACTAGGAGTCATACTGCCCCATCCAATGACATTTGTTCTCCTTAGCTGCACCCCTGGTGGCTATCTTCAGATTTGGTCACACACGTAAAGTGGCAGTAGGAACCAAGAAGAGCTGCAGAGGGGAAGGAGGGAAGGTTTGCATATATATCTATGTAAGACCCATGCTGGAGAACAGGAGTTACAGGAAAGTAACTTGTTCCTTCTCCAGCATGGGGTCTTACATGGATTCACATGCTATGAATACGATTGCACAGCAGTACATATACACAACCACGAGAGGTGGCAAGGTTCAACAGAAGAAATAAGACTTACCCCTGGAACACACTCACCTCAAGAAAAAAGTTTGTGAAGCACTGCTTGTCCAACACAAGACTCCTTCATGAATCCCTGTGGACACAGTAAAATCGTGTGAAGTTGTGAGTAGACCTCCACATAGCAAGCCCTGCAGATATCCACCAGGGGAACACTGATATATCCACGAGGGGAACACTGGAGACGAACGCAGTAGTTGAAGCAATGGCTCTGGTGAAATTGGGCTCTCGGTCAGCCTGCCAATTTTCTGTTGGCCAATTGATGGCAATGCATGATACAGATGGAGAGCCACCTGGAGATGGAAGCCTTCGATAGGGCCTTCCCATGCCCTGCATGTCCAAAGCTGACCCAACGTTGAGTAGTCTTTCGAAAGTCTTTAGTGCGTGCCACATAGAATTTCAAAGGCATGCGACACGTCCAGTGAAGGCAAGGACCTTTCAGCAGGCATAGAATGATTTGCAGAGAAAGGATTGTTTAAATGAAAGTGGGGGCTCGGGGGCTGGGCCTGGTCAGGCTTCCTTTTTCATCTGCGTCCTAGTGGTTTTCAGACGACAACATTGGGTACCTCCTCTGTAGGCTTAGGTAACAGCCTCTATACGCCTCCTAAGCAGTGGAGCTGGAGGGCTGACAGGAGGAAGGGCTGAGCACCTTAGAAGTTTGGGAAACCCTCCCTTGCTGGTAGCAAAGGCTCTGCCGTCTCTGTTGCAACATGCCCAGAGAGCGTGCTATCTCTGTGTCAGTCTTGACGGTAAGGGCTTTGTTGTGTTAAATCTGCTCAACTTAACTACACTTGACCTAAAGTTTTTTCAGTGAATTACAAAGGTTTTGGTATACCATTGCTTTTGTTATGGGCCACTAGCCATGTCCTTTCGGCCATGACCACTGTTCATGCTCGCCCAATATCTTTCTTTGGACCCGGGATTTGGCTGTGGCCACTATACATGCCTTATGGGCCCACTATCCAGGGCCTCTGTATCTTTTTAAACACTACCTTTCTTTCCTGCTAACTAGCCATGGCCTTCCCCCATGACCATTGGCCCCGGTCTTCAGTCGTGGCCCCTTTACATGTTGCACCAATAGCCTTGTTCTGGTCTCACTAGCAATGGCCTTCAGCATGCCCAGTGCCCAAGGCCTTTGGTTGTGGCCACTCTACATATTCCTCCAATAGGTTTCCTAAACGGTCCCACTAGCTATGGCCTTTGGTCGTGGCCACCACCACTAGGTTTCATCAGGGCCCACTAGCCATGGCCTTCGGCCATAGCCCCTTTTCATATTGCACCATTCGGGTCCTTTAAATAACCCAGTAGCCATAGCCTTCGGCCACACCCATTACCACCCACCTCACTGTAGCTATACAATTCCCCTTTATTGTCTTAAACACATTTTTTTAACTCTTCCTTTTTAAAAGAATGTTTATCCCCATAACCGCAGTTATCATTGTACTACAGATAACCGCAGTTATCTGTAAATGCACACAAATAGCTGTGGTTATCCATCAAAAGCATGCAAAATCCCCAACTCTTCCCTGCCCTGCTAGGCACTCACCCAGTCCCCCCTCCTCCTCCCATGCTCCCTCCACTCCCCGAATGTTCCTTTCCCCATTCTACCCCTTTCCCATTCCCCCAACACCCGTCCTTTCGTCTGACACACTTTCATTCCTGACCAATTTGTATATCCCACCGGATTACCCTGGTTATGCAACAATGTTTGAACTCTGAACTTGGTCTCCAACCGCCCCTTTAACTCCCCAATTTCACATTTTGTCCTTTTCCCCCTCCACACCTCTAGCCTGATGCCATTTCCTCTTTTTCCCTCCTCCAAAAGGCATTTGTCCCACTTTTTCAGCTATACCCGTTGTAACCGTGGTTATATCTTGGATCGAGCAAAAATAAAATTGGAGCTTTTTCATTTCTAAAAAGCCTCACTGCTGCATTGTTGGACACATATATAGCTATAATTTTGCGAGAAGGGGTACCTCCTTCTCCACCAAATATTTTAACAACTACTGAATGGAATAACCGCAGAACCCTCCTGGAAATTGTATTAGCTTCTCTGCTGGAAAGCACCAAGACCGATATAAAGGATTTAAGGCACAGGGGGCACCACATTCTCTGTCGAATATTTTAAAAACAACTGAGTGGATTTACTCCAACCCAGTCAAGGAAATTAAGCCAACGCTTTGTGCCCAAATTGTTTCTTATTTGGTGCAAATCTGCCAATCAGTTTTCACGCTACGGCTGTTGCGAAAACTGCACTTTTTCTCTATGGCAAAATGAATGCGAGTAGGTTGAAAACAGCTTTTAATCTTTGTTTAATAACTTTCATTTTCTAACAAACTGTTCCAACAATGTCCAGTTTAGTGGGGCTCTTGACAAACTGTTTGTTTGGAAAATATAATCCAAATTCATCCATCAAGTCAAAAGTTATTAGCCTTGCTGTAAAAAGCACCAAGGCCAACATAAAGCTGTTAAGGAGTAGGGGCACCCCCTTCTCTGACAAATATTTTAAAGACTACTGGATGGATTTACACCAAACCATTCAAGGGATTTAAGTCAACACATTGTGCCCATGTTGTTTCTTATTTGGTCCAAATCTGCCCAGCTGTCCAGAAACTGCACTTTTCATCCATGGAAAAATGAATGGGCTGAAAACTGTGAAACTGTGGTGTCTTGATTTCTTAATAACTTTTTATTTTTAGAACGTTTTGTAGCCAAAATTGCAGTTGGGGGCGAGGGGGTTCACAAACTCTTTGTTTTGAAAATTCCATTCAAATCCATCCAGCAAGACAAATGTTATTAGCAATAGAATTTTGTCATAAAACTGCTGCTTTTGAATTCCGGAAAAAGCCGGTCAGCTTCTCTACTTTAAAGCACCATGGGATATATAGATATTGATATTGATATTTTATTTCTATCGCGCTCGTACACAAGTGTTTCAGAGCATTATAAGCTATCATTTGGGGAAAAGGGGAAACCCCTGCCACGTCAAATATTTTAAAAATGACCGGACGGAATAACCCCAGAACTCCCCCCCTGGAAATCGAACCAACGTTTTGGGTCCTGGTACAATTCCATCCAGCGGTTTTTTCACTGTGCGCTGGAGCAAATGTTTGTCTTTTTCTCTATGAGAAAAATGAACAGGACTAGGCCAAAATAGCACTTTTAAAATTTCTTCTTTCCTATGTATCGCGATAGTTTACTTAACTATAGTGTGGCGATTGCCGCCCTAAAATATATATGTGTGTGTATATGTATATATATATATATTTTATAATATGGAACGGGAGTACCCAACAATGGCTTGATTGTGTTGAAAAGATTAACCCGGAACCAACATAGCATCAAGTTCATGGAACAACATGACAAAAAGCAAATCATCTATCTAGATGTTCAAATTCATGTGGAAAATGGACAACCACCACACACAGAAAACCTGCAAGTACACATTCTGTATTGCATGCAAGTAGCTGCCATCATAAGCAGCATACCTTTGGGAGAAATGTTTAGGACTCGCAGAAACTGTTCCACAGAAATAGAGTTCCAAAAACATTCTGGATTTACAGCGCAAAGATTCCAAAAACGTGAATATCCAAAGCAAACAATAGAGCGGATCTATGAAAAGGCAAAAGCCACACATAGGGAAGCTCTCCTGAGACATAAACAACAAAGGGAACAGAGAGAAAACACGCTCAGATTCATCACCATGTATTATGTGCAAGAATCAAGCGTCTCGAAAATATTAGACACACGTTGGAAAATTTTGAAAAGTGATTCAGACATTGAATCCCACCAAAAGAGAGAGCACAAATAACATTCCGTAAACCTTCATCCATAAGATCAAAAATATCATCCTCATTTCTGCAGGCAACACCAAGACCAGAAAGCAATGGCTCATGGGACCAATCATGGGCTTTTTCAAATGCAGAAAATGCAAAGCATGTAAATATGGTTTGAATATTAAAAAATATGTTAACCAACGGGCAAAGGAAACACTGTTGATTTAAAAACATTTGGCATGTGAAAGTACGGTTGCCGTATACATTATATGATGTGAAAAGCGATATGTAGGGAGCACAAAACACATGGCTAAAATGTGCATTCTGAAGCACATTCAAGCCATCAGCAATAGAGATTATGCATATACCCCGGCTAAACATATCCAAGGGATATATGAAAGAGACGTATCCACATTACAATACTTTGTTATAGATACAATTGACAATCATCTGCGAGGAGGGGATAGAGAGAAAAGATTATGCCAGCAGGAGTCTCAGCTTATTGTGCACTTGGATACAAAAGCCCCAAATGGACATAATATGGATGAAGAGATGCATATTTTTCTGGGAGAATGATCACAATCTTTAAATTACAGCTCTCTAGTAACTGTCAACCAAGAACATTTGAAATAAAACTAGTTTTAACGGCTTCTAAGCCCCCAAGAATGTATGAAGAAATTGCCCTCAAGCGGTCACCTGATAATATCAGAAAGAAGGTATCCAATAAAATATGACATTATGATTTTGAGAGGTGACAAGGGCAATATACATAAAACAAGTATATGTAATACTGATTTTAAAGGTGGTTGGTGTTTTCTGTAATAAAACCTGATGATCGTGTCACGTATTAATATGTTTTTTCAAACCTTTTTAAACCCTCCATAACTTTCTTGGTGTTGTGAAAACATGGCCAAATGCTCCAACCACAAGGCTGTCAGGACTATACTGCACTGATGATCCTTAATAAGGGTGAAACCAGATATGTAGCTGTCCTGGCAGCCTTGCATATGTCTGTCTTGGGTTGACTTATCTATGTATAAAGTAGCAGTGCCCTCTTAGACAAAGGACATTTCCTGTAGAAAAGGGTTTGCATTTGAGCTAATTTGCATACCCAAAATGCCTTGCTGTTGTGGCTCAGAACTGAAGGTGAACTTCCAGCGATGGCTACTAGGTGGCGTTGTGGAATGTGTGACTTGGCTGAAATGGACTTTCCTATTTTCACATTTCAGGTGAAAGGATTTTCTTCAATCCCACTGTAACTTTCTTGGTGTTTTTTATATATATATATACATACATATATAAAAGCTTAGGTATGTTTTGGTACTCAGCCGATGCAATTTATCAGTGTTAGGTTGCCCTCTGCTGTCCAAATGGCAAAGTGCACCCACTTCAACAAAGGCTACCATTTCAACAAACAGAGCGAAACGCTGTAGGGCGAATACCTCCTTGTGATGTGACAAATGCCTACTCACGAGCTAAAACAAAAGGTAGGTGCTGTAATTATGCTACTGCACAATCATATGCAATCACGGGGACTCTGCAATGGAACAAGGTTGACTATTACTTGTCTACAAAGACACATCATAGAGACCTGTATGATCAATGGGACCTAGATACTGTTCTTATACCATGCATACCTCTCGTTCCATCTGATACGTTTAGCCTTTTCATCATCATAGTTCCTTTATTCGACTGTAAAAATCTTTACAAAACACACACTGCATTAGAAATAACATCAGAATAAGAACACTGTTATGAAGATCCCTATAAAATGTTCCATGTACAAAGGCACACATACATATGATTGTTCAAAAGTAAAAATACATGTTAAATGTTAAAAGTATTTATATCGCGTACCGTCACCAATGGAGTTGGTCCCCAGGCGTTCTGGCAGATCTGTAAACGATAAGAGGGGCGGGGGGTTGGCTTATTCAGGAGAAGAGGGAGTAGGAGAGTGAGAGAGGTGGTGTGCTGTTGGCGACTTCAGCTTGGTATACACTGTGCGCTGTGCTTTGGTGTAAGTATTGGACCGGGGCGAGCCCATGTGTGCATTTGGTGCACGTTATGTGTAGTTAGTTGTTGATGCAGTGTGTTGAAGTGCGTGCGGTTGGCTGGGCGGGAGTAGGTTGTGTGAATTTTTGGGTGCTTTAGGTACAAAGAGATTTGAAGGTGGGGTTAGTAGGGAGTGAATCCTGGTTGTGGCACATCTTGTTTGGTTTAAATTATATTGCTGCAGGTGGCTTTAGTTGTTACTATCCATTCTTGACCGTCTGACTGTTGCAGATTTTAGCGCAGCGCACTCCCAGTTGTATTCTAATAAGCTAATTATATGTGTGATTGGTGTGTCTATTCTCCTCCTTCGGTATTGGAGCAGGGGATGGTATGCCCCTTTTCCCTACTATTTGAAATGGTCTGCAGGAACTTTGGGTGTGCTACAGAGTCAGAATGCTATGGGTGAGTCATCTAAGTTTTCCGTCTCGGTCTGTGTATGTATTCGATCTTCAGTGTCCTCCTCTTGCGGGTATCTCTCATTATGTCATATGGTATGTCGTGGGGTGCGTTCCTTTGATTCTGTTTGTATTCGATTTCTTGTTGGGAACCAGGATCGGTATCTTCATTCATCGTTGAACTATAAAAAATATTTAGGCCTATATTACAGCCACTGGGCGGCTTTTTAACCAGGCCCGATGAATGTATTTAGCTATGAAAAACAGAAAATTTGATTGCTTCCAATAGGGTGCAGATCTTATATAAGAGGAACAAAGGTTTAAGGTACATAACTCTTTGAGACTTCAATCCATCATATGTGTACATTAAGTGAGTAATATCTTCTTTGCTTGCACCACATAATAAACAGTTTGCACCTGTTGAGTGCTTCCAATGGCTAGTTTAATCACAGACCTTTAAACTGGCCATTCTATATTCAATATAGAGCGCCCTTGAGTAGTTTGGGGTTATTATGTCCAAATATGGTTCATAGCCAAATACATCTTTAGCAGACAAAAATTCCATGCCACCTGATAAAGGAAAACATGCATTTACCATTGTCCTTGACCTGAAATCAGCTCATGCTTTTTTCACCCTGGGAAGGCTGTCTTTTGAAATAAGATTGGGGGTAGTCCAATAACATGAAAGGTCCAATGCTGTTAAGAAATCTATTAGATGTGAGAACCAACTAAGGTTCCACCCCTTCAATGTTCAATAGGCAGGTAATTGCTTCGCAGTATTTGCCAAGTGCAGGATTTCCCCATAATCTAATCTAGTGAAGAGTAGATCTTAACGCTGCTTCTTCACCAAGTGTGCATATGTTACATTCCATGTGCACAGCTGCTGCTGGTGCGCCTTGCGGGAGTGACACTATACCTTTTAAGAATTTGTTTTTGGATGTTATCAATTCTTCACTTTTGGAGAATCCCCACATTTTCGCACTATACAAAGCAGACGCCTTTGCTTGGGATTTGTAAATATCCAGGAGAGGGCGTACGGCACCATCCCCATGCCTAAAGAAGATTTTTTTCAGGGTGCCACAGCTTTTGTCAAGTGCGACATTAGATTTAGGTAATTGTAGAACCCACCCAGAATTACTGGCATAGCGAATGACGAGGTTTTCATACCATGAGACTTGCTCTATTTTGAAGGCTCCTACTTCCAGATGCAGAGATTTGGGTGTTGTGCTCTTTGGGGAGAAGACCATAGATTTTGTTTTTCCAGCATTTAGGTATATACCTAAATCAGCACACTTCTTTGCAAAACATGTGGATAGGATGACTGCATCGTCTGCAAATAGTAGTGCTGGAAATCAGTTTTTTCCCAAATGCGGGGCATCAAAATTGTGCTGAGTTAGTTCATCCACCACTGAGTTGATAAAAATACAAAACAACAAGGGAGCCAAAACACAGCCTTGCCAGACTCCTCTGTTGACCGGGAAGGGTGCAGTTACATCGCCTGCCAAACTCCAATGTACTGTAGCAGAGTTGCTTAAATATATCCTTTGATGTTAACACGTTCCATAGGAGGCTCCGCATGACAATATCAAAGGCTGTTTTGAAATCTATGAAAACAACATACAATTTTGTCTTTGTAAGGTCCACGTGTTTGTGAATGAGTAAGTACAAATTAAATCCCTGGTCCACAGTACTCATGCCAGACCTAAACCCTGTAGATGTGTGAGGAGCCCTTCGCTATCGACCCATTCCTGTAGATGTCTTAATAGGACGTTGGCAAACAGCTTCCCTAAAATGTTCAAAAAGTGGGATGGGCCGATAATTTGCAGGGTTTTCCCTGCTACCATTTTTATAAATCAGGACTTTTTTGATGCACCTCCAAGACTGAGGAATTATCCTCAGGGTGATCATGATATTGAATACGTATGTTAATACTGGAATTCATATTGTTGGTTCCTCCTTAAATAAATCTCTCAGTATTTTATCAGGGCGGCGGCTTTGCCGGACATCAGGGATTTCCATGCGTCCTCTACCTCATTTACAGAGAACTGAAGACAAGGGACCATGCTTATGTTCTCCAATCCACTGTTTATTGGCTCACCTCGAGACTCAATCACACCCGAGATTTGGTAAAGGTATTAAAAATGGCCCTTCCACATGGAAGGATTGATACAAGCCTGGAGGAGGTTGTTGCCCCTTATCTCTCTATCAGATACAAGGCACCAAAACCCATGCAAATTAACTGATGTTGCAGACTCCAAGAGTCTTGCCCAATTGGTCAAAAATGCCTTCTTTTTTACCTTCACCAGATTCCTATAAGAAGCTCTCAAAGATCGCAGGTGAATCCTGTCTAATGGGAGCTGTGAATTAAGATATAAAAATAAGGTCTGTTTGGCCCCCCGACACTCCCTATCAAAACATGCATCCCTGCTCTTTGCATTCTTTTTGATAGATTTCTTGGTGCTTGTTACAAAAGGCTGTAGCTTAATCAGAATTTCCTCAAATATTAGGGTAACCTCCTGATCCAAGCATGCCTGAGAACAGAGATACTCAATTTATTTAAAAATGGAAGCGTATATAGTGGGAACAAGCTTGTTGTTCAATAATTTAGACCATTTACAGAACATATTGCGTGCCCCACCACAGTTCCATCTGTGGTGGGACAAACAAATGACATTATTGAAGGGTTTAAGCCTTTTATTGTTATTTCTATGTGGTAATGATTGCCTTCACACCAAGTTAGTACTTGAAAATCACTAACCAAAGGCAAATCTAAGACCAGGATAAGAGCATAGTCAATCCGAGACCTGCCATTCGGGCCATGATATGTATCCGTCGCGGGTTGGTCGGATGGAAAACTACCATTGCATGGGAGTAGCCCTAAATTATATAGGGAACGGACTGTGTCAACAGCACTGGTATGGGGATTTTGTTTGCAGGGGGCAATCAAGCACACCTATACCCCAAGCCTCATCCTCATCTTCCCATAGGTCTTCCAATTCTCTAATCAGTTCCAATTGCAGATTGAAATCCAAATCGTCCTCCCTCAGTCAATTTTTGTGTCTGGACGCTTTTACATATTGAATAAGAGCACAGGGCAATGACAAGGTATGCCAATTATCAGCTGTTGCAAATCTGCAGAGCCTGTTGCGACATTCTGAACCTCCCATTTGAGGCTGGCATCAACCCAGGTCAAAAGACCACCAAAGGGTCTCCCCTTCAATCCCTTCTGGGCCTTTATATTAGTGGACTGGTAGCCCTGTATATCTAAATCTGCCAAGCCCCATGTTTCCTGGAGGCTGATGACATTGAATCCCTCCAGGAACAGGTGCAAATCACTGTCCACAAGGCACATAGAGACCCCTACAATATTCCATGAGAGAACCCTACATGATGCACTCGACTCTATCATATTGGACTGCGTTTCTAGTCAGTTAGACTTGTCCAGCTTTTAGATCCCTGTTTCACTAATCAAACTGGTTGTTTAAAGAAGGATTTACTTGCATGTTTTGTTGTATACTCCGGGCTTGGCCCATATTCGCCCCGGGGTTGGCACAAGGGGTACTCAATCTTTGCTCTGGCATGTTGGCTCTAAGGGTGATTTCGGAATCGCACAGGGGATAGGTTCTCAATTCAATTGAGAGTAATCCTTGCACCTGCCATGCTTCTCATATGAAGAATTGAATGGTGTTGTCTGGGCTCCCTGGCATGTGCTGGCATCTACACCTATCAATATCTTCCCCTATGAGGGATAAGCAGCCCTTCTTGTCAGGATCCAGTGGATGACCTTATTAGTCATTGACTCTTGATCCTCGATACGTCCTTGCAATGGCATTGGGACATTGCACATTACTGCAAAGTGTCCATCAGATTTCTTGTCCCTGGCTCCATTAAGAAGGTCAAATCTATCCTTCACCACATTGTGGAAAGAAGGACTAGGCCTGTCAAAAAGACTGTTTGGCACAGCCTTAGTTAGTAATCCTGGTCTTGTTTCAGCCTGCCACTGCGAAAGTCCTGACTCTGTATTTTCATATGGCATCACTAACTGGTTTGGACCAATCTCCTACTCCCTCAGCTTTAGTAATTCGGGCAGTTTTTTATTTTGCCACATTTAACCACTCTATCACTAATCACAGGTAGGCTACCCAATCCATTCTCAGTAGGCAACTGCTGAGGATCTGATATTCCCACTCCCGAGTTTGAGAGATCTACTTTGCTCTGGCTAATTTCACAAAGAGCTTTCAATTTAGTCCCAGGCTGTTTAGTATAACTCATCAATTCGTGAACACTCTCAAGCTTTGGATCTCCATAATCAAATCAGGAGGCGACATCCCTGCCGTGGTCTCTCTGGCAGCTTGCAACCAGGCCACTGCCCCTCCTTTAACCGGGAGGTGATATGATTATTTTTGCTGGCATCCTTACTCACAACCAATTCTTTGGCCAGGTTCTTTCGTTTCTTGATGGATTTATCACAAGTGTGGCCCTGTTTTTCTCTTCCTTTTTCTCCTCTCAATCTACCCATTCCCCTACTCTGATGCCCTTGCCCCCTTCTCCTTCATCAATACCCTCAATGTTACCCCCACTTCTCCCCAACTATGATGTTATCCGAAGAGGTTAGCCCCACAAGAGGTATTAATCCATTAATGGTCGGGATGGCTGGGGCTATCACCACTCTGCTGCTTCCTAAATTGTATTGATGCAAAACATCTGGTGGAGGGGGTGAAGGGGCCCCAAAATAGTCCCCTTTCTATGCAGCTCTGAGCGCTCAATGACACGCAGTAGGATTGAACTATCCGAATTGCCTTGCCAGCAGGGAATATGTAGTTCCTCCCTCCCACCTGGTCTGGTCTTTTACCAGTCAAAAAACTGTCCACTGATTCTTTGTGAAGACTGACATCCTTGGCCCTATCTTTGCCAAAAGAGTATCTGTTGGTAGTGGTGGTGTAGATTATGTGTACCGAGTCTGTTTGTGCAGTTTTGATAACATTAATTTCAGTGCCCTGCAGGGCACAATTCAAATTAAAGTGCTTTTTAGCTGCTGGATTGGTGTCACTCTCTATATTGTGCAACAGGTCACTTATTTCGGAGATAAGCAGGTTAACATCTCTAACGGGTCTAAACATTTTATAAAGCTTCTTTTTTTAATTTTGCCTTGGGGAGGTCTCTGTCGTTGCTATCCTCTTTGACATACTTGCTAGGGTTAATAGACAACAGAAAGCGTAAACCCTATTGGGGAACAATAAAATAAAAGAGCTAAAAAGTAGAAACAGTTAAAATATAATTGAATAAAACATAAATAAAAAGAAGACCTAAAGCACACTTAGTAGTCTATAAGCCACTAATGCACTAGACGCAGCACCATACAGTTATAGGCCAATACAGAGGTCTAATATAGGCACCCAGCAAGATCAATACAAGTCAAATGAATGAACATGAATAAAATAAAGAAGTTGAAAAATTAAGTGCAGATTTAAGCAGTATTGCACAAAATTAAACAGTTCATGCAATTGTTAAGATGGATTTCTAAACTCTGACCTGATGGGCAGAAGTTTAGGAGGCCACCCTAGTTTAGTGGAACTGGGGAACCTTCTGGACAAACCAGACCAATCTACGGTAGTTTGGCAGGCGGTGAAGTCTAAGTCTCAGGAGGGGTGAGAGTGATCGGAAGCCCACAATGAGTACAAATTGTAAAACTCCACAGATTACTCTTAGACAGATGTATATAAAAAATACATGTATTATGGGCCTTTATAACAAAACACGATTAAACCACAGTATCAAGAAAACAATTACCACATACGCTTATTCATTATGTAACAATTATATAAAATGCGTTTAGCCTAATGCTGATGAAACAGGAGAAAATAACCACAACCTGCAACAGAAAGGGGTCAGTTCAACACAGATATCGCATTAGGCAGTTCTTAGTAGTCAATCCCTAACTTATGTAGTCCAGCCCTAAGAAGTGAGGAGCCTTGTGCTCAAAGTACAGCAGATCGTTACCAACGCGCAATCGTGCATAAAGCGAAAAGCGGGTTCTCTTCAGGGAGCTGTAGCTGATCAGGAAGGGGATGAGGCAATGAGGAATACCTACTCCTTGAGGAGGGTCTACTCTTGCGGATAGAGCTACTTTCAGAGTTCAAGAATAGCTGGGGTGCACAGGCTAGCCTAGCCAAAGTGATTATCTTTTTAGGGATTCTCGTGCGTAAAAACAGATGGATGTGCCAGGGTGCCACTGGTAAGTGATGAAAGCTTTCAGCGGCTGCGGTACGGGATGATCGTCTGTGGCGGGACAGTAGCCTTTTCTCAGCTATCGAAGAAAGGAGAAGGATAGCACATCTCAGGACACGGTGGGGCAGGTCTGCAGGCACTCACAGCGACAGTCACCACAGCGAGTGACACAGGGACCGCAAATGCTGGCGCACTCTCATAAATATTGACACAGTGGAACTAGGACGAGTTTTGGCGGCAGGAGGCCCAGGACCACAAGTAAGCGATTTCCAAAGTCTTGAGTCTCAACTCGGGACGACGGCGTTCCTGTGTGGTGAGTTCGAGCGGGGCAGTTTGCTGGATGGCCCCAGAACACTTGCAAAGGGGCCCTTTTTGAATGGAAGTAGGAAATGCCGAGAGTAGTTGTTCCCACTACTCCAAAGGTGCAAAGCGCCCTTGCAGGCCTTCTTGGTACGATGCAAAAGCAGGTGTCCGATTGGACAACAGCAGGGTCAGGGTGCCAAACCTTCCTAGTATGTCACTGGTGGTTCCTCGAGTCTGCTCTTTCACTAAGGATACTTGGCTCTTTCTGTAGTTCGGTGTGAACTTTAGTTGATCGACCTGGAATGGATGCAGAGCCTCTTCTCTTATCCAAGATTCGTTTTGCGCTCAATTCTTAGATGCTGTTCTTCCGAGGTTCGCGGGAACAGCTGAACGATGAGCGTCACGTTGCAGGATTGCAAAGTAACGCGAAGCGTTTTATCCAAGTCGGGCGTGGTTTAAATAGCTTCAAGAAAGTAGTCCAGGTAAAGTAGTTCCTAGGGTGCCACACCCAAAACACTATACCGCATAGCTTGGTTCCAAGGAGCCAAGCTATGTGGATGCGTCCATGTTGGCTGGCACTTGAAATAAAGTAGTTCTCCAGCATGGGATTTGGCATGGATTTACATGCTCATGAATATTCCCCGTCGCCAGGCTGGGAATCCTCGGTAAAGAAAAGTTTCAGTTTCGTTTCTGAACTGTCTTTCTACTAGTAACCAATCACTGGTCTCTGGGTCATACTGCCCCCAGCCAATGACTGCCCTCTGCCTAAGCCCCTCCTCTGGCAGCCATCTTCAGATTTTGACCGCACGTTCAAGTGTTGGGAGTCCTCGTGCTATAGCTCTCGAGCTTTACTGCATTTTCGCGTTTTTTCAAGAGATGTTCTCATTTTTTCGGTTAAATCGAGCCCCAAGCTCCACCGTTTTCTACTTCCGATCAACGGGGACCTGTTTCGGAATTTCTACGCCCCTCAAGGGTGAAGTTTTCGTCAAGTTACGCTTCTTGGAGGATTCCAGAAGATCTGAGGCCTACCTCGTGGACATGGCCCAGGACAAGGGAAGCTCGACACCCGGATCCAAGCTGTTCAGGAACTGCCCTGGATGCGGATTACAGAATGTTTTCAAGGAGGACGAGCATTCGAGATTTCTCTTCTGCCTTCATGAGGACAAGACGCACGTGGAAAAAGACTGTGCGTTCTGCAAGAACCTTTCGGAACGGACCATGAGGGATCGTCGTTCCCGCCTCACCAGCTGGCTGGAGAAGGGCCCGGCAGGTGAGAAGAAGAAAAAGTCCAAGCGGTCTTCTAAGTCCTGTGAGGGCGCCCCGGCGACGGGGGCCCAACAGAAGGCTAAGCACCGCGAGTCCGCGGGCACCGGGAGTGCCGAAAGGTCGGGCTCTTCGGCTGCCAGGCAGGGCGCACCTTCCCCGGCACCATCAACCACGAGCCAACGCTCTGGTTCGGGGAAGAGGAAATCCGAGAACCCGGTTAAGCTTCTGGAGAGGCCCCAGTCGATCTCGAAAGGATCCACCGAGGGGGAGCGAGACGGTGACCCTCCCCCCAAGGTGAAGGCCCCAGACATTTCCAAGGTGGTGAAGGCCTTGATCATCCCGGCAAAGGCCTCTATCGAGGGAGTCGCAGTGGCCCTGGCAAAGCCTGTGGAGGCTACACCAGTGGAGGCGACCTCAGGGCCCAGAGTCTCCCTGCCTCTGCGGAGGGAGTCCTCTTTCCAACCCATCGACAAGACCCCTGTGAAGACCCCAGAGGAAAAAGAAGGGGAGGGCGGTGGCCATGATGGACACAGATTCAGCCTCTGAGGAAGAGTTGGTGGAAGCTGTGAAGAGCCTCAACGAGAGGTTCGAGAAGGCACGACCCCATGGTAGAGATCCTGAAGAGGTGATCGAAGAAAGCAACGGTGGTGACAACGAGGCCCCGGTCAAGGAGCAGCCTTCTATCCCGTCGCAGCCGTTACCCGAGCCTCAGGACAACTCGGCAGCCATTTTGAGGGCAATCCAATCCTTATGTATGGAGATAAGGACAAGGTTACCATGAACCCCGACGGACGATCCAGAACCAGGCCTGTCTGAAAGCCCTCCGAGCAAGCGGAGGAGGGTTCACCTGTCCCTGCCCTTCATACCCACACAACCTGTGGAGCCTTCATCCCCATCGCCGGACCCCAGAGAGCACACAGCGACGGATACGACCACGGGGACGGATGACGACGGTGGCGACGACGGGACGGACCTCCCATCACCACCGCTTCGGGCTTCCTCGCCCGACGAAGTTGTCTCTTTCCACGCCATGATCGCCAGGGCATCCAAACTTTTCCAGCTCTGCCCAGAGGAACAGAAGAATGAAGGTTTCCTCTACCAACGGCGAGAGGCCAAGAGAAAGACGGTGCTCGCGATACCGTTGCTCGACGATATCTGGGACGAGTGACTTGCCGCCCTGAAGAACCCGTCCACGACGCCCGCCAAGAGGGACAGGTATGAGAAGAAGTACCGGGTCCCTGACGCCGCCCCCTTGTGCCTCAGGGCCCAGCCGACACCAGATTCCGTCGTCTCGGCAGCGGCCAAGAAGAAAGCGGAGGGGGCATCAGCTTCAACCTCTACTTCCCCACCGGACGGTGAGGCGAAGAAGTTGGATGCCATGAGGCGACGGGTCATCTCGTTGGTGGCGACGACGATTAAGGCGGCCAGCGCCTTAGCGATTGTGGCCTGGTACTACAGGGAGCTTTGGTACAAGATAGCTCCGCTTCTGGACTTCCTACCAGACGACAAGAGGGCGGAGGCCCTGGAGATTCTGCAGGAAGGTGAGGTGGCGTCAGACCACGCCATAACGGTGGCAACGGACATTGCTGATATCGGTTTTCGCCAACTGGGCAACAGAGTTTGCCTTCGACGACGAGGATGGCTCAGGAGACAGACTTCCATCAGGACGTACAGACCAGTGTCTTGGATATGCCGTTTGACGGCAACAACCTGTTTGGGAAGACGGTTGATGAGTCGCTGCAGGCCATCAAGGCCGACATGGAGATGGCCCAAGCCCTAGGAGTCCTTCAACAATGACGGCCCTTTCGGAGCGCTGGAGGCAGACAAGGAAACTCCAAGGGATCCAGCAGTGGCACCTCTACGTACCGCCAGGTGGCCCGCTCCTCCAGCCAGGAGGCCTACAGAGGTCACGGCAAGCAGTGAGGCTCTCGCCTCCATCGTCAAGGAGGCCAAGACAGCAAGGCCGCTTCCAAGCAAGACTTAACCCGCCGTGGCGTCGGACCACCACCGAAGCACCCTGTTGGGAGGCCGGCTGACAAAGTTCGTCAGCGTTTGGGAGTCCATCTCCACCGACCGTTGGGTGCTGGATGCCCTGGCCCGCGGGCACACACTCGAATTCCAAAAGAAGTGCCCCTACATTCCTCCCGTGGCCAGGAAGGACAATCACGTCCCGCAATTGCTGTTGGAGGTAAAGGCGATGCTCAAGAAAGGTGCCATGGAGCTCGTCCCCAAAAGGCTCCAGGGCTCCAGAGTATACTCAAAATACTTCCTCGTCAGAAAGTAGACAGGCGGATGGCGCCCCATCCTGGACCTACGGCGGTTAAACAAATACATCAAGGCACAGAGGTTCAGGATGGTCACCCTCCAGCACGTGCTGGGACAGCTGGAGGAGGGCGACTTCTTATCGTCGTTGGATCTGGAGGATGCTTACTTCCACATCCCCATTCTAAAAGGCCACCGAAAATTCCTCAGATTCGTAGTCAAGGGGCGGTACTAGCAATTCAGAGCTCTGCCTTTCGGGTTGAAGTTGGCATCCACGGTGTTTACCAAGTGCCTAGCACCAGTGGAGGCGCGGCTGCGCCTGCAGGGGATCCACGTCTACCCCTACCTGGACGATTGGCTCATCTGTGCAAGGACACGAGAACTCGCCGTCAAGCACACGGCGAAGACCGTCCACCTACTCACAGAGCTGGGATTCTCCATCAACTACCCCAAGTCCCACCTGGTGCCGTCGGAAGGTGGTCCTGTTTCTGGGAGCTAAGCACGACACAGTGGAGCGGTTGGCGGCGCCATCGGAGGAGAGGGCGAAGGCCATCTTGGGCAAGGTGCAGTGCCTGATAGCCGCGGACGCGGCCAGGGGCAGGTCCATCAAATCCCTCCTCGGAATGATGTCCTCATGCATCTACCTAGTGTGCCTGTGCAGACTACGCATGCGTCCGCTAAAAGAGTTCCTCGACGCCCACTGGACACAAGCGGCGGGCCACTTCGAAGACAGGATTCCGCTCAACGAGACCTTCCGTCGAGCGATTCGGTGGTGGGGCAACTGTGCGCACCTCACGGCAGGCACGGACTTCCAGACCCCGGCACATCAAGAGACGGTGACCACGGACGCCTCCCTGTAAGGCTGTGGCGCGCACACCGGTCACCTCCATGCAAGAGGTCTTTGGCTCCCGGAGGAGAAGTCTCTTCACATCAACATCCTGGAGCTCTGAGCCGTGTTCTGGGCGCTCAGGTCGTTCCTCCCATCCCTCAAGGGCAAGGTGGTGAGGATTTTCACCGACAACACCACCACGATTTTCTACATACGGAAGCAGGGAGGCAACAGATCCCCAGCCCTATCCAAGGAGGCCCAGGGATGTTTCTGGTTCCCTTCCACCTGGCTGGGATAAAAAACACCATCGCCGACTCACTCAGCAGGGAGCTGCGCTCGTGCCACGAGTGGGAACTACGCCAGGATCAGGTGGATCGTCGCTTCCAACAATGGGGCAAACCCCAGATTGACCTGTTCGCGACGGCAGCGAACTCCAAGTGCCAGAGGTTCGCCAGCAGGTTTCCCCAGCCGAGGAGCATGGGCGATGCTTTCTCGTTCCCCTGGGACGGCCTGTTCCTATATGCGTTCCCCCCGTTGCCGTTGCTGCTCAAGATCATCAGCCAACTCAAGAGGTCCCGGTGCAGGATGTTCCTTGTTAGGCAGAAACCTGTGCAGTTCCCTTAGGGACCACTACAAAAAGCTTAAGACTACAGGTGTTAGCAGTAAACCCAATTGGTAGCAGTCTGCACCACCCAGATTTACCTGGTAGCTGTGACTGATCAGTCAGACCTCTCTCAAGAAGAGTTAGGCAGTATATAGAATATACACAATAGGGTTAAAAATACAGTAACACAAGCAAACACTGACCAGAGCTTTGGTATAAAAGTATATAATTATTTATTTAAAAACACACTTGTAAAATACACTGGCACTAATATGTCAAGCAAGTTCAAACACACTCACTAAGTATATACACCTCCCTAGTCAAATTATTTGACAAGTCTAAGTTAAGACACCACTCATTTGCAAAACAGGGGTGAGCGCGTAACGTTAGATGGCACTCCAATAATTCAGTTAAAAAGGGAGAGAAAAGGCAGAGTAAGGAAATAACACAATACCAATACTTTTAAGGAATCACAGCAAGTCAAGAAAGGCAGGGTCTACTGTAGAGCAAAAAGTTAATCGGCCAGACCCACTCTTGGAGAGAGCAAGGCGGAATGTGCCCAAGATCACACAGTGGAAATGCACTAAAATTCTTTGCAGGGAAGTTAAAAGGAGTTGGAACAGAAAGGCAAGGTTAACAGGTCTGGGGCCAACCCAGTATAGAGGACAAGGATTTAGGGGACACCTTGAGCACTCTGTAGAAAGGGAGGCCAGGCAGGACACAGTACCTTAAATGGGAAGGAAGCTCCAGCGGTGGCAGTTGTTCCTGGCAGTGGTTGCAGCTCGGTGTTCCAGTCAGAGGAAGAGAGGATTTCATCGTAGAGGAAGATTGGAGTCGTTGCACCGCCCAGAGATGAAACCAGCCGCGGAGTTCCCGATTAAAAGGTGCAGTCCTTTTATTCGCGGTCAAAAGTGGTGAGCTTGGCTATCCGGCCGCCGGAGTGCTTGGCATGGGCGATCCGACCAAGGAACGCTTCTGGGAGCGAAAGAAGGTCAACTGGTTGTTCCTACCAGCTCAAAGGGGGAGAGACTCTTCAGCTGAAGATCTTCCCTGTCGTTGGAAAGTGGTGAGTTCGTTGCAGCAGGGCTTCACCGGTGGTGTCATCGGGTTGCAGGTGGCTCAGCTTCTTCCTCGTCGGATTCTTAGGTCCTGTGGCGACTTCTGAAGTTCCAGTCCCCAAAGCCCTGCTTTTATGCAGCAAAACCCCCATTCATCGGCCTAGCTGTCAATGAAACATGCTAAGTGGTGAGCCGGGCGGCTTGTTAGGCAGAAACCTGCTCAGTTCCCTCTGGGACCACTGCAAAAGATTTAAGACTACAGGTGTTTGGTAGTAAACCCACTTGGTAGCAGTCTGTGCCACACAGATTCACTTGGTAGCTGTGGCTGAGCAGTCAGACTTCCCTCAAGAAGAGTTAGGCAGTATACAGAGTATTCACAATAGGTCAAAAGAACACGGTAGAACAAGCAAACACTAACCAGAGCTTGGTGTAAAAGAGATATAATTATTTATTTAAAAACCACATCTAATAAAACACACAGGCACTAATATTAAGCAGTTCAAAAACAGGGTCACTAAAAGATAGACACTCCCTTAAAAGAATATTAGACAAGTCTTTAAGTAAAGCCCCACTTATTTTCAGACAGCGGTGAGCGTTTAACGCAGAAGGCACTCCAATAATTCAGTTTAAAAGGGAGAGAAAGGCAGAGTATAAATTGAAACAGATCCCAACACTTTCACAAGAACACAGCAAGAGAGGAAGGCAGAGTCAAACCGTGAAGTTAGAGTTCAGAAAGCCGGATCCACTTTAAGAGGATCAGAACGAAATGTGTCCAAGGTCACACGGTTGAAAAGTGCACAAAAGTCTCGAAAAGGTTCAGAAAGAGTTGGACCAAAAGAGAAGGGACCAGTTAGATGGTCAAGGTGGCCAGTCCAGTCCAGAAGGTTAAGGGATTATTATTACCTTGTAGCAATCTTTAGAAAGGGAGGCCTGGCGGACACGGTACCTTAAAGTGGTGAGAATACTCCAGCGGGGGTAGTTGTTCCTGGCAGCGGATGCAAGTCGGTGCTTCGTCTGGGGGAAGAGAGGATCTCGTCAGGGAGGAAGACAGGAGTCCGTTGCACTGCCAGGGAAGAAACCAGCCGCGGAGGTCTCAG
Source organism: Ambystoma mexicanum (assembly GCF_040938575.1). Classification (NCBI taxonomy): domain Eukaryota; kingdom Metazoa; phylum Chordata; class Amphibia; order Caudata; family Ambystomatidae; genus Ambystoma; species Ambystoma mexicanum. Next base: position 923,485,007 of record NC_090926.1, on the reverse strand, counting down.
TTAAAAAGAGCGGCCCTTTTATTCGCGGTCCAGTGGTAAGTTGCTATCCGGTTGCCGGGGTGCTTGGCACGGGCAATTCGACCACAAGACGTCCTGGGATGCGGGGAAAAGAAGGTAAACTGGTTGTGCCCACCAGTCAGGGGAAGAAGACTCTCCAGCTAGGAGATCTTCTCTGTCGTCGGGAAGTGGTGAGTCGGTTCCGCAGGGCTCCACCGGTGGTGTCGTCGTAGCAGGTCGGCTCAGCTTCTCCCTCGTCGGATTCTCAGGTCCTGTGGCGACTTCTGAAGTTCCAGTCCTCAATGCCCTGCTTTTATGCAGCACACCCCCATTCACTCAGCCAAGCTGTCAATCAGACATGCTAAGTGGTGATCCGGCCGGCTCACCACTTGGGCCAATCACACCAGAGTGCGACTTGAGTTACCAAGGTAACTCAGTCCAGGGTGCCTAAACCCCCTCCCACACCCCCTGTGGTACCCAGACAGAGTGGCACCACTTTTGGAGGCTTCTGTGGAGAAGCCCGCCAAAAGTGGAACAAAGGGCTCGACTTGGGTTGGAGTCACAGAAGAGAACGCAAACGCCATTTTAGAATCGAGTCCTGGCAAAAAATACCAACCGGCGAATTAATATTAAATAAATAAACCAGCGGTATGTTCGAGGCTATGAAAATTAAATAATTAAAGTTGGTAGCCTCGAACAATGGGAAAATCCCATAGGGATATATTCGCGGTCGAATATAAAAAGTAGTATCCACTGCCACCAGCCAAAACTCGATCAGGGGGACCGGAGACGTGCCCCCTCGACTAACAGACCCCGGGGCAATCGAATTGCCCCGACCAGTACGTCCACAATATGATGGTTTGTACTGGTTTCTGTTCATAATTTGGGACTAGTAAAGCCAATGGTGACTTTACATGCCCTGGGAGACAGTAGTCAGTCCCAGGGTATGGAGTCTATGGTGGGGTGTCACTATGACACCCCTGTGTCACTGCACGGAGGGAGCTGTGTAACACACATAGTAAAAACACATGAGACCCTATGGAGTAAAGGACCCCATAGCCCATAAAACACATTAACAGTCAAAGGAACCCCATAAATCATGTCCAAGAGTGGGAGAAAACGAGTCTCACTCTTGGCAGGAGAAAAAAACACAAACTCCAGAAATCCAGCAAAGCTGCTGGGGGACTCACTAGGTTAGGAAATTCAGCCTAAACAGAGAATTCTCCCTAACACGGCTCACCACTGGGCCAATCATACAAGAGTGCGACTTGAGTTGCCAAGGCAACTCAGTCCAGGGTGCCTATTCCCCCCTCCCACACATCCTGTAGACCCAGACAGTGTGGCACCACTTTTGGAGGCTTCTGTGCAGAAGCCCTCCAAAAGTGGAACAAAGGGCTCGACTTGGGTTGGAGTTACAGAGGCGAACACAAACACCATTTTAAAACCGAGTTCTGGCAAAAAGACCCAACCGGGGCATAAATATTAAATAAATAACCCAGCGGTATCTTTAACATTGTACCAAAAAAGTGGTGCGTTTAAAATGAATGGGAAAATCCCATAAGAAATTTTCCGGAGGAATATTTTGTGTGGTTACCACTGCCACCAGCCAGAAACTCGACAAGGGGGGACTGGACAGTGCCCCCTTGAAAAACAGACCCAGGGGCAATCGAATTACCCCTACCAGTACTTCCACAATATGATGGTTTGTACTGGTTCTGTTCACAATTTAGGCCTAGTAAAGTCAATGGTGACTTTACATGCCCTGGGAGACAGTAGTCAGTCCCAGGGTATGGAGTCTATGTTTGGGGGTCACTATGACACCCCTGTGTTACTCCGCTGAGGGTGCTGTGTAACACACATACCAAAAACACATGAAGCCCTATGGAGTAAAGGACCCCATAACCCATAACACACATTACAAAGACAAAGGACATCCTCAAATAATGTCTAAGAGTGGGAGAAAAAGAGTCTCACTCTTAGCAGGAGAAAAAAATAAACCCCAAAAAATTCAGCAAAGCTGCTGGGGGACTCACTAGGTTTGGGAAATTAGCCTTAACAGAGAATTCTCCCCAACAATCCTTGTCGTACCGAGGTGGCCCAGACAGATATGGTTCCCGGATCTTCTGACTTGTCAGCGTCCCCACCAGTCAAACTGCGGATAGACGCGGATCTTCTCTCCAGAGAAGGAGGCGTCATCCTTCATCACGACCCGGAGTCGCTGAACTTGGAGGCCTGGCTCCTGCAGCATAAGAGTTTGGAGGATACGATATCCTGGCTGACTGCAGAGAGGTCCTTGCAAAGGCCAGGGCGTCCTCAACTCTCAAATGCTACGGACATAAGTGGAAGAGGTTTTCTGTCTGGTGCAGGGCACAGAAGATTGACCCTCTGTGGATTACAGCCCCTCAAGTACTACCATACCTGCTGTTGCTGGCCAAAGCTGGACTAGCTCATGCTTCCATCAAGATACATCTGGCACCGATTTCCCGATACACCAGAACTACAGGACGGCCGTCCTTGTGGTCTCATCGCTTGGTGAAGGAATTTATGAAGGGACTGTTCCGATCGTTCCCGCCGGTGAAGGCTCCAGCCCCGGCGTGGGAGCTCAACGTGGTACTGACCTGGCTCATGGGGGAACCGTTCGAGCCTATGCATTCTACGCCGTTGAAGTTCCTCTCGTGGAAAACAGCATTTCTTGTGGCCATCACCTCCACACGACGAGTGGTAGAGATCCAGGCCCTATCCTGCAAGCCTCCATATTTGACTTTTCACGACACGAGGGTGGTGCTCAGGACGCACCCCTCCTTCATGCCCAAGGTGCCGTCGGACTTCCATCTCAACGAGCCCTTGGTGTTACCAGTTTTCTTCCTGTCGCCTTTGTCACCGGCCGAGAGGACTCTGCACTCGCTGGATGTGGCTAGAGCGCTGAAGTTCTACGTGGACCGCACGAAGAGTTTCCGGAAGACGTCACAGCTGTTTGTTAACTTTGGACCTGTGAACCAAGGGAAGGTTCTCTCGAAGGCTTCCATTTCCAGATGGCTCTCCGGCTGCATCATGCACTGTCACCGGTTGGCAAACTGACCATTGCCCGGCCCTCCGAGAGCCCATTCCACCAGAGCGATCGCTGCTACCACAGCGTTCTTGTCTGGTGTGCCTTTGCTGGACATCTGCAGGGCGGCTACGTGGAGGTCGACGCACACCTTCACGAGATTCTACTGCGTCGACCGGGATTCCAGGGAGGAGTCCAGAGTCAGCCAAGCAGTGCTGCGCAACCTGTTCGCTTAAGGTGAGCCTGGTGAGGAGGTAAGAAATGCTTAATGTTGAGTTTGATGTAATGCTTAATGTTGAGCCTTTGCCACCTCCCGTGGTTGTGCATGTGTGTACTGCTATGTATTCTTGTATTAATGAGCATGTGAATCCATGACAGACCCCATGCTGGAGAAGGAACAAGTTACTTACCTGTAACTGTTGTTCTCCAGCATGGGTCTGGCATTGGTATTGCTCGAGAATCTGATTGGTCCTCTCGGTCTGACCATCCGTTTGGGGGTGATGGCTAGTGGATAGCCGGACGTCAATTTGCGCCATTGCACAACACTTTCTCCAGAAGTTGGAGACGAACTGGCTACCTCGATCGGAGATCAGGACTGATGGGAAGCCATGTAGTTTAACAATACCATCCAGGAACACTTTGGCTAAAGTGGATGCGTCAGGGAGGCCTTTGAGTGGAATAAAGTGTGCCATCTTTGAGAATAAGTCCACGACTACAAGAATGATGTTAAACCCTTGACTGGGAGCTAGGTCAGTGATGAAGTCGAGGGAAAGAGTGTGCCATGGAGTGGGAGGAATGTCCAAAGGTTGCAGAAGGCCAGATGGTTTTTGTTTTTGCGACTTATTTTGTGCGCAGACTCGGCAGGTCTGAATATATTGGATGACGTCTTTACGCCAGGCAGGCCACCAGAAGTTCTGTTTTACCTTGGCTAGAGTCTTGGTGATTCCAGGGTGCCCTTCGATCAGAGAATCGTGATAACCTGAAATGATTTGTTGTTATAAGTCCTTTGTGGGTACGTACAGACGATCCTTTAAAAAGGGTAAGTGATCATTGATGGAATATTGTTCCCCCTGCGCTTGCCATGCAAGGAAAGTATCTGGATTCATGGTTCGTTGAATCTCGATTCTCAGTTCTACTTGGGTTGAGGCCCAAGAGTTTGTCTTCCGGTATGATGGGGACTGGGTCTGGGGTCGTATATACTATGTTATCAGTGCCTGTACGAGAGAGTGCGTCAGCTTTTCCATTCTTGACCCCTGGTCGAAATGTGATGACATAATCATATTCGGCGAAGAAAAGGGCCCACAGCAATTGGCGTGAAGACTGGGCTTTAGCTGTTTTAAGATAGTGCATCGGGTGTACAACCTGGGAAAAGTCTGGTATGAACCGGCGATAGAAATTCGCAAATCCCAACATGCTCTGTACCCCTTTTACTGACGTTGCGGATGGCGATTTCAGAACGGCGTCTACTTTATGCAGGTCCATTCTGATGCCTCCTGGAGTAAGAATAAAACCCAGAAACTCAACTTCGGTGACATGAAAAAAACACTTTTCAAGCTTTGCATATAAACAATGTTCACAGAGCTTGGTGAGGACTGAATGGACGTGCTTGATATGATCCTGTTTTGAGTTTGAGTACACTAGGATATCATCTATGTGCACTAGGGCGCAGACATCAATTAACTCTCTCAAGACTTCATTCATGAAATATTGAAATGCTGCGGGAGCGTTGCATAAACCAAAGGGCATGACTTGATATTCGTACAAACTGTATATGGTACGGAAAGCAGTTTTCCATTCGTCTCCGTTTCTGACCCGGACAAGGTGGTACGCTCCCCGAAGATCCAATTTGGTGTAAATCTGGGCATCTTTGACCTGGTCCAGCATTTCAGGGATAAGTGGCAAGGGGTAACGGTTCTTCACAGTGATCTGGTTTAATGCGCGGTAGTCAATACAGGTTCTTAAGTCCCTTTCTTTTTTCGGTACAAAGAACAAAGGACTGGCTGCATGGAACTTTGATGGACGGATGAATCCGTTTGCAAGGTACTGGTCTAAATAAGACTTCAGATGAAGGTTTTCATGTTCCGTAAGAGCATAGATTCTACCGCAAGGGACTTGAGCACCTGGAACAAGGTCGATCTGACAGTCATAGGGCCTGCGCAGCGGCAGCGTGTTTGCTTGGTCCTTCTGGGATACATCCTGGAAATCATGGCATTCCTCAGGCAAGGTATTAGTTACACCCAGGGTTGATGCTGTCGCTCCGGGAGTCGTAGAGATACTGAAAGCAGGTTTCTGTTCTTGATAATAACAGGCTGGGGAGCAGTCGCTGGGGAAGGTTCATTTCCTTGCCCGCCAGTCAATCAAAGGGTTGTGAGTGACTAACCATGGCATCCGTAGTATGAGCCGGAATTGAGGTGCCTTGATAAGATCGAACGAAATAAATTCCTGATGTCCGTCCTGGCACACCAAGGTTATCTCGGCTGTGCATTGGGTTACGGGTCCGGAAGCGATTTCTGTCTCATCCACCGTAGTTACCTTGTCTGTATTCGGCTTGGAACATAGGGGAAGCCCCATCTCTGCAGCCAGGTCTTGATCTATATAATTCCCAACTGCTCCGCTGTCGATGTATGCCTCAACGACATGCATTCTTGACGACCGTTGGTTATTAATTAAGATCACTGGTATTGCAAAGTGTGAGGTTGGTGGCTCTTTTCTCTCACTCGACAAACTGGCCTCTACGTTTGCCGAGCTGGGTAGTTTTCTGACTTAGATTCCTTCTCTTCATCTTTTTCCGTGGCCCCGACGATGTTACTTGGAAGCTTCACTGGGCAGTCCTTCAGGAAATGCCCTGGTTTTCCGCACTACAGACATAGTTGTTGTTGTTGTCTCCTTTTATCTCGCTCTTGTTTTGTTAGTGGAGGTCGTACCCCTCCGATTTGCATAGGTTCCACAGTATTTTCTTGTGCTCCAGTTACATTGTCTCTAGATCGAACGCACACAGCCCGAGGGTCCATTTTGGAACTGTCTGCATTTCTGTCTTGCAACCAGTGGTCTAGTTGTACGACCAAATCTATGTATTCAGAACAGTCTCTAGGAGGATCAACCACTTCAGCTAGAACGTCTTTTAATTCGCCACATAAGCCTCGATGAAACAACGTGGTTCTTTTGTTTTCAGGCCACCTAGCTTCAGCAACCAATCTGTTGAAAGTAGCAATGTACGTTAACAAGTCCTGATTCCCCTGTCGGGGGGAAAGGAGCTCATTATCCACTGCTTGCTCTCGGGTATGGCGAGCAAAAAGTTTTTCCATTTCTCTCTGAAATCCCCCAAAGTCATGTAATAAAGGATCATCATGAGTCACCAATGGTTCCGACCCATCTGCTGCGCTACCATTCAGGTATGATAAAACAAAGGCTACCCAAGCTTGGTCATTTGGGAATGCTCCAGGCCTGCACAGAAAGTGAAGGCGACACTGATTCATGAAAGCTGCATATTTCTGTGGATCACCTGCAAACCTCTGCGGTGGTGCATAAGGAACTGTTCCCGGTAACATGATTTGTACCGGAGTAGAGGTAGTGGATGACATGGTAGGACTTTGCATCGTTGGGTTGTTTCCAGGTAGAGGCCTCTGTCCTGCTTGTGATTGCACGTATTGCCTGCTAATTTCTTCAGTGCGCTCTTTAGTCACTAATGAGTCTCTCCGGAGAGCGTTAGTCTCTTGTCGGGCAGAATGAACCTCGGCACAAAGTTCTCCTAACAATTGGGCCAATTGGTCTAATTCTGATCTCTCCATGGCGCCCAGGTGGAATGGTTTGGCAGGCTTCGCGTTCTGTTACACTCACCTGGTATCCACGGGGACGCCACCCAGCCGTAGTGACTCTGGTATCCTTCTCTGCTGTTCCCATGTGTGACCAGCGGGGAAGTTCTGCCTGGAATACAGGTGGGCAATGTTCAAGACAGGGCAACTGGGGTAAGTAACCCCCCACCACCCTGTATGCCCGCAGCCCTCTGGACCTCTCTTCACCTTGTTGTTAATTCAGGTGTGCTCTCTGTCCTGCCTTCTTGGCAGGGGCGCGTTGTCATTTCTGGGCGAATGCGATCTAGTTACTTCACTGATGCCGGCCCGCTTTGAGTCTTTCAGTTAGGTCTTATTGCTGTTGTATATTGTTGTTGTTCTTGCATGCCTTTTTTTGGTTTAATAAATGTCTTTTTTCTCTTCCTTAGGTGCGCGGAAGTCCAATGTGATGCATTGGCTGAATTGGGTCTCGCCGGTAAATGATGGCGTATTAAGAGCGCTTTGATGCGGTAAATAGGCGCTATGCGCAGCGCTATGATGCCTTGCTTTGCTAACCTGTTGTCTTTTCTTTCCCATAGATTGCGGTGCTCACCCGGTGTATGAAATCCTGAGGCGATGCTGGTCGAGGGGCGACTTGCGAGGTAAGCTTTTCGGCACAGTTCATTATGTTGTAAAAGTGTCTAATGTCTTGTTTCTTCCTTTTTTGCAGATCCGTGGGTCCGAGAGACGTGCTGATCCTAGGATGCTGGAGCTGTGGGCAGCTAACGATGAAAATTACAGGTAAGCTGCTGCTGCTAACGATGTCCTTTTGTCTCTTTACAGAGACTGTTCTTCCGAGGTTCGCGGGTACATCTGAACACGATGAGCGTCACGTTGCAGGATTGCAAAGTAACGTGAAGCGTGTTATCCAAGTTGGGCGTGGTTTAAATAGCTTCAAGAAAGTAGTCCAGGTAAAGTAGTTCCTAGGGTACCAAACCCAAAACACTATACCGCATTGCTTGGTTGCAAGGAGCCAAGCTATGTGGATGCCTCTACTGGCACTTGAAATAAAGTAGTTCCCTAAACACAAGTCTTTATTAAGTATGAGCCTGGCGCCAAAGGCGCCAGGACTGGCCCCAAGAGGGCCTAGGCAAAGGATGCCTAAGTTTGTTGGAGACCCGAGCCAAGACCCCTCATGGCCCATGGGCTTGCCAGGAGGGTTTCTGGATGTGGGTCATGATAGTTTGTAAACTAGTGAATTCTCTTAATTCACAAAGATCCACACATTGAAGCATTCCAATCTGTTTTTTCTCACTGTTGCTCGTAAGGAAACAAGTAAGAAACAATCTCAACATTGTTCAAGATCGCTGGTGACTATTGCACATCGAAGAACACTTCCATTCCGGGACAGGCTTCATGTTTGAAGCATTTGAAGTACCTGCAAGATCTTCATTTCTATACACGCACAGCTTCTCAGTTTCTATTTCACTAAAGACACTGGGCCTCATTACGAGTTTGGAGGTAGCCATGCCCTTAATAAGAGAGCATTGTGTGGCTTCTAGCAGCCTTAGGATGGATGCTTAATTCTGCTAGGCACCTCAACTCTGGTGCAAGTCGTCATATCTGGCTTATGGGTCTCAATAAGGACAAATGATGGTGCACATAGCCACATCCTTAGATGCCCAGGTCTGCATGAAATTATGTTCACCAGCAATGAGGCCAACATCTTGCAGTCATCCAGCCTTTGACAGTTTGCTTGCATCATTCAGGCCCCTACTCATTCCCATTACCATACCACCCAGCATCAGACCCAGGCACTTACCTGATAACGTACAAGACAGTACCAATCCCAATAACCCTGATTTGCCAAAAGAAGCCAGCACCTGACCAACCAACTCCATTCCCTACACTGCAGCATTTGCTTGTTGCACATCGGCAGAAAGTTGGCAGCTTCAATATACACATATTGGTCCTATTGCGCAGTTATCACAGAGGCACTTGAAACCAGTCACATTTAGTCTCAGTGTGTAGCTTACATAATGTTAATAGGACTGTTCCACTACCTCTCTGCTGCATTGTGGATCGGTTTCAAGAATTATTTGTGAATTGCAAGAATAGAAAAAAAAACAATTGAAAAGGAATAGAATAAAAGAACCAATGTAGCTACTACAAATACTGGAGACTAACCACGTAAATAAAGCAGCCTTCTCAACCCACTTGTCAAGTGCTCTTAGATCAGTCCAGGTTAGAAAATACTAAGCAATTTGTCAGCATAACCCTATGGATCTTCCTTTCCGAAAACACGCAGAAAACTTACCAATGCATACCACAACCCACAGTTAAAAAGGCAGCATTCAAACAAAGCATTTGGGGAAACTTTATTACATTGCAATACATTTCTATCCTTTAAAATATAAAATGTTTTACCTTTGAAGAAGTCTTTTCAAATGTTCATGGCAGATGAAAACAGAATCTGAACATCAACATCCAACTGTAGAAGGTCTAAATTCATAATAAAAAATGCATTCAAAAATATCAAGCACACATAACACACTATCACAAAAATAAATGTTTCTATTTCCTAACTTCAGACTGTGACCACAAACTACCACTCATATCCTCTACGCCCTTTCCACTGATCACTATCCTTCCCTACGTATCAACATCAGCCCGCAAACAACAACTAACAGTAAAAGCATTATAACCACTTTCCCTCTAACAGGGTGCAAAATATGCACTGTCTACTCGCCACTGGCTTGTGATATTTGACTTGTAGCAAGTAAGAAATGGTGTGCTGTTTGTGTGTGTATACCATTGAGGTGGCAAGTTACCCTTTCATTGCTGGCTCAGAGCTTGAACCTTGAATGTTTGCCACCTGCCTATAACATCTCAATCTGTGCATATTACACAAAATATGCTCTTTCTATTAGACACATATTACGAATCATTAACCACACCACAAATCCCCTCCTCAAATAAAGAACTCACACGAAATGCTATTAAATATAAAAACTCCCAAAAAAATACATATCTGTATTCCTTTTCACAAAATTTATAATACACCTAAAGAAAAATCTGCACTATTTTAGTTAACTTCTTGAATCAAACAGCACCTGACACCATATTTAACTACGCAAATACATGCATCAAGAACCATGCAGAAAAATACACTGAAGCGAGAACCAAACCTTACCACACAGGAAAGTACACAGCATTGAGAACCTAACCCGTCGCCCACACAAACGCTTTTCGAATCCAAAAACAAAACAATATATCTAACTCTGCTGCACGTATTCAAAGCTCGAATTGAGAAATCTAGTAAAATAGCGCAAATTTATCTTCGCCCTTAGTACACCTTACTCCAAACACGTATCTATCACTGGTTTACTGCTCACACTCTACCTTAAACCAAATAAAAAAAAGAAACATCCTGAATGTAACTTTTCAGTTTGACTACACGAGTATGAGTTAGAGAATCGCTTAGATCAAATGCAGTACAAACGTAGAGCACTTTCATGAATGTGCATTGTTCTTAATGACTTCACGCGAATCGAGAACTCAAAACTATGCCACCCTCTTCCTCGTGTCAGTTTTTTTCTTATTTCTCAATCTCAATAGACCAACCAGATATTATCTAAACAATATATAATCACATACCTAAACTATATCCCAAATATAATAGGCTATGACAATTACTTACTCACTCTGTTTAATGAATATATAATCAGATAAAATCCCAGGATCTGAATTGTGATTACCGTCAATTGAAACAGATTACAAACAACAGAAACATAGCCGAACCTGATACTTGCCAAGCTCACTGCAGACAAGTCAAAAAGCCACCGATGAGCCATAAGACCATCAGTTAAAATCTGAAACATCAAACAAAGAAAGATGGTAATATCCCAACTCCACAAAATGTCTTCACCCATTACCTCACCACACAATACATATCTTAACGGCCAATCTCATAAAATGCCTGCCAAAGGAGAACATCTTGACCATTCAAACCATTTAATAAAAACACACTTTTATTCCCTCATATTCAAAGAAATACCACAGTACATCACCATTTTGTTTCAACTCTCTCAGAGACACAGCTAGTGCCGCCATGGAGAAACCAAAAAAACTGTCTACGCAATTGGAGATGCGTGGGCTCACTGGCTGATGATCTACTGCATGCAGAGATGAATTCCTCATCATCTTGGATTACTGCATTTTCAAATAGTTTGGAAAGGAATTAGAGGCATGGGATGGGGCACATAAATTACAAATTAGTAAATGTTAGATTGCACCATCATCCAGACATCGTCATAATTCACTGTGCAGGTAATGATCTTGGATATTGCAGAGGTGTTTCTCTTTCTTTCATCATGAAACATGATTTCCAAAAATTAATGGACATGTTTCCAAACACATAATTTGTTTTTTCAAATAACATGCACAGGCAAAAATGGAAAGGGATTCAGACACTAATACAAATTGAATAAAGTAGAAAAAATATTAACAAAGTAGTTTCTGCTTTCCTAGCCAACCACCATATGAGTATCTACAATAACAATATCACATACTCAAACATTGAATTATTGGAAATGCTTTGTTCTTCCAGAATATCCAAACATGTCCTCTTAACCTCTAAGTAAACACATCTTACAAATGATTAACCTGAAAGTCCTTTTAAGGCATTCCTATAGACGTAACGGCTTAAGAAAAGAAGAAAAAACCACACAAATTAAAATGTACAAAGCTACTGAGAAGAAGCAGATGAACGAGTTGATATCACATCCCGATTAATTACCTATTTCCATAAAAATGAATCGAGAAACAACACTAATAAACACAACCCAACAAAATCTGTTTGATACTTTTTAACATCTTTGATTCCTCCACTGAAAACGAATCGAGAATTTATGATACAACGAATATGCATATGGTACCGAAAACAAAGAAGAATGTATTTCACACTCAATACTGACAATTCTGAAATGATACTGTTGCCCGCGCACATAGATCGGGAACTGCAAATACTGTTATTTAACATACACACCAATCCACAATATAAACGAAAAGAAAAAAAAAAGTCATTTCTTTTGGAATCGTGAACCACACCTATGAAAATGAGCAAACTTATTGGCCCAAGGGCATGTGCGTGCTACTAAAATTGAGAACTGATTGGCTAATGCAAACACACAGTTCTAGAATTGCCTATTTATAATGCAGGAAACCTTCCATTTACTCATTGCTTTGGACACAAATTCATGTAGACAGAGTGCAAACCTTGCCTGCCCTATTTGTTGAAATAGTGCTTTTCCTTAAGCGAACCGTCTTCCTTTTGCTGTACTTTGTTTTCTGTTTGTTTTGTTTCTTTTATGTTTTTATTTTTTATTTTTTATTTTATTTGGATTCAGTTCCAGAAGTACTTTTACAAATCACAAAATCACAGAATCACAAAGTACATTAAAATCACTCCATCCAATCGTACTATACACAGGTAGTCACATTTCATTACCTCTTGTTTAGACACTAAAATTCAATTTATAACATCACGTATAAAAATCACATATACAAATCTCACAGCTAGTGTAATTGCAAACCAACAAAAATCACTATCATTCATACTTATACATTTCATACCATAAATGCATCATTTTTATAGATTGTGAATATAAAACATTAAGGGGGTAGTTCATAGAATTCAGCGTACAAGCGGCGCACGCGGCTGGCGCACAGAGTGTGCGTGCGGCAGTCTGCACCAGCCGCGTGCGTCAAAACCGATTTAGGCGCACAGCGTATTCATGGATTTATACATCCATAACCAGCCGTGGCGCAGAGTGGCACAGCGAGCCTGCAGCAGTGCCAGTTACGCCCCCATCCCCGCCCCGTGCGCCAAGAACATGGCACAAATTCATTACATGGCGCAAAGGCTAGTGGACCGGCATACAGCTCCCCAACCACGAAATCGCGTGTAAACCTCCACGTGCACCCCTCGGAATACACGTACCCCACTCGCGCCAGCGAAATCGCGTGTAAAACTCCATGCGCACCCCTCGAAATACACGTACCCCGCTCGCGCCCGGCCAATCGCGTGTAAAACTCCCTGCGCACCCCTCGGAATACACGTATCCTGTTCGCGCCAGGCCAATTGCGTGTAAAACTCCCTGCGCACTCCTCGGAATACACGTCCCCCGCTCGCGCCAGGCCAATCGCGTGTAAAACTCCACGTGCACCCCTCAGAATACACGTACCCCGCTCGTGCCAGGCCAATCGCGTATAAAACTCCCCGTGTACCCCTCAGAATATACGTACCCCGTTCCCGCCAGCGAAATCGCGTGTAAAACTTCACACGCACCCCTCGGAATACACGTACCCCGCTCGCGCCAGGGAAAACACGTGGAAAAAGTCCCACCTGTGGAGTGGGCTGCCTGCGGGGCATGCCCGGGGTGATGGGCTGCCTGCGGGGTATGGACTGGGGTGATGGGCTGCCTGCGGGGCATGCCCAGGGGTGATGGGCTGCCTGCGGGGTATGGACTGGGGTGATGGGATGCCTGCGGGGCATTTCCAAGGGTAATGGGCTGCCTGCGGGGTATGGACTGGGGTGATGTGCTGCCTGCAGGGCATGGGGAGTGTGGATGGGCTGCCTGCGCGTATTCCGGGGGTGCGTGTGAAGTTTAACACGCGATTGGCCGGGCACGAGCAGGGTACGTGTATTCCGGGGTGTGCATGTGAAGTTTAACACGCGATAGGCCTGGCACGAGCAGGGTATGTGTATTCTGAGGGGTGCGTGTGAAGGTTTACACGCGATTGGCCTGGCGTGAGGGGGGTACGTGTATTCCAGGGTGTGCGTGTGACGTTTAACATGCGATAGGCCAGGCGCGAGCGGGGTACGTGTATTCTGAGGGGTCCATGTGAATTTTTACACACGATTTGGCAGTGTGTGCCCTCCCCGGTGTACCCCACCTCCCCATGCCCCGCAGGCAGCCAACACCACAGGGGACCACCCCACACCCCTGGCCATGCCCCGCAGGCAGCTCACATGGCACCATGCACTTGGGAGCCCCGACGCATGTTATAGATGGGCAGCTGCCAGCAGGCCCTGACTCATGTCCGTCACCCTCCCAGCCCCCCACCATAGATGGGCACCTGCCAGCAGGCCCCGACTCATGTCCCCCACCCCCACCATGGACCGGCACCTGCCAGCAGGCCCCGAAACGTGGCCCACCAAACACCATGTTCTAACAAAAGAGACCCATGGGCCTAATGCCTACACAAATCCCCCCTGCCCTCCAGTACAAGCACGCAACCATCCACTGCACCCACTCCCAAATTACCCACCATGGCCAGGCATAAATGTACAACAGAGCCACACAGTGGCAACACATGACTGAGGCAATGCTCATTGAGAAATGTACAAAACCAATGAGAGTACACAACACCAATAATGAAGATATATGATTTGTATTAAAATACGTAATGAAAAAACATAATGAAATATAAAACTTGTAAATTAAGAAATGATGAAATCCAAAAAAATAAAAATCCAATGTACAACAAAAATCCACAAATGGAAAAAAGGGAAGTGGTCCATTTCAAATGTCCAAATAAAGTACAAAGAAAAAAAAAACATTGATCCATGGCGTCAAAATAACTAAAGTATGTACAAGTCTGGAACTATATACACTGAAAGTCCGACGGGTCCATGATGCCCAAACAAAAGGAAACCTACCAAAAATCCTATAAAAATAACTAGGTACATAAAGTGGCACAAAGTCCATGAACTCCAAAATAAAGAAAAAAAAAAAGGAAACCTAACCCTAAAGAACTATGTACAAAGGCGGCGGGCAAGTCCAAAGGCTCACTTGTTGATGTCCGGGGAAGGGCATCATCGAACTCCTCTTCAACGTTCTGGAGGCGGGCCTCTTCCCTGGCCCCGAGGTCTCGCAGGGATGCAGCCATGGCCTCCTCAAACTCCCTGCGAGTTGCCTCGAGGCACTCAGCCCGCCTCAACGCCCTGCTCATGGAGTTCTCCACCCTGACCATAGTGAGCCGTGCCTCTTCCGCCCGCCGCCGCCCCACATCTGTTTGCAGGCCCAACCGCTGCCACACGGAAGACACTCCCAATCCAGGGTCCTCCTGCTCTCTGGCCGATGCCTGCCCCTGTGATGTTGATGGCCCCCTCGCTCCCTCCTTGAGCCTGCTGCTGCCGTGCATGTGCCCTGCCTGTCGATGCCTGCACGTCCTCCTCCTTCTGTGGTCCAGTTGTTGGGGTGGCCACCCCTGCTGGACCTCCGACTCCCGACTGTGGCAGGGATGTGTCCTCCACCAGCCTGGCCGCTGGCTCAGGGGCAGCTCCACAGGGTGCCCAGGTGATACGTGGACAGGAAGATGGCACGGAGGATGACTGGCGCATGGGGGTTCAGTTGAGGAGGGGGTCAATAGAAGTTCCAGCACATGGAGGAACCCAGCACTGCTGACCCGTCCTAGTAGGTCGACGCGGTCAAAGAGGCATTCGAAAATAACGTGCATTGTCCACACGAGAACCCTGCACGTCATCCCGAATGCCACGTTGACGCAACGCCACCCCAGCCAAGACAGGCACAACACGGTCCCGGATTGCCACATCCGCAGGGAGAGGAAGGACAGTTGTTGTGTGCGCATCCTCTCCCTGAAAACCGGTCTGGACGAAGGCATCCCTTCTGGCGCCGGATGATGCAGTCACAGGTTCGGGGACAGGATTACACACAGGCACCTCCGCGGCGGCCTGTGCTGCCTCCTGTCCCTGCCCCTGGACTACACCACTAGCACTAGTGGAATTCCCCCCTCCAGGCCCCATGTGTGGGCCTTCCACGGCCTCCTCCTCAAACAAACGCCCCACCAACCTGGATGACTCTGTGCCATCTTCCTCCATAAGCCCCTGTGGGGTCTCAGGTGCCCCTTCTGATGCCGAGGAGTCCACCTCCGACCTCTGCCTCTTGGACCTACCCTCAGACGCGGCACCAGACTCCTCACTCCCCGAAGAGATGACAACCTGGGAGGGGAGCTGGGCCTTGCGTCTCCGGCTGGTGGTGGGATCCCTGCCGCTGTGCTCCACAGCACCGTCTCTGCCCTCTTCATCAGTTGACGCTGCAGACAGGGAGAGACAGAACACAGGCATCAGGGCACTGTACAATGGTCTGACACATGAGTGGCAGTGTCAAACTTCACAGATGGCATCACACTCCCCAACACACATCTCATTTGAACCCACACACATGCGCAAATTAACAGGAATGTTGCAGCAGGCAGCACCATCCATACACATACAACAGCATGAGCATCCGAAGGTTAGCCTGATGTCACATGCAACACGGGGAGTGCCGAACACATGCACACATGCCACCAGACATACATGCATCAGTACATTTCCACCAGCTGTCACAGTGAAATCATCGGCAACTATGTCACATCTGCCAATCAGCCTCCTACATGTCGGTGTCACATGCATCCATGGTGTATCACAGTGGCACACATGTCAAATACACGCACATGTACACCGTGCACGTACATGAAGATGGAACCAGCATCCATGTGTCACACCCCAACCATGCCATAGTACATACACAGAAATGTAAACATGTGTGCCTCCCCACATGCATTTGGGCATCATGCATTTGAACACATACACCATTGATGTGCCTCACACATGACTGGACTCACATGCGGCAGGCTCATGTCCCTGTACATGCACATCCATACATGGTCCTTTCAAGACATATGTCCAAGCTGCACACTCCTGGCACACCTCAACATGCACTGCGTCCAATCAGTATGCATGGACACTTACCGCTCGACTCCAGATGGGTCTGCCTCTCAAGGACCTGGAGGTGGAGCGCTGGGTGTATATGTTCCAGTACCCTCATCTGGTTGTCGGTAAGACGGACCCAGCACCCTTCTGCATGCACTGCCTCCAAGAGGCGCCGTACCTTGCTGACTATCCTGGACCTGAAGTCCTCCCAGTGCTTCCGGACTTGTCGTATGTCGCGGGCTGCCACCCCCTCCACGTAGATGGCAGCCACGATGTCCTTCCAGATCCTCTTCCGTCCTTCATTGTCGGCGTGTGGTCTTCCAAAGAGGGCATCATAATGCACCAGGACTTGCTCCACCAGGATACCAACTTCTGCGGCACTGAAGCTGGTAGCCCTCTGCCTCTCTGGCTGGGGGTTGCCAGTGGTCTCTGATGGTGTTTCCCCCGACATGGTAACCCCTGAGGCAGGTGTGGGTGGGCAACTGGGTCCTGGTGCTGGGCTGTGGAGTGAGGGAACTTTAGTCGGGAGTCTTCTGTTCCAGCAGGGGTGGTCAGAGCAACTGGACCCCTGCAGTTGGCTGACGCGCAGGCACCAAATGGCAGGGCATGTGGCCAGCAGGCAGGCAGGCAGCAGCAGATGGCAGGTGGGAGCGGGCTCGGGGCTCTGGGGGGCAGGAAAATGGATTTCTGGGCAGGAGCGTGGTCTTCCGTGTGTTGTCACGTGGCCAGCTTGATACGGAGTGATTTGGCACGTGAAAAAAGAGCACGTCAGTGTGTAATTCGAGGAAAGGCCCTTAGCGCGTAAGCACATATGTGACGTAACATGCGCGCGGGCGTTTCCCTGGCACGGGTTGAGGGTCCCATGTGGGTTTCAATCGCTCTGTAGGTGCTTTTTGTGGAAAGCGGTGTGTGTGTTTTCCAGGCGTTGTGGTTCACACGTGATTACTTCACAGCAGCTACATTGCGTACTTCTTCTTTTGGCGAGGGTGTTGGCTATGCGTTCTTCTTCTACACGCAAGGCAGACGGTGAGTCGCACATGCTATTTTTAATAATGCGGGTGTCCCTGTTAGTCGCGTACCCCTTTATTTCCAGGCATACTACACTGCGTCTTGATCACGTATGTGTTTTTTTTTTTATTTCCTGGCTGCCACAGCATACTGCGTGTGTTTTTTTACACACACGTGGACTACAAGGATCGCGTATCTCTTTTTCTTGCTTTTTTGGGATGCCTGAGTGTTGCGTGACATGTAATTTCTCCTACGGGGCCAGAGAATGGGACATTCGTCGTAGCTGTATATACGTGTTTGTTGCCTGCGCACACTTTTGTAATGCGCAGGGACGCTACCGCCGGCCTTCGTGTGGCGGACGTGTTTAGGCCTGTGCGTGTCTTTGGCCGTGCGCAGGTTTCTCCTATTCGATTCCATGAATACGTGTGGTTCGCGTGCGTGTGTTTGTTCCGTGTACTTCCCAGCAGTACATCCCTAGTTACACCCTTATTTTCATGCGTTTTTCCCCATTCAGCGCGTTCCGCCCCGTGTTCCGTCCCCTTTTTGGTGTGTGCGCTAACGGTGTGCGCTTTCGCTGTGCGCGTCGCGCATGCCGTTCGGGATGTTGCAATGACGAGTGCGCCCGTGTGCGCCACGCACAGATTTGGCGCGCATCCCAGGGAAGACATGCACAGGCACTTCCATGAGTCGCATGTGTGCGCTTGCTTTTTCATGCCTGCACCACGATTTTCGCTGCACATTTGTTCCATGAATCGGCCCCTTTTTAATCAAATAATCATAAAATTGCATTAAAATAGACAAGAGTTATCTCATCATGATCTGACCACATGAAATCAATTAGAGTTAGGCAGGCGTTTTTTGATAATACACGGTACAAGGCATTGTGCACGCTGACCTCAATATTGAGACAGTAGTTCCAAAATACTTCCTGCCTTATTGACTCGTAATTGTGTACAAAACTGCCCAAGAACCTCATGTATGCGTTGCCCAAAGCTGCACATTCGGTGAAAAGATGTTTTGCCGACTCCAATTTGCTAGGCAGTTTACATATACGACAGCCCCTGTCTTGGATGGATAGGCCAAGTCGAGCACCACAAAAAATAAACAATGGCAACTGGTTTATTCGAAGCCCCAGTCAGAAACTCTGCACCGCTGGGTTAGGGCACTCTCTAAGATATCTTTGAGGTTGGAGATCTGAAACATAGGTGTAGGAACGTAGGGTAGCCAAATGGGTTAATCCAATCCCAATGCTTTAATTTACGTTTGAAAATGTGTTTTAAAACAACATACCTAGTTCCTCTGTTGAAATCGGGACACCACCCAATACTCTCATATAACTTAGCAAATACAAATGCAAATTTTTTGTAATCTTTGGATTTATGCTTTTTAATTTTTTCTGGAGATGAAGGGTGATAATCCTGAGACACACTCTGACATCCAGCTGGTTATTGCACATCTGCAGCAAGAGGATGTTGATGGGGTAGAGCAGCCAGCTCCACCAAAGAAGTACAGCTGCAAGACATGCACCCCATCTGTCTGCTGGCAGTACTTCAGAGGAACCAAAGACCCACCTCTTTCAGAAGTGGAAAAGGTACAGTGTACTTTGTGCAGGGAAGTGCGCAGAAGAGAAGTGGCAACACAGAGCTTGGGCACCACCGCTTTTACAAACTACCTCATTCGCTACAAATGGCAGCAAGTAGACCAGCAATTCAGGAACAGGTTCATAAAGCAAGCTATCCGACTTCGATGAATTGCTGTGGATCCCATCTCCACACATAAAGCAGCAGAGTCCACAGAGGAAACACCACCACCTACATCTTCCTCGCCACTTCTGCCATCTTCATCATAGCCTGCTGATTATGATGGGAGTCCCTCCTTTGCCGTCCCTGCTTTGGCTACTTCATGCCAACGCACCTCTGCAGAAGGTGGTGTTTTCACCTGCAGGAGGTGCTTCATGCCAATAGCACTGAATTCAAATAGTTTTGAGGCAATTAAGGACTCCTGTGTGGAGCATGGCAGAAATTGCCAGTCGTTTGTTTTTTAAAATTTGTTTTACTCTCTTTTTCAGGACTATGGACCTCATTAAAAAAGCCTTGCGGTCCAGAAATAAGGGTGCCGGTAGCAGCGTTCCGGCATCATTTCCGGACCGCCAGATAACAAGTATGCCATACTACAAGTATGCCTGAAGGGGCCGTTGCTCCCGGCCAGTGCTTCCTATGGGACTCCACGGGAATGGGGATTTACACTTTCTGCCGCCTGTCATCCCAGGCGGGACTTGTAATGTCTCGGTTGTACCAGGATATCAGGCAGCAGAACGGTGTTAGTTCAGCGGCAACCTGCTGGTAGCATAATGAGGCCCTATGTTTCTTTTTCCCTCTGTATTTAAAAAAAAATGCAAAAACTCCCACCTCCCATCTCTTCCCAAAAGGTTGTTTTTGGAACCACACAGAATAGTTTAAAAAATAACTATTATTTGCATTTTAACAACAACAAAAACAAACAGCCATGTGCTACAGGAAAGAAAAAGGGAGCAACTAATGGCATCTTGTACACAGTACAGCTTCAAAGGTTACTTGTTCACACATTTTGCAATCAGTGTCTTTACACAAATTATGATTTCAGGTCCTTGATGCGTGTGTCTGATGCCCGCCCTCAAGTCCATCGCATCCCAAGCAAGCTTATTAGCACTCAGCTACACCAGGCTCTGAGGCCCCAACTTGTAAACCAGAAATAACAAAACTATGCATGCTACACCCGTCCCACCCCGTCCACCCTCCCTATCTTATCGTCACCCCCAGCCCAGCTTTTAGCCCTGTGTACTCTTCTGCTCAGTGTGCCTCACACCGCAGCCTCTCAGGCTTCACAGTGACATATCATCAGAGGGCGCAAACATCATTTGAACCAATACATTCCATGCTGTGACATAATTGCTGACCTCTCTTTGTATCCTGTACACCGCCCTATGCCACACCACTGTCACTGCCTCCGCCTATTTCCTCAAGTCTCCCCACCATGCCTCTACACAGGGACCTTTCGCGTACTTCCACGCCAATGCGATCCTGCGCCTGGCCAGGACACAAATTAAGTCATTCATTTTTGCAATCTTTGCCTCAGTACCCCGCTGCAGGAACATCCCCAGCAAGCACTCCTCAGGTGGCCATTCATGCATACATATCCCTCCCCTGAATGCCCTATTCACAACGTCCCGCCATAACCCTCTGACTACCGGGCATGAGCAACACATTTGCAGCATATCTGTCGACTCGCTGGCGCATCTTAGGCATCGACGCTCCTGGGAACCGTGAAATGGCACGTGGGATCATGAATGCTCTGTGTGTAACCTGCAGCCGTATCTGGCTTTCCTGGATACCTTCTGTGTAAACAGCAACGCCCTGGCCCATTCCCCATCTGTAAAGGCTCGGCCTACATCCTCCTCCCACTTGGCCCTTGTTTTGGTCTACTGAGCGAGTCCAATATCATTTAATTGAGCCTAGAGATCACATGCCCTCCCTCCGTTAGGTCATAGAGAGAATCCAGCATGGCGTCTAACTCGTGCCAGTGGTTTCTCATATAACAAGAACACCCATCGTGCGAAGCCCGGTCCTACTCCAAAGCATTGCAATGCGGCATTCCGCCAGTCCCACCTCACGGAGTCAAAGGGCTTTATTGCATCTAGTGAGAGAACCGTGTATTCCACTCCCCCCCGGTCTTGTGTATTACATGATGCAGCATGCGTCCATTCAAGGATGTGCTCCTTCCAGGGACATAACCTGTTTGGTCGGAGTGTACCGTGAACATATAATCAATGTGTTTGTGTTCCCCATGCAGACTTGAATAATAGGAGTAGCCCCTCCTATCCCCCATGCAGCTGCCTCCATATGTCACACAGTCCCAGCTCCTGCAATAAGGTACCCAGCGCCTTAGCCGGTGGCGCCCGTTTCCTGTGCCTGTCATCTGACCTATCTAGCACCGGTCCAGGGTACAATTAAAGTCCCTTCCCCACAACCACAGGGCTCCTTTGTATGGTGCTAATCAGGGGCCCAGTGACTTAAAAAAACGGGTGGCATCGTGATTGGGAGCATACGTGTTGATTATGCAAATATATCTCTGTTTCAGAAACCCCTATACAATAGTCAACCTGTCTTCATTATCGCACTTGCATTCCAGGGACTTGAAAGGGACATTGGGGGCCACCCACACAAGGGCGCCCCTGGCATACACTATAATCCGGCAATCCATGTACCAGTCCCCCCCACTTCTCAGCGATTGTGGCCTGTCTGACCACAGTGAGATGTGTTTCCTGTAGGAGGGCCACATGCACTCCCTTGAGTATCAAATATGTGTGTACTCTGTTCCACTTGACAAAGATGTTAAGCCCCCTCACATTCCAGGAGATGACTTTGATGTTGTTCAACCCAATTGCACTTTCGCCCTCCCTCCCGGACGTCCCATTCGCCACCGACCCTCTCCCTCCACTCCCTCACACCCAATCGAGACCAACAGTCAAACTCTGTGCAGTTCGAGGCCACCTTTATGTCATGGCCACTAACCAAGGGCCCTTATTTACTCCTTCCAAAGGGTCCAAATGGACCCTGTCCTGGCGCCTTTGGTGCCGGGCTCATAAGAAAGTGTGCTCTGCACACTTGGGATTCAAGGCACGTGCATCCAGGCCGGGCGTGGCCATTAGAAAGCATTGGAAGGCCGTGCAATCATCTGTGGGAGTGGTGAGGTGGGGCCACAAGGCGGAGCTAAAGGGGAGTGGCTAGGGCCAGACTATTTAAGCCGGCCCCACCCGCATGTTGAGGCTTTGCGTTAATCTGCTGCATGCATCGTAACGCTTACCGCCGTCTGAAACTCTTGCCTGTCTCCAGCTCTGCATCTTCTGATTCCAGCTTCACATCTTCGGCGCGCCCATCTTCAACGCGCACCTTACCTGGATTCAGCTATACCATTGCTTGGAGCGCATCCCATCTCGATCCGGCATACGCAGCGCGCACCTTACCTGAAGCCAGCCATACCACCGCTTGAAGTACTACAAACTTCACATCAGCATCTTCAGCGCGCGCCTACCTGTCTCTTCGAATCCATCTTCTGCTGGGCGCCTATTCCTCACCTGTCAGAGTCTTCATTCACACAGAAGTCTTCTTCTCATCAGGCATTCCCGTGATTCTTCCATCTCGCAGCCACAGACACCTTCCCGAATAGCCGCTCTCCATCTTCCGACGCCAGGCCGTCCCTGCAAGAAATAAAGACAGCACAAGGTTAGAAACAGCATAAACACTTAACGCTTGGCCGCGCAACACCTAAGCCTTGCGTTTCAGTTAGAAACCCTACTTATCGTCTAGTGGGGTCCGCTCCATTCCTCTCTGACACCGCATGGGCCCACTGTCA
Organism: Ambystoma mexicanum; assembly: GCF_040938575.1. NCBI lineage: Eukaryota > Metazoa > Chordata > Amphibia > Caudata > Ambystomatidae > Ambystoma > Ambystoma mexicanum. The sequence continues at coordinate 923,462,014 of NC_090926.1, read as the reverse complement.
GCAACACGACTCAGCAGAGCCATCTTCAACACCTATTGGGGAAAAGAAAGACATTATTAAGAATACGGACAATACTCATTGGGAAAGACATTATTAAGAATACGGACCATAATCATTGCTCATCAACACTTACCTCCCACGAGGATTGGTTGCAGCCGGTCTGGGCCATTACGCACATGGACCAGTGAAGCAACTGGGTCTGTCTACAGCGCCCCTGCTGAAGAGAAGCAGGACGGAGAGCTCATCTTTGCAAAATAACAGGTGAATGCCTATGGGAAAACGCTTGCACATCTCTTTCTGGCACGAGGAGTTCGAGGGGGATGGCAATTCAGTCACAGCATTCTCACTGCATCTTACCTTCCCCCAAGGGCACTGCCAGCAACCTGACCAGACCAAACCCTGCAGCTGGGGGTAAAGCAAGATCCAGAGAAGCCAAATCCAGGGAGGGCTCCAACCGTGCCCCAACGTCCCCGCAGAGACCAGGTGAGCGTAACAGAATGCGAAGCCTCTCCGAATCTCTGCCTGGGCGTTATGGAAACCTCTGAGACTGGCCAGTTGGCCCAATTGTTGGGGGAACTGCTGGCTGAAGTGCATGCCTCCAGACAAGAGACTAATGCCCTAAGAAGGGATCTTATTGTTACTCAGGAACAAACTGATGATCTGGCAAGACAGATGCTTCGGACTCAAGCAGGGCAAGTTCCTTTATCCGGGGTTGCAACAACCCCTTCGCCGCAGCCATCACCACCAGTCCAAGTGGTTTTCCCGGGGGCTGTGCCTTTGGCTCCGCTCGAACGTGTTACCGGCGATCCCAACAAATATGCTATGTTCATGAACCAGTGTCGTCTCCATTTCCTGTGCCGCCCTGGGGCCTTCCCCAACAACAGTTCCAGAGTTGCCTTTGTACTTTCATATTTGGGAGACAGCGCAGCAGATTGGTCCATACCATTAGTTAACCAAGATGATCCAGTACTTCACAATTTCGGTGAATTTCAACAGGAATTGGAAAAGTTGTTTGCTAGGCATACCCAAGGACAAGCCCTATACAACAACTTGTTATCTCTCAGACAGGGGAGCCACAATCTGCTGCCATATATCTCCACCTTTAATCGCCTCATTGCACAAACCAATTGGCCCGAAGAAAAGAGAACCACACTTTTCTATCGAGGGTTACGTGGGGAATGAAAGGACGTACTAGCCCAAGTGGTCAACCCTCCAGAGTGTTGTGCGGAATACATTAATCTGACGATACAACTGGACCATAGGCTACAAGACCGGTAAATGGACCGCCCAAGGTCTGAAGGGAGGTCGGTTTATATGCGACCCAGAGACAATCAAACTAAAACTCATGAACCAACCGAACCTATGCAGATTGGGGGATTACGGGCCCCAATATCCAAAGCTGACAGAGAAAGAAGGAGGCAACAACAACTTTGTTTGTATTGCGGCAAGACAGGAAATTGTCTTCTGGATCGCCCAATAAAACCTCCCAAGAGAATAGTAGGTGCAACGGATAACAGCATGAACGAAAAGGATCTGACCCCGGAAACCTCCAACGCCCAACACGCGTAGGGGTCCACTTGTCGAGCGAAAAGAAGAAAGTTGTCCAGGCAAAGTTGTCATGACCTCACACCTGGTCATTCCAGTGCTTGTAGTCCACCACCAGCAACCAAAAAGTACATGCCTTATAAGCATATATTGATAGTGGAGCTGTGGGAAACTATATCGATCAGAATCTGGCTGCACAAATTGGCCTTCCTCTCTAGCAGAAACAACAATCGGAAAACGTCACCACAGTGGATGGCTCTCAGTTGTCATCCGGCCCAGTAACGCAACATACCGATAAAGTTACGCTGATGTGTCAGGACGGTCATCGGGAAGACATTTCTTTCGATCTTATTGGGGCACCTCAGTTCCAAATGATCTTGGGAATGCCATAGTTAGAAACTCACAACCCCAGGATTGACTGGCGAACCCGAGTGCTGACCTTTCCTCCAGAATGTGCCAAGAATTGCTACCACAAGAGCGTAAGGAGTCCGAAAGTCAAGGTTAAACCCATCCTGGGGATCTCTGCTACCTTACCCCCTGAGTATCTGGACTACCAGAACGTGTTCCAAAAAGAACAAGCAAATACCCTGCTACCGACTGCCAGATCGACCTGCTCTGCACACTTGGGATTCAAGGCACGTGCATCCAGGCCGGGCGTGGCCATTAGAAAGCATTGGAAGGCCGTGCAATCATCTGTGGGAGTGGTGAGGTGGGGCCACAAGGCGGAGCTAAAGGGGAGTGGCTAGGGCCAGACTATTTAAGCCGGCCCCACCCGCATGTTGAGGCTTTGCGTTAATCTGCTGCATGCATCGTAACGCTTACCGCCGTCTGAAACTCTTGCCTGTCTCCAGCTCTGCATCTTCTGATTCCAGCTTCACATCTTCGGCGCGCCCATCTTCAACGCGCACCTTACCTGGATTCAGCTATACCATTGCTTGGAGCGCATCCCATCTCGATCCGGCATACGCAGGGCGCACCTTACCTGAAGCCAGCCATACCACCGCTTGAAGTACTACAAACTTCACATCAGCATCTTCAGCGCGCGCCTACCTGTCTCTTCGAATCCATCTTCTGCTGGGCGCCTATTCCTCACCTGTCAGAGTCTTCATTCACACAGAAGTCTTCTTCTCATCAGGCATTCCCGTGATTCTTCCATCTCGCAGCCACAGACACCTTCCCGAATAGCCGCTCTCCATCTTCCGACGCCAGGCCGTCCCTGCAAGAAATAAAGACAGCACAAGGTTAGAAACAGCATAAACACTTAACGCTTGGCCGCGCAACACCTAAGCCTTGCGTTTCAGTTAGAAACCCTACTTATCGTCTAGTGGGGTCCGCTCCATTCCTCTCTGACACCGCATGGGCCCACTGTCAGCAACACGACTCAGCAGAGCCATCTTCAACACCTATTGGGGAAAAGAAAGACATTATTAAGAATACGGACAATACTCATTGGGAAAGACATTATTAAGAATACGGACCATAATCATTGCTCATCAACACTTACCTCCCACGAGGATTGGTTGCAGCCGGTCTGGGCCATTACGCACATGGACCAGTGAAGCAACTGGGTCTGTCTACAGCGCCCCTGCTGAAGAGAAGCAGGACGGAGAGCTCATCTTTGCAAAATAACAGGTGAATGCCTATGGGAAAACGCTTGCACATCTCTTTCTGGCACGAGGAGTTCGAGGGGGATGGCAATTCAGTCACAGCATTCTCACTGCATCTTACCTTCCCCCAAGGGCACTGCCAGCAACCTGACCAGACCAAACCCTGCAGCTGGGGGTAAAGCAAGATCCAGAGAAGCCAAATCCAGGGAGGGCTCCAACCATGCCCCAACGTCCCCGCAGAGACCAGGTGAGCGTAACAGAATGCGAAGCCTCTCCGAATCTCTGCCTGGGCGTTATGGAAACCTCTGAGACTGGCCAGTTGGCCCAATTGTTGGGGGAACTGCTGGCTGAAGTGCATGCCTCCAGACAAGAGACTAATGCCCTAAGAAGGGATCTTATTGTTACTCAGGAACAAACTGATGATCTGGCAAGACAGATGCTTCGGACTCAAGCAGGGCAAGTTCCTTTATCCGGGGTTGCAACAACCCCTTCGCCGCAGCCATCACCACCAGTCCAAGTGGTTTTCCCGGGGGCTGTGCCTTTGGCTCCGCTCGAACGTGTTACCGGCGATCCCAACAAATATGCTATGTTCATGAACCAGTGTCGTCTCCATTTCCTGTGCCGCCCTGGGGCCTTCCCCAACAACAGTTCCAGAGTTGCCTTTGTACTTTCATATTTGGGAGACAGCGCAGCAGATTGGTCCATACCATTAGTTAACCAAGATGATCCAGTACTTCACAATTTCGGTGAATTTCAACAGGAATTGGAAAAGTTGTTTGCTAGGCATACCCAAGGACAAGCCCTATACAACAACTTGTTATCTCTCAGACAGGGGAGCCACAATCTGCTGCCATATATCTCCACCTTTAATCGCCTCATTGCACAAACCAATTGGCCCGAAGAAAAGAGAACCACACTTTTCTATCGAGGGTTACGTGGGGAATGAAAGGACGTACTAGCCCAAGTGGTCAACCCTCCAGAGTGTTGTGCGGAATACATTAATCTGACGATACAACTGGACCATAGGCTACAAGACCGGTAAATGGACCGCCCAAGGTCTGAAGGGAGGTCGGTTTATATGCGACCCAGAGACAATCAAACTAAAACTCATGAACCAACCGAACCTATGCAGATTGGGGGATTACGGGCCCCAATATCCAAAGCTGACAGAGAAAGAAGGAGGCAACAACAACTTTGTTTGTATTGCGGCAAGACAGGAAATTGTCTTCTGGATCGCCCAATAAAACCTCCCAAGAGAATAGTAGGTGCAACGGATAACAGCATGAACGAAAAGGATCTGACCCCGGAAACCTCCAACGCCCAACACGCGTAGGGGTCCACTTGTCGAGCGAAAAGAAGAAAGTTGTCCAGGCAAAGTTGTCATGACCTCACACCTGGTCATTCCAGTGCTTGTAGTCCACCACCAGCAACCAAAAAGTACATGCCTTATAAGCATATATTGATAGTGGAGCTGTGGGAAACTATATCGATCAGAATCTGGCTGCACAAATTGGCCTTCCTCTCTAGCAGAAACAACAATCGGAAAACGTCACCACAGTGGATGGCTCTCAGTTGTCATCCGGCCCAGTAACGCAACATACCGATAAAGTTACGCTGATGTGTCAGGACGGTCATCGGGAAGACATTTCTTTCGATCTTATTGGGGCACCTCAGTTCCAAATGATCTTGGGAATGCCATAGTTAGAAACTCACAACCCCAGGATTGACTGGCGAACCCGAGTGCTGACCTTTCCTCCAGAATGTGCCAAGAATTGCTACCACAAGAGCGTAAGGAGTCCGAAAGTCAAGGTTAAACCCATCCTGGGGATCTCTGCTACCTTACCCCCTGAGTATCTGGACTACCAGAACGTGTTCCAAAAAGAACAAGCAAATACCCTGCTACCGACTGCCAGATCGACCTGGACTTTTTGAGTATCAGGTGATGCCCTTTGGGTTATGCAATGCACCAGCCGCATTCCAGTTCTTCATGAACAATGTGCTTCACAAACTGTTGGATATCTGCGTCCTCGTTTACATCGACGATATCCTAATTTACTCAAAATCTAAGGAAGATCATGTTGGCCATGTAAGGGCTGTCCTGGAAAAACTGTCAGCATCGGCTATTTGCCAAATTGGAAAAATGCTTCTTCCATGTCCCAGAAGTCGAATTTTTGGCCTTCATGCTTACCCCACGAGGAGTTCATATGGACACACGTAAGGTGGATGCTATTCTTCAATGACCATCTCCAACAAATACCAAAGGAGTGCAAAGTGTGCTCGGGTTCGCTAATTTTTATAGACGATTTAGCCCAAACTTTTCGCAGATTGTTCACCCAATCACTTCTCTCCTTAAAAAGAACAAAAAATTCTTCTGGTCCTCCGAGGCAGAGAACGCCTTCCAAGAATTGAAACGAGCATTCACCTCAGCGCCTGTTCTTAGACATCCACTACCTGACCTGCCTTATGTGGTGGAAACAGACGCCACCAGTGTAGCCATGGGGGCGGTACTATCACAAAGAGATCCAGAGACGGGGCAGCTACATCCCATAGCATTTTAGTCCCACAAATTCTCAGCACCAGAAAAGAACTATGCAATCACTGACCAGGAATTGTTAGCAATTAAAGGGGCCCTAAAGACCTGGAGACACTATCTCTTAGGGTCAAGACACAGAGTCATTGTTATCACAGACCACAGGAATCTGCAATATTTGAAAACTGCTAAGGCTCAATCTTCGCGTCAGCTTCGCTTGGCCCTCTTCTTTGCCGAATATGATTTCATCATAACTTACAGGCCAGGTGTACGAAACAGTAAAGCAGACGCCTTATCACGCATGGGAGAGGACAAAGATGCCTTCTCTCCATCAGAACCAGTAGCCATTATTCCTGAAGTACGGATTCAGACTCAGATCGCTACAACCGCCTGCTGGGAAGACTTGAAGGCTGATCTACAATCTCAAATGGATCAATCAGCCCAACAGGAATGGTTGAGTAAAGGAGATTGGTACTCCAGCAAAGACAATTTACCCTATTTTCAAGGAAGACTATGTGTCCAAGACAAGGAAATGCAAAACAAAATAATATCCAACTACCACGAGTCATTAGTGGAAGGACATCCAGGAATAGCAAAGACTCGGGCCAAGATCCAAAAGAACTATTGGTGGCCCACCTGGAGAAAGGATGTTACCCAGTTTATTACAACCTGGGATGTTTGCGCACAACTTAAATCCCAGAAGTCACGTCCTGCAGGATTATTGCATCCATTAACCGTACCTCCGGCACCATGGCACACACTATCTATGGACTTCATTACTGATCTACCACCCTGTGAAGGGTTTACCACAATCCTGGTCGTAGTGGATCTATTTTCAAAAATGGCACACTTTATTCCTCTAAAAGGACTTCCCACTGCTGCTACTCTGGCCACGGTATTCTTGGAACAAATTGTAAGATTACACGGTTTTCCATCCGTATTGGTTTCGGACCGAGGAAAGCAATTAGTCTCAGCCTCCTGTAAGAGTTGTTGCAAGATCGCCCAAATTGACCTACGGTTATCCACAAGTCACCATCCCCAAAACGATGTTCAAACGGAAAGGACCAACCAGACTCGCGAGCAATGCCTGAGATGTATGTTGCAGCAGACAGAACGATCCTGGAAAAACATTCTCTGGCTAACTGAATTCGATTACAATAACTCTATTCATACCAGCACCGGACAGACACCATTCTACACAATGAATGGTCGACATCCTAGGACATCTTCCTTTGATCCGCTGGACGAATTAGAAATGCCAGCAATCACTTCCTTACATAACATCATCACCCAGTCGCTTAAAGAAGCTGCCGAAAATTTAAACCGAGCCAAGGAACAACAAAAGAGGTTTGCAGACAGACACAGGAAGGAAGCCCCACAGTATCAGGCCGGGGATTAAGTTTGGTTGGCGTCCAAAAACATTCCATTGAAGGGACCGCTGGCCTTTCGTCCAAGATATCTCCGACCCTACCCCATCAAAGGCATCTAGAATCCAGCTGCCATTAAATTGGAATTACCAGTCTACATGCAGATTCATCCGGTGTTCCATGTTTCCCTTCTAAAACCAATGAAACCTGATATTCGGATTTCAACACCACCTGAGCCAGAGATCATAGAGGGGGAACCAGAATATGAAGTCAAGAACATTTTCGACTCCAAGGTAGTACGATCAAAACTGTACAACTTGATCGATTGGCAAGGTTATGGACCCCACGACCGCACCTTGGAACCTGTCGAGTTTGTCCATGCTCCACGACTAGTCAAACAATTCCATTGAGACAATCCCACCAAACCGGGGCCAGGAGGAAGAACACCTGTGAGAAGGGCCTTGAGGGGAAGTGCTGTCATGGCCACTAACCAATGGCCCTTATTTACTCCTTCCAAAGGGTCCAAATGGACCCTGTCCTGGCGCCTTTGCCGCCAGGCTCATAAGAAAGTGTGCTCTGCACACTTGGGCTTCAAGGCACGTGCATCCAGGCCGGGTGTGGCCATTAGAAAGCATTGGAAGGCACGTGCAATCATCTATGGGAGGGGTGAGGTGGGGCCACAAGGCGGAGCTAAAGGGGAGTGGCTAGGGCCAGGCTAATTAAGCCGGCCCCTCCTGCATGTTGAGGCTTCGCGTTAATCTGTTGTATGCAGCGTAACGCTTACCGCCGTCTGAAGCTCTTACCAGTCTCCAGCTCTGCATCTTCTGATTCCAGCTTCACATCTTCGGCGCGCCCATCTTCAACGCGCACATTACCTGGATTCAGCTATACCTTTGCTCGGAGCGCATCCCATCTCGATCCGGCATCCGCAGCGCGCCCCTTAGCTGAAGCCAGCCATACCACTGCTTCAAGTACTACAAACTTCACGTCAGGATCTTCAGCGCGCGCCTTATCTGTCTCTTCGAATCCATCTTCTGCTGGGTGCTTCTTCCTCACTTGTCAGAGTCTTCATTCACACAGAAGTCTTCTTCTTGTCAGGCATTCCCGTGATTCTTCCATCTCGCAGCCGTAAACAGCGTCCCGGATAGCCGCTCTCCATCTTCCGACGCCAGGCCGTCCCTGCAAGAAATAAAGACAGCACAAGGTTAGAAACAGCATAAACATTGAACGCTTGGCCGCGCAACACCAAAGCCTTGCGTTTCATTTAGAAACCCTACTTATCTTCTAGTGGGGTCAGCTCCATTCCTCTCTGACACCGCATGGGCACACTGTCAGCAACGCGACTTAACACCTATTGGGGAAAAGAGAGACATTTTTAAGAATACGGACAATACTCATTGGGAAAGACATTATTAAGAATATGGACCATAAGCATTGCTTATCAACACTTACCTCCCACGAGGATTGGTCGCAGCCGGTCTGGGCCATTACGCACACGGACCAGTGAAGCAACTGGGTCTGTCTACAGCGCCCCTGCTGAAGAGAAGCAGGACGGAGAGCTCATCTTTGCAAAATAACAGTTGAGTGCCTATAGGAAAATGCTTGCGCATCTCTTTCTGGCACGAAGGGTTCGCAATTCAGTCACAGCATTCTCATTGCCTCTTACCATCCCCCAAGGGCACTGCCAGCAACCTGACCAGACCAAACCGCCGCAGCTGGGGGTAAAGCAAGATCCAGAGAAGCCAAATCCACGGAGGGCTCCAACCGTGCCCCAACATCCCCGCAGAGACCAGGTGAGCGTAACACTTTATTTCCCTCCTGCAACCCATAGCCGGCCCCAACCCGGGGGGTTTTCCACAAATATTTATTTACACCACTCATCAGCGCCACGAGGCAGGTCGCAGGACAGGTAAACATGCATTTTAACCCAACAGTAAACTTTCCCCTAACACCAAACATCCCCAACAAATTTCCAACGGCTCCTGGCTCGTTCAGGCTCAGCCACATCTCACGTTTAACCAGTACTCCCCCCACCCACCTGATGATCTCATGTGCAGCAGCAGGATGCCTCTAACTGGCACCCAATATAGAAAAAAGCCTAAAAGTCAAAGTGAAAGAGGGGTGTATACAGAGCCTGCACTGCGGTCACAAGATCAGCCTATCTCCTCCTCACCTTCCCATTGAGGTGCGCTGTCTCCCCCTCCCACCATATGCTTAGCTCATGTCGCCTTACTACATGTTCCCGAGGGGCCAAGCGCACCCACTCCATCACTGCTCTTCAAGGGGCTGCCTCAGGCCGACTCCAAAGGGGGGCCATCCCGATCGTGTCCATCCATTCATGCGTTCCTTCCGTACTTTCGAAGAAGTGGGAAGTGCCATTGTGAAGTGCTTTTAGCTTGGCTGGGTTTATCAACTTGTACTTTAAACCCAGCTGCCGCAGTCTCTCTTTCTTGGGGCCAAAGGCTGCCCTCTGTTTCTGTACCTCCAACGTTTAATCTGGGTACACTGTAACCCTAGTTGACCCTCTCTCTATGATAATGATAATGATGTGTTATTTATATAGCGCCTTAAACCAAAGCGCTTTACAGAGCACATATTTACATACAATATCACCCAACCGAAATTGGTACTCAATTCCCTCAATAAGCTCTATAATTCCTCCTTGTCTAGAGAACACCAGGAGTGTTTCTCTGTCTTTATAATTCAAAAGCTTTGCAATCAGAGGTCTTCGAAGTGCCCCTTGGAGGGTCTTCTGGCTAAGGACCTATGCACACAATCCACCATAAAGCCCTGTGACAGGGTGCCCATCCCAACCTCCTGCAGCAACATGTTCTCCACATATGCCGTGGGGTCTTTCCCCTCCAGCAAGCCTAGTATCTGTATATTATTCAGTCGCGCCCTCCCTTCTGCGTCCTCAGCTCTGTTCTCCAGCGCAGCCACCTTTAATTTTAGCTCCCGCAGCTCCTTCATAGCCCCCGCAATGTTCTGCTTGTTCTCGTTGGCCAGTGTCTCCACCGACTGCACTCTCTCTGCTTCCCTTCTACGGGACGCCGTCTGTTCCACCGTCTCAGGCTCTGTTATACTCCAGGACCGCTGCTGCTTGCAACCGCCTCTGCAGTATGCCCCACAGCGCCCTGCCTCTTGCGCTCTCTCGGCACCTGCTGCCATTTTCCTCCAAGGGCTGCTCACCATTGTCGGCTTGTTGCTGCAGCGCTGCTAGCTCTTCTCTGGCTCACGTTTCCACACCAGTTGTTTCCCAGCTACTGGCCTTCTTCCTAGGGACTTTCACATTCATTACATTTTTGTAGGGCTTATCATATAGAAGGATCAGGCAGGAGCTCACGGACCAGGCTTCCTCACTGCATGGCTGCTGGCCACGCTCCCTTTACACTGTGATGAGACTGGGTTTAAAGTTAAGCAAAAAGCAGACGTTCCAACAGATAAGTAGGAAGGGAGCGCAGGGAGTGGAGGCAGAGTGCAAAATGCCTCTAGTGGTGTTCAGGGAAAATGAAGGCATATGTAGATTCCCTTTTGCCTTCCCACAATCAAGATGACGTCACCCGGCAAAGAGCCTCAGATAGCTGTAAAATACAGCGGTGCGCAGTGTGTTCTCATCTGCATTTCCAACCACCTGATTTCCTGACCTCCCTTCTCCAAATGCGAATGAGTCAATATACATCAAGTCAGTGCGCTGACCCTACCAATAAAAGCCTGTTAAGTTACTGAGGGCACAAAGGGTCCCTTAAAACGCATATCAGTGCTGTTACCACTAGAGTCAGACTGCCAACAAGCTGTGTATCATCATTATCACCTGTGATGTTTTCTACACAGGTGCTAATGGTGTGTAAATAAAAAGAAAAGAAAACCTTACGGTTAGCTTACGGTGCAGCACTGTACAATCCACGTAAAGGCAATTTTTCATGTTGATCAGCTCACATGAACCACACGGTGCCGCACCACAAACTGCAGGTAACTTTTCTTCTTTATTGATTACTTGCTCCAAAAAAATGAACCACCCAAGGCACAAAGAACGTATGAATGGTTACATTTTCATATACGCCCATTAATAAACCCATTAATATACGCATTTTCATATACGCACTTGCACCTTCTGAATGCTCACAAGGCCTAATAGGTCCGTCTCTCTTTCATTGTTTGATTTTCATTCCCTTGTTCCCTCCCTACTGCCGTGAGGGCGCTTTGGAACACAATTTACGTGATGTATAAGTGCCTTACAAATGCACAATAAAATAAATAAATAAATAAAATAACCTTTTTTGTTCTGCTCTTTTTTACAAATAGCATCTCTGTACATTTAAAACGCATCCCGATTTCCCAAACATGATGCATTTTTAAATGTGCAGAAATATAAAGCAACTCCTTGCTCCTGCTTGGAATAGGACTACAGGGGGTGCACGTTACATAACAGGATATTTCCTGGCCCTGTCATGCAATTTTTCTTTAAGATATGAACATCTGCTGTCTTACTTGCATTTTTATTCCTCAAACAGAATAGAATATTTTTTTTCGATCACATTTTACAGTAACACGTCTTTTAAGGAACCATTATGGTGAAATGTACAAGGACCTATACAACATTAGTGTCTGGAGAGCACTCCAAACACCACTTTTATTCAAGGTAGATGGCCAGCAGATAATTTGTGCTAGAACTCCAACCCCCTCGAAATGCACATGTCACTGTTGAGGACAAAAATGGGGCATCTGAAAACAGCACATACTCTGGTGTATTTTTAGATGCCTTTAGATAGTGAAGGAACCCCGGTTGTGCACTTGTTAAACATATGTTACAGTGCTGCCTCTATCTAGTCCCGGGTAGACTCAATACTAATGCAAAGTTTAGATATGGGATATAGACTAAAATGTTATATATCTATATATTTATAACTTTAATAACGTTGTGTCCCACCCACCAACACCATGCATACTGCATTTAATATACCCACAGGTCTAATGTGTCATGAGGTCTGACTATACAGACTCAATACCAATACAAAAGCTAACATATGGGATCCAGTCCTAATGCTATGTGTGTATATGTATATTATTTGTTTATTTGTATATGGTTTATCACAAACCTTTACAAAATTATCACCAAACAAAACAAGAACATTAAAATCTTGGAAAGATAATACTCACAAAAATGTAAACAGTTCATGATATAACATTCACATAAAAAAGTATGAACATTAAAATCGAGCAAAATAAAGAAACATCCTAACCCAATAATAGATTAACTTAATTCACAAATTATTTTTAAAAAAGAAATAACACGCATAATCAAACTGGACGAATAACCATTTCTCATCTTATGCCAAATGTATTTAGGGACAGTGCATAAAATATTATCCAAAAATTCTAAAAAGTATTCAGTACATTGATTGGTCAATGAAGGACATTTTACCATGATGTGTTCTAAGGTCTCCTCAGTTTCCAGAACCATACAAAATCTACACCATTTTTTATCATCCACAGGATTTCTTATATTTAGTATAAAATGTGTATGCAAAACATTCAACCTGAACCTCATAAAGCTATTTCTGAAAGTCCTTGACGGATATTTTATCAGATAGTGCTCTATAACCGGCGAAAATTTCCAAAAGGAATGAACATGGTTATACAGTTTCGAAGAAAAAACTTTACTTTTAGTCAGTGACCAATCCATTCCATAGATAATCTGTTTGCATCTATTAGGCTTGTTATTAGCGGTACACTTGGCAAGCCCTATCTCTTCCATCATCTTATCCATTTCATTGTTTAAAGAAATCATAAAAGGGCATGTTAAATCAAGTCTTGCTTCAACATAAAAGTTAGAAATCCCAAGTGCTTTGCATTTTATCCACAGCCTCAGTCTCTTCACTGCCACCACCGCGTGGAGAGATTGCAGCCCCAGTTCATACCTCAATACTTCAATAGGGATACAGTTGGGCAGAAAGAATAACAGCCCCCTCCATATAATACCTTCCAATGATTTTAAAAAATCTGAAATGTCAAATGGACAGATCTCTAAACCATAAGTTATCCTGGGGACCACTTTTCTTAAATAAAACTCCCGTAAGGGAATCAAAGTGAAGCCTCCAAACTTCTTTTCAAGGATTCTCATCTGTCTAAGAGCAACTTCTGCTTTGGTCCTGAGTTGATTTTTAAATAATGTAACAGATTCAAAACCAATAAAGCAGTATCCCAAGTATTTCAAGGCTTTCTCAGACCTAATATGTTTGCCCTCACAGAACCAGGTAAATGAATCCTGCTTCTTGTTTCTGCACGTCCCATACGTATTATAATTGTCTTAGCCGGGTTGATTTTCAAGTATAAGTTACTTACAAACAGTTCAAAAACCTTAATTAAACGCTGAAGACCCACCTTTGTATTATCCAGGAGTAATAAATCATCAGCATAGGCCAGCCAAGAGATGGCCCTTCCATTCAACTTAGGAGACACCAGACCCCCCTTCTGAAAAGCAAGATGAGCACCGCTAACATAGAGATTAAAAATCGTTGGGGCCAACATGCAGCCTTGACGTAGCCCATTAATGGTAGAAATCTGTGAAGAGAGATCACCCATTGAATTCATACGTATGACTAAACTAGTGTCCGTATATAACTCAATCATAATATCCAGAAGGTGATTTGGGATATTTAAGGATTTTAATTTGTACCACAAAGAGGTCTATCAACTAGGTCGAATGCATTACTAAGATCCATCGATGCCACAAAAGTGGATCGCGAGCCACCAATCAGGGTTTTGCTTTGCAGGCATCTAAGGACTAATCCACCACAGTCCGTACCACAATTTTTCCTAAAACCCAATTGGTTAATACTAAGGATCTGATTGTCCTCCATCCATTTCTGTACAACAAGCAATACCAGAGATGCAAAGATTTTAGACTCAGAGTCTGCAATGGCTATAGGTCGATAATTACAGGGCATTAATCTGGAGCCCTTTTTAAATACGGGAATCACTACCGACACCCTCCAGGATTGTGGGATAGTTTTGGAAATGCACACATCTTTAAATAGTATACATAGTATTTTTGCCCATGCGATGGGTTAGACTTTAATACCTTATTCGTGAGGTTATTAAGGCCAGGTGCACCCGTATTTCTGGATTTAATTATCAGACTTCTGGTTAAATCTACCTCACAAGACAATGACCAGGAAGTGGAAGACTCGGCACAAGGTGAAGAGCATCAATGATTTAACTTGTAAACCTTAGCAAAATGACCAGCCCAGGATGCTTCAGGAATGGGATTTACCATATCAACGATTTGAGTCGAGTCCACATTATTGATCAATTGCCAAAATTTTTTAGATGAGGCCCCTCTCATGGCCCCCAACATCCTTTCACCGTCGCGTTGAGCCATGATACCTCTATGGCTAATCAGCCAATTTTTAAAGGATTGCTTTAGTTGTCTAATTCTATCCCCAATACCAGATTCTAACGAACACAGTTTCCGCAATTTGCAGAGCTCTCTATTAAGCTCTCTCTTTCTCTCATAAACTTCCGTGTCCATAGAGTGCTTATAGTAAGTTGATTGGGCAACTCTACCAGACCTTTTTCCGAGAGATGCTTAATTTTAGATCTTATTGTGTTATCAAACTCTTTTACTGAGAACATACACAAGCGTTGTTCCAACTTGGTTTTTTCATATTCCGCAATCATGTTTAAAGTACATTTCGTAGTTGAATTAAATGTCCAGTTTACTCTGCTCTTTGCAGTGTTTACCACCAGTTCTTTGTTGTACCTCTTAGGGGTCTTCACAGTGATTTTAAATTCCAACTCTACCATCAACATACAATGGTCACTTGTGTTAGCGGTTTTCACTTAGAAATTTAACATGGCGAAACTTAATTTGGCAGTTAAGAATATATAGTCTATAATAGACCCGCTCCCCCTTGCGTACCAGGTATGGTAATTGTTTGAGATCAATTTAAGCCCCCACAGATTGGCAAAACGAAGCCATAAAAAACCTCTTAGCTTCGCGCTGCCGCTACTGCAGGTAGCTATCTTAAGGTACAGCATTTCTCTTGATAGCTTATCCACGCTACAATCGGCGTTTAGGTCACCAGCTATGATAATTTCCCCATCTTTATTCTCCATGCACCACTTATCAATAAGTTGTCCCAAGTCAATTAGCTCAATTTCCAACTCGTGGTCAGAGTATTCGTTAGCATTCCAGTAAACGTTTATCACCAATAGAGGAAAGCTCGGCTCAACATTTCCCACCATATAAGCAGCAACAAGGAACGATTGTCCTTGTTTCCAATTATTTAGCATTAACAATCCCGAGGATTCTTTGGTGGCCGTGAGCAAACCCCCTTTGGGTCTACCCCTCGGTCCTTTAGTAGCGCATAGGTCTTCCACAACAAAGCCTTCCCAACCCATCCGCGCAGTTAACCATGTTTCCTGTAGCAAGATTAAATCAAAAGACTGTAACTCGTTGATAAGAGACTCGTTATTAAAAAGATTGAAATTACCGCGAGTATTCCAACATATCAACTTCAAATTGTGAATGGTAACCATGCAGGTTTACCAAGTTCTTTTAGATTATTAATAGCATCTCTCAAGGACAAAGCCAGCCATCTCCAATCTTGTTTCTCTGACATCTCTTCCGATCTGTGGAAAGAAGGAGGTATAACCTGCCCATTACTGTCCTGAGCTATTAACCCACCTCTCTCTGGTACGTTTATCAAATTAGATTGATCTTTGAAGGCGAAAAGGTCAAAGCCCATACGTTGAAGTGATTCAACCTCCTTCAATAAAATAGATCTAACCAGGGGTGATGGAATTATCAATCTTACAAAATCAAGCCTTTCCTTGTGTATAAAGTCCACAAGGTGGATATCGGCCGAGGTGATAAGTTTTAGTTCAGGTATTGCAGAAAATAAAGATAAAATGTACGGTCTGTTCAAAGGCTGATTTCTTTCATCTTTAAATATGGAGCACAAAATCAGACCTGGTAGATTCGGAAACACTGGGGATCTGAGCTCATGTGCATATTTAGTATCATACAAAACATTTTCATTACAATCCTTTACCTCACCCCTCACATAGGCTTGGTAAGCCAGTTCATTCATCTTATTGTCCAAAGTTCCTTTGTCTTCTTTATGCCCCCTGACCAAACAATCTTTATTCCTTAGTTTTTTATTTTCTTCCAACATCTCATTCACATTTCTCAATAATTCACCCACAAGACCATGTTCATTGACCTTCAATTCCTTGCAAGGATCCATTGAATCGTTAGGCAAGGTTACATTGTCCGTGGCCTTAGCCTTGAAAGTGTCAGTACATACTCTTATTCCTGTATCCTTGGTACCACAACTTTTATCAATTTGATCCGTTATTCTCTCTTTTTCTTTCAGCCTTAGATTTTCATTCATCAATTCCTGCACATTTCTAAGAATATCCTCCACCTTAGCCTGAGAGTCACTGGGTTTGGGGATATGTATACCATCTTTGCCCTCCTGTGACATAACGCACTTGTCATCATCCCTCCGGGTATCTCTGCTTACCATAAAATTTCTAAATGGAAAGGTATTTCCAGTAAGTGGGTCTTTGTGGTATAGACCCGTATTTACAGATTGTACAATAGGTCTTGTACGTGGCTTAACAGAGCACCCCACGTCTTTTAGAGGAACGTGAGTTTTTTCTTGCTCAATACCCATATCCTTTATATCTTTAGTAAGAACCTCCTTTGTCCCCTGAGGGACCAAAACCTGCACCGAATTCCCCACAGATCCTTTGAATATCTTAAAGATATCATTCAGACCCTTTTCCAGTACGCTTGAATTCTCTACAGCAGAAACCCCTTTTCTTTTCTTTTTCATAACCTCATACATTCCATTCGTCCCATCCTCATATTCATTCAAAGGCTCTTGCATAGCCGGGGCAATCTCATTTACTACAGCAATAGATTCCGAATCAATTTTTTGAGATGCCACATAGATCACGGTATCCAAGGCATCCTCCTCAATCATATGTTTCATATCCAAATCCCTCATGAATTTTCTGGATGTTTTATTTTTTGAGTCTATTTTCTTGGTTTTATTATTATTATTTTTTTTGCCAATTTTTTTTTCGCTGCTCTGGATTGCGGCCTGGGCATCCCCAAACCATCAGCTGTACCGTTACCTTCCGGCAGCACATTCGGCTTAAGGTCACTAGAGACCTGCAGATCCTTTTTTGATGTATTGGCCACAATCTCCAAAAATTTTGGGATTAGCTTTTTATCTTTGGGTGTTGGTTCAATAACCGTGCTTGGAGAGATATCATTACTCATCCCAGCTCCATGCTTATCCGACTTACATAAGATTTTCAAATCCGCCCCCCAGACAGCCATATCCTCCCTAACAGTTGCCATTATTATATGCCTTTAGGCAGTGCCTCAATACATTTATAAGTACATACATTTATAAGGTATAAGTGAAGCCGATAAAGCATTTGGAAAATTATCAACCGATTTTACAATTGTGGCTAAAAAAGTATTCTATTTTCATAGTTCTGTCAAAATAGCCCGGTTGAAAATACCTAGCATCATTGATAGATCTTCACCTGGAGGGAAGTCATTTGGAACCCCCATATTGATGTCATAAATGGGGTCCGAAAGAAGATCCTCAGAAATAAAGATAGCTGGCGTATTAGTAAGATCTTCCAATTCAGCCACAATATCCCCCTGAGATGAGTTATTATGAGAGGCTTCATTTGCATCCTCTCCAAACATAGGTTGAGAAGGGTCCATATTATCGTCCACGTTCCTTAATTCTGCTGAGCAATCCTGCGCACATTGGAGCAGTTCCTCTTCGTCACCACAAGGAGGCGGAAGAGGAAGCGCCGCCGCTCGTGCCAGGCTAGCTCTGCGTGTGCTGACAGCTGCGAAAAAATCCGCCCTATGGTCTTTGCGAAGAGCTGAAAGCTTATTTTTCCCCATAATGTGGTATTACACTCCTATTAGGAGTCTGTTGTTCATAGTCAGTGTGTAAACACCACACTGACTATGAACAACAGACTGACCTTGATGTTAAAGTAACCCACCAATACATCAGCCTTTAAACAAACACAATATCCCTTCTCTTCAGATTCAGAGGTCCAGGCTTATTAGCGACACATAGCACGTACCAGGATCCACCACCCCTTCACGACCTCACAGCCAAACAGCACAACAGCTTACTTAGAGCTTACTTCGTGCGCGCGCGCCGTGCACGAGAAGCCCTGCTCTAGTAGCTGGTTTGCGCGCGATTGCGAGGGCGGGGGGCGTGGCTCCAGGTCGCACAGCTTTCTGGTAATGGAAGTCCTATGTAAACAGTCCAGTCAGACGGGCGTTTCGCCGCCAATAAAGAATATCGCTTCCTCTTGTCCTTACAAGCACCCAAAGATGCAGGGAAAAGAATGAACCGTGGTCCAAATACGGTCTCCGGTAGCGTATCCAACAGCTTACTTAGAGCTTACTTCGTGCGTGTATATATTTACAACACTTTTAATGCTGTGGCAAATATTGAGCTGGTTGAAATACGTCAGTTTGACATATAGATTATAGACTAGTTCCAAAAAATGAGCAGGGTTGCCTAAAGGACCTACATACTGGCACAGAATATGTTCCTGCCAGTGTTTGGTCGACGGGGGGGGTTCTCTCTGAGGTGCATGGGTTGCGGTAATATGCGCACACCAGACGCCTGAACACCTGTATTAGGCGTTAGACTTAGGATTTCCCCTCTCTCCCTTTTTCATCGATATGTGGAATACCGAGATTGTATTACATCATATTTAGAAGGTGGAATGGGCAAACGGACGGGGTTTAAAAGCACTCTTTCTATCGTTGTCCCGGTATATCTCTTATGTTCTAAATCTGACAACACTGGCCTCACAAGGCCACTTTTACAATGGTGGGGTTACCTAATGAACATGGACTAAGAAGCATATCATCTATTCCCTACCGGGGTATCTCCTATGTTAAAAACAGGACACCTTGCCTCATCTGGCCATTCCAAGATGGCGTGCTGTTACGCCTAAAGTATCAGCGTAATAGTAGAAGCACTAAAGATTCTGTAAGCATAATCGTTGCCACGACGACAGTTGCCATCACGGGGAGATGTCAGCGGCGCGAGGATACTGCAGCCGCAAGGTACCACTGGACGCTTAGCTCAATCAAACTTCGGCAACACGCCAGGTAAGATTATGTAGACTGCGTACTACATCTAGTCCTAATTACTCCATTTAAAAGAGGCAAACCACTAGATTTCACATCTCTGTGTTGGTTCTCCTCTTTTCAGCACTATCGCCGATCAAGCTGAATTTGGCGTGTAACTTTGAAAAAGCCTGCATTTGCTGTTTTGGCTCGTAGACACTAATAAGGTACATTACCTCGTTCTTTCTGGTTCTGATATATTTATAATCTTGTAAAAACATAGGGCATGACGCATGACCGTATGTATTCACTCCTCTCTCTTCAGATTAACCTTTTCGCCACAGGCTTCACCGATACCCGCATGGCACCCCAGAAAAACCTTACCTACGTCTGACCTGGATGCCTGAACTTAAACTATTCAAATTCTGACCCTCTATATAAGAGGTGAGCTTTCCGGGGTAGCTACCCCTATAATGTAGGTCCACTCTGCACCAGATGAATGTTTGTCTTGTGTAGTTCACTTGGCTTGTACTATTTTTGGTGATGGTTTTAGCGATAATTTAAAGCATACTTGTTTATGCTTTTCCATTAACAAGGCACAAGGAAGGACGAAATCTATCTCCTACCTACGTTCAGTTGAACGGGTTCACCCTCTAAAATCATTGATACAGGTAAATCATTTAACCCTGAGCAGGTGATTTAGTCACTGTTAGAGTATAACTGGTATTTAGAGAAATAGTAACTCATCCCAGTTCTTGTTTCTGTTGTGTCTGATAGGGATTGGAAGTTACAGCACATCGATTCACATAATCAACAGACTAGCGCAATCTAAACGCTAGCCTACCAACCAGGGGGCTACTCCTGATGAATTTTCTGGATTGATCATCATTATTTGTATTTGTATTTATTTTTATTTATATAGCGCTTTAATCCAAAGCACTTAACAAGAGGAACAAGCATAATACAATAAGCAATACATGACAAATGAATCTGAACTGGAGAACAGTACAAGGAACAATTTACATTATTGATAAGAAAGGTGCTGAAGGAGAGGGGCTAAGTGAGGGAGAGGGTGGGTGGAGTAGGTAGAGGTAGAGTCAGTAGTGAGAGAGGAAAAAAGGAAGCTAGGGGGGTCAGTGGAAGAGATAAGATTTTAGAGAAGTGCAGAATGGGGGGGTAGGAGGTAATAGAGCGGACAGGAAGGGGAAGATGGTTCCAATGGAAAGGAGCAAGAAGTTGGAAGGAGTGGAAGTGGGAAGGGGCACAGGGTGGAGGAGGAGGAGAGAGAAGAAAGAGATCCGCAGAACGCAGTGAACGAGAAGGAGTATAAAAAGTGAGAAGGGAAGATAGGTAGGGAGGGGCAAGGGCATAGAGAGATTTGAAAACTACACAGAGGAAATTAAATTTAAGCTGTGAGTGAAAGGGGAGCCAGCCTAGTGAGTTGAGAGAAGAGGAGATGGAATCATGAGGTGAGAGAAGGCAGAGGGAGCGGATGGCAGAGTGGTAGATGGATTTGAGGGGGGAGGGGTGAGAGGAGGGGAGGCCAAAGAAAAGAGTGGAGCAGTAGAAGAGTCTGGAGAAGATAAGGGTGGCGACTAGGAGTTTAGTAGCATGAAAGGTTAGGAAGGGGCGAACTTTACGAATGTTATGGAGGTGGAAAAGGGCAAGATCTGGCAGTAAGAGAAATGTGGCGAGAGAAGGAGAGGTGGGTGTCAATGTGGAGACCTAGTTTGCGGGCGTGAGGAGAGAAGGGGAGTTGGAATGGAGGGAAAGAAAATAAAAGGAGGAGGGGAGGGAGCAGGAAGAGTGTTGGCTGGAAAGAACAGGATTTCCCGTTTTGTCAGCATTAAGAGTAAGGAAGTGAGAGGACAATTAAGATTTAATAGCAGAGAGGCAAGAGGAAAGCTTATGGTGGATGTCAGGAGAGAAGGCGGAGAAAGAGAGGAAGAGCTGGGTATCGTCAGCATAGAAATGCTGTGAGACACCAAAGGAGGAGATAATCGGAGCCAAGAAGGAAGTGTAGAGAGAGAAGAGAATGGGCCAAGGACAGAACCTTGGGGAACACCATGGTTGAGAGGAAAGGTAGGGGAGGTGCGGCCACCCCAGGAGACTGAGAAGGAGCGGTTAGAAAGATAGGAGGAGAACCAATTAAGTACAGAGTCTTTAAGGCCAAAAGAAGAGCGAGAGCTAAGGAGTAGAGGGTGGTCGACAGTATCAAAGGAAGAGAGGTCAAGGAGGATAAGGATAGAGGAATGCTTAGAGTAGCGGGCAGAAAGGAGAGAGTTAAGGACAGAGATGAGAGCGGTTTCCATGGAGTGCAGAGGGCGGAAGCCCGTTGGGTGGAGGGGAGGAGAGAATGGTTAGAGATGAAGGTGGAAAGTTGAGAATAGACAATGCGCTCAAGAAGTTTAGATAGGAAGGGTAGAAGAGACATGGGGTGATAGTTGGAGGCAAGGTGGGGATTAGCTGAAAGTTTTTTGAGAATGGGTATGATGGTAGCATGCTTGAAAGGAGTGGGGAAGGAGGATGTGGATAAACAGATGTTGAAAAAGGAGGTAAGATAGGGTATGAGGATGGGGTAGATTTTAGGGATGAGGGAGGTAGGAATGGGGTCAGAGGGAGAAGCAGTAGGATGAGTTTTAGAAAGGAGGAGGGCAACTTCAGATTGAGAGATGGGGTGAATGAGGACATGGAAAAGGGAGGGGAAGGGGAGAAGGTGGAGGAGGAGAATAAGAAGGGGAAGAGAGGATAGTTTGGCGGAGATTAAGGACTTTGTTAGAAAAGAAGGTGGCAAGATCAGAGGAAGAGAGAGAAGGGACGATGGAGTGGTCAGGGGTAGGAGGAGAGAGAAGTCGAGTTAAGGTTTGAAAGATATGGCGAGGATGGGAAGATTGAGAGTGGAGAAGGTTGGAGAAGTAAATGCACTTAGTAGAGTTGAGAAAAGAGTCGTATAGGGAGTGATAGTAGAAGTATGGATCTTGATTGGAGGAGGTAGGGTGCTTAAGCCAGGATCGTTCAAAGCGCCTTAGAAGGTTGCGCATAGAGGAAAGGTGAGGAGAGAGCCAGTGTTGAGCAGGTCGGCGAGAAGGGCGGAAGGAGAAAGAGCGTAGAGAAGATCAAGAGTGGAGGTTAGGGAGGAAGTGAAGGTGGAAGACGCTTCAGTGGCTGTGAGGAAGAGAAGTGGGAATGGGGGAGGGAAGAGGAGCAGGAAGTGAGGAAGAGAGAAGGACTGAAGTTACGTAGGTCATGTCGGAAGAAGAGGGTGGAGGAAGGAGGGGAGGAGGAGAATTGGGAGGGGGTGAGGGGAGGGAGAGTAAGGAGTGGTCAGAAAGATATGTAGATAGAGAAGATATAGGAGAAGCGGTAAAGGAGGAGGTAAAGATAGGGTCAATGGTAGAACTGGATTGGTGAGTAGTAGGAGAGGGGAGAGGAGTGAGAAAGTAGGAATCAAGGATAGACAGGAGAGGAGGAAGAGGTAGAGGAGAGATGGAGATCGAAGTCGCCAAGTACGAATAGTGGGGTGGGGGTGGGGGCGAGGAGCCTGAGAAGATGGTCAATGTCCTCGTAGAAGGAGCCAACAGAGCCAGGGGGGCGATAAATGATGAGGAATGATATAGCGTGGGGAGAGTTAAAGATTTTATATATGAATTCAAAGGAAGGAAGAGCGGGTAGCGGAGTAGGAGAGGGAGAGGAAGTAAAGTGAGGACCAAAAAGAAGGCCTAAACCGCCTCCACGGCCTGAGGGATGAGGGACATGTGCGAAGGAAGAGGAAGAAGAGGTGAGGGATGCTGGAACAGAGGTGTTGTGGGGAGGGATCCAAGTTTCAGTGATACAGAGAAATTGAAGGTTAAGGTGTAAGAAAAGGTTGAGAACAGCAGTGGTTGTGTTGCAGATGGATCTGGTGTTCCAGAAGGCAACTTCAAAGGTGTTAGGAGTATGGGAAGTTTGTGGGTAGATAAGGTTGCGATGTAGGAGTGGGGTGTGTGGAGGCTGGGAGGAGTGGGTGTGGGGGAGGAGGGGGGGTTAAAAGAGGATTCGGCCATGATAATAAGACAGACTTTTGAAGGGGGAGAGGACTGGGGAGAGAGGGGAGGGAGGCGGAGATGCAGGACTGAGAGGAGGAGCAGCGCATAACAAGGAGCAATATTAGTGAGAAGGAGGTCTGTGAGTGGGCGGTCACCCTAAGGAGGGAGGGGGAATAGTGAAAGGAGTTGTGGCAGACTATGGGGTAGGGCAGGGTAGGGGCAGCAGTCAGCGGTATTAAGGGAAAGGAAGACCAAAAGGCTGTGGCGCGAAGCAGGAGTCCAGGAAACACAGTGGCAAGAAGTCAGAGGGCTGTTGCAAGAAGCTGTATAGGACGCAGAAACTCAGTGGCAAGAAGTCAGAGGGCTGTTGCAAGAAACTGTAAAGGACACAGAAGGTTCGGAGGATCAGGTTCCACCTTCAGGAGTCCATAAGATGGAGGCAGTGTTACTGGAAGGCAGCAGTGGGGTTGGTAGGAGCTGTCCGGGGTAGCTACTACTGAAGCAGAAGTCCAGGAAACTCAGAGGCAAGAAGTCCAGAGGGCTGTTGCAAGAAGCTGGAGAGGACGCAGAAGGTTGGGTGGGTCAGGTCCCGCCTTCAGGAGATCATAAAATCAAGGCAGTGTTTCTGGGAGGCAGTAGTGGGATTGGTAGGAGCTGTACGGGGCAGCTGCTACTGAGATGGGCTAGTGGGGCAGACACTCCGAAGTGGGCTGATGGAGGGAGGGCCCAGACACTGGCAGGATGGAGAGGCAGTTTGAAGACAGTAGGTGTTACCACCCGTTCAGACCCGTACCACCCGTTCAGAGGCAGGGGGGAGGCAAAGGTGTTTGCAATCTGAAGGAGTGGGCTAGGGAGATCCGTGCAAATGTACCGAGCCAGTGGAGCACGAATCCAGTTGGTAATTAGAAGGAGCAGGCTCTTGAGGTCCAGGAGGGAGTTGGGCATGGAGGGCAGGCTGAGTAGTTAGGAGCGCACGGGAAGGAGGCCGTACTATCGGCAGGAGCCAAGGAGGAGACTGCTGTGGAGCCTGCAATAGGGCCAGTGGGGTGACAGTGCCAATAGTGCAGGGTTATAGGCTGTGATGAGAAGGAGCAGGCACAAGAAAACTGGGACAGAGGTGAACTAGAGGGCCAGGTCAGGTAATGGGCTTGCATAGGAAGGAGGCTGGGCGCCAACAGAGGCCGGAGAGAGGGGCACTGCAGAGCCAAGGGGCCACACAAGTGAGTAGTGGTTGTGACCCTAGGTAGATAGGAGATCAGCTAGATAAATGGTGAGAAGGACAGGGGCAGCAGGATCCAGCCCAAACACTTGCAGGGCAAAGGGAGACAGTCAAGGAGGAGGTTGGAGCTCAGTGCAGGTGTAACAGGGGAATGGTAGCAGCTGCAGGGAGTCGGCAAGGGCTGGAGCTGTTTGATGTGGAGGGCGTCGCAGCACAGAGCAGTTGGATCAGGGGGCTGGCACGGCAAGGGCAGCAGGATCTGACCCAGATCGTAGCAGATTGCGGGCACGGATTGTAGCTTTTGAACTGAAACATGTTGAGACCCCATATTGTATAATTGGAATGCAGTTATAAATTGATGCAACTAACCATCAAATGTTATGCATAAACTCTAGGTTTCATTGAAGTCATATGTAACCTAGAGATCAACAAGTTTTACAATGTATGATTGGCACTGTGTAAATGTGTTTTGATCCATAAGCACAACTCAGGTGTTTAACAGGATTTTAGCCAATATTATGTATGATGTTTAATGTTACCGTTTATGATGATTAAAATGGTTTTAAATTATTGAAAGCAACCCCACTTTCAGTGGTCCACCCTATCAGACTTTGCCTCTATCTCCTTTTTCTTTCATGGTATTTTTAGATGCATACATTGAGAATCTGACGCAAAATCTAAATTTTTAAAAAACTTTAAAAAATAGTCACACTATGAGGGGTAAAAGAGAGAGAAGGGAACGATGAGACAGGCAAGAATGCAGAGAGACAAATGGGCCAGAGATGGAAGTTGCCATTAAAGCATGTTACAACACATTGCATTGACACCCCTAGACCAGAGTTATTGTCCCAAGCAATTGAAAGTACTTAACAATTGGCAATGCTGGTATCCGCAAGTGCAGCCTACCATCAAACATGTTATACGCATTACAAACCACATTTTTAATATAGGTTGTTGCTATTTCTTTGTTTGAATAGATGGGTCTCAAACAAATCAAGACCATAATTTAATTCATTTCATGCCCAACCCTTCAATCACTTACCTATTACTACATCTTCCATCATCAGCACGTATAACGCTAAACATTTCAAAAGTTATATCTATAGGCAAAACAAAGATTTTTAAAATGAAAATGAATTTATTTAAAAAGGAAAGTGGTTGTGTATATTCTCCTTTTTTATCTTGAAAAGACAAATTGCCTTCTTGGTCAGTATTATCCCCAGTCAAGCTGCCCATCTTCCTTTTAAGTTCTGCTACATCTTGTCTAACAGTCTCTGCACTTCTACATCTTTTCTAACAGTCTCCATCTCCACTTGAATATTGCTCAAAGTCTCTTTAATGTCCCTTAAACACTCTTTAATTTCTTTCTCACTTGAATGACTTCTTCATCTGTTAACAAAAATTACAAAAATAATTATAAAACAATTACAGACATAATTGACCCTTAAGTACATTTACTAGTTGCACACAAATTACTAACCTAAGTACTAGACCATATAACACTTCCATCGAGTATCAGTCTAGAAAAATGGATACCTGTCATATTTGACGGCAAACGTATTTTGGTGGCCGTGGGCCAACCGTCTCATGCACCATATGACAGACATATGGGTTTCCGAGTTTGCCAATGAACGACCATTTTGATGTAACAAGGATCGCCATTTTGTTTTCTAACCATTGCTCATTGCTTTCTGTTCTTATTGCTTCGCAGCACATTTTCTGCTTACACTGCTTGACTGTAAAACATTGTTGTCTGCACGTGAAAGGACAAGGCCGCAGGGCCGCGAGGATAACAAGAGTTTGTTGAAACACAACGTAGGCAGCGCCAGGAAGGAATGCCCGGCTCCCTCCCGAATGTAGCCTTGAAGCAGAGCTGCAGGGCATTTAATCATTTTGCAGCTGCCAGCCAGTCTCGTTATATGGTAGTATATGTTAGAATAAAGCAGCTAAAGGCTTGAATTATGCTCTTCTTACGGCCCCCCTTTACTGAGCCCTGTAGAGCGTGTCGGCTCCCAGGACACGAATAGCACCTCATAGATAGCAGGGTCTGGAATGTGACTCTTCCCCCCGTATGTAGCTTGCTTCCAAGAACAGAAGCTGTTACTAGAATAGATATTTGAAGGTGTCATAATTGTCGATAGTGTCCATCATCACGCTGAGTTCAAAGAAACCCAATAAAGGGGCGTGTTAAACATGTCATAGCTGATTGTATGATATGCATTTTGTATATATGTAACTGATGTACGTAATTCACTCTCTTGCGTCCCTCGAGGTCTAGAGATACACGTCGCGGGCCGTGAGACCGAGTTGGCCAACTGAGACTATTTGCTTTGCAATAAACCCTAGCTTTGGGAATACAACCTTGTGTCTGGCGTATCTATCATGTGTGGTGACTTGCCTTGTTTCCATAGGCGTAAGGGACCCCTAGGGGCCCCTTTCAAGATGGTGCCCGAATAGGGACCCTCCCCCACTTGTTCCATCGCATACGTTGTAATTGAGTCAAGGCGGAGAACGGCGAGGACGGGACGATCGAGCCGGGATCAAGAGGTGTCCGGGGCGCCCTGTAGAAGTGATGAGAGATTCCTTTGCAGATCTGCACACATCTGATCCCTGATCGACGTGCCTGGCTAGAGAACAAGGAGGCGAGGGTCCCGAAACGAGGCGGAAGCCAAGAAACGCAGACACAACGTCATTGGTTGCGTCAGTATAGTGACGACTTGTGTCCGAAAGGACAAATTGATTTATCAGGTGAGTGATTCCCCGATTCAAAGTAATCCTGATATTGGTTGAGAGTTGACTTTGCAAAATCCAAAGCCCTAGGTAAGGTTGATTAACCAGGGGGAAGGTTGAAACATGCCTGGGGTATTGTCCACCCTAGCAGGGTTTTTCCGCTGTGGTAGACAATCTTTGGAAGATGGCCAAATTGCACCACCTGGGGGAACGCCGGCATATGAGATGTATGTGAAGTATGGAGTGGGTGCAATAATATTCTGTGAGACTTGGCATAGGCAAACCAGAAAGCAACAAGACCATCAGTGGCCAATTAATGGTAGTTTTGAGATAGCAAGAATAGATAACTTGGAAAGGGTGTTGATAAGAAAAAAAGCGCGTCCTGCAGCATTTGATATCGTTAAGGACTGGAGAAGGGAAGCAATGCTCCGATTTAGAAGTAGAGCGAAGCATGCGCGCAGGCATAAATCGAAAGGTGAAGTAGCAGAAGAAAAGGAAGAGGAGGAGTGGACTGAGAGTCTAAGGAGATCAGGTAGACGTGACCAGTTGATTATAGAAAAAATATACCCACAACGAGAATTGCACATAGCAGATGAATTGATAGAAAACATATTGACCCATACAAAACAAGGCCCAAGATCAGAAGCGAGGCCAAACACGTCAGTAACTAGTGCCCAAACTCCACCCGTAGCCCAAACTCTCCCTCCTGTAGCTCAAGCCCTCCCACAGCCACAGACTGTGCACGTAACACTTCCTATTAGCCAACCAGGCCCACAGCAGACACTCCCTGTTCCCATTGTCCCATCCGCACCTCCCGCCTTAGATACAGACTCGGTTCCGTCCCTTCCGGGGTTGAAGTTGAAAGCACGGGGGCGAGAGGCGGGACTGAACAACGTGGATGCACGAGGGTACCTCGGAGTGCGATCAGCAAAGAAAGGAAGGTGGAATTGCAGCAACAGGCAAGATGTATATAGACAGGAATGATGGGACGGCAACATTGGCTTCAATATATGACTTCCGAAGAAGCAACGAAAGACAGGTAGTGCTGGAATGCATGGGTAAATATTTGGTGGAGAGATGGAAACAGTTAATTGGGAAATTACCACCGCAGCGATTGTTGGATTTGAATGTATTAGCACACTGTAGGGAGAGGGATGAAGAAGTGAGAGAACATGTATATGGACTTTTTGAACTTAAAGATGAATTAGATAATGATTATGCCGAAATGTTTACTGCACCTGGGTACAGGGGTAAGGATATCGGGAGACATAGGAACGAAGCTGTAGAGCCGTATATATGACAACGACATTCAATGTCGTCAGTGCAGAGGGGCGACAAGTTGAAAGTATGTATACGAGAAGCGTTTAGATGGATGTCGGATCCCAGTATCCCCACAATGGAGATACATGAGATATTTGATGAATATTCTATGCCCATGAAAAGAAAAGCACTGCAGTCGATGGCTGAACATTTACTAGACAAAGATATAAAAACGATCAGGCCAGCCCACCCGAAATAATGGCAGTATATAAGAGAGCACTAGAGCGAGGGACAGGAGAAACAGCCCTATCGCTTGTCAGGGAATATTGTTACACATAAGAGAAGGGGGAGGGACAGTAAGTGGGGCATTTCCTATGAGAGAGGTCCCACCTACCTGTGTGCCCAAAGTAGAGGTTCCCGCAGCGGGCAACGTAGCGGCACAGGTAACACCAGCCCATTATACCGCCCAATATGTGCATGTCCCCTTTTCCAGACAGGAGGTGAACAACATAAAGCAGACGATTCCTGATATAAGAAAGAATCCTGCAGGGTTTTACAAGGAAGTAGAGTCCTGCCTGCAATCATCCATGCTTACCATGGGTGACATAGACCTAATATTCCCAGTGATCCTGCCAACAGACATATGGAAGCAAATAAGAAAGGTGGATGACATAACGACCTTTGGTGCCATATGGGCGGACTTGATAATAGAAGACAAGAATAAAGCGGTTGGAGGAACACCGGGACAGAACCTGGTAGCATTAGCAGCACGCATAGTACAGAAATTAAAAGAAATTGTCCCAGAGAAAAGAATTCAATGGGACAAATTGACTGCATGTGTACAAGGCATGGATGAGTTAGCTACAGATTATTTTAACAGGTTTGAAGAAGTATTTACAGACTTCAATGGGCAGGATGTGAGCTCGGAAGCGGGAAAGAGGTTATTTGTTGACAAATATGTGAGGGGGTTAAAACTTCCAATCCAGAACCTAATAATGACATCAGAGAGTGCATGGCAAGCAAAAACGCTGGGCGAAGTATTGCACATGGCCCAATATTATGAGAACAGAGTGACTGCGGAGAAAGAAAAAGAGGAAAAGGATAGGGTAAATCTGAAAACACAGGTACTACTGCAGCAAGTAGTAGGACATAATAGAGGGAGAGGGAATGCACGAGGAAGGAGTAATTTGAATATGCATGGGGGAGCAGTGGGACCAAATCAGGGTGCGTATTGCAAGGAGGAAGGACACTGGCGAGCGCAATGTCCACATCTGCAGAATAGAAATGGGTCTGGTCAGAGGAGACAGCATAGAGGGCACCAAGGAGCGAATGGACCAAATAGGAATAGTATCCAGCAGCACCACAGTAATGGAGGTAATCAAAACCAAGCCCAAAACCAAAGTGCCCCTAACCAGAGTCAGGGACAGCAAAACCAACAGTATGGATACCAGAGTGGGGGAAATAGCGGGAAGAGTGGGAACGTTTTCAATACACAGCCAAACACGCATTACAGTAATAGTAATGATTACACTTCGGACGATGTGTTATTTCCCCAATAGGACAGCCCAGGTCAGGGGTCGGAACCAGTGTCTATTCCCGTGAATCAGAGAGGACCCTACGTAGAAATGGGAGTCGGGAATGAGGAGCACCGCTTTCTTGTAGATACAGGAGCGCAAAAGTGTTCAATAGACCATCACTTGGTTCCGGATATACCACTGTCAGGGCAAAAGAATGTTTCCGTAGGGTTCGCAGGTAGACCAGTCATAAACCCAGTGTCCCAACCAGTCTCAGTTACTATAGAGCCATTCACTGAACATTGTCCTTTCCTTTTAACAGAAAATTGTGAGGAGAACCTGTTGGGATTAAATTTGTTGAAAAAATTAGGTTCCGTTATACATTGCACGGCAGACGGGGTGTTCCTAACGATTTGGCCACAAGATGCCCCTGTGTCAGAATTCATGTCTGAAACTTTACCAGGAGAACTAAGTAAAGTGCCAACCTGTATATGGGCAATGCATGACAACGATGTAGGATGCTTGAAAATAGAGCCAGTAAAGATAATTTTGAAAGAGGGTCTTACACTACCGCGAATTCCCCAATACAGAATTTCGGCCAAAGGTGAGAAAGGATTGAAAAGTATTGTTAGAGATTTGGTGAAATTAGGGGTAATTGAAGAAATTACAGGCAGTACATGCAACAGCCCGATTCTTCCGGTTTATAAAAAAGGAGGCAATGAAGTACCATACTGTTTCATAATTGATTTGCGTGCGCTAAACAAAGTAGTAGATCCACAATTTCCTTTAGTGCCAGATGTCACTACAATATTGACAAGGATACCTGTTTCAGCAGAATACTTTAGTGTTGTTGATCTAAAAAATGTGTTCTTTAGCATTCCGGTGGACAAGGACAGCAGATATTTGTTCGCGTTCACATTAGGAGGACGATCATTTACATTCACGCGGATTCTGCAAGGTTACACGGAAAGTCCGAGTATTTACAGTAGAGCATTGAAAGAGCAGCTAGACCGCAGATATTTGTTCACGTTCACATTAGGAGGACGATCATTCACGCGGATTCTGCAAGGTTACACGGAAAGTCAGAGTATTTACAGTAGAGCATTGAAAGAACAGCTAGACATGCTAGACTTACCAGTGGGTTGCATACTCTTGTAATACATAGACAATCTATTATTAGCTGCTGACACAGAGGAGATTTGTAAAGAAAGCACTGTATTACTACTGTCACACCTAGCGGCACATGACCATAAAGCTAGTTTGAAGAAATTTCAATATAATCGAAAGGAGGTAGCTTGTTTGGGCTACTTACTTTTGAAAGAAGGGAGAAGGCTAACGCCAGAACGCATAGAAAGTATTTCTTGTATGCCTATTCCAAAGACACAGAAAGGAGTCAGAGCCATAATAGGCTTGGCTTCATATTGCCGACAATGGATCGGTAATTTTGCGTTAATTGTGAAACCGATGGTGAATTTGACTGGAAAGGATGCGGTTATGCCTCTACAGTGGGATGAGGAATGTCAGAGAGCATTTGATCATTTGAAAACTGCATTATGTTTGCTCCAGTTTTGGGCACACCAAATTATGAGAAGGTTTTTAGACTGTTTGTGTGTGAAAGTGAAGGATGTGCACTGGCGGTTTTGACACAGCAACAAGGTGGAAGAAATAGGCCATGCGGCTATTTTTCTTCTGCGCTGGACCCTGTAGCGCGCGCACTACCACAATGTTTGCGATCTGTCGCGGCGGCTGCTGCGTCAGTGAAACAAACGGAAGGGATGGTATTGGGGCATACTTTAATTCTGATGGTGCCACATGCCATAGACGTTCTATTAAATAGAACACAGACGCAACACCTCAACTCTGCTAGATTGACAAGATATGAGATTATCTTGTTCGCGCCCCATATCCAAATTATGAGGTGTAGCGCTTTGAATCCTGCAGAATTAATGCCACTACCCATAAAAGAAATTGGTGAGAATGAATCACCACCCCCATGATTGCTTAATGGTCACTGAGGAAGAAACCAAGGGGAGAGTTGATTTAAGTGATACCCCACAGAAAGAGCCAGATGGAGAGTTATTTTGTGACGGCTCTTGTTTTAAATTACCTGATGGCACGACAACTGCCGCGTACGCTGTTACTACCCTGCAGAGCGTTGTAGAAAGCAAAAGAATCCCCTACAACTCGGCACAAGCCGCAGAGATAATAGCATTGACCAGAGCCTGCGAGATTTCTGAAAATTTGAATGTGAATATATATACTGATAGTCAGTATGCTTTTGGGGTGGTTCATAACTTTGGTCGACTCTGGGCTGAGAGAGGGTTTTTGACATCACATGGTGCCAGAATTCAACATGGCCCTTTGATTGTACGATTGCTGTCTGCACTCATGTTTCCAAAGTGCCTAGCAATAGTGAAATGCGAGGCACACAAAAAGGTAACATGCTAAGTAGGAGAGGGAAACGCGTTTGCAGACAGAATTGCGAAACAAACTGCCACTGATTTAAATACCAAAATGATGACGGTTCAGACTGAGGAAATACCCTGTATGATAGAAAATGGAGTTGCCACTGTCAAAGAAATGCAGGCCAAAGCTACGGTCGATGAAATACAAGGGTGGGAAGAGGGCTCTGCTGAGATAGATCTGGAGGGTTGTTGGGTGGACAAGGGAACTTGAAACTGGATGTTGCCAAATTCGGATGTGACTGCAATGGTCACAATGGCCCACAGCCCTACTCACATCTGTGCGAAAAAGATAATACAGCACCTATCTACAGTATGGCAGAATGTAAACATAAAGAGGAATACAGAGAGGTTGGTACAGAACTGTATCACGTGTTTACAACACAATGTAGGAAAGGGAACAGTGACTCCGATAGGCAGAGATGGAGAGATGCCAAAATTTGAAATATGTCTTAGTGGTGATCTGTGCATTCAGCAAGTGGGTGGAGGCATATCCCTTAAAAGACTGCACAGCAATGAGCACGGCAAAAGTAATGCTTAAAGAATATTTTTCCCGTTTTGGCTTGCCCCGTGTCCTATGTTGAGATAATGGCCCACATTTTGTGGGCGCAGTGGTGTTACAGATATGTGCGGGTCTTCAGATTGATAAGAGATTCCATAGTTCAAGGCATCCGAGTTTGGCCGGTCTTGTGGAGAGGCACAACGGGATTCTGAAGTCAAAAATAAGCAGGATATGTGCAGGAAGCAAGTTGAGTTGGGTGGATGCATTACCAATAGCGCTATTATGCATGCGTACGTCTATACAGGCTAAAACTGGGCTCTCCCCGTACGAAAACCTAATGGGGAGGCGGCAAGTGTTTGGTGCGCACCTCAGCCAAAACGACTTAGAGAGGTAGAACATCCTGTGCTTAGTACTTATTGTGGCCTTTTAATGCAGAAATTGCGTTTGATTCATCAGCAGGTGCAGGAGGCTTTACCAGTGAGATACACCGGTCCGGGGCACGCACTTGAGCCAGGAGACTGGGTGCTGCTTAAACATTTTGGAAGAAAGTCATCGTTAGCACCCAGGTGGCACCGCCCCTATCAAGTACTCTTGGCAACGCAGACGGCGATACAGGTGGATGGACGGAAGTCGTGGATCCATGACACCCATGCCAAAAAGATTCCAACTTCACTGAAAGACTTGCCTGACCCAGATGACCGGGAAGAGACAGCGGTCCTAGAAACGAAAGACACTGTTGCCAGTAAGCTGCCACCAAATCTGCCAAGCGCGAAGTGAAACTCGAAACAAAGCCTGAGACGATTGCCAAAAAGGGGGAAGGGCAAAGAGTGCCCCAAAGTTTCCCAGCTGAATCTACATCACTGTTGGCCGACACGAAATCTGCCTTGCAAATACCAGCAGAAACTAAACGTGTACCCCTTTGGCTCCCACCAGCATTTGCCAGCACGCCAAAGACTGAATCTGCATCACTGGCGCGGCGCACACCAGCACCTACAGTAGCACCACAGGCTGACTTTGAGCCTGAATCTGGAAGTGCACCGGCACTGTTCACGGAACACACAATACCAGGAGTGAGGCGATATAATTTGCGGCCTCGAAAGACAAAGTGATCCACAGTTCTTTGGTGTTTATGTCAACCTCTGGTTCTGCTCATGGACGGAGAAGGAACTAGAGGTGTAGAGGAGAGAAGCGTGAGAATTGTGCAAGTCTGACAATTCAAGACTCGCGGCTCCTCGGTGCAATCATAAAAAGTACATGTGTCTGGAACCAGAGCGGACAAGCTGGGCGCACATGGTACTAAGGCAATAGATAACTGATCAAAAATCCTCTGAGCAGTATGAGAAAGGACAAGTGATCTTGCCTAAAAACAAATAAGCAAATCCAGGCTATAAAGGACTGGCAGAACTGAACTGTGACAATTCCGTTGAACTTATTGAAATCAGAGCAAGTGCAACGAAGAGAGATATCCACGACGAACTCTAATAAGGAAGAAGAAGGACGATGAGAAACATGTCGGGACCGGTTTCAGCCTCCTCCTGCACCGCTGCTGAGAATGAGTTAATTGTAAAGACTGTAAGCTTAAGAAAAACGCATGGTAAAAAGAATTGTATGCGGGCACTGACAATAATTATGTGCTTTATGAGTGTGGTAGCACCAATAATGACAGCCCTAGTATTATGGTATGTGGAATCGATACACCCATTGGGAATGTTTTTACCAATAGTTAATATATCCACTACTGAAGCCTGGTTCAGGTGATTATTTATACGCTGTCCCCAATGGAAGAAAGACACAGGGAAGGGTTTTGGAACAATACATTGTTATTAATTATGAATATGACACATGCAATTCTAAAGAAAACAAATTGCTGGGTATGTGCCCATTTACCGCAGTATGCTGGGAAAGGAATAGGTTGGTATGTACAGCCATTACCATTGAGTTCTGCATGTAGTGCATCTTTAAGTGCAATGTTCTCTGGGAAATGGAATAAGATTAGTACGGGTCAATTAGACAGAACAAACATGAATGAGTTTGAGGAAATAATTATGAGGCCTGTGGGTTTTTCCATATTCCATAAAGCACTAGTGATGACCCCAGAGCCTACGAGGAAAAGTATGCGAAAGATAACACGACAAAATAGACAAGATAGATTGTCCCCGCCAGTTAAAACATCTGTGATGACGTTTCGTGTAAGAACAGACGGGAACAAAGATGCAGTTCCCCCTTCTTACACAGTGAATTATAACCCAAGAACTGTCCCTTTTTGTCTAAAAAAGAAAGGCTCCTATTCATTCGGAACATTTACTGGATGCATGAATACAGTGGTATTAAAATGGGAAATAGAACCAGTATATGTGGGAGATCCAGTTTATTTTATATGTGGAGAGAAAGCATATGCTTGGTTGCCCAGAAACTGGGGAGGTACATGTTACCTAGGTCTACTGTTGCCAGGAGTGTTCCTCTTAGAAACAGCAGACATGGCCAGACTATCCAGATCTAGAGCCAAAAGGAGCAGCAAAAGTGTCTGATAGCGACTGACGTAACAAAAACATTCATTCCATTTTTGTCCCAAATAGTGAACTCCTATAACATAAGGCAGCTGTCCAGAATACTAAAAAATACCACAAACACAACGACAGATATACTATTTAACATGACATTGGAAGAAAAAGGAATCAGGTTAATGACGCTGCAAAATAGAATGGCTCTCGATGTGATCCTGGTTGATCATGGGGGAATTTGCAAAATAGTGGGATCAGGGTGTTGTGTATTTGTAGAAGACTATTCCCCTACAATCTTTGAAGCGATAAAGAAAATGCATGTCCTAAGCTCTGAACTCCCTACTGGAGAAGGAGGCTGGGGAATAGAGTCCTGGTTTTGGGGAATACTGCGTTCTTGGGGATGGAAGTTGATTTCGATATTAGTAGTGGTGTTTGGAATATTCATAACGTGCTGTTGTTGCATACACTGCCTACCGATAGTTTGCACTGAGGTAACTGAGGGATGTACTAAGGGATGTATGCATATGATGACAAGAAGAAAACAAACTTATGGTCGGGCTGACCAAGGCACAAATGAGATGAAAACAGTAAAATAATTGATGGCTATAGATATTAATGAAGATGATGATGCTTACAATAGCATGCAAAATTCAGACATAAGTACTTCAGACTTATCGTCATTAGAGGAGGATACAATGAATGGATGAGACGTTTGGCATACGGCCAAAGGAGGGTTTGTCAGTCTAGAAAAATGGATCCCTCTCATATTTGACGGCAAACGTATTTTGGTGGCCGTGGGCCAAACGTCTCATGCACGATATTGAAGACATATAGGTTTCCGAGTTTGCCAATGAACGACCATTTTGATGTAACAAGGATCGCCATTTTGTTTTCTAACCATTGCTCATTGCTTTCTGTTCTTATTGCTTCGCAGCACATTTTCTGCTTACACTGCTCGACTGTAAAACATTGTTGTCTGCACGTGAAAGGACAAGGCCGCAGGGCCGCGAGGATAATAAGAGTTCGTTGAAACACAGGAATGCCCGGCTCCCTCCTGAATGTAGCCTTGAAGCAGAGCTACAGGGCATTTAATCATTTCGCAGCTGCCAGCCAGTCTCGATATATGGCAGAATATGTTAGAATAAAGCAGCTAAAGGCTTGAATTATGCTCTTCTTACGGCCCCCCTTTACTGAGCCCTGTAGAGCGTGTCGGCTCCCAGGACACGAATAGCACCTCATAGATAGCAGGGTCTGGAATGTGACTCTTCCCCCGTATGTAGCTCGCTTCCAAGAACAGAAGCACTGTGTTCTGTTCAACAACTGAAAGATGCCTCCGCACTTGCAAAGTGCATATTGTTACTAGAATAGATATTTGAAGGTGTCATAATTGTCGAAAGTGTCCATCATCACACCGAGTTCAAAGAAACCCAATAAAGGGGGGTGTTAAACATATCATAGCTGATTGTATGATATGCATTTTGTATATATGTAACTGATGTACGTAATTCACTCTCTTGCCTCCCTCGAGGTCTAGAGATACACGTTGCGGGGCGTTTGACCGAGTTGGCCAACTGAGACTATTTGCTTTGCAATAAACCCTAGCTTTGGGAATACAACCTTGTGTCTGGCGTATCTTTCGTGTGTGGTGACTTGCCTTGTTTCCATAGACGTAAGGGACCCCTAGGGGCCCCTTTCAAAATGACATATTAAGCATTAATGTATACTTGAACAATAAACTCCACTGCCCAAAAGTATTCACTACTATTATCATGCTGCCATGTTTCTCCCTCTCCATGAAACTCATGTTAACACTCATGGTGTACACCTAATCTACAGTAAACACATCACTCAACATGAATACCTAACTCGCATATCTCATGTTCAATACTATCTTTTTACCATACTAAAGCATACCTAAAACCACACTCCTCCCTATTGCAGACCTTTTATTACTTAGGTCATAAAACACCTGACACAAACTTACAGATCCAAATGAAGCAACTGCCTTAATATTACGCCACAAAATTACCACACCCAAATAACTCCCCTGCCCAGAAGTGTTTATTGCTATTAGTATGGTGACATGCTTGTCTCTATCCATGACACTCGGCTAACTCTTAACTATGACCTAAACCTAAGTTACAGTGAACTTCAGTCGCGTATTTTACTTTCAGTACTATCTGCAATTAGCACCCTAGAAGGGGGAGCCAGCCAATCAGGTGGCTAGGAACGGTGAAAGCTCAGATGTATATGGTTTGGCTGTGGCACAATTGTTCGCGGCCAAATTGACCGTGGTCAATTCGACCACAAAGCCAATTTTGCCATGGCCAAAACCGCCCAAACTAAAACCCCCCCACCATCCCGCATGAACTCCTCCACCCACCCTCTACTTACCTTTTCGTCGTCCGCTCATCTTCTAACCCTGCCGCAGTGTATCCTTCCCTCCTACGTGGGTCGGATCTGACGCTGCAGGGTCCGTTTTTCTTTTTGTTTTATTATTCCCGTCATCCGCCTCCAAACCTCCAGAAGCGGGGGACACCCCTACCACACTCAAAAGCCATCACTACGAAACATGGGGTGCGGCAGACATCCCTGCAAACCCCGCTCCCCATGTTTGGTAGTGATTACCCAAACTGATTGCTTACAAACGATTGAATGTTACTGGCCGAATTCGGCCAGATTTACCCAGGGCTTTAAGTGGGGTAAGAAATCGAGGGGGGGCCCTCATTTGGGGGTGTGGCTTGTGGGAGGGGCGTGGCCTAAAAAGTACACAAATCGTAGGGTATACACACAACTATATATAATTGTTATGTATTTGTGTGCTTACCTTACTA
This sequence comes from Ambystoma mexicanum, assembly GCF_040938575.1. Lineage (NCBI taxonomy): Eukaryota > Metazoa > Chordata > Amphibia > Caudata > Ambystomatidae > Ambystoma > Ambystoma mexicanum. The sequence goes on along the minus strand of NC_090926.1, from coordinate 923,423,779 downwards.
TGGTTTGTGTACTATGCAAGCCATCTTTTCTAAACATAGAAATATCTAACATATTTCTACGTTTATAAAAGATGGCTTGCAAAGTACACAAACCATAGTAAGGTAAGCACACAAATATATAACATTTATATATATTTGTGTGCATACCCTATGGTTTGCCTAGATTTCAGGCCATCTTTTTTAAACATTTCAGGTTTATAAAAGATGGCTTTGAAAGTACCCAATTCAAGCCATCTTTTATAAAGCTTTGACTACGGAAAATTGTCCGTCGGCAAAGCTTTATAAAAGATGGCTTGAAATGTGTACTTTCAAAGCCATCTTTTATAAACCTCAAAATATGTGGAGGAATCCCCAGGTTTGCAGAGGGTTAAAGACGCCTCGGCGACCTGGGGAAACAAAGGGACAGTAACTGCCTCTGGTGACCTCTCGCGCGAGGGGTCACCAGATGCAGTTACTATGACTGACGGAAGTGGCAGCCAGTCACAGCGTCACTGTGGCTGGCAGCCACTTCTGTCAGCTTGCCTGACTTCAATGCAGGCGCATCTCCCGTCGCAGCTGCGGCCGCAACGGGATAATGCATTCCGCCAATGTTGCGGTAGGACGGGGGCCCCGGCAGTGCCCCGGCTCAGTCCCACTTTTTGGAGACTGCTGGGGCCCAGCCCCGGTAGGCCCCGGCCCACTTTAAGCACTGGATTTACCATACTGTCATTTGTAAACGATCAATTTGGGTAATACAGAAAGCTCACATTCCATCCCACCTGCCAGCTGGCTTCCCCCGCCGCCATCTTCCCTCCACACTCCGTCCCGTTATTTTTATTTTTTTTTGTCCCTTCCCACCTCCTACTTACCTTATGTCTGCTGCCGCAACTCATTCCTCTCCGCTCCTGCAGGGCAACATGGAAAAGGAAGAGGGGCTCCATACTGAGCCCTGCTTCCCTTTCCATGGTGGCCATCTTGAGAAAGTATTTTCCTTCGTTCAATGGGACGACCCGTGCGTTTCGGTGAACGAAGTAAAATACCTTTTTAATTTTAGCACCCTTGTTACCACTTTGGTTGCCCGAGGTGCTAATGGCCTTAACTCCTGTTCCAAGGGCTGAAATAGGGGGTAACGGGCCGGAGGCCTCGTTAATGGCCCTTGCTTCGCTCGGCCCATTGACTTGGGCTGCCGGTCAATTACCCCCGTTCCAGCCCTTGGAACGGTGGCTTAACGCCACATACCACACAGAGGCATACATAGATCCACAATCCCTTCTATTACCAACCTTAATTACTTAGGTCATAGAAAACCTGACTCCAACTTACAAACCCAAATTAAGCTAATCCGTTTACATTAGAACCATCACATTACCAGGCCCAATAACTCCCCTGCCCAGAGGTATTCACTGCTATGTTCCTCCCTCTCCATGGAACTCATTCTAACACTTACTCATAGCCTAAACTCACAGATCTCACTTTTAATACTATCTTCTTTACCATGCTAACGCATTCCTAAAACCACAATCCTCTCTATTGCTGACCTTTATTACTTAGGTCATAGAAAACCTGACACCAGCTTACAAATCCAAATTAAGCAACTGCCTTAACATTACCTTATAACATTACCACACTCAAATACCTCCCCAACCCAAAAGTAATATCCTACTGACTTCGAGAACCGTGCAAAGGTATAGACTCATTCTTGAATCAAAACCTAATTTTCCCTCTTACTCGTCCCAGTATGTTATTAGTTCTTGATAATGCTCTGTACAAAGGCCCACTTTGAGAACTGTGCAAAGGTATAGAGTGATTTGAGAATCAAAAGTTTTGATTATTTCTCCTTACTCTTTCTTCCTCTTACTCGTTCCAGTACAATACGAATCGAGAAGTCATGCAAATTAGTGCAACTTTATCTCTAAACAAACTACACCTTTCACAAAACTAACACCACTCATCTCCCATCTGTACACCTCTCACATCCTCCCTTCAATCAAATCTAACAGTAAACAATCTCAAAATAATGTTTACAAAATCTGTAGAACGCCAAATTCGACAATTGGGTGAAATTACAACCCTGAATCGAGAAGTGTCACTTCACATCACGTGACAACCTCATCCAATCAAAACAAAACACAATGGTACCATGGCTCAGTCATGAACTCATCTCACTGATGCACTTGATTTTCTGAAATACTTTCATAAAACACTTCTTGATCTCAATATACAAACAAATAAATAGTCTCACATAGTGTGTATCGTGCACTTTACACATATAATTAACATACTTTTTAACATTGTATACTATTCTCGTTAGTCACTCCTTTGAGAAATGATTCAAAATGATGCAGTTATCTCCGGCCACAATACTACATTTCTACCCTTTATACAAAACCTGACTTGGAGAACCGCTCTAAACAGAATACTGAATCAAGAAGCACTCCTTCAGAGCATGTGAAAACCTCATCAAATTAAACAAAATACAATGTAACCACGGCTCCACAATGAACAAGTCTCTACGACGCACTTTATATTCACAAAACAAACTTTAATGATACACAAACGCAGGACGTAAAATCACCTTAATACAACCCCCCTACACATTTTAAGCTAATTTAGAAAGCATTTTTTATATATATTTTCACACAAAACAATCCTAAATTAACTTGAAATACTTATCTTCCCCTAGTTAGCAACCACACTGATTACCACATCTCAATGTATCAAAGTGTTGAGTATTACTCTTTCTTTTTCCCCATTCACGCTGCTTCTCCATCTCGGCAAAACGCTCAAGAAAACTGCGCCATCTTCAAGAACCCAAACAGTGTAGTTCCACACATACTTTAAAACTATATAATAGGGAACAGCCCGATGATATAATTTTTTTTAAAGAAATTGTCGAAATGGGGCCTTTTGCAGCACACTTTTTGTGAGCTAAAGGATAAAAAGCTATTCAATTATTTATACCCAGTTTTGTAGGGTACAAATTCAAACACTACAGACGATGCAAGGTAACCACCAAAAATATAACGGAGCATTTACATGATGACTTTCACCACAATATATGTTATGTTATAAGGCTTTAATGCGGCACCAAATCACTAAAAAAGTAGCCTCGTAGCATAAAGGATTGACATAATATGCCATTATAAGAATGCATTTTCATACTGGCTGTGACGAATAATACCATTATGCCATTTTAAGACGAAAATGATGATGGCTGTGACAATATGCCATTAATACCATTCAATATCACACTAATGCCGGCTTTGCCCATATTGCCAGTTATGCCACTTTAAGAAGACAGGATTATGCTGTGTGTGCCAATATATTCCAGTATTCAAATATAATCAAATATCCTCACAAAGGAATGCTTATTTTGCTTTGCCCAAAATACCAAAAATAATGCCAATGAAAGAACCCTGTATCTGCAGGCTGTGCCTGCCAGAGTTCTTGTGAAGACCAGAGTCTTCACAAGAACATTGAAAGCAGCGTGTGTGCATTTGAAACCTGCATGGTATGTGACAGCAGTTACATTCTCTATATTCAGAAAGCACAACTGCCACCTGGAAGTACTTGAAAAGACTGAATGGGTTTTTCAAAATACAGGGCATAGCAAATTAGGCCACACATTCCATCTTTCAGAGGAAACAAAGACTGCAGGATTGGCAAGTTAACGACCCCTTGGAAATGGCATGGACATCGCACAGTTTTATGCCAATGCTCAAGTGCACATTTATCGAGAAACTGCATCAATATATTTGGGAGCAGAAAGGTACGCATACGGAACAAAGCATTTGAATGTAATGGCAGATCCATTCATTTCTGCAAATCGCCATCACATAAATAAATAGATCAGCAGTTTCTGAAACATTCACTTACAAATGCATGTCTGCTTGCAGTGTGGACTTCGTACTCAATACTTCTGCTCCAGTTCTACTTCAAATGTAGAACTCGAGTCATGACAAGACTACAGGGGGTCGGAACTTGGAAGAGGGCAGACGGATGAGGTGTACGAGATGGAGCCTGGAGAGGGAGAGACACGGGATGGTAAGAGGGTGAACGGTGTGAGACTGGCAGTGAGGAGGGGAAAACTGGAGAGTGTCCGCTGAGGGGCATGAGAATTAAGCTAAGTAGAGCCATAATGCTACCCTATACAATAAAAACCAGAGACATCAATTTTTTAGGTGGGAAAACCTTTAACCACAGGCTTTATTTTACAATACAAATGTAGGAAAAGGTTTGAAAATAACTGAATGACAATAAAATAAAAAAATGTAGGTATTGTCGAACTTTAGGTGCTTTTGGGTACTGTGGTCAGACAGACTAAGGCCGCCTCCTGCCAGCCGTTTACTTCTTTTTCTTGGCTGGAAATCCCTTATTCGGAGATGGGCTCATCTGCCCTAACCCGTGCAGCCATGCCTCTGCTTCTTCTTCCTGCAATTTTGTATTCTTTCTCTCAGATCGTCGATCACCATTTAATCACCATATATGCTGTTTTATACCTAGAAACGCACCTGGGGCATAGCCTTTTCACACCAAATGTCAAATAAGGGTTCCGGTAGCATCGGTAGCATCATACCGGCACCCTTTCTGGACTGGCAGACTACAACTGTGTATGCCGGTGCCGCTGCACATTGCTGGTCTGACGTGCCTTGCGCTACGGCCCAGGTAGGCACAGGTGTCATGGAAGCACCGGCACCGTTACTAACGGTGCCCATTCTTCCGAGTCCCCATTCGCATTTAGTGATAAGAGACTCCATGGGAATGGGGACTAACATTTTCTGCCGCGTGATGTCCCGGTGGCAATGGGACCTCAGGTGGCGAAACAGTGTTCGAGTCCGGCGGCAACCCGCCAGTAGCATCATTGCCCCACATTGTGTATTGTGGGGCAAGCCAATACAAATGACGGAAGGGTTTGGCATTGTCTAAAAATATTCTGTATATTATCCCGAAAAATCCAAATGGAATTATTGAAGACATGATATTTTTATGAATTTCTTTAAAAAACATGCAAGAGGTGTACAGTCAGGCACTATGCACTTTAATATTGTGGCATAATATACGCAGGATTACAAAAAAGATTTTACCCTCAATGAGTATTAATGTGTAGTTGAAACAACTGTAGATTTTATTAATGCATCATGCACTTAATTGAAAATTTAACAATGCATTGTATATTGTGGAGCTAAAAAATATTGAGGAAGGAAGGTTAAAAAATGGCATGACATTGATGTCTAAAAATATTGTGCACATGATTAAAATAAGACCTAAATGTGGATCTGTTGAAGTAATGATAAATATTGAATTGCATTGCAAATAGAGATTTACAAAACATGGTAATGGCGAGGCAATGTAATGAATGAATAAAGGGTGTGCAAAATGTTAAAAGATGGCTGCCACTAATGGTCAAAGCAGTGAATGGGAAACGTGGTGAAACAAATGATGGACTAGAAATGTATGTATATATTGCAAAGAAACATAATGAAAAGGTTGACTCAGATGAAGCCAATAAGTGCTTGCCTAAATTGTATGGTGGATTAAAGGCTAATTTAAAAAAGTAAATTGCTGTTCGTGGTGTTGCTGAGATTTGAAATTGCCGTGAGGATTGCCATAAGGAGTGTGGTTCAGAAAACTTGTGGAGACCCAGAAGAAGGGAAATGTAAGATGCGACTTGCTCATTTGCATGTACAGGAACCCATATGTTTTTCGTAGTGCGTGTTAATTTGGAGTGAAGGCATAGCTCTCAACCATTTGTGTTGCAAAGGTGGGTGAAATCAACCGATTTTGTTTTTTGTGGGGTGAGACGCCCATTGGAATGAATGGGCGTGCAGGATGCTTGGCGGCTGAGTCAGCCCTTTACAAGGCGGGTGACAACCCGCCAAAAGCATGTGAGTTGAGAGCTATGGTGAAGGAGTTTGGAATTCAAAAAACAGGAACGCAGCCGCGAGCCCTTGGAAACAGACACAGACAGCATAAGGAGAAACAACAGAGCGGCGTGAGAAGCAGTTGCTGAGCCAAGACACAGAGGGAAGGCAGACCGGAGGGTGCGCATCCCGGGGAACGGTATGGCCAGCCCTGCATAAAGCGCATGCTCAGGAGGCTCAAGAGCGGGTCACACTTAGGCCAAAAGCTCCTTAACACAAGCATTTCAAGCGCAGGAAATTACAAATAAACAAATATATGGAAACAAATAAAAACATATATGAAAAAAAGTTAAGGAGGCAACAATAATAGCACATCACAACAAAGTGGCACCACTTAACTGTATACTACTGTGGGCACACCATATGAATTGCAGCCATTGGAAGAACAGATGACAGAAAAGGAATCACGTAGAGCTCAAGAGGCTACAACTCTATTTGATGAGCAGATAATAGTGGACATGAGGCAAAATGTGACAGCTTTTAATGTACAAAGCACCATGTTAAAGCAAAAAATACACTGACTAGAGACATCACAGAAACACGAGACGAGAAAGTGGCGGGAAGCTACCTCGTTGCAAAACTACATTGATATGAGAAGAATCCCGAAAGGGTTGCGGATATTGACAATCCCAACTTATGAAAACCCAGACCCGGAAATGTTTAATGAGTGGGGTGAGGAAACAAACTTCTGTTCATTTAAGTTCCTGGAAAAACTAGTCTGCTATGCAAAAAAAGACAGAGAAAAATTACTAGTGGAGATTCTAGAAATAGAGGATATTGTTTTCACGGGTGAAGAGGCTGAACAAGCAAAGGAAGTAAAAAGACAAATAGAGATTAACCTAACAAAATACGAGCTAGAGATAAAAGAAAGAAAACAACATACATTCCTCTGGGATAAACAGGACTATGAAATGGGCAGAATATACAGCTTTGCAAAAAAATATGATGAAGCAAGGCAGGCCAGTGTGACAACAAAACATACTAATGCAAAGCCAGGAGAACAGACGTCAAAAGAATCTGCAGGCTCATCAATTGAAACATCTGACAGTGAAACATCAGACACCCCTATAAGATTACATTTTTTTAGAAGAAATTAGGCTTCTACATTGGGAAGGAAAGAAGCTGACAGGACAAGGTTTGCGACAAGGACGAGGAACAAGATTAGTAGGACAAAATCGTGCAAAACCCAGAGAGGGAGGAGGAGCAAGAAGCTAATTGAGGGATCCCACCCACAGCTGCAGATGACTGACTCTGGCAAGGAGAAGAACACGAACAAATGATATGGAGCTACAGGTGGTAAATCAATCACAGCGACATCTAACTCTGTGTGAGATCAACGTCTTATCCAAAGACCTAAACGTTTGCCCACATGCAAGATCTGATTATGCACAGACAAGGATAGACTTACACCAGTTCATATGAAAAATAAAACCAAAAACATATCATGCGAATCAGTCCTGGAAGGAACGGAAGAAGCCGAATAAAGAAAAACCATCCAGGCTAGCAATTGGGGATTTACCGGCAGTGATATCCTTGCATGTATTAGAGAACTCTGAAGGAGACGGTATGGATGCAAGCTGTGAAGATAGTGAATGGGGATGTGGAGACTTGAGCCATATAGGGATCAACACTGCACTGACAGAAGAGAATGGATTCAAGCCAAAGCCAAAATTCTACCTGATAACAGCAAAAACTTCCCAAATAGAGCTGTTTGTGGACCGAGTGTTCGATGATCTTAAAAAAACTAGGTGAGAAAGAATTTGTAGGAAAATTTAACCGGAATTCTAAACACTGGGAAGCCGTAAATGTGCTAAGAAATGACGATACCATTGTCATAAAACCCTCAGATAAGGGAGGAAATGTGGTAGTAATGGACAAATTAAATTACATGGAAGAAGCTATACGACAACTAAAAAATTCCATACACTACCTAAGATTAGAACATAACCCAACACCAGAATATCAAGTAACATTAGAGAAAATGACAAAAGGATGGATAGAAAATGGGCTATTGGAATGGGAGGAAAGAGAATACCTAAGGGTTAAGTACCCAGTGATCCCAACAATCTACTTTGTACCTAAGGTACATAAATGCTTACAGAAACCACAAGGGTGACAAATTATTTCAGCTATGGGATCACTTTTGGAAAAAACCTCTAGGTATATTGAAAAATATCTCTTCCCTTTTGTATCCACATTGCCATCATATATCAGAGATATAATGGACTTTCTCATTAAGATACAAGACATTCCTTGTAAAGAAACATACCTAGTTGACACAATAGATGTGAGGGGAGGAGACCTATAGAGGGCAGCCAGAGGGGTGGAAGGGAGGAGGGAGCTGGGGTCCCAATGAGAAGGATCCCAGTCTTACTGATATTAAGGCAGAGATAATTGGCAGCACACCATGCCTGGGAAGCAGTCAAACAGTCAGACAGGAGGAAGTAGAGAGAAGCTTGAAGGAGAGCTGCATAACACTGGAAGTGAGGAGAGAAGGGGGGGATCAGGTGGGCCTGAAGGGCAAGTAGATGTTGAAGAGCCACGGTGAGAGGATAGAGTATTGAGGAAAGCCGCAGTGGAGAGTGTGATAGGGGAGAGAAAAGAGCCCACTTGAAACTGCGAAGGTCGGTTGGAGAGTAAAGAGGTCAACCAGTCCAGTGCCAGGCCCAAGATGCCAAGGGTATCACAGAGCCGATTTGTCAGGATGGCATGGTTGACCATGTCGAAGGCAGAGGAAAGATCCAGAAGGATAATCACAGATGGCGAGTTGGAATTTAGATTTGAGAGCAAGTCTTCACAGGTGTTCAGTAGTGCAGTTTCCGTGCCTCTGGATGCTCTGAATCCTGACTGGTGGTCGTGGAGACAGACAACAGTTTCAGTGTGTTGGATCAGTTGGGAGATGACCAGCTTCTCCAGGAGTTTTCTCGGGAAGGGGATAATGGAGATAGGGCGGTAGTTAACCAGGCAGTAGGGGTCGGCAGAGGGTTTTTTGAGTAGAGGATGTGCGAGGGTGTGCTTGAGGAGTAACAGGAAGGAGCCAGTGGCAAATGAGTGATTACAGAAATTGGCCAGGGCTGGCAATGTTGCCCTTGATGGTTCTGGAGGAGCAGGGGAGCACCTGTCTGGAGGAGACTTTCATAGGACTTGTCTAGAGACCTCATCCGGTGCTATGGGCGAGAATTGGGAGAGTAGGAGGCGCGAGGGAGGAGGTCCAAGGGAGGCCTTAGAGCTGGGGAGGGAGGAGGGAGGAGGGAAAATAGTAGAGGAGAGTGAGGACAGGATGTCCTGAGTTTTGGTTAAGAAGTGAGAGGCCAGAGAAGTACAGAGAGTCAGGGATGGCAGGGGAGAAGTGGAGACTTCAGTAGGATAGGCAAGTACCTTGCAAATATTAAACAGTTTGCCTGTGTTGTTAGTGGCCGCAGCGATGCAGGCTCGGATATGGGCCCTCTTCTTCTGGCAGATGGAGAATCTGTATTGCCTTTGGAGCAGGCGGCAGACCAGTCTGTCAGAGGGTGCGCCTGATGCCCCCCACTTCCGCTCAGCAACTCTGCACTTGTGTTTCAAAGAGGCAAGGTCAGAGTCATACCAGGTATTGTGCTTGGAGGCAAGCTTCATGTGGATCCTCATGACAGGGGCAAGAATGTCCAGGGTGTTGGTGATAGAGAGGTGAAGATTAGTAAGTGCAGAGTCAGTATGGGAGTCCGTGGCAGGAGTGGGAGGGGGAATGAAAGTGGCAGCAAAAGCAGCAACTGACACTCACGTCATTGGTCAAATGACAGAGAAGGAGACTGGCAGTGCAGTGCAGGCAGAGGCTTAGGACCTAATTGATCTAGGTGAGAGGACAGGAGAGCATGGTCAGACCAGGAGAGAGGTGTAGTGAGAGGGTTGGAGATTGGGATGTCTGCTGAGATAAGAGCATCCAAGGTATATCTGGCTGAGCGCGCCAGACTGGAGGGATGAATGGTGAGGGAAAGAAGGTCCCAGAGGCCACAGGAGAGTCAAGGTGAATATTTAGTCTCTGAGGAGGAGGACCTTGGATGTGGAGGCAAGAAGAGAAGAGGTGAAGTCAGACTACTCCGAGAGGAAGAGGGAGACCGGACATGTGGTCCTGTAGATGGTTGCGGGAGTCAACGAGACGGTTGAAGAGACACAAAACCTGCTGTTGCGCTCACCTGGTCTCTGCAGGGACGTCTGACGCTGCTGGTCCTTTTTGGGTGGTGGGCAATCTTTCCTTGATCCACTGGTCAGGGTAACACGGAGCAGATTCCTTGGGGGTTACTCCTGGTAATTTGTAATGCTGGGGTCTCCGTCCTGCTGTTCTTGCAGGGGCGCAGTGCTTCCTTGGGCCAGTTACTTCACTGATCCCAGATGGTCTGCTGTGGCGTAGCCCTGTCGGTTTCTGCCTTTTCCCTTTACAGTTTGTTAACTGTCTTTGTCCTTTCAAAGCTCTGCTTATCTTTCTTCTTGTTGTTTGTCTGTATAATCCGTGTTAATTGTCTTATTCCGTATTGTTCGTTCTGTGTTGTCCGTGTTATTAGTCTTATTCCATTGGGCCTTGTATAACGTTGTTCTTTCTCTTCCCCAGCTGCTGATGCAACTCTGGATTGGCAGGAAGACTAGCAGGAGCGGCCCGCGATAACAGAGGCAGAGCTGCGTTGTCCAGAAGTGAAGCCGCAGGCACAGGATGGGATCGCGGTATGCAGAAATGAAGCCACGGTGCACAGGATGGAGCCGCGTTATGTAGGATGGATTGAGATGCAGGTATATAAGTTTAAGCATGTCCACGAGCCACTGAGCTGCAGTGCATGTTTTTTCTTCTTTTTTCGGGTTGCTAACCTTTCTTCCATCTTCTCTGGTCACAGAGAGGCATTTGATCCACAAAGGTAAATGAATGAAGGGATCCCGGTATGGCCACCGCTGAAGTCGGAGTCAGCTGCAGGTCCGTGGAGGTGAGTGTTTCTGTAGACAGGATCGCGGTGAGCGTCACGTTGCAGCAGCAAAGTAATGCGAAGCATGTAATCAGTGTGAGGGCAGGGCTTGTATAGCCCTGGGCTGTTTAGCCACGCCCTCGAGCATCCTGGTTGGGCACGCCCTGCCACACCTAATACTAGATGCACGTGCGGAGTGGGCCTGGAACGTTCCCAATTATCTGGTCTCCTTCATGAGCCTGGTGCCCCAGAGGCGCCAGGAGAAAACCCACCTGGCTCCATGTTGTGTCCCAAAAGGGGCTCCGGAGTGCCCCAAGGAGTCCCCCATATGAGGGCGGGTGGGCAACTGTGCCCCTGCCTGAGTGGCCATGACACCTGCAGGCAAGGCATTCTAAGGAAGAGCAGGTCTGAGTGGGAATGATAGTAGCACGGACACATTCAGGGAAGATCAAGGCCACTCCACCTCCATACAGGTTAGGCCTGGGCTTAGAGATGATCTTGGCACTCAGGGAGGAATGTTTCAAAAGCAGTGACAGAGCTGGCAGTGAACCATGTCTCAGTGAGAGTGCGAACGTCAAGGTCAAAGTCTTCAGGAAGGAGACAGATATAAGAGGAGTGTTTAACAGCAGAGCAAGAGTTGAGGGTAGCTCGGTGAAGCTGGTTGCCACCTTTGAAGGTCTTCCGAGGAGGGGTACAGGGATGTGGTACGTGAGGTGGACAGGGGCCAAGAGTGGTGTCAGGCGGAGGAGTGGCATGAGAATGGAGGAAGTTCATGAGAGACGGAAGATGCCTATCAAGAAGGAAGAGGTAGGGCTGAGAGCCCTGGGCCATGACAGTGCCATTCTGATAGACAATATGCACCTAAAAGGATGTGAAGCATGCCAAGAGTACTTCCCATCTGGTGCCACCATTAATGGGTGACAAAGAGAAAGGGGCGATGACAGAGACCATGTGGGGAGTCCATAGGTCTGGAGCGTGAACGACAAAGAGGATGCCTGACAGTCTGCCTGGATGAAGCGTTGACGTAGGTGTCAGTGATGGGCAGGCCTGAATTGGAGACCAGGAGATCTTTTTTAAACTTTTTAACTTTCAGCTTAGAGAGAGAGAGGTAGGATAGTTGATAGAGTACCCGTTTGAGTAAATAGGAGAGATGGAGAGCACCATGGAGGGAGAGAGATGAAAAGAAGGAGAGAGAGAGAGAGAGAGAGAGAGAGAGAGGGACAGAGAAACTGCACAATGCACAGAGAAACTGCCCAATGCACAATTAACTCACCAGGCGGCCTAGCAGCAAGACAGTTGCGGACAAGTCAGGGTAGCTTGGTGCATGGAGAGTCACCCCTTATTAGATGCTTGGGGTAGCAGGGCCGTCCAGGCTTTCCAAAGTGGTGTGAACCATCAGGGTCTCTTCACCATGCCTGCAGCCAGCCAGTCTGCGAAGTCCAGCAGAAACACTGCTTTGAAAAGCCAGCTGGTTATAGTCCTCCTTGCTGGGTCCGTACTGGGTCATGTGGGCAGTTGGGCAGCTCACCCCGATGGGAGTGCTCATAAGCCTGGCAGTGCACACCATGGCACACTAACAGTCACTTCCAAATCGTGCACCGTTTCCCTGTCCCTCCCATGCAGCCAGCAATCGTGAAACCCCATGCAGTTACAGGCACCCCCTAGATAGTGACCAGCCTACTCATGTCACATGTCCCCAGCATCCAGAAATTCCAACCTCGCTGCGTTTCATGCCCAGGTCGCGCTCCTCAGCACACAAGTCCCCCAAGCACCTTCTCAGGACTGCCATTCCAGGATCCTGGAAAGTCGGCAGCAAATCCAGACTGTGTTTTTCACCATAGACCTCCTCAGCACCATGAATTCCCTCCAGCGTCCTTGTCTTCAGCCAATCCCCTCGAAGGGGCTGATGAGGCCTCCTGGGTATGAAAACCATTGGATCGTCTTCCCCCCAAACTGACGGTCAGTTCTTCTCCCATGCACTGAGCGGCCTATGTTCTTCAAGCAGCAGTCCTGGTTGACTCTGCATGGTGGGATTCCGCGGCCTGCTCCGATCCGTGCTCTGGTGTAAAGGCGCCAGATTGAAACCAGAATCTCACCGCAAGGTGCTCCTCTACTGGGCCGGGGATTTAATCTGTGCACCTGCCACCCATGGGATGCCACGGATTCGGGCCTCAAGCAGTCCTACGCCTGCTGTAAACTCCTGGCAGGGCTCTCTGACACACTTCCAGAGAGTTTGCACTCCCTGCTCTACACTGCCCTTGGGCGATCCCCACCCTGGCATCCATGCCTAGAGCTCAGCAGCGTACCAGAGCTGAACCTCCAGAATTTATTAGGGTACCCCAGAATATTCCTACAGCAGATGCTGCTATCACTGGGGCACCGGGAAAATGGCAATCACCAGGAACATGTCAGGATATATTAGAGCACCGGGGAGCTTACGGGCCTGTGGTCATCTTGGCTGGGCTCCTCCTCCAGCTTTGCAAAGCACTCAAAGTTCCACACATCAGGTGTGGGTTTGGGTACCCTGTCCATTCCTGCTTCTCTAGTTACATCCTGACACAAATGTAACTAAAGCAGTACAAGTCCCAGAATGCAAAGCAAAAACTAGGACTAAATGAGACAGCCCTCCGACATGGGACAGTCCGTGAACTCTAACAGGCACAATACTCTCCTAAAATAAGCATTTTAAGCTCTACGTTTTTGTATGTTTACAACGCCTTTTTTACACTTTGTCATTCCATTTTCATCAGTATATTTTGACAATGCTGTCAGAAGTGGCCCTCGTGGGTGCCGTTTGACAGTTTCCTGGTGCGTGGCAGTAGCGTGGGAGTGCTCTTTCTAGGTCCCTTCCTCTAAGCATCCCACTGTTTCCAGCATGTCCAGCCGGCGTTTCCCTTCTCCAAGCGGATGTGTTGCTGCGCTGCCTGAAGCCCGGTGGCTGCAGTCGGCATACCAGCCGTTGGAACAGCTTTCATGGACTGGAAGAACCGTTCCCTTCCTGGTATCTGTTAAAACTTTGTGGATCTAAATATTGCGTAGTAGTATAGCCTACTTTCTGAGATCTGTGTACTAAGGGTCTGATTCACAGAGCTTTTTTCAATGGGGTTGCGTGATTATAAAATGCTTCTATGAATCATGCCCTAAGTGTGGGAGTGAACGATAAGTAGGCAGGAGTGTCAGTCAGTTGACTGTCATAAACCATTTTCCCTGGTTTTTTACTTGCCCTATTGCCCTAGTGTCGTCCGGCCGTGAGCTGGGATGCCTGGAGTATTGGAGAGTCTCATAGTGAATTGTCGTGACCATTCTTTGCCAATTTTAGCCTAAAGATGGTGATAACCAGACAGGGCAGCTCTGTAGCGCCTTATAAGAATCAGATATAGGTAGTGGCTGCTAGTGTTTGTAGGAAGAGACGTCTCCAAGAGACAAAGATGATGGTGGCAATTACGAGGTTGGAGGTAAGGGATTACCGGCACCAGTAAGGACACCGGTGCCGGTAATCCCTTACCACCCTATTCCGAGGTCCCTTAGCGGGTCCCTTCCTTAACACCTGGTTTTACCAGGCGTTATGGAAGGGACCCGTTAAGGGACTTCAGAGATAATAACGGTACCGTTATTAGCTCCATCCCCATTCCCATTGAGCCCTATGGGGGCTCGAATGGGAATGGGGAATGGTTCCCGGAATGGGGACTTACCGGGTCCTCCAAGGTTGGAATGACCCAGTAAATCCCTATTTCGGGAACCCAGACCCGAAATGCGGTAAGATGGTAGCCATGGTGCTAATAGCACCATGGCTACCTCCAACCTCGTAATGACCCCCAATGAGACTAAAAATGGAAATGTAATTACCAAAGACTCTGTTATGAAGGGCAATGTTGACTATTCTAGGGATAGAGCATTTGGCTTTGAATCTGGAGCCCCCTTGGTGCCCTTGTTCCTACAGCCTTACGCTCATAAAGGTGAGACAGCTACTTCTGGGCCAGAAGATGTTTTGGGTCCAAATAGTGAGCAATCCATGGAACAGATGGAACAAATGGAAGAACGGTTTAGCTCCTCTACTACAGCGCAGATGGAACAGATGAAAGAACAGTTCCTCTCTCAATGGCAGCATATAAGGGTTGCTATTGTTGCTGATCTTCTCCGTGCAGACATTTTTATGATTTTGGCTTATGGCAGGATCAAGTTGATAGAGTGGTGACAATGGTAGGCCTGGATATGGTGGACAACTCATGTCAAACAGAACCACCTTTGGACATGGAGGCTGTTGACAATAGCTCTTGAAGCTTTCAGCAGGCTCTGGCCACCTCAACTAGTAATAAATCCAAAAGGGGCTGACTTGTCAGATCAGAGTATGGAAACTGTAGAGAAAGCTAGTCCGACTGAGCTGAATCCGGCCAATATGAAGGAACGGTGAAACCTGTAAACTTGATGCCAGCTGATCTTAACAATAAGGATTCACCTTTAATAGGAGTTACCGTAACGAAAGCAAATGAGGGGTCATCATTATCTGAAGCCAAACTGGGTCCAAATATTTTATGTGCTGATTTCTGTGACTCTATAATCCAATGTGTTTAAATTCTCACGTCTCAATAAATCACTGCTGCCATATATTGTAGATAAGTCTCTGAGAGATCTGATTCTAGACCAAAGAAACCTCATTATTACTAACGCTATGTCACAATCAGGACCTGAACCTAGGGATGTCCTTAGAAATAAGGTACTGGCCTGGCTGCGACAAAGAACTGGAACTGGGACTGTTAGAAGTTCTGATGTAAAGGTCCTGCGAAGGATGAAGATTGATGGATGGTGTACGCAAGCAAATAAGGATTGTTTAATTATTGATTCTAGATTGGGGGTAGTGTTTACCCTTTCCTGAACTGTGACTTCCTCCTCAGCCTTGTTATATTTTCTGTTTTACTATGTTTTATCTATTTTGTGTTTGTATTGTCTTACTGTTTTTTTGTGCGCACTGTGAGAGACCTGAGAGACGCTAGTCCCCAGGGATCTGTCATCCAGGTGGCCAGGACACAGCCATCGCTTTTGGATCCAGTTCCTGGTGGAGGACCAGTGCAGGAGGATTACCTGGATGCGGGGTCTTCGGGGAGTTGAAGTGGGACACCGGACAGTGAGACACGGTATCTCCTTCCCTGTAACACCTTTTCCCCATCCTACCCGGTAGGATACCTAGGAACTCAAGTCCCCTCCCCCCCTTTCCCGACACAAACACTTTCTCATGGACAGTTCACCGTGAGTGCTATTGACTAACACCAGAGCCGTATACCTGACATGTCCCAACACTCCGGTCAGGCAATTACGGATCATTACACACCCCTGACTTCCATCACACTTCCCCACACAGATAAAAGGCAGAGCACAAAAGCACACTCTGAACGAGGCAAAACACAAGAGGAAACAGCAGTTCCAAGATGGCAGTTTAATACAAGGAGGAACACGGGGAGACCGGAGGGGGTTGCAAGAAGGGGAGCACCTTTGACCTATAAAGACTGGTACTATCACAAGCCTTGGAAAGTAAGAAACTGAAGAACAGGAAATAAGGCTGATCAAACCTACACAGTGTGTCGGAGGTACCCGGGGCTCTCCCGCCTCGATAACCAACACGGGGAGGAGCAATTGCTGCCATGGTACTGTCTTTGGCTCCTACAACAAAGTGGCATCCGAAAGTCGGAGAGGCTGATACCAAACCAGCTTGTGTTTTGAACCAAGATTGCAAGCGGGAACATTGTATAAAGGGAACATTGTATGAAGCGTTTGGAATGAGCAATGCAGCTGTAATTGAAAGCCAGAAAGAATTACTTGAACTTCATAATTTAACTCTGTTTAATTCAAGAAAAGATACCATACACAGAGTGGTCCGGGACCACGTGGGTGTTAGGTATCCGATGAGTGTGAAAGAAATATTGAGATTGAAGTGGTCATGCAACAGATCTTTCTAAATCTCATGCACATTCGAAAGTCTTCGACAGTATAAAATAAATCCAATTGGTCCGAGCCCGACTGATGGAGATTAATTGAACCTTGCTTTGGTAAAGGGATCGGAGCCCGAAAGAGGGGGATCCACGTTGATCTTTTTGTTTATGAAAAGGATCTGTGCCCGGCTGAGGGGGATCCAGGTAAATACCCAAAGTGAATACTGTAAACGCTAAAGAGAACATTTGTGTGTCGTTTCTGTTACCGCCGGCCATCTGCGTCAAGAGACTGGTGAGAAGTAAAGAGACTTGAACAGAGAAGGTCTTGAGTTTTGTGAACTGTGAAACTGGAACTGTATCCTTGTGCCACAGAAGCCAGAGTGTGCACTTTGCTCGAGTGAACCGCCTTGCCCCGTGTTGAAAACGTGGGACAGGGAGGCTAACGGCCCAAGTATCCTGATTTATCATTTTGTGAACACTTCTTTCTTTTTCATGAACTGCACCCCATACTAATTGTAACTAGTAGTAAGGATTGGCAATAGGTTTTTTATTATAGGCTCTTTTTATGTTGACACAACTCCACTAAGGACTGCCTTCTTTATTATTTGATGTTCGTAGCTTGCTCCCATTTTTAGATTTAGGTTTAGATAGTTTATCACACCCCTGGAAAAGTTCAATAAACACCCTTGAACTGTGGTTACTTGTGTCTGTCTTACTATTGCCACCATGCGTTCCTTACAGAACTGAGGCCTATCGGTGAGTTGCGCTACATAAGATATAAATGACAATAACAATAAATAAATCCCCTTCCACGCACTCCACTGTAAATGCATCTCCACTCAAAAATCCTGCTCCAGAAAAAAAGCCTACACCCTGCAGGAGACCAGCCTGGGAGGCTTTGATGCTGAAGGTCTG
The DNA here is from genome assembly GCF_040938575.1 of Ambystoma mexicanum. Classification (NCBI taxonomy): domain Eukaryota; kingdom Metazoa; phylum Chordata; class Amphibia; order Caudata; family Ambystomatidae; genus Ambystoma; species Ambystoma mexicanum. The sequence continues at coordinate 923,406,112 of NC_090926.1, read as the reverse complement.
CCTTCTCTGTTTGAGACAGTCTGCCTACCCCACCCCACCTCCACTGCATGTCTTTGCCTTTCCATCTGCCCTACAGTGAGAGTAATGAGGGATGTTTGCTCTACAAATCGATGAAAGGTGAAAAGAATCCCAAAGGTTGCAAAAACAAACAGATATCCTGCACTTGTCTGATTTTAGTTTTTTAAATGCCCCTATACAACAGTGTTTTTTATACCCACGGTGTGGCAGAAATAGCTCAATTTGGCTACCTTGACTAGTAACATAAATGTATTCTTTTATTTCAAGTATGATGCTGCGAGGAAGAAGGGTGTGCCGGTGGTATTCTTTTGAATGGAGTTATGTTATGTGGTAGTATTTTTAGAGTACATGTGCACTACAAGTGGCCTCTTGGTCCTAATGAGTGGAAGTGTCATAAGAAAAATAGATTGGCTATGGGTCCAACCATGAATACAATATTATTTAGGTGGCTTCTAAAGATAGTTTCCAAAGTAAGTTTGAAAAAGATTTAGTCAAATAAGAGATCTCCATAAAAGCAAGCTGGATAGAGCTCCATAAGTCTAGGGCCAATCCATTGAAGGACTGGTCCCCCATGTGAACTTATACTTGTGAACTACAAGTTGGCATGAGTTCATGAGTTAGAGTATCCTAAAATACGTTTAGGCATGTATCAATGTACGCAATCAGCTGGAAATCTTGAAACTGTTGGTGGGTTACAAAGAGGATACGCTCCTAAAATAGAATTTAGGGCCAAGTGTGCAGGACTGGGGGTGAGGGGCATGGCCAAGATGGAGGCTGAATACTAGCCTTGATCTGCTGCTCTGCCACTGTGAATCCTGAAAGCATCCTGAAGGATGGTCCCTATTACTAAAAAGCAATATGTTCCCATTGATGAGTACGCCTGAGCTCTGCTGGTGCCACTGGTGCGACAGACTTACCCTGAGAGGCCCACAGGGATCGAAGCATCGGCACAGGTGATCGTCCCAGCCCCAACTACGTCCTAAAGATCACAGCACTTGGGCAGGCGCCCACTGCTGGTGGTGCTGCAACGCTGTCTCGGGAGCTTCAGATCAGAGCTGTGAACCTGTGGAGACCTCAGGATCTCTGTTGCTGGGGGCCGAGCGCTTCACTCGCTGGTGCCCGTGTCATGCTCCTAGTCGGAGACCGCTGATGAGCAGGGTTTGCGGGGTCTGCTGTGTGTGTGTAGCGATGGAGGCAAGCAGCCGTGGAAGGTGAGGCACCCCGAGGGTGTTGGGTGTGCCCCTCGTGCCGGCAGGTCGTGGAGCCGACACACAGAGTGTCTGTTGACAAACAGCAGTGCAGTTACCTTTTGGATGATCTGTGCATTACCAGGGGCAACGCAAAGGTGCACTACCAACATACTTAGGCTGGTGCCGGAACCATCATATTGGACAGGCTCCTAGAGGCAGAACATATAGAAGTGGAGTAAACTAGCACCTAGGCACTCAGCAGATTTTTTTAAAACCCCCATTAATCCTGCATGATATGATAATATAGGTTATTTATAGCGCGCTTAATACACAGAGGTTCCTAAGTGCGGACCCGAGGATCAGACCTGTGTTGCTCCATGTCGTCTTGCTTCCAAGGCAAGCATGTTGCCCCTAACCTATCCTCCCTGCCCATGAGTGAAACCCCCTCACCACTGCCTGGTAAGAGTGCTGCAAAAGCACCAGCAGCTAGGACAAAAAAGTACACAATTCAACTGTGCTTTGCTGCAGACAGCGCAGCGGTGGCCCCTGATATGTATTCCACAACAGAAGGCCTAATGGAAATAAGCAAGATGCGTCATCCACGGATACCAAATCCAATAATGATCTCAAGCAGCTGGTTGGCGAGGGCAATAAGAACATTTCGTAACAATTGGCAACGCTCACTCATATTTTTGCCTTGATATGACATGATAAGTTAAGGGAACGGGTAGCTGAAGTGGAGCAACAAGTGTTGGAAATGGGAATGGAAGACACACTTGTGACCACCACTAAGGATGTGGCAGACATGAGGGCCAAATACACAGAACTCCAGCACAAGGTTGTTGACTTGGAAGAAAGCTCACGCCGAAATAATATACGATTACTGGGACTGGCAGAAGACACCGAAAAGGGCTGTCTAGAAAAAATCTTAGAGGAGTTCTTAACACGTCTGCTGCCTGAGGAAGAGGTGCTGTGTGGACTAGTAATAGACAGACCACATCAAGTGCTGAGGCAACAACCAATTCCAGGAGCACAACCGAGAGCCATTAACATAAAACGCCTTTAGTATCAAGTCAAAATATTGAAGGCAGCTAGAGAACATGGAGATATCCTGCACAACGGAACCTGGCTGTTGCTGTATCTCGACTATAGGGTGGTGACACAGAAACAGAGAAAGACATACACTGGCATTAAGACATTTTTGCACAAAAGAAAATGTAAGTGTGCATTGCTACCTCCGCTGTGTTTAAGAGTGGATGTGCCTGGGAAGATACATTTCTTTATATATCTGAAGGAAGCTCTAAGATTTGCAGAGACGCTGCCAAAACAATACTGAGACTGTCCAAAATGGGATGGGGCAATACCAAGCCATGCTGATATGAAACACAAGATACAATGTAGGCTCATGCCGCAATGAGTTGGGGGGAACACATGCAGGCGGGCATACATGTTTGTGGTACATGAGGGTGAGGTGACATGTATGGGACCCAAACACTTCCACTGGTGGGAGTGGCGGATTATAGCAGAGAAACCACGGCCCGCCCTTTTTGTAGGTCCGGGTGCTACCACCTGGCTCGTTCGTTGACTTGAGCGAGGAGCGAGCTGTATGAGGCCTTTCAAAAGTAACCTTTTAACATTTAAGTGTGGGAATGGCACATTTTTCAGTCACTGCGGCTGGCAGCGAGCTATTGATGATTCCCAGTTGGGGAATGGAAACACAGGAGAATTGGGGAAGTTGGGGGATACGTTTAAATGCTTTGTTAAAGCGATTCCTTCATTTCAGTGGGGGACATGCAAAGTGACGGAGTATGGTTACAGCGGTGGGAAAGATGCATTATATTACAATGTTGTGGAACAGAAACTCTAGTGGTTGCGTGCTTTTCTGTGTGGGTGTGTGTTTCGTGGACTATCTGGGGCAACAATAGTGTGGTTAAAAGGCAAAGGGGAGCTTGCTATGCTCCAAGAAATGCACCTCTCAGGCCTGGAGCACAACAAGTTACACCGTAAGTTGAAAGGCGAACTATATTTTTCATTCTTTTCAGAAGCCAGAGGCGTAGCAGTCTTCTTTTGAGCTGCATAAGTAGTACTCGGATGACACTTGCAGATTTGTGGGTGGGGGCCTGTATAATGGTACAAAGGTGTTCCTATTAAATACATACGCACCAAATATAGCCAACCCTGTTGTTTTTTTTTAAATGATCTCACGGATTCTGAGAACCAGCTTGTATGTGTGATCATATGGGGAGAGGATTTTAATTGTATCCTTTTTACGAACTTACCTCCAAGAGCACTGGTCGGCCCCTAGGCTCAGCAGCAAGAACACTGATACAAGTGCTCGAAAAGTTCCAAATGAGATATATATGGAGGGCCCGCCACCAAGGTATAGTGGGATAATCACATTGGTCACAGGTGCATAACACATTTTCACATAGACATGATGTTTATAAGTAGCTTGCGCTCACAGAGTACAGCAGGTAGAATTTTTGGACAGGTTGCTCTCTGATAACTCTCCGCTATGGGTTGAGATACAGTTGGGGAGGTCCATCACTCAGCCGCAACAGTGAAGTTTACAACCCTCAGCAATTCAAGATGCGCCCTATCGGCACATAATAGAAGAAGAGATCTGGGAGTTCTTTGACACGAACAAGGGCACGCTAGACTCCAGCGGGTACTTTGGGGGTAATTTAAGGTAACTATATGGAGGGGACCCAAACACTTCCACTGGTGGAATACTGTGCATAGCACATTTTCACATAGACATGATGTTTATAAGTAGCTTGCATTAACACAGAGTACAGCAGGTAGAATCTTTGGACAGGTTGCTCTCTGATCACTCTCTGCTATTGGTTGAGATATAGTTGGGGACGTCCATCCGTAACTATACAGAGAGGAACTGATCTACAAGGCTTGGGGGGGTTTCAACAATTGTTAAACAGAGAAATCACGGGTCTAGGAACTCAGATACAGGTACTCAATGCTCTAAATCATTCTCTAAAGAGTCTGTGGAGCTGGAGCATATCCACTTAAGTTGAACTGTGAATTAATGGCAGCAAAGGAGACAGTTATGAAATAACAGTTCTTGATGTATAAAAATTGTTTGCTGTAGACCTCAACTGATACAATGTGATAACTAGTAAACTCAGGAAATGTTTTTACTGAGCAAGTGTACATCATTGACTTGCATACTAACCCCCATAAAATACATTTTCAGAATATTTTAGGTGCGTTTGTATTTTATCAGAATCAGTTTAGTGATTACATTTTTTATATTGTGAATTTAATAAAAGGGGAAACACACTTTTTAATATGCTGTGCATGAGCGCGACGCGTGGGAATCAGTGACTTAAAGTTAAGAGTACTTTCATTTAGGTGCTGTGTTGTGACTGTCTGATGAAAGACATATACCTCTTCTCCATATCTATCTACCCAAATGCTTAGTTTCTTTGACAACCGTAGAAGTGGTAGATTGACTGGACTCAAATACTGAGGCATCATAACTCCCTATGATTTCCATGTTGGATTTAACTCTTGAGAGCTCCGATCTGAGTATTCCCAGTGGCAACATAGCGACTTCTCCACACAAGCTAACCTTTCCATCATTGAACGCTGCAGGGGTAGGTAAGAAACTACAGGATCTTGCTATTGTGAGTTTCATTAGTTCATATGTTGTTGTTTTTCTCTAGTAAACATGGGCCTTGCAGCCTCCTCTGGGTTTATGGTCTTTCCATCGATGGAAATGCATTGAATGCCATTCCATCGAAATGCTATATTTTACATGTAAAAGAGCATTTCCATGAAAACCAGTCCATTGAATATATAAATGGACAAGTTTAGATGGATATGAACTTTTAAATGTAAAAAATAGCATTTCGATGCATTTTTTTGTAACTTTAAAATGTTACATGGAGCTGTCCAGTGCTGAAACCTTCAAAGGATTTTGACACTAGCCAGCTTCATGTAACGATGCATTTAAAAAAGACAATGGCCCTCATTACGACCCTGGCGGAATTCGGAAAACGATGGCGGAAATGCAATACCGCCATCGATTAGCGCTCGGTGCGACTATGACCCGTCACCGCAAAGTACGAAGCCATTAGCGACACCGTAGTGAACGCCAACGCTAACTGCACCAAGCACGCGCGCGCGCCATGCCAAACCGTAAACACCACCATGGCGCAAGGGTACGCTAATTCCGACCCTAGCGGACATGTACCTAACGCCATCAAGCATGGCGGAATGTACCATTCCGCCATGGTGAGAAGTACGGCATCGCGAATCAACCGTAAACGGCCCCACTGAGTGCCTGTACACCGCTCCCTGCCCACAAAGTAAAACTCCCCGTAGGTGCAATGAAGTCACAATGCAACCATTGAAATGTACAAGTCACCCATGCATGCCAACGAACAAATGAAACACAAGAGGGGCCAATGGGAGCTGCAGGGCACAGATGGCACGAATACAGAAGCCATCCCAATGGACATGACCACAGTCCCCCACCAAGAAACGCACGCAAACACAGGCACCTGTGACCAGCAATATTCCGAAAATCACATCATTCCACCAGTCCACCTGGCTGACCGGCATCTGTTACACAAAACCCAATCCCCCGCCCCTGAGCATGACAACATTCAAACAGTCATATTGGCAGCCCCCATCCCTGACCTCACGGGCTTCGCAGGCAAACGCGCCCAGTACAGTACCACGCAACTAAACTCTGAAGCTGGAACCCAATGCAGATCTCCTCACAATACATCGCTCCCCAAATAGGAATATGCCACATCACTTGCAAAGAAGAACGCTACACGGGCCAAATCAGAATAGAAATTTAATGCACAACAAAATCACCAAGCCCATACAGCCATCAGGCCATGAACTCCAAAACACATTTCACCATTGTGGGCTGCATCCGCAAGAAATGACCAGCCACTACTTGTGTGACGCCCTGTTCCATCATGGTACACAGAGCCACATTCACGTACGAAAAGGCAACATGGAAGCGCACAGAACCGCAGGGCCGTCCCAATGGGGAGGTACTAGTCCAGCTGAAAGGCCGAAATGTTGCTCCGAGCCACTAGTACTGCGTAAGGGCATGTGGCCCATTGGCGATCGTCCCATAAGATCGTAATGCTGCTCCACTGATTAACACGAAGCAGCAGGTGTCGGGAGTAAAAGCCATCTGCAGGAGTGGCATACAGATGGCAGTGGCAAAAGGGGAGGAGATACCTGTCAACCAAAAGAAAAGAAAAAGAACAGAATGGCCATCAGAACTACATCCGAACAACTCACTTCAATGATCACACTGAATCCACAGCCATATGCATGCTAGCCCACTCCAAAGGATCATCACCACCCCAAAACCACTTGCGACTCATAACCATCTATATCGAGGTGTAAACACCATCACAAACGAGTGTACCTGTGCATGCGTCTGTGAAAACAGAATCCATCTGATGGGATTGTCAACGTGCATGGACACAAGTGTCTGAAGGCGCTTCGAGAAAGGGAGGGCTCAACAAGGCCAGATAGACGATGGTCCCACTATGGCAGCCCTGCATCACATAGCGCAGGGGAGGCGGATAGATTCCAAGAAGCCCTGAACATGGCAAACTCTGTATCAAATCATCTGCCCATGCATCCATTCATCATTCCCTCATCCCGGTATAAAAACGCCTGAACATTTACTCACATAACATTAGAAATATCCATTGAGTCTGTGCGTTATGCAGCCTGCAAAATCCACAGTGCCCCAGCCCGTAATTCCAGTGTTGTGAAGTAACATGTATTTGGGAACGTCCGGCCTCATCGCCCACGTCGCTATTGCGCATCCCAAACTATTCATATCAATCATTGCTCCCTCGCCATGGCCCCTGTCTCAAGGACATTGAACAATAGAACGTTATATTTGCAGTCAGACCTGTGGGCATCTCCTCGCCGCGAGCTGAAAACCGAAAGCGCCGCCCTTCGAATTCCTCATTTGCAACATCACGTCGAAAAGGCATCTGTGGCCGTTTGAAATCACTAATTAATCCATCTAGTGCGGCTGTGTGTGAAAATGGCAACTGCCTTCACCCACAAATGGGACGCCCCGCCCGTCGGTGCAACTCGGTACAGTGATGCATGAGGGCCCACCGTTACTCGAGTACTACGTTCCACTGACCCTTCACAAGTCTGTTCGCGACGGCAAAGATTGTATGTGAAACAATGGGACCATAGCCGAATGTACATATCAACAAATGTTACATGGCCATCGGGTACAAATACATGATTGCAATAGCAAGATGCCATTACCGAATTGCAGCGTTGTGTGCGGGACGTGCTCGGCCAAAGGGGAGAGCAGCTTGCACAGGTGGAATGAATCACCACAGGTGGAGGCCATACAGCCTGAAAACACATAAATTGCACACCCAGTCTCCTCCCACAACCACACCCACTCCGAAATGCTACCGGCAGGACTCGCGATGTTGGCCCTGGGGGACCTGATAGCACTGCAAGTACTCCAACTCCAAGAAGAAGACGAACACCAACTACAACCGGCCGCACGGAGGAGACGCAGGAGGAGGAGGAGGGCAAGGCAGGGCCAGCAAGGGCCGCCAGCACAGCCACTACCACCACGCAGGCAGGCCGCAATCCCACGCCTCCGAGCACATCCGTTCAACCTCACTGATGAGCAGATCCACACCCTCTACCGTTTGGACCGGGACACCATAGCCGCCATTGTGGACATGACACAGGCTGACCTTGTCAGCATGATAGATAGCCCAACCGCCATCCCACCCCTACTGAAGGTGGTGTCTGTACTCCACTTCCTGGCCACAGGCACCTACCAGCACACAGTCGGACAGTTGCATGGCATTTCTCAGCCACTGTTCTCACGGACACTATTGCAAGTGCTCGATGCCCTCCTGCAGCACGCAGACGACTACATCTCCCAACCACGCTCGGAGCAGGAAATTACAAACACGAAAGTGGGATTCCATGCACTTGGCGGCATACCGGGTTGCATTGGTGCCATCGACTGCACCCATGTTGAATTGGTCGTCCCACATGCCATGGAGGCCCAGTACCGCAACCGAAAACAATTTCATTCCCTGAATGTACAAATGGTGTGTGACTCCACCAGGATCATTACACATTGTTGTGCCCGATTCCCTGGATCAACCCATGATTCTATGGTCTTGAGGAACTCTACAATACCACGCTACATGGAGCGACACGCAGGGAACAGATCCTGGCTACTCGGTGAGTCTCATTACATGCATGATAATGTGGGGTATGTGATTCGGCAATGACCTGGCAGGAAGGGGGGGGGTGGTGTGCGTACGTAGCAATGGCATTCCACATAATCCGTTTATCGTCCACATACAGGTGATGCTGGATATCCACTGAAGAGATGGCTCCTCACACCAGTCCGGAACCCACGGGACCAGCATGAGGGGGACTACAACCATGCCCACTCACGTACCCGTGTAGTCATTGAACAGGCATTCGGCCTACTGAAGACTCGTTTCCGCTGCCTCAGCAGGTCTGGCGGGGCACTCCTGTACCGCCATGAGAAGGTTGCAAAGATGGTGATGGCATGTGTCATGCTCCACAACATGTGCGTACGTAGAAATGTGCCCATGCCTCCTGACGCAGAACTGCAAGCACCTGATGATGGTCATGATGAGGGTGGGGATGTGGCAGCACCTCAAGGAGTCTGCGAGGCACCGGAGGGCCGTGACATTCGTCAGCATCTCATTGATGCATGCTTCTAGCACTCACGCCTGGTGGCTGATACATGGACACGGTACTCGTGGCACTGTGTGTGTCTGGTACATGCACAATATGGACTGTACGCCTATGATGGCCTAGTACACAATGATCATTGTCCACACATCACATTGGTTGATCGTGCACTGTTTATGGCATATGTGATATCATATTGAACACCCTATCGACCCGCCACCCAAGTGAGCCCAACACACCCCCTCCACCCTCCTACCTCCCCCCCGAACACCAGTGTCCAAAGATGCTCATTGTCAGTGGGCTGTCGCTATTGCAAGCCCCCTCTGCGGGTATCAGGGGCACACCTGCCTGTGGAGCGCAGGTTCCTCCCAGATCTACGTTGGGGGCTGCCCTGGACGGAACTTGCAACGGATGATGTCTCTGCCTGCTCACGTCCATGCATGTCCCTAAGGGTTTGTGAGAGCTCAGTGAGCACACGGCGCACTGCGGCAAGTTCGGCACATACGTCTGTGGACGTCGCATGCAGTTCCCCCCTCAGGCTCTCGGTGCTTCTCTCCATTTGGACTCTCAGGCTCTCGGTGCCACTCTCCATTTGGACTCTCAGGCTCTCGGTGCTAGTCTCCATTTGTGCCCTTAGTGTCTCTGTACTTCTCACCATTTCTGCCCTAAGTGTCTCAGTTGATGTTTCTATGTCTGCCTTAGTGCCCCCACATTCATCGGCATGGTCCTTGAGGAGCGTGGCCAGTTGCTGCTGTTGCACGATTAACTGGTCGAGGGACTGTTGCCTTTGCTGGGCCATGGCCATTTGCGGGGGTGTCACAGAGGGGCTGTTGACCTCATGTTGCCTTGCCACAGGGCTTGTGGGGGATGGCCAGTCGTCGTCTTGTGGGTGCCCCTGCGTGGTATCCTCATGTTGTACGGGATGGGACAGACAGGGGGATTGGGACAGGTCATGGATGGATCTGACTTCGACATCCCCGTCTTCTGTGTCGGAGCATGCTGCCATCAATGGGGTGTCACCTATGGTGCTGCTGCCACCAGAGGCAGTGCCTTCTGTGGCATCCGTTGGGGGGACCTGTGGTGGTGGTGTTGTGGGCATGCTGGCTGCTGGGGTGCCTGTTGATGTTCCCTCCTCTGTGCTGCCACCTGATTTGTGCTGCTGCCGTGTCTTGATGCGTGCAGCTGAGGTGGAGGGTCTTTGGCCGTTGGTCTTGGCCCTCTTTGCAGGTGTGCTGGTAGGGGTGTCCTGATGCTCGTCGTTTGGATCGGACCCTGTGGTGGAGTAAAGGAGGGCAAGGGTTATTAATGGGTCTGTGGGTATTGGAATGGCATTGTATCACTTGCATTGGGGTGGTACCTGAGGGTGATTTGGGTCGGGGCCTTGGAGGTGCTTTCATTTGTGTGTGGAGTGAGGGTGCAGTTGTTTGGCAGCCTGCAGTTAGGGTGTGCCTGCTGCACGTGTAGTGGGTGTTTTAGGGGTTTTTAATTATTCATGTATTTATTGTGAGTTTTAAAGTGCGCTATCAGGCCGATGTGTGTGGACGTTCTCCTGGACATGTGTTTCTGTTGCACTATGTGGACACATGGTACTTCACATGATTGGACATTGTGGATTTAGCATTGTTTTATTTGGCCCACCTACCTGAATCTTCGGATGTCTGCACTCCTTTCTCCATCCCTCCGACTCCCTCTATGCTCTCCATTCCGATGGTGGAGGCACAGATTTCTTCCCAGGGGGTCAACTTGATGGGTGATTCAGGACCTCCCCCGGTGGCTGTGGCAATGTTGCGGTTGGCAGATAGTATGCTGCGGACGCGTATCCGCAGGTCGTCCCATCGCTTTCGGCATTGCTGTGGGGTGCGGGGTGCGGTCCCCACCGCACTTACCCGCTGTGCCACCAGAGCCCATATGGCCTTCTTGTTTGCAAGTGCCGTCCTGGTCATTTGTGTGCAGAAGACGACGGCAGCATTCTCCTGGAGGGTCTCTGTTAGCACGGTGAGTTCCTCACGGGAGAAGTGGACCTGCCGCTTGCGGTCGCACGCTTTCTTCGCTACTTTTCCCATTTTTCTTGGTTTCGCTAGGGTGGATGACGGGTTGGGGTGTGTCTCAGGGTAGTGTTTTTAGTGGTTGTGTGGTTTTAGTGGTTTTATAGGTGTACGGCGGGATGTTTCCCGTTCCGGGCCCATGTTTTTACTTCCGTTTCCGTATATTTCCGGTCACCGTACTTTCCGGTAGGCGTACACTGCGGTGTCCGCTGTGATGGGTGGCGGTATTGCACCTAGGGCGCCGTACGGCAGCGGTGTGGGCCGTTTTGGGGTCATTTCCGCCATCGCGGACTTTGCACTTCCGCCATGCCGTGGTGCTCGTGCCCGATGGGTCGGAATGGGCCGCACTTTGCTCCTTCGTGCAATGGCGGAAACGCTACTTACGCTGTGGCTGTCCGGTCAGTCACTTTCCGCCAGGGTCGTAATGAGGGCCAATGTGTGGGGGTGGTTCCGCCCCCCCAAATCTGCCCAACCCTAACCCAACTCAAACCCTAAGCCTAACCCTACCCATTGCCCTACCCCTTACCCTAACCCGAATTCTAACCCTTGCCCTACCCCTTACCCTAACCCTAAATCTAACCCTTGCCCTACCCCTTACCCTAACGCTTGCCCTAACCCTGGGCCCACCCCTTACCCTAATTCTAACCCTTGCCCAACCCCTTACACTAACCCTAAATCTAACCCTTGCCCTAACACTTATGCTTGCCCTACCCCATACCCTAACCCTAATTCCAACCCTTGCCCTACTCCTTACCCTAAATCTAACCCTTACCATATCCCTTACCCCAACCCTTGCCCTAACCCTAACCCTTGGCCCACCCTTTACCCTAATTTTAACCCTTGCCAAACCCCTTACACTAACCCTAAATCTAACCCTTGCCCTAACCCTTACCCTTGCCCTACCCCATACCCTAACCCTATTTTTAAATTTAAAAAATCCATCGACTTTCCATCTAATTTTATTCAATGAAAATGCATTTCGATGCAAAGTATTTTCGTTGAATAAAATTCGATGGAAAGGTCCTACCTGTATGGGCCTTTGACTATTGGTGCGTCAGTGGCCAAAAACAGCAGAGGGAGGAATTTGGGCTGCCTGTGAATATTGATAGCAATGAAGTTCAATTTGAAGTGGTATCCTTGTGTAAGTCAAACTGTTTTAAGATCTTCAATTTAATATTGTTAGAATAAGGACATTTTATCAAAACTAAATGCTATAATCATCCAGTATTGAAGTTTAGTGACTGAAAGAACTACTATGCAAGATGAATACCTGGTTGTTCCCTCTCTATTGACTGGAGATTTTAACATACAACTGGGCAATAGACCTCCTGTTGCATTTTGTGATCATATGGAAGAGGTTGCTACGAGAACCCATTGCCAAGTATGATTGATGGGGATGTGGACTACAAGGGCATGGTCTTGTATGGTTTTCTATTGGAACAGGGATTGACATCATTAACAAATGACTTCCCTATGTTGAAGCACACAAATTATTCTTCAGTGCACATCAGACAACCATTGACTATTTCTTTGTATTCCCATTGAATAATGGAAGCATATTTTGGAATATACAATAGTCTTGAGAAGAGATAACAATCCTTCTGTGCTTTTGCTTTATTGTTATATTTCCTCTACATTAGTTCTGGTTGTTTAAAATGTACAGGTACTAGAAGGTACTGTGACTGATTATAAAATAAGTACCAACTTGTAGACCATGGATCATGAGCTAACTGTTTCTTAAGTATTCACAATCTCTCAGACTACTATTGGTTCTTGTTTTTGTCATGACCCTTGCTCCTGGCCCTCACTGGCAAGTCAGCCTTCCAGTTAGGGCCAGGTCAAAGGCCTTAAAACCTAATTTAAGACTCTCTTGGGGTCAGTCCTGGCTCCTTAGGCGCCAGGCTCATAACCATCATGAAGACCAACATTAGAATGGGACTATTTACTTAGGACTATTTAACTTGGGGGGGTTTCAGCCAACATGGAGGCACATACATAGCTCAGGTACAAGGAACTGAGCTATGCAGTCTAGTCTTCTGGGTGTGGCAGGCCTGGGACTACTTTACCTGGACTACCTTGGGTGTGGCAGGCCTGGGACTATTCTACCTGGACTACTTTACCTGAGACTTTTTAAACTACACCCAAACAGCAGAACATGCTTTGCGTTATTCTGCTGTGGGCAGCGTAACGCTCACCGTGTCCAGTACTTTGATACCAGTTTACCTGAAACCAAGGACCTGCAGAGATCGAAAGAGCACTACAAAACTTACCTGGAACAGTATCCTGTCTAAAATCCATCACCGACTTCAGTTCCACTCACCTGAAGGTACGAACTCAATCATCCGGCACCGCATGCATCCTGGAATACCATAACCTGGAAAGAGGAGAAAGAAAGACAGCATTAGTAAGCGTTTACTCACCTTTCCTTCCGAATGAAGAAAGCCACACAATTCTTACCTGGGTAGTCATCTCCTGTTCAGTTTCATTGCTGGAACATTACGGCGCTCGGTGAGGAACATCGCAACCTGCAAGGAGAGAAAAGACACAGGTTAGCAATATAAAAAGCGAAAAAGCGCTGTGCATCGCGCATTACTCACCGGACAGCATCTCGCACACAGCGCTTTCGCCTACCGTCCCATGCTCATCTTCAAACTGCATGACAACTCCAAAATACCTTTTCATACCTAAAAGAAAAGAAGCAAGACATTATTATTCGAACATAAGAACTGCATATAAAGACTGTAAAGCAGCAAACCTACGGAGTCGCAGCAGGCCTGGATTCCCACAGGGGGGCGCTTGGACCAGTGAAGTAATTTGGTCGCTGCTCGCCCCTCACATCTACGCTCCCCTGCCACGAGGAGCAGGGCAGAGAATCCACCTTCTACAATATTAAGGTGAAGAGAGGGCTCAAGGGGGAGGAAGGAGTTGAGGCCAAGGGAGGTGGGAAAACATAAAGACAATCTGGTATTGAATCGAGCTCTCCTTTATTGCAGACCCATCTTTAACCAGAGGCCTTACCAAGGGACCGGGAGAAGGTTTGAGAGTGCAAATCATCCAACCAGGGCTGGGTGGCGTCCCCGTGGATACCAGGTGAGCGTAACAGTTTTCCACACTCTGAATATTCTGGGAGAGTATTGAGTGATTACTCATCAAAAATATTGGGAATTAAGGAGGTTTTCATCTGAGTTTTTAATCCAGAACAGCCTGGCCTGTGGCTAACTGGTTTTACCCAACTCATAAAGATGCGAAAACGACAGTTACTACTTGTTCTCAGATCTGAGAAGTTTAATCAGGACATGATATGCCAAAAGAGGAACCATTATAATAAGAGCATTATACGGTGTAACTGGAAACGGGCTGATGCAGCGAGGTTTGGAAGAACTCATTGTTGCAACATGCTGCCATAATTCTCACAGGCTTTGGGAACTAGTTCCCATGAGCCAATGGAAAGTGCATGTGATAATATTGATACAACTAGGCTCACTGATAGCTAGGTCAAAAAATTCTGAGCAGACTCCCAGATGACCGCAGGGATTAGAGCTGTGTAGTTGTAACGCTCTCACCCCCGGGGCCTTAGGCAATACATAAACAACAAATAAACCTTCACCCAGGGCGAGATACATATCAATAAGTTGCAGGGGATCAGCTGAGTGGCCGGATCACGGGCAGCTTGCTGGCAACTGCCGGTCCGGCACCTGCTCCTCCGAGGAGACCGGGGCTCTGCCTCACCGACCCGCAGTCGGCGTGGGCTGGCTGCAGAGGCAGATCGGCATGCACCGCACAGGAAAAGATTCCCAGGGGGCCGGTGAGCAGTGAGGTAAGGAGCAGGGGTGTCCGCTGCTTTTAGACCGCTCCTGAAGGTGGGGATCCCTCCTCCCAGCAAGCAGGGTGAAGCAGAACACTGGAGGCGGGTCCGCAACCCCCACAGACCTAAAACGCTGGAGAATCAGCACAGTAGCTCCTTTGGAGCTGCACTATAGGCAAGAGACCCTGGTGGGGCCACTGACTGAGAGCAGAACTCCTGTGTGGAACGGCTCCTCCCGGGATCACCATACACCGGGCAACAGACACCCCTGCCCCAAGGAGGGAGCAAGAGCAAGTTGTCGGGGGGAAATTCTGCCGGGGTCGGCCGGGCCGTCCGCAGACCTCCGGGCAGGGAGGCCCCAACTCCTCCCGTATATCCCAGATGAGATAGAGTATGAGACACACACAAGGAGCAAGGTGACTCTGCTGTTTATTAGACAAAACGGCAGGGATGGGTCAAGGAGCGTACGCGTTCGTCCTGACACACACACAATCGTGGGGCTCGCAGGCCCTTTTACTGTATTATGACGCGCTACTTGCGTCACTTCAGAAAGTTAACAAAAAACCTATCGCCACTCTTAATTGGTTGCTCGAGTGGTAGGGTTAGTATAGCACACATATAGAGAACGATGTTAGTGGACAAAGGGTAGTCAGGTGGTATATCTGGGTTGTCCCTACAATTAGATACATGAGGATTGTTACATGAAGACTCCTGGGGATTGGTTAACATTACTGACGTCAGTGATAGGAGCCCCATGTTCTGATTGGTGCGCCCGTGAGCTTCCCAGCCTGGGACCACCGCTGTTCCCAGCTCTCGGTGTACCTGCAAGTTGCAACAATGTTTCACTATGGGTACGTGCAGACAATGTGAGGACTTATTCATAGCTGGAAGGCTGACCGCTCCCACTGTCGCAGATGTCCATTGAGCCTTTCATGTGTATCTGCCTGTGTCCGGTAGCGAGAGATCCAGACGCCTCTTCTCTCCTGGGTTTGGCATCTCGTCAGGTTCGGCTTGGTCACGTGGGGAGGGACCGTGAAAGAGGCAGAATTCTGCACAATTAATATTGTTTTTCCACTGCGCGTCTGGTTTAATTTGCCGGTGTGACTTTAACGTTGGTGCGCGGAGTACGAGGTTGCAACATCGTGCCTTTGATGATTTGTTCTTGGAATGTGGGTTTGCAACATTGCGACCTTGGCTGGTTGCTCCACCGGGCTCTTTCTGCAGGATCAGCAACCTGACTCTTGCTTTGTTAATGTCCACGGGAGCTCTTGTTTGAGGCCTACTCGGGCCTGGTGCATAAGTAGTCCGTTTGGTGCATAGGTGCTTTAGGTTATAGTGGCATATAGTTCCATGACCAGTATCGTGTCTCCATTATACCTCTCATGGTGGTAACGGGTTTCAAGAGAAGCGTGAGCAAGCTTTATAGATGAGTTCATGACGCGTCTTGCGTTTCTGCATTCTGAAAGCCTATGTAAAAATAATAAAGATGCACGTCCGTGAATATGCCTGTCGCCTACATCATAGCACTGAGTATATTCTTCGTGTAGATTGGTGTGGGAATGTTCAGTGTGTATATTTGTACAGATATGCTTCCCGTTGTCTAGGTCGTCATGGCATCTCTAACGACGTGTAGATTTTAGTCTAGTTGATCCGTGCCGCAGGTGTCGGCATGGCCAGTGCGGGCTGCTGGGCAGGCAGATGGACACATCCGTATGTTCCTGTACCAGGGTACCTGGTCGTCTGGTAAATGGACAAACTCTTCTCGCGGCGGGTGTCTGGGTCGTGACCCTCTAGGCCAAGCGCGAGAGGTGAAGGACGGGAGCCTGGTCTTCCATTCTCCCACTTCAGTCCCCCCTCTGGTCGACTTGTCGACCACAAACATATCCTTCTCGTTATCTCCTCTTACTCGCCATATCTTAGTTATTCCTCCGAGATGTCCATAATGGTTTACATGATCTTCAAATGACCAATACATATATTCACAGGTTCCTCCAGGAGTACAGTATACCCATCTTCCTATGTAGCTCCTGGGGTTCCTTGGGTTCTCGATCTTCACTGATGGCGGGTCTAGATGGTTGGTGATGATTTGGGTGCGCAACTTCTCCCTCTCCTGTATTATCACACCTGTATGCTGGCCGTCATCTGCTGGCATCAAGGGGTGCATTCCCACCATTTCCAGCAACTCGTCAGTAGTGCGTGCCTTCCGGGCCTTCCAAAATCTAATTATGATCAGAGTAGCTCCAGCCAAAATAGTACAACCCACTATTATTTTCAGTCCATCTGACAGCCAGGATGGCATCCATGACCATAATAGTGAAAACCAGCTCTTATCCTTGTTTACACCGTTACTTTCATCCATCATTTTGGAGTGCATCTGGGCCAATTGTGAAACTGCTTCTGTCAGTGTACCATTGTTAGCATCGTTGGCAGGTATGAACGTGCAGCAAGATTGTCCTATCTTTGCACAAACTCCTCTTTCCATTGCTGTGAGAAGGTCCAATACATATCTGTTCTGGAGTGCTACCATCCTTACAGCTCGCAGCTCCTCTTTAATTGCGTTAAACCCATTTACTGTAGAATTGATGGTCATCATTAGTTCCCATCTAGTTATTTGGAGCCATTTTGCGTTTGCGTAAGCCTGCAGTCCCGGATGTATTATTGAGGAGAAGAACATTGCTGCTCTGCTGAATAGTCTGTGTTCTGGCGGTATTGATGTTAGTGCCGTTTCCGACCTTCCCCACAGGTAATTTCCTGTCAGTGGCTCTCCTTGTCTTTTTCTCCTATTTAGGACAGTATCATTGCTGTTGGTCCTGTTCCCTTGCTCCTCCTGAAGTGGTGCAGATCTCTTTCTTCTCTTATCCCCTTCATCCATTTTAGGAAATTTCGCCACATTGACGTGCTTCTTAGGTACCACTAGTGATGGTACATTGACGTGTACCATTGTGCACACACCATTCCACAGGGGAGGCAGTGTATGGTATGCCTTTTCTCCACAGGCCCAATAATGGTCCATTATTACTGCTGTTCCCGCTCCCCCCTCAGGTAACTCCATCACACTTGCACAATTGGTGTTATATCCTACGTCCACCTCTCCTTTATGCTGGTAGCATACCTTGGGCGCAGTCAACGGTAGTATTGTTATTGGGTCTTCATCTTCTTCTACCCACGTGAGCATTGGTACATACTTGATCCACGTCGTCCAACATCAGTGATTGTGTGTCTCGATGGTTGAGATAGTTTCTTTTGTTACCATGTTGCTGCCAATCACTCCTATCTCCCAGCTGTTGTCCAGATACACCTTTCCTGTTATCGTCACCAGCGGCCTCTCCCAGCATCCTTGTTTACCCGGAACTTCAGTGGCGTACCAATCACATGGTAGATACTGCAGTGTTACTTTCTTTGTTTCTCCTTTTGCAGGGCCACTTGTTATGTATTTGAATGCTTCAGCATGTAAACTGGTCTTGTGATAACTCAAATAGGTCTTGAGGAAGTTGTTTTCATATGGGTATGAGTCTCGTGTTTTCCATGTCATGTGCACTACTGTTCCTTGAAATCTTCCTTTCGTTTGGAACAGTGCCAAGTATATTATGCACTGTGCTGTCTTTTCATCTATTTCTGTGGCAACAAATGTTCGTGAAGCACTCATGGCGTATGGTATTAATGAGCAAATGTAGCAGCTATCCTCAGTTGTCTGCTTACCAATGCGGGTCATGTGTTGGTACCATATGTTGTTTGTGACGTGTGCTGAATCTTGTATATAATTATCAATACCTTTATTGTCTGAGTATGTGCTGCGTTTAACTCTATTTTGCTTGGGTGCAATGTTACTATTACCACCTGACGTAACACCTGTTGCAGCAGGGAACGGGGGTATATTAGGTTTGGGTGCAGCAATAAAATTGATAGCATAGCTGTACTGCCAGACAGAGGCAGCCAAGAACCCGGTGATCATAAAAATCCCTATTATTTTTATTACATATGCTAATCTCACCAGCATTTTGCTCTTACCTTGCTGCAGTCCTGGCAGCGTATTCTTGCGACGTTAAAGTTGCCCGCCTAAAAATTCTCAAAATGCTTGTTATTAAATGTTAGTTTTGTTTCCTTTAAGCTCTCCCTATCAAATAGTCATTCAGTGCCCAGGCGAAGAGCTGCTTCCACGCTACTCTAAGTGATCGGTCTCTTAGGACCGGCAAGTATGGGCGGAGGTGGGGCATGGAATATTCTATGGCCAGGAGGAAGGCTGTGTAGTAGACACGTACCCTTCTCCTTTTTAGGTATGTTGGCCTTTTTATTTCGTATACAAATTGGTGTGACAATTCTTCTGGGTAGTTATCGTCTGGGAGTACCATCTACGCCTGGACAGTGAACTTGTTAGTTAGCTTTTTCTTGACAATACAATATTACGCAGTTCCTGTATGTGCGAGAGAAGAAAAAAAAAAGAGAACATTCACGTGTTTACATGTGTATTTGTGCAGGCAATGTCTTTCAGTTTAAGTTATAACTGTACTTGGGAGTCAATGGGCGGCGGGTTTGGGCTCAGATGGCGGAAGTATTTTTACTCTTTGAACGTGTGACCATGGGGTGGGCAGTATGGGGATCACCCCTTTCTTCGTCAGTTATTGTCTCCGGGGTAGCTGGGTAGTGGCACGGTAAGGGAACAATTGGGTCGTTGTCTGTGGTGGAACTTCCTTCCGCTGTCGGGGATGTTGTTGCTGTTCTTCCAATGGACCTGTCGTTGGCGCTGGGGCGGGTCTGCAGTTTGTAGATCTTTACATCATGTAGGTGGTTCCAGGCACGCTTGTCCTTTAGTTTTACTGCTCTTGTTGATACGTCCTCTACCAGATGGGGGCCGGTGAACCTCTTATCGTTCCACTTCCTATTGAAATTGCGAAGCAGCACGTGGTCACCTTTGGCAAGTTTGCACAAGTTCTCTTTTTCCAATTCTGTACTGGCGCCTTCTTCTTGATTTCTGGTAGACCCGCCCCGTGTGCGCTCGAGCTGTTGAGACACAAACACGACACTAGTAATCAAAGAAGATACATATTGATACATTTCATCACCTAACACACTCGCTGAACTTTCGTGGTCAGTGAATGCCCTTGACGTTGGCGTTAGGGGAAGGCGCATTTGACGTCCAGTAACCACCTCGTGAGGGGTGAGGTGGTGGTCGGACCCTGGCCTATTCCTTAATTCGAATAGGGCTAACGGAAGGCAATACAACCAACTTTTCTTTGTTGTTTGTTGTATTTTTGCAATTGCCTCCTTCAATAAGCCATTCAGGCGTTCACATACACCATTAGCCTGTGGGTGGTATGCACATGCAAATTTGTGTTTTATGCTCAGCAGGGATGTGATATGCTGGAACATTTCGTTTGTGAAATGCGGGCCATTGTCTGATCTTAACACCTCGCACACTCCCCACCTGGGGAAGACCTCCCTTACTAGGAATTTGGCTGCTCTAAATTCATCTGGGTGTGAACAGGGCCCTGCTTCAATCCACCTAGAAAATGGGCATACTACTACAATCATATACCTGTTACCTTGACATATGTTGATCATATCAACATAGTCAATGTGAAGGTGCCGAAAAGGTCCTTCTGGCCGGGGTATGGTACCTCTTATCACTTTTAGAGTATGACCGGCCGTAAACTGTTGACATGTGAGACAATTGCTGATAAAATTTGACACATGAGAATTTAACTCAGGACAAAACCAATCTTCTCTAATTCGTGCTGCAATTATTTCCTTGCCTGTATGGGCTGGGTGATGTAATTGGCTCAGGGTGGTATTTAAGAGTGCCAACGGTATTACAACTTTCCCAGTGCCACCCTGGCGCCATAGTGCGTCGGTTGGTGACATTGTACATCCTCTTTTTACCCATATTTCTTTTTCGGCCATTGGTGCAGCCGCTTGTAGCTCCATAATCTGTGTGGCTGGGAGATGGGTGTACCCTTCTCTTATTAACATCTCCCTAGCCATTCCCCTCCCTCTCCCTCTCTGTGAGTCTGTGGGGTTCCATATCTCACCAAAGTATGCAGCATATTTCGCATGTGCGTCTGCTGCTGCATTCCCTTTTGAGACGTGGTCTTCACCATTGGTGTGTGCGGTGCATTTGACTAGGGCTAGTTCTTGGGGGTCGTTTATTACTTCAATTAGTTCAGCCAACAAGAGGGCATGTTGCACTGGAGTGCCATCAGCTCTCCTAAACCCTCTTCTTCTCCATTTTGATAGCCCTGAGTGGACAGTGGATGTAACATATGCACTGTCGGAATATATGGTTACTCGTTTGTTAAAACTTTCCTTTAATGCCAATATTAGTGCAACCAGTTCCGCGGCTTGAGCAGAGTAATGCTGTGGTAATTGTACACACTTCATAGCCACACACACCGGCGCCTCCATCATTTTTACTACTGCTGCCCCAGTCCTCCGTATTCCATCTCCTTGATCAATAGTTGATGACCCATCAATAAACAAAAGCTCACCTCCCTCTAGTGCGTTTTCTTCAACTTTTCTAGTACATGAGTACATTTCAGTTATTTGGGTGCAGTCGTGGGCGTAATCTCCCTCCTCAATTACTTCTGCTAGGAACCTTGCAGGGTTAACCGTGCTACATCTAACAATTGCTAGTTCAGCTCTAGACAAAATGATCTCATAACCTGATGCCCTCTGTGTCGTTAGTGTGGACTTGGGTTTATTCAATATTGCAAATAGTGCATGTTCCACAAACAGTGTAGTTGGACACCCCATGGTTATTGCTGATGCTTTTTCCACTGCAAAAGCAGCTGCAGCGAGACCTTGTTCGCAAGGGAAGTGGCCTAACATCACAGGGTCTAAGTGACCGCTGTAAAATGCTACTGGTTTATAGCCCATGCTCGTTTTTTGGGCCAATACTGCTTTCATCACTGCAGAGTCGCAATGTGAAAATATAAAAAAGCGTCGCTCATAGTCTGGGGATGCCAGTACTGGAGCAGTTGATATCGCGTCTTTCAATTCGTCAAAGGCCTCCCTCATTTCCATAGTCCACCCCAACTTTTTCTCCCCTTTATTGGCATCCCTCAAACCCTCAAGCAGGGGTCCTATGTATGAACTGTAATCAAATACCCATGCTCTACAGTAGTTGCACAGCCCCAGAAACTGCTGCAGTTCTCTCACAGTCTGTGGCACGGGAGTACTTGAAATGGCCTGTGCTCTTTGTGGTGCAATCTTTCTTCCATGTTGGGATATCAGTTGGCCAATGTAAAGTACCTGTTCCTGACAGTATTGTATCTTTTCCATGTCTACCTTGTACCCCTTTTCAGCCAATATTGTCAACATTTTTAAGGAGTCCTCTCTACATTTACTTTCGTTTGTACTGCAAATTATTATGTCATCCACATACTGTAACACTGTGCTTTCCACCTCAACGTTACCCAAATCCATTTGTATTACTCTATTGAAAATTGAGGGTGATTCACAATACCCCTGTGGTAATCTGGTATGTTTCCACTTTGTATTTCGGTAAGTGAAGCTTGTCAAATCTTGTGAGTCTGGGTGTAATGGTATTGAGAAAAAAGCATTTTTAAGGTCAATCACTGTAAATCGTGATGCTTCTGCTGGAATGCCACACAATATTGTGGCCGGGTTTGCTGTTACTGGATACTCTGCTTCTACTATGTTGTTCAAGGGCCTGAGGTCCTGTATGAAGCGCCAAGACCCCCCTTTAGCCTTGCGCACCGGGTACACAGCCGTGTTACATGGTGATTCTGAGGGGACCAATATGCCATTGTTTATAAGGGCCGTTATGGTTTCATATATGCCCTCATCTGCCTCTTTTGACAATGGGTACTGTTTCACTCTTGGTAGTATGGCACCTTTTTTCAATTTTATCCTTACACCCCCTATGCTTTTTATGCATCCCACGTCATAAGGGCTAATAGTCCATAATGATTTGGGCACCTTTGACATATCCTCCTTAAAGAATGGGACTGGGGTGCCTGCGGGTGCCTCAAGTGCCATTGCAATTTTCTGTGCTACTTGTTTGTGAGCCACTCTTAGCCATATTTCTACACTCATCATGAACACCATTTCACCTTCCTCCTTTTCTTCTGAGAACAGCTCTTCATCTGACACCTGGGTCAGCCTACATCCTTCTGCTAGTGCTATCACTGCCCTCCATGCTCTCCCTTCTTTATCTTGGGCGTGCACAGCAACATAATCAGCTGTTGCAATAATGCTCTCGATGTTCATTACAAACACCTTTCCTTCTGGTTCATTAACTGGTGTTTCTGGTCGGAACAGATAGGCTGCTGGCCTCCTCCATATTTTCCCTTCTATCCCTGGCATCCATGCAAATGCCATGTCTGTGCCATACTGGAATAGCTCGCCATCTACTGGCTCCGCCCTAATCGCTGTCTGTCCACAGTATGCTTGCATAATCTGTCGTGCTGCAAGCATGTTAATCCCTGGAGTAGAGCAAATTATGCCATCCTCTGTAAAGGAGATCGTCATATTCAACCTGTTCATTATGTCCCTCCCCAGTATATTTACTGGTGAGGCACTATAATACAAAAGTGGAACCGACAGATCATAATCTCCAATAGATAAGGGAACGTTATCAGTAAAGGGAACCAACCCTTTAGCCCCAGAAAATCCTTGGGTGTTCATGGCTTCGCCTGACATCTTAAATTTACCTTCCCTTATGCAAGACCGGGTTGCCCCGGTGTCAACAAGGAATGATAATTTTTTGTCACCTATCGTTACCTCTATGCGTGGCTCCTCCGCACTATTAGGTGTTACTGACAGGATGGGACACACCAAGGCCGTCTGTGGGCTGTCCTATTGGGGGTACAATGATTGGCCATTCCCTGTGTAAGGGTTGTGTCCCAACACCGTCACCCTACCCAATTGCGTTTGTTGAGTTTGGGGTGGTTGTATTAGCGCTACTTGTTGTTGTGGCAGTGGCTGTTGTTGTGTTGTTTGTTGTTGTGGGTCACTTCCTTGTTGTGACATCTGCTGTTGTTGTATGCCCTGCTGTTCTTATGAGGTCCTAGGTTGTGCTTGTTCATTCCATGCTGGTGTTCCTGGCCTGACCCTACACGTACGTGACATGTGTCCTAATAGTCCGCAGCTCCAACACACGGGTGGTTCCCTGCTTTGCCATGGGAAGCTCCCTGTGTTGTCCTGGTATACGGGTTGCCCTGTGGGGTAGGAATTTCTAAGTCCCCCCGCCTGTTGTTGGGTATTATATCCGTATCCTCTCCCTCTCATAAATCCTCCTCTCCCCCTGTTATAACTATAATACCCAGCTCCTTGCATTGGGTACCCTCCTCCCATGTTTGGTGCGTGTAATTGCAGAGGCGGCACTTGCTGTATTACACTTTGTGGAGGTGCTATTTGAGCGGGATCTTGTGCAGCCACTACTTGCGTGGGGCTTTGGGCCATTGGTGTGGGCGTAGTTATTAGTGCCCCTTCCATTGTGTATTTAGTAAGTTTTTTCTGTACTAGTTTGGCCTCTTCTGTTTTCCTGTCCTCTTCCTTTTGTTTCATTTTTCCTTGCCATGTCCTGCAGTGATGTACTATAGTCAGTTGTATTTCTGGCCATGGTTTTGCTTCCATTCCCACTACTTTCTTTAGTTGTTTCTGAACTCCTTCTGGGAGCCCTTGTACTAGTATATGATAAAATATGGCTGGTGTTTTGTCCCATTGTTCTCTAGTTTCCATGCGCCACTTCTCTTGAATATCCTGGATATAATCAACAGGATCCTCATTCTCACGCATCTTACGGGAAGTAATGGCTCCTATGTCTGATGTGTCTGGGTACTGTACTCTCAGTGCCTGCCATAGCGCATGTCTGCAGTTTGCAAATGGTGCCCCATCATGCGATGTGTTCGTTATTGTTACCCCATGGAATCCCGCTCTCTTCCAAATGTCATCCGCTCTATCCCCTAATATTGATATTAACAGGCCCTTCACATCTCCTACTGCTAGTTTCTGTCCTGCGGTGTGTTTTTCCATTTCATATATCCACTTACCCGCACCTCCACTTAGTGATGGGAGCCTACATTTTATATTTTCTTTATCCGTATGTTTCCAAGGTACATACTGTGGTCTAACCCCTCCTCTCTCCAACAGTGGCATTAAGTTGTGTCTTGTGTCCCCCTTTACGTTCCATAATATCGAGTCCTCACACCCCTCCTCTTCTCCCGTTTCCTTTACCTCTTCAAGTTCGTCCTTATTACCCCTGCTCCTACCTCCTTCTCCGTCCTTTCTCCTTTTTTCATCATTTCCTGTGTTTAATGTGGGTATGTTTATTTGTCTGTCTTGTCTGCGACTAGGGAGGTCTCTAAGTCGACATGCATAGGGAGTCAGTTCGTCCATGAAGGGCGCAAGCTTTATTTTGCGCAGCGAGCGTGTGGCGGTTGAGCATGTAGGGTGCGATGGGGGAGGGCGTGATGGAGATGGGGATGGCGTGGTTTCATGGGTTTGTTTTTCCACTAGTTTTTGCACCCCCTCTTCACTTCTCTCCAGCTCCTCCCTTCTCCTACTGATCCATGGCGAGTCTATGTTTGTTCGAGTGAGGTATAGCTTATCTAAGCTTTCCCTTTCACTCTTTCTTCCTTCCCTCTCTACTCCTTCTTCCTCCTCACTGCAAAAATCAGTCATAAAGGGTATCCCCCACTCTGCCTTTTTCCCTTTTATTGTTACTGTTTCTAAGTCTATTAGGTCCATTTCTCCTTTTCCTTTGCTCCCCCTAGTGCTGATGTTGTTGCTACTTCTCTACTTCTATATAAATCCCCCCATTTTTCACTCTCCCTACTCCTCCCTTCTCTTTCTCCTTCACTCCTCTCCTCCATCTCCCTACTATTTTCCTCCCTTTTCCTTTTTAATTCCTCCATCACTTCGTTGCTCATCTGTTCCAATATTCTTTCATCCTCTTTCTTCCTTTCCCATTTCACCCTTTCTCTTTCTATTACTTTCCCCTCTTCATATTTCTTAGCTGTCTCTGATAGTACCCTCCTCCTCCATATTGCCATTTCCTTTTCCTTTTCTTCTTCTTCCTTCTTCTTTTCTCTCAGCACTACTCTTGACACCCTGTCTGCTGCTGCTTTTACCCTTTCAGCTTCTCTCCTTTGCTCCTCATTTCGTTCCCTTAATTTGTCCAATTCGTCCTTACCTTCTTTCCTTTTCCTCACTCTCTCTCTTTCCTCCCTCTCAAGCTGTTTGATCAATTCATTCTGCTCATCCCTTAGTTTTGCTAACCTTTCCTCCAAAATCTCTTCCCTTTGTCGTAATAGCTCCTCCCCCTCATCTCACTCTCTCTTGTACTATCCTCGTCTGTTCTCTTTACTACCTCCCTCTCTTCTCCAGTTAGTGAACCTCGTAATTTTAATAATATCTGTGCAGCTACCCACTCATCATTTCCTATCTCTACAGTCTGCTCTTCTCTAATCCTCCCCTCCCCCATTGGTATCTTCCTATGAGCCACATATGGTGGAGGGCTGTATGCCGGGTTCGAGTATCCTTCAGCCGCCCTTAACTGTCCTTCTATTTCTCCTAATTCTCTTAAAGGGTACAACCCTCCTCCCTCTGTTTTCACTCCCGGTGTAATGGGTATCTCATTGCTCGGTTCCTTTTTTATGTCGTCTGATTTATCAGTCTTTTCTCCTCCCTGTCCTCCGTTCCCCGTATTCTTTGTGCTCTCACACCCCTCTTCCCCATCCGTTCCTTCTTTCTTAATCTCCTTTTCTTCCGGTGTTTCCCCCATAGTGAACATTCCATTTGGTCCTGGTCGGGACCCCTGGAACATCCTCCATAAGTTAAACACCTCCACATGGTTTGCCAACTTCTTCCCCTTGTATGTATTGTGCAGATGGTTTAGCAGTGAATGTTGGGCATATGGATCGAAACTACCATTAGGCGGCCATGGTGTTAACATTTTGTTGTCCGTCCCCTGGGTCCACTCTATACTGTACTTAATTAATTTCTCCCTATGGGGTGGGAGTGTGGTGCATATGTGTTGTAGTGGGGTAGTGAGGGTGTTCCCCCACCCTCCCGACCCTGTCCCGTATGACATAGTGGCGCTCCCCTTGTTACCCTTCTCTTCACTAGCAGTTTACAATATACAACCTTATATTGTTTACCTGGCCCCGCAAGTGTGGGGACTTACGACAATCCTTTGACAGAATATGCAGTAAAACTTATTAAAAACATAGAACAAAATATATATATGTATCATTTTATATTGTATATTCCTTCCCCTACGGTCCCCTGCGGCCGAAGCGCACGCAGCCCCCTGCGGCTGCGTACCCCTTACGACACTCTTATACAGTCGTCCTGTTTCCCCGTTCTCCTCCTCCTTTTACACTTGCCGTGGCCGGCGTTCTCCGTGCGCAGCCACGCCCCTCTCCCCTTCTCCTCTTCCGATCCACTCGTCTATCGTTTATTTACGTATCCGCTCCCTTATCATATTTCTCTTCCCCACCATTCTCAAAAGTTCCTTGTGTTCGCTATATCCTATTAAATCCCTCCTGGTGACATCACCGATTTCTTCGAGCTACTGGTACATTCTTATTATGTTCTTTAAGTTCAAAATACACTTGCAATCTACCCCGCTAACCCTACAGCTGTCTTCCTGTCTCTCCTGGAACAAGGTAATCAAATCAATAATATAATCGGACTGCGCACGCTGCGTCGCCTCGCGTGTGATACGCCCCTCAACAGGAGGGCTTAACCAGCCAATTATCTTCTGTATTGGGCAACTAGGCAACTAGCTACCGTCTACAGGGAAACGTCATCTACCTATCGAGTTTCTTGCTCGAACAATAGGGATCCTCGTCTACTCATTGATCAATAAATGCCAAATCGTAGGAAACCACACACCCACCCTCACACGTAGTCACGACTTAGGCCAATCAGTGTCTTACGAGCGGCCGCACGTGATGTTTTCGTGCCCCGCCCCCCTCTTTCGCGTAACATAGCCGACTGCTCTCGCACTCGTTTCGCTACCATTCATTCCATTTCCAACAGTTGTTATACCTTCGCCGCGCATCTGCACAACACCTCCCTCCTCCCTTATTTACTTCCTCCCCCTCCCTCACAATTTCGCATTGCTTGTTGTGCGTGTCATGCTCACCAAGTTCTCTCGATGCAGGGCCGCTCGACTGCGTGCACCCCTCCAAGCGGCTCGCCCTTCAAAGTGGTGGCAGGCCTGCACGGGAAAACTTTGCAGAAATAAGTCACCCGCAAGGTGAGGAGTGGGAGAGTGTTGCGGGGGGCCAATAACCACCAATCTGGAGGGAGGAGCTGGTGAGGACCCGCTGTGAGAACGCCTGATGCTCATTAGAGGAAGACTTTGCCCGGATCGGTGGGACAGGCCCACTTCACCCATTATGCCCTGAGCCTATTTCACAACAAATGTTGGCAGTGTGTATGCAGAGACCATATCTCCAGAGTCACTAATCAGTTTGAACCTTTGCCCCCTTGCCAGTCTAAAGTGTGTCTGGAGAGGAACTTGAACACTGGGAGCCCACCCACGCTGGTGAGGGGCACAGAAGAGTATGGGAGCGCACCCCCGTCTGAGCCCTTGGAGGCTTGGCTACAACCCCAGGAACCAGGAGGAGAGATGCCTGGGGGGCCTGGGGAGGAGCACAGCTATTGGCCCATCAGCGGTGGAGTGGAATGGGGTGTCATTGCCCGTAATCCGGCTAGGGGAGGCAAACGAAAGGACCGAGCGAAGAGGTCATCGGGGCATGGAAGCAGCTCCCAAGGGGGTGTTCAAGAAGAGCATTAGGGTACCTAAGAGAGGAGGAGGGGATTGGTGCCCCTCCCTGGCAAAATCTGCCGCACCAATGTCCAAGAACAAGGGCAAAGACCCAGAATTGCCTCCAAATCAGCAAAAAAGTCCCAAGAGGGCAATCTGCAAAGACTTTGTCAAAAGGATAGGAAAGCCTCTTCGAGGGGCGAACAGGGCCTCTAGAAGGAGAGGAGCCTGGAGACATGGCGGGGTCCACGAAGGATCAGGTGGTTACCCAGGGAGTCCTCCATCAGTGCTTTCAGGACTTTGGGGACAACATATCAGAGACAATCCAACCACAGTTGAGCTTGATTCAAGCAGAACTTTCCCAGTCGCTGCAGGAAGTGAAGGGGACATAGCGAATCTGGAGGAACGGACCGATGCAGCGGAGAACGCTATACAGGAAAGATGGCGCAACACATGTTCGCGGGCCTACTGGAGGTGGAAGACTGGTCGGGCTACAACTGGACCGCATCCACAGAGTGGGACCTAGAAGAGGAGTACCAGGGATCAGGCCCCGAGATGTAGTGGTGGCTTTGCACCAATACGGCCAGATGGAGAATGTGTTGGCGGCCGCACAGAAAACCAGCTCGATCAACTACAACGGGTCAGAGCTACAATTATTCCAGGATTTAGCACAGTCTACCCTGGTGAAGCGAAGGCTGATGGATCTGGTGGTGGACCTCGAGGGAACTTTGTCTCTTTGTGGCTGTCGCTGGGTTTAAAATCAATGCCCACACGTCAGAACTACTAAATGTATCCACCCCACCGGTCAATGTTCAGGAGCTGCGGCATACGGTTCCCTACAGATGGGCTGAAGATAGCTGCAAGTACCTGGCAGTACAAATCACAGGCTTGCTAGATTCCCTATACTGGGCTAACTACCCACCCTTGGTGGATAAAGTGCACCCGCTACTGGCTGAGTGGGGACCCTTGTCTATATCATGGTTGGGGAGAATACACGTTCTTAAAATGGTGATTCTGCCCAAGATTTTGTATTACTTTATGGCCCTACCAGTGACGATGCCCCATGGTCTATTCAGGACCCTTCAAAAACGAATGGGGTCATTTATCTGGAATCACAAGAGACCTAGAGTAGCTATGCAACTACTAATGTCCCCCAAAAGCAAGGGAGGGATGGGGGCACCAGATTTTCAGCCTGTACAATCACACGGCTCAAGTAAAAGTGGTTCGGGAGTAGTTCACGGGCAACTACACAAAAATCTGGTGCCGGATGGGCAAGGCAGTGGTGGGATCACCTCTGGAGGAAGTAAGTACTCTGGCAGCCTAAGGGGGACAGGCCTTCAAATCAGTATTTGAGCTGGATATCTGCCCTAGTAGAAGAGTCATGGGATGACCTGGTTCGACGGGTGACCCTGACCACATTTCCCACCCAGCTGACGCCTTTATTTAGGAATCCTCAGTTTATGCCGGGAAGGGAAAGGGAAGCTTTCAGTAGGTGGGAAGCTGCTGGGTGCCGTAAACTGCGGGACTTGTTCGAAGGCCCGGATATCAAATCTTTTGACCAATGCAAGCAGGACTTTAGGCTAGGAGAGGGGGAGAGGTACCAATACTTGCAGCTGGGACACTGGCTTCCAATGGTCAAGGGCATGGCCACCAGGGAACTCACTCCCTTTGAGAAATACGTCACGTGGCCCCTCATCTACAATCCTATACAATGCTCCTACCAAGTGTTTGTCCCCCGTGTGGGACAAACACTTGGTAGGAGCATTGTATAGGATTGTAGATGAGGGGCCACATAGTCAGATATGGCCTTACATGGCTCAATGCGAGTCCGCACTGGGGCACCCGCTAGAGGAGGAACACTGGTCTCAGTTGTTGGCAGACATACCGAAACTTAGACATGCCTTCCAGATTCAGGAGATGTGGGTTAAGATGATGGTCCAATGGCATCTCTCCCCCGAAAAGCTGGACCATTACTATCCAGCCGTATCAGAGCTCTGCTGGAGGGGATGTGGGGAATTGGGAACTTAGAGGCACATCTGGTTGGAATGCCCAACCACACAACCGTTTTGGGATATGGTCCATGCAGCAATGAACACAATCTTTGGGTACCAGATACCGGACAATATAGGGGAGGCTATGCTGGGGCTGGGCGGTGCACTGGGGAATCTATCGTCAAGGACACAAAAGAAAGCATATGTCATTTTGACAGTGGCAGCAATGCTTGTGGTGGCGCACAAATGGAAACAGAAAGTCACCCACACAGAACATGAATGGATCGGAAATGTCTGAAACTTTGTTGCTCTGGAGTGGGTGACATATTCGATTCAGGGGGACCACCATACGTTTCCGATGGATTTGGACATTGTGTTGAAGTACCTTCAATTGTACTTGCATGCTGCCTGGTGCCCGAAGAGACTGTGGCTGGTATGATTGGTGTGATTACTCATCTTTGGTGGTGGGAAGGGTCTTGTCTGATGCCCACAGGAGTCACAGCGGGTACAACTAGGGGAGGCAGGAAGTGGCAGGGGGTCATTAGTTGGGTGGGGGGCCTCGCTACATTGACTGCTGCAAAAACTAATCGCTCACAGAGGCTCGGGACTTGGAGCCGTCTTGAACTGACCATGGGCTTGAGAAGAAGAATTGTTGAGAAGCTTGGGCTTACTCCTGCTGGGGATGGGGGGAGGAGGGGAGAGGAAGGAGTTAGAGGGGATGGCTTTGGAGGGGAGGGGGGAAGTTTGCTTTGTATTTTTTGTAAATGCCAATAAAAACACATGACGAAAAAACATTTCTGAGCTAGAACTCACTTGACAATTGTCTTTCTTAAATCAATGTGACAACTGATTTTTTATGAATCAAACCTGGAAGTTTATCTTTTACTAATAGAATATTATGTAATGTTATGCTTAATTTGAATATATTTCCAGACTCATGATAGAGTGCTGTAATTGTCTCATGTTACAAAACAGGAGATAGAATGCACCCAGGGTGCTATCAGCCGATTTCCCTATTAGGAAGATCTTTTTTGTTTTTTAGCAATCTTATTTTAACAATACTTCAGGACTGGGTTGAGGGCAATAACATTTTCACCCCAACCCAAACTAGGCTACCAGATGCCACAGCCCATTAGGGTTTGATTTTGGCAAAATCAGTACACATTAAGAAGGAACCAATGTATCCTACATACATGTATGTACTTTGCCATGGTATGTGATTTTGTAAATCAGCACAATTTATGGAAGATTGTATTTGATCCTGATATGCAGATTGATTTGCTCAGGTGGTCATTGCATATCACACTAAAAAAAATGAAAATATTTAGGGGTATGTTAAACACCCCGATCCATGTAGAAAGTGGAATATGACAGTGATGTGTCCTTGCCAAACTCCATTTTGATCTATTTACCAATTCATTATATTTGACTTTGAGGGGACGGCTAGTAATAGCCAAAAGAGAATTAATCCAGGCATGACCCAGGTGTTGCAGAAGGCTCTGGGGAGCCCACAGCAGATCACTTTGATTGAGGACTGACTGAAGTTTTCCCAAGACTTAGAATAGCTTAAAGAGAACAGGGGAAAGGTAAAAGGGGGAAGAAAAACAACCCACAGGGCACACAAGGATCAGACTCCCCTTCCCCACCCCCCCCGGGCACACCATAAAAGAAGAAAGAAGAAAGGTGGTGAGAGAAGGAAGATGAGAGCCAGATTTAGGCCCAGCAGGTGGCAGGAAAGGTCATCCGATAGTTCTGATGAGGAGGATGACGATTGGCAGAATGAATACTCTGAGAAAGAATTGATTTTAATCTCATCCTCAGATGAAGAAGGCCGGAAAGCGCCAAAGAAAAAGAAGGTAGATATCAAGGAGGATTCTGGGGGCGATGACCTTTACCCAGAGGCATTGATCCACCCTCGGTTTTCCAAATGGGTGCCGCCAAAAAAAGAAAGCAGCCTATCTTACCGCCTTAGGGAACCCTTGACAAAGATCAGGAGCAAGTTGAGGGTGGATTGCCCAAGACCACACCTCCCTGAGGGGGTCTATTATACTCCAGATATAGACAACAAAATGGTCATGTTTATGGTGAAATACGTGAAGGACGTGTGGAAGGGCCTGGATAGGTCCTGGCGTTCCGGCCAAGACAAGATGTTAGACTTGGTAGGCCAGCTCACGAAAATATTATGGATGGCCGAAGAGGCCCGTGAAAAGAATAAACCGGTGGACCCGGTAGTGCTTAACGCGTGGGCTCAAAGAGCCATTTGTATGTTGGGTAACGCCTACAGAAAGGAAAAGATTGCGACTGGTCAAAATTGACCCCAAATTGAGCAAATTAGCATTGTCAGAATCAGCAGCCGCAGGAAAGGGGAAACTCTTTGGAGATTCCTTCATTAAAGTAATAAAATTCATATGCGGCACTCGACAAAGCACAGGCCTCATTGAAGAGGGTGTTCAGAAGACAAAGTCTTATGAAGGCTGGCAGAGGCAGGGGCCGCTCTACCATCCGGATCCCATACAACAGGACCTACGGTGATACATCTCAATGGAGAGGAGGATCGAAGGCAAAACCCTTTCTTCCCCTCCAGGGGCAGAGGAAGGGGTAGGGGCTGGCGACAAGGAGACCGACAACAAAATAACACAGGTGAGAGCGAACGAGTTCCAGCGTACGTTGAGCGTAGATAGGGGGGGAGATTAGCAGAGCATGTAGCCTGCTGGTGTTCCATATCCAAAGATGCTTGGATACTGGATACAGTACAGGGGTTTCACATAGATCTTTACACGACGCCAAGGCAAGAGCCACCCCCAAAGCGCATATGTCTAAGCGTAGAAGACCTACAGTTGCTAGAGGCATAATTGAGAAGTTTAGAGCACAAAGTAGCCGTACTGCGAGTGACACAATATGTTGTTGGTCAGGGGGAACCACAAGCTGAGACCAATCATAAACCTGAAGGGGCTGAATGAGTTTGTAATATACAGGCATTTAAAAATGGAGGGGTTTCATCTCCTAAGGGATATCTTAGTACTGGGAGAGTGGCTCACCAGGATAGACCTTAAGGATGGATACTTCACGGTGCCCATCGCGGCGGAACACCGGAGATTCCTGAGATTTATTTGGTGAGGGAGTCAACATGGGAATTCTGTTGCCTACCCTTCGGCCTGGCATCCACACCTTGGTGTTTTAACAAGTTAATGAAGCTGCTAGTGACACAGCTGAGAGAGCAGGGCATCTGCCTCATAATATATCTGGACATCTGCATAATGTGCCAGGACAGGGAGATGCTCCGGGTACAAGTACAGACCACTGTGGATTTAATCCAGAGTCTGGGTTTTCTGATAAATTGGTAGAAATCCAGGGTTCAGCTGGAAACAATGCATGCAAGTTCTGGGTTTTGTGGTAGACACGACCCGGGGGTCTCTCAGCCTACCAATTGCAAAGGTGAACGGCATCAAGAAACAGTTCATACATACTCTTGTTACGAGAGATTGCCAGGATAGTAGAACGTCTGGCTTCATTGATTTAGGCCATATCCCAGGGGCCCCTCCACTACAGGACTCTTTAAAGGTTAAAAATCCAAGCCTTCATGAGGGGCGCATCTTACGAATCAAACGTCCCGATTTCCCAGGAGGCGAGAGAGGAATTGGAATGGTGGCTACATCACATGGATGCTTGGAACGGGAGAGCTATATTTGGCTCCCACCTGACCTGATCATAGAATCCAACGCCATCAGATGGAGTTGGGGAGCCCGATGTGGGGACCTGTCGACAGGGGATAGGTGGTCGGAGCAGGAGCCGTCCTTACAAATTAATTGCCTAGAATTACTGTCAGGGTCCTTTGCTGTAAGATGCTGCACTCAGGAAAAGGCAAAGTGTGTTGTGCTCCTCAAGATGAACAATGTGTCAGCAGTGTGCCAATGGCCGCTTCTCCGCAGTCAGATATATAAACAAGCTGCGTGGCACAAGGTTCAAGATGTTGGGTGAGATGGGATGCCAGCGATTGGAAGCTGGATGACGAGGTATTCCGAGACCTGCTGGAAAGATGGGGACCATGTCCGATAGACCTTTTCGCCTCGAGATTGAACAACCAACAATCTTGTTCAGTTGGAGGCCGGATCCGAAAGCGGAAGCAACTGATGCATTCTTCCAGTCATGTGGGCAGGTCGTAAGCTACGCATTTCCCCCTTTCTCGATGGTCGCGAGAGCTCTAGCCTAGTTGAGCTGGCAAGAATTATCTCTGATTCTGATTACTCCTGACTGGATGGGACAAGCGTGGTTCCCCAGTCTTCTGGAGTTATCACACTGCAATTCAGTGGCTCTCCCCAAGCACAAGCTGATTGTGCGAGATACCAGGGAGCTCAGCCACCCACTGGTGAGGACAGGGAAAATCAACCTGATCGCTTGGGTGATTTCAGGCGAGTTTGGGTTAGACCAGGCCTATCGAACGAGGCTGATCTCATCATCAATGAATCTTGGGCACTAGGGACCCATAGAGCATATAAATCTGCATGGGCGAACTGGAGTAGCTGGTGTATGGAGAGAGACATACATTCCAATGGAACCGATGTAATACACATAGCCATTTTTTTGGCCCAGGTGGCAGCACAAGGGAAGGCATATAGGACCTTTTATACGCCCAATCTGCGATTTAGGCAGGCCATCCAAGAATTGAAGGGGTGTCAATAGGTGAACACCCTTTGATATGCAGACTGTTAAGAGGAATGAGAATGATCAGACCTCCAACGGTGAAGTACTCTCAACTGTGGGGCGTGGATACAGTGCTGATACTGTTTCTGATATGGCTGGACAACTCAGAGTTATCCAGGAAAGCACCACCTTCTAACTCACTATGCTTTTGTGCCTTTTGTTATGTAAGAGAACATCTGACGGTGGAGTGCTAGAGCTTGACAAGAGGTGTCTGTCACCTAATGGGGTGACCTTTTTCATCTCAAGAAGGACTAAGACAAGATTGAAATCTATATCTTATGATGCATTCCCTGCTCAACCCAAACTATGCCCAGTTAGATGTTTGGTGGCATACGAGAGTATCATGAAGGACGTGAGACTGTCAGGGGTATCACAGTTGATTATAGCCTTATGCAAAGCTTATAAGGCTGTGACACCAGCGACACTGGCCAGATGGTTAAGATGTGTGATGCTACAGGCCTGCATCGATGTATATTCTGTTACGGAGCACACTCTGTGAGAGGTGCGTTGGCCACCAAGGCCTTCAATATAGATGCCAGACTGGAAGACATCATGGGATCAGCAGATTGGTCGAATGAGTCTACTTTTAAGACCTTTTATTTTAAACTATGGAGAGTATGGCATAGTTGGTGGTGGTGAGTAAGCTTTGAACAAGCATAGTCCGAGCCACCGGTCTTGACATAGAATTCAGATTTTCAACACATTCTTTCCAGAAAGTCATAATTCTATTAAAGACACAGAGGCGAAGGATTATCCCACCGATAATCGTATTGGTCAGTAATGTATGTTATGCATGATGTATATGGCGATATGTTTGTAATGAGTTGAAATGTTATTACGATTGTCCCACCCTTTGTTACCAGTTCACTGATTTTGTTTTTTCATGCTGGGTACCGTGGTGGATTCTAAGTTGACTGGGAGTTGAGAAACACATTGTCTTTCTTTGGAGTTTGCGTTTACCGGTTGGGGCGCAGTTTCAAATCAGCAAAACAAAGAGGATGTGTCAGAGAAGTTGCAGAGAAGACATGGACTATTAAGGATTGGTCAAGTTGATCACGTGGTTTATTTTCAGGGACCAATAATACCTTGTACTACCAAAGACCCTGCCTAAAAGTAGGATTTGTAGTCTGATCTTTTTTACTGTTATTTTATTATTGGTTTGTTAATGCTGCTCGAGAAGCACAATGAAAGAGAAAGCATTTATTTATTTAAATATGTTTTATTAAAGTTTTGTAGATACATAGAAACATATAACATCTTTGTGTAATATTTTGTTGTCTGTTAGATTCCCATATCCGCCCCTCCGTCAACGCCCTCCCTAACCCCAACTGAGTCACAAGGTGCTGCTTTCGAGGTTGTAGGTTTCCTGGGTCAAGAGTTTGTGAGGACGATGTGTGTTGATGATCATCTGATTCTTAGTTATTCCTAGTCATTTCAAGCTTGTTATCTCATCCGATAGTACATTTTCAAGGGGGTTTATCATCTGGTGAGGTGAATAGTACTAGCGTATTCATGGTGTAATGTCTGCGAAGCTTTCTCTTCTTCCCTTTCGTATTGCCTCATACCAGACTGCTGTTTCTGCTATGGTTCATCTTTTCAGATCTTTCCACCATGCCTCTACTTTCGGTCCATCTTTGGCTTTCCACATCATCACTATTCGTCACTTGGCTAGTGCCCATGCCAGGTTTATCATATTTTTCATTGCTCTGTTTTTGTTTGGATAACTGTATAAACCTAGGAGACAAGCTCTGATTGTCCATTCTTGGCCTTGTATCCCGTTCTCTCGTAAGCTTTGTTCTATTTCTCGCCAGTACCTCTGAATCTTTGGGCAGTGCCAAAAGATATGCCCCGTGTCTGCGTTCTCTTCTCCGCATTTCGGGCAACTTTGTATGGTATCACCTTCTAAGTGTGATATCTTCTCTGGGGTCAGATATGCTCTGTGGAGTACGTAGAATTGTAGCTGTTTCAGTCTGGCATTTCTGGAAATCGTTTTGGGGTAAAGTTTCGCTTTAGTCCATTCCTTATCTGTGATCTCTCTCTCTATTATTGTTTCGCATGTCTGTTTTCCTTTGGTCGTGTCCTTAGGTATCTCTTCTATGAGCGCCTGGTATAGCCTGGATATCAGATGCCCTCTATCGGTGACATCGTATGGCAGGCCTAATACAGGATTTTCAGTTTGTAGTGCTGTCAGAGATGACCATTTAGTTTTCAGCTGTTTGGTAAGTCTTGCATAAGTTATATATTGACCACAGTACAGTTCGTGGGATTTGATCAGGTCTTGAAATTCTAGTATCGTCCCCACAGGGGCTAGGTCTCCTGTCGTGATTTATCCTTTGGTCTCCCAGTAAGTTCTGCTTTGTTTGAGGTGTTTATTGCTGGTTCCGTTGAGAGACGCCAGCGGTATCTGGGGGGAGTATGGTTCATCCACTTTCAGCATTCTCCCATATTTGCTATCCTAGCTGTAAGAGCGTTGGGGGTTGTATTATCCTGTTTTTCTCTTGCCACAACACTTCTTTGAGAAGGTATGGAGACACAGTTTCGCTCAAGAGGGCGTGTTCCACTGTCTCTGTGTCCACTAGCCAAATTGCCACATGCTTTAATTGGCCTGCTAAATAATACAGTTCGAAGTGTGCGAGACGCATTCCACCTTCTGCATAGCCCTGCATAGTACTTCCATGGCTACTCCCTTCCGGCCTTTACCCCATATGAAGCTACTTAACACTGAGTTAAGGTCTTTGAAAAACGTTTTTTGTGTGAGATATGGCATGTTGATAAAACGATACAGCAGTCTGGGGAGGGCGATCATTTTAACCAGCAATATCCATCTCATCACAGAGAGGGGGAGTTTTTCCCAAAATGTAATGGATGCCTCTAGGCCTCTTTTCGCTCTTAATGTGTTGGCATTATGAGTGTCTTCTATGTTATGATGCATGTTTATACCTAGGTAGCGGAACGTGTGCTGGTTCCATTTGAGTTCAAGACAGGGAAGTTGGTCTTCTGTTTTTCCCGCCCAACTCGCAAGGGGAAATAAGCAGGATTTGGTCTTGCTAATAGAGATTCCTGATAGGTGTGCAAAGTTATCTAACACTTCCAAGTATGTTCCCAGGTTGTCTTCTGGGTAGTATATCGTTTGCGTAGAGGGATATGACATGTGTGGTTCCATCTATTTGTAGCCCTGTGTCCGCGAATGAGTCTCTCACAGAAATTGCTAGGGGTTCTAGTACTAGAATATACAGGAGAGGCGATAGCGGGCAGCCTTGCTTGGTGCCCCTGCGGATTGGGAATGGGTCTGAGATGTGTTTACCTGTGTGAACCCCTGCTGATAGCCGTGAATAAAGCATGCAAATCCATCGCATAAATACTTATCCTATTCCGTTATGCTCTAGTGTGGCAAACAGCCATTCCCATTGCATGGAGTCAAAGGCCTTAATGACATCTAAAGCTGCTACTGCATAGCCTTCCGGCCTGGTGTGCGTTCTATCTATGACTGCCTGGAGTCGTCTTAGGTTTGCTATTGTGGCTCTTCCCGGAACGTACCCTGTCTGGTCTGGACGGACTAGTGTAGTGACTACTCTTTTGAGCCAATCTGTTAGGACTGCTGTGAGGATCTTAGTGTCTTGGTTCATTAGCACGATCGTTCTATAGGATTCGCCTAGTCTACTGTCCTTGCCTGGGAGGACACCTGTTTCATACGCCTCCTCATCTCCCATTTTTAGTGCGTGTTATCTTCGTATAGTTTGCTGTAGAAGTCTCTAAAGGCATGATTGATCTCTGTTTGTGATCGCCATATGTGTCCGCAGTCGTCAGCTATTTCTCCCACCTCCTCCCTAGTATAATCCTTCTCCTCTGTGTCTTCAATAGAATTATGACTTTCTGGAACGAATGTGTTGAAAATCTGAATTCTTTTGGTGCCT
The DNA here is from genome assembly GCF_040938575.1 of Ambystoma mexicanum. Taxonomy (NCBI): domain Eukaryota; kingdom Metazoa; phylum Chordata; class Amphibia; order Caudata; family Ambystomatidae; genus Ambystoma; species Ambystoma mexicanum. The sequence goes on along the minus strand of NC_090926.1, from coordinate 923,366,985 downwards.
GGGGCAGAGGGATTGGAAGGGCCAAAGGGGAAGTGTTTGAGTGCGCAAAATAAATGGTGAACACTGGGGGTCGGGGGCACTACATGGGCCGAAAGAATACGTGTTCTACCCACCTTCCCAGCTACGGCTACCTGGTTAGTCGGAGCCCCTCCACTATGTGGTAATAGTTTTTCCTTTTATGGTTACGTAGGTGCACAGCTTTCATTTAATTTGACCAGCAGTATGCATATTGAGAAACTGGTGACTAGAATGTCATAGGCTACTCCGGTATATACAGGTTTACAAATTACTACTGTGCCCAGCCAGTGAAATTAATGTTAAGAGCATCTGAGACAAAAGTGAATTCTTTTGCTCACTATGTCTCCAGGATTTGCGGTTTTGGTATTGGGGATATTTTGCAAATAAAATGAAATCAGACTTTGTAGAATGCTTTTGAATCTACTGTCTGCTGCCCCTCCCTATGATGTTCTTAAGGATCTGCCAGTAACATAGCTAGACAATCCCTGGAAATGAAATCCAGTTCTTTTGTCGCTGAAAACATGGATTAACTCAAAGGCCATGCTAATCCAACTAATAATATCAGGTATATGGCATAGTGAGAGGCTCTTTGCAAATCTATGAGTTACACATATCCAATTAGAGCTCCACAAAATAAATACACCAAATTGCCTAAAGTAGCCTAAAACTCTCAATTGACCTACTAAATTCAAATATAATCAAGACTATTATGAGGCTAGCAGGGAATTGCTTGAATTAGGTAAAGCTATGTATACGGCCCTAGATATCATATTGTTACTAAATAGTTTGACACTCTATCTTGGCTAGACCATTTTTTGTATTTTTATTTATGTTTATTGTGATCAACAATTGCATTACATGTACATAACATTTCTCTCAAGTGATACCGACACAACATGTGATCAGAAAGAAAAAGTTTTAACATTTTTATAAACTATGAACCCACCCACCTGCTGACCCCGTCTGCCCTCCCCCCTAGGTCCAATCAGTCTGGGTAGCAAGGAGATCTTGAGGAAAGTTGCTGCTTGCTTTTCCTTTACTGGCAGTGTTCAAAATGGAGAAGTCCAGCCCAATGACAAGAAGAGGCGAGAGGATGAATAAGAAATGTGAAGATGTGAAGAAGGAAGAGACAGAGCGTGTCTGGACATGTACACTCTTGACTACGGCCTATTCCGTCACTCTGCACTGTGCTTGGTGCGTCAGGGCGCTTGTTGGGGACTGAGGTGTAAGGGTTTGGTGATTGCTTCTCTGAAAAATTCTAAGTAGAACAGCCATTGTGCACAATGTGCGTGTGTGAGATTCCATCAGCATTGCTGTTAGGCTTTCCATCTCATAGATCTCTTTCGCTTTGCAGAGCCAGTCTATCTTGGTGGGGAGTGTGTTTCCTTTCCACTTTATTGTGATGCAGACGCGTGCCGCTAAGAGTAGGTTCCTAGGCATGTGCGGAAGAACCAAATATTGTCCCTCTATTAGTTCAACCCCAAAGAGAACCACAAGGGGGGTGAGTTCCCTATGAATGCCCTATATCTGATGGATCCAACCCAGGATCTCCTTCCAGTAAGACTGTATGCAGGGACATTCCCACCACTGGTGCCAATATGTGCTGATTTGTGCGCACCCTCGCCAGCAGTAGGGGTTGATGCCCGCATACATTTTGACCAAGCGTTGGGGCGTAAGGTGCCATTGCGTAAGTATTCTGCAATTGTGCATTTTGTATTGCACTGCGATGGATGTTTTCCAGACAGCTCTGCATATTGCGGCCCAGCCATCCTGGTTGTCTTTCCATCCTACGGATTCTTCACATTTTGCTTTGGTGCGTGGAGGTGGCAAGTGTCCCCTTTCTATGAGAGCTCTATATATTTTTGCTATCAGTCCTTTCATGCCTGAGTTTGTGTTTAATATGTTTTCAAAGTGGGTGAGGGGGCTTTGCAACTGTTCTTTCCATTTTGGGTCTGTAAGAGCTCCCTTCAGACACAGGTAAGTCAGTGGCTTGGGTCCCTAGGCCTTGTTGTGCATTTTCCAATTCTTCTCTGGTCAGAAAGGGCCTGTCCTTTCACAATTGGCCTGCTCTGACTAACCCCTGTTCGTATTGTAGCTGGAAGCGTATTGGGTCTATGATAGAGTCCCTAATTGGGGGGGCCCAAATGCAGCTAAGGGGGGGAAGGCCAGGTTGTGACCACAGCTTTTATTCCATATAGACCATAGCGTTTCTAGGACCGGATGTTCTCATGCCCTGTGCAGGATCGATTTGTGGGGGGCCCAAAGGCACTCCCCCAGGGTCACTCATGAAGTTTGAGGCTACCGAGTTCTTCGATCCAATTACACATGGGTGTTGACGTGCTGCTTGGCGTGGTGGCCTCTGGAGGTTGCCCGCTCTCAAGTTGATGAGCAGCACCCCCCCTCTGTCCGGAGAGTTTTGGGGTTGTGGATCCGTGAATTGAACCTTGGTGAGGTGTGGAGGTTGCGCTCACTGTTGTGAAGACTCTTTCATGTGTAGAGTGGGGAGGGGGAGCCTTGCAACTCCCCACAATGTGTCTCCCTGATCAGCGCAGAAAGTTCTAGCTGTGCCCCTTGCTTCCAATTGACCTATGAGCCGTTTGCAATTGGCTCAGCAGGGCTTCAAGAACCCTCCGGTCTGATACGCTATGCCCGGGGGGCAAAGGAGGGCCAGCGGGACCTTAATGCCTGTTGCCGCATTAATGCTGAGACCGTGTTAGGTCTGTCCTACACAGATATTGCTTGGCCTTACCGCCGGCATCCCCCACTCTCCTTACCTGGTGTTGTTTTGAGACAGTGTGTCTATGGTTGAGGTCCGCAGTGGTGGGGCCGCCCGGGCCTTTCGTTGTGTTGTGGTGTCCAGCAGTCCTCCCTGGCTATGCCTCGTGTGCCAATGGCCACTTCTCCTCAGAACCCGCAGCTCCGGCTGGCTGCACACCCTCCTTTGTGGCGCTGTTCAGAACGCTTCTTTCCAGGGGTCGGTCGGCAACAGGCCATTGCAGCGCTCCTCCAGTCTTCCTTTGGTTTGTCACCTGGGGGGTTTTCCACCGGGGAACGATCCTTCCCTGTCCACGGCGAGACTTCTTTGTAGCTTGCTCTCTCGTGGGCAGTGTGAGAGCCGCGTTTTCGTTGGTCTGGTCCGGGGCTTCCAGATGAATCAACATGGTTGCTCTGTGTGATGGCCCTGCTGATGCAGTTGCACTGCCGGTCAGGGGCCTTGCTTCACTCCCTTCATTTTTGATGAAGGAAGGTCCGATTCTTCTCGGGCATCGGGTCGCTAATGGCTGGGACCTTCCTGTGCAGATATGCCTCGCTGGGATCGCTTGCGGGCTGGGCAAGGTTCAATCCTCCGCCATGACACAAGGGTTCCGAAGGAACTGGGTGCTCAGGCAGCCATTATGCCTGCACCCCCTGGTGGTCTCCTTTCGGCTAGACCATTTTAATGAACCCTGCAAGCTTTAATTATGAGATTGCATTTTACCTGCCTGAATAGTAATTGTGTCTTTGGGTTATAAAACATTAATACCTATTCTAAAGAAGGCTCATTTTTATGAACGTAGAGCTGCCCATTGTATCTAATGTCGGCAACTACTATTGGAACAGGGGCACTATTCAACTTTTTTGCTCAGAGCACTTTGTATCAGGAAGAAGGCATTGAACAATTAGGTGATTCAATGTTTTATGTATTATTAGTGTAAAAAGCCTGTGTACACAGGCCAAAGTGTGTGAGGTGAGACGTTTTCATAGTGTTATTATTACTTCTGGCCTTTTATATTTCTAAAGCAACAGCTCCCTCTAGCGGTGACAACAGGTGAAGCAGGCAGTCTCTACTGCGCATGACTGCATCCGACAAACATACTTCTGTCCTTTTATTATATTGTATGATGATATGAATTAATATTGTGAAAATGATAGGTTCATTGTATATCTGTCTTTTGTTGTATTCTATTCCACTTTATGGACGTTTTGACCTACAAAATAAAGTTTTTACTGACAAAAAACCATCAGTGAAATGTATAATTGGAGAGAACCCATTTGTCTGTCCATGAAGGAACCAAAATGTGTTGTTATTAACAAATTGAAATCCAAGTAGGACGTAGGAGTAGGCTGAATTAAATATGAACTCTTTGTTTCAGATCACAACTAATCATTCGGTTTGGGAGGAGTTAAAGTCGACAGTCGGCGTCCTCATGAAGTTTGAGGCTACCGAGTACTTCGATCCAATTACACATGGGTCCTACATTGTGATGTTTAGCATGGGATTCTTTCCTCTGCTTTACTTCCTGACGCTAAATGTGGCGCGAGAAAATAAGTCACACAAGGACTTGATGAGGATGATGGGGTTGCGCGACTCCTCATTTTGGTGAGTAATAAGATTTCATCATTATGTATGACCACAACAAAACAACAGCGTAATGCTCAGCATTACACAAATCCTATGTTAAAAAATTGTAATATCAAAATTTGTATACCCTCATTCAACCCTACCTTTGTAAAGCATTTTGACAGCCACTCATGTGTTCTTGTGTTTACTGTGCTGTATAATAGTTTTTAAATAAAATATATAGGACAAAATACAGCCATCTTCAGCAAATAGGACTACAAAATAATGGAAATATTTTCATGCTTCTTTTATTTTTGTAACACTTCACACTTTGCGTGTCAAACTTGTGCAGGGGCCATGCTAATCTTCTCTGTATCGTTCCAATTTTAGCATATGTGCTGCCGAAGCGAGCACTGTTGGCAATATTTTAATTGATTGCAAACCAAAGACAGGGCATAGCGATGTGCAAAGATGCTATGTCTTTATCCTTCATCAATACTTGACTTTGTCAGAGCTTGCTTCTTCTTGGCGCGGAGGCAGCACAAACGCAGCAAAAACACCTCCCTCCCCGTTAGGTCTTAGCACCTGGGAATAGACAGCACAGGCCACCTTGACCCTTCGGGGAAAGAGGGTTAGGGTCCGTTAAATGGATAGGTACGGGAAGTTAGGAACACCGGTAAAAGGGATAGGTAGAGGTTGTGGATGGGAAGAGGGGATAGCAGAGTCACATGCTCCTCGGCTCCGCCCTTTCACACTTGCACCTTTCACTCACTCTTCTACTGTGTGTGTCTTTTATCACCCTGGGCTTTTGTGCTGGAGCCCTCACCAGGACATTCTCAGACTTCTCTGAAATACAGATCACAAGTATGTGCCTTGCAGGAAATCATACATTAACTCATGCACGACTTATTCTCTTCCCCCACATTACTGCATGCAAGGTTTTAACACTGCATTAACTTCATGCAGCTACAATTGCGATTCCCCCAGAAATAACCAGAAAAAGCACTTAGCTTCGTTTTGCCAGAATCCTGTGGCTTTTTCTGGCCCTTTTCGTGTTGGTTGGCCACGATCTTCACCAGTTTTCTCCTGTATCTGCAATAAGCAAGAATCGAGTCAATACAGGTGCGGAATGTGTGTGCGACTGAGTTCTGGGCTAGAAGTTATCCGCGCGGCGGAACAGCCGCTCCGGATCCACGCGACTATAGTCTAAACATATGCGTGCATTGTTAGTTCAAGTCACCTGCAGGGTTAATGATGTTATGACATCTAGCGTCCCCTCCTAGTGCGTTCCCGCTTCCTGCAAAGTGCGGGCCGGCCGGAGTAGGAACCACTCCTGTTACGTGGCCCCTCGAATGCTACAGGCTGTCAGTGCTAGGTAAGTAATACACTTACGCGGGGCCTGGGGTCTTGCAGGCGTTGGGCGGAAACGCCGCGTGAGCTTGCCTCCGGAGCTCTTCAGAACATGTCCTTCCAGTTCGCCGGTCAGGATTGCGAGCGGCGTCACTCGGGCGCAGCTCACGCATGCTCATTCGTGCGGGCGCGGCTGGGGGCATGGCGATCTTCCCTTGCGCAGGCTCAGTTGGAGGACGGCCTGCTGGGAAGTGTAGTTTCCGGGCTGTTCTCCATCCCTGGGTCATGTTCCTACAGAAGGGGTGGAGAACACGCCTGGAATACCTGGTGGGATGCTTTCTGGCTCCTTTTCCACCCTTAGTGCACACCATGAGTGCATTTACCCCCACACCTGCTCCAATCCTGACAGACTTAACAGAAAGCGTCCAAAATGTACCATAATAATGAGCTTGTACAGGGTGGGAACAGAGTCGTAGCCCTTGCCTCATTCCGCTGTAGGACACCCAAAGTGGAGAGAAACACACTCCGAAAAACAGTGGCATTGGATTTTATGTGTGAAAATATCATAAGCAGAGAAGCTGACATAAACATTACCAATGAGAGGCTACTAGTATATTCACGAATCACAAGGCTAGCATTATAGATCTTTCTTTGACATTAAATATTCAAGAATTATAAATGGCCTTGAAATCAGCCTCTTTTCTTACCTGGTTCTTTATGACTCCCTTGTGGGGAGGACAAGAACAAGGGCCATATCCTGTTCCTGAGCCATTTGTGCTGCCTTTTAGCACTTTGGAGGGATTCTGGCAACGTATTTTAAATTTAAATGAAATTGATATTAGTATTGCCATTATTAGATTTTCTTAAATTTAGTATTGTTGTAATTCTGAGTTGTATAGTGTTTTTATTTGCTCTGTGTGAAAAGTCGTATTTATTGCTGATTTAAATGTTATAATTGTTTTGAAAGAACTGTGTATTTTATGATGTGTCTATATGTGAAAAGTTATTTGGAACTAAAACACATTAAACAAATAAATACATATAAAGTTATCACTCTAAACACACCTATATAAAACACTTTAATAGAATGAAACATTAAATAGTGCATGAAATTAACAATGTCTAGTACCGTAAAAAGACTTACCATTAGACGCTTAGTGCTGTTCCTTTCTGATGGGCACCAGCATTTTTCTGTCATTGTAATTTAATCTTACAGTTGTTTGAAAAGCAACTTTGCTGTATTGGTGGATAATGCACGAGTAATGTACTTCTCCCCACAGACCTAGGTATCCATGAATTAATGTAGGCGTTTACCCTTTTGTCATTTTTATATACTCCTGCTTAACCTCCCCACAAAGAAAGATGGACATTAATTGGAAGGTCCTGCACATGTTAAATCCTCTAAACAAATGTGTTCTTTTTATATTTCCTCTAAACACAATATAAATGTTGACTGCCATAGGCTACACACATTCCACTAATACATAAAAAGGCATTTATGTCTACAGCAACCTGGTGAAATGTGCTTTCCCTGCAAAGAAGCATTGAAGCATATATCAAAGTTATGATCAATAGCATTTCTCATTATATGCCAATTTCTTTCATTAAAGTATAGTTTGATCACTGCACACTGGCATCCATCCAAAAAAGCCTTACATGATAAGTAAAACCCCTTATTTAAAGAAACATCATGGTGACCATGTGTGTCATTTTAAAATGAACATGATGGTACAATACCTACTTAACCTCAGGTACAGTATAACTCAACATTTCTCTCTCACAAGCTTTTGAACTTCTTACCAAGCTAACAAATAAGCAATGTTTACATCACATTTTAGAAAGTCTCCAAGTGTTTTGCAAAATGAAGTACTGCAACACTGTTAAAAATATCCCTGCATCAACAATGAAATCATACATTATATTTGTTTTCTCTTTCCTTCGCAACTCTTTAAAATGTACCACGGTGTCACAATGCAGGGCACATAAATCAGCACATTCATCCAGAGAAACATTTTAATCCAGTCACATGTCCCTAATTACTTACTATGATTTCACACTAATTTACAAATGTGAGTACAAATGTAGTTTTATATGTAGATTCTGTCATTATATGTAAATTATATTATTCAGTACACCCCGTTACCGTTCTTCTATCCATATAAGAACAAATATTGATCAGGAAGAATCCCTTTCCAAACAAATTCCTGGCAGTAAACACAGCAAGGCTTTCAGCTCGATGAAAGTCTCTTTAAAATCTCCAGGCCACAGTGGGATACTAGTTCAAAATTGTGCCCATTTACACTACCTTGAAAACAACACCAACATAGAAATGAGTCTGAAGACCTCACTAACAGAAATCGGCCGATACCTTCACTATTAATCACTGTACATTGGACACTACTACTTGCCAAAATGTCTGCCATAAAATAATATTTCTTTTTGCATTCATCCTATATAATATCACAAAACAGAACAAAACTCATACGCCAGCCATCACAAACACGTTTACACACACAATATATCTATCTACATTTAAACAGACAGCTCTCAGACAGAAGCTTCCATTTACCGCAGATCGCCCACAGAGTAAAGAGATGAAGCCTCATTGTAAAACTGTGTGCTATTTGGGTGATTTGTGTACCTATTTTTTTTAATTGTTTTTAATTGTCTTATTGAAAAAATAACCACAATGACACTTAGGTGCGCTCCAAAATGATGATTTATCTTCTTAGATTTTGTATTCAAAGTCATACATTCCTTGAATTTCAAGCCCGTTATTGCCTTTGATATGTATTACATTCATACAGTATATTTATACATTTCTTCAATTGTCATTCATTTCTTTTACTTTAACAAAACCAATTAGGAAACTCGCCATAGTTGTTACAGACTGAATCAAATCTGCATGCTTAATGGTGTTATTGGTTGCTCATTCTCAATCTTACACAAAAATTAAAACAAGAAACAAAATGACATTTTGTGCCTCAAGCCACTAGGCCTTCGGTATCCCCATCTCTTGACTAATTTACAAGGGGAGGACATCGACCATACCCCGGGGTTGTTATGCTGTGAGCAATTGGTACGCTTTCCAAGAAGTAGTCCATATTCGTGGAGCAAGACGCGTCCTTCTGGGAAGAAAGTCCAAGATCAATAGAGGCATCAAGTTGAACCACCTCCCCACGACCACATTGGGGACCCATGTCTGTTTTTCCATCACACCAGTCCTCTTTTTAAGACACCAAAGACTGACACCCTTTTGCAGCCCATTCATTGTCCAGGCCATCCGATCCGAGTCATACATAGGGTTGATTCCACTGATATGCGATTGCAAACCAATAGTCTTTTTAGCGGCCCTGAACGTTGCATCTACCACTGCTGATGTTTGAGCTGAGCTAGGACTACCATGTGCCAACACCCACAGAACGCCCCTCATATCTGGTGGACCAGCGTCCAGTGGCCCACCAAAGGCATGGGATGCAGACTGCGCTGTAGGCTGATCTCCTTACTGCCAGTTTCCCGGTCCTTAGAGTGACATGCTACCAGCTGGGTTATCCGACACCTACTTTCGAAGTAGGTGCTGGGTAATTGGCCGATGGGGCACCAATCCTTGCTTCCTCCAAAGGTTCATCTTTGCTTCATCTCAGGGTTGGATGCGCTAAGATGGATAAGTCATCACGTGCATGGGCTACTGGTACACCCGGCATGACAGTGACTAGATTGTCTAATTGCACTGTAACCTGGTCATGTACGTTAATTGGCTTAGCATTCTGAGCCACCTGCTCCGTCAAATGGAGGCTTCTCAAGAATTTTCTTGAGTTGATTTTGTTCACCAATTGTTCTTCCTCCCTCCTCCTGCCAGCAATGGGCAGGGCAGAAAGATGTGACTGCCTCTACAGAGGGAACTATAGGCACAGTTTGTCGATAAGCAGTAGGAGCCAAGTCACCTAGGGACTTCTCCATCTTCCCTACAACAATGGTTGGATCAGACACAGAGTTATGGATCATCACAACATTATTTTTACGTCACCCATCTGGAGAGTGTGGGTGGTCAACTCCAATCTTATGGTGTCGTACAGTGCTGAGAAAGAGCTCAGCACCATGTTTAGGGCTGAGATTTCAGGGCAGTCAGCCGAATATGAGTGTCCAATTCACGCAGCGTGTGATGCAAAAGCTGCCGAGACACAGGCTGGCTGACCCCCGAGTCATCTGAAAGAGAGTTACTGGAACTATTGGGATGCTTGGTTAAAAAAGAGAGAGGATCGTCCATTTCTGTAGGAGGGACCACTGGGTGAACCACTGTTTTTATCACCTCTGTTTGCCGTATGAGACCCTAATTTCAGAAGACTCTGATCACTGATAAAGAAGGGGTGTGCATTTTTTGCCACATCCCACGTCCTATCAACGGCCAAGGGTAGGCCAAGAGAAATAGTCTGACACTTTAGTTCTGGGTCCAGGTTTGGTTGCACTCTCTAAAGACCCAGCTCAATCACTCCCCAACAGTGCTCTTTTTGTAGACAGTTGATTGCACGTTGATCACAGAAAGCAAATCCAGCTCACCAAATCTCAAGCTCTTTCACCAGAATACCCCCTATGAATGACCTTTCCACGGGTAGTGGACATACGATCGTGGTGTGGGAAGACCCCTCATGGTCACCACAAACACAACTTGTGGTCACCCTGCCATTAACCATACTCTTGTTGACAGGCAAGGACAATACCGTATTAATAATGTCAGCAATAACTGCTGCTAAGGCAGGAGCCAGACAGGCTCCTCTCGGTCATCACCACAAAAGGCACTGCTTTCACTCCGGGCGTCTACACCAGTATCAAAAGTGTAATCATTTGGGGCAGCGGGAAGAAGCTCCCAGGATTTCGTAAAGGGCATCGGACTAGCAGATGTATCTAATGGTGTGGTTGCTACGATGAAGGGTTCACAGTCAATCCGTGAGCACAAAGCAGTATTCGTTAGGGTGAATATTTGCACAGAACCAATCACTGCAGGCAAAATGTCCACTAGACCATGCGACTACTGAGTCCTAGGCCATTGACTAGAGTCCACACTGTCTCCCAACCCACCCGTGGCAGCTCCTCATCAGGCGTTTTATCCTTTATTGTAGTTTCTATTAATGACGTGCCACGGGAACACGTTAGAGCCAAGACAGGGGCACCAGTTGATAGTGCTGCTGCGTGATCATGGAGCTTTTGTTCTTTATTTCGTTTTCGTTAAGCAGTGAGGCCGAGGGGGATGCTGTCACTACTTCCACATTTGTGGAGTTAGGGGACACCATCCATCCATCACCCCCCTGTAGTGAATCACAGCAGCTTGTTCGATGAGCCACCTGCCCCCCGCCCCCAGACAAAGATGTGTTAATTTGCGACAGGACTGCTCCCGCACTTGGACAATCCTCAGCCCCCACGGGTTTGCTTCTTAAATTATAAGTCCTCATGTCCGAGCCACCAGGTTGCATTAGGCTTGATGCCAAACAGGAAAGAGACATTTCGTTTATTAAAGTAAGATAGCGGGTCCCAGATAATGATGGCAGTTCCACTCCTAACACTGGTCGCCGGCCGGATCCAGACTTGGTTAACACTTTGCGTTCCAGCAGTGTATTAGTATTCCACCAGGGGGGGCCGGGCCAAGTCATAAGGTCTCGTCGGGAAAGCCAGGTTTAAAGGGGTATGCAGCAAAAATCCAAACCCTGTGCTTCCTCAGAATAGCATCAAAGAAATGTTCCAACTGAAACAGTATCCACGAAAATGATCACCAAGTGTTAAAACCTAAACCAACACAGACACCACTTGGCTAACACTTCACCTTCGTGTACCTATTGGTTAATGGTTTATTGCAGCTCTTTACATTTGGACATTGATTTCAATTTTCGAATTCTGAAATTAATCAGTTTTCCACTAGAGAAATTAAATGTGTCCAAGTTTTCCCAAAACTAATTTCTATGATAAACAGAACATAACCCTGTATCATACTAATACATTGCAGAGGTAATGATTTTGGAAATGTATGTGGGATTCCTCTGTGTTTGATCATGAAACAAGATTTGGTAAATGTATGCAATTGTTTCCACATACCACTTTCATTTTTTCTACTATAGCATAGAGGCAAAAAAACAACCAAATTTCATTCTAAAATCGAGAAATTCACTCTCCATTGAAAGCATTTAGTCAGCTTTCAAACTCAGCAAAATAACAAGTACAACATACCAAAAAAGTTATTTCCAAGACTACCTATTTTAGTTGTATAAGCTATGTTTAAATAAAAAACTAAAATTGAACTTTCCGACAGCCCATGTGGGATACCTGTGACAAAGTAATATATAACATAATAATATATTCTATTTTACTATACCTCTTACAAAATGTTATTGATGGCTCTTAAGAACCCTTGGTTTATTTACTGATAATATAAATATGTGCCCTTTCCTATACTGACAACAAGTCTCCTTTGAATACACATGCAAACCTAAAAATATCTGCAAACCTAATTTTCTTGCTTCAAACCCCAAACAATTTTTTCCCCAAAGGAAAATGAAAGCTATGCTATGCAGCCAGGTAAAGGAATTTGACCACAAGCACAACTAATAGCTATTTGTTCATTAGCTCCATCTGAAATAATATAAAAACCATACAAATCTAGAAACTCAATGTCCACATAAGCTCTTTCTCCATAGTCCTCCTGACTTGCAGGGACATACTTGGAAATTATATTTCATGACACTCTTCAAAAGTGTCAGATTCACATTCCTGTTAACAACGGTGCCGGTAATTCAGTGGTTCCCATCCCCATGGACTCCATGGGAATGGGAACTTACTGTTACTCCGCTGCCCAATAGTGAGCAGTGATTGCCAGTAGGTGGCTTACCGGCACGCTTCATGACCCCCTAAATCTTATGAATAGTCTATTTCCATTTTGTATTCATTAAGCCCTCCAATGCATGCTTTTGTACTGTGTCCAATGAAACAGTACGTTATAAAAAAATACCATCTTTCAGCCAATAATTTCACCTATAACCACTACACATTTTCATTGGTTCAACGTTAAACTTGTGTCTGAAGTACTCAACTACCAATTGGCTAAAAATCTACAAACATATATTTTCCATTACAGTGGATTTGATTTATTTATTTTTTGGGTATTTATAATGCGCCTATACAACATATGGTGTTTCAAGGTGCCACAAAACAAAACAAAGGGAGGCGGGGGAACAGGGATGAAGAATAACAAAAACGGTCCTATTAGGCCGTGTGTCATTTAGATGGTGCAAGTGCAGTAACAACATTTGCAATGACGGGTCTGGATCGGGCTCAGAAAGGGTCTAGGCCCTGCCAGGCTAGTGCAGGAGGGAGGGAGCCTGGTAGGGAAAGTGCAGGTTGTGGGATGGGGGGTCAGAGGAGAACAAGTGCTTGGGTAGACTAGGTCGAGGAGGGCCTGGTGCCTTGTAAGACTCAGAAGGCTCCTGGCAGCCAGTCAAAATGTCGCAGAGGGGGACATTAATTAGCAGGGGGGGACAGAGAAGGAAGAAGAGAAAAGTAAATTATTTTTTGTTTCCTTTAAAAATGCTTTAATAAACAGTTTCAAACTGTATACATTAGTAATACATTTTGGTTCAGTCACTTTTCCAAATGTTGCCTCCTTCTAGTACCTACTGTAGTGAATAGCGTGCCTATGGAGTAAATGAGGGTGTCTATGGAGTACATTTTTTGCATCCAAACATAGACTATGATTTACCCAGACAAAAGAGGAATACATGTAGAATTTGGTAGATGTGGGTTCAACAGTGTGGATTTGTATAGTGGGACAAGCATACACACACACATACATACGTTCAGCTTTATATATAAAGATAGGGGAGATTGAAAGCACAACGAAGGGAGAGAGAGAGAGGGAACTAGAAACTGCACAATGCACAACGAACTTACCAGGAAGCCAAGCAGCAGGACAGACGCAAACGTTTCAGGTGCATGAAGGAAGTCCAGACCAGTGAAGAGAGTCCTGTGCTGGAGTACATCCACTGCATCTCCGGTGGCTGGGGAGACACACGGCATCAGTAGTCACACATGTCGCCGAAAAAGAGTATTGCGCTGTTCCTGCAGCAGATGGACATAATCTTGTCTCCTAGCATAGGATTAGCGTTCTAAGATCAAGTGCATATCTTTAGTTGCCTCATCAAGATTGTGCCCCAACTCCAGGCTCTCCCCTATAGCTGATGAGCACTGTGCAATCAGACCACCTGGGAGAAATCTGAATAGTGCTGCTGGTGCAGTCATTTGCCAGCTATGTTGAAATGCTGAGTTTGCAGGGCCTATTTTTATTTTTATTTAGATTCAGCTTTGCCGATATTCATGAATGCGATGTGCAGCAATCGAGTGATCAAGATCCTTAAATCTGCACATGTGTCTGTAGCTACGACCTTAGGGCACTCCCATCCATTGCCTGTGTTGCAATAGCATTGGAGGGACCTCATCTAAAATGGCTGCCATTCTAGAACACCCTCCTGCACATCACTCCACGGGCTAAAAGTCACTGAAACCTGTCGGCCTGCTGGAGCACACCAATCCGGCCCCCTGCAGGAGTGTTCCTGTTCTTTTATGATTATGGTAAAAGGTTCATAAAAATGTGGGACATATTAATTGCAGAAAAAGTCACAGCAGCTAAAGCAGGCCTCCTGCATCGCTTTGCGAACTTATGGGCGCCAATCCTAGACTACGACCAAAACTTTCCACCGTTAACCCACAAAATCCAGCTAGCGAAAAGGGCTTTTCGTTTGGGCAGCAAGCTGCTTGCGGCCACATCCGCCCAGCCGGACCTTGAGGAAAGCTGTACCATGGAGAGGAGGGAGGTGCGAAGGGTGGGATGGAACTCTGGTAGGCCCGGACATGCCTGCTCAATCGCATTTTCTTGTAAGGGGAGTTATGATATATCTTGCATTGCATGTACTGATTTAATCTGTGCGCTGGTTTAAAATAAACATGTTAAAAAAATAAGTTCATGGCAACAAGCATGCCATCACTGTGTCAGACTCTTGCATCTGCACCCTACAGGGCCAGTAAATGTTTTGCCCTGTCAAGGCTTCAATAACTGTGCACAGCTGCCGTATTGGACTGTGGTCTCCCAAGTGTTCTGGGGGCTCTGGTGTCAGCTTCCCCTTATGTAATATCCCTTGGTTTCCTCTGGGATCCATGCCCATTAAGGGTGTAGCATGCCTTGTGCTCCCCCAGCCACAAATCTAAGGAGGACTAGACAAGCGTTGTGATAGCGCTGCAGTTCCTGTACTGCAGCTCTGCCCAATGCTGCGAGGTATCTATTACACAGGGCCCGTGCCTGCGTATGACGGCTGGTGCCCCAAAGTGCCCTCTCCCTCCACTAGTTACCACTGCTGTATCCCGCCAGCATCTGCTGGCCTCACCAATCTGTTGTTGGAGCGTTGGCCCCCAATGGCCTCCTCACTTCTCCGAAGGGGCCTTCCGCTTGGGTCCCTGGCTGTCTTAGTGCTGGTGCCACCACTGCCTCACAAAGATCATCGCCGCCGGCCTCTGTTCCCCTCCTCCATTGCCCATCACACTGCAGCTGCCTTTGGCTCCATTCCAGGCACCATGATGGATTCGCTCTGGCGCCCTTTCGGATCCCTGTTCACTCGTCCTCCTCTCTGCAGTGCTGCAAAATCTCTCCCGGGCTCAGCTCCAGAAGTGTGCTGTGTTACACCAATCCCTATATTCAATTCCAGGGTCAGATCATCACGAAAAATATTACTTTTCCAGGATCTGTCTGGAGCTACTCAATAACATGTCCGCACCGCGCCAGAACTCCAACTCTGAACATATAAACTGGACATAGGGAAACTCAAAAAAAATTTCCTATGTGCACAAAGCAAAAGAAAACACTTTTTTCTGTATTGTAGAGCATTGTTTCTTGTACCCATCCTTGGGGACAGAAACTCACCCAAAACCTAAACTTCCCATTGGATACAGACCCTTATGTTGGTACTGCAAGATTGCTTATTCCCTCGAATGGTATTGCAGGGGTGATGAAGTTGGGATGGAGAGGAAGAAGGTTATAGGGCGGTAAGGAGGAGGGGGAAGGAGAGGAGGGGTTTTAGGTGGGATTGTAAAAGACAGGAGCAAGGGGGTTGGGGGGCAAGAGGTCGGGGGAATAATTGGCTAGGTGAGACTGCTGTTTTGTCCCCGCAGCAGGAGCCCAGTAAGAAAAGAGATGAGGAGCATCGGAGTGGAGGCCAGGCCGCAGACGGGCGATGGCAGGGCGGAAAGAGGTGAGCGGGAAAGGGACTGGTCAACTGCATGGCAGAGGGGGGACACGAGAACGGGGGCAGGAAATTAAGGGTTCTGGTTTGCAAGGGGTAAGGAGGGAGATTGGTGTATAGGATATTGGAGCCTTGGTGGGTGAAAAGGGAAATTGCTTGGTGGAGGTACAAACGGACAAGGTGACTGAGCCATTGGCGCTCGAGGTACAGGTTTCAAAGGAAAAAGATGTTGAAGTGAAGGGTAAGGAGAAAAAGCTACCTTACATGGGCATCACAAAACCTTTGGGTGCGCACTAGATGACAGCGACTAAGGATAAGATTCAGGCAGGGGAATTTGTGGATGTTTTTAAGCTGCTTCATAGGGAAGTGAGAGCAAAGGAAGGTTCCAAGGAAGAGGAGAGAGAACTGGCCCCTCGCCCAAGATCCCAGTGACAATTGAAAATTGGACGTCGGCATTTATTATTTACGCAGTGTCTATTGCGAGAAATTTCCAGAGCAATGCGTTGTGATTAGGAAGGCATTTACAAGTTTTGGGGGTTTTGTGTGGGTGCGTTACGACGAAGAATTCAGATCAAGGATGGTAGAGGACAGTCATGCGGTTTGGGGGGGAGATAGATATGGATCTCTGGTTGCAATGGATGGCGCCGACGAGGCCAGCTCCAACGGTACACACGGCAAGCGGGTTACCAGTGCCTTACTGGCCCTTTCTTGGTCGCCCCGCCCCAGAAGGGGATGGGGGTAGGAGGCAGCGGTCAGCCCTCTGCAGCATGTTGGGCTTTCAATAAAGAAGGCTGCACAAGGATGATGTGCAAATTTAAACACGAGTGCAGCAGGTGTGCCGGTCGGCATCCTATTACATATTGTTTTCAGGCAGGGGACAGTGGGACAGGGCGAGGAGCGGGGCAAGGAGGTGGGGGGGGAAGGACCTCATGCCAGTTAAAGTGGGGGGTGCCTGTAGGTCGGGCTCAGTTTATTGGAAAAGGAGGGGGGGCACAAAGTTTGGTGAGAGGTTTTGGGGGCGATCCCAAGGGGGTAGGAGAGGGGTCAGGAGGAAGACATTTAGGTAGGGCGGGGGAGGGCCGCAGGGGGGGATGTAACTGTGAAAATGTTAAGGGGTGGTGGCCGTCGTATGGAGGGCACGCACAACGGTGGCAAAGCCCTCACGCTTGCCGCACGACAAGGTGAGCAAGCTTTAGAGAGACGGAGAGGGTTATTAGCGGCACAGAGTAAATACAGAGAGACTGACGGAGGTTAACAGGAAATTGCAACTTCAAGAATGCGGTAGTAGCCACGGTTTGCAGGAGACAGGGCGCAGGTTAGGGTGGGAATTGAGTATGCACAGCACGGGAGGAACTTGCCTCATTTGAACTTTGGTGTAGCTGGGGGGATTGAAGGGAGGTGACTGCATGGACGGGGGTGCGGGAGAGCCCCTGGTGCAGGTGGGAAAAATGGGGTAACGGACGCAAGGTGCTGGAAGAGTAAGTTATATGGATTGGACTGCATGGGCGGGGGCGCAGGTTTGGCCCCTGGTGCACTGGTGGAGAGGAGTAATGAAGAAAAGGGCCTGCATAGACGGGGGTGCACTAGGGCCCCTGGTGCAGGTGGGAAACATGGGGTAATGGACGCAAGAAACTGGAAGATTAAGTTATATGGAGTGGACTGCATGGACGGGGGCGCAGGTTTGGCCCCTGGTGCAGTGGCGGAGAGGAGTAATGAGGAAAAGGGCCTGCATGGACGGGGGAACACGTGGGCCCCCGGTGCAGGGTGGGCAACAAGGGGCCATAGTAGGAAGTTGAGGGAAGGTGGGGGCAAGGAGGAGCAGTAGGGTAATAGGATAGAGGAGAAAGGGATTGTAAGTGGGAGTAGGTGCATTTGTTTAAAGCATGGGTGTTAAAGGTGGGAAATATAGGGGGACGGGTAGTAGAGGACCGGGGTTGTTTCCGTAGAGGGAATAAGGAGATGGCCAGGTGAGGATGGGTTGCCTGAGGAAGGTGTTAGTAGCAGTGGGGGAAAGGTTGAGGAGGGTGGAACTCATTGATTTAGGATGGGTAAGGCACCTGAAGGTAGCGGGTTGGTCTTACCGGTGATAAGGTGAAGACTTTAGGAGTGTGGAGGTCAGGGAAGTACAAAGGGTATATTAGGGCTTGGGCAAAGGGGCTGTTTGAAATATGGTCAGGGGTCTAGAGGAGGGCGGGATGTGGTGGGGTGGTCGTGAATGGATAGTGACATTGTAATTTCTTTTTCAGATGCTGCGCGGAGGTCTGGGGAGATGCAGCTCAATTGGTTTGTGGGCCACTCTATTGTTAAGTGGGCGGGGAAGGAGGCAGAGAAAAGGGTCTTTGGCAGGCAATTGGGTTGCAGCTATAAAGTGGCATTGGTAAAATGGTCCAGTTTAGAGGGGCTTTGCTGGGATCAGCTGCTGCCTATGTTGGCGGGGTTGAGGGAATGCAATGGGTCTCCAGAGGGAGTGATCATTGTGCAGGGAAAAATGACCTGGTAAGAGATACAGGGGTTTCTCTTCTTAGAAAAATGAAAAGGGATTTGGTATGGATCCGGGAAATGTGGCCCCAAGCAGTATAGTTTGGACTAAGTTGTTGCCGCAGAGAGTTTGGAGGGGAGTGAGAAGTGAGGGAGCAATAGAGAGGGCAAGGAAGGGAATAAATAGAGAGTTGGTAAAATTTGGTGCCTCAGCGGCGGTAAAGGTTTTGGAACACAAAGAAATAGTTTATAAAGGCTTCATGATCTTCAGAGAGGATGGCGTCCATTTGTCAGTTTTCGGGAATAGTTATTATCTGGCGGATTTGACCTTGCTGGTGGGAGATATTGTAAGAGATGGAAGTAGAAAAGAATGGTGTTTGCTGGGGGCATGGCCCCTTTAGATGTGGGGGGAGGGAAGCACAATGGGGGAATTGCGTGGGAAAGGATGGGGGTGGTGCTGTTTGCGCAAAGGGGCTGCCCCGGGGGAACAGGTATTGAACCTGGAGGGGCACGGCCCCAGGGAGAAAGCGGGACGCCTTGAGAAGTGGTAAGGAGACGGTAGGGACAAAGGGATAGTTAGGGAGGGGAGAATTGTTTAATTATTTATTTGTTGGGGAAAATGAAAGTGTTGAATTATTAATTGGTTGTTTAAAACATATTGGCAGTCTGTAAGGCCATGGGAGCCAGGTAAGCGGTTATTTGTAAGCTTTGGCCTGTCATATTAAAGCAACCTTTTCCACTATAAGCGAGTCTGGGTTTTTGTGCAGTAAAAACAAAATACAAAATCTTATTCGCTCACAAATTTTCCTCCCATCCCTCCCTAAACCCAAGCTCCACCATATAAATTATAAAAATGGAAAGAACAATGAATCAAAAATTACACAAATGGGTTTAACTAAAATAAATAACCCCTTTGTGCAGTTTATGCTTTGACACTGAGAAGTGTAAAATGGGAAGTGTATTCTACAACTAAAACAAAATTAACACATTTCTTTTGCACTGCCAAAATGAGTAATCGCCAATTTTCCCACTTTGTTTAGTTTTGTTGCCATTATTCTGTGATAATTTACCCCGAAAATGTTCAGCGTAAACAGTGCAATGCTGTAATCATTCTCGCAGGAATTATCGGTTTTCTGTATTGATGCACTTACACAAAATATTTAAAACCACTATCAACCATAATAATCCCTCGCTAAGCACCCACTGCCATAGCACTACTCTCCATCTCAATCATTTACTTTATTATTCTCACATTTTGATGACATTGATGAGTTATTTTTCACTCTTGCGCTAGACCCTCGATTTGCCCACAATATTCCCACGGTAAGGCAAAAACAGCTGTATTTTCTACGGCTTCTTACTCCTCTTCCGTTCTCCACTCCTAACCTGATGTGAAATAACCTATCAAACCTTCATTATCATTTTGAACAGTTTTCCTTTTCAGCTTCTCTCTATTATATTGCAGGATTGGCTTGGACCAAGATAAAAATTGGTGGCTTTTCATTTATAAAAAGGCTGAGTACTGCTATGCACCTTGAGATATAGCATTTGTTTTGGAGACTGGGGGGCACCCACCCATCTACAAAGCTTTTTGCCCACATTGTTTCTCATTTGGTGCAAATCGGTCCAGCATTTTCTGAAAAATGTGTGTTCAATGAAGCACTTTTTTCGCTATGGGAAAATGAATGCGAGTATGCTGAAAATCCCATTTTCGAAAGTGCCTCTGAAAAGCATTCTTTTTGGAAAACTTCATCCAAATGCGTCTAGCATGTCAAAAATTATTAGCATCACAATTATGGAATAATTCAGTGCAAATTGCCAAGGAGGTTGTGTGAGGTAGGGAGGGTGCATTGTGGGGATCCATCATAATGAAAAAGAAGAAAAAGGTTAAAAAATAGGATGATCAAATTGAGATGATGAAATTTCAGAGTTTAAAACATTAGTCTACGTAACAACGTAGAAGAACTGCTTTGGTTAGGCCACTGCTTCAGTAGGCAAGTTTTGGAAATTCATAAGTAAGACCTGAAAATTCTGTTCTGATTACTGCATTTACATTTTACTACTGTAAAGCAACAGTCAATATATAATTTCTCTCTTCTTTTTCAGGCTTTCCTGGGGTTTACTCTATAGCGTGTATATCTGTATAATGGCCAACCTGTTGGCAGCGGTCGCAACAAATAGTTTGCTTCATTATTCCAGTTACTTTGTGGTCTTCGTGCTGTTCTTCCTCTACGGTATATCATCTGTAAGTCTTTCTTTCAAACATTAATGTTTTTGTTTTCTTATGTTGGAATATGCAGACGAAGCGTATCGGCTTTCTGTGCTTAGCCACTCATTAGAAGTGTAGCAGGGTCGACCTCATTAAATGAACGGCTATGTGTTGAGTGTTTAGAAAGGAGCTGTGCCTAACAAATCCTGCTCACTGTTGGATTCCTATTCCAGTCATAAGAGACAAAGCCAATCATCTCTTTAATATGTATTTATGACCTCAACATGGGCAATTTATACAATTTCAGGGTGATGCCAAATCTGCTACAGATCAGCTTAACAGGAATCTTTTTTTCTGCAAAAAATCCATGTTTAGGTGCTTTACAATAGTAGGTTGGTGGAAGGAAGATGAGGGAGCAACACATTGGCGAAAGGGGATGGACTCATGAAATGGGGGAAATAAAACGAACGGTTACATGTTATACAGCATTATAGATTTTTGTACACTTGGAACAGGTAAGAAGATCACAGAGGGGTATGTGACAGAGCTTTGCTAGAACTGTAGGTCTCATACACCTTTCAAGAGGTAAGTGATACTTTTAATGATGATATAAAAGCATCAAGCAGTAGTTATTGATTTATCTGGATGTGTGTTGCAATGGTAGGGAGGAAGAATAAGGCTCACAAGAAAAATATCCAAGATCATCAGTGACAACATCTTCTCTCATAGCAAAACTCAAATCAAGTGAATAGTTGCAAGATTAGTAGATAGCACTAAAAAGCCCAATTTCTGTCCATGCTGCTTCACCTTCTGCCATTCTGTTCTACAAACCCAAAAGGATTTCCTCAAGGAATGTAGTTAGAGCAATAATTAAAGTCTGATTTGAAGTGGTCATGAGCCTTTGACAATAATCCTTAGCCAATATATGAGCAGTTGTGTGTACAAAGGCCCCCCTGATGGTTAATTCTCTGCGTTTGGAACGGGGGGCACTCCAACACTAAATGAAATAGTGATTCGGTTAAATCTAAACGGCACATCCGACATTTCCACATGCCTCTGGATTGGCCCAGTTTGGACCCCATGACTTCTAAGGTGGGTAGAACATTTAATCGAAATTTAAAATACAGGTCTCAATGTTTTTGGATGGAAATGTTGCTAGATAGGGTCGTATCTTAGACAATGGAATAAATAAATGTGGATTATTTGTATACAGTGCCAGTCTATTTAGGTCTCCATGATCGTGAATTCTATCCCATGTGATCATTTTCCTTTTTTTCACATACTCACTGTCTGAAACACCCAGCGAAACCATATTAGTGAAGTGAATGCATTTTCTATGAAAACTAGCTAGTGATGAGTTATGAAGCAAGCTACCAGAATGTTCTTCATATAGGAACAAAGGGAAGTTCCCTCGGCCCCCATAAGTTTTAAATGCATAGACAGACACATTTATATATATTGGGCCCAGCATGAAGTGAGGCAGAGTTCTAATCGAATAGCACTGATGGGTGTGGATTTAGGTAGGCCTAAAACAGCCTTCCAAATGTTCCCTTCCAGTCCATTGAGAAATGATCTGTCTCGACAAGGCGTTAATTCACAACCATAGAGAATGATAGCAGTAACTTTGAGCTTGTGCAGTTCAATCAATGGCAGAAAAGAGAAGGCACAAAGCTTACTCTGAAAGGCCTTCATGAGGGCGATGCTGGGCCCAAGTTTCGTGATCATTCTTTCCCTTTGGAGATGAAATAGTTTTTGTTGGGGAGCTTAGGAACCCAAAATAGATTATTGCAGGGACCTACTCGATTTTGGCCTGATTTAAGGTCCAGAAGTAAGACTTCGGCCTATGCTTTGTGGAGGAAGCTAGCACAAATGATTTCTGGGGATTCATTCTCAAATGACTTCGCGCCATATATCCATTTATCCCATCCAGAAGTCTTTGGAGCCCCACGTGTGTGTAGTCGCTCAACAATAGGTCATCCGCATAAGAAAAGATGTTTACTCTTAAATCATCCCATTTGGGCGTGAGCTCCCCCCAGCCCCATCAGAGGGACTCCTTCCACAAATCTGCCAGGAAGAGATTTAAGAGGATAGGCACAAGAATACAACCCTGGAGGACCCCTCTTGTGACTATGATTGGTTTTGAAAATTCACCACGGGTGTTTAGTCCAACACTTACAGTATTGTTACTGTATAGTAGCTGGATCATTCTCAGAAGTCCTGTCCAGATCACCCACCTCATCAACTTCCCTCATATTAAAGCAAGGTTGATGTTGTCGAAGGCTGCCGTTAGATCTAAAACGGTTGCATATAGTGTTTTGCCAAATGCACTGCCTAGATCTGAAGTGCAAGTGGATAGAGCCAGGGCATTAATCAAGGTCCTCACTCCTTTCCGATCCCTGTTTGTAGCGGGTTCAGCAAGTTCTTACTATCCACCCATTTAATTAGATATTTCAAAATTAGTTTAGAAAAATCTTTGGCTGAAGAATCAATCAAAGCTATCGGTTTATAGTTAGCAGGATCCAATCTAGTTACTGATTGAAAAATAGGGACAATGTTAGCTCTGTTCCACAAACTAGGGTATTCCGCAGAAGCCACAATCTGGGAGAATAATTGAAACAGAATGTCAGTCCAGAATGGGGCATTGTTTTTAAAGAATAAATTTGATACCCCATCCGGACCGCTCGCTCTAGAGTTGTTTAGCTTCTCAATCACGCTAATGAGGTCAGCTTTGTCATGGTTAAATGCCAAAGAGACACCCTCCAATGAACTCGAATACTCTAAAGCTTTTCTCTCCGACCCTGAACTACGTTTTTGGAAAAGATGCTCAGACCAAGCTTTTTCAGATACACAGCATACTTGCAAGGCAGATTGTTTAGAAGCAGTGCCATTAATTATTCTCCATAAGGCACCCACATTTCTGTTAACCAATTTACTAAACAATGTCTGTTTTTCCTCAATATATAGATTCAATCTGTAGTTCTTGAGCCACCTAGAAAAGGCCAGTCTAATCATTTTGTTCCCCTTGACAATGGCGTCCGATGAGAGTTTAGAGTGAGATAGTTACTTGAGGGCTCTCCTCTTATCCCTTTTCTTCTCATTGACAATGAAGTCAAATGGCCGTTTATGAGTAGGAGTGACAGGGAAAGACTATACATTTGGACCTGGCCCATCCCACCCAAGTGACTAAGTAGGTGACTGAAGGCACTAGGGGATGTGTTCACCTCTTTATCAAAATCGGAGAGCCCAGCCCACCACGCATTGAGTCTACTGTGGTCACTAGATAAACTCCCCCCTCTTGATTCTAGGCTTAGTACTAAATACCAACAGATTTACAAGTCTGGATCGATTTATCACGGGAGGAACACCCAATAATAAAGCTAATGAGCGCATTGAATGATCACTATGACAGGTCTTAATAATCTCAAACAACTTAATGCTCCCGTGATCTATATTAGAGAGAAATAACTAATCGATTATAGATTCAGCCCCAATGTTGGCCAATTAGGTGTTTTCGCCCAGCGTCCATCAAAGAGCAGGTTTGTCTGACTGAACCCCATCGTGAAAAAAAGGACGACCAGGCCCTACCATTTGAGGCACGAGTCCCCCTGTCTCTAGGATGGGCAATTATGATCATCGAGGCATTAGTGTCTGCCTCAAAGTGGTTATCTTCACGGTTGATGTCACACAAACAGTTGAAGTTGCCTCCTACCAAGATTGGTGCCAAGGGGTGAAGCGTTCCCATTTTGTCTTTAAGGTATCTAATTCCTCTAAAACAACATCCACCGGAGAATAGGTAGGGTTCAAATAGATGTTGATAATCAACAAATGCATATGGGCCGGACTTTATCGATCCGTTCCGTTACTAATAAAGCCTCAGATTTGCAGCACCAATTCTTAGATGAGCGACCACAACTAGTTCTGATAGCGGTCAACAGCCCTCCTTTGGGGCGCCCTCATGTGCCTTTTGTAGCTAGCTTACAATTTACCATTCTGCTATCTATCCCCGGTTTATCTAAGAGCCAGATTTCTTGCGATCATAATAATGTCAGTGTCAGACATAAGAGGAGGAAAACCAGGTTGTAACAATAAATTATGACTCGGCGAGTTTCAGGATAGAATAGAAGTATCAGAAACTGGCTGGGCAGTTGGTAACGGTGGTAACGTACTAGCAAGCCATTCCCACCCAGCAGCAGGATGGCAGCGATGTGCGTGTCACTGACGGTCATCCTCAAAATGGCATGCTATTGGCAGGTTATGTTTATGAGATCTGTCCTAAACAATCATTTTATCATTATAATAACAATAATATCTGGAAAAATTAAAATGAAAGCATTGAAGGAGGTTGGTGAAGGAAAGCTGTGAGCAGCCTATAAACCAGGAGGCAGACTTTATAGAATGCGACCAGATATGGGTAAGTGGGTCTGCAGGGTAGGTAGGGTCTGCGACATGGCATGGAGTGGGGTATCATGAGCATGGGTGAGCGGACAGTGTTGGTGGTGGTGTGTGTAATGTAACTTCTGATCAGTGAGGTTGGCCAATAACTGGGTAGCTCCCTGCTCTGGTGGTGTGATCCCTGGGACACACACTCTCTGACAGCTCCTATAATATGCTCCCTGACCCCCAATGATATTGCACCATGTCATACCTCCTCTCACTTATTCTAGATTCTACCAAGGACTGATATGGTCCACTCAACCCTGTATTGACCAAGGAAAGCCCGCGTTCTGAGCATTCTCATTGGAGTTGGGCGCTTCCCTTCCCCCTTCACCATTTAGCACCCGTGTAGTTTCCCTTCACGGGTGCTAATAATGTCCTTTTTTCCAAAAGGAAAATAAAAATAAAACTTCACTGTGTGGTGCTTCTCGGC
The DNA here is from genome assembly GCF_040938575.1 of Ambystoma mexicanum. NCBI lineage: Eukaryota > Metazoa > Chordata > Amphibia > Caudata > Ambystomatidae > Ambystoma > Ambystoma mexicanum. The sequence goes on along the minus strand of NC_090926.1, from coordinate 923,341,471 downwards.
TCCAGCAGTGCTGCTCTTCTGACTATGCTATCTCGGTCTCAGTGGACATCGCTGAGGCAGGGTTTCGCTGGCTTGCAAATGGTGTTGTTCTGCGTGGACAGGGCTGGTTAAAGGCAACCAATTTCTGTCCTGCAGTCCAGAGTAAAGTCATCTACATGCTTTTAATGGAGTGTAGCTTTTTGGTAAGAGGGTGTATGAGACCCTTCAAACCATAAAAACGGACACTGATAACTGCTCGCTCCCTAGGGACCCTGGAACAGCAGCTGTAGTCCTGTCATTTAGGGAAGTCCTGCTTTTCCAGGACGTCACGAGAATGCTGCTCCTCCTACCAGTCGTCGTCCTACAAAACCCCGGCCTACGCCCCTTCAGACTCCTAGAGACAAAAATCACAGTCCTACAGGGGAAACCAATGCCTCTCAAACCAGGGCCAGTCGTCCAAACAACCCAGACAAGCCTGAGGTGTTTCCCTCCCACTTCAGCATCCCAGTGGGAGGAAGACTGTCCGAATTTGTCAAAGAGTGGAGAAACATAACCACCGATGAATGGGTGCTATCCCTCATCCAGCAGGGCCATACACTGGAATGTATCAAAACGAAGCCACACATTCCCCGGATCAAGAATGCTGAAAAGTTCCACCATCTGCTGCAACAGGAAATCTGATTGCTGCTTGCCAAAGGCACCATCCAAAGGGTCCCTCGAGCCTAGCGAGGCCAAGGAGTGTACTCCAGATACTTCCTGGTAAGGAAAAAGATGAGGCGTTGGCGACCTGTTTTAGACCTCAGATTTCTCAACAAATATCTAAAAGCTCAAATGGTATTACCCAAATTGTTTGTTTACAATTGTTCGAATGAACAATTGACCGAATTTAAAGGGTCACAATTGACCTTTTCACAATTGACCATATATATATTTCTGAGGCTTGTGGAATCTGCTTAGATCACATGCTGTGCATAGGCCGACATCTAGTGGAAGCTGCGGAGTATTACAGTTTGTTTTTCGAAGTCGAAAAATGGGCGTCGACACAGGGCGTGCCAGTAATACTATCCCTAGTGTGACGTCCCCTGTACCCATGATCCCTCACGCGTCTAGGATCCCCAGATTGTTTTTTTCCGCCATTCTGGTCGGAAGCACTTCATCGGAGTTCCCTGGCTTTGCCATAGTTTCACTCTAAACTAATTCTAATTTGCCCCGTTTAGCCAACCTTTCGTCGATCAACATCTCGACGCCGAACCGGGGAGGAGATCAACGTCGAATACCCGACGGATTGGGCCTTGAGGCTTCCGCCTCGGCTCGGGCCTGGGCCGCTGGCCTCGGCCCTACAAGTAGGGAGAGTGGGGGTGGTACACTTCCACACTCGACACCTTATTACCTACACACACTTGCCCGCTGCCCACAGGCGCGTATGGAGGGTACGCCCTTTCAGTTTTGCCCCAAGTGTAATAAGAAATACCCTTGGGTAGATAAGCACGCTACGTGCAACCTTTGCCTACCCAGAGACCACCCCGAGACGGGTTGCAGGGCCTGTAGCAGGTTTAAGGCAAAAACTCTTAAGGACCGCTCCACCAAGCGTTGGGCCCACCACGCCAAGCTAGCAGCTATGGAGGCGGAGGGTACCTTCAGCGACGGCAGCGACGCCGAACTTTCGGACGGCGAGGGCACCAAGGCGTCGAAGGACAGCCGAACGCACGTCCCCGGCCTCGGAAGGTCGTCCGTCCCGGCGACTATGGGGAAGTCCCCCGGCGACAAAAGCGTTACACATACACACGCTAAACACAAAAAATCCACCCGAGATTCGACGTCGTCGAAACCTCGGAAAGAGGCACAGAAGGAGCGGTCCGAAAGGACGTCCTCTGGGCGGTCCCGGTCGAGGTCGCCGCACGACGTCAGGCAAGCCTCCACACTTGCACAGAGTGCCTCGACCATTAATATCCCGGAAGATCAATCGTCCGAAGACGAACACGACTTCCACCCCCAGCCTGCACCCCAGGAAAAGGGTACATCACTTGGGAGTAAAGAGGGGCCAGTTTCGAAGGCTAGTTCGAAAGACAGGGATTCCACCTCCGATCCTCGACGCCAGGCGTCGAAAGATAAGGGAAAGGGGAAACACACTTCCACCCACGGGGAAGGGGGTAAACAGCAAAGGAAACAACCCTTGCAGTCCTCCACTACAAAAGAACTGACCAAGTCTTCTCAGGGCCAATCCATAGAAAGTCCCAGCAAGGTCACCCCAAGCTCAAAACTCTGGTCATGCGAGGACATTGACAGAGTAATGTCAAGGATGTCTTCCTTGGCGAATTTTTTCGAAAGACACCCTGAACAACTCCTAGCTTTAAACCCTCAGGAAGATTCTCCCTCAGGGTCTAGGGACCCTATCCCCTCAAATAAAAGACCCCGGGTCGAGACACCATTTAGGCCTTTAGACCCCATCGAGGTCCAACCCTATTCTTACCTCTTCCCTACAGACCAAGGAAACTCTTCCCTTATAGAAGGTCAGGAAATTGACACGCCAGAAGATCCTGCAGGATCAGATTATTACGGCGAAGACGAAGACGAGGATGAGCCAGAAAATAGCCCAGATATTTTCAGAATGGACTCACCAGTCGAAAGGGAAGCCCCAGTGTCTGACTCCCCAATAGATAATCAGCCCCTCCTGAATGAACTGCTCTTTCGGGCAGCTAACCACTTCCACATAGACACACAAGGTGTCCAGGAAGAAAGGGACTTTGCGGAAGAACTAATAGGGGAAAGGAAGCCAGTAGCCCAGACCATTCCCATCCTAAAATCTGTTCAACGCAGAATAGCACCATCCCTTGTCAACCCAAACCTGACAAGACCTGTAAATCCGAGAGTGGAGAAGCTGTTTAAAGCAGCCCAGTCGGACCCCCTATATATTAGAGGTCAACTTAAGCCAGACTCTCTAGTAGTAACCAACACCCGCAAAAGAGCTGGTACACCATTATCTTCCTCTGAGGCTCCCCCCGACAAAGAAAGTAAAAAACTTTATGGTTTTGGCAGGAAAGTAGCTTCCACGGCAGCCTACCAAGCCAGAATCGCGAATTCCACCACACTGTTGGCTAGCTACAACTGTCACCAGTGGGAAGAAGTGGCAGCACTAATAGACTCTGCTCCCGAACCCCTTAAAAGCCAGCTAGCTCGCATTTGTGCGGAAGGAAGGAACGTGTCAGGCTGCACGGTAAAAGCAACTCTGGACGCCGCTGACAATGCGGGTAGACTTATAGCAGAGGGGACTGTCATCAAAAGGCATGCTTGGTTGAGGCAGTCGGGATTCAAAGCAGAAACACAAGCTGCGCTCTTAGACAAACCAGTGGAAAGTGATCTCCTGTTTGGGAAGGCAGTCGAGGACGCTCTAAAAAACGCTAAGGAAGAATTCGACACCCTCAAATCCCTTGGCCAGTTAACTACCAAACCACCTAACCAAAGAGGGAATGGCAATTTTCGTCGCCCCCGCGGCCAAAATTCCAATAGAGGAAATAGCTACTCCCACACCCAGGGTACACAGTGGAACACCAGCTCACAACAGTCTACCCAGGCGTATGGTAGGGGTAGTAAAAGAGGACGGGGTAGAGGCAGAGGCAGCCCCAGTAAAGGAGGAGGCACGCCTCCACCAAAGCAGTGACGCTCAGTTCAGGGTCCCTTCCCATGCAACCCCAGTAGGGGGACGAATATCAAGTTTCACCCAGGCATGGGAAGGGATAACATCCGACAGATGGGTGCTGTCAACAGTATCCAATGGGTACTGCATAGAACTACTGCAACGTCCCCTAAACCATCCTCCAAGACAAAAAGTCCACTCTTTACAACATCAGAAGATCCTCCTCGAGGAGATCGCCATTCTGCTAGAAAAGGACGCGATAGAACTCGTCCCGGGACACCAGGTAAACAAGGGTATCTATTCAACTTACTTCCTTGTACCAAAGAAAGATTTAACAATGCGTCCAGTTTTAGACTTACGGCCTGCCAACAAGTATGTCAAGCCCCAAAAATTCCGTATGACCACACTACAAGAGGTAATCCCACTCCTAAAAAAGGGGGATTACATGGCAACCTTGGATATGAAAGATGCCTATTTTCATATTTCCATGCTCCCGGCGCACAGAAAATACTTGCGCTTCAAGGTGGACAGTCGCCACTACCAATTCAAGGTACTGCCCTTCGGGATAGCTTCTGCACCAAGGGTTTTCACCAAGGTACTGGCGGTGGCAGCTGCACACCTACGCAGGGAGGCAATCCCAGTGTACCCTTATCTGGACGACTGGCTCATAACGGGGGAAACCCCAGGAATCTGCAGGTCAAACATTCAGAGGACCATCGACCTCCTCCACGAATTAGGCTTCTCCATCAACGAGAAAAAGTCAAGTCTGGTGCCAAGCACCTCAAAACAGTTTCTAGGAGCTATCCTAGATACTCAGAAAGGATTGACCTTCCCTTCGGAAGAAAGAATTCGGAACATACTTCTGCAAATTCCGCATTATCAGTCAGGTCAACAGATAACAGTACGCAAAGCTATGCGGTTACTCGGCATGATGGCGTCATGCATTTACCTGGTCCCCCACGCGCGTCTGCGCATGCGTCCCATGCAGGAATGGTTGGCGAAACAGTGGTCTCAGGCAAGTGGTCAGTGGGACGATCTAGTGGTCGTTTCGCCAACACTCGTACAGAACCTACACTGGTGGACAAGAGAGAATCTCGCAAAGGGGAAACCCTTTTACGATCCCGAAGTACAGGCAGTGGTGACTACAGATGCATGCCTGACGGGGTGGGGAGCTCACCATCTCCACCACACAGCTCAGGGTCTCTGGTCTCACTCAGTAGCCAAGAACCACATCAATCTGCTAGAGCTTCTGGCAGTATTCCGAGCGCTGCAGGCGTTCGAGCCCCATCTACTAAACTTGTCGGTGCAGATCAGGACGGACAGCACGACAGCCATGTTCTATCTGAACAAGCAAGGAGGGACTCGTTCGCCAAATCTGTCCAAGCTTGCCCAGAAAATATGGATATGGGCACTCAGACGGAACATCTTCCTGTCATCGCAACATGTTCCAGGGGAGCTCAATTCCCTAGCGGATGCTCTAAGCAGAGACTCCCTCCCAGAAGAACACGAGTGGGTCCTTCACAAAGACGTAGTAGAAAATCTCTTCTCTCAGTGGGGTTTCCCCACTATAGACCTATTCGCCACAAGCGAAAACAAACAATGCCCAGGATTTGCATCCAGGTTCCCACAACCGGACTCCCAGGGGAATGCCCTGTGGATAAACTGGTCAGGGATGTTTGCGTACGCTTTCCCACCAACTCCCCTCATCAGGAAGGTGGTGTACAAGATGAACAAGGAATCGATGACGCTCATCCTAGTTGCTCCCATGTGGGCGAGACAACCATGGTTTCCACACCTACGCAGGATGGCGGTATGCGAGCCCATCAGACTCCCAGCCTGGTACAACCTTCTGTCCCAGCAACAAGGTCAAACAGTGCATCAGGAACCCAACTCTATGAACCTAGCAGCATGGCTCCTGAAGTCATAGAGTTTGGACATCTGAAATTACCACAGAGGTGTATGGACATTCTAAAAGAGTCTAGGAAACCAAATACAAGGCACTGTTACTTTGACAAGTGGAAAAGATTCGTTATCTGGTGCCAGAGTAAACAAATCAACCCGGTTGATTGCACTCCTTCCAACGTTGTAACATACATGCTCCACCTGCTGGATGCAGGGTTGGTTTTTAACTCTCTGAAAGTACACCTGGCAGCCCTCTCAGCCTACACCACATCCCATAACAAGGTTTCGTGGTGGAAAGTACCAGTGGTTAAAGCCTTCATGGAAGGAGTAAAGAGACTTCACCCTCCTATCTCGAACCCACCGCCAGGATGGGATCTCAATGTGGTGCTATCTAAGCTCATGGGGCCCCCCTTCGAACCCATGCATAAAAGTAGTCTCAAACACCTGACTTATAAAACGGCCTTCTTAGTAGCCATTACCTCCATAAGAAGGGTCAGTGAAATTCAGGCTCTGTCAGTGCAAGATCCTTTCTTTACTATCCACAAGGACAAACTGGTTTTACGCACACACCCTAGATTCTCACCAAAATTCATATCCAAGTTCCATGTAAACCAGTCCATCGAGCTTCCGGCTTTCTTCCAAGACCCACAGAGCTCAGCTGAGGTGAAACTACACACCCTAGATGTGCGTAGGGCGGTCTTATACTATGTAAATAAAACCAGACCGCTAAGGAAAACAGATCAACTGTTTGTCTCCGTAGCTACAGGCAGAGAGGGGGATCGCGTCTCTAAGGGCGCTATCTCAAAGTGGATTATCAACTGTATACAGCTGTGTTACTCTCTTTCTGAAAAAACTCTGCCTTTTACGCCAAGGGCCCACTCTACCAGAGGCATTGGGGCCACTCTGGCTTTCATTGCAAATGTTCCCCTTGACACCATTTGCAAAGCAGCTACTTGGAGCTCTATTCACACTTTTACTCAGCATTACTGCATTGACACTCATTCCAAGGCAGATACACAAGTGGGACAAGCGGTTCTAAGACACCTGTTTGCTCATGACCCTTCTCACATCCCACCTCCTTCTTCTGGTACTGCTCGCTAATCTATGCACAGCATGTGATCTAAGCAGATTCCACAAGCCTCAGAAGGGATACATTACTCACCGTAATCGTATTTCTGATGCTTGTATCTGCTTAGATTCACATGCGACCCACCCTTCCTCCCCTCCGAGAGAAGGCGCATGGTTGCTTGTAGTCTTACCTTTCTGTCTATCTGCTTGGACTATCTGTACTCACGCTACTCCTCATGCTACCTCATGTCAGGAAAAACACAATCTGGGGATCCTAGACGCGTGAGGGATCATGGGTACAGGGGACGTCACACTAGGGATAGTATTACTGGCACGCCCTGTGTCGACGCCCATTTTTCGACTTCGAAAAACAAACTGTAATACTCCGCAGCTTCCACTAGATGTCGGCCTATGCACAGCATGTGAATCTAAGCAGATACAAGCATCAGAAATACGATTACGGTGAGTAATGTATCCCATATATATATATATATATATATGGGTTTTGGGGGTTTTGGCGTTGGGTGGGGGGTTGTGGGGGGTTTCCCCCCACATATATGTTACAATTGACCTTCACAATTCGGTCAATTGTGAAAAGGTCAATTGTCATTCGAACAGTTGTAAAACGAACAATTTGTATACAACCGTTCAAATGTCACCCAGCGCTACCATCAAGAGCCTACTCTGACTCTCGCACCTCCAAATAAATTGATCTGCCCGGTTACATCCGTACACAACCAACTTTTACTAAAACAAAAATTGCCAGCAAACTTGAGAGGATACCGGAAATCGAGGAGATAAGGCAAAAACATTTCATTCATATATATATATATAGTGCTCCTAAAACCTAGGCTTATAACATAATTGACAACAATCAGTTGTCACCCCAATTCCCTGGGCATTCACATTATAAACATAATCACACAAACATAGAGGAAAGCACAGTGCGATTGTTAGCAGAGCTTAGTATAGCGCATCTATTACGCAAGGGTATATGGGCGCTGTTACAGAACACCCCATGAGTTAATCCCAAAGAGTGTCAGAGAGTGAGAAAGGGTGAACCATTCCAATCAATGCGGCTGAAGAAAGGTTTTTAAAGCCTCCCGAAATTTGGAGCAATCATCAGTAAGCCTCGAAGCCAGGGGCAGGGAGTTCCAGAGCCGAGGTTCTGCCACAGAGAATGTCTGACCCCCCCAACCATGCTTTACTTGATCCGAGGTACGAAAAGAAGATGATGGCCAACAGAAAGCAACGCCCTACCACAGCCATACAGAATAAGCTTTTTGTGCCAATACAAGGCGCCCTTGCCATGTCGTGCACAATGGATAAGACACAGAGCCTTCAACCTCACCCTGTCTTCCACGGGAAGCCAGTGGAGTTTGTTCAGAATTGGGCAGGCATGGGCAAATTTGGGCAGGCCTGCCACCAGCTAGGTCACCGTATTTTGTATGACCTGTAGCCTCTAGAGATGGTATTAAGGCTGGTCCAGCAATGTGGCATTGCAATAGCCCAACATACCTGTGACGGCAAAAGCAACCTCTGTGCCCTTCATATTGGCAGAGATGTATGGCATCCATTTTTTTAAGTTCTCAGCTTTAAAAAGCCACAGCTAAAGCTACATCTGCCACTGATCTGTAGCTCTTGAGAAAGAGTGGAAGAGAGCTTAATCCCTAGGTTTTTTTACTCATTCGACAGTGGAGGGGAAGGCACCCAGAGATGGAGGCCAGATGTCATTGGTCCATAAGGACCGGGCAGTGGGGGGGCTGACCACCCATACCTCTGTCTTATCTCCATCAAGCTTGAGCCAGTTTTGGCATATCCAGGAACCAATGTCTGCTAAACACCCTCGCAAACTTGATGCCACTTCCTGGAGATTAAGATCGACTGTTAAGGATAAACTGAGTATCATCAGCGTATGCATAAAATTGACAGCCATGATTCTGTAGCAGGTCAGCCAGGGGGCGACCATAGATATTAAAAAGCAGGGAATTGTAGGGACCCTGCAAGACAGAGCCGTGGGAACTGATCTGAACGGAGGAAGTGATAGCGTTTGGGTGCAGTCACATGCAAAATATTTGAGCCATGCAAGAGCTGCACCAGTGATTCCAGCCTCCTCAAGGTGATGACACAAGATGGTATGATGAAACGCAGCAGAGAAATCTAAAAGGATCAGGAAGACTATGCCATCTTGATCTCTTATTCTGGCCAAGTCATCCATCACTGACACCAGCACAGCTTCATTTCCCATCATGGGGCGAAAGCCTGATAGGTGGGGATGTAAAATCTTAGCTTCCTCAAATAAGGTATGTAACCTCAGTGTCACAACAGCCTCCATCACTTTTATAAGGAATTTGAGGAGAGAGATGGGTCGGAAATTGGCTGGAAGTGTAGGGTCAAGGGTTGGTTTCTTGAGCAGCGGGGTCGCTAGGGCATGTTTCAAAGTAGATGGAATTTTCCCAAGTGAAAAAGAGTTCACAGCTAACACGATCAGGGGAGAAATCTCACCACTGATGTTCTTGAGAATTTTCGAAAGGGTCCAATGGGGAGCAGGATTTAAACTGAAGAATATTTTTTGTAAATCTGGTCTTCAGTTACAGATGCAAATGTTGAAAAAGTTGCCTGATTTGACTGTAGTCTAGGAGGTAACAACAAAATGGGGGCAATGATGTAGCCTAATTATAAGGTGAGATATCTCTCCTAATATTCATGATATTCTTACTAAAAAAGTGTGAGAGAGTATTATAGAGAGTCTGCAAAGAGAGAACATTAGAGGAGATGCTAGGAGAGGAAGGTTCTCTCACGGCTGAAAACAGTTCTTTCGACTGGTTCAGAGCTTGTGAAATCCTAGCTGTAAAATATACAGTTTTTGCTACTTCAATATCTTTATAATATTTTAAGTAATACCCTATCATCGCAAGTATGTTCTCACCACGATACTCAGAGCACCAGACTCACTCTGCCTGTTTGTATATAAGTCTAGAGGCACATAATGAGTCTGTGAACCATGGAGTGTATTTGTTTAGCCCTCTGTTGCCTATTTTGAGGAGAGCCAAGGCATCATCTGTAGCAGAGAAAGCTTCTTCTAAGATGGTCAAATAATCAGAGTCTGGGCTAAGAGCAGACTCATCAAAGTAAGACTGTATTGATGACGAAAGGGCCAAAAAGATCCACTTTTCTCCACGAACGCCTTGGAATATTTGGCAAACTAGCTGGTAGAGAAGAGGAAGATAGAGCTATTGCAAAAAAAATCCAAAAAGCGGTCAGTCTACACCACATGTAAGCAGGCATGTGCAGTAGCTGCACTCTCTGTAGCAAAGATAAGATTGAGAGAGTGGCCCTTAATGTGTTTGGGCTAGTCACTAATTGAAACAAGGTAAGCAGGCATGTGCAGTAGCTGCATTCTCTGGAGCAAAGATAAGATCGAGAGAGTGGCCCTTAATGTGTTTGGGCTAGTCACTAATTGAAGCATTTGCAGATCTGCCAACAAATCGACCTGTCTAAGGCCATAAAGATCAGAGGGATCATCAGACTCAAAGTTAAAATCCCCCATAACATAAAGGGAGGGATTCTCACAGTGTGATTCCCAACCTCTCGTCCCCTCCAACTACCATTCTCAACGGTAAGCCAAAGAGAGGTCTCCCATTGTCTGAATGCAGGTGAAACTATTCCCACTTGAAAAGCTAGTTATTGTTATTTTGGGGCATGCTGTCCACCTCGGTGAAATGTAATGTTCGTCCACTGTATTAAACACTCATGACCAGCAATGAAATGTTCCCGGCGAGTTTCCATTTTGCATGCAATTTGGAAAAGCAGAGATCAAAGGAGTATATAGTAGACTATTGGATTGGTGCATACTTTTGTATATGTTCAACAAGAGGTTCCCTGCGAAATATTATATATATTAAGTCCTCTTAGTATTAGATTTGTACATCGTCAGTAAATTATTTGGTGCAGACATTCCTCCAGGTTCCTTAGATGTACCAACCCTTGACCATACGCTACATAGTGGCTTGGGATTACTAGAGGTATCTGTTGCCCAATCAGATAAGCTCTGATCTGCTCACTCACTAAGTCCTTGGGAAAAAAGAGCTCCTCAGCATCCTTAAGAGATTTTACCATCCATTTCTTGCCTTCATGCGTTACAAGGAGGGTGCTAGGGAAATCTACCTGGTTTCCACCTTTCCCTTTCTCAGCCAAGCTGTCACTTATCAGAGAGACTTCCTGTTTTATCACTGTAGCCAGTGCAATGTCTTGGAATTACTGGTAGAAGCATTGTTTAAGGACATTTTAATGTCCTCTGAGAAGTAGCCATTATTCTCTCTTTGCATTCATAGAAATGTACCCGGATGAGTTCAGGTCCCCAAGCTACCTCACACATCTCTGGAGGTATGCGATCCACCAAAAGTAAAGACGTGTGTAGACTTTAACTATACTGATGCAGGAAGGAAAGAACCAGAAGAAAAGCCTTCTCTTTCTATGCCCCAAGAACCTGGATCCTCCTCCCCTAGAATATCAGACTCACCTCATCACCTCTACATTCAGGAACGAGCTCAAGGCCTTTTCCCCTCAAGGAATGGCTCCTCCCTAACACCTAGGACCACACCCTCCACTGCCCACCCTATTTGAGACTAGGGAATCTGCTCCTAACTGTTTTCTCCCCAGGTTGCTTGTAGATCCCTGGCTGCCAATTGCCTGCCCTTTGCTGTTGTTAGATCCCTGCTCCCTATTTCTCTGCTTCCCTCACTGTGTTCTGCCCCCTAAGATTTTAAATCGCTCCGTTGCTTCCCGAAGCTAGGTCCGCGCTCAACAAATACAATAATAATAATAATAATAATAATAATAATAATAATAATAATAATAATGGTACATCAGGAGGTAAGTCCGGGTGGGGCAGATTGTTATTACGAAGCTGGTGAGCTCAATCCAGGTTAATACTAGAGTCTTCAGTGAGTCCAAGTATCAATCTAAACAGGTTTTGGACAAACTCTTTCAAGTTGCCTCCTGGTACCAACTTTGGTATGCCTCTCATGAGGTCTAATCTTATATTTGGAGGATCGATTTTCTGCATCGTCCTTGTCATCTTTAAGACAATCACACTGTACCTCATGGCAACTGATGAGCTATCAGACACATATTTGTCAGCAGAATATAACACATCACAAAGCCATATAAATCTAATTGGACCAACCTAGTTATTTATTATAAAAGGGCATCCAGTTAGGAATGCTCTCAACAAGCTGTATGCAGCAGGTCCTCTCTTGTGAGTCAGATTGCACCAGTCGTCAAAGCTGATCAAGGGATATAATGCCTGTTAGTAACCATTGTTTTCCAACAGATCACCCAATTCCATGAAAACATGTTTAATTCATCCAGGACTGCTTTGGTTATCCAGGAACCCAGGAGGTTTAGGCCTTTGATCGATTGGGCCTTTTTTGGACAGAAGAATACATGAACAGTCAGCGTGCATGATGCTTAAAGCCTTCATGTTTGAAAGTATTTATTTGTGTTGTTGCATTATATGTATAACTTTGAAAACTGACTGAATGACTTGAATACACGTTTTTCAACTTCGGATAAATTACATTTTATTCACCCCTGTGTCAGCTCGGTCCCTGACTGATAAAGGGGAGAGAGTGTGGTCTGTGCTGCGTGCAGCCTGTACCAGCGGATTGCATTGGGAAAAGTGGCATCTCACATGCTCACAACTGCAGAGGTTTGACCCTCAAAGAGCTGCATGTGCATGCAAGTGCAACCAGCCAGTAGCTGAACCACTCTAGAACAAGCATTGGCAATGGCAACAGTTTGGGCTTTTGTATTGGTATGGAAAAGGCACTTGCCATGCACTGTCGTAGTGGTATTCACTGGCCATTGATGGTAGCAGGTGCAATATGGTGCGGGTACCTGGGCATGTATTAGCAGTGTCTGACAAATGCCTAATACATGTACACAAAGCAAAACAGTTGGCTTTGCCAATGCTTTTTTTTAACAGGTCTTCATTGAAGGACACACACAGTACTAATAAATTGAGTGACTTGAGGCAGACCCGGAGAAGACATTTTTATTACACCAGTAGTAGGTTCACAGCTCCAATTAATTCTTTAACTGCCAGACTGCTTTGAAAAAACACTAGCATGCACTTTGAGTGCAAAGTGTGAAGGTTTAAATCAAACACAAGAGTTCCCACGAGGAGCTGTTTTTGGCGGGGTGGGACAGGAACTGGGTGGGAATGTCCATAGGGATTAGCTTGGCCATGGCCAGTCAATTGGTGGGCGAAACACCAAACACCTTCAAGCTTTGTCCCCCATCTAATATTCAATTTCTCTCTATCTGTACTCAAATGCAATAGTTTCGGCTTATAGGTGTCTCTGCCACCTAATAGAACAAACTAAAAAAGGTTTTGTTTGTGTGCATGTATGTGTGCATGCATGTGAAAGAGTGTCTAAGGTTGTGTATGTTGTTATGGGGGGGTTGTCTAGAATTGCACACATATAAATGAATGCAGTGGGAATGGTGTACATGGGTGCTAGTGCGTGAGTGTATGACAGTGCAGTGTGATGTTTTGGGTGCTCTGTGAATGGAAGATAAGCTGTACGAGTGCGGGACTGGTGGATGAATCTATATATATATGTGAAACTGTGTGAATATGTGTATGCGGCCTGCGCAGGGGCATTGGACCATGAGTATTTTTTCACAGCACCATGGCATACTTTACAGGCGTTTTTTGGCAAAGCAAAGGCAAATTGAGTGTCATTATGTGAAGGAGGGCTTGGAGCGGGGGTGGTTACAACAATGGGGCTGGCTGGAAATTCTGTACTCGCCTTAACAGCAAAGCTAACATGTTGAGTGTTCTTACATGGGGGAGGGCATGTTTCCTTACTGTGGCATGGCATTGTATTTACTGATGATAAAGGAATAGTGCGCTCACAAATATTATTGTCCGGAGCGTTCAGACATGTGGTCTTAAGCAAACTGTGATCAATCGTAAAAACATTTCCTATGCACCTTACCTTAGTTTTCCTCACTTTTACACATGCGAAATCAACAAGCAGTGCACAGCCATCTTGTGTTAATCTTATCCGTTGTTGCATCGCCCTAAGTTGATCTGCCCTTGTGGCACTAAATCATATCCCCTGCCCCTGAAGCTGACATAACTAGACGCGTACGGGCCATTTCATAACGCAAATGCACATCTCGTGCCAACGTTCTCTGTGCGCCAGCTAATGACGTGTCTCCATGGAAATGGCAGGATGCCTCTTTCCTCAATAAGTATAAACATACCGCTTCTCATCAGACAACACCAGAGCTGCTTTTTCAATCGTTTCACTGTCTTTTTTTGTATAGCCTGTGACTCGTTTCTGCTCTGTTCAGCTCTCTTCGTTGATCGTAGCCCAAGCAAATAGATACTAGTACTATCATTACTATTGTTTCTAATTTTATCATATAATGGCAACAATACAGCCCTACCAGTACGAGCCAGAGTATTCCGAGACGGAATTAGTTGAAAGAGGAAGATGCGGAAACAATGGGGCATCGGACGACAGTTGGGAGGATGAATCACCGGATCATGAGCTTGAGCCTAGTCGCATGGAAGCCGTTTCCACCTGGTGTACCTGCAGTCTGTGCGAGGTCATGCCAAGCGAGGAGGAGAACTGCTGCTGCAGAGAAAACTCTGGCTGCTTGGCATACATATCGGAAGAAGACACACCACCGCTATGCGTTACCGAGCTGCATGACTTCATGGCAACCTGCTTCACAAGGTCCGTGTTGAGGATTATGATGGTGCTTATGCACGCACTTCGTGCAACAGGTCGCCATTGCAATCCAAGTAACAAGTAAGTGTTCTCCAGATGTGATGTCACTTTGACCACTGAGGCCACTCATATTTCATGTTTGTCTCCTATATTGTCGTAACTTTCATCTATCACTGACAAATGAATGTAGTCAGGCAATTCAAAACATCTCTCGCGCTTTGGGGAAATCATAGTGGTCATCTTATGTATCTCTCACGTACAACCAAGAACCAACATTTCTCTGTGCCCCAAACGTAATGGATTGCATGGGTGTTCACTTCTGTAATGTGTCTACACTTTAAAGCCCAAGTTGATTGATCCATGAAGTTACATTTGTACGGGCAACTATGCCCTAGGATACAGAGTGCATTTTCAGGTTCATTTAAATACAGTATGTATGTTTCTCTTCCACAGGTGGTACAGGCTGGTGGCCTATCGTTGTTCGTTTACATGGTGGCTTCATGGGAGGCTTGGATACCGCGTTAGACGAGTAATACCCGCCTGTGTCGTTGGAGCCATCCCAGCCAAATTCCCCAGTGACAGCGGTCAGTACAGGGGATTTTCCCACACTGTGCTGCAACCAGAAGCATACAATTTGTAGTACATGTGTGCCATCAACACCAGCAACAAAATAAAATACAAATCATCTTTTATAAATAGTTGTTTCAATTTTTCTGTGAATCAAGGACCCGCTCACTTGTCTATGAGTGACATGCAACAATGGTTGGTGCCCTTTTACGCTCACCCCCTCTGCAATAATCCATGCCCCCTCCAGTATCAACTGCAGTTCTCACCTGTGGCCGTGCGCTGCCAAAGGGGCTGGCAGGGGGGGAACGGCCGAGGTGTCAAACATCATGTACACTTCAAAGGTATCTTCTGCACAGGGGCCATTGTTCACATGGCCTAGCCAGACCCAGTGTCTCCAGGCTCCCCTGAATCAGACCCCTCTTGCAGAAAGATGAATGGCATGGTTTATTTCATCAAAAGAGGTCATTTCTAAAATGCAGACAAATATATTGGCATTGTAACTCTAGCTTTTATGGGAGCATGGGGCAAGGGTCTTCCTTTCAGGTGCCTTAACAGAAGGGCTGATCAGTCAGTTGTTGCCCCTGAGCCTCTTGGTTCCAGACACATGGAAGATGCATGTTAGTTTTAGAAGTGGATATATGACTGCACAAAGATTGTTATATGGTGGGCAATTCAGGGCAGTCCAGAGGGAGGGCTTGATAGGCAGCTGCATTCAAAGGGAATCGAGGGCATAAGGGTACTGGACCATGGCTTATCAGGGATGGGTAGAATGGGCATGACTTGGTCACCAGAGATGGATGGGGCGCTGGGTCTGGAGCAGGCTTTGGTCTCAAACTCTGCGATAAGTACATCATGTCAGTTCTTGATACTTGCTAATAGCAACAATGAAATAGCTGAGTTTTCATGAGAACAGGACTCGCGCAGTGCTGGCAGGGGGTGGAGGTGGCAGGGCTGGCTGTGCGCGGCGCTGGGAGAGGGAGAGTTGACAATTCAGCAGAGTGGCAGAGGCCTAGCAAAAGATGGCATTTAGAAGAGACAAAATGGAGTCCAACCTGCATACACTATCACAGCGTTAATACACTTCTCTCAAGAAATAGGTGATACACATAGATACAGGTGGGGCAGAGATGGATACCCCCTTTACTCGTACATCTTTTACCTGGAGCGAGACTGGTACAGGGGGGCCGGACACACCGCCTCTCCCCTAACACAACCATGTCCCCTTCTTTATCAATGGCAGTTCGCACCTGTGGCTGTGCCCTCCCAAGGCGGCTGGCACAGTGGTAAGGGCTGAGGTGTCAAACACCATGTACACTTCAAAGATATCTTCCGCACAGGGGCCATTGTTCACATGGCCTAGCCAGACCCAGGGTCTCCAGGCTCTCCTCTCTCGCAGACCCTGCCCCTGCAATCCACATAAGTGTGCCCATGGCCAACCATGCCCCCTCCACTATCAATGGCAGTTTGCACCTTTAGCCGTGCCCTCCCAAGGGGACTGGCAGGGTGGGAACAGCCAAGGTGCCAAATACTGTGTACATTTCAAAGGTATCTTCCGCACAGGGACCATTGTTCGTATGGCCTCCCCAGACCCAGTGTCTCCAGGCTCCCCTGAAGCCTGAAGACACTGACAGACCGCGCCAGAAACATGATATACATGCATATACACACCCACTTTTCAAATTCTTTATTAACTACTTGATATTTATATTGAGAACATCTGTGAGCACTGGAAGTCAACTCTTGACCATGCTACCTGTTCTCCTGCTACTAACTCCCCTGCTTGCTGAATCTAATTGTTTGTTAGTCAAGGTAAGGGCAGGTGAACCTATTAACTTCACTATATTTATCTCAAAATGTCTACATATTTCGACCAAATGTACCCAGTAGTGTAATGTTCATTCATCTCAATAACTTTACCATTGTCTAATGTTTCAAGTTTTCTGACCTCGATATATAGCAAATATCATTAGTGTCAATTGTAATAGAATCACATCTTTCTCGGACCATGTCTATTAGCGTGTTTCCTTCTGATGCATGACAGTACATTCAACGGAGGAGTAACACGTAACAATTTGCATTACATCAATTAATTCTGAATGAAAGTTATCCCAGTGTATATTCGACAACGACACACAGGTTTTGCTTCTTTGACCAAAACAAACATTGCACAGAAAACTTTAATATAATTTCATCAATCTCATGCGTTCAGTAAAAAAACGTTTGAAATTATGTATCCTTTTTTTATACAGATATTTTAGATTTTTCAAGAATGCCTGCTTGTATGGTTGTCGGTTGCAGTTCCAGGAGCCATGTCAATAGTCATGGCACAATCCTGCATACATTCCCGAAGGATATTGATTTAATATGAGAATGGGTTCGACATTATGCCTTTGCGGTGGAATAGATTGAAAGTAGAGCCCAGGCTGTTTTGGGAGACTTGAGGTCCAATCGATTCCACATCTGCAGCCTGCACTTTACCCAGTATATGTATGCCAATCCAAGTACACAAAAAAGCGCCAACCCTGAATGTTTCGTAAATTGCTTCCATATGCAATTCCAACTCTATTGATGCACACACTGCCTCAGGTGAGTCCCGATTGATGAATTAGCTGTAGGCGGTGGGGTAGTGAGCCGGTAACTACTTGAACCGATTGGTGCTTTCTGTGTAAATGTGTCTTACTAAAGTTTGCATATTTACCAGATTGTATTGCTTTATAACTATGCCACATTTTACTACACATCTGTCTCGGGTTTATGGAGCTTCAAATAAAGTAATTATGACCTTAGAAAATGATGCCATGGTGCCCTTCAGAAGAAGCATAATCTTTTCTTAATCGGTCGATTGACATGTCCATTTTTTAGGAGAGCATAATGACATAAGAACAGGCCCTCGCAAGTGACTAAAACACTGACACGTCCAGTATACCAATGGTGAGGCCTACAGACTTGCAGAAGTCCATATTCTCAACAGTTGGATCTTCCCACATATCTAATGCAAATCTAATTTTCCCTTTTACCACTTCATGACGATGCACTGAAAATGAAGGAGCAAGTTTCTGCATCCATTTATTTTCCAGAGTCAACAACAACTTCAAGCGCCTATCAGGTAATTTTATTTCACTTTTCAATTACGAGAATGTATTATGTTTGTAATTTAAAATAATATTAAATCATTTATGTATCCTGTCGGTTGCTTACACTATGTGTCATTTATTGGTTTCTCTTTATATGTACCATTGTCTGCATCCCATTGTCTATGTTCCATTTCACTGTTTCATCCGTACTAAAACAAGTACTGTGTTACAAGGGGATGCTGGTACTTCGACTTCAATTACATCATCCTTTGCAGCTGGTCCAGAGAATGAGGTATGCGTACTGACAGTTCCCTTGAATGAAAGAAAGTAAATCCTACATAGGATTTAGCATTTAGTTTGTATTGTAAAAGATACTAGTAGACCGTGACACTCATATAAACGTGAAGTGTTTCAAACTTTTATGGTTTCAGTTCTAATGTTACACTTCCTCCCTAATGCAGAATACATTTTCTTTTTAATTAATATTTCTATTCAAGGACTGTACACACAGTGTGGATTTAGAAACGGAGGAACATGGATCAGAGGTTGTGGATCAGCTTGCTAGTACGATCGTTACAGAGAAGACCACGGTTCCACAGAAAATCAAGAAAACAAGGGTAACTAACAAACGATTTCTTGTCCTTGAAGTGTTTTGGACTCGTGTATTCTTCATAACATGTTTTTGGATTTAAAGTGCTGTCTGCCATATGTGTGCTATACACCATCTCCTAGAGGCCCAGAAGGAAAAGAAGTATAAAGACACAGACAACAAATGAAACCAAAGATGCCACTTGCCAAACAGATTTCACCATGGAGCAACTACTATTTGAGACGCAGCGTGGTCCAGTCAATAAGCAGTCTCGAGATGCTTATGTGCAATGGCCTGAAACTGAATTGAATGTGACTGGCGAAGCCAACAAAGTGTTCTTGGTCCATTGCTACAATGTGAGAAATCGACAAGAAGAAACCGAATGTAATGAAGATGCATTGGAATTCCTCACAGACCACTTGACACAATCTACACCTGCAAAAAAGATTCCACCCAATCAACATTCAATGTTGATGGTTTCTCCAATTTGTGTGCAAATAACACAAGCTTAACTAACAGAGACTGAAGCTTCAACGCAATTCACCGAGGAACTTGCCAAAGATCTCGACTTCAGTGTGGGCAGTTTGGTCGATTTATCCACCACAGTTGAGTTGCAAACCACATTTATGTAGGACGATGGACTAATAAAGGAGCACAAATACATTGTATTCAACAGCTGCCTGGTAGAGATTATACTGATGCTGAAATGTGTGCATCCAGTGATGGGGAAAACATAGGGGGAGCCATTGGTGAATGTGACTCGTGTATTGCAAGGCACTAACCTGAAAATACAAGCCACCTGTCTCAACCTCCATTATACATTTTCATGTTCCGCTTAACCGATGCTGGGCAAAGTGCCAGCTGGAAATCTACTTTGTTCAGCAGCTTTACTTTTCAGTGGTTCTACTTTTAGTAATTTGTCCAGTTTATGTGAATGTGTGGGGGTTCAGTTCCTTGCTAAAACCCAGTACTACAAATATCAAAAAGAATTCTTATTCCCCGCTATTAGTCAAGCCTGGAAAATTGAACAAATGTCAATTGACAGCACATTCTTTCTCAAACGGTTCAGGCTAGCTTGCGACAGACAGTGTGATAGCCCCGGATTTGCAGCAAATTACTGCACATACCACTTTCAAGACCTGGAAAGTAAACAAAATTGTGAGTTCGGAGATCGTGCAGGTGTCCCAATGTAAATCCTCTGTGGCCATGGAAAAACATGGTTTCATAAAATCTGTCGAACATCTTCAATCGAGGGGGATGCAAATAGACCTCATAGCCACTGACAGACATGTTTTAATAGCCAAGGCCATGCGAGAGCAGTTTCCTAACATTTGTCATCAATTTGATGTATGGCATGTTGCCAAATCAGTGAATAAAAAAATGACTGCTGCTGGTAATAAAAAGGGTTCTGAAAATATTTTACAGTGGTCTCAGTTTTTCAGCAACCATCTTTGGTGCAGATCCAAAACTTGTGATGGGTCTGTGGAAATTCTACTTGAAAAATGGCACTCATTGATGCACCACTGTTCCAACGTTCACTCATGGACCAAAAACCAACATTTTCACGAATGCGCACATGGACCTTTATCGGAGGAGCAGAAACGCAAGAAAAAGTGGTTGGTTCAATCTTCACCTCCACACAAAGCTCTTGAGAAGATCGTGTTTGATAAAACTCTTTCAAGAGACCTAAAGGGTCTCACAGAATTCTGTCACACTGGAGATTTGGATGTGTGCCTAAAGTACAGACCCAAAGGTTGCATTTCGGCATAGACTGTATGCAAGATAGAACATTACTAGCCATCTTAGCGTATAATGAGAACATAGGGAGAGAACATTTGAGAACTGCAGGAAACTTTGGGATACCTCATTACATCTTGGCCTTTGCAAAAGAAAGCAAAAAATGGGTGGCCAAGGGAGCCACCAGGGGGCGCTGAGGTGATCTAAAGCATCTCTGTCAGTCTCCTCCGAAGGGTGAGATAATAAGGGATTTGAGGCCCCTAATGCTCCAGGAGTGATGACCTGACCCACCCGAGGCGCTTTGAACCCTTGGGGCACTGATCGAGCGAAGTTCCGGCCCTCTGTTACGCTCATCTGATCTCTGCGGAGGCGTTGGGGCACTGTTGCAGCTCTCCCGGGGGTGAGGTCACTCGGGTCCGACTTCGGCTTCTGCGTTTATGTGGTGACTGGTGATAATAGGTGATGCTGCTTGGGACTGCTCCTGCGTGGAGAATAGGGGGCATGAGTATGCCAGCTTGTGAGCCTGATCCTCTCCCAGACCCCTTCTCCCAAACCGTGGTACCCATGGGATGCGCTGTCCCTGGAAAGCTCACCTGTTGATTAGCTTTGGCGAGCACTCCGTCCTGCTGCTTCTGGCAGGACAATTGTATGATCTTGATCGAGTTCCTTCACTGGTCCCTTTCACGTGGTAGTCCAGTCCAGCTGCGACTAAGTCACTATACTTCAGGGGTTCCATGTGATAATATCCCCGCAAAAATACCACCATACAAAAATGTTGCCATCTTTTTGCGGCAATATTACCCCATGGAACCTGTGGGGGACACCCCCGCAACCCCTATATATTTTAAAAGGGAGCGGGGGACACCCCTGCAACCCCCCCACCCATTTACTCCATAAATTATCCCCACCAAAAATATCACCTATGGCCGTTCCCGACGACCATATGTATGGCGATATTTTTGGTGGGGATAATATTACCTGATACCACTTCAGGTAAGTGTTCCTGTTTGCCTTTGTCTTTCCTCGTCTGTTTTTGCTGAATTGTAAAGTTTGTTGTCTTGTATTGCTGTCCGTTCCATTTTTGATGTTTGCTCTTTTGCTTTCTTCCCTTGCAGATGATGCTGCCGGCCTGGTAGAAGCTGGCGAACTCGAGGCGGCAGCCGGAGGGAACGAGGAACAAAGCTAGTCTTTCTTCTTCTTCACAGGGTCCGAGTTTGTGGATGCGAAGCGCAGTGCTTCGGCGCCGGGATCAAGATCACTGGATGTCAGGAGATGAGTCTGCAGATGAAGCGGTAAAGCACCGGTTTCCTGGAGGTGAGTATGCAGGAGAATGCCTGGTTTAAAAGGTAAGTAAACTGGTCCAAGCAGCGGTGAGCATCAAGTTGCACAAGAGTGCACTGTAACGCGAAGCACTGGCCTTAAGGTTGGAGCAGCTTATATAGCTGAGCTTCTGAAGCCACTCCCACCAGGTTCAGCCTGCCTGCCACGCCCTGCCACACCCAATGAGTCAGTACCTGAAGACCAGGCCTAGAGAGCCACGGCCAATGAGTCAGCACATGGGGATGTTCTCTGGAATAAAGGCTTTCAGCACCTGGAAAGTTCTTGTAAAATAAAAGCACTCCTGCACTGATGTAAAATAAAAGCACTCCTGCTCTGAAATAAAGTCTTCCTGCTCACAGGGCCCCTGTGTTTATGAGTTCCAAAGGGACATAAGTGAGTCAAGTGACCATTGCACCCATCAAAAGATGGTGTGGTTTTTGTGCTCTGGGGCTTGTGGCCATGACACCCCCCAATGTGCCCAATGTGCCCTGCAGCCCGAGATCAGCCACGGCAGGAGAGAGGAAGTTGGCGCTCCTCACCCCCCACCCAGCAGCTCCACGACAACCAGAGCTGGGCGGATGAGCAATGGGAGTGGCGCATCACCAGTGGACCCCACCCCTGTTTGGATTGCCCGTGCTTCCCACCCCATGAATTTGAGGAGCGGTATTGAAGGGGCGTTGTACTCCACGACCTGCAAGTGACCTGGACCTCTGGCGGGGGGTCGTCTAAGCCCACCATCGGGGCAACAACGAGAGTTCCGGGGCCAAATACGGCCTGAGTCCCACCTGCAGTAGTGACCATTGAGTGTCTGCACACTTGTGCCCTTGCTGGAACTGACCGAGTGTCTTTTCAGCTAGAAACGTTCCAGCCACACAATCCTCTGCTAGGGTGTTGCTCGCCTTAGACACCAGTACCACGGTCTACTTCCAGGACGGGACGGGAGGCTGCCAGTCTCCTCAACTCATCCTCCCCTGCACCTGGACCTGTAGAGGTCCACACACAGAAGTGGAGAGACGCTATACCGGGACGCAGAGGAACACCAGTCATTGTCAGGTTAGTGCTCTGGGGCCCTCCCTGCTCCCTACATCCCTGTGGGACGCTCCCATTTGTCTCTGCTGATTGGCATCCAAAGTGGGGGGGCACCCAGAGCTATGGTTCACAGTGCCTCCACTCTTTGCAGGTAGTCTCTGGAACGTGCGGAGTCCTCAGGGCACTTGCCCCTGCAATCTTTCTTGATCCAAATCCCCCGACGGGGGAGGGGCACTGATATCTATTACCCAAAAACAACTGTTAAATGAAGTAGAGACGCCCCAGCCCATGTTAAAGAAAGTCCTGGAGAGAGGGGCACCGTGTTCTTGAGCCATTGCGCTTTGGTTCAGAGGACCCTGTCCCCAATGTGAGACTAAAGGAAGAGGAGAAGTTCCGCAGTGGAGATATCAGAGAACCCATTTAACCTCACATCTCCTCCTGAGGGGCTGGGGCCGCCGGACCCTAAGCCTGGATCCTGTGAAGTCGCAAGCTCTCCCTATTTCCGCATCCCATAAGCTCCATGCCCCCGCCTGGAGGCACCGTCTGAGATCACCAGCTGCTGTTCCACGGCACATACCACTTGTATTGGAACCTCCCTGCAACTGCAGGACCTACTTGATGAGAGCAACACCAGCGAGCCAACTATAGACAGGGCGCACAGTGCCAGAGCCGCCACCAGGGGTCTCAGGTTGATCCTTGTGAAATTCCATTACTACCCCGACAGAATTGGCAGAGTAGATCCCTCTGTAGACCGGCATCAGAGTCTGGATGGTCATTGACCCCTTATAATCAGAGGGAGCCCTGGGTCCCTACTCACCCTCTGCTCCTCACCTGGCCCATACCACCCTTAGAAGCAAACCGGGGTGACTTGTACTTGACCCAAATAGCAAGTTAGGCACCTGCTCTTCTCACGGATCCCCCCCTGCATGAATAACCAACATAGGTCTAAAACCTGAAAGTCAAATGCATCTTCTGAGTTTCTGAAATCATCCAGGGGGCCTGTCATCCCCCTTTTGAAATCCCTGGCATTTTGGCCCTTCTTCTAGCAAAAAGCCCTGCAAAACCACCCCCTCCCCCCGTCCCCCCGGGTGTCTCTATTTCACCCTAGAGCCCTCCTTACGTGATATCGGTGGATGGACTGGGCTCTTTCACTACAACAGTTTAGTTATTCACCGACCCCGGCATCGGAGACAGGGAACATGGCCGCCACCGCGCAAGCAGAGGTCCTCCATGCCCAAGCAATGAACAGGGGCATGATGGCACTCCTGGAAGAAATCAGTGGTTTCAGGGCAGACATCAGTAAAAGACTGGACTAGACAAAAAAAGTGGACTCCGTTGACAACCGAGTCCAAGCCCTGGAAGCAAACCAGACCTCAATCGACTTCCTAGAGACCCAAATAGACATGTGCTTATCTGAACTGGAAAGGAGGGAGGAGAAATGTACCTTAAAACTAGACAACTTGGAGAACAGGGAGTGCCGGAGTCCCGGAACGTGATAGTGAAACGCAGGTCGACATTGTGAGGATCATCAGCGCTGTGATTAGCAAACTATTTGATGAGAGCAACACCAGCGAGCCAACTATAGACAGGGCGCACAGTGCCAGAGCCGCCACCAGGGGTCTCAGGTTGATCCTTGTGAAATTCCATTACTACTCAGAAAAGAGCAAGATACTGGACATGGCACAGAAGAATGGCCCAATCGCTTGGGGAGATGTTGCGGTTAATATTTATCAAGACCTCTCGGCTCTCACCCTGGCGCGGCGGTGACTGTGCAGCCTCCTGACAAAATGGCTGCAGCCTAAAGGAGTAAGATATAGGTGGGGCCATCATTTCTCCCTCTCTTTTGAATACGGTGGTTACAAATACTCTTTGGTCACAGAGGTTGACATACAAAGAGTAACCCACAAACTCCTGGATGAACCCGCCCTGGCGGGCAAACGAGAGGGTGCAGGAAAAGAATTACATGCACCCTGAAATTCCAGCAGATTCACTGAAAGACGCTGAGTCTGTGGCAATAGAAAAAGCCTCCCCCAAGCCTATCAATGAGTGACCATGGTCTCATTACGCAACGCAGCAGATCATCGAGAAAAGAGTTGGGGCCCTGTCCAGTTGCCTCAGAGAGTCTGAGGCTGACTCTGGTCCCGTAACCCGGTACGGCCCTGGTTACATCGTGGTCCACTCTATCATGACTGATCTGGGGGGAAAGGGAAGGAGTGCTGGTGTATTAAGTGTTGTTCTAAGCTTTGGGTGAGTTGGGGCTCAAAGAATTGATGTTTACTTTGCTTGTGCGCCCAATGGAGTTAGGCGCTGGGGGCCTGGTCGGAAAACATCTCCTATGTCGCTGCCAGTCCAGGCGCTCAGGAGGGGCTAGGAGGGTTTGGGGGAGTCTGTAACTTGTTGCTTAAGGGTTTCTATCCTTTGATACTACTGAGTGGGAACTTAGTTCCTCCGAGGATCACTTTTTCAGAGTGGGATCCTACTACACTGAGCCAGGAAGGGGACATGGGATACATGAACACCCCTAGAGGGAATTTGGGGAAATGGTGTCCCCCTGGCTGATGCAATTCAACTGCTGACATTGGGTTCGCTAAATGCCTGGGGTTTGAATTCCGCACACAAAAGATCTCTGGTGGTGAGAGAATTATTATTATTATTTTTTTTTATATCTTTATTTAAATTTTAAAACCAACAACCACATTAAAACATGTTGGTGAGAGTCAGAAAAAGAAAAATGTACATAACATTTCCATTACCAAATAGCAACCATCAGTTAACAATAAACCTTTAACAAAAAAATCTCCCCCCAATTTTCATTGAACCATAACAACACAAACAACACATACACATAAACACGACCAGGAAGCAAAACACAACAAATTAACCGTCACCCCCAATAACCAAATTTCACAAATTCACAAAAAAATTCCATGCCATTACTCGAACAAATCATTAAAGGAAACCCAATTATCACAGTATTCAGCCTCTCGGCAAAGCCGAAACGCAGAGACCTCTCATACTTTGAAAGTGTGCGCATGTCCACCATCCAGCTATCAGTATGTGGTTTCTTACGCGATTTCCAAACTCTCATAATATGCTTTATTGCCATCAACGGTGCCCTATCAATCCATTCAGATACACCACATATCTCTAAACCTCTGTTTTCATTAGAGAGAAAAACTGCAGACATGAAAGTTCGAGGAAACGACCTACCAATCACTAGATCTACTCGATCAATTACCTCCTTCCAAAAAGTCAGAACCCTATCACATTCCCAAAGCATATGCAAGTAAGTCCCTTTTGAACGTGAACACCCCCAACGTAAATCCGACTCAATCAAAACCCGCTCAGCCATCTTCACTGGTGTCCAATAAATACGCCCTGAAATTTGCTGGTGAATATACGTCAGGTTGAAATCCATTTTTGCTTTCACTGTCACTCTGCACACATTATCCCAATCAGCTTCAGATATATCCCTGCCCAGTTCAATCACCCATTTATTCAGCAAATTCCTCCAGGAGTCCTGCATACACACCTGTACCGGCATAAATTTAGTAAAGGTAGAAACTACATTCAGAGCAGTATCATGCAATATGCACACTTGGGGTTTTCCATTTAATGGTTCACTTAACATTTGATGCCACTCATTCAGTAAACGTGCAAGTGACCTATATGTCTCAATTTCCCTATTTCCTAAACCATATTGATCCATTGTCTCCAAACGGTGCCATCTCGCCATCTTTCCACACATCTTCAATCTTCAAAATACCCTTATTAGCCCAACCACTCCAGAGTAACACTTTGTTCTCAATTTGTAAACCAGGATTCGACCAGAGAAAAGCAGATTTATAAAAAAACAAATTTTGGCCACACCCTTGAATCAAAGAAACCAAAGCAGTCTTTGTAGCTGTTAATGCCTCTATCTTAACCCCACATTTTGCAAATTTACTATAGGAATATAAACAATCCAATGAAAACGGACTCAATCTTTCCCTCTCCATACGAAGCCACAAAGGCTTGAAGCCCCCTTCTTTCATAAAATAGTAAGAAGCTTTTTTCAAATGAACTCTACGTATTAGAATAAATCGCTGAATTCTTGGCTTCTTGCCCACTCCCCATAAGAAATCCATAAAAAGTTGTTCAATACGTTTTAGCGCCTACTTTGTGAACTTTAAGGGAAGGGATTGAATGAAATACAAAACTTTTGAAAGTAATACCATTTTGACAGCGTTGATCTTGGCCCAAAGAGATAAAGTTAATATATCCCATCTACGCAAATCTTTCATTAGGATTTCTTTCAATTTATCTATATTAAAATCCACAGTCCTCCGAATGTCTCGCAAAAGGTATATATCCAAATACTTCATCGAGACATCTGCTCATTGACAATCCCAATCCAATAGCCTCCTACTTAGCGGAGTCATTTTCACCGGAAAAACCACAGTTTTTCCCCAATTCACTTTATAACCCGATAATCGACCCACTTCCTGCATCAACTCCCTAAGTAAAGCACCACCTTCAGCTGGATTAGTCAAAACCACGGTTAGATCATCAGCATACGCCAACACTTTTATCTCACCAACTTTCAATTTCCATCCACAAATATACGCCAACAATGGTTCAAGAGCCAAATTGAATAGGAATGGGGAAAGTGGACAACCCTGCCTGGTTCCTCTAAATAATCTGAAAGAACAAGACAAAATGTCATTTACCCATATTTTAGCCGAAATATCATATTGCAAAGCACTGATCACATTCAGAAATTGTGGACCAAAACCCATTCTGATTAAAGTGTAATTCAAAAAATACCAACTGACACAATCAAACGCCTTCTCAGCATCAAAAAAGACAAGTAAGACTTCATCCACTTCTGTGTCCGACAGGCCAATTATATTCAACAAAGTCTGAATATTATCATACCCATATCTCTTATCCATAAAACCAACCTGTGAACAATCTATCAATTCACCCATGTATTTCTGCAACCTAATAGCCATAATTGTTGTAAAAATGTTCATATATACATTTACAAGAGCCATAGGATGATAATAACCACATCTGGTAGGGTCTTTCCCTTGCTTAGGAATTAGTGTGATGACTGCTGCACGCATAGAAGAACACAACCTCCCATCAGACAGAAATTGATTATACAGACTACACAATACTGGGATCAAAGTTGAATCAAATGTTTTATGAAATTCAACCGGCAATCCATCCAACCCCAGGGATTTACCGACATTAAGTTGACAAATAGCCTCTCTCACTTCGTCTCACAAATCCAAGCATCCAAACACTCTCTCCCCTCATCAGACAAACTGGGTAATTCAATTTTTGAAAAGAAAGTATTCAACATTCTCTCATCATTCTGAGGACCCTCAGAGTACAAAGATGCATAAAAGGATTTAAAACACTCACAAATATCCTTACTTTTAACCTTCACATTCCCTGTAACATCCAAAATCTTATGAACAAAATACCTCTCAGAAAGACTCTTTAGTTTATTAGCCAATAAACTACCACTCTTATCCCCTTCCTCCCAATACTTCTGCTTCATAAAATACATACCCCTTTCAAACTGCTCATCTAAAACTTCCTTCAATATACACTCCTAGTATCTTCCATTTTGAACCTATCCCGCTTACTATTAGACATCACATACTTATGCTGTAAAATTTTAAGTTCCGATTCAAGATCCTTAACCCTTTTCTCACCCTCTCTCCTTTTTCTGGAAGTCCAATCAATCAACTCCCCTCAAATGGTTGCCTTGAAAGCATCCCAAACTGCAAGACTATCTGCAGAATCCATATTCTCATGAAAAAAGGTCTCTATAAAAACATTTAATGCTTCACAAACTTTTGCATCCTTTAGAATGAACGTCTTTAGCCTCCATTTATTTCTACACATGTCACCCATTTTCCTATCAACAATAATTTTCACTAATGAGCGATCAGAGAGACACCTCTCCCCCATTTCAACACTAATAACGACATCAACCATCCTATCCGAAACCAACAAATAGTCCAACCTCGAGTAAGAGTCATGAGCAGGAGAATAAAACGAAAATTCCCCATCAGTAGGATGAAGTGACTACCACCCATCAACTAAAGCAAAGGTATCCAGAAAATCATTAAACACACCACTTTACCTAGAACCCGTAAATCTACACTCTGATTGTCTCTCAAGAGAATCATTCAAAACACAATTAAAATCACCCCCAAAACAATTTCATCACCATTCATGTTTCTCAGGGTTTCCGTTAGCATTTTAAAAAATATCATACCATTAGTTCATGGACCATATATAGATCCCATCGTCAAAATCCTTCCCTCATAACGGACATCCACCAAAATAAATCGCCCCTCTCCATCCATAACAACATTTCCAACCTTCATGCCCAAACCTTTACGAATTAATAAACCCACCCCTCTCGTATTTCGAAGCACCAAAAAATGTTCCTGGTTTTTCCGTTAAATGAGTCTCTTGTAGAAAAGACTACATCTGCTTTTTCTCTCCTCAATTTTGCCACTATGCTTCTCCCTTTACTAGGACAATTCATCCCTTTAATATTCCACGTTACAAAGTTCAACAAAACCATCGAGTAAGGTCCAAAGAATAATCTGCAAAAACCACCAACCATAACCCCCAAAACATTCAAAGTCCGAGATCTACAAGCCAAAGCAATCCAACGAGCAAAAACAAAACTGAGAGAATTTAATAGGTTGAAACTCCACTTCTTATTTCTCCAAGAAACCCATTGGGTGAGGGGTAGGGAATTGTCCCTTAAGGCCAAGTCTATACAGGAAATATTTCAGGCATTGTGTCAGGCTAAGAAAAGGGGAGTAGCTATAGTGGTATCCCCTAAGGCTCACTTTGTACCACACATCCAGCGTAAAGACCCAGAGGGTCGCTTTGTAATGGTCAAGGGGGAGATCAGGGGTAGCAAGTTACGTTGGTATCGATTTATGGCCTGAACGAAGCCCAGCATTTCTGTGAGGGGATAAAAACAAAGATCATGGCATTCACAGAGGGGTCCTCATTGTGGGTGGGGACTTTAATATGGTTCTTCATCCCGAGGAAGACCGAAAGTCCGACCGCCCTTACACAGATATGCAAATACAGAGGAGGATGGCCACCTCCTTTCATAATACAAATGAAGAACTGGGCCTCTCTGACTCCCACTCCAAACGCCAAGGATGTGAACCGTTATTTACGTTCTTCTCTAACCCCCACTCCACTTTTTCCAGAATCGATTACGTTCTGGTCGACAAATCACTTTGAGAGAGAATATCCGGCTACTGTGTTCAGTTAATATTGTGGTCGGATCACGATCTAGTTAAAGTCCAAATAGGGCTCCCTCTGAAATCCCCTGAGGGCTCGATGTGGTCGTGCAACTGTTGTAGATCCTGCTTGCAGCCATAAAACATTATTTTGCAATCAATGACAATGGGGATGTGGGGGAAACCGGAGTCTGAGACACCTTTAAAGTTACAATTAGGGGTGTTCTCATCGGTATTGGGGTAAGAAGGAAGTGGGAAAGATGGAACGAAGAGAGGCTTTTTAGAGATAAAATAGAGGCTATCCAGCTGGGAGGCAGACTTAGGTCCCAGATGTTCCTGTCCCGATTCCTGTCCCCAGACCCCAGCATATCAGGCTGGAGCCAGGTCACAACCACTTAGTCGGCCACTAAGGGCCTCTCCATCTCCCCAGACACCTATCTGGACTCAGACTTGGCGCCTTTGGCACCAAGCTCACACACAGTCCTGAGATCCACTTAGCATTGGACTTGCAATGTATTATGGGACATTGGATGCCCCCATGTAATTCAGTTCCTTGAACTGGATGAGCCGTCTAGTCTTTCGGGTGTGGCTCAGCCCAAGGATACCCGGGATACCTACAGACTATTTAAACCACGCCCAGCCTGAGAAACATGCTTTGCATTTCTCTGCACCTGCAGCGTGACACTCACCGTGCTCGGAACTCCTAAAGAGGCCCACTTCTTTCTTCAGCGCCAGCGCACCTGCAAGAACAAGAACATTGTTGCCAATACTCACCTCGAAGAGCATCCAACTTCTGTCCGGCTCTTCCCAGTCTTGAGGATTCCTACGGCAGAGTCATCTCCATCTCGGCACGCCGCGCCCTACAAAAGGGAAGAAGAATAGAAGAAAAGACGTTAGTAAGCATTCAGCAATACTTAGCTCTCGAATTTGCAAATAGGGTTTAATCCTTACCTGAACTCCCGTCGATCGGACAACCTCTGCTCGGGAGCATCCCTCCAATCTGAAAATGGGGAAAAGACACATCAGGTTAGCACAAAACATTTAAAAGGCGCTGCACATCGCGCTTTCTCACCGCTGCTCATCTTCTCAGCTCGCTTCCATGCTGCGTTACTGCGGCACCTAAAAGGACACAGAAAAGACGAACATTGGTTAGTGCTAAGGAAGCCAATAAGCATCACGCTCCGCATTCCTACTTACCTCAGCAGCGCGTCACCGTCCTCAAGATCTTCATCACCTAAGGAAAGAAAGACACAGTATTAAATGGACTAGAGCCATCAGAACGTTTGTAAGACTCATTCCACTTGCCGGCCGGGATGAAGTCGCAGCAAGCCCCTCCCACTGGGCCTGTGCCAGTGAAGCAACTAGGCACCCTCCAGCCTGCATCACCCAACGCACCCCTGCACCGAAAGCATGACGGAGAGCGCCCCACATCAAAAAACAAGGTGAGGAGAGGTCCAGGGGAAGGTTGGGACCCACGGAAGAAAAGGGGGGGCAGACAAGCAAGACCAATAGGGAATTGACCTCTGGTAATACTGTGTTTCAGGCCCAGTGCTTGGTTGAACAAAGTCCAGGGAAGCGTTCGAAGTGGTCGTAAGTCCGGACCGGCTGAGTGGCGTCCCCGTGGATATCAGGTGAGCGTTACAGAATGCAAAGCCTCACACCAAAATCCACCTGGGCGTCATGGAAACATCAGAAACCGACCAGTTAGCCAAAATGTTGGGACAGTTACGCTCCAAAGTGCACGCAGCCCGGCAGGAGACCCAACACCCTGAGGAGGGAGTTGATAGTTGCTAAGGAACGAACTGATGACCTAAGCCGACAACTTCTCCAGTCGCAAGCGGGACATGCGCCATTGCCGGGAAGCGTGCCTACAATGACAGTACCATCAGCCAGCCCTGTTCAGATAGCCCTTCCTGGGGCAGTTCCCGTGGCACCACCAGAGCGATTCACTGGGGATCCTAAGAAATATGCCACTTTTATGAACCAGTGCCGTCTGCACTTCCTTTGCAGGCTCGGGGCCTTTCCAAATGACCAATCACGGGTCACATGTGTGCTAACTTATTTGCGGAAGTGCTGCATACTGGTCAGTACCATTTGTGACTCAAGACGATCCTCTGTTACGCGATTTCAGGGGTTTTCAACAGGAAATGGAAAAACTTTGTGCCCGTCGTACTCATGGACAGGCTCTAGACAATGAACTTCTATCCCTTCGTCAAGGGAACCAAGACCTATTGACATACATCGCCACATTCAATAGACTTGTGGTTGAAGCTGAATGGCCTGCAGAGAAGAGAACCACCTTATTTCATAGGGGTCTGCGGGGAGAACTAAAGGATGCCCTCGCACAAGTAGTGGGCCCCCCTCAAAAATGTGCAGAATTTATTCATCCTTGGGGTACAGCTAGATCAAAGATTGCAAGACCGAAGAGCAGATCGAACCAGACCCGACTCTCGCCCTATTTATGTGCATTCAAGGGACAATGTTTCTCGATCAACAGAAGGCTCAGGGGAACCAATGCAGATTGGAGGCGTCAGATCACCCTTGACTAAGGCGGAAAGAGATAAGAGGAGGCAACAGCAATTATGTTTGTACTGTGGAAAATCGGGTCACTTTCTAAAGGAGTGCCCAGTGAAGCCACCGAGAAGGATAGTAGGAGCTACGGACAAGGAAGACCCCACCAAAGAGTCGGAAAACTGCCCAGCACAGCAAGTGTAGGGGTCCACTTGTCGAGCAAAGAAAGAGAACTACAGAACTCCCATTTTGCACTACCTGTGATCCTGATCAATCACCAACAACCATCACGGATGCACGCAGCAAGAGCGTACATAGACAGTGGAGCTGTTGGGAATTACATAGACCAATATCTCGCAGCAAAGATGGGACTTCCTTTATGTCCAAAGTTAACCACAGACACTGTAACCACAGTCAATGGCACAGAGATAGCCTACGGTCCAGTATCCCAATGCACTGCAACATTAACCCTTCTGTGCCAGGATGGGCATCAAGAATCTATTGCTTTCGACCTCATCAAGGCACCTCAGTTCCGACTGATCTTAGGGATGCCCTGGTTGGTAGCTCATAATCCTCGAATAGATTGGCGAGCAAAGGAGCTGGCCTTCTCTGAGACCTGTGCTCAAACGTGTTATCACCAAGAGAAACAATCGACGCCAGAACCTCTACGCTGTGAACAGTGGCGGCCGGGACCCTACCAAGAGAGTACCAGGATTTTCAAGACGTATTTCAGAAGGAACAACCTAATACCCTACCCCCACACAGACCATACGATTGCCAGATTGACCTGATACCGGCACCCAGATCCCTTATGGGCGAATCTACGCACTCACAGAACCAGAAAACCGGCACCTGAAGTCCTATCTCGACCAATAACTGGCAAACCGATTCATCCGTCCCTTGAAGTCCCTGGCAGCCAGTCCCCTGTTCTTTGTATAGAAAAAGGAAGGGGACCTAAGAACGTGCATCGACTATCGCGCATTGAACCAGATTACTGTCAAAAACCGTTATCCCTTGCCATTGATTCCTGAACTGCTTGACCAAGTCAAAGACGCCCCAATCTACACAAAACTAGATCTAAGAGGAGCATATCACCTTGTCCGAGTGAAAAAGGGGGACGAATGGAAAACCGCCTTTCGTACCAAGTATGGCCTGTACGAATATCAAGTAATGCCCTTTGGCCTTTGCAATGCGCCAGCTGCATTTCAATATTTCATGAACAATGTTTTAAGCGAATTAATTGATGTCTGTGCTTTAGTATACATTGATGACATCCTAGTGTACTCCGCATCAAAACAAGACCATGTCAAACATGTTCGAACCGTACTGGCAAAACTCCGCCAGCATCAGCTCTATGCCAAGCTTGAAAAGGGTTCATTCCATGTTTCCGAGGTGGAGTTCCTTGGTTTCATTCTTAGTCCGAAGGATATCCGTATGCATGTACACAAGGTAGCTGCGATCCTAAACTGGCCATCACCAAACTCGTTCAAGGGAGTACAGAGCATGTTAGGTTTCGCAAACTTCTACAGCCGGTTCATCCCGGGATTCACACAGATAGTACATCTCAACACATCGTTACTAAAAAAGAGCAATAAAAAATGTCAATGGACAGAGGAAGCAGAAAGAGTTTTCCAGGAACTAAAGGCTTGATTCACTTCGGCCCCAATTCTACGCCATCCTCGCCCAGACCTCCCATACATGGTGGAAACGGACGCATCAAGCATGGCCATGGGAGCCGTCCTCTCGCAAAAGGATCCTGAAACGGGTCAATTACACCCGGTTGCCTTCTGGTCACGTAAATGTACATCCCCCGAGCTCAATTACGCCATCACAGATAAAGAGCTCCTAGCCATCAAGTCAGCCTTTAAGGCCTGGCGTCATTAACTTCTGGGTGCAGACACACTGTCACTGTCATAACAGATCACCGAAATCTCCAGCATCTAAAAACTGCTAAAGCGCAATCTTCACGACAGTTACTTTGGGCCCTATTCTTCGCTGAATATGACTACGTGATTACATTTCGACCTGGAGTCAAAAACGGGAAGGCCGATGCCCTTTCCCGTATGGGTATTGAAGAACAGGAGTACAAACCACCAGACCCGATACCTATTATCCCATGTGACAAACTCCTTGGAATCACAGCAACCATCACTCACAAAGAACTGCACGAAAAAATCCAAAACTTTATTAGTCCTAAGCAATCACAAGAGTGGTGCACACAAGGGGAACATTACACGATAAGAGACCAGTTGCCCTACTTCAGAAACAGCTTGTTTGTACCAAATCAGGAACTACGAGAACAAGTCATGTCCATCTATCATGATTCCTTAATCAAAGACCACCCGGGAATCGCAAAAACTTTAGCCAAAGTAAAACAGAATTATTGGTGGCCCACGTGGCGTAAAGACATTGTTCAATTTATCCGATCTTGTGGATAATGCGCTCAAAACAAATCATCCAAAGAGAAACCGGCAGGACTCTTGCAACCGTTGGATATCCCACCAGCACCCTGGCATACGTTATCCCTCGACTTTATTACTGACCTACCATCCAGTCAGGGATTTAACACCATTCTAGTAGTTGTGAAACAAATCATCCAAACAGAAACCGGCAGGACTCTTGCAACCGTTGGATATCCCACCAGCACCCTGGCATACGTTATCCCTCTACTTTATTACTGACCTACCATCCAGTCAGGGATTTAACACCATTCTAGTAGTTGTGAAACAAATCATCCAAACAGAAACCGACAGGACTCTTGCTACCGTTGGATATCCCACCAGCACCCTGGCATACGTTATCCCTCGACTTTATTACTGACCTACCATCCAGTCAGGGATTTAACATCATTCTAGTAGTTGTGGACCTGTTTTCAAAAATGGCACACTTCATCCTTCTAAAGGGGCTCCCAAACGCTTCCACTCTAGCAAAAGTATTTCTGGAATGCATCGTACGGCTCCATGGTTTCCCCTCGGTACTGGTTTCGGACCGCAGTACTCAGTTCGTGTCCAACTTCTGGAGGAAGTGCTGCTCTTTGGCTCACATTGACATCCGACTATCCACCAGTCACCATCCCCAAACGGATGGTCAAACTGAGCGAACAAATCAGACGCTCAAACAGTATCTACGCTGTATGCTCCATCAAGCTGAGGAGAGCTGGTCAGATTTATTATGGATCGCTGAATATGCCTACAACAACTCCCTACCCCTCAGTACTGGGCAAACACTGTTCTATACCATATATGGTCGACATCCAGGCACTTCCGAGTTGGAAACCCCGACGACCTTACAAATGCCAGCAATTAAAACCGTACACACAACCATTTCACAAACCTTCAAAAGGGCAGCGGAACACCTACTCTGAGCTAAGGATCGTCAGAAGAAATTTGCAGACCAACACTGTATCAATGCCCCTAACTACCAAGTGGGAGACAAAGTCTGGCTGGGATCCAAGCATGTACCCATTAAAGGGACCCGAACCTTCCGTCCAAGATACCTAGGCCCATTCACTATCACCTCCGTGATAAATCCAGTAGCTTTCAAACTAGCCTTACCAGCTAATATGCTAATTCATCCTGTGTTCCACGTATCTCTCTTAAAGCCTGTTCAACCTGGGACCCGCGTAACACCAGCACCGAAGCCAAAAGAGATCGCAAGAGAGCCAGAATTCGAGGTCAAGGACATTCTGGATTCCAAGTATGTCAGATCCAAACTATACTATCTAGTGGACTGGAAAGGGTACGGTCCCCAAGACAGAACATGGGAACCCTGTGAGTACATCCACGCACCTCGTCTGCTTAGGAGGTTCCACCAAAACCACCCAAACAAGACGGGGCCAGAGGGGAAAGCCACCTTGAGAGGGGCCTTGGGGGGAGTGCTGTCACGATTCCTGCCCCCGGCCCCCCGGCATATCAGGTTGGAGCCAGGTCACGACCACCTAGTCGGCCCCTAAGGCCCTCTCCATCTCCCCAGACACCTACTTGGACTCAGACTTTGGCGCCAAGCTCACACACAGTCCTGAGATCCACTTAGCATTGGACTTGCAATATATTATGGGGCAATGGATGCCCCCATGTAATTAAGTTCCTTGAACTGGATGAGCAGTCTAGTCTTTCGGGTGTGGCTCAGCGCAGGGATACCTGGGATACCTACAGACTATTTAAACCACGCCCGGTCTGAGAAACATGCTTTGCATTTCTCTGCACCTGCAGCGTGACCCTCACCGTGCTCGGATCTCCTAAAGAGGCCCACTTCTTTCTTCAGCGCCAGCGCACCTGCAAGAACAAGAACATTGTTGCCAATACTCACCTCAAAGAGCATCCAACTTCTGTCCGGCTCTTCCCAGTCTTGCGGATCTTACGGCAGAGTCATCTCCATCTCGGCACGCCACGCCCTACAAAAGGGGGGAAGAATAGAAGAAAAGATGTTAGTAAACATTCAGCAATACTTAGCTCTCTCGAATTTGCAAATAGGGTTTAATCCTTACCTGAACCCCCGTTGATCGACAACCTCTGCTCGGGAGCATCCCGCCGATCTGAAAAAGGGGAAAAGACACATCAGGTTAGCGCAAAACATTTAAGAGGCGCCGCACATGATATGATATGATATGATAGTTTATTTATATAGCGCCTATACACAATGTGTTTCAAAGCGCTTCAAGGCAAGGAAGGGAACAAGGAAAATTACAACGACATTCTTACAGGCCATGAACAGTAAGGATGTGAAATTAACTATCGTACTCGGCCTGACGACATTTAAGATAGTGCAAGTGCTACGACATAGATAAGGAAGGGAGGGGGAGAGTTGGAAGGAAATGGAAACAGACAGGCGACTACCGTACTAGGTTTGATGACATTTCTGGTAGAGCTGGAGGAAAACAAAAGGTGAGGGAGAGGGGTGCAGAAAGGGAGGGGAGGAACAAAACAAGTGACTATCGTACTAGGCCTGACAACGTTTCAGATAGTGCTGGAGGGAGGGGGGACAACAGTAAGGGTTAGGGGAGCGACAGACGAGGTTGCTATCATAGTAGGTCCAGGGACAATTCTGCTAGAGTAAGTGAATAGAAGAAAGTAAGGAGAGCGGGGGAGGAGATAGGAAAAGGGAGAGGGTTTCTCACCGCCGCTCATCTTCTCAGCTCGCTTCCATGCTGGGCTACTGCGGCACCTAAAAGGACACGGACAAGACGAACATTGGTTAGTGCTAAGGATGCCAATAAGCATCACGCTCCGCATTCCTACTTACCTCAGCAGCGCGTCACCGTCCTCAAGACCTTCATCACCTAAGGAAAGAAAGACACAGTATTAAAGGGACTAGAGCCATCAGAACTTTTGTAAGACTCATTCCACTTACCGGCTGGGCTGAAGTCGCTGCAAGCCCCGTCCGCCGGGCCCGTGCCAGTGAAGCAACTAGACACCCTCCAGCCCGCATCACCCAATGCACCCCTGCACCGAAGGCAGGACGGAGAGCACCGCACATCAAAAAACAAGGTGAGGAGAGGTCCGGGGTTGGTTGGGACCCATGGAAGAAAAGGGGGGCCAGACAAGCAAGACCAATAGGGAATTGACCTCTGGTAATACTGTGTTTCAGGCCCAGTGCTTGTTTGAGCAAAGTCCAGGGAAGGGTTTGAAGTGGTCGGAAGTCCGTACCGGCTGAGTGGCATCCCCGTGGATATCAGGTGAGCGTTACAGTTCCCAGGTAAATGGGCACAACTCCAACATCTCTAGGCAAAACTGGCCGCCCTACTAGAAGGACAAACCGAGAGAAAAATGGCCTTCCTAAAGCAAATATACATGAAGAAGGGGTGAAAGCTGACAGAATCCTTGCCTGGAGGTTAGAAGAGTCGATTTATTGCACCCACCTGGGGGGTGGGGGAATAAATGTCTGGACGGCCCTGGGACAGCGGAGCAATTCCGCCTATACTATGAACTCCTTTATAAATCGGAATGTTCGGGTGACGGGTCTGACTCCCAATTGCCCGCCCCCTCTCCCCCCCGAAAAAACAAGTCCCCTGGAAAAACCCATCACACCTGAAGAGGTTGTGGACACATCCTGGCTTAAATGTTCAATACAACCCTAGACGCTGCAGCCCTCCCCTAATCCATGTTGTCGGCCCTCATAGTAGTGATCCCAAAAGAGGGGAAAGATCCAACGCAGTGGCAATCCTACCGTCCCATCTATTTGCTTAATACGGACGTGAAGATCTTGGCGAAGCTCCTTGCCAATAAACTGGCTCAGCACCTCCTGTCCCTGGTCCATGGGGACCAAGTCGGATTGATCCCGGGCAGACAAGGGTCAGATAATATCAGAAAGACCTGAGACCTTATGCACAAATCCGTGAGTAAGAACATGGAAACGTACCTCCTTTCATTACACTCTGAAAAGGCCTTTGACTGGGTCGAATGGCCGTACATGGGCAAGGTCTTGCAAAGGATGGGCCTGGGTGAAAGATTCCGTGGGTGGATTGCTTCACTGTACAATGGGCCCTCAGCAAGAGTGGCTGTTAATGGTACGGTTTCCACCCCGTTCTACCTCTCTCGGGGGACCCGACAGGGCTGCCCAATTTCTCCTCTCCTGTATGCTCTTGCAATGGAGCCTCTCGCTGTAGCCATAAGACAACACCAAGGGGTTACGGGAGTCCGGTGTAGGAACTCTATTTTAAACTCTCGCTCTTTGCTGATGATATCTTGGCCTACATAACCAATTTAAATACCTCACTCCCGAATCTCCTGGACCTAATACACACTTTTGTTACCTTCTCCGGGCTGAAGATAAACCCAACAAAATCATGTATAATGCCAATGGGGGAGGGAGAAGGTTACACAGAAGGGAGGGAAACAATATGGGGTATGAGAATTGAACGCGGAGCCACCCCGTACATCGGGGTCCTCATTCCGAGGGATCTGGGAACTCTTTTTCAACTACATTTTCCCCCTTATCCTCTCCAAGATAAAATCCGATCTCATACGATGGGCTCCTCTTATCTTGTCATGGTTCAGACGTATGGTATCTGTTAAAATTAACGTCCTTCCCCATCTCCTCTATCTCTTTACGTCCCTTCCGACCATTATCCCGGATGTATACTTCAGGACCCTACACTCCCTGGTCGAACGATTTATATGGAATGGCAAGAAACCAAGGTTTAAATATTCAACATTGGGCCTCATTACAGGTTGGGCGGTCCGGAATTAACAGTGGCGGTAAACCCGCCACCACTGTTAATTCCGGACCGCTCGATCCCGAGTCCTGCAGGCGGGAGGTGATCTTCCCGCCAGGCCTGACCTGGCGGGTTGAACACCTCCCGTCTGCAGGCGGACGTTGAAACACCAGCACCATCACGAGATGGTGCCGGTGTTTCCACTTCCCCATTCCCATTGAGTCCTACTGGACTCAATGGGAATGGGGATTAACACCATTCTGCCTCTGTGACTCCCGGGACACTGGGGCTGTAATGCCTTGGTAATTCCCGGAGTCATGGAGGCGGAATGGTAATATGAGTCCGGCGGTAACGAGGCGGTTTTAACGCCGCGGTTACCGCCGGACTCGTAATGAGGCCCATTGACTCTCCCGAGGTCGTTGGGGGGTTTTGGTCTTCCAGATTTCTGCCAATATTACAAGGCAGCCCAGTTTAGGGTAATTCTGGAACATATGAAGGATGAGATGTGCACCTACTGGACCTACATCAAGGACACTCATACACACCCTAGGAAAGTAAGAGACTTTTTATGGTCTCTGAACAAAGATCTTCCTGACCACGTAAGGAGTCACCCGACATTATCAGTCCTGTGGGCTCTATGGAAACGTAATAAAGAGAATTTGGCCCTTTCCTCCTGGCCCTCCCCTCTGTCCTCTCTGTGGGGTCCCCCCCTTGGATCTGGGTAAGCAAGGCCTGCGCGGCACGCAAATGTGGTCGGACATGGGGGAAAACCTGATGACAATCTTTGAATATCTTCGTGTTAAAGGCATCCTAACCAGCCCACATTGGAACAAGCACCTCGCTTGCCCCCTTAAGCCCCTTGAGAGAGTGTAGAGTCATCATCAAGGAGGGGGTCGCTGTCTAGGATGTATGGGGTCTCTTCATGGTGCAGCTCCAGGGGAAACAAGGATTCAAGCAATTCTGGGAGGAAAGACTGGGGATGGTGTTAGAAGAGTCGACATGGGCTAAACTCTGTGGGTCTATATTGTCGGGTACTCTGTACACTTCGGCTATGGAACATAATTTCAAGGTTCTTCACTCATGGCATCTCTCCCCGAATAGGCTTTCTAAAATGTTTCCCGGTATATCTCCTTTCTACACTAGGGTGTGTGGTCAAAGAGGAACTTGGTATCATGTATGGTGGGAATGCCCGTCTATCCAGATATATTGGTCCGAGCTCTTGAGTTGGATGAAGGGCATAATGGGCATCAACCTTGATCGGCATTCCCTCAAGATTCTCTTTGGCATCCCCTCCCCTGAATCCGATTCCAGTTGTTACCCAAAAGTGGTCCAGGGTATATTTAGAGCTGGGAGACTGGCCCTAGCCAAGAAATTGAAAGATAAGTTGATACCTTCCAAGTCAGAGTGGCTTACTAAACTGTTGACCATCTTTACATATGAGAAGTTATCAGCTCTGGCCCACGACACAATGGAGTCCTTTTTGTTGGATTGGACAATGGTGCTTCTTCACGAGGACTGTGGTGTACTGAGGCTTTGATCACTTCCCCGCCATGCGGCCCCAACTCCTTGCTTGGCACGGACAATGATCTCTGCCACATATGCTTTCATTGTTATTTGAACCCACTTTGTCAATCTTTGACTGTATTGGCCATGCATACTCATGGAATCGATCCTGATTTTATTCCTAGGACGCATACATTGGCACAAAACATTGCAAACGAGCCTTGTTCACCTGAAAAGGAACTCGTTGAACAGTTGACTTCCCAGTGCAAAAGATTTGCAGCGGTCTTCTTAATGTGCTGAATATAACTGTTGGGATATGTTCCCCAATGTTTGTACATTGTCCATGAACAATGGAATGCTATTAAACTCGTACATTTAATCTTTTTTATGAATCATTAATTTAAACCTCGAAAGATAACATGCAGGTCTGTGGTTGCTTGGTGTCTGTAAAGCTCGACATAGGTGGCCATAGCGTCCAAAATGTGTTTTCAAATGTATCATCTTTGTCAACTTTTTTTTGCGAGACGTGCCTCTTGTAGGATTCCATACAGTGTAACTCTTTTTTCCCCCTTACCGCTTTCGGGCCAACTCTTGTGGGTACTTCACTGATCAGGGCACGGGGGGTCAGATGGATATCAGAATGAACGGAACTGCGGGGTCTGAGCTGGTGCGCTCAGGCCAAGCGGGGTATAGGTTGTTAGTGCATGGGAAGTTCAGTGGAGATGGAAGGGCATTTGGATTTATGACTTGTCAGTGTCTCATGTTATCCGCAGAGCCCATTCCGCCGTGAAAACAGGGCAAACGCAGTGTTAGGGAGAATTATCAATAAATGGCTGATTCCCCTTACCTAATGAGTCCCTCAGCAGCTTTGCTGGATGTCTGGAGTTTATTTTATTTCATCTGGTAAGAGTGTGAGCTTTTTTCCCACTCTTACATGTGTTTTGCTGTGTGTGTTTTCACTTTTTGTGTGATCTTGGGCACTGGAGCCTCACCTCACCTTCAGTGCAGAGACACAGGGTTGTCTTCCCCCCGACTCCATTTTTCTGGGGCTGACTACTGTCTCCCAGAAACAGGTAAAGTTGCCATTAACTTCATGTAGTCACTTTAAACTACAGACCCAGTACACCCCATCTTACATTGAGTACTGGAAAGGGTTAATTGTTATCCCTTTTTGTCTCTGCCTCTTGGAGCCTTGTTTCGATCTCTTAACTTAAGACTTGGCTGGTGGCAGTGGTATCTACCCTAGCTTTTCTAACGCAATTATATTATATAAACGTGGTATTGTTTTAGGCTATTATATTATCCTCAAACATAAACACGATTGACCAAATACACTTTATTTTGGCTCCGGCTCGATTTATTCACCATTTCTTTTTGTTAAAGTCTTTCTTGTGTTTTTCTCTGCGCGGCAAACCTGGGATGATTCCTTTGTTCACTGTCTTTTCGCAGGCTTCTGCACAGAAGCCCTCCTTAAGGTGCCTGATAGTCCAGGTAGGCAGGATGTGAGGGAGGGATCTTCGGACCCCTGCCATGGGTTCCCTTGGAAACCCAAGTCGCACTCTTGTCTGATTGGCTAAGGGGAGGGGCCTTGCCAGGCCAGCCACCCGGCTGTGTGATTGACAGCCAGGCTGGATGAATGGGGAATACTGCATAAAAAGCATGTCTCTGGGACTGGAAGAGCAGAGTCGCCCTGGAATGAAAGAACCAACGAGGAACTGGAAGAAGAGGACCCCTACCACGACTGAACTGCCCGATGAAGCCCTGGTGCAGGTCCGAATCTCCAAATCCGACAACAGAGAAGATCCTCCAGGAAACCTCTTCCCTTGAGCTGGTGGGAC
Source organism: Ambystoma mexicanum (assembly GCF_040938575.1). Taxonomy (NCBI): domain Eukaryota; kingdom Metazoa; phylum Chordata; class Amphibia; order Caudata; family Ambystomatidae; genus Ambystoma; species Ambystoma mexicanum. Next base: position 923,298,542 of record NC_090926.1, on the reverse strand, counting down.
CAACCAGTTTGACCAAACTGCAAGCCAGGACACATCCTCTGGTCGAATTCGCTGTACAGAGCTACAGTAGGCCGGATAGCCAGGAAGGTCAGACTGTGCTTGGGTTTTAAGGAGCGCACCTTTTATTTGTTGTTTTGCTCTTCTGCTGGTTTCTTCCCTGGGTGGCGCAGGACCCTCCAGTCTTCCTACTTCGTGTCAGTCCGACAGTCGCTTCAGGAACCGTGAGTCTGCAGAAACCACCAGGAACGTCCGCCTCAGCTACAGCTCCCTCGCTGTTTTAAGGTACTGTGCAAATCCGGTTGTCCGTTTCGTTTAACCGTGGTAAAAGTGTTTGAAATCTTTCTCCAATCCGAGGGCTTGTCCTTCTCTTTTCTTTGAGCTAACTTTTCTACCAACTAACCTCGTCCGGAATCTGTGCCACGAGCTTTACCGCAAACTACACTGAACTGTATTATCTTGAACAAAAGACTTTTGAACCATTGACTTTGTCCCTAAGCCTTTTCTATCTGATTTTAACCTTGTAGTCTCTCTTGTTCAGTTGCCCTGATTACTTACCTGTTGATTTTGCCTCATTTCTAATAGCTTTATCTTTCCCTCCCTTTTAAATTGCTTGAGTGCCATTTTGTACCCACTTAATTTTGTGAGCTTAACTTGTCTGGAATTTATGGGAAGTGGTGTGGTGCATTTATGATTGTGATTTTTTTAACTTGCTTATAATAGTGAAATGTTATACAACTGTTGTATAAATAAATATATATTCTTTTACTTAGAAACCTTGAGTCAGTGTTTGCCTGAACCATAGTAATTGCTGCCCTTTGAGTAACCATTTGTACTGCTCACTTACTCTAGAGATAAGTCTGGCTGCTCCGCTAATGCTGCGGTTTATAGTCATAAAATCGAAAATAAAAAAGTCGAAAGTGAAAAAATCGAAAAAAAATGTCGAAAAAAAAAGTCGAATCTCTTTTTTATTACGTTTTTTATTTGAAATGGGGGGTTCCCGCAACCCCCTTTTTTTTACATGCGAGAGCCAAAAAATGAATCATTCGACTTTTTTTTTCCGGCATTATGTTTCCGATTTTTTTGGCTTTCGACATTTCTTTTTCTCGATTTTATGACTGCACACCTAATGCTACCACTGTAACTGTGCAGTACGGGCGTGTACCAAAGTTGAAATTGTACTGTCACTTGTAGTCTTAATTGTGTGTAGTGTTCCCAAAGGGTATTGCATATAATTCTGCCTCACACTGGTGTACAACGGTGAGGATAAAAGTATAGTAGTTACACTTGGAGTTCTGCTTTTACCTTGGATCAACTAACCACAAGGCTAACATCACTAAAAAGCAATATTAATCATGTCTGATATGGAAAGCCACAGTCAGGAGACCCTCCCGAGTTAAACTGCTGATTATTTAAGAAACATGTGTGAAGAAAGGAAACTCTCTGCCAAAGACAAAAAGATTGAATTAGTTGAAAAGTTGTTAAAGAACCCAAGTCTAGGGAGTGAGTCTGAAATACCTGGCTCTGTAGCAGATGTGGAAAGTATTGAGGATGATGCTATATCTGTTAATGATGAGTTGGAAGAAGCAGATGTGTCTCCTAATGTAGGTCCCTCTGCTCCCTTGCCTGCTCAGCAACCTCAACCCTTGTCCACTGGGACCCCCACAGGTCCTACACTCAGTCCTGAATTCATTGCTCTAGTGAAAATGAGGCTTGAACTGAAATTCAAATGGGTAAATGCTCAAACTGAACAAAAACATCAAGAACTGAAACTCAGAGAAATGGAGTTGAATCATGAACTAGAAATGAAAAGATTGTCTCTTAAAAATGCTTCTCTCCCAGAGTCTTCTAGGTCTTCCAGTCCTAAGAGACCCTGTATGCCTAAAGAAATTGTGGGTATGTATGAGGTTAAGCTTGATATTTTAGATTGGTTGGCAATGTTTGAATATAACCATGGTATTCAAGGTCTCACAGCGAATAAATTGCTTCCCTGGCTCTTCTCTAGGCTACCCACTGTTGCAACTGATGTTGTTGGGGGAGGTGGACAGGATGGATTATGAGTGTGTGAAGCTAGCTTTAATTGCTAGATTTGGGAAGACCCCTTCCAAGTACCTTAAGAGGTTTAGGACCCTCAAAAAGCATGATGGTACCCCTTGGGCTACCTGGTATGTGAGTGTTTGTAAAACTTAGATGGTTGGATTAAGGGTTACAGAGTAAACACTTATGAAGGAATGAGAAATCTTGTTATGTTGGAGTCTATTTTTGATGTCTGCTCTCCTGAGCTCAGACAGCACTTGGCTGATTCTAAGGAGATATATCCAAAGAAGCTAGCCAAGGCTGCTGACTTGTGGGTTGCCAACAGGGCTACTCACAAGGATTCTGGGGCTACTCAGAAAAAGGATGAGGGGAAACAGCCAAAGAAAGACAACAAAGAGAATTCTAATACCTCCAATCCAAAAGAGGGCCACAAACAGCAACATAAGGGTGAACCCCAAAGGAAACCAAATCAGGCTAGTGCACCATCTGGACCCAAACCAGATGGAGGTCAGAACAAACACCCATTCATCAAAACATTTGGGAAATGTTATGTTTGTGGGTCAACTGACCACGTGAAAGGAGATCCCAGATGTAAGGGTAAACCTTCAGGGGTTCACACTGTCTCCTTAGCCTTCTCCCCAGAGGAAGACATCCCTATGGCAAGTGGATACTTTCACCTACTGGCTGATGAACACATGAGACTCTCAGCTAGTGTTTCTTTAGTGTCCCTGGGCTTGTGGGAACAACATAATTTTGATGCCTATAACTCCATCCCAGATAATACTAAAGAGTATTATAAAGATAGTGTTCTTGTGAATGGTCAGGAAACCCCTGCCATCAGAGACACTAGAGCCATCATAACTGTGGTGGATGAATAATTTTTCAAGGTGGAGGATGTTGCTAAGGCACCCAAATGCCTCATCAAGTTAGCTGGAGGCCCTGTCCAAATGCTTCCCCAGTTACCAGCTCTCATCCAGTTTAATTATATGACTGTCAAGATACCTGTTAGTGTGCAGAGTGAAGTGCCTGGGAGAGTCCTGTTGGGTAACGACCTTAAAACTCTTGGAGTTGTGTCAAGCACCCCCAGGCCTCCCAGTAAAAGGAAACAGGAGCTCACAAGGTCTGCAAGGGAGAGAACCTTGAGAGGCTCTCCAGAGGAGATGATGGAAGAAAATATCACTCCCACTCCACAGGAGTTGCTCACTGCTATTTCTAGGAAGAATGAGGCAAAGGAGAAACCCAAGACCTCCTGGAAAAAGTCAGACAGCACCCCTGTGCTACCAACAAGTACATCACCAAGATTGTCCAAAGTCACACCTGTAACTACTCCACCTTCTGGGGCAGAGTGTGAGGTGCAACCTTGTGGGGTTGAACTAGCTTCTGAAGAGTCAGATCTGAAAGAAGAAACTGACTTAGTTGGAGATCTTGACCCTGTTGACCATCCTGAGTTGCAGTCCTTACTAGTAGAAGGTGGGCCCAACAGGGCAGACTTTAGCAAAGGTCAGAGAGAGTGTCCTACTCTTGAAGGTCTTCGACAACAGGCTGCTAACCAACTTAATGGGCAAGAAGTTGGAAAGCACAGGTTAAGCTGGGAAGATGGCCTCTTCTACAGTGAAAGGACAGAGTCTATCCCTGGGGACTTCAAAAGAATTGTAGTGCCCCCTGCTAACAGACTCCAGTTCCTACAGTTAGCTCATGAGATACCTTTGGCTGGTCACTTGAGTTTCAAAAAGACCAAGGAAAGGCTCTCTCTCTACCTCTACTGGCCTAAGATGGGTTCGGAAGTGGACAAATTCTGCAGGAGCTGTCACACTTGCCAAACCTCTGGCAAGAGTGGAGCCAAGAATGTGGCACCCCTGGTGCCTCTCCCAGTGGTGGGAGTTCCTTTTGAGAGGATGGGCATTGACATTGTCGGTCCCCTTGACCCTCCCACATCTTCAGGGAACAGGTTTATCCTGGTTGTAGTAGACCATGCTACATGATACCCAGAAGCCATACCTATGAGAACTGTTACGGCTCAGGCTGTGGCTAAGACTCTACTTGGTATTTTTACCAGAGTTGGGTTTCCTATGGGAGTGATATCCGACAGGGGATCCAATTTTATGTCCCACTACATGCAAGCCTTGTGGAAAAACTGTGGTGTAACTTACAAATTCTCTACAGCCTACCATCCACAGACAAATGGACTGGTAGAGAGGTTTAATCTTACTATGAAGAGCATGATAGGTGCTTTAGAGGAACCCCTTAAAAGAAAGTGGGACCTTCTACTGCCATGCCTTCTCTTTGCATATAGAGAAGTCCCTCAGGAGGGAGTTGGTTACAGTCCCTTTGAGCTTCTCTATGGCCATCCAGTCAGAGGTCCATTGGCCCTAATCAAGGAGGGGTTGGAGAGTGCTCCTTCCCCCAAGCCAGTCAGAGTGACGGTCTATGTGATAGGTCTCCGGAGGAGAATGTCACACATGATGGCAGAAGCAAGTGATAACTTGAAAGCAGGTCAGGCTCTGGTCAAACATTGGCATGACCAGAAGGCCAACATGGTTGAGTTTACTCAAGACCAGCTTGTACTAGTTATGGTGCCAACAAGGCAGAGGGCCTTACAGGACAAGTGTATAGGACCCTTCAAGGTTGTGGGCAAACCTCGAGAGGTGAACTATCTGGTGGAATTAGGCAGACCTAAGGAGGCTCCCAGAGTGTTTCACACATACCGTTTAAAAGCTTATGTCTCGAGACGAGAAGTAGGAGCTTTGCTTCTAGCTTCAGCTCAAGAGGAAGAGGAGAGTGAACCTCTACCTGACCGCCTCAGAGGCCAACCTTTAGATGAACAGATAGAAGGAGTTAATCTCTCTTCTCAGCTGACTTCTGAACAACAGGAGGAGTGCAAAGTTATGTTGAATCGGTTTGCCTCCCTGTTTTCACTATCACCAGGCTTGACCCCATGGGGCCAGCATGATATTCTCACTATTGACTGTTTACCTGTCAAAAGCAGGGGGTACAGAATGTCAGAACATGTGAGATCCCACATCAAAGGAGAGGTCAAAAAGATGCTTGACTTCGGGGTTATAGAGCCCTCTACAAGTCCATGGTCTAGTCCAGTTGTTCTAGTACCAAAGGCAGGATCCAAGGAAGTGAGCTTCTGTGTGGACTTTAGAGCTCTAAATGCAGTCACTAAGACTGATGCCCATCCTTTGCCAAGGACAGATGAACTGGTGGATAGACTTCGTTCAGCCAAGTACCTCAGTACATTTGATTTAACCTCAGGCTATTGGCAAATAGCACTGACAGACCATGCCAAGGAGAAAACTGCATTTTCTACCCCAGCAGGCCTCTACCAGTTTAAGGTAATGCCTTTTGGACTAAAGAATGCACCTGCTACATTTCAAAGGATGGTTAATCAAGTTCTGAATGGGATGGAGGACTTCTGCATGGCATACTTGGATGAAATTGCAGGGTGCAGTGTTTCTACATGGAAAGAACATATTGATCACATTGGATATGTTTTGCAGGCTCCTGAGCAGGCCCATCTGACCATAAAGGCAAGCAAATGTCAAATTGGTCAGAGTAAAGTGGTCTACCTTGGCCATGAGGTAGGAGGTGGTGCGATAAGGCCATTGCCCAGCAAAGTACAAGCTGTGCAACACTGGGCCACCCCTACTACTCAAACCCAAGTGAGAGCTTTCCTAGGTCTCACTGGGTACTACAGGAATTTAATTGAGAACTATGGGACCATAGCTTCTCCTTTGAATGAGATCTCCTCTCCAAAATTTCCAAAAAAGGTTAGATGGAATGAGGAGTGCACTCAAGCCTTTGAAAGCCTGAATAAAGCCCTTTGTCAAGCTTCTGTCCTAAGAGCTCCTGATTATCACCAACCCTTCATTGTGCAGACAGATGCCTCCAATATAGGTATAGGTGCAGTCCTAAGTCAACTGGATGAGAAAGGTAGGGAGCACCCCATTTGCTTCATCAGTAGGAAACTGAAGGAACCAGAAACAAGGTGGGCAACCATAGTGTGAATTTTTTGCCATTGTGTGGAGTTTGAAGAAGTTTAGACCATACTTGTATGGATCTACTTTTGTGATTCAAACTGACCACCAACCCTTGAGATGGTTAATGCAAATGAAAGGGGAGAACCCAAAACTACTAAAATAGCCAATCTGCCTGCAAGAGTTTGATTTTACCATTGTACAGAGCAGGATGTCACCACCAAAATGCTGATTGTCTCTTTAGGATGTTTATAACCAACTAGAGGTAGAGATTCATCCAGGAGTGGATTAAATCTTCCTGTCCTTTGTCTGGGGGGGGAGGGGCGGGTGAGTGTTAGGGAGAATTCTCAATAAATGGCTGATTCCCCTTACCTAATGTGGCCCTCAGCAGATTTTTGGGGTTTATTTTTTTCACCTAGTAAGAGTGTGAGCCTTTTTCCCACTCTTACATGTGTTTTGTTGTGTGTGTTTTCACTTTTTTGTGTGATCTTGGGCACTGGAGCCTCACCTCCTCCAGAGCACCACCATTTTTTGTGTGTTACACAGCACCTTAAGTGCAGTGACACAGGGTTGTCTTTGAGACTTCCCCGACTCCATTTTTATGGGGCTGACTACTGTCCCCCAGAAACAGGTAAAGTTGCCATTAACTTTATATAGTCACTTTAAACTACAGACCCAGTACACCCCATCTTACATGGAGTACTGGAAAGGGTTAATTCTTATCCCTTTTTGTCTGTGCCTCTTGGAGCCTTATTTTGCTTCCTTAACTTTAAGACTTGGCTGGTGGCAGTGGTATCTACTCTAACTTTTCTACCGCGATTATATTATATAAACGTGGTATTGTTTTAGGCTATTATATTAGCCCCAAACATAAACCCGCTTGACCAATTACATTTTATTTTGGCTCCGGCTGGGTTTATTCGCCATTTCTTTTTGTTAAAGTCTTTCTCATGTTTTTCTCTGCGTGCCAAACTGGGGCTGATTCCTTTGTTCGCTATCTTTTCGCGGGCTGCTGCACAGAAGCCCTCCTTAAGGCGCCTGATAGTCTAGGTAGGCAGGATGTGAGCAAGGGATCTTTGGACCCCTGCCATGGATTCCATTGGAAACCCAAGTCGCACTCTTGTCTGATTGGCTAAGGGGACTGGCCTTGGTAGGCCAGCCACACTGCTGTGTGATTGCCAGGCTGTATGAATGGGGGAAAAACTGCATAAAAAGCAGGTCTCTCGGACTAGAAGAGCAGAGTCGCCACTGGAACGAAAGAACCAATGAGGGACTGGAAGAAGAGGACCACTACCATGATTTAACCGGCCTGGTGAAGCCCTGCTACAGGTCCGAATCTCCAAATCCAACAACAGAGAAGATCCTCCAGGAAACTTCTTCCCATGAGCTGGTGGGACCAACCAGTTTGCCCAAACTGCAAGCCAGGACCCCTCCTCTGGTCGAATTCGCTGTACAGAGCTACAGTGGGCCGGATAGCCAGGAAAGTCGGACCGTGCTTGGGTTTTAAGGAGCGCATCTTTTATTTGTTGTTTTGCTCTGCTGCTGGTTTCTTCCCTGGGTGGCGCAGGACCCTCCAGTCTTCCTACTTTGTGTCAGTCCGACAGTCGCTTCAGGAACCGCAAGCCTGCTGGAACCACCAGGTACGTCCGCCTCAGCTACAACTCCCTCTGCATTTTGAGGTACTGTGCAAATCCGGTTGTCCGTTTCGTTCAACCGCGGTGAAAGTGTTTGAAATCTTTCTCCAATCCGAGGGTTTTTCCTTCTCTTCTCTTTGAACTAACTTTTCTACCAACCAAATTTGTCCGGAATCTGTGCCACGAGCTTTACCGCAATCTACACTGAACTGTATTATCTTGAGCTAAAGACTTTTGAACCATTGACTTGGACCCTAAGCCTTTTCTATCTGATTTTAACCTTGTAGTCTCTCTTGTTCAGTTGCCCTGATTACTTACCTGTTGATTTTTCCTAATTTCTAATAACTTGTCTTTCCCTCCCTTTTAAATTGGTGGAGTATCATTTTGCTCCCACTTCATTTTGTGAGCTTAACTTGTCTGGAATTTAAGGGAAGTGGTGTGGTGTATTTATGATTGTGATTTTTTAACTTGCGTATAATAGTGAATTGTTATACAACTGTTGAGTAAATAAATATATATTCTTTTACTTAGAAACCTTGAGTCAGTGTTTGCCTGAACCATAGTAATTGCTGCCCTTTGTGTAACCATTTGTACTGCTCACTTACTCTTGAGATAAGTCTGGCTGCTCCACTACTGCTACCACTATAACTGTGTAGTACGGGATCACTTGTAGTCTTAATTGTGTGTAGTGTTCCCAAAGGGTACTGCATATAATTCTGCCTAACACCCAGACGTGGCAATGGGGAGGAAATGGTGTGGGCTGGCTGAGCTAGGAGCTGTGGATTGCAGAGCTGCATTTGCACAGAGAGATGGATTTTCAGGCCTAGTAGAGCGATGTCATTGGGTCTATTTGAAAATGGTTTCCTTGTTATCCATTTTACTTACCCTGATTGGAACTGCTGTCCCAAAATAACTAAATCACTAATGTCAGGGTAGGGGTGGCGAGTTCCGACCCCCCCCCGCAATCATTCTCACCATAAGTAATTGAGGTATGAGCTAATAGGAGAGACATCTCCACCCCTATAGCATATATTAGCATCCCCCATCCTAGTTATATGTGTATAAAAGCATTACTAATGTGTGTAGAGTGGACTTCATTTTGTCTCTTCCGAACGCCATGTTTTTCTAGGCCTTTGCCCCTCTGTCGAATTATCAGCCTCTCCCTCTCCCAGCACCGTGCACTGCCAGCCCCACCACCTCCACCCCCTGCCAGCGCTGCACGAGTCCTGTTCTAACAAAACCTCAGATATTTCATTCGTGTTATTTAAAAAATGAACATATTTCAAATGCCACGTTGGTTGGCTGGGCTAATCGCCGCCACGGATTGAAGGTCACAGCGTTTGATGTCGCTTGTGGGGAGTTCACATCGATGCATCTTGTACTATATGTTTTTGATTTGTGGCTTTACTTTGGAAAAACAAAACTTAGCATACGCGGTCCTAACAATGTTCAATTGTTGTTCGACCTTGGAAGAAAGAGAGGATTTGCTAAGGATTGAAGGATGCTGGGGTGTTTTATATCTGCAAAAATGATAAGGTTTACCATTTTAAAACCGGACTAAGGAACATGTAATTTCATTATATGAGAAACTTTGGTCATACTGGACACACTGCATTACGCCAAGACAATGGAAATACCAGATAAAATATAAGTTTGAGTGTAGACAAGCTTATAGACGAACGAGTCAAGGTTTCATTTTCTGACCGGTATCGCTTGCTTGCATTGTAATGGGTTGTTGGTTGGGGCATATTGTGACAACACACAAACACAACCCCTATGTATTTGTCTTTGTCTGGGGCACATGGGCAGTCCAGCACTGAAAGTTCTTTGCAAATATTCCGTTATAATGCCTTCTATGTTTTGTTTGAATTTTTCCTTCAGCTTCCGCAACCCATTGCGAGCTAAACATACTCAACAGCACTAAACTCTGAAGCACATCGTATACTCCAACTTTCCATGATGTTTTCTCTGTGTTTCAATTGTTTCTGGTTCGTGTTCAGTATCAGGTTTCGATAAACTTGAATAAAGAATGGCTACTGAAATATATTTTTGTTATTTTTTCTACACAGCTACATTCTTCCTTTCTGCAAACGTCATCGTTTCCAGACACCAAGTGATGGCTTCTTTAACTGGCAGTGGAAGATGCACCTCAACGGATGGATAACTATTACGCTGTTGTAGGACAATCGCCCTGGACCTTTATGCCACTAGGTGCAACCTGTCATCGTTTACGGTGGTCTAGCAAGAAGCTGATGCTGAAGCCTAGAAGATGCTTATACAAACATCCTGCAGAGGCTGCGGACCGGAGTGGGCACCAGCTATGAAAATCCAACACAAAACCATGCCTCCGGACCCCTATAGTGAGGTTGCGTTGCAGCGTACGGCAAGAGGCCTGGGAGTGCTCCTCGTGCCAAAATGTCTCAGCGTCCCTGTAACTGAATCTGACTGCTGTCTGATGGTGCCAGACATTCCCGTGGTAGCGGGGAGCACAAAGAACAGCGACCAGAGCATCAGATCCATCTCTGTGTGTGGCAGAGTAACAGTGAGGTAGAATTATGTGGTAAACCTTCTGGAGCGGCTCATTTCTTTCCCTGGTGGAGAGTCACGGTCCCTGTGTGGGAGACCCAACATCCCTCTAAAACGGTGTGCTCTGCAACAAATAGGCTACCAAAGACGGTCAACAATTACTAATACTGGGCCCCCGAAAACAGCGGTTGGCCATAGTGGTAGCGGCCGGCGGGTGACCTTTGCTGCACATACTGTGCCTTTATCAGCCCGTTCCTCGGTGCCCGCCGCAAGACCCCTGACATCCGACAGCGCGGATGGCCCAGGAGTGCATAACACGCTGAAGCCAGCCAGACAGCCAAGCAGACACATCCGGCTGATGCGCTGCCACGCAATCCAGGACAGGAGTCCTGCATCTTGAAGGTATGTGTTCCTGCAGGCGATGTGTGGGAAAGCCTGATGCACTGGGGATCAAACACTACCCCTATGGAATCCTGCAGCATGACACCCCAATAATATGACACATCCAGCTCCTTTCCCCCGATCATACCCACGAGGCGCCTGGCTCTCCACGTTCCTCCAGAACACCAGTAGCGCTGACAAGCCTGAAGGGAACTCCTGCTACATAGATCATAGGAACCTCCAGAAGCCGAACGGTTTTTCGTCTTAACAATAATCCAGCCACCCTAACAAGAACCCCCCTGGGAGTCTGCAAACCCAGCATGTTACTAAGAACTAGGGCGACTACACCTGAAGGCACCATTAATACATAAAGTGCACACAAAATCTGCTCTTCCAAAGGCCACATAAACGCAGCAGTCCTGATTTGCATATTTACTGGCCAAAAGGCACAGCAACACGGCACGGAATAGAAAGAACCGTCCCACGCAGCAGGGCGGCCTATTGTCACGCTCACCTGATTCCCACAGAGGCGCAGGTCTGGCTTCGAGTGCTGATGCTTCTTCAGTGGTGAAGCGCAGGACTCTGAAAATGGACTGGAAGGGCCCCTTTACTCTGGTCTTTTCTGGCTCGCAGGAATATTCCCCTGTGCGTGAAAAGGGAGTATTACCTACTGATGGAATAATGCTCAAGCCTCCCACTCGCTTCCAGCCCTCCACGATACCCTTCCACGATTCCCCGTGAAGTCTCACCTTAGGGTCTGGAAGGATAGTTCTCCATCCTGCTTCTGATGCAGGGGCGCGTTGAAACTCAGTTACTTCACTGGATTGAGGTTTGATGGGAGTTCAAAATAAGCTTGACTATTCAGGTGAGGCGCTGTAAGAGTTCTGTTGCAAGTTCAAAAGTTCAAGCTTAATAATAATGTTCATTGTCTTATTGCAGCAAGCGCTAATGCTTATGTCTTTTTTCCCTTTAGGGGCCGGGGTTCGGAATGCCGGAGATATGGCGCCGACCCGAAGTGAAACGTGCAGTTCCAGTAAATGACAGGTAAGTTCTGGATGAGCGTTCTGGTAATGTCTTTGCATTCGCTCATTCAATGTCCTTGTCTTTTTTCCCCATAGGGGCCGGCGTCCTGAAATCCAGGAAGCGGCAGGACCCGAAATGAAATGGGAATAACCCAACAGGTAAGTCTTAGAAGGAAACTGAGCCTTTCCTATTCCCTTCCTTCTCTCGCCTTGTTTTCTTGTCTTTTTCTCTCTAGGCTCTGAGAAGTGGGTGCGGATCCGGATGATCGCTGCTGAAGATGGAGGCGCCCAGGAAAGGTGAGTGAAATGCAGCGCTGCAGCGATCGAAGCGAAATGCTTTTAAAATGATGTCTTCCCTTTCAGGATCGTCGGTGTGATGTCTCCGTGATGCAGCTTTAGCTGGTAAGGTCTTCTTTCTCTCCAATTCTCTCTTATCTCCCTTTGCAGGCGACCCAGGATGCTGACAGGCGTGGCTGAAGGAGCTGGCTGAAGGAGCTGACACGGTGAGCGTCCAGCTGCGAGGAGCAGAACAACGCAAAGCGTGAGTTGCTGATCGGGCGTGGTTTAAATAGCTTTGGAAGAAGTTCCAGGTATGTATCCTTCCACCGATCAGGTATGTATCCTTCCCCGACCACACCCAGGTGGAAAGTAGTCCCACAGGTAAAGTAGTTCCATTCAGGCCTCAAGAGAGCCTGGATGTAGCAGCATGGTCTGCATCAGGTAAGTGCACATTAAAACACTTGAACACATGTCTTGTTTTATGAGCCTGGCGCCTAAGGCGCCAGGACAGGGGTCTAACATGAGCCTGGCGCCTAAGGCGCCAGGACTGTGTCCAAAGGGCCCCAGCTTGGGCCCGCTGGCACTTCCGTGGGGGGAATGATGCCTGCCTCTGGGGTTGCTGGATCGGACCTGGCTCCTTGGAGGTAGGCATCATGACACCTATAATGCAGGCAACCAGAAGCTGAGAGGAGAGAGAAATAAATACAGCTGCCTACCCAACTCCCAGTGGCCAACACACGACCACAAGCTGGGGATCCTCAGACCCTGTTTTTGAACAGCCTAGCTTCGTAAACCCTTGGGACCAGCTAGTCTCACCATATTTATTTAATAATACAGCCCACAACTGAAGGGAAGGCACAACCTGAGACTATACATAATACCCAGCCCATCCAATCGGGGCATGCCGAGAGGCGCAAAGGGTAATAGGAAAGGCGTGATGGACGCATTTACCAGCGCTTCAAATATGGACTCCTCCCCAGTCCCTGCCCACACCACCTCGGGTCCCATTCAACTACAGGCTGGGCTGGATATGGACCCATACATGACAGCGATGGAGAAAGGCTTTGCAGCCATTAACAACAAACTGGATGACATTGTCTGTAGCTTTGCCTCCATCAGAGCAGACATAAAGAACATAAACACCAGGGTCTCGGAGGCAGAGAACAGGGTGGGTACCCTTGAAGATACATCAACTACACATGGCAAAGCAATTGACGAGATCCAAAAAAACATAGTCAATCTGAGACAAATGCAAGGATCTTGAATCCAGGTCGCGCTGCAACAATATTAGGGTGGTTGGCATGGAAGAGAGAACTCTAAACGTACCCGTGGTGCAGTTTCTTGAAGAGGTCCTCCACTCATTGTTCCCAGAAGCCCAATTCTCAAAGCAATTCCTACTGGAGATGGTGCATAGATCACTTGCTCCCTTCGCACAATAATAGCCCGCCTAGTCAACTACTGCAACCAGGACCTAATCCTCCGCCTATCGCGAGAAAAGGGGCCTCTATCCTACGACTCCAACCAGATTCACATATGCCCAGACTTCTCTAGTAGAATACAAGCGGCTGGACGCTCATTCGACCATGTGAAAAAAGCACTAAGAAAAAGGAAAATACTTTATGCCATGCTCTTCCCCGCAAAACTACACCTACAACATGCAAGCAGAACCCACTTTTATGAAGCACCGGAAGAGGCCATGGCTTATATTGAACAACAGATCCCGGCCCCCCGGAATAGCGGCTGAGCCACGACAACAAAGACAAAGACTCAAGCACGCAAACATGAGATTGAGTACCGCACCAAGAAAAGAAAGCTACTGCACCTACTCCACCTAACCTAGAAGCTATGGCCCCCATGTGCAGCATGTTCTTGACTTTTGGTGATGGCCACACAAAGCCACCCACTAAATCAGATGGTTAAGTTAAGTTTAACTGAGGGAAAACACTGTATAGTTGGAGGAATGGTGAGGGATAGAAGGGAAGGGGGTAAGGGAGTTGTGTTTAAAAAAAGTTTAAAAACGAATGACAGATACAAATAGTGTAATCATAATATCGACGACTGGTGCCTCATCGTGGCACTTCCTAACCTTCTTAAGGCAGTAACAGGACCAACGAACAAAGTGAACCTCCTTTCATGGAACATTTAGAAGCCTGGCAAACCCAATAAAGACCAGGAAAATCCTGACCTACGCCAGACGACATAGGATTGACATCCTCTACCTCCAAGGAACACACGCCATACGAAAGGTTGTCGAATCATTTGCCCAAGACTGGGGCCCACTAAAAATGGGCACAGAATATTCCTCACAATCCAGAGGTGTTCTAACCGTAATACACTGACGGGTAGGATTTCAACTAGCTAGATCAATGACGGACACAGAAGGAAGATTTGTTATTATATGGGGCACACTGCAAAATCAAGAAGTCACATTGATGAATACATACGGCCCAAACATCGATTCCCCTGAGTTGTAGCTACAGGTCATGTCGCAAATATCACCCACAGATGAAGCCAGAGTAATGTGGGGAGGAGACTTCAACACCATCCTGGACCCCCAAAAAGACTGATCGTAAAGGACCCCCAAGCCTCACTCCAAGGCTGCTATGACAATAAGGCAGGGCATGGCCGAGTTGCCACTGGCAGGTGTATGGAGGGAATTACATCTGACAGCAGCAGAATATAAGTTTCATTCCACTGTACATTCCTCTAGTTCACAAATATACTTTTGGCTACTCTCCCCGGAATTGGTCCCATTGGTGAACAGGTGCTCCATCCTCCCACGCACATTATCGGATCATTCTCCGTTGCTGGTGGAACTAGACATGGGAGCTCTGGAAAGAGCTGCATCATGTGGCGGATACCGCGGGCCCTTCTGTATGACGAAGCGATAATATAACCCTTGCAATCAAAAATCATTGACTTCTTCGAACGCAACAAGGGCACGGTGGCCTAGCCAGCAACAATATGGGAAATATTCAAAGTCTGGACTAGAGGAATTCTCCTATCCAAGACGCTGGGCACACTCAAATCCATTAGACACCAATCGGAGTAGACCCTTCGCTCCCTGAAAAATGCCCCATGTAACGAGACGCTGAAGCTACTGCAGGAGCAACTGGAAAGATACAGACCCTAGCGGAACGTGAAATAAAATACATGGCACAACCAACCAAGGCTAGGAGATATGGGGAGGGTAGTAAGGCTGGAAAGACACTGGCGAACCTGATAAAACTGGAACAGGGTATCAAACCGATCACGTACGTAATGGGATCTGATGGGACAATCCATACAAACGTGGACAAGATCAACAGGGTCTTTCTGGATTTCTACTACAATTTATACCAAAACACAGACGGAGTGATGGCACACGCCCTCGACCAATACATGGCCTCAATACCACTCCCTAGTCAAGAACAGGTGTACAGGGAAAAAATAGAGTCCCCCTTCTCACTTGAGGAAATTCCTCAGGCAATTAAAGATCTAACTACTGGGAAACCCCCAGGGCCCGACGGCCACCCGGCAGACTTCTACAAAACCTACTCACCTGAACTATCCCCCAAACTGCTGGATTTGTGGGAAGAGGCCACTACAACTGGAAGGTTCCCAGATACTATGAAAGAGGATGCCATCACAGTCCTTCTTAAGCCACACAAACCTCCACAAGATCCTAAACCATACCGCCCCCTCTAATTAATCAATACCGATATGAAAATGTAAGCAAATGTCATACGAATAGGCTCCTCCCACATATGAAAACATTAATACATGCTGATCAATCAGGGCTCATACCAACTAGATCCACGCCCATAAACCTATGTAGACTATTCGCGATAATGTCACAACTAGACCCAGAAACTAAAGTGGTGGCCATATTGCTCGACACTGAAAAAGCATTCGACTCAGTGTCTTGGCAGTATATGTATGCCATACTGAACTGCATGGGTTTTGGACCACGTTTCCTATAGTTTTTCAGACTGCTATACACAGACCCAGTGGCTAAAGTGCATACTAATCATACCCTTTCCCCGGCTTTCACTCTAAAGAGAGGATGTCCCCTATCCCCCCTGATTTTCGCAGATGACACCCTGCTATACTTGCTAGACGCAGAGACCAATTTAAACCCGGTAATGGGGGACATCACAGAATTTGCCGAATTCTCAGGCTATAAAATAAACCAAACTAAATCAGAAATCATCCCTTGACGCCGAAGGTTGCAAGAACGGCCGCCATGACGTAGTTCCGCTGGTCACCAAACACAGCTCGCTATCTGGTAATTGTTATTGCTACTGACAGAAACGCACTTTATGAGGCAAACTACAAACCTTATATCTCGTCACTAGAAACCAAACTAATATTATGGAACAAACTCCCCACCCCAATATATGGACGCATCGCCCTTCTCAAGATGGTGGTGGTCCCAAAGTTACTTTACCTATTTAGTAATATCCCCATCTGGCCAGGTAAAGCGCTATTTCTGAAGCTACCGAAAATGGCATCCAAATTTGTGTGGGGTGGTGGATCAGTTAGACAGAGCTAGGCTAAGCTGAGCAAGCCCACTATTCGAAACACTGGTTTCATGGCGAGGAATCGTATCCCCACATCCAAGCTGTGAAACATTCTGCAGCCCCCCTGTATATATACGGTCCATGATAATTTCCAAAAAACACAGTGATGTTAATGGAGTAGACCCGGATTCCTGTACAACACGATCATGGGCAGCACTTCTCCGCAGGACAGGCTGCACACACCCCTATTGGGCACCCACCCGGGTTTGGCATCGACCGCACATTATCCCCTCACTAGACACAGCAATGCAAAGGAAGTCGGACCCGGGAAAAGTACTGACATTAGGGGATCTGTTTCCTAATGGGGTCTTCATAACGCTTGAAGAGGCGCAAAATAGATTTGGCCAGGGGCTCCTGATAATCCTACAATAGCACAGGTTGAAAGCATCCCTCAAACCCAAATGGCCATCATTCCCCAAAGAGCCACCTCCACACCTGTTCTTATCAGCCATACTGAACCAAGACGGACTCACAGGCAGTATCTCCAAGTTATATAGCACGGTACATGACCATACCCCCTCTCAGAACACGGTCAAGGATAAATGGGAGAGATATCTGGGAATTACAATTGATGACGCACAATGGTCCAGATACTGCCAATACACCAAGGCCATATCGATGAACGCCAGTTTCAGATTGATCCAGTACAAAATCCTAAATCATCTGCATATCACCCCTGGAAAGATTACCAAATTTGACCGCGCTTCTCAACCTGTGTGCCCCAAATGTGGTCTTCCCGAGGCCAATTCCTTCCACATGTATTGGGAATTCCCCCCAGCGAGGCAGTTTTGGTGCAAAGTGGCCTCTACCCTAAGCACAATTCTCGGTATCCAAATACCGACCACCCCCCTGAAGTAACTATTAGGGGACATCGGTAAAGTCCACATCAAGGCTATAAGGCAATTTGCTATTGGAACTGCGGTGGCCAAATGCAATATTCCCAAGAAATGGAAGTTAAAGGTGGCTCCAACAATACGCGCATGGTTTAGAGGCTTGATTGAAGTCCAAGAATGTAAAGAGACCTCTACAAGAAGCATAACCCTGACGTGCCGTCCTAAAGATATATGGGCCCCCTTTAGACGTTACCTGGAGGCAACCACCCAAAAAGGTGAAAGACTGGCATAACTGGTGGTCCCATGACAAGCTCATAAGCCGTGGTGTGTCCTTATTATGTTTATCTGCTGTATATTAGAATGTCTGTTTTTTGCAATAATTAAATACTGAGGTTTATACAATGAATCTGTCATCAAGTTAAAATAAAGCTCTAAAAAAAAGGCAAAAAAAAATAGTGTTTTCTATTCCAATTTGGGATGCACTGTGCTGTGAGAGGATGTGTGTGTTGATATTCCGGATTCTACGTCAACTGATGTTTATACGTAAGTGATGACTGGGCGCGTTTGGCTACGCCGCCCACTATCGTCATGAAAATAGGTGCAGACTATCGCTAGGAATAGTGATGTCAGCTTCAAGGGCGGGTGATATGATTTAGTACCGCGAGGGCAGTTCAATTTAGGGCAATGCAGCAATGGATAAGATTACCACAAGATGGCCGCACCCCGCTCGTTGATTTTGCATTTGTAAAAGTCAGGAAAACTAAGGTAAGGTGCATAGGAAATGTTTTTACGATCAATCACAGTTTGCTTAAAACCACATAGCTGAATGCTCAGGACAATAATATGTTTGAGCGCACTATTCTTTTAAGGTCAAAGTCAAATGACAACATGGGTGTCCTTACATGCGGGAGCATGACATTTATACTGGCATTAGGGGATAAATATAGCATGATCAGTGTTCTTATATGGGGGGAATTTTATAATGATATGATATTTATATAGCGCTTTCACCAAAGTGCTGTACAGAGAACATACATGCATGCAATTATGAGTGAACTGAAGTTGGCAATCATTTATCAACCTCGGCAGGATGAAGGGCTGAGTTGGTCTTGCCAGGCTTTGAACCGATGACCTGCAGATCACACTCAGATCGCAACAGTGAGCTCTCAGCAAAGACATGTTTTCTTACTCTGGCATGGATTTATTTTTTTACCTGCAGTAAGGAAAAGCCAACAGGAGTATGTTCCGATGTTGGGATACTGGCATATACTTGCAGAGCAGAACTAGCAGAGCTAGCATGGACCTATGTTGTTATCGAATTATTATTGCCATTAAGGGGAAAACAAACATGTGTGTGTGCTTACATTGGAATATTGGCATATATCGGTGCAGCAAAATCAATGTGAAAATGTTTTTTTTACACTGGCAGAGTACTGGCATATAGCGGGCAAAGGCATCGTAAAAATGGCTTGGAAAATGGTCCTGTGCATTGTTTGCGACTTGGCATCTAATGGACTGTTTTCATGTCTTACCCTACAAAAATGATTGAAAACTGTGTGGGTTGTTACATAATATATCACAGAAAGGTACTGTAAAATACACCATTTTAACCCATTATTTCTAAAATATTCTCAGGGGGAGAACCCCCTGGATCTCCTTTGATTGGTCCGACCTCTCTCACTACGCTTCGTCATTTCTGTGCATTTGGCCGGGGGCAGAACACGCCCCCTTCCTTCTGTGGGCTCTCCATAGTGTGGGCCGTACTACATTAGCTGCTGTCCCCACTTGTACACAACCCTGGCTACTACTGTTGATTTGGGGTGAAAGACACATCTATTGGGCCAAAGAAAGGCGTAATATCTACTCAGCCTCCTGGCGGGTCTCATTAGCGCAGTAGGTTTAATGGCCCTTCTCATTACCAGATTGTTGGGGCTGGCTCCGCCCCTGGTGGTAAGGCAGGGCTAATCTCCATTTTTGGAATCCTTAGGATTCTATGAGGTATTGTCAGATTTACCGCAAGCAGTAATTCCAATGAGGTGAATCTGATGATTTTTGGGGTGTAATATTGCACATACTACAGCATAGACATACCAATGGCAGGTAAAGTGTTTACAATGTATTACACAGTGAAGTACAACAGTGAATAATATGGGCAAATAATATATCAGAGTTGTTTATCCAGAACAAAAGTTAGTATTAGGAATAATATGAACCTGGTTGGGATGGACTGACCTTTTTCTTGTATGCAGATTGGATGAGTGAGGAGTTGCAAAAGAGCATTACGCTATCAGTCAATTTATTCACGCTGCCCATTGAGTAATGATTGTGTGTGATGACAAAATCTATTGGCTCTATCAAAACTTGTTTTATTAGACATCTACCCTCCAAAATATTTAAAAAAATCTTTCCTGACATATCGTAGTTTTATGAGAAATATAGACATTTCAGAGATTGTATAAACTAAGTAGAAGCCTGCAATGGTAATCCAATAGTAATCCAAAGAGAGTGCCATTTTATTGAAGATTTGTCAGAAACAACCTTTCAGAGATTCGTAAAGATGCAGCATGCTGGTCCCATTTTTGCTTGAACATGCAGTAGAGCTTTTTTCGCTTGTGAGAGCTAGAATAAGCTCTGGGGGGCGATGAAACTACTACTTAATAAGTGAGTTATATCATGGTGTCCTAGCTAATCATTGAATGCCTATAAGAGGATTCTGGCAGAGTCCAAGGCGTGAATACCATAGGTGTGTCACATGATTAATGGGATTACAGTCAATACCTCAGCCATCTCTAATGGACCGAGACTGAACGCTGACAGCTTGACAGACCCTCTGTGTGGCATCCCGCCCCCCCGCTACCTCAGGAATGGATTTGCGCTGCAATTCACCATCCACGGGAGGCCTGACCCAACTCACGTGGTATGTCTGTCTACCAAGCTGAAGGGCAGGGCTGGCTAAAGAGGCACAAGTGCACGGGGCACAGGTTAAAAGGATGTCTGAGGGCCCTCTTTACCTCAGCTGGTGAATGTCATATGTCAACAACAAAAATGCATTGCTGGCAGGACGTTTATGGTATTCTAAAACCAAGGGCAAAGGAAAACTGTACAAACGTTTTTTGGAGTGCAGGCACTTTCAAATGGTGCAATGTTGTATTCACAAACACTTGTCTGATTACACAATCAGTATATAACTGTGACTAGAAGCATTCTTAAACAAGAGACCAACGAAAATACAGACACAAGACTATACAACTATCAACAAGGAAAGCTTTAAGAAACTAGCCCTCATTGCATTGCAAATCAAAACAAATCAAAAATCCCAAAATGCATATAACTTAAGCTATTTTAATCAATGCATCATTTTATTTGGAAGCTGCATGGTATCATTCCCATTCAAAGATGGCTGCTAGTTTTGGCTTGTTTTCAGGGAGCTTCCTTAAAGACAGTCATCCAAGATGGCTGCCTCCAGGCCTCAAAGAGTTCTGAGATGGGCAGGAATGGATGGGATTAGCCATAGGGATTGCATTGGTTAGGGTCAGGGAATGGTAGGGATTACAACTGTGTATCCCTCCTCAAATGTCATCTCCATTAGACAAGCATTATTGAGCCTCATTCAAAGCCCATATTTGAAGTTTTTATCTTATGTTAATGACAATAGTGTGGCCTAAAGGTAGCAATTCAGCACCCCCTTCATATCCCAAACTAAAAAGGCCTGCACAGCCCCAGATCCACAGTTTCTGCCTGCCCTCAGGCACTGATCAAGGTGACCACGCTATGCCTGGCTGCTACAGTCACTGTGAATACATATCAAAGAGGTATGTGGGCTGGCCTGTTTCTGCAAGCCGGGCTTACCTCAGTTATAGGCATTCAATGATTAAGCATTTTATGTTAAGAGTAAAGACGGGCAAAAGCATGTCTAAGGCCAATACTCTAGATCTGCCTTTCTGTATCAAGCCTTTATTTACTGTATTGAGTTATTTTAGCAGTGAGCGACCAACCGGCCATCGGAATACTGACGCAGTTACACCATGCCATCCAAGAGCACTAATCTCACCAACCAATAGATAGCCCGTATTTTACCCTGACAAATTTTATACACTGTACAACACACATAAAATATCAACACTGTAGAGATTAATGGCTCATCAAAATAAATCAGCGATGTAAATACTGCCCCCTTTATCATCGACCCCAAAGAACAGAGCCAGAGTGCAAACCACTTTTTGGCACAGGCTCTCTTTGGCTTACAGGTAATTTCTATCTCCAGTGATCTGACTGTGAACTTCAAAATACCCTCAATGCTATCAGTGAGGGTATTGTTTGACTTGAGTTGAGAGTTGCATTTGTGTGATGTGAAGTGCTTGGGTCCTGTTCCTTTAGCAATTACTTCTTGACGGAGGACATTGTGGAGTAAAAATCACGTAGCTAAAACTGCTGACAACATCATCACCAAATTAAACTTGTAGTGCTTGTCAGAGACCTAATGGTGGCGTACACACTTTTTGAGGATGAAGCAATTCTATTCAGTGTTTTTTGTAGCAATCCCTAGTGGGTGCGAAATGTATGAATGTATTTTCCGTAGTCCACAATCTAAATTCAAATGTTAATGTTAAAGGATATTTGTACTGCGCACTATCACCACCAGAGTGGTCCCCTGGCACTCTGGCGGCTCTGAAAAAGGGAGAGGGGGGGTGAGTTAGTGGGAATAAGCTGGAAAAGTGCAAGAGAGCAGTGATGTGCTGTTGGCAGCCTCAGCCCGGTGGGTCCGTTGGCTAGGCTTGGGGTGTTTTACGGTTGGTAGTCGTCGTGTGCTGTTATGCAAGTCTATGTGTGGTTTGTTTTGTTGTTGCAGTGTGGTGAAGTTTGTGCGGACTGCTGCGCTTAAGGTTTGTGGTTGTGTTTGGTTAGAGTTTGAGAGGTGTATGCAGAGGGATGAAATTGTTAGTGTATTGGTTAGTTGCTGTTTCTGTCTTTGCAATTGTGTCTAGCTGTGATGCTTGCTATCATATGCTATTCCATCTGAGTGTGGCACTTGCTAATCTTCAGTGTTCTGTCCAAATGCGAGGCAGGCCAGTGATCACCATTCTATTCAAGTGTGTCACTTGTCATCATTCAGAATTTCATTTAAGTGTGGCACATGTTAACATTCACATTTCTATCTAGCTGCGACGGCAGCTCAGTTAAGAATTCCTTCTAAGTGTGGCACATGCTAACATTCACAATCCTATCTGGATGTGACGTCAACTAAAGTTAAGAATTCCATCTACATGTGGCACATGCTAACATTCACATTTCTATCTAGATGCAACGTCACCTTTCAAATTGCATACACCTGAATGGCCAGAGAAGGCTGAATACCTTGTGAAGTTACTCAATGTTAGACTTGAGAATCGTCTTCTCTGAAAAGATTACCCAAATATGTATGTTTATGATACATTTGTTCATCATGAGCTGACACTACTGTTTTTCTGAGCAAATAGTTTTTCTGGCAAGTGGTAATGATGGTGTCTTCAGGGCTCTAGTTGAGGGATGGTGCCTGCCCACTTTATTCAGAGGTTTTTTGAGGCATTAATAGAATAGTTTTCTCCCCTTGATTGGTTTGGGGTGTTAAATATGCTGTATACAGTTTCAAACCCTGGTGTCGAACCAATGTCACAAAGACCTGCTTGTGCACCCAAAAGGGCAAATGAAGGTCATTCCACATTGAGAATTTTCCACCAAGGCCATAGCCATGGTTTGTTATCAGAGAGGGTGGGTGGGTTGGATGGATTCATTGAATATTTAATGCAACTCTAGTTATGGGGTTATTGATTGTTCAAATGTATAGCCAGATAAAAGCACAATGGATTAGCGCCTTGAGGAAGTCAGTAAGGTGTATAGAATGTAAAGATGATCATCATCTTATTGCTGTGAGTACTATAATATAGGAGAATAAGTGAAACGCTTATTTAAACTAAAGGTTGTATTGTAACTGCTGCGGGATATCTGAGCATATTGCCTTGCCATTCAAATAAACAAACCTGCTGTTGTTTTCAGCTACTTTCAAAGCAGTTGCAATCATTGAAGTTATGATGATGATGATGACTTGAACCATGCTAAAAGTTTGGTAATTGATTAACCACACTTATTGCGTAACCTGAACAATATCATAGAAAGGCCTACGTGGCAGAAACAACAAATGGGGGACCAGTCAACTTAGGAACTGGGCCACATGTTTTATTTTCCTTGATGAAGGCCAAGAAAAAATAACAAACAAGTATTTTTTGTCTTTCTAATTCATAGAAAGCCTTTTCATTTTTGGTTGATGGGCTTAAATAACACTTGCATGCCCAGGTGAAACTACATTTATTGTGTTTTTATGTTTTCATATATTTTTAACATATTACAAAAATGTCACATCAAAAAATACACTTTACCTTGACATGTTTCTGGTACACCGCAGATGTGCTTCTGCTTCCTGCTGATTTCCCTACTGAAGAAACCAAAGCTAACTTGCATTGTTGGGTTCCTGCTCACTCTCTCCTTTGGATGCCTAAGTCTGGTTCTTCTGGTGGATGATCTTCCATCTCCAGTGATGTGGTTTCTGAGCATCCTTCTGAGTCCCTGCACCTTCTCCACTGGACTGACTGAGGTACTAAGCCACTAAACACAGCATGCTTTGCTTGTGAGTTTTATTCTGTTTTATAATGAGATCATGCTTTATTTCTAATTTGTAATTGGCCTATACGGAAACGCATATTGCAAGGTAATGAGGTTGCTGTTGCTTCTTGCTTCATCCGTTTCTGCTGATTAGAGTCATCTACTGGATAAGATTTATGAAAACCTCTCATAGTTTGTCTTGAAGTATGAGATAAAAATACATTTCCAAAACGAATGTTGTTTGACGATTAACGCATTACCCTTTGTTTTTGGTGTCTTCATGCGGTCATCATCAGTTTAGCAAAACAAACTTATAGGAGCTCATTTAGAGTGTGGCATAAAATCCAGCAAAATTCCGCTGGCTTATGGTTACGCCTTCAACCGATATAGACCGACAGTACACCACCATTTCATGATCTTTGCACTGGGGCGGCGGTATCACGGCATAAACCCTGATGGCAGATCCATGTCCGACGGCGAATACACCGACATGAGTGACATAAGTCTTCCACCACCGTCGGAATATGTTGCGATCAAACCGCCGGCAGAGGTGACATCAAACCCTTTACATCGGCATTTCGACTGCCGGTAAAAGGGACGTCAAATCATTTCCAGTGGCAGTTAAACTGTCGGTGAAAGCAATGGTGACACAATCACTGCTACAGGTCTCCAGCAAAATCCCTGCAAGAGAAGAGAGGAGGTTCACAAAGACCAATCAGGCACATTCCCACGGATCGGAAATGGAAGGTACATAGGCACAGTGGTTCACTGAATCAGAATTGCAGGTGCTGGTGAACAACATGATGTCAGTAGAGGTATGACTCCTTGGTGCAGAGATGTACATCTGAAGTGGTAGTGCAAAGAGGGATATGTGACTGGGACTAGTCAATGCAGTAAATGCTGTGTCAACTGTGCCGCAAGGGAAGGACGACCTACATAAGAGGTGGAATGACCTCAAGCATGCCAGGCACAAGAAAATATCAAAGGCACAAGAATCCATGGCCAGCATCGGCCAGGGGGGGACCAGAGATCATTTAATGGACTACCTTGGAGTAGAAGGTGCTGCCACTGATTGAAGTGGAAAGTGTGACGGACCTAGAGGAGGGACATGACACATGTGAGTGGAGCCCAACACATCCTGCCATACAAAAATGTACCGTGCACACACATACATGCACAATCATACAGATGCAACATGTACATGTCAGACATCCTTACCACCATGCCAAGTGCACAACCACTCACCTTCCGGTAACACCCATTAGACATGCATCTACAACATAACACACACAGAGATACAAATATACTGCCTGACCACAGGCTGATACCATAACTGTTTGCTTTGCCCCATGCCGGCAACACAGCACAACAGTCGATAGACCATGAAGCTGCACATGCCAAAAACGGCAGAGAAGGAGTGGCGAGAATCAGTATGCTGCAAGATCAGGGCAATGTGACACTACACATGCCAGTGACAGCAGTGAAGACCCAGTAGTCACAGCGGACCATGGTAGCAGTACTACCACCACCCGTCAACCCACGTTGCGGTGCCCATGTCATAGGTGGGGACAGTTTACCTTGTGGCCGAGGTGCCCGTGCAGGTGAGGAGAAGATGGAGATGTGCATGGTGACATGCAAGACTACTCAGACAACCAGGCAGAATATTGGTCCAACACTCCACCTCAGACATCTACCCCACAGCACACACCATTTACACACAATATGCGGAGATCCAGCCCAACATGCCCTAGTGAACTAGGCCAAATGGCAGTCTGAGACAGCCGAAAAACAGCTTCACATCCAGGAGAGAATTCTGCGAAAAATGGAGCAGCACATC
The DNA here is from genome assembly GCF_040938575.1 of Ambystoma mexicanum. NCBI lineage: Eukaryota > Metazoa > Chordata > Amphibia > Caudata > Ambystomatidae > Ambystoma > Ambystoma mexicanum. The sequence continues at coordinate 923,272,818 of NC_090926.1, read as the reverse complement.
CAGCTCCTCAAACGCCAGAATGAGATTCAGGCATCATTCAAGGAATCCCTGTACAAGCACACATCAGCCATTATGGGCCAACATGAGAAAAGTCTAAAATGGAGCATTTGACAACTGTACTTGATAGACAGGACCAATCACTCCCAACAGGCCCTTTTACAGCTGGAGCATGATATCCCAGTAAGCAAGCTGCCCTCGCACATGCAGCCCTCCACTCCCATACCACTGTCAGAAGGTATTCCAGAGGGACATGAAATGTAATAGTGCACACATTATTACCTAGGCGGCCTTAGGATGGGGTGGCAATGTTGTGCGATATACATGATTGGTTGTAGTGTAACCCAGCACGCATGTGTGCTACGCCATATTGCCCCATGCTTCCATAGATTGATTTGTTAATTTGTGGGGTAGCGAAGTCTCAGGTGTGTGCTGCTTTCTGTGCCACTATATACACCTTTAGAAGTAATCACGTATTAGTGCCGGTCGCATGGCTGTGTATTTGTCTTAGTGTGTCTGTGAACTCTCTTCTGCTGCCTCTCCACTGTCATCTGCTTCACCCTCACTTTCAGCATCTGCTGGAATGGCACATCCCTTCACATTTCGATGTTGTGTAAGGTGCAGCATACTAGGATGATACTGCATACCTTTCCAGTGGCATACATGATTTTGCCTCGCATTTGAAAACAAAGTTCTGAGAGAAGTAAATCACTTATTTAGTACCAAGAATCAGTATACAGATAATTTGACGAAGGTTGAAAGAGCTGCTCTAAAAAACCTGGAAGAAAATCCCTTGTTTATGATAAAACCAGCAGACAAAGGTGGAGGAATTGTGCTGTGGGGAACTGCATTATACCAGACAGAGGTAAAAAAAACAACTGGAAATGATAAATTAAGTGAAATATTTTATTTAAACAAGTGTTTCAGAGCGCGACCAGGCAAAAAAGGGAGGGGGACAAGGGAGAACAAACAAAAAAAATAAAACAGCGATCTAACTAAGCCCAGTGACATCTAAGAAAGTGCATGTAAGGGGGTGGAGTGGAAAGTGCGGAACAGAGGAGAGAAAAACAGAACATTAAATAAAATAAATAAGGGCAATAAAACCAAGGTAGTGCAGATTGGTCAGATAAGGTATATCTGATAAGTGCAGAAGAAAAGTAGGGTGAGCGAACTGTATGGGTCCAGGTACAGAACCCTAGTGCAGAATGGTAGCCTGTAGGCAGTGCAGGACAGTGGCAGGGGGAGCGCGTACCTGGGCCTGAATGACAGAGGGTGGCCAGGTGCACAATGCCAAGAGACAAACAGATGAACAGGGGAGAAGGGGGGCAAAGGCAGAGGCAAAGAGGAAGGTCTTGAGATAGATGCTTCCAGAACTGGAGATGGTTTTCCACAAGTTTCAAGGTGGCGGGGAGGCTGTTCAAAAGGGAGGCACCAGCAGAAGACAGAGATCTACCCCAACTCGTTTCTTTGCAAAACGACTAACCCTGAGGGAGTTAGAAGTAGAGGAGCGAAGGGCTCAAGAGGGGAGGTATTTACGGAGGGATAGTTGAAGGTATTTTGGACCCAAGCCCCAGAAAGCCTTGTGGTATTGCAGAGGGTTTTAAATTTAATCCTTGCATCCACTGGGAGCCAATGAAGGGATTTGAGTGATACAATCCCAGGGCTTGAGGCCAAGGAAAAGTCTTGCAGTCCTGTTCTGGATTAGTTGTAAAGGGCGGAGAGTGGAGGCGGGAAGATTCAGAAAGAGGCTGTTACAGTAATCAACTCTGGAGAGAACCAGAGGTTGAGAGACAGTGAGCTTTTGAAGGAGAGTGCCTTTAAGGAGGTGCAATTAAAATGTTTGACTTTTTTGGGGACGTCAGAGATGTGTGCGGAGCAGGAAAGTGTAGAGTCAAAGATAACCCTGAGGTTCTTGGCCACGCAGGTGGGGGTAGGAGGAGGGCCAAGGGAGGTCGGCCAGAGAGTGAGAGGAAAGGTCGGAGATGGTGTACCATAAGAATGATCTCGTTCTTGTCTGCATTAAGGCATAGATCATTGGCGGCACACCAATTTTGAAGGGTGATTAGACAATCGGATTTGAGGGAAGGAGAGGAGGAGGCAGAAGGAAGCCTGAAAATGAGTTGGGTGTCATCAGCATAGCACTGGAAAGTTGAGCAGAAAATGGAGATGCAGTAGGTGAGAGTTGCCAGGTATTGGTTGAAAAGCCAGGGTGAGAGGTTAGACCCCTGAGGGACACCGCAAGTGGAGAGGGAGGTAGAAGATAGAAAAGACCCAAGTTGCTCCTGGCAGGGTCGATTAGAGAGAAAAGAGGTCAGCCAGGCGAGAGCCAGATCAGTGATACCCAGACGATTAAGCAGGGTGGTATGGTTGACTGTGTCGAACACAGAGGAGAGATCAAGTAAGATGAGGACAGAGGGAATGTTAGAATCGAGGATGGAGAGCAGGTCTTCGCGGATTATCAGGAGAGTAGTTTCTGTGCTTCTGACAGCTCTGAAGCCAGATTGGTGGTCATGGAGTGAGCCCACAGAGTCGGAATGGAGATTAAGCTGAGAGATGGCCAGCTTTTCAAGGAGCTCACCCAAAAAGGGAGTAATGGAGATTGGGCGGTAGTTTGCTGGACATGATGGACCAGCAGTGGATTTCTTGAGGAGAGGATGCACAAGGGAGTGTTTAAGAGGGGAGGGGAAAGTGGCTGAGGCAAAGGAGAGGTTGCAGAAGTTCACAAGGGCCGGAGCAAGGGTGTCAATGTGGTCCTTAATGGTTTATGGCAGAGGAGGGTTCACAGACACACTCGGACAAATACACAGCCATGTGACTGGCACTAAAATATGATTAATTCTAGAGGTAATCATTTAGAGGATTTTGGAGCATAAAAAAGTCTATAAAATCCTCGGTGGTAATCCAACCACCAGAATCACGGAAGAGATCGAAAGTCTAATGAGTCATGCCTTCACTAAAGGCTGGATCGACCAAGAAGAAAAGGCGTTCTTGGTTAAGCATAATCCTGTTAAACCAGCCTTTTATTGTCTAGCCAAAGTGCATACACATGCATAAACACCCTGGGGCTGACCCATTGTTTCTGCTAGTTGGTTCTGTGCTAGAGTCTTAATCGATTTATGCAGACATATTAAAAGATCTCTTAAATGTATCAGGCGCGATACTTGCATTAAAAGAAACCAGGAGATTGTGGACTCCTTGGTTGGAAATGACGTGCAAAACTGTTGGTCAATCATGGGGGATATTACAGTCTTGGAAGCATAGTTTAGGGCAACGTGCTTGCCTTGGAAGCAATATGACACAGAACAACACAGGTTCAATCCCCGGGTCCGGGCTTAGAATCCTATGGGTATTAAGCATGTTATCAAAGGAAAAGCCTCAATCAACAGGGGATTGTCAGAGAAAGGCACAGGTTTGGGAGCAATATTTGAGAGATAAGTATTCTCTCCCATTGAATGAGGAGGTCTACGATTTTGGCACGAAGTCGCTGAAACAGAGAGTTGATTAAATTGGGAGCTAGAAGATGTCTGTTGGGCTATAGGGAGACGATAAAGAATAGGCTATAGACCCTCTTTTTTGGTTACGGGGGGCCTGGCTCATGAGGGTATAGTAGAGATATAGGAGAGAGTATGAGTCCAAGCTACCTCACCCTTAGGGTGCTATGGTAAGTGTTGACACACTCCAGCGAGAAGGTTAATGTAGCATAATTAGACTACACTAAAAGGAGCACACATAGAGTTAAAACAAAATGTATACAAAATAACAAGTAAAAAATGGTGACAGCAAGCATAATACCAACACAATAGTGTATACACAAGCATTACAGTTCATTTGGACTCATACTTTCTCCTATAGGGCTATAGGGATAGCCATACCGTCAAGAGCAGCGGGCCAGATAATATTCCACCATTTTTGATCAAAAAATATGTGGAACTTTGGGCGCTATCGCTTTGGGATCTCTTTAGAAATGTCTCTCTCTCCTACAGGGTTCCAGATACCTGGAAACAATCCTTTATTATCCCCATTCAAAAGAAAGGGGATAAACAAAACCCAAGGAACTTTAGGCCACTTGCCTTGCTTGATTCTACCAGCAAGATGTGTGGCACTCTGCTGCTAAAAGAACTTAAAACCCAAATAAATACACTTAAATTACTCACACGGCACCAAGTGGGATTTCGCTCTGGTATGGGTACCCCCTTTAATGCTTTCACCACGACTCATTTGCGGGCAGTAATAAAAAAAAAAACTTTGGGGAACGTTTATATGGCCTCTATTGACCTGTCAAATGCATTATACACAGTCAGTAGGGGACGATTATGGATGCACCTTGTGGCTATGGGTATCTCCTCTCCCCATCTAGTTCGGCTTCTAGCTCTTCTCCAGACTGATACCACGGTGAGAGTGACATTGGATAGATAGGGGGCTGTGACGGCACCTGTAATTACATCAATTGGGTTAAGACAGGGATGTGTGGCCCCTGCCCTCTATAACGTTTGAACTTCAGATCTAAGTAATTTGTGCAAGGGTGGGCTTACAAACTCAGTAAGGCTAGGTACAGTAACCTTGGACTGGCTGGCTTTCACTGACGACATAGTTATTTTTGATTTAACACTGATCAGTCTGCAGCGGAAGCTAGCCATCTTCCACTCCTATGCGGTAGAAAATCATTTAAAAATGAATGACCAAAAATCGAGAGTTCTCATCTTCTCGACTAAGCGAGCACCAAAAACCATGATCTGGCAAGTGGGGGATGATCAACTGGAGAGAGTAGATCGATTGGCCTACCTATGGTATGAGGTTGCTAATACAACTTCCAATCAATCTGGCCTACAAAATATTGAGGCTAAATTTACTTCAAAGCCATTACGACAGTTCTATCTCTTGCAGCTAGAACCTACCATACCATATGGCTAAGACATCAATCTAAACAATTTGGGAGACAAGTTAAATACAATACAGGGCATGATATGGAAAAAGACCTTCATACTAGCAACCTCATTGCCCAGTGTAGTGATAAGACATGGGTTTGGGCTTGTACTTTGTCTACCAGAGCAATTTGGAGGAGGTTATCTAATTATGCTAAGCTGCTAAACCCATCGGCACATTCTTTGTATGAAAGGTGGAGTACAGAGCAAAATCGTGAGTCTAGGTTTTCGATTACTAAATTGAAACAGCAAATGTATAATCTCCTGATTGACATAGGCTCTTCTAAACAAGAGTTGATAACAAAAAGGTAAAAAAGAAACTATTCCAACATGATTGGGCAAAAACGAAAGATGAGTTGGATAAATATAAACTTTGCAATGAATATGCAAAACTCAATAACACAAGGGAACATCTTGCAAAATATTTACTCATCTTTCCTTGCCCAAAACTAAGGAGTCTGCATCTTCACTTCCGCACAAATCAATTGCCAACATTTTTTTTTTTATTGAAACTTCAGCTTAGTGTGCCCCAAATGCAAACATTGAGACACCAAACTTTTGTTACAACTAACAACTCCATGAATTCATAAAACATCAGGTACAACAATATACCACAAGACTGCTTGTCCAACACAACACATTTCCTAAAAGTTCAAAAATTAAAGAGTTTGCGTCCAACTGTAGTGAATCCATAAAATTCACTATGGCGCAACTCAATTTAATACTGTGACCAGCAGATGCATATAACCACCAATCCTGGCTGGTAATTACAGCAGGGATAAAGTCCTCTAGATGTTGCATCCGACTTGCAGTAATCAGCATACATTTAGTAAGAAGATGCTCAGTTGATTTGATTTCATTGTGACAAAAACGACACAAATTATCTTTCACTTCACTTATGCGACAAAGCCACAGCATCTCCTTTGTTTTCAAGGTGTTTAAACGGAGCCTCAGAAACTGGTCACGATGGTGGCGAGAAGGACAGTTTTTTAAATATCGACATTGTACATTTAATTTGTGAGCTCCGATGCCTGTGTCTAAAGGGTTCCATGTTACATGATATGATATGATATTTAAAACGAGCTTAATACCCAGAGGTTTCTAAGCGCGGACTCAGGGATCGAACCTGTGTTGCTCTGTGTCATCTTGTTTCCAAGTCGAGCACGCTGCCGCTGAGCTATCCTCCTGGGGATAATATCCCCGCAAAAATATCGCCATGCAAAAATTCCGCCATATTTTTGCGGCAATATTACCCCATGGAACCTGCGGGGGACACCACTGCAACCCCCATATATTTTAAAAGGTAGCGGGGGACAGCCCCGCAGACCCCCCACCCATTTACCCCATAAATTATCCCCACCAAAAATATCGCCTATGGCCGTTCGCGACCAACTACCATATTTACGGCGATATTTTTGGTGGGGATAATATTACCTGATACCGTCTAAAGTAGATGACATCCTTTGACGCAGATCGTTATTCTGGATCCAGCACCAGGATTCAAACTTCCTTTTTACGTATTGAGGTTGCAATATTAGATAATTCAGGTTCAATTCGGCGCTTGATAGAATTAAGTCTATCATCTGTCGCCATTCTTCTAACAAACTTGACTTTCCAGGTCCTGCTTTTACAGAACAAATTTGAAACAACGACATTAGAGAGAATGAGAGGAAGGATTGAGATGGGGGAGAATGTAGGATGTAGGCTCTGTGGGAGGAGTGATATGATAGAAACGATTAAACATCTAGAGATGAGCTGTGGCGGCTCTGAAAGAAGATAGACTCAAATACCTCAAACTGGAGGTAGGCAACACAGCTTTATGGTGCAGTTTTATGAGAGGCAGCTTTATGAGAGGGGACCTACAGAGTTTGATTCTAGCCCTATGAGGTTTCCGCTATACGATTCTGAGAAGATTGGAAGATGTAAAACTGGGGTTAGCTGAGGGAGTTGAAGAGAAGTTCAAAGGACGGTGGGAAAAAGGTTTGGTATGTTAATATCTGAAATGTGTTTTCCCTCTCATTCTTTCGTAATTTTTTTTATTCTTGTTTTTAATGTCTAAATTAATATGATGTTTTGTTTATCTTTGTACAAGAATTTTATGTTTGGTTTGACATATTTGTGTAGTTTGTGAAAGGTTTCTACATGTTTGTGTATGGAAATTAAATCACAATAAAATATTCTTGAGACCCTTTGTCAGCAAAGTGCAATCTTACGTGCAGGATACCACGTCCATGATTAAAATCATTGAAAAGCTACACATTAACACGGAAAATATACTTGTAAGATTAGATGTCGAATTGTTATATACAAGTATTCCGCTAATGATGTGCGTACAGATCATGCACACGTATTTGGAGAAAAGGGAAGATCGTACTGTTCCCTCTGACTTCATCACTGAATGCATCAGATTGGCCCATACGCAAAATTGTTTCTTATGCGAAGGAGTCGATTACCAACAACAACACGGAACGAGTATAGGAGCAACTTTTGCTCCCGACTTGGATAACATGCACATGGGTAATTTTGAATGTAAATCAGTCTATTCTGATAACCCTTTTCCAGACCATGGCATCACTACATAGATGATGTTTTTGTGCACTGGGCGGTGGTTTGGAAATTCTAGCTATCTTCCTTTTGTGGCTGAATATGCAAGAACAATCAATAAAGTTCAGAATGAAATAGTGAAAACATTGCTTTCTTAGACCTCAAAATACATAGGTCCACAGACAATAAATTAGGCACTACCCTATTCAAAAAGCAAACTGACAAGAATACTGTCTTGTTGTTTAGTAGCTTTCACCCACAAAGCCTGTGGGAAAACTTACCCTTTGGTCAATTTCTCTGCATCAGGCGGAACTGAAGCAAAACAGAGGACTATGAGGCAAACAGCAAGCAATTAAGTATGAGATTAAAAGATTGTGGGTATCCTCCACACATAATTAGAAGATCACTAAAACGGGCCCGCCATACTAGTAGGCAGATGTGCCTTACCAAACAAATTCAAACTAAAGTTGAGAAGATAATGTTTGTGACTTTGTTCTCCCCATTAGTAGTGACCTACGCAGGACAATCTTAAAACACTGGGGGATGATTCATACTGATGATTTTAAGATCAATAAACCGTGTTTTGCCTTTGAAAGAAAATCTGTTAGGCAGAATCCTGTGCAGTTCCCTTGGGAAACACTGCAAAAAGATTAAGATTACAGGAGTAAGCAGTAAACCCAATTGGTAGCAGTCTGCACCACCCAGATTTACCTGGTAGCTACCTCTCTCAAGAAGAGTTAAGCAGTATACAGAGGATACACAGTAGGGCTAAAGACACAGTAGAGCAAGCAAACACTGACCAGAGCTTTGTATAAAGGGTATATAATTATTTATTTAACACACACTTTAGAAAATACACTAGCACTATGAGTCAAAGTAAGTTCAAAACACAATCAGAAAAGTATACACACCGCCCTTAGCAATTATCAGACAAGTCTAAGTCAAAACACGACTTTTTGTCAAAACAGAGGTGAGCGCGTAACTTAGATGGCACTCCAATCATTACGTTAAAGGGAGAGAAAAAGGCAGGTCATAAAAATAAAACAGTTCCCAACACTTTTATGGAACCAAAACAAGTTAGTGAAGGCAGAGTCTACTGTAGAGCCAAAGTTCATAGGCCAGGCCCACTTTAAGTGGAGTAAGGTGAAATGTGCCCAAGATCACACAGTTGAGAAATGCTTTCAAGTCTTTGTAGAAATGTTCAAAAGAGGTTGGGTTGATTCAGAAGGTAAAGTTAGAAGGTCTGGGGGCCAACCCAGTTGGAAAGCCAAGGATTTAAGGGTCACCTTTAGCAATCCGAAGAAAGGGAGGCCAGGTGGAACACATTACCTTTAAGAGTGAGGAAGCACCAGCAGTGGCAGTTGTTCCTGGCAGTAGGTGCAGTTTGTTGTTTCGACCAGGGGAAGAGAAGATCTCGTCGAGGATGAAACTTGGAGTCTTTGCACTGCCCAGGGAAAAGACCAGCCGGGGAGTTTGTCGGTTAAAAGTGCGTTCCTTTTATTCACAAACACAGTGGTGAAGCTTGGCTATCCGGCCGCCGGGGTGCTTGGCACGGGCGATTCGACCAAGAGACGTCCTGGAAGGCGAGATGGCAAACTGGTTGATCCCACCAGCTCAGAGGGAGAAGACTCTTCCAGCAGAAGATCTCCTCTTGTCGTCAGGAAAGTGGTGAGGTCCTTGCAGCAGGGCTCCACCGGTGGTGTCGTTGTTGCAGATGGCTTAGCTTCTTCCCTCTGTTAGGCAGAAACCTGTGCAGTTCCCTTAGGGACCACTGCAAAAGATTTAAGACTACAGGTGTTTGGCAGTAAACCCACTTGGTAGCAGTCTGTACCACATAGATTCACTTGGTAGCTGTGGCTGAGCAGTCAGACTTCCCTCAAGAAGAGTTAGGCAGTATACAGAGCATACAAAATAGGTACAGAAATACAGTAGTACAAGCAAACACTGACCAGAGCTTGGGTGTAAAAGTATATACTTATTTATTTAACACTCACTTATAAAACACACTAGCACTAAATTGGTAAGATAAGTTCAAAACACAATCACTATTTTCATATGTACATCCCTGATTACTTGTTGGACAAGTCTTAGTTAACACCACTTATTTCGATGGCACTCCAACAAGTTAAATAAAAAGGGAGGGAAAAGCAGAATTATGAAAGCATACACACTAAATACTTTTTAAAGAACCACAGCAAGTTTACGAAGGCACAGTCTACTGGTGAGCAAGGAAGTTTAGGCGCCAGGCCACTTTCAAGGGAGCCGGGCGGAAGATGCCCAAGATCAGACAGTTACACAGAGTCTTCGAAGTTTGTGGAGGTAGTTCGAAAAAGGTTTAGTTCAGTGCAGAAAAGTTAGCTAAGGTGTCCCAGGCTAACCCAGGTTCGAGAGACGAGGATTTAATACACCCAGTTCAAACGGTTGCAAGGGAAGTCAGGCGGAACAAGGTACCTTAAATGGAGAGGATCCTCCAGCGGGGGCAGTTGTTCCTGGCAGCGGGTGCAAGTCACAGCATCGTCCAGAGGAAGAGAAGGTCTTGTCGTGGAGGAAGGATGAAGGTCGTTGCACTGCCAGGGAAGAAACCAGCCGCGGAGTTCTCCTGTCCAAAAGTACTACCCTTTCGTTTCGCGGTAGTGATGAAAACGTGGTATCCCGGCCAGAAACTCGACAAGGAGAGACTGGACAGCAGTGCCCCCTTGAAAACAGACCCAGGGGCAGTCTAATTAACCCCTTCCAGTACTTCCATAATATGATGATTTGTACTGGTTTTGTTCACAATTTAAGACTAGTAAAGCCAATGGTGACTTTACATGCCCTGGGAGACAGTAGCCAGTCCCAGGGTATGGAGTCTATATTTGGGGGTCACTATGGCACCCCTGTGTTACTGCACTGAGGGTGCTGTGTAACACACACTAAAAACAGATGATACTCTATGGAGTAAAAGACCCCATAGCCCATAAGCACACAAATAGTCAGAGACATACCTCAAATCATGCCTAAGAGTGGGAGGAAAAGAGTCTCACTCTTAGTATGAGAGAAAAACAAACCCCTAAAATCCAGCAAAGCTGCTGGGGGACTCACTAGGTTTGGGAAATTAGCGTTATAAGAGAATTCTCCCTAACAAAATCTAACCTCAGATATAGGTTAGTGCACACATATGCACTACCAAAAGATAAATCTCCTGCTGAAACAACCCTATGGCAATTACCTCCGGTAATAGGCCACTTTCGATGTGGCAGCTGCTCGCTGCGCCGCTTGACAAGAGACATGAACGAAATAGATCTGAATGGCCAGATGTGGCATTTTAAAACATTCAATAACTGCCTCACTAAGTGGGCTATATACGGTATTAAATGCCCGTATGGCCTTTTATATATAGGGAAAACAGAACGACCTGTGCATCAGCGAATTTGTGAACACTGTTCATGTGTTAAAAATTGGATAGTGGACAAACGACTAGTTGCACACTTTAAGGAAGCCTAACAGTCATGAAGACATCTTTTGGTTTATAATACAAACCATTAAACCACACCCCCTGGAGGAGACAGAGATCTGTCGCTAAGAAAACTAGAACAAAAATGGATCTTTAATCTCTGTTCTGTCAAGTATGGATTAAATGTGTCCATTGAGTGGAACCTGTTTATCCACTAGTTTAAGCCACGCACGGTATATGCTCTGAATAATGGCATAGACAAGCAATCAGTTTAAGAATATGCCCTGTTGTAAACATTGTGAGTGACTAATAAAAACAACTAAGATATACAGCCTTAATTCCCGAGAAGGGTCAGATATGAAGTGTTTTTATGATCCAATGACATTAGAACCTGTTGAACAGTTCCAGCAATATAAGAAATATTTAGGCTAGTATCATCCATGCTTGGCAAAAATTTGAAAACCACCGGCCACAAAAAGTCCAGGGATTTACATCCTCCAACATTAGCATCAATGAAATAAACGGGATACCCAATATGGCGCCCGATACTGGAGTAGAAACAAGCAGCAGTAGCGTTGCACTGCTGAACCAACTGCTATAAGTCATGACGTGCGGTACAGCAGACAATCGGCGGTGATGTTTGCAAGTCTTAACACGTCAGACAAGAACTAGCAGATGTAAGTAAATTCTTTTCTCATCACAGAAAAAGTAAGATATGAGAGCATGATGCATGCAAATATAGGCATCACATACATATACGGGACAAAAAGTAATACGTCCTCGTCTTTTCCTTTCTCGGATACGTTGAATCTGGGCAGTTTAAACCAAGACACGCTGTCAGTGGGCAGTTAAAATCTAGATGCTTGACGAATAAAAACCACACTTCAAGGGACACTGCATCAGAAATAGCCGATTCTAACCCATTCCTTAAGGTAAATGATCAAGCAAATAAAAAGTCTGCCGCCTTAACAAATAGACACAATGGGCCTCATTACGACCCGGGTGGTAAGGGATTACTGGTACCGTTAAGGGAACCGGTACCGGTAAACCCTTACAGCCCTATTCAGAGGTCCCTTTGCGGGTCCTCCCTTAACGCCTGGTTTTACCAGGCGTTAAGGACGGGACCCGCAAAGGGACTTTGGAGCTAATCACGGTACCGCAATTTGCGGTACCGTTATTAGCAGCTTCCCCATTCCCATTGAGCCCTATGGGGCCTCAAATGGGAATGGGGAAGGGCCCTGGTGAATGGGGAATTACCGCCCCCGCCAACCTTGGAATGGGGCGGTAATAGCTCCATTCACCAGGGCGGAGTCGGTATGGGTTTGGAGGCAGCCATGCCGCTAATAGCGCCATGGTTACCTCCAAACTCGTAATGACCCCCAATATATTTTCGGGTCCGCGTCTCGTGCAATATTAAAGTGCACGACATTGAAGTGTATACGCCTGCGTGAGTCGGATCATATTGTAAATCTGGCTCTTGTATATACCTCATTTGTAGAACTCTGACTGGAGGACAAGCTACGCTGTACATGTTCGATCTAACGCGTTACATCGCAGAGGAGCCCTGAACAGAAATTAGACACCGGATAATTCAGTACCACTATTTGCCGGCGAAAAAACATTCTTGAAGGTAATTACGTCAGCAAATGCCTGTGAACTACTAAGTACATTGCAATATAAGAATATAAATGATACTCACCTAATTGACTTGTTAAGTATACCAAATAATAGTGTGTGGCATTATTTGCTGGCAGTGTGCAACATCGCCACATTAATGGATTGCTTTACTAATGAGAAATCCGTAAAATCAGCTTTACACATAACTAAGAAATTGAAGGTTAGTTGAATTTGAATAAAGCCCACGTAAATACAATATAAATAGCCTACGTCAGTATTTTTTTTTAATAAAAAATTGGTTTTAAAACATGATATGTTGTGATTTTTCCCTGTAGTATCCTAAGTGCATGGTCACATGCATGAGAAGAAACGTGTTACTTGTACACGTTCCATTAACACCATGTGATCCGAAGGAGCACATAAATAGGATTGGCTCATGGCTGTGTTCCTTTCGAATCTAGAAACACAAATGTGTGTACACACCAAATAGAGAGGGCTAGTGCATGTGCATTTATTGCGAATACGTCTCTCACTTGTGTTACTTACCTCACATTACTACCTTGAAATAACAGAAGATAGATAACATCATTCCTGTGTTTGAGAAATCAGTTTGATATCTTTGTTGGATACAATAATCTTTCTGTGTATTATTTTACATTTTTTATGTGTTTTTACTAGGGCTGTACCGAATAGCATATTTAGTATTCGGCCGAATACCGAATAGTTTCTCAACTATTCGGCCGAAGACGAATATGAAGCCGGATAGTTGCTTTATTTAATAAATCGTGTTCCAAACTTCAAAAAACACACTAATTAAATAAACAAATAAAGCACCATTTGAAATGCATTGTATATTTTTATTTCTCTTCATCAATGTAGCATCTTTATTTAAAGCATAAAAGCCAGAAATGAAGCACATTTTCCCAAAATGAAGGGACCAAATGTACAGAGGATTGTTGCATATTCAGTGCAAGTTAAAGTAAGAGGCTTCACAAATGCAATAGCACTGCCTTTGTGAATCGCATGCATTGCATTCTCTACCCAGTTGCAAAGTCGATGTGCTCGAGTTTCGAAACTTCTTTGCAGCTCACATAGAAATGTATAAAATGGTTCATATCGGCTCATGCAGGACACAAGTCAAGAGGACATCTGAAATGCGTGCACTCCATCTCACAACTATTCACCCTACCCAAATAAATGCTCCTCACTTTTCACTTATTTTAGCCACGCCTTCTCACCAATAAACAAACATATGCAACTTATCATTCCTGATAAAATATCAGATAATGTTAAACTAAGCACTCAAGTCCTTAAAAAAGAATAGGGGGACTATGACGTACGCAATGGGAAGTGAGATGATAGGAACTGAAAGTATCTATGCACATTTCTTTCAGTTTGTCTTTTCCAACTGAAAAAAGTGCACATTGCATATAAACATTCGCCACAAGAAAAGATTTTCCTGTATTGTTGCAGGTTAAGTATAAAAGATGAGCACCTTTTATGTCTAAGAATCTGTAACAAACATGCCCTAAAGAACAGATTACAATATAAGATAATTTTCAGCTGTGTGATAGCTATTTGTCTGGTCTAATTCTATTCAGTTTTGCAAACTGAAGTCTATATTTGCCTTTCTGAGTTCAAGTTGCATTGTATTCAAATGAGAATGTCAAAGTATTCGGCAAGAGCCGAATAGCCAGAAACTATTCGGCCGGAGCCGAATAGCTTTTTTTCAGCCGGAATTGGGTTGAATACTTACTCAAAGCCGAAGTTTGGTACACCCCTAGTTTTTACATGTGTATATTGATTAAAATATGTGTACATCTTCACTGACCTTGTGTTACTGCTTAATCAATGCTATGCAGATTTATATAGTCTGACTTTTGGGCGCCTACGGCCTAAGTGTGTAAAAGCAGGGTAGCTGTTTGTGGAACTTGCATGTTCACTGTGCATGCAGTGCCATCAATCGTTCAGTACTGCAAATGCATGCTCTATGACATTGCGTGTCCTTGTGTGACTAAATTTAGTGTAAGTCTGCAGCACTTTGTGTATTGTGCACAGGTGCCAATAGCCATAGTCTGCATGTATATGCAGCATCACATGTGGGCTAAATGGGCGACACGTTCATGGTTATGTTGGAATTGTGGCATACTCATTGACAGTACAGTACAGTTGTGCCCTACTTGTGTTTCAACAGTTACCTATCAACCATGTTCTTCTGTTGGTCATGCTATGCATCATTAATGGCACACTACTGTTCTGCATTGCCATGGCGTTGTGTGTAGATCCTGGGAATTTCAAAACATGTAAATGAATATCATGTTTGCATCACACTTAGCCTGGCTGTTGATGCTATGTAAACCTTTTGATATTCCGATACATCAGTTCATGTGCCCTGGGAGATTTGAAGACAACCTGCACCTATCTATTACACCTACCACGTTGGCTAGGTCAGAGAAACTGTAAAATTATGTCTTCATGTTGCTGATGGTGGGTGCATCTGTTGTGAATTTGATGTGCTCCGCCACATGTGCAAAGACACTGTCCAGCACCTTGGTGATGATGCCACTGAAGGCTGGCTGTGAGATGCCAGCTACATGTCCCACAGAGGCCTGGAAAGATCCGCTGGCACAGACATACAATATACCTATCACCTTCGGAACAGGAGGAAAGGATGTGATAATGTTGATCTGGGCCTCTAGGTCGGTGTCCAGTCAACTCGTCGAAAAAAAACTGGTCGACTGCAATTTGGTCGACGCAATTTGGTCGAAAACCAAATGGTCGAATTTTTTTATTTATATATTTATTTTTCGGGTTTTCGTTTAGTTAAAAAAGGGGTTTTTAGAGAAAAAAAGGGTTAAAATAAAAAAAAAAAATTTCGACCATTTGGTTTTCGACCAAATTGGTTCGACCATTTGTCTGGTCGACCAAATTTTTTCGACGAAATGTCTGGCAACCCTCTAGGTCAGCAGCTATACTATCTATCAGGTCCATGATGGACCTTTAGTCGAGTCTGTATATGTTGAGTCTGTGCTCTGCTGACATCACGTCAAGGCATGCCCATGGAAGTTGAATATGTTGTCTAAGGCGCGTCTGCAATATGGCCTGCTGGGTGGACAATGTTGGGTGTCAATTTCAATTTACCAGTGTGCATGTTTATGTACATTACATGCTTTTAAAGCATAATTTACAATGATTTTTGGGTGTAATTATCGCTCCTTATTCGTGGATGCATGTACGCTGGAGGAGTGACTTTTTTCGACAGCAGACTGCCATTGTTCTGTCGGCGTTGTGCAAGCGCTAGGCGGATTGGCATTAGTTATGTCAGCATACATTATGCTGGTTTCACTGTATCTGTGATTGGCGGAAATATGGGGATTGTGCTACCGCCACTTCTCCGCCAATTTCTTGGCAGATGTGTGGCTGAAATGTACTTTCGAACACACTAATGATCTCCCATATGTATTGAACAATGCATGAAATGTTCCCCCTTCCATGAGTAAGTAACATTTCTTATCTTCTAGAAAAGGCAATCCCTGGGTATTTTTACGCATCTACCAACAGATACTTTAAGTTAATAAGACTTCAACTAGGGGTGATTTTCACTTGTTGCCATACAGATTATGCAGTTTTTATATTTGGGATGCTGTATCCTCTCCAAGTCCAGAAACACCTTTCCTCTGAAGCCTTCAGGAGCGTGGGGTTGTTAAAGTTATAAGACAAGGCCATGTCACTTGGGAGACATATGTTTACATTCCAGGGTATTCCTTTACAAACCATTGTATTTTGGTACTTTAGTCCAAAATTGGTTAAATGAAATAAACAAACTTTAGCGTTCCTAAAACTGCATTAGGATGTTAAATGAAAGCCCTGATTGGAACCATAATATCCTCAACAAAAAGAAAATTGGAGGAAGGTTTTAGGTGCCTCAGAATTCAGTAGTGATACCTGCAGTTATTGCATGTGTATCAATCCACGTGATTGATGGAGCTGCACCTCCCCAGTGCTAATGTTATTTACTGTTCAGCAATTCAAAAGGGTTGTATTTTCTGTTTTACAATTTGGCTTTTGAAAGAGCCACAGTACAAGTGAGTGGTTTGAAGAGTCCTTTATTGTACACCCCACCAGCTTCTTCCTTGGTTCCCTCTTAAATGACAAACAGTCCTACATCCTTTCTCCCGCATGATCACATTCCAACATTCTATGATCACATTCCACATATCAGAGAATGCTACACATCTCTATTTTTCACAATACTGAAAAATGATTTACAAACCATAACTATGCACAACCTACATATGTTTCTATTTCAAAAGTACTAATGCTGTATGAGAATACAAATTTGGCAATTTTAATTAATATGGCAGTCCATTAGTATGACTAACATCTAAAATGTGTGTACGAACATTTTACACAACCACAGGGCAATTGTATTCAACATAGTCTTTCAGATACGCGGGACTACCACACCCATGTATGAGGTGAGCTCTCGGTCCTCTCTGCCTTAACAGATCCTTCTCTTTGTGAACACTACAATCCATCATGGTTACTCATCTCTCTCTTAACTTGCAAATCCAAATGACTTCCAACATAACTGAACACTCTATTGACATTTCACACTCGCCCTTCTGCCACCGTTATGGCGCCATGCAATCTTTTTATTACTTGTACCGTCTTTGACCACATCAATCCATCTTCATGTCTGCTATGCGAGAATTGTATCCACGCCCAATCCCCTTCTTTGACTGCACATGTCTTTGCTGCTTTTCTAACATCAAAGCAAACTTTATTGCATAGCTGCTTCTTGCAAATCTTCTCCTTGACCATAGCCATGTCAATATCCTTACGGCACGTTCTGCCTTAAATGCTGGGAAAATGCTAGTATTAGGTTTTCTCCCCTTTAACATTTCAAAAGAAAGAACTCCAGCAGTACCATGAGGGGTAAACCTATAAGCCACTACTGTGTCTTCAGTGGCTTTTCTCCAATCACCCCGCTCCGAAATGGCAGACCTGATGCTGTCCTTAATCTCCCTTTTAAATCGTTCAACCATACCATTGGCTTCTGGCTGAGATATCGAGCTGGTTGTATGTTCTATGCCATTCATTTTCAGAAATCCCTCCATTTCCTCAGAAACAAGTGAACACCAGTGTCTGTTATAATAGTGGAGCGGTAGCCTTTGCTTCTAAAGATTTCGTCCAGAAATGTAATGATTACACTGGTAAACACATTCTGCACCCAGGACATTTCTACCTATTTTCCACCAACACAATGCAATACTTAAATGTTGCCTGAGTTTTTACTAGTCCCACAATTTCTATACCTTCTCATTCACAAGGCACAGAAGGAAAGGACATCAAAGTAATTGGTTCGACATTTGTGATGTCACCCTTGGCAGTGTCCTCACACACTGCACAATCTCTGATGATTCTCTAAACGTGCATATCCATACCTGGCCACCAATATTTCTGCCTTATTAATTGCTTTATTTTGGTTATTCCCTGATGACCTTCATGTGCCATTTCTACAATTTTCTCTCATACTCCAACGGGAGGAAACCATTTGTCTCCCCTCAAAACCATCCCATCTTTTATGAGAAGGTCATCAAAGATATGTTGGACAACATTAGGAATTAGCCTTCTTTAAATCTCATTGCTCTTCACTCCACATTCAAGCATTTCCTTGACATCAACCAGCACTGTATTCACTAGCATAGCTTCACACCATTCACTCTCTGTCACTACTTCTTGGCTGACATTCAGAACATGATCTTCCTTATCCTCCTCATTCTCTTCATCTTCAACCACATTTGTCAATCTCGAGAGACAATCCGCTGCCTTGTTTTGTATACCCGGCAGATACTACAAGTTGTAATCCTACAAACTTGCAACCCACTTTCGAATCCTAGATGAAACTTTATCCAACCGCCTTGGTGGTAAGAATCTCTTTCACAGGTTTGTGGTCTGACCGTACAGTAAATGTCACACCCCACAGAAAGGGACACAACTTTTCAATTGCCCATTTGATTGCTAACAATTCCTTTTCAATTGTGGGGTTGTTTTTCTCTGCATTCCTCAATACTGTGGATGCAAAAGCAACCATGCACTCCCTTCCTTTACTCTTTTGGGAAAGTACAGCACCTAATCCATGATTACTGGCATCAGTTATGGCACCCTTACCCCTGACGGGATGAATGAGGAGATAAACTTTCTATGTTACATCTAATGTACCACCATTTGTAATATTTGCCTTCTACTGTGAATCTTGTATTTATGTATTTTTATCCTCTTCATAACTTACACACATGCATTTGCACACCCCTATGACCGGGGCACGCACACCCCACTGTACACCATCATATACTTACAGTATACTACACTTTTTTACCCTATTGTGTACCGCCCATGCAGTGCACTCTAGTTTCCCACATTTCATGAGGCTGCACCAATACCTCTCCAATTCACATTTTTACACGCACCTGTGCAGATACATTTTCCTCAATTGTATTTTGCATATCATTCCAACAGCTTTTCTTCCCATACAGCTGTTTTACTCTAGTGGATTATGTTCTATTTTCCAATTAGTTATGCGTACAATAGCATTGATTGTTGCACACCCGCTACAATTAGTTGTGCGTACAATAGCATTGATTGTTGCACACCCGCTACAATTAGTTATGTGTACAATAGCATTGATTGTTGCACACACTCTTCATTTACATTAGCGCGTTATGTTTCTATTTTACAATTAGTTATGCATACAATCGCATAGATTGTTGCACACCCGCCTCATCACGTGTGGAATTCCAAGTTGCCGCCGTCAAAATATCCACAATTCCAGCCGTCCATGCTGTGTACTGCTATAGAGTCAGTCTACAACCAACCTGCATACTTTATACATTTATTTAGCTTAGAAACACACATCATTTCACTAAGGGACTAACACGTTCCAACCTATCCGTTGCCATGAAGGAGTCCGGACGCCAGATGCCATGGGTACGGCCACACCTCTGTGTGTGCCGCGTCTCAGCTTCTAACTGGTTCCCTTAGTGATGACAATGAATATATGGAGGCGCACGCTCATGCATGTCTTTACTGCCACGTCTGCAGTAGGAGCAGCAGCAGGTAAGCTCTCACAACACACACCACGGCGTGTTTCTTTCATATGCTCATAAAGTTAGGGATTATCTAACCACCCGATTTTTATTTATTCAGTTTCAGAGCCTGCATGATCAATTGAGATTGCAGCATTCCTCTCATACACGAGGTAATTTTATAGTATATTGATCGCATGCAGCGATCCTCTGCATATGTGTTTGGGCTTGGCAGAGTTCAGAGACTGGCCGCTTGCTCATACAACTGAGGTATTTTCTTTATTGTTCTTTTTACCATTCTCTCATTGACCATTGTATTGATTTGCTTTACCATTGACACCATGTGCTATCATTCTTTTTCCTCGTTTTTTATCCACATGTATTCTTTCGTCTACCTACTCAGGTATGTATTATATTTTATTTCATGGCTGTATTCAATGATGGATGATACTGTTTTATGCACTTTGTTTATTTGAACCGTTGGACAACGTTGGTTATATTTGCAATGCTGAATTCATTGTTTTTTTAATGCATCTGTTAGGGCTCAGCCGTGATGAAGGATAATATCTCCAAAATGCATTGGCTACTGAGCTCTTATTGATGAGGCAACAGCTGTTATCCCCTGTTTTTGTCATTAAAATTCATTTTGTTTTTGCACAAAGATCTTGAAATTGATTTTTGAAGTTTTGCAACACTTCACAACAGATTATTTGCATTAACTCCTCAAGAGGGACTTTTTTCTGTTTGAACTGTTTCTGACTTACCAGCAGCTCTGGATGGGGAACAGAGTGAAAGCGACTGGCTAACTGTGTGGTTCCTGCTCTGTTTTTTTCTATGTTACAGATTTCTGATCCTAGTTTCTTTGGATCTTTCCTACAAGTCTGCTCCTCGAAATATATGCTAATCCTTTAACACAGCTGATATTAATGAAGAATATTATTTGATTTGAATTACTCAGTGCTACCCACCTTCTTCCTTCATCAGTTGTTGCAACACATGTCCTGCTGGGATCAATATTGCTCAAAGTGGGAGCTTTGGGCAACGTCAATTTGATCTTTTGAAACCCTTGTTCACACGGTTCACTCCATTGAAATCGCACCCCTTTTTTTAACCAAATTCCTCATGTGAATAGATTTGCTTGCAAGATCTGGGACTAATTTGGAATAATATTCAGCCATGCCAAGGAATGACACTATTCTTTGCTCGTCTCTAGGGCTGGCGAAGTTCACAATATTGTCCACTAAATTGGGTTTAGGATGACTACCTTGTTCAGAAATCTCATGTCCTAAATATTGGACGACAGTCTTACTCAATTTAGATTTATCCCTACTCAACGTTAAACCAGCGTTCATGAAGATATCTAGAACCTTCCTCAGTCTCACATCATGCTCTCTCCATACACCAAAACATCATCCTGAAAACACAGGACCCAATTTATGTCATGAAAAGTTGATACATAACACGCTGAAATACAGCCGCAGCAGATAAAAAACCAAAGGGCATGCTGTCACGACCCTCGCCCAAAACACACTCTGGCAAACCCATTGGCCAGGTGGAGTCAGGACTCGGGCATCTAGAGCCTGGCATCCTCTTCAAAAGCCCTCATGGGGCCAGTCATGGCACCTATGGCGCCATGCTCATACACCATGAACAACAATGTGCTTGGGAACTACTTTATTGTATTGTCAGCCAACATGGAGGCATCCACATAGCTTGGGTCCTAGAACCAAGCTATGCGGTCTAGTGTTTTGGGTGTGGCAGGCCTGGAACTACTTTCCCTGGTACTACTTTACATAGGCTATATAAACCACACCCTGACTGCAGAACATGCTTCGTGTTACTTTGCAGCTTGCATAGTGACTCAAACCGTGTTCAGCTATTCCCTCGAACCTCGGAGAAGCAGAACCTGCAAGGAGACAAAAGGAACATCATTAGCAGCAGCATCTTACCTTCAGTCTTCATCTTTAAACACTTGCAGCTACTGAGAACAGCTTCCTCGAATCTGCACGCCTCCCGGACAGAACGACCTGAAAGAGGAAGATAGAGGCAAGAGACATTTACAAATTACGAACTGCTCAAAAGGCTTACCTGGCTGGTCGCCTCTCGGCTGGCACCATTCCGGAGATTCCACTTGCGCTGAAGAACACAGCGACCTACAAGGAAGGAAAACACATTTTAGCAAAGGCAAGACTTCGCAGCGCTGCGCATAGCGCTTACTTGCCGCATCATAGCGCTCTTAATGCGCCATCATTTACCAGCGGGGCTCAACCAAGCCAGTTCGCCGCGCTGAAGCTCTGCATACCTAAGGGAGAAAAAAGAGACATTTTAAACAAAGAAAGGCATGCAGGATAGCATCAGAACTAAAGAACAGCAATAAGACCAACCTAAACAATATTAAACGGGCCGGTGTCAGTGAAGTAACTGGACCGCACTCGCCCATGAAAGACAACGCGCCCCTGCAAAGAAGGCAGGATGGAGAGCACACCTAATTCTTCCACAAGGTGAGGAGAGAGCGCCAGAGGGACTGAAAGCATACAGGGGTGGAGGGAGGATACTTAGCCCAGTCGGTCAGTCTTGAACACAGTCCTCCTGTATTTTTAGGCAGAACCTTCCCTGCAGACAACATCAGGGCAAAGCTGAGAAGCATACCAGCGAGTAACCCAGCTGGATGGCGTCCCTGTGGATACCAGGTGAGCGTAACAGAACACGAAGCCTACCATAACAAATCCACCTGGGTGCCATGGAGACATCAGAAATGGACCAATTGGCCCAATTACTAGGAGAGCTTCGTGCTGAGGTTAATTCTGCCCGACAAGAGACTAATGCCCTCCGGAGAGACCTAATAGTGACCAAAGAACACACTGAAGAGATTAGCAGGCAATACTTGCAATCACAGGCAGGACAGACGCCTCTACCTGGAAGCAATCCAACGATGCAAAACCCTGCCATACCACCCACTCCGGTACAGATCACGTTACCTGGAACAGTGCCCCTGGCACCACCAGAAAGGTTCTCAGGCGACCCAGGGAAGTATGCAGCATGCATCAATCAGTGCCACCTTCATTTTCTTTGTAGGCCTGGAGCATTTCCAAACGACCAAGCTCGGGTAGCTTTTGTCTTATCATACCTGAGTGGTAGTGCAGCAGATTGGTCGGTGCCGTTAGTAACCCATGACGATCCTCTATTACATGACTTTGGGGGGTTCCAGAGAGAAATGGAAAAACTTTTTGCTCGCCATACCCAGGAACAAGCAGTAGACAATGAACTCTTGTCCCTCCGACAGGGGACTCAGGACTTGTTAAAGCACATTGCTACCTTCAACAGACTGGTTACCAAAGCAAGGTGGCCAGAAAACAAAAGAACCACGTTATTCCATCGAGGCTTACGAGGCGAATTAAAGGACGTTTTAGCCCAGGAGGTTGATCCACCCAGAAACTGTGCAGAATTCATAAATCTGGTTGTGCAGCTAGACCACCGGTTGCAGGACCAAAAGGCAGACCGGTCTAAGACGGACCCTCGGGCCGTGTATGTTCGACTAAGGGAAAACACACCCTGTGTACCTGAAAATGCTGTAGAACCCATGCAGATTGGAGGGATACGGCCTCCATTAACAAAACGAGAACGGGACAAAAGAAGACAACAACAGCTTTGTTTGTATTGTGGGAAACCAGGACATTTCCTGAAGGACTTTCCAGTAAAACCCCCAAGAAGAACAGTCGTGGCCACAGAGAAGGATGAAGCTAAGGAATCAGGAAACTACCAAGCTCGACAAATGTAGAGGTCAGTTTGTCAAGTGAGAAGAAATAGTTGCTGACCTCGCACTTTGCAATACCAGTGATCTTAATTAACCACGAACAGTCATCAAGAATGCATGCCGTTGAAGCATACATCGATAGCGGAGCAGTTGGAAATTATATTGATCAAGAACTGGCAGCAGAGATGGGGCTTCCTTTGTGTTCTAAGCCAACTATGGACAAGGTAACCACCGTGGATGGGACACAATCACTTCCGGACCAGTAACCCAGTGTACAGCCAGGATAACCTGGCTGTGTCAGGACGGACATCGGGAGTCTATTTCATTCGATCTCATCAAGGCACCTCAGTTCAGGCTAATACTAGGGATGCCATGGTTGGTTGCTCACAACCCTTTGATAGACTGGCGGGCACGAAAATTAACCTTCCCCGGTGACTGCTCCCATGCCTGCTATTACCAAGAGGAGAAACCCGACGTCTGTATCCCCATGACTCCTGGAGCGAAGGTATCAACCCTGGGAGCAACTAATACCTTGCCAAGTGAATACCATGATTTCCAGGATGTTTTCCGAAAGGACCAAGCCAATACATTGCCGCCGCACAGGCCCTATGACTGTCAGATCGACCTTGTTCCTGGTGCACAAATCCCTTGCGGCAGGATCTACGCTCTCACAGAACCAGAAAACCTTCATTTGAAATCCTATTTAGACCAGTACCTTGCAGATTTATCCGTCCTTCGAAGTCCCCCGCAGCCAGTCCTTTGTTCTTCGTACCAAAAAAGGAAGGAGACTTGAGAACCTGTGTTGACTACCACGCATTGAACCAGATCACCGTGAAGAACCGCTACCCCTTGCCACTTATCCCTGAGATGCTAGACCAAGTTAAAGATGCCCAGATTTATACCAAATTGGACCTTCCAGGAGCATATCACCTGGTCCGAGTCAGAAAAGGAGATGAATGGAAAACCGCCTTCCGTACTAAGTACAGCTTGTTTGAATATCAAGTCATGCCCTTCGGGTTATGCAACGGTCCTGCAGCATTCCAATATTTCATGAATGACGTCTTAAGGGAGTTTATTGATGTGTGCGCCTCAGTGTACATAGACGACTTCTTAGTATACTCAGCCTCAGAACAAGATCATGTCAGGCACGTTCGTCCAGCCTCACCAAGCTCCGTCAACATCGCTTGTTTGCAAAGCTTGAAAAATGCTTTTTTCACGTCACCGAAGTAGAATTTCTTGGTTTTATCCTTACTCCAGGAGGCATCAGTATGGACGTGAACAAGGTAGATGCCATTCTGAAATGGCCTTCACTGACGTCTCTGAAAGGGGTGCAAAGAATGCTGGGCTTTGTGGACTTCTACCGCCGGTTCATCTCAGACTTCTCTCAGGTTGTGCACCCAATCACAGTACTATTACGAAAAAACAATAGAAAGTTTGCTTGGACCGAAGAAGCAGAAGAAGCCTTTCAGGAACTTAAACGAAGGCTTACCTCCGCTCCAATCCTGTGACATCCTCATCCAGACCTCCCTTATGTCGTTGAAACTGATGCATCCAGTCTCGCAATGGGGGCTGTCCTTTTTCAGAGAGACCCGGAAACCGGCCAGCTACATCCTGTGGCCTTCTGGTCGAAAAAGTTCTCACCTCCAGAGATGAATTATGCCATCACGGACAAGGAACTCCTGGCTATCAAATCTGCCTTTAAAGCCTGGAGGCACTGCCTTCTGGGGGCCAGACACACCATTACAGTCATCACAGACCACCGAAACCTGCAATATCTCAAAACAGCCAAGGCCCAGTCCTCGCGCCAATTACGGTGGGCCATTTTCTTCGCCGAATATGATTATGTAATCACATTTCGACCAGGAGTCAGAAACAGAAAGGCGGATGCCTTATCTCGCATTGGGCATAGATGAAATAGTATATACAACTCCAGACCCAGTACCTATTATACTTGAAGACAAACTCTTGGGTATCACAACAGCCTTAACACAAGCAGAACTACGAAAAGAAATCCAGCGGACAATGAATCCTGATGCCTACCTCACATGGCAAACTCAAGGAGAATAATATACCATCAGGGACCACCTACCCTTTTTTAGGGATCGCCCATATGTACCTAAGAAGGAATTACAACAGCATATTATTTCAAACTATCATGATTCACTGATCGTAGGGCTTCCTGGAATCGCCAAAACCCTAGCTAAGGTGAAAGAGAACTTTTGGTGGCCTACCTGGCGTAAGGACATCATTCAGTATATTCAGTCCTGCGGTGTCTGCGCACAAAATAAATCACAGAAACAAAAACCATCTGGTCTCCTACAACCATTGGACATTCCTCCAGTTCTATAGCACACTCTTTCCCTTGACTTCATCACTGATCTACCTCCAAGCCAAGGGTTCAATACCATCCTTGTAGTTGTGGACTTATTCTCGAAGATGGCCCATTTTATTCCTCTCAAAGGCCTCCCAGACGCAGCCACTTTAGCAAAGGTGTTGCTGGAGGGCGTGGTTAAGCTACATGGCTTCCCTTCGGTTCTGGTCTCTGATCGAGGCAGCCAGTTTGTTTCAAACCTCTGGAAAAAATGCTGTGCAATGGCACAGATCGACGTTCGGCTATCTATCAGTCACCATCCCCAAACAGACGGCCAAACCGAGAGAACCAATCAGACACTCAAGCAATATTTACGGTGCATGCTGCACCACGAACAGAGGAATTGGAAAGACCTACTATGGATAGCCGAATATGCATATAACAATTCTTTGCATTCAGGCACGGGACAAACGCCCTTCTATACCCTTCATGGCAGACATCCACGTACCTCTGAACTAGACCTTCCAGCCAGCTTGGAAATGCCAGCGGTAAAGACTCTACACACAACCATTACTCAGGCTTTCAAAAGGGCAAAGGAACACCTTATTCATGCCAAAGAAAAAACAAAAGAGATTTGCTGATCAACACCGGAAAAAGGTCACTAATTATCAAGTAGGAGACAAAGTTTGGTTTGCCGCTAAATTCATATCCATCAAGGGAACCTGGACCTTTCAACCCAGATTCTTAGGACCCTATACCATTAAGGCAATCATCAACCCAGCAGCCGTGAAACTGGATTTACCACCTAATCTACACATCCACCCAGTATTCCATGTGTCCCTCCTGAAACCAATGCAACCCGGCACACGGATTGGGACACCACCTAAACCCATACTTGTTCACGGAGAACCAGAAATCGAAGTCAAAGATGTCTTGGACTCTAAATACTCTTGGACCAAGCTATATTATCTCGTCGATTGGAAAGGATTTGGACCACAAGATAGATCATGGGAGCCCAGTGAGAATATCCGCGCACCACGTCTAATCAGGAAATTCCATCGGAACTTCCCAACCAAACCTGGGCCAGACAGAAGGAACACCATGGGAGGGGCTTTAGGGGGGAGTGCTGTCACGACCCTCGCCCAAAACCCCCTCTGGCAAACCCATTGGCCAGGTGGAGTCAGGACTCTCGCCTCTAGAGCCTGGCATCCTCTTCAAAAGCCCTCCTGGGGCCAGTCCTGGCTCATACACCATGAACAACAATGTGCTTGGGAACTACTTTATTGTATTGTCAGCCAACATGGAGTCATCCACATAGCTTGCTTCCTAAGAACCAAGCTATGCGGTCTAGTGTTTTGGGTGTGGCAGGCCTGGAACTACTTTCCCTGGTACTACTTTACCTGGGCTATATAAACCACACCCTGACTGCAGAACATGCTTCGTGTTACTTTGCAGCTTGCACCACTCCGGACATTCCACTTGCGCTGAAGAACACTGCGACCTACAAGGCAGGAAAACACAGTTTAGCAAAGGCAAGACTTCGCAGCGCTGCGCATAGCGCTTAATTACCGCATCATAGCGCTCTTAATGCACCATCATTTACCAGCGGGGCTCAACCAAGCCAGTTCGCCGCGCTGAAGCTCTGCATACCTAAGGGAGAAAAAAGAGACATTTTAAATAAAGAAAGGCATGCAGGATAGCAACACAACTAAAGAATAGCAATAAGACCTACCTGAACAATATCAAACGGGCCGGCGTCAATGAAGTAACTGGACCGCACTCGCCCATGAAAGACAACATGCCCCTGCAAAGAAGGCAGGACGGAGAGCACGCCTAATTCTACCATAAGGTGAGGAGAGGGCACCAGAGGGACTGAAAGCATACAGGGGTGGAGAGAGGATACTTAGCCCAGTCGGTCAGTCTTGAACACAGTCCTCCTGTATTTTCAGGCAGAACCTTCCCCGCAGACCACATCAGGGCAAAGCTGAGAAGCATACCAGCGAGTAACTCAGCTGGGTGGCGTCCCTGTGGATACCAGGTGAGCGTAACACATGCATCTGCGTTGAAACAGACCCTCTGAAGTACTGAACGCTGTGATATTTGTGGAAGATGGCTGCAGAACAATTTGGTGTTAAGTTGACTTCACAGATCTCAAATCAATGCAAAGCCTTAACTCATCATTGGGTTTATGCATCACCACTAAAAGAGAAACAAATTTCGGTAGACTCAGTTTTCTCTATCACCCCTTGCTTTTCCATCATTTCTAATTCTTCCTTTAAAGCCGTCCTAACAGCCATTGGCCCAGCTCTCAGTCTTTGTACAACTGGAACAGAGTTGGCCTTTATTCTAATCTTGTGCATGAAACAATTTAAATTACCCAAATATTCTTGAAACACCTCATGTCACCACAAATCATTCACACCTTCTATTGCAGAGACTGCCCCTTCGGCATTGGGATCAAGCTTTATCTTCAGCCTTTTCTGGTGCAACCAATTTAAAAGTGGATCATTCCCCTTTTTTGAAACATAAACGTTACCCGTGGCTGACATATCCTTAAATCTCATAATTTTCGAGAACCATCCTTCTATCTCAATTATTTTGCCACCATATGCTACAGGTTTGACAACCACTATATTGAAAGAGTTACTTTTTTGTAACTTAGTGTCAAAGATAGACTTGGGGAGTAAAGTATACTTTGCTCCAGAATCTATTACCATACTAATTTTCACCCCTTCAATTTCAATAAAAGACCTGTGCTTTTCAATATCAGCATCATCATCTTGAATCATGGTCATTTCATCATATGTAGTATCAACGAGACATGTCCATTCCTCCATGTCCTCACACAATTCATCCACATAGTCAAAGTTTGCACTCTTGGTTCTACAAGCTGTGGAATGCCCTCGCTGGCTGTATTTTTTGCACAGAGCTTTAATGGCAGGGCATTTATGACTACTCGCAAAATGAAACATACAAATGGATTGTGCCCTCCCACGTATTCCTTTGATATATCTATTCCCGCTTGCTTGTCTCGGAAATGTTTTTTCAGTCGAGGGCGCTGCACGTCAATGCCCTCGAGTTGATGTCCCTCGATGGCCTCCGTATCAGTGCAGGCGTCATCATGGGTATAAATAGTCGCACGCAGTGTCTGTTGCTCAGTTCCGTCGGAGACGCAACGCTGGGTTCCTTAAAGAATTAGAAAAACTTTGAATTTTTTACAAGAAAACATTGAAATCCTCGACTTATGATGGAATCTTCGTCCGCTCCATCGACGCCCCGATCTGGCTTTAAAAAATGCTGTGATTGCGGGACTAAGATGTCCCTGACTGACCCTCACAGGGTCTGTCTATGATGCCTGGGCTCAGAGCACACGTGTTCAGAATGTGAGGAATGCCTGTCTATGACGGTGAAAGCCTTGAGGGAGAGCAGGGGGAAGCTGGAAAGAGGTAAGGCAGTTAAATCTGTTACCCCTTCTAAATTGACATCTGACGAGTCAAGACCGTCATCTCCTCGGCGAAAGGGAAGAACTCCTATTCGAGGTCTCGGAGTGGATCTCACCACTCTTCCGTTTCGAGGCACAATAAGAAGAGGCGCCGAAGATTGCCCTCATCTTCAGGCTCTAGCTCTCCTGAAAAAGTGTCTTGCCCCACCAAATACAGCTCTCAGGCTGAGTGGGAGGATTTCAGACAAAAAAAGCTCAGGGTCTTTGAGAACGCGCCCTTGTCCTCCTCAGAGACACCTAGAGGGGATGACCTGGGTAGAAAGCCTGATAGGCACAACCGCCGTGAGCCGTTGACCTCAGTGAAGAATACTCCTTGAGAGCCTCATGAACCCTTGAGTCTAGAGAAAGCCTCTTCGATGCATAAGGCGTCAACACCACCCTCGAAGTCGAAGACTGCGTCATCGACGCCTTCGATGACTTCGTCGAGGGAAAAGCTATCAACGCCTCAAACGTCCACGTCTTCGACGCTTGCACCCGAGGTGTCGAAGTCTCCTTCGAAACCTATGAAACCGGTGTGGACTCCATCGACAACATCGAAGAAAATTCACAATCCCTCGACAACATCGACGTTCGACCTCCGGTATTTCGACGCCTTTCACTATTATGTTGCGACCTTTCACATCTACCTCGACGACTTTGAGTTTTTCTCGACCAGTGATGACTAGTGTAGCACCCACGTCACTTGAAAGAAGTTACACACTTTTACCAAGCTCTGATTATTTCAGATCCTTATCTTCAATATATGAAGAAGGGGAGGACTCAGCTGCCGAGAGACCTTTTGGTCTAGAACCCACAAGACCTACTCTACCTCAGGAGTTTGTATCAGAGGAAGTCAGATTAAAGTATCTACATGATTCTTTACAGGATGCTAGTGGTATTGACACCTCTCCAGAGGTAGATTTTAGTAAACCAGAGTCTGGTTACCATCCAAAAGGATGCTACAGACGCCTCATGAACAGGGTAATGGAATATGTGGGGTCGGTGAGACCCACACCCACCTTTGATCAAGATGACTTGACGGACATCATAGATAAGGGGCCTCAGGAAGACCCTGTAGTCCCCTTCCATATGGCTTTACAAAGCAAAGTATCCACAAATTGGGAGACTCTAGAAGTAATTCCTGCAGTCAACAAAAAACTCTCGGCAAAATACAGGACATCAGCAGCAGATCCTCCTTACCTATCTAAACATCTGACTCCAGAGAGTCTAGCAGTACAAGCTGCAACCTCATCAGGCAATCAGCATACCCTACAATTCCACAGGATAGGGATGACAATAAATGTGACGCCATGGCCAAGAAGGTTTTATCGGCATGCAGCATGGCTCTTAAGTCGGCTAATGCCACATGCACGCCTGGAAGATTCACCCATACCCTTTGGGAAAGCACTTCTATGGCAGCTGATCACCTCCCCGAAGGAGAGGAGAGAGACGGTTTCTTGAATATTATCAAGGATGGGAGAGATGCAATGTGTGAGCCCCTCCAAACCAGTCTCGACTCTGTTGACAGCATCAGCATAGCCATAGCGGCAAGTACCACAATCTGTAGATTTGCGTGGTAGCGAAAATCTGGGTTTGCTCCTGACGTGCAATCCAGACTTCTGAATATGCCCTTTGATGGCACCCATCTATTGGAAAGAAAGCTGATGATAGTTTGGAGCACTTCCAAATCGGCAGCCAAATCCCTTGGAGCTGCAATGCACGCCCTAGAGGGGTAATTCCTTTCGCTTTTACTCTGCATTCGGAAAGGGAAGAGGACAGCCAGCTCAAAGGGGCCAAAGACGATTCACCCATGGTGGACGGGCAAGGGTACCAAGTCTGCATCAGCAGGAGCTGCTTTACCCTCAGCCTATGCTTCAGCCGCCTCAAAACCCATCTGATGTCTTACTACACAATACACCAGTAGGGGGCAAGTTGACTCAGCATCTGACAGAATGGTAGGCTATTACTTCAGATGCTTGGGCACTGGAAACAATTGCCCCAGGTTATTGCCTGCGTTGCCTACGCATACCTCAGAGTCATCCACCGGGGAACAACTCTTTGAAGTTTCCAGATCCGCTCCTTATGCAGGAGATTATGGACCTGCTAGAGAAAGATGCTAAAGAACCGGTACCTGCAGCGGAGAGGAACAAGGGTTGGTACTCGCCCATATTCCTAATTCCGAAAAAGGACAGAGGAATGAGACCCATCTTGGACTTAAGAGAATTAAACAAATTCCTCAGGAAGGACAAGTTCAAGATGGTAACCCTTTCTCAGATCCTTCAGGCCCTCCAACTTCATGATTGGTTGGTATCTCTGGACCTTCAGGATGCTTGCTTTCATGTGCCAATCCATCACAAGCACAGAATGTACCTGAGGTTCGCCGTTGGCAGCTCTCACTATCAGTTTTGAGTTCTGCCATTTGAGCTGACCTCAGCCCTGAGGGTTTTCTCCAAGCTAATTGCGGTTGTGGCAACAAGTCTCAGGAGGGGAGGGATTCATGTCTACCCCTACCTAGATGACTGGTTGATCAGAGCAATGTCCCCGGAACAAGCTCAAAATCATCTAGATTATGTTTGCCATTTCCTCCACAAGTTGGGCTTCTCCCTCAACTTCAGGAAGTCCCATATGATACCATCACAGAAACTCCAATTTATTAGAGCAGTCCTGGACACATCCCTGGGAAAAGCCTTGCCACCAGAGGTGAGGGCTCGACACATTCTACAGATGGTGACCAAATTTCAGTATGCCCAACATCTTCCGGCCTTCGATTTTTTTGAGATTGCTTGGCCTTATGGCATCCTGCATTTTGCTAGTGCCAGAGGCTCACCTGACAATGAGATCTCTCCAGTGGACTCTCAGGAACCAGTGGTCACAGTTCTCAGGAAGGATGTCAGATCTCCTACAGATCCCGAACAGAGTCGCACTGGACCTGCAGTGGTGGGCCTGTCAGGAGAACATCTTGAAAGGAGAACCTTTTTGGCAACCATGGCCGGAGATAACAGTAGTGACGGATGCCTCACTCAAGGGGTGGGGAGCTCATGCCAACAATTTGACCATCAGCGGTCATTGGTCTCCATCGGAGTCCAAACTACACATCAACCTTTTAGAGCTGAGAGCAATCAGGCTAGCACTGAAAGCTTTCCTGCCATCAGTACAGGGAAAGAATGTTCTGATAATGATGGACAACACAGTGGCCATGCACTACCTCAACAAAAGAGGAGGCGTAGGGTCACTGCCACTGTGCAGAGAGGCATTGCAGCTCTGGTTTTGCGCAATTCGAGAAATAATCTATCAGCAATTAACCTAGCTGGCGAGAGGAACACGGTGGCGGACGTTCTGAGCAGGCAGACCACAGTCTCCCACTAGTGGGAGCTAGCTCAGGAAGTCCTTCAAGAAATCTTCACCCCTCGAGTGGATCTGTTCGCGACCAAGGCCAACATGAAGTGCGAACTGTACTGCTCAAGGGAATTTCCCCTGAGAGGAGCTCTAGGAGATGCGTTTGTGGTGGACTGGGAATCTCCACTCCTCTGCGTTTCCTCCAGTCCCCGTCATTCCTCACGTGATAAGGAGGTTGAGGAGGTTAAGGAAATACATGATCCTAATTGCCCTGGATTGGGCCAGGAGAACGTGGTACCCGGACCTTCTGGACATGTCCATCTGTCCTCCGATTCGTCTTCCACAAAGAGAGAATCTTCTCTCACAAGAGGATGGTCAGGTTCTCCATCCAGATATCAGAACTCTCAGCCTTTACGCATGGTTTCTGAAAGGCTGAGATACAAGGATTGGGACTTTCCAGATGACGTAATGGAGTTGTTGCTTTCGGCCAGAAGACCAGCAACCAAATCCCTATACCACTGCCGTTGGAACAAGTCCTGCAGCTGGTGTAGAGATAAGAATATCGACCATTTTTCATGCAATACACCAATGGTGTTATCTTTCCTGCTACACTTAGCAAATCTAGGACTACAAGTCAGCACAATCAGGGGTTACCTTGCAGCGCTATCTATCTTCAAACGCACGGCGGAAGAATCCTCATATTTTAAGACGCCCTTAGTTATTCAATTTCTGAAAGGGTTGACTAATGTCTACCCCCAACTCCTTTTCAAGTTCCTCTGTGGGACTTAAATTTAGTTCTAACATTCCTAATGGGCACTCCTTTTTTGAACCCCTCCATTCCTGCTTGTATATAAGCAGACTTGCAAGACTAAGGCAAGCAGACCAACTATTTGTGGGGTATGCAGGACATAAACTAGGCCTTGCCATCACAAAACAAACCATCTCGAGATGGATTATTCTCGCTATCCTGGAATATTACAAATTGGCAGGGAAAGACCCCCTCAACATCTGAGGGCTCATTCCACCAGGGGTATTTCAGCCTTGTCAGCTCTCAAAAGGGGAGTTCAAATAAAGGACATCTGTGCAGCTGCCACATGGTCGTCTGCACATACCTTCACTAAATTCTATAGTCTGGACCCCTCCACTAGCCAGGAGACCAAATTTGGAAAAGCTGTACTGCACTCTGTGCACATTTAAAACATAGTCATTTTTACTCCAGCCTCCTGTACAATTTACTGCTTTGGGAGTCTATCAAAGATAAGGAATACGTGGGAGGACACAATCCAAGAACAAGTTACTTACCAACTGTAACATTCTTTCGACTGGATGATCCTCCCACGTATTCCTTATCGCCCCTCCTATCCATCCCCACAGTAAAACTTCCCTTGTTGTTGCAGCCTGCGCTCCTTCAAGGGTAGTAACCGTCTCATCCTAGACAAAGCTGACACTCCAAAACGTAACTGCGCAACGGACGCTGCATGCAACTATTTATACCTGTGATGATGTTGGCGCTGATAAGGATGCTGTCGAGGGACATCGACTTGAGGGCATCGACACGTGGCGCCCTCTACTGAAAAAAAAATTCTGAGGCCAGCAAGCTGGAATGGATATATCAAAGATCAGGAATACGTGGGAGGACCATCCAGTCGAAAGAACATTACAGTTGGTAATTAACTTGTTCAACTGTCACATCAGGAACACCTCTTCCTGTCATCTTATTCCTTTCTCTTTGTACTTCCCAAATCTCCTTTTCACACTTTCCTTCTTGACACCTCGCTCCTTTTTGTTAGGTTTCCTTGATTGTCCTGCTGAAACCTCCGTGATCTGTGCATCTTCTGTTCTCTTCATTTCAGACTTGACTCTTTTTTCTAATTCCTTCACACATTTGTGTGTATGTTCTACTTCTTTTGCTACTTTGATGAACTCATCAATTGGCAGATTACTTTTGGACCTCAAGGCTTTTTATTTATTTATTTATTTTACATTTATAATGCACACAAGCAGCCCTCGGGGATTGTGGCGCTGTTACAAGAATACTTTCTTAGTTACATAAGATACAGTGAGAAGTGCTTAGTAGCTCAAAACATAAATGGGAAAGCCTACCCTCATGTTGCAAAGGCGGAAACATCATCAGATATGGTTACAGTTAGAAAGGTCCAAATACATGTAAAGGGAAAGCTGGGCTTCATTTTGCGAGGGAGGCTACAGCATCACATGAGGTTACAGTTAGAAAGGTCCAAGTAAATGTAAGGGGAAGGCCGGCCCTCATGTTGCAAAGGCGGCTACATGATCACCTGTGGTTACAATGCGCAATATATAGCGTACCGAACCCTGAGGTATGTAGGCGCTTTCACTTAAAGTGATTACAATAACTTACAGAGCAGTAAAGTCCGAATACACAGACTAGACAGCCTGACCTCATGTTACGGGCAGCTGCCACAGGAAGTGCAGTTACAATTAGTCACGTCCAGTGTAGGTAAAAAGCACAAGACAGTTACGAATAGAGTATGTCCAATAAAGGCAAGGCACAAAATAGAAAGCCAGACCTCAGGCTTTCATAACTACACTCCAACATAAACTGGTCCCGTAGTCTCTCATTTAATGTACTACCGAATTCACATGAAGCTGCCAATACCCCGAGAGCCATAATACACTGTTCTACAGAGTCTCCATTGTTTTCTTTGCTTTTGCAAAAGTGGTATCTTTCTAAGATAATGCTTACTGATTTCTCATAATGTTTTTCAAGCATTTTTATGCACTTCTCATATTCCGAAAGACCTGCCAACTAGTCCTCTGATAGTGGTGGCAAATTCTGAAATTGCTCATGGCCATAGTTCGCAAGGTAATGCATCAAAAGACACGTTTTCCTTTCCCTAGAGAAATTCAATCCATGCACGCAAGCACATCGTGCTTGAAACACTTGTGTATAGGCGCCTTATAAATAACCAATCAATCAATCAATCAATCATTTATGGTCAAAACTTTTGTTCCACCTTTTACAGGGTATGTTGGGTTCACTTTAAACATCCAAGAAGTAGTTAGGAGGCACCCCTTGCATAGCCATTCCACTATGGTAAAGCGAACAATGATGGCTGTCTCACAGAAGTATAGTGTTGCCTTAACTGTCGGAAATGGTTTGCCTTTGAGGATGAAGAATGTCAGTTTTGAATTCGTTTTTTTATTTATTTTTTATTTATGTTAGGTGATGCTTCCACTGGTATGCTTTTACTTTATCTTGCGGTCTAGCATGGGCTGCTGAACGTAAATCAGGCTGTCTGAATTGCTGAACATAAATCAGGCTGTTCTTATAAGCAGAACAAGGCACACCCGTACAACGGTACGCATCGCTGTAGCTTCTGAATCAGGACCGCAGTTATTGTCGGTTACCCTGGTAACAAAAAATGGCAGCACGTTTTAGCATGCAGCAAAATCTCTTCCTCGGCAGCTCCTCATTTGCTCTCGCCCGATGCCACTATACCTTCAGCACGCGTGTAAACCAGCAGCAGCCGCTCACGCCCTGCCTTGCACTCCTTCGATTTCACGCACGCATTAATTGCATGCGATAGGACAATGGGCGGCCCTCAATTGGAGGCACCCTTAAGTGCTCTCGGGGGACGCGCCATTGCACAAGCGCACATTTAGGGCAACACACAGCTCACCTGTTGTCTGCTGCCCAGTACAATGAGTTGTGGGCCACTCAGTGGAGCAGAAATGAAGCAGCATGCATCTGTGTGGGTCCAGACACCACGGCTACTCAGTGGGGTTGCCGTAGTGGTCTTCATCGCCAGTGAAAGATCCACAGTACAGGTGAGTGGTTTGCAGAGTCCTTTATTGTATACTGTGAATTTGAGACAGAGAGAGAAATGTTCCCGTTCTCTTCTTATTTGTTATAAAGTAATGTTCTCATGGTGATTCTGACCCATCCTCTTTGTCTCCATCCTCTTCGTCTAGATTTTATTTTTGGAGAATATAAAGGAAGGTGCTCAGCTAAATAATGTGACCGAAGACCCGTACCCCTTGACCGCAGTATTTTGCATCCTGGTCATGAATGCGGTTTTGTACATGCTGTTGGCTGTATACTTTGACAAGGTCTTGCCAAGTAGGTGTTTAATACTCTTCTTTTATTTCACAGACTCTAGTAAAGAATAGTCTTAGGTTGTATCTCCAGGACTTGATGCGAGGAAGTCATAACCTTAACATATTGCTGCATGTTCGGGAGTAAGAGTGCACGACCTATTGTTACCAAACGCTGCATCTCTGCCAAGGAATGAAAGACATTCTACTTAACTGCAGCATCAACAGGCTTGATGCAAGTGCAGATAAACATGCATTTAGGCTTCCTAAAACTAATGTGCACCAACTGCATCGTTTCCATCACCTCAAGGTCAGGTGTCACAAATGATGTTTGCCCAGTAACATAATATTGTGCTGGTAAAATCGTGGTTCTTCCAGAACGAGACACCTCCCCAAATCCTGACTTGCTAACACCAGAAAGACTACATAAAAAAATAAGTTCTGGATACGTTGATCCGGGCAACATCTGCATGCCCTGACATTTTATACAGATCCATAATTTTTTGGGACTTTCCATGAATGTCTTTTTTTAGTTTGCACTGATGCAACTTAGTAAAAAGGTATTTGGAGCTCATGTTCAATTAACATGTAACGTAAATGAATGACATAAAAGCCTAGTGTACGGCTTTTACACCATTCATTCATGTTATTTATTTATTTTATTTATTTATTTTTACATTTGTATAGCGCGCATATAGCCCGAAGGCATTATGGCGCTGTTACTTGCGGCATACTTAGTTACGCAATGGTTACATACATAAGGTTACATACATAGGTTACATGTCAGCTGACGGTATATGCTGAGCTTGTAGTACATTGAGGGTTTGTTTCACAGTATTTGTTACTCAATCATTCAAAACAATTTTATGTTTAGGGCACCTTGAAGTGTTCCAGTGAATGTGGTGTGCCGGCTAGGTTTCAAAACGTCAGTTGAATAGCATGGTTTTCATAGATTTTCGGAATGCTAGGTGAGAGGCCTCTGCTCGCAGGGTTGGTGGTAGGGCATTCCAGTGTAGTGCAGCTAGGTATGGGAAGCTGGCCCCACCTGCTCTGGCTCTCTTGACTCTGGGGTTCGCGAGCATGTTTGGGTATGGGGTTCTGGTAGGCCTGGATTATCTGGTGAGGTGCATCCTGTCGGAGAGATAGGGTGGAGCAGTGAGATGGATGCATTTGTGGATGATGGCAAGTGCTTTGAATACAACTCTTTCTCTTACTGGGAGCCAGTGTGCCTGTTTTCTCGCCTCTGTGATGTGCTCTTTTTTGGGTATTCCAATGGCTGCTCTGAGGGCGTTATTTTGTATCGTTTAAGTTTAGCTACGTTTTTGGAGGAAGTGCCCAGGAAGAGGGCATTGCAATAGTCGAGTCTTGACCCTGTTATAGCTCTGGCAATTGTGATGCAATTTTCCTTTGATAGAAAGGGGCTGGCTGCTGTGAGCAGTTTAGCATGGTAGGCTGCTGTTGAGGCGATGGCGTTCACCTGTCTGGTCATTGTTAAATTTGAGTCCAGATAGACACCTAGTGTCTTTACCGCGTTGGCCACTGGGATTTTTATGCTGTCGATTGTAAAGTGGGTGAACTGTGAGTCAAGGTTCTTGAGTGTCTCTTTGGAGCCAACTATGAGAATTTCAGTTTTGTCTGAATTGAGGCATAGGCCGTTGGTTGCCATCCATGCTTGAATTGTGTTGTAGATGTTGTTAAGCGTTTTGGAGTCAGTGTCATAGTCTCCTGTTAGAGTGAGGAGGATCTGGGTATCGTCAGCGTAGTTAGTGTACGAGATACCCAGGGAGTCGAGGATGAGGAATAAGGGTCGAGTGAAGATGTTGTAGAGGGTAGGCGAGATGCAAGAGCCCTGCGGAACACCGCATAGGATAACAGTGGGTGAGGCTGAGGCAAGGTCTGAGAAGACTTCCATGGTCCTTCCTTGTAGGAAAGAGGCGATCCATGCTGTGGCATTAGGAGAGAGGTTAGCTGTGGTGGATAGGTGATGGCATAGGACTTGGTGGTTGACGAGGTCGAAGGCCGCCGATAAATCTAGAAGGAGGAGTAGAGCGGGTTTCCCTTTATCTCTGTAACGCTCACCTGATTCCCGCAGAGGCGCCGGTCTTGACTGGGTGAATGCCGTATCTTTAAAGGTGATGTGTAACACAGGTTGGCTCTTTGGGCTGGACCTCTGTGCACTGTATGTCTGACTCGAAGAGTAAGATGTCTGCAGATAGAAAATATGGGATTAATGAACTGGGGTTATTGGGTGCCTCTCTCCTCTTCCCTTTCTCTTCTCCTGTAGAACCCCAAAGGTTAACGCCCTCACCTTAGGTAAGTGAACGCCGAGCTCTCCATCTGCCTCGGGGCAGGGTGCCGTAACCAGTTTCTTCACTGGATAAGGGTGCAGGCCTCTTGACCTCAGAGGACTGCTGTCCGTCGTTAACTGCACGAACGGTAAGTTCTGGGCACTTCAAATGTCTTAAAAGTCTTTTGTAATGATATCTCTTGTTTTGCAGGGTTCCGGCGATGGTGGATGGCGGGCTGATGAGAGTTGAGGATCGAACCCGCGTGAGGAATAGAAGCGCCTGGAAGCACATTAGTAAGCGCTTGTAGCCTGCTTCACGATGCGCACTAACTGTCCCTTTTATCTTGCAGGTACAAGTTCGGAGCTTTAGAGAAGCTGAAGGGTGCTGGAATACCCACTGGATTCGGCGTGGGAAGGAGTAATGGCACGTGAGTAATAAAGTTGCCCAATGTCTTTAAACGCACCTTCTTTTGTCTTTCAGATGCGGGATGCAGCGCCGAAGGCCTCCGGAGCGTGCGAAGAGCTGGTAAGCTTTTGTCTTTCAGATGCCGGAATGCAGTGCGAAGACCTCCGCAGCATGCGAAGAGTAGGTAAGCCTTTGTCTTTCAGATGCCGGAATGCAGCGCGTTGGTGACAGCCGATGGACCAGGTAAGAGATGCGCTGCCACTGAAGACCGTAGTGCTAACCTGTTCTTTCTTTGTCTTTACAGGTGCTGCTGAAGACTGGATTCCAGGATGGTAAGCCTTTGTTCCCTTAGGCCCAGGATCAGAAGCAGAAGACACGATGAGCGTTCTGCTGCAGAGAATGCAGAATAACGCAAAGCAAGATTCATCCATCGGGTGTGGTTTAAATAGCCTCCTGTAGTGCTTAGGTGTCTCCTTCCACAGCCACGCCTAGGTAAGAAAAGAGTTCCTGCTTTCCAGAAGAGTTCCAGTGTTCTGAACCTAGGGAGTGGCTCCTGCCCCACCCAACAGGAAAAGTAGTCCCAAACAGAAGAGGATCAGGGGTTCAACTGGCAGGTAAGTAAGCAGCATGGTCTGCTGCAGGTAAGTCCACCCAAGCATTATGAGCCCGGCGCTTCCAGCGCTGGGACTGGGCATCTTTATGAGCCTGGTGCCACTGGCGCCAGGACATGGTCCAAAAGGTCCCAATTGGGACTGGCTGGCACTCGGAACCGGGGTTATGGGTCTGCTTCCAAGGGAGTCGGGCAAGTCCTGATCTTTTGGAAGCAGAGATCATGACATCACCCCCCCTCAAGGCCCCTCCCAAACCGGGCTTCTCCGGGGGTTTGGGCTTGTTAGGAAATGTTCGATGAAATCTTTTGATTAGACGAGGCGCGTGGACATATTCTGCAGGTTCCCAGGATCTTTCTTGGGGACCGTAGCCTTTCCAGTCAATCAGGTAAAATAGTTTAGATTTGGAGATCTTGGAATCCAGGATGCTTTTGACTTCAAACTCGAGTTCTCCATCAACTAGAATAGGTTTTAGAGATGTAGTTAGTCGGGTTTGACGTTGCACGGGTTTTAATAGAGAGACGTGGAAGACCGGATGTATCTTCATGTGAGGGGGCAAGTCCAACTTGACCGCTACTGGATTTACTATGGTAGTGATGGAATAGGGACCAAGGTATCTTGGGTTGAATGTGCGTGGTCCTTTTAGAGGTAGATATTTGGTGGATAACCAGACTTGATCTCCTACTTGATATTGGGGGGGCTTCCTTCCGATGTTGGTCTGCTCCTTTCTTGTATTGTTCTTTAGCCCTTTGAAGGTGAGAAACGGCTTCCTTAAAGGCTTGGGTGATTGTAGAATGCAGGTGGTCTACTGCTGGTGTTCCAAGATCTTGGAGTGGATCCAACTCCGAGGTTCGAGGGTGACTACCGTATAAAAGAAAAAACGGGGTCTTCCCAGTTCCCGAGTGGACAGAGTTATTGTAGGCATATTCGGCTATCCAAAGGATATCTTTCCAAGTTATGTCAGTTTGTTGTAGCATGCAGCGCAAATACTGTTCCAGAGTTTGATTGGTCCTCTCGGTTTGTCCGTCGGTTTGAGGGTGGTGGCTGGTCGAAAGTCTCACAACAATTTGAGCCGACCTACAGCAACTTCGCCAAAAATGAGAAATAAATTGACTACCTCGATCCGAAATTAGAACTGAAGGAAAACCGTGCAGTCGGACGATGTTTTCGAGAAATTCTCGGGCCAGAGTTGCTGCTGTTGGCAAGCCTTTGAGTGGAATGAAATGCGCCATCTTGGAGAATAGGTCCACGATTACTAGGATCGTATTGTATCCGGAGCATGGAGGTAGATCGGTGATGAAGTCCATAGAAAGCGTATGCCAAGGGCAAGGCGGGATGTCAATAGGGCGTAAGAGGCCGGCTGGTTTTCCTTTTGACTCTTGTTTTGGGCGCATACTCCACAGGACATTATAAAGTCTCTGATATCTTTTTCCAAGACGGCCACCAGAAGTAGCGCTTGATCTTTTCCGAGGTCTTGGTCATACCGGGATGTCCTTCCATTAAAGAATCGTGATAACAAGAGATTACCTTTTTCTGTAAATCTGTGCTGGGCAGGTATAACCGTTCTTGGAAATGTAATAGGTTGTCCTTCACCGTAAAGTCCTTTCCCTGCAGATGCCAATTCTGTATGTCTGCTATGTTTAGGATTGATCAAATGTTCTTCCACTCCCATCCGAGAAAGGGCATCAGCTTTACCGTTTTTTGTACCAGGTCGATAGGTAATTATGAAGTCAAACTCGGCAAAGAATAGTGCCCAACGGAGTTGCCTAGAGGATTGAGCTTTTGCGGTTTTCAAATATTGCAGGTTTCGGTGATCTGTAATCACAGTAACGGTGTATCGGGCCCCCAGAAGATAATGCCGCCAAGCCTTAAAGGCGGACTTGATAGCTAGAAGTTCCTTATCAGTAATAGTGTAATTGATTTCAGGAGGCGAGAATTTGCTGGACCAAAATGCCACGGGATGCAACTGATTGGTTACTGGGCCCCTTTGTGATAGAACTGCCCCCATGGCAAGGCTCGAAGCATCAGTTTCAACGATGTAGGGGAGTTCTGGGCGAGGATGTTTTAAGATCAGTGCAGAGATAAATCTAGTCTTCAAATTCTGGAAAGCTTGTTCCGCCTCGGTAGACCATTCAAAACGTTTGTTTTTCTTTAACAAGGCGGTGATGGGCTGGACTATTCGAGAGAATTCGAGGATAAACCTGCGGTAAAAGTTAGCGAAGCCTAACATGCTTTGAACACCTTTTACGGAGGATGGCTTTGGCCATTTGAGAATTGCATCGACCTTCTTTGAATCCATACGCACTCCGCTAGGTGATAATATGAATCCCAAGAATTCAACTTCAGTCACGTTGAAAACACATTTTTCCAACTTAGCGAAAAGTTTGTGTTGACGCAATCTCTCGAGGACCATTTTCACGTGTTTCCGATCATCAGTTTCCGATGAAGAATAAACGTGGATGTCGTCAATGTAAACAACAACACACACATCTATGAGCTCTCTGAGGACATCGTTCATAAAATATTGAAAGGCGGCCGGGGCATTGCAAAGTCCGAAGGGCATGACCTGATATTCAAATAGCCCATACTTGGTGCGGAAGGCCGTCTTCCATTCATCGCCCTCTTTTACTCGTACCAAGTGGTAGGCTCCTCTAAGATCCAGCTTTGTATATATGCATGCTTTTCTGACTTGGTCCAGGAGTTCAGGGATCAAAGGTAACGGATATCTATTCTTAACGGTGATCTGGTTCAGGGCGCGATAATCTATACAAGTTCTAAGGTCCCCTTCTTTTTTTGGAACGAAGAACAAAGCTGAGGAAGCAGGGGACTTGGAAGGACGAATAAACCCATTTGCTAGGTATTGATCCAGGTATTGTCGGAGGTGAAGATTCTCAGGCTCGGTGAGGGCATAAATTCTACTACAAGGAGGAGTAGATCCAGGTATCAGGTCTATCTGGCAGTCATAAGACCTATGAGGAGGTAGAGAGTTAGCCTGATCCTTCCGGAAAACATCTTGGAATTCTAGGTATTCTGGAGGTAACTGGGGAGCCTCTGAGGAAATTGCTGCCAGTGCAACACCAGGTCGAGGGTGACAAGTAGAGACACATTCTGGAAACTGAACCGTTCTTGCTCGCCAATCGATCTGAGGATTGTGCTTCTCT
Source organism: Ambystoma mexicanum (assembly GCF_040938575.1). NCBI lineage: Eukaryota > Metazoa > Chordata > Amphibia > Caudata > Ambystomatidae > Ambystoma > Ambystoma mexicanum. Next base: position 923,229,799 of record NC_090926.1, on the reverse strand, counting down.
AACCAAGGAATTCCTAGAATAATCTGGAACTGAGGGGCCTTGATCACATCGAACACGATCTTCTCATGGTGTCCATCTTGACTTACTAGCGTCACTTCTTGGGTGGTATGCGTTACTGGTCCGGAGGCTATCTCCGTACCATCCACCGTAGTAATGACGTCCTTTACAGCCTTTGGACAAAGAGTCAGATTCATCCTCAAAACCATTTCATGATCCACATAATTGCAATGGCACCGCTGTCGACGTAAGCTTCAATCGCATGCAATCGATCCGGATGTTCAGGGCTAATGAGGACCATAGGTATCACGAAATGCGAGGTCACGGAACTGGTTTTAACGCTCGGCAAGAGGACCTCTATTCTTGTCGGGCGAGGTCGTTTCCCTGCTCAGAGTTTGTGACCCTGGTAACTGCAGCTCCTATTGCCTTCTTGGCTGGTTTCACCGGACAGTCTCCAAGAAAGTGCCCCGAGTTTCCGCAATAGAGGCATAATTGCAGCTGTTTTCTCCTTTCCCGCTCCTTTTGTGTTAGTGGTCCTTTCAGGCCCCCTATTTGCATGGGTTCCCCGGAGTCTACTCCTTTGGTAGGAGTTGGCGGTTTGGAAAATACTCGAGCATCAAACTTGGAATGATCGGCCTTCCTGTTCTGCAGTCTGTGGTCAATTTGAACGACTAAGTCAATATAGTCCGAACAGTCTTGCGGGGGATTCACTACTTGGGCTAACACATCTTTGAGCTCTCCACGTAGACCAATATAAAACATCGTAATCCTTTTGTCCTCAGGCCATCGAGTTTCAACTATCAGTCTGTTGAAAGACGCAATATAAGCCAAAAGGTCTTGATTACCCTGTTGCAATGAAAGGAGCTCATTGTCCAAGGCCTGCCCCTGTGAATGTCTTACAAACAGTCTTTCCATACTGAGCTGAAAAGCTTGAAAATCATGGAGAACCGGATCATCTTGATTAACTAGAGGGATCGACCAGTCTGCCGCATTGCAACTAAGGTATGAAAGCACGAAAGCTACCTTAGCTTGATCAGTTGGAAAGGCTGCTGGCCGGCATAAGAAGTGCAACCGGTACTGGTTAATAAATACTGCAAACCTCTTTGGGTCACCAGAAAATTGTTCGGGCGGAGCCAGAGGTACATTCCCAGGTAGGTTGATCTGCACTGGGTTCGTAGAGGATGTTGAAGGAAGATTTGCCCCTGATGCGGGTAACGGAGTTTGTCCGGCTTGTGACTGTAGCAATTGTCTAGCGAGATCGTCTGTTCGCTCCTTGGAAATAATAAGTTCCCTTCTTAGAGCATTCGTTTCCTGACGGGCTGCATGTACTTCTGCTCTTAGTTCCCCAAGTAACTGGGCTAGCTGGTCGGTATCCGAGGTTTCCATAGCGCCTGGGTGGGAGTTTTGCGGTAGGGCTTTGCGTTCTGTAACGCTCACCTGATTCCCGCAGAGGCGCCGGTCTTGACTGGGTGAATGCCGTATCTTCAAAGGTGATGTGTAACACACGGTTGGCTCTTTGGGCTGGACCTCTGTGCACTGTATGTCTGACTCGAAGAGTAAGATGTCTGCAGATAGAAAATATGGGATTAATGAACTGGGGTTATTGGGTGCCTCTCTCCTCTTCCCTTTCTCTTCTCCTGTAGAACCCCAAAGGTTAACGCCCTCACCTTAGGTAAGTGAACGCCGAGCTCTCCATCTGCCTCGGGGCAGGGTGCCGTAACCAGTTTCTTCACTGGATAAGGGTGCAGGCCTCTTGACCTCGGAGGACTGCTGTCCGTCGTTAACTGCACGAACGGTAAGTTCTGGGCGCTTCAAATGTCTTAAAAGTCTTTTGTAATGATATCTCTTGTTTTGCAGGGTTCCGACGATGGCGGATGGCGGGCTGATGAGAGTTGAGGATCGAACCCGCGTGAGGAATAGAAGCGCCTGGAAGCACGTAAGTAAGCGCTTGTAGCCTGCTTCACGATGCGCACTAACTGTCCCTTTTATCTTGCAGGTACAAGTTCGGAGCTTTAGAGAAGCTGAAGGGTGCTGGAATACCCACTGGATTCGGCGTGGGAAGGAGTAATGGCACGTGAGTAATAAAGTTGCCCAATGTCTTTAAACGCACCTTCTTTTGTCTTTCAGATGCGGGATGCAGCGCCGAAGGCCTCCGGAGCGTGCGAAGAGCTGGTAAGCTTTTGTCTTTCAGATGCCCGAATGCAGTGCGAAGACCTCCGGAGCATGCGAAGAGTAGGTAAGCCTTTGTCTTTCAGATGCCGGAATGCAGCGCGAGGCGTTGGTGACAGCCGATGGACCGTAGTGCTAACCTGTTCTTTCTTTGTCTTTACAGGTGCTGCTGAAGACTGGATTCCAGGATGGTAAGCCTTTGTTCCCTTAGGCCCAGGATCAGAAGCAGAAGACACGATGAGCGTTCTGCTGCAGAGAATGCAGAATAACGCAAAGCAAGATTCATCCATCGGGTGTGGTTTAAATAGCCTCCTGTAGTGCTTAGGTGTCTCCTTCCACAGCCACGCCTAGGTAAGAAAAGAGTTCCTGCTTTCCAGAAGAGTTCCAGTGTTCTGAACCTAGGGAGTGGCTCCTGCCCACCCAACAGGAAAAGTAGTCCCAAACAGAAGAGGATTCAACTGGCAGGTAAGCAGCATGGTCTGCTGCAGGTAAGTCCACCCAAGCATTATGAGCCCGGCGCTTCCAGCGCTGGGACTGGGCATCTTTATGAGCCTGGTGCCACTGGCGCCAGGACATGGTCCAAAAGGTCCCAATTGGGACTGGCTGGCACTCGGAACCGGGGTTATGGGTCTGCTTCCAAGGGAGTCGGGCAAGTCCTGATCTTTTGGAAGCAGAGATCATGACAATCTCTTGCGTCATCCATTTGGTTTTTTAGGTCAAGTAGTGCAGACTCAGGCCCGTGACCTGGGCGGAAGCCTGATTGGCGTAGCCCGAGAAGTTTGTTTTCTTCAATGAATTGTTGTACCTGTATATATGCAGCCTTGTCCAAGATTTTGAGAAGGAAGGGGACCGTGGTAATAGGTCGGTAGTTGTTGGATATGCAAGGGTCGAGGGAAGTTTTCTTTATGAGAGGGCAGACCCAGGCTTCCTTTAGGCAAGAGGGGACTTTGCTTGTGGCAAATGAGGCGTTAACAAAGGCTGTGAGGAAGGGGGCAAGATTGCTGGTGCAGTCTTTGATGAGTGTGGCTGGGCATATGTCACCTTTGCAATTAGATGGCTTGATGGTTTTCATAATGCTGATTAGATCAGTTTCTGTTATGTCCTTAAAGGAGAAAGAGTTTGATGCCGTAGGTGGGGATGGTGGTGTGTTGTTGGTGGTCGGGATGTTGAGTGTTTGCCTAGTTCTTTGAATTTTGGTTTGCAGGGTATTGAGCTTATTGTTCATGGCTGATTGGATGTCATCGCACCAGGTTTTATCTTTGGTGAAGTTCTGTGGTGTGGGTGTGGGAGTTTCTAGGTCTCTGAAAATCGAGAAGATTTCTTTTGTGTTGGATTGTGCCTCTCGTATTCTGGCTTCGAAGGAGATGGCTTTGGCTCTAATTATAGCTTTTTTATATTCTTTTGTCTTGGTTTTGAAGTTGAGTTTAGCTTCATCCGTGCGTGTGGTTTGCCAGAGGGTCAGTGCTGCACGTTTCTCTGAGCGGAGTACAAGGAGGTCTGGGGTAAACCAAGCGTTGGTGTGGCTTGTGGGCTTGGCTTTGCGTGGTTTAAGTGGTGCAATGGCTTCGACCGCTGCTTTAATGGCTGTGTTGTAGGATCTTGCTAGGACGTCGGGATCAGCTGAAAAAGGGGGTCTAAATGCCGGCCCGGCTAGGAATGGAATAAGATTGTCCTTGGTGAGCTGTCTGGAGCTTCTGGTCAGCGCTTTGGGCATGGGTGGGAATGGGTGGCTCAGGAGTTTTGTTATTACTGTTGATGGGGATATTAAAGTGAATAGCATGGTGGTCTGACCATGGGATGGGGGTGTTCGCAGTGATGGAAATAGGACAGTTATGCTGAGCTTTCCAGTCAAGGGATCGACCTTGTATGTGTGTGGGAGTGGTGATGGTGTTGGTAAACCCAAGGGTTTCGAGTGCTGTGTTGAGTGTTTTGGCTGCATAATTGTTGTCATCATTGAGGCCTAGATTGAGGTCGCCTAGCAGTATGGCTTTGGTGTGGAGTTTCAAGTTATCGGAGAGGCTATCAGAGTAGTTTGGAAGTCGCCTATGGGACCAGGGGGACGGTAGACGAGGTGCAGTGTGATGGTGCAGTGGTCTGATAGTTTGATTTTAGTGAGCAGGTAATCACTGTGTTCGATGTTGTCTTTGTCTGTTTTCCTAATTTCAAGGGTATTTTTGGCTATAATGGCCTTGTGAGTCTTGTCCTGTTGGTTTTGGCTCTTGCAGAGTCTTTTGTTGGGAAGGTACGATGTCCTGGCCCCTATATGTCCATTGCAGTGTAGTAAGGAGGCGGGGATGCTGGGGTTCAATATGGAGTAGCAGCGCGACAATAGGCGCTTGAGCCTGGTATCTAGGGAAGGCTGATAGACACCTCCGAGTAGTAGGATGGGCAAGGCCATTTCGCTCAGAACATGCACTGAAGTCACGTACCGGAGCGCACAGGGGCAAACAGGGGGCGTTGGCCTTTTTCCTGGCATTCTTCTGCCGCCAGCTTCCGCCTGCCAGTGGGGTGGGATCAATGATGTGTAGATGGGATGCCTAGCAACCGAGAGCCTCGCTCTCATGCCGCGTTGCGCCAGCCATTTTGAGGGTCAGGTAGGCCGCAGCGTGGTTTGGGGTCGGGTGCCTCGGGCGATTCGTGCACAGTAGTAAGGCTGAGGGCAGCTCAGAGGGCATTGTTTTGGATGGTTTGTAGTTTTTTCAGGTTGTGTTCTGACGTGCCAGCAAAGAGGGCATTGCAGTAGTCCAATTTGGCCCCGGTGATGGCTCTGGCAATTGTGAGGCAATTGGGTATGGACTGGAAAGGATTGCTGGCGTTGAGCAGTTTATCTGTGTGGGCGGCAGTGGAGGAGATGGCATTAACTTGACGCGAGAGGTCGAGTGAAGGGTCCAGTTAAAAACCTAGTGTTTTGGCAGCAGATGAGATGGGTATCAGGTTGCTGTTAAAGGATGTGTAGATTGTGTAAATAATATTTGTAGACTATATTTGTAAATATTAATATTTGATGTTCAATATTTTGTGCTGTTTTGTGATATGCTCTATGCCACCAGCCTTGAGATAGTCATATGATATCCAGATATTAATCTGCTCTGTACTACATTAGAAATCGGCTAGGTTAAGGCATTTATATCCTAATTGGCATACCATTACTGCTGATTTGGAAGCATTCACTGAAAGATCCAGTTTTCCTATGAAGTTTTCATATGCGGTTATCAATTGTTGAAGCGCTAACAGAGTTCTAGCTGTTAGAGCTCAATCATATGCACATGACAGAACTGGAATAGGCACATCGCCAAAATTCGGAAGCACAAACACAGTGCTGATATAAATCATTTATTTACAACAAGAAAAATAAAGGATCAAGAACACAATCTTGCCAGAATCTTGACTTTATCCTAAAGCATGATGTGTAATGCCCATTTAGTCGTGACTGCACACCAGCCTTGTTTTCAGTACGTAGCAATGATAACACCCTGATTAGGTCCTCTGGGTGATTCATTAACCTTCATTTTTGCCAAATTTTAGATCGATTGACTCTGTCAAATACAGATCTAAGATCCATAAAGGCAATATATGTCCTTTCTTTATATTATAAGGTTAGCCTCTACACAAACGTAAATCTTGAGAGTGTGAACCCCTATTTATTATCATTAAATGACTTGACCACATTTCAACCTTCCACTTAGTACATCCAAACGTAATATGCACAAAACATTTCCGCATTACTTCATCAATCGCCTGCTTTGCCATCTTTTTATGTCGTTTTAAAATGTATTTAGGGTTTGCATTTAAGTTAACAACAATCAGTTAAGGTACCCTGAACATGTAATATTATAGAAAGTTTATCCTCATTGCACACACCCAGGACAGACTAGCTGAGCGAAATTGAACTCGGCGACTTCTCCCCGCATCTCACCCTCCGTAGAAGATTGTTGCCCTCACAAGGAATTCAGATATGCTCATTGGTTTACACCAGTCACAAGGATAGGTAAACTCAATGAGGTGGAGAAAACCTGACAGTAAGGTACAGTGCCCTCCCACGTATTTACAAATGTGAAGAGATTGAAATCCTCCTCTGTGCACAGTTTATGTCTCAACACTAAAGGATATTGGCTAACAGATTTTAAGAATGTCTGGGCAGTAGAAGCCAATTAGGTATGCATAAGTGTTCTAAAAGGTGATTTGTTGAATTAGAGTAGAAATAACAGGCTTGTTACGGGGAACATAATAACATGTGTCTTACCAATTGTTAGTATAATTGTGTATAAATGTGTAGTTTAAGCAACATTTAGGCATTCAAATTCTTGTATCCTTTCAGTAATAGGGATCTGTCATAGTAATGTGCATTTTTGTACTTTCAGAATAAGAAATAAAATAATGTTTTATACATTTATTTGAACTATTTGGAAGCTTAGCCTTATTAATTGGAAATTGGTCATTAATGCTGTGGGAAATAAGAAACACCTGATGAGAGTAGCACTTTGTGTATCTATAGTATTATTGACACAAAATGTGCTATTGGTCAGTAACCAGCATTCCCTCTATTGGTAGTAAACCTACATAAATGACCTACCTACATATGCACATGGAATATTAATATTTGAAATCCTAGGCATCTACTGGGAATATAATGATGAGTGACAACCACATGGTGGTAGCGTGAGTATAATGCTATTAATACAAAGTGATGGGATCTTTCCTCATTTTATATGCACCCTGGTAATCAGTAGCTTATGAATGTAATGAAATATTGCTTCATTGAATGTTAAATATTAAAAATAATACAATAATGATTTTCATCCAGATACCTATGGACGGAGACAGTCTCCATTGTTCTTCCTACAATCATCTTATTGGTGCAGACGGCAGGGGCAAGGGATGGAAGCTGTTGCTGATGATGAGGAAGGTGGTGGAGGATCTGCTAGGGATGTTATGGAGCCGGTGCTTCCAGAATTCCGTGGGAAGGAAGCCATCAGGTAATGGCCATGAAGCCCATCTTCTTCTCTGCGATGTCGATTTTGAAGGCAGTGAAGAACAGTTTTATGATATTGATGCCCCCCCCCACATGACCCTCCTATCTTCTTGCAAAAATTCATATTTGGTCTCACTGGTTGTATAAAAATTTAAATTCACTAAAATGGAATTAATAATAAACTCCCATGCTTAGCACATATCCCGCTGTTGGGCAAGGGACCTCACTGTAAAATAGAACATAAGGTGTATGTATAAACAATGAAATCAAAAGAAATGCTAGTAACCTATCAACCTCATTAAGAATGCCCAAACAGCAGCTAATGAGGGTGGTAGGAAGCAAAGGACCCTGGAGACAGAAGCCATCAAAATTAATTTTACCGAATGTTTGATGAGGGGGTCACACTTAGTTTATCCCTTTATTTTCTTTTTCTTTTTGTTTTGGCTGCCAGGGTTTAGTCATGGGGGTCCTGGTGGATATGCGTTCCTATACCGGGCTTTTTCTGTGGAGTTCTGCGTGCCGTGTTAAAATTTGTCTTATGTGTTTTTTTCAAACATGCCTCTGTTCAAGGAATATTATAATTGCAGGAAGATACACATCTTCTTTGTGTTTATTGTGGAGCTGCAAGATTCAAAGGTCAGCTAGACTTCCATCCTTCACAGCCATAATAATACAAGAAAAAAGGAAAGTTATTTTGCAAAATGTTTCAGTTGGACAGGCTATTGGAAAGAGAATAAAGCCTTGCTTTCAGAGGGAGATGAATCAAATAAGGTACACTTTTTGAAGGTAAGAGTGATACCTGTGTCATTTGACAGAAAGGGGATAAAGCTGTCAGGTCCAATGCTATTGGGGTGGGTACGCAGTGGTGCTGCATGAAAAAGGAAGGGCTTCTAAGTCGCCTTTTTCTATGATGCCTGTACATCTGCAGACGTTGGTATTGATCATTCAAAGTCAACATTTTTGGCCGGAGAGCTTATTGGCTTCAAACACTACAACTCCAATGAAAACCTAAATCGATGCCACTGGCATTGAGGAACATGGCATGTAGGGAGATTGAATCCAAAGACGCATCATCTATTGAGAGACCTCCAAAGAAGTTGGCATCCAGAGACAAGCTGTATAAGATTGTGGAAGTAAAGCATGCCGCTCCAAAGCATGTGGATACACATTTGACACTACATGATGAGGTGCTGGAAATGTTATTGGCATCCAACATAATCATAACATATAACCCTGGGTTTCACCCAATTCCTTCATCCAAATGTCGAAGCTGAGATTGGTTACTACACTGTATGCCATAATAAATGTTTATTGGAACCCGGTGGGGATCACGATTGAATGCCTCCTAAAAGATCTAAGTGATATGATCAATATAATACTTCTTGATAACACTGTGCACAAATTTATGATTGCAGGGGATCTGAACCTTGATTGTATTTCTAACAGTAACAAAAATAACTTTATTCGAACTAAAAAATTGATACAATTTGTGAAACATTACAATCTACTTAGACTTAATGGAGCTTTCAAATCCAATATCCCCCCGGGCTCAACGTGGAAGAGGGGTGTATCCTCATCCACCATTGACTATATATATATGAACTTTAGTCTTTTTTCTGATGTGACAGATTTTGAAATTCTAAAATCAAACATGAGCGATCCTAATCAATGAACCGCTAAGTGGTTGTTTGGTAGTGATCCTTACTTGCAGAAAGGCAAATTTTATCCTGGTCAGCTCACTGTCAATAACGCGGGCAACAAACTCTGATGGACGGGGAAGGCCTTGGACTGCCTCCATGCACGGTTGGATCATGAAGCCAAAAAACTTGCCTAAATCTTGGTGATCCTAACATCTGTTACTTTGACATGATCCAAGCCATCCGTCCCTCATTGCCTGGCACTAGATCTAAATTTATAAATCGATCATCCTCTTTGCACGCTTTCGATCCTGAAGTTAAAGATCATAAGCGTTTATTTAGATTACAAAAGAGGGAAGCGTTTAAACTGCCTGCTAGCATTCAATATAGTGTGCTTACAAACATCAAAACCAAATATAGAAACTGGGTCAAGCTTAGACGGGTGAGATTACTCCATACGGACAGCCAGTTGTTACTGGCTACCATTCAAAGCAAAAATATCACCAATACTTGGTCTCTTATTAATCAAACCATTACAGGGCCACAAGTGGTCATCCAAGCTAATGAAGTCTCAGAGGCTGATTGGATTAAGTACTTATCGGCCTTATACAAAGTTCCAGATGGAGGAGTCTCACTAGATACTATCATCTGCCCGATTAATTTCCATCTAGATTTCGACTTGGACGATATTCGCTTCTTCATTAAAAAGGCTAGTCGGTCTGGTGCTTGTGGGCCGGATGGCTTGTCCAATAAGATGTTGAAAGACCACCCTGAAATTTGGGCACAAATTTTGTTTCAAATTTTTACCAACATTATTAATACACAAACTCTTCCCCCTTCCTGGACTCGCACAATCATTGTCCCCATTTTTAAAAAAGGTGACAGGAAGGAACCGTCTAGTTATAGACCAATAGCGTTACTAGACGCCCCAGGGAAGATTTTTTCCCGATTAATTTTGAGAGCGTTTCATAAGTGGACCTCGCAAGCTCAACTTAATGACCCCTTTCAAGCGGGCTTTGTGGCAGGAATGGGTACCATTCCTAATATCATTTAATTGAATTTACTTCTATCTGGTCATGTTGCACAAAAACAGACCTTGTTTTTGGCCTTTGTCCATTTCAAGGTCGCTTTCGATTCAATTGATCGTACCCTCTTATATGCCAAATTAGTCAAATACAACTGCCCCTCATCCTTAATAGCCCTAATAGTACGGCTTCACACTAACACCTCCATGCAGGTTAGACTCGCCTTGGCGGGCGGCATGGCAGCTAAGTTCTCTACGTATAGAGGTTTGAAACAAGGGTGCATTCTGGCCTCCTCTGTATTTAATTTTTTTATATATGATTTAGGCGTTGCCCTTAGCCAAATTGGGAGTGACTCTCCAAGTTTGGCCCCACACAAAATCTCCTTCCTCTTTTACGCAGATGACTTAACCCTTATTTCGAAAACTCACAATGGGTTGTAAAATCTTTTGGGCTGTCTAGAAAATTATGTGGACATGAATCATTTGAAAATAAACACGAATACAACTCAGATAATGGTTTGTAAATGGCACTTGGGTACCAAAGTTAAACCCTTCAAATGGAAAATGCACAATATTCCCCTTGATAAAGTATCCATTTACAAATATTTGGGCATATCAATTGCTGACACATCTTCAAGCACAGGGCACGAGCAGGAAAGTAAGGGCAAATTACGATCTTTGGTTGCTCAAACAAAAATATTTATGGGTAAATTTGGAAAATGTACAATCAAACATGTGGTAACTTACTATTTGCAGAAGGTTCTTACAATCCTAACCTATGGGTGTGAAGCTCACATTCCAAGAAATGACGCATGGTGAGACAAATTGGAATCGTCCTTTTGGAAACAAGTTTTACATCTTCCAACATGCGCACCTTTACCATTAATTCGTTTTGAATTGAGCTCCCTCTCAATGTCCTCCTATGTCACGTAGAAATATTGTGCTTTCTTTCGGAAATGTCTCTTATCATCTAATCGTACAGATATCTTAGACAAAGTGGCCTCTCACCTGCTAAATCAAAATCAGGCATTTTCCAAGAAATGGTGTGAATTCACTATGAACGCGGTAGCTGATGCAGCAATCTCGCTGGAGTTACTATTATCTAATGAAGGTCGATCGAAAATGAAACTCCATCAACATGATTGGTGTGTCAACCAAAACCGATGCTTGAACTATAAGGACTTCAAGCACAACTTGTTTGGCCATAAGCGTTATAGAGTCATGTCGGATTACTTGATTAAATTTCCTTGTCCAAGGATTCGACAGAAGCTTCTCCGCTTCCGCCTGAAACTTTGGCCAACTTTTGATGTTTTAGCTCGTAGAAACTTAATTCCAAATATTGACAATTTATGCCGATTTTGTAAAAAACCCGATCAAAAAGAGACATTGGAATATTGTGTGGTTTATTGTCAGCAATTGAGAGCTATCCGTAAGATGTATTTAAAACATTTTTTTTGAAGAACAAAATTTGTACATAGAAAAGGATATGTGGCAATGTATTTTTCAACTTCTATGCTATCCATAAAGATAGCCACTGTACAATTTTTGGATGTTTTGTTTCCTGATAAGTGTTACTGAATTGATTTCAGAATGGTTGTTTTCAGAAGAGATTTGCCAGAATTATCTCAATGTGTACATTGATAAGACCAGCATTCCCTTTGTTTTGTATATGTTTTTTGTTTGCATGTACTGATTAGTGAGGCCAAATTTTTGTCTTAGTTTTACTACAGTTTTCTTTTTGTATCTTTCTTGCTTATGAAAAGGAATCTTAAGGTCGATTTTATGCTATATTCTGATTTTGTATGTTGTTAAAAAAAAATTGAAAGGTTGATTGTATCAACCAAACATATAAAAAAAAAATTAAAAAATTAATAAAGCCAAAGCGGCTCCAGTGAAGTAATAGATGCAGAGAGGTGGTAAAGCACTGGATAAATCACAGAATTGTTGAGCACACAGGACTCGGGAGGAGAAGGTGTTACGAGACACCACAGAGGAACATGATGCTTTGAAGAAGGCACAAAAAGACGCGTCACCAAATGAGAGACTCCAAAAGAATTTGGCACCGAGAGACAAGCTGCCTGAGAGTGCAGCACCAGTGCATGCAGCACCAATGCATTTGGTACCAGATTCATCTGCACCAGAAATCAAATCTGCTTAGAAAAAGCACTAGGTGCCTTCCTTTCCCTTTGCCTGGGTGCTAAAGGGTAAAGTTCTATAAAAACGCCTGAACATTTGTTTTCTAGAGTTTGTTTACATATTATTGAAATGTACACTGCCCTGTATTTTCACGACAGCTGCCTTCTCCACACTGGCCTTCAGTAAAGCCTCTATGGAGGCATGTGTGAGAGATGTAAAACCTTTACTAGCTAATAGGCATCTTCCTAAGCAGCCGTATTAGGATACTTGGAACAATATTTCCAAGGGATTTGGAAGCCATTGATGAGGATTTGGATCATGAACCCCCAGTTGAGGACCAGGGTGATTCGGCGCCTGATGATGATAACTTAGTCCTGGAGGAGCGGCCACCTTATACATCTTACACACTGTTCAAAGAAGGAAAAGGGCAGATTTCAGTCCCATTCTGGATTTAATATAGCTGAACAAGTATGTACAGAGTAGACATTCAACAATAAATAGAGCATTTTCAGAACAATCTGCCATCCATCGACAACGGGGACTTCTTATGTGCTATCGACTTGCAGGATGCTACTCTACACATAAAGATACATCTGAAGCACAAAATATTCACAATGGGCCTCATTATGAATGTGGCGGTAAGGCAACAACCGCGCCGGTAGTGCTACCAGCGCCGTTGTAAACCATGCCGCCACATTACAAGGTCTGCTCGCAGGTGCCGCTCTGAACGCCTGGTCAGACCAGGAGTGCAGAGCGGCATCCGTGAGCAGAACTAGATGGTAGCAACGGTACCGTTATGAACAGTACTGCCGCTATCATCCTCCTCATTCCCATTGATCCCTATGGGGTTCAAATGTGAATGGGCAATCATTTTTACTGGCGCCCAGAAAAGGGCAATTACTGGGTCCGTCAAGGTCGGCATGACCCGATAATTGCCCTTTTCTGGGTACCGGCAGCAGCCGTGCCCTTAATAGGGGCACAGCTGCCGCCTGCCTTGTAATGAGGCCCAATGTTAGAAAGGTATAATCAGCTCAAGGTTCTTCCCTTTGATCTCAAGTCCGCACTACAAGACATTATATCATCATACATAACTGTTTTGGCAATTTCATTTGACCATACATGTATACAAAAACCAACAATATAAACAAAACCATATAATGAATAAATCATTAGTAATAAGACATTGGGCCTCATTCTGACTGTGCTGGTCCAGTGCTGGTAAGCCTACCGGCACTGTTGATACCGGACCAACACAGTACGGCTCTGCTGAAAGGCACCAGCCCGCAGAATTTCACGGTGCTTCTGTGGTCCCCATTCCCTTGGAGTCGGAATGGGGACTTACACATTTACCGGCACCTGACTTCCTGGCCACCGGGGTCCCAATAGCCCAGTGTTACCAGGAAGTCAGGCGCCGGTAAAATTCACATCCGGCGCCAACCTGCAGGTTTTATCAGCACGGTTACCGCCAGACTTGCGATGAGGCCCATGAATTTGCACAAGTAAAAAATGTCAGACCCTTTTCATCAAAGAAGTGCTGAATATATACATTGTAAAACAGCCCAAGTATAACAAGCAGTTGAAACAGATAATAAACAAAATGGTGGAAAGCATTGATTAAAATTCAGGTATTGTAAAATTGGGACTAAACATCTCTTCCTGGGAAACTTATACAATGGGCAAAATAAAATAAAATGTTTGTTATACAAAAGGGACAAAGGCTCTCATGAGCGTGCCTGTGTGGTATTAACGTGCCGGTATTACTGCATAACAGAACGTTACCGCACCTGCACACTCCAAGTATGCCGTTAGGGTGGTGGATTTACCTTCAGCTCTTAGCTGGAGGTATATCTGCCACCCTTCTGGCAAAACCTGCTGGTATTACCAGCCCGCTAATACTAGTGTCGGTAATACTAGCAAATCCCACAATGGAGGCCTATGGAATGGGGATTTACTGGCATTTCTGCCACTTGGAATCTGCCAGTAATTCCGACAAACCAAGTGTGGGAAATGGTATTACAGTTTGCCTATGTCCCACCAGAAATACTGGTGAGGTACCGGCAAACATGTAATGAGGCCCTCAGACTCAGCACCCTCATTTCACACTTGCAGTATTAAGCGGAAGACAATTACAATTAAATCTGGTTATTTGCATTCAGTGAATATGCACAGCGGGACCAGTTCAAATAATCTTGGTCACGCAGATGGTTTCATAATCTGTACAAGAGATCTATTTACTGATTTAGCCAATTCATTTGATTCACGAGTGTTCGAGCATTTCTCCCCTATTGCTTCCACAATTTCACGCCCATTGGCTATATATAAAGTTACTGTCCAATTATAAATTACTTGATGTATAATTTAAAGCTACATAAATCAGAGCCTTATGAACATGGTATTCTATAAGCACTGTCCACACCCCAAAGTGATTTTAAGAATAATTAGGGTAATCTAGTATTGTTTGCTAAGAACAGAATACGTGGAGTGATAAGGAAATGGCCTTTAGAAAAATGTTTTAAGACCTTTATTTATTAACTCATTGTCACATTCACATTTATTTCAGTTCATGATATTTGCTCATGTTCTCCTCAAAGTGAATTCCTAGTTGTCGAAGTACAAGTTAAAGGCCCTTATTTGGGCTGCTTATCATCGGTGCAATGAGTTTATTTTACATAGTTATAAACTGAACAAAGGAGATTAACTACAACAAATAATAAATTAACAAATTCCCTCCCCCGAACCCCTCCTTCCCTAACTCAACAAATATGCCATGTTTAGTGATGTCATGTCTTTAGAGCATTCTTTACCGAAAGCTATGTTCTGTGTGGTACCCCATGTCCATCTATAGCACACATATTATTAAGCAAGTTCGGCTTATGGAAGCGTTGTTCCTTGTCCTTGACATATTCGTGAAAAGCTAGCCAGATCTTCAAGCATTTCTGATATGTCCCAGGTTTCAGAGCATACACCTTTTCCATGACTAGTACGCCCCAGATTTTAACCCACCAACAAGCCAGTATAGATGCCTCTACTGTTTTCCAATTATGGGTCAGGGTCATTCGGGTTGCCGTCAACAGGTACGTGAAGAGTGTGGCAGCAGCCCCACACGTAGCATAAACGTCCTCCACCT
This sequence comes from Ambystoma mexicanum, assembly GCF_040938575.1. Lineage (NCBI taxonomy): Eukaryota > Metazoa > Chordata > Amphibia > Caudata > Ambystomatidae > Ambystoma > Ambystoma mexicanum. The sequence continues at coordinate 923,214,737 of NC_090926.1, read as the reverse complement.
CTGCCCCAACAGCAGCACCACTGTGGAATCAGGTAGCTGGGCCCCTGCAATCTTTTTAATGTGACCCAGGACTTATTTCCAATATATTTTGGCCTTAGGGCATGGCCGCCACATATGACCTAGGTCTTCTGTTCCCCCACATTGCCTCCAACATGAGGGGGAGTAGTTTGTATTTATCCCGTGTAGTCGCTGGGCGGGGGGGTCATATACCATCTATGACAGATATTAGACGCTGATACCTTTATAACCATACACTTAGATGTCTTGCAAGCCCTCTTTCAAATTTAGCCACATTCCTCTTCCGAGATGGTAACCCCCAGGTCTTTCTCCCATTTAGCCATATAGCGGAGCTTTTCTGCAGATTATGCCGTATCTGATCATTTATATATTCTCGAGATTCCTTTAGCAGCAGAACCCTCTCACATGGTTAATTCTAGTACCAATGGGCCCTTCTACCTGCTACCTTTACCTCTCGCCCTCTCCTATATGAAATTTCTGCTTGCATTCCTCGAAGAGTAGTCGGTTCCCATTGTGGTAAAAGTCTTCTAATTTCAGTTTGCTCCTCCCTTTCCATCTCTCCCAAGAGGTTATGTCCCTTCCCAGGGTGAAGTCAGCATTATGGCCCATTGGACTATGAGGACCTAATCCGGGGTTATTTTCCCCCATTTTCGTGCCTGGTCCCATCAATGAAGTGACACTTTTGTTACTTTTAGTAGCTGGCCCCCCGCTCCTCTGCTCCCATTTCTCAGGGACTGCAGGGCCCTCAGTGGAATGGAGGTAACTTCCTGTTCAATTTTGCTCCAACTCGTGTGTGTTTCAGATTCTGACCACCGTAACATGGGTGCTAATTGGGCTACTAAAATGTACCTTTTCAGATCTCCCAATCCCCCCATCCATGTCGAGCGGAAGTGAACCGTCTTAAGGATCCTTGGTTTCTTTTTATGCCACATGAAGGAAATCAATTGCGTTTGTAAGGTTTAAATCATCTGGGTTGGTATCTCTATTGGAAGGGAGTAAGATTACCCTCAAGTATTCTATGCCCTTGTCTTCCCAGGCCAGTGGGTGACCTCTACTCAGCTCCAGTATAGCATTCTGGTTATCTGTTATCTTAAGGGCTTTAGATTTGTTGACATTAATAGTGAATGCTGAGACTGCTGCAAATTCCCACAATCTTGCCATCACTTACAGCAGGGTTTGTTTCGTGTCTCTCAGAAATAAAAATATTTCGTCGGCGTACAGTGCTATTTTGCGTCCCCCCCCTGACTTTCTACTCCGAGGATTTCCTGATCTTGTCTGATCATGGCCGCAAATGGTTCCGTGGCCATAGCGAATATTAATAGTGACAACCGGCATCCCTGGCATGTACCTCTCAAGATCTTGATCCATTCCGTAAGTTGCCCATTTACCAGGAATTTTGTTGTTGGTAATTGGAAGTTAGTAAGTAGCATCCGCCTGAATGCTGCTCGGCAACCAAATGCTACTAGCACGCGTTCCAGGAACCCCCAGTTCAGACTGTTGAAGGCTCGCCTTGAGTCCAGGGCCTTCTTATATTGTCTGGCGTGTGTCTCCCCATTATGAACCCAGCTTGATCTTCGTGGATTATCCCTGATAGGGCGCTCACTAACCTCCCTGCCAGAACGTTAGCCCCTAGATTTTAGCATCACTATTCAGTAAGGAGATGGGGCGGTAGTTGGCACAATCAGTTTTGTCTTTTCCTGGCTTGGGGATCAACACAGTGGTGGATTTACCCATATCTTCTGTGACAGTTCCTTATTCTCTGATTCTGCTAAATAAGCGTGTCATGGGGGCTATCAGTGGAGATCTAAAGATTTTATAGTATCCATTCCCAAAACCATGCGGTCCGGGTGTTTTATTACCCGGTAAGGATGTTATGGCTTGGTTAATTTCTTCCGCCGTGGTGAGCCTTAAGGTTTCCCTTTACTCATCGGATAACTGGGGCAGCTCAACATTTACAATGTAAGCTGTTTGGAGGCCCGGATCCATCTCTTCCTGTTTTAGCAAGCTTGCATGGAATTGCTCCATGATCCTTAATTTATCACCATCCGCAGTATGTAGGGTGCCCTGTTTGTCTTGTAACTGTGAGATTTAGTTACAGGTTTTTTGCTTCCGCAGTTTAGCTGCTAGCAATCGGTTAGCCTTGCTCCCTTGGGTGTAATATGTTTGCTTAGTATTCAACAAGGTTTGAGCTTTCGCAGTGTTCGTAATGTTTTATGTGATTGTTTATTTTTGCTGTTTGAACCTCCCTTTCCAGTCCTTTCAGTAATGCTTATTTCTCCCTTATGTATGATGCGTCCTGAGAAATAAATTCTCCCCGTATCACCGCTTTCCCCACTCCCGATACCATGTCCCAGTCCACTTCCCCAGTGTCGTTCTGTGGAAATTAATCAGTAATCACTTTCTCAATATGGGCCCTATTAGCAATATCCCTTAGAATTAATGTGTTCCGTCACCATTGTTTCTTGTTCTCAGTTTTACCCCGTGCATCTCGATGTGTCGTATCACCAGAGCATGGTCCATAAATACTTGACCCTGATGTCTATTGTTGTTATTTGGGGGATTAGTGTTGACGATACTAGGACCATATCTATTCTCAAGTATCCCTTCTGCACTGCTGAGTAATGTGTATAATCCCTTTAGGTGTTGTGGATTAATCTCCAAGTTTCTATTAGGTCCAGGTTGAGAAAGAATGTTCCCAAGGCCTGACGGTTTCTATTGCCATTGGCTGTGGAGGGCAATGTTTGATCTAGCATGGGGTCCATAACGCAATTGAAGTCCCCTCTGATCACCACCTGGCCCTCACACCAACTCCCTATTTTCCAGAGCACGGTACCCAGGAAGTAGTAGTGTATATGTCTGGCTTCCCAAGGTGTCTTTGAGTACCAAATATCTCTCTTCTGGATCCCCATAACATATCTGCTTCTGAAATGCCAGCGAGGCTTGTAGCAGAATCGTCAACCCCTTTGTTTTTGTCCCACTTGTTGCAAAATATTGTTTGGGGATGTGTCATCCTCCTTTCATCTTAAAGTAGGTGTGTTTTCTGTAGGAATACCACAGATGCCCGAAGCTCGGATAGCTGGCTCGGTATAAAGCAGCGTTTCATTGGTGAATATAGACTATGGCCCTCATTACGACCCTGGCGGAAATTGACTGACCGGACCGCAACAGCGTAAATAGCGTTTCCGCCATAGCACGAAGGAGCAAAGTGCGGCCAATCACGACCCATCGGGCACGAGCATTACGCCATGGCGGAATCCGAAAGGCTGCGATGGCGGAAATGACCCCAAAACGGCCCTTACCGCCGCCGTACGCTGCACCAGGTGCAATACCGCCACCCATCTTAGCGGTCACCGTAATGAGCGGTCACCGTAACGAGCGTGCACCGCAAATTACGGCCACCGTAAATATACGGAAACGGAAGTAAAAGCATGTGGCCGGAACGGGAAACAGCACGCCGCACAACTATAAAATCCGAATCCCAACACAACCATAAAAAATCCGACCCTGACACACATCCCAACCCGTTAGCAACCCCAGTTAAAAAAATAAATATGGGAAAGGTAGCCAAGAAAGCGTGTGACCGCAAGCGGCAGGTACACTTCTCCCGAGAGGAACTGACCGTGCTCACCGAGACCCTACAGGAAAATTCCGCCGTCGTCTTCTCCAGTCAAATGACCAGGACGGCCCTTGCCAACAAGAAGGCCATATGGGTCCTGGTGGCACAGCGCGTAAGTGCGGTGGGGACAACACCCCGCACGCCACAGCAATGTCGCAAGCGGTGGGACGACCTGCGGATCCGCGTACGCAGCATACTTTCTGCGAACAGGAACATCGCCACAGCTACCGGGGGGGGGATCAGAGTCGCCCATCAAGTTGACCCCCTGGGAGGATATCTGCGCCTCCACCATAGGAATGGAGAGCATAGAGGGAGTCGGAGGGATGGAGAAAGGAGTGCCGACATCCGGAGAATCAGGTAGGTTGGCCAAGAGAAACAATGCGAAATCCACAAACCACGAACATGTGCAGTACCATGTGACCCCATAGTGCAATACATACTTAGCCCTGACAGCGCCCTCTAAAAGTCAGAATGAACAAACAAATCAATTAAGAAGCCATAAACAACCCCTACATGTGCAGCATGCACCCCCTAACTGCAGGCAGCCAAATGAATGCATCCTCAATCCACACGAAAATGAGACCACCTCCAAGGCCCAGTCCCAAATCAGCCTCATGTACCACCCCAATGCATTTGATACGTTGCCATTCCGAATCCGACAGACCCATAACTAACGCTCGCCCCTCTTTACTCCACCACAGGGTCCGATACCAACGACGAGCTGCAGGACACCCCTACCAGCACGCCTGCAAAGAGGGCCAGGACCAACGTCCCAAGAGCCTCCACCTCAGGTGCAAGGATCAAGACACGGCAGCAGCAGGAATCAAGTGGCAGCACACTGGAGGGGACTGCAACAGGCACCCCAGCAGCCAGCAAGTCCACAACCCCAGCACCACAGGTCCCCCCAAAGAACGTATCTGATGGCACTGCCTCTGGTGGTAGCAGCACCATAGGTGACACAGCTGTCATGCCAGCATGCTCCGACACGGAAAACAGTGCTGGCGACGTAGGTACCATCCATGACCTTTCCCAATCCCCCTGCATGTTCCATCCCCTACACCATGAAGAAACCACGCAGGGGCACCCTGAAGACGACGACTGGCCAACCCCCACAAGTCCTGTGCCAAGGCAACATGTGTTGAGCAGCCCCCCTGTCACACCACCGCAAATGTCCATGGCCCAGCAGAGGCAACAGTCCCTCGACCTGCTGATCGAGCAACAGCAGGAAGCGTCCACGCTACTCAAGGACCATGCAAATGAATGCGGGGGTTCCAGGGCAGCCATGGAAACATCCACCGAGACACTCAGGGCACAAATAGAGAAAAGTAGTGAGAGCCTCAGGGGAGAAATGGAGAGAAGCACCGAGAGCCTGAGAGCACAAATGGAGAAAAGCACCGAGAGCCTGAGGGGGGAACTGCATGCGACGTCCAAAGACGTCTGTGCTGAACTTGCTGCTGTGCGCCATGTGCTCTCGGAGCTCTCACAAACCCTCAGAGACATGCATGGACGCGAGCAGGCAGAGACCTCATCCGTGGCAAGTTCCGTCCAGGGCAGCCCCCAACGCAGATCTGGCAGGAACCTGCGCTCCACGGGCAGGGGTGCCCCTGATACCCGTAGAGGGGGCTTGCAATAGCGTCTACCCACGGACAGCATGCATATTTGGACACTGGTGTTGGGGGGGGAGGTAGTAGGGTGGAGGGGGTGTGTTGGGCTTCACTGGGTGGCGGGTCCATAGGGTGTATAAATCAAATCACATCAACAATACAGCACCTCATTATCATCCAATGACATGTGTGGACATTGATATTTGCGTACGAGGCCTTCATAGGCGTACAGTCCACAATGTGCCTGTACTACACACACACAGTGCCACAGGTCCCCTTTCCGTGTAATAGGCACCATGCGTGGTTGCTAGAAGCATGCATCTATGATGCTCTGTCGGATTGCACGTGCATCCTGTGCCTCATGGACTCCTTGAGGTGCCTCCACATCCCCACCCTCATCATCATCATCATCTTCAGGTGCATGCAGTACAGCGTCAGGGGGCATGGGCACATTCCTACGTATGCACATGTTGTGCAGCATGACACATGCCATGACCATCTTAGAAACCTTCTCATGGCTGTATATGAGTGCCCCGCCAGACCTGCTGAGGCTGCGGAAACGAGCCTTCAGTAGGCCGAATGCCTGTTCAATGACCACACGGGTACGTGAGTGGGCATGGTTGTAGTCCTCCTCATGCTCGTTCTGTGGGTTCCGGATTGGTGTAAGGAGCCATCTCTTCAGTGGATACCCGGCATCACCTGTATGAGACGAATAAAGGGTGTCAGTGGAATGATAGTGCTAAGTAGCCCCCCCCCCCCCTGCAAGGTCATTGACGCATCAAATGGGCCACGATGTCATGCATGGAATGAGACTCACCGAGTAGCCAGGATCTGTGCCCTGCGTGTCGCTCCATGTAGCGTGGTATTCTTGTGTTCCTCAGGACCATAGAATCATGGGTAGATCCTGGAAATCTGGCACAACAATGCGTAAATATCTTGTTGGAGTCACACACCATTTGCACATTGATTGAATGAAATTGTTTCCGGTTGCGGTACTGGACCTCCATGGCATGTGGGACAACCAATTCAACATGGGTGCAGTCGATGGCACCAATGCAACCCGGGATGCCGCCAAGTGCATGGAATCCCACTTTAGCGTTGGTAATCTCCTGGTACGTGCGTGGTAGTGTGATGTGGTCGTCGGCGTGCTTCAGGAGGGCATCGTGCACTTGGAAGAGTGTCCGTGAGAACAGTGGCTGTGAAATGCCATGCAACTGTCCCACTGTGTGCTGGTAGGTGCCTGTGGCCAGGAAGTGGAGTGCAGACACCACCTTCAGTAGGGGTGGGATGGCGGTTGGGCTATCTATCATGCTCACGAGGTCAGCATGTGTCATGTCCACAATGGCGATTATGGTGTCCCGGTCCAAACGGTAGAGGGTGTGGATCTGCTCAGCAGTGAGGTTGAACGGATCGGCTCGGAGGCGTGGGATTGCGGGCCGCCTGCGTGGTGGTAGTGGCAGTGCTTGTGGGCCTTGCTGACCCTGCCTTGCCCTCCTCCTCCTCCTCCTCCTCCGTCTCCCCTGTGCGGCCGGTTGTTGTACCTGTTGTTGTTCGTCGTCTTCTTGTAGTTGTAGCACTTGCAGTGCTATCTGGTACCCCAGGCCCAACATCGCTAGTCCTGCCGGTAGCATTTTGGAGTGGGAGTGGTTGTGGGAGGGGTTTGGGTCTGCAATATATGTGCTGTCGGCCTGTATGGCCTCCACCTGTGCTGATTGAATGAATCTGTGGCAGATGCAATCCCTTCTGGTCGAGCACGGCCCGCACGTAAGGCTGCATTTGGCCGCATGGCATCTTGGGATTGGAATCATGTATCTAATCCCGATGGCAGTGTGATGTACTTTGACTGATTTTCATGCTATGCTCCCATTGTTACACATGCTATGATTGCAGCCGCTTACATACCTGTGAAGAGTCAGTGGTATGTAGGGCTCGATCGATGGCCGACCCTCATGCAGCACAGTAACGTACTTCACCGACGGGCGTGGCGTCCCATTTGTGATTGCAGCCAGTTAGCATCATGACACACAGCCGCACTACATTGATGTAATTGTGAATGCAAGCGTTCACAGAAGCCTTTTCGACGTAATGTTGCAAGTGAGGAATTCGAAGGCCAGCATTTTGGGTTTTGAAGTAGCGGCGAGGATACGCCCACAGGTCTGGCTGGAAATGTAACGTTCTATTGTAGAATGTCCTTGGGACATGGCCCATAACGAGCAGGCAATGAATGATATGAATTGAAGGGGATGCGCAATAGCGTAGTGGACGATAAGGCAGGACGTTCCCAAATCCATCTTGCTTCACAACACTACAGATCCGGCCAGGGGCACAGTGGTTTTTGCGGACTGCATTACGCACAGACGCGATGGAAGTTTCACATATTATGTGAGTGAATATTCATGCGTTTTCATTGCGGGATGAGGGAATGATGTGTGGATGCATGGACTGATGAATCCGTTTAGGGTCTGCCATGTACATGGGTTTTTTGGTTCACTCCCCTTGCCCTGCGTTATGTGATGCAAGGCTGCCATAGTGGGACATACGTCTCTCTGCCCTTGTCGGATCCTCCCTGTCTCGACGCGCCTTCATACACTTGTGTCTAGGCACGTTACTAATCCCATGTCATGGGTTCTATCTTGACGGACGCATGCACAGTAACCGACGTTGCCAATGGTGTATTTAGCTCGATTGGTTTCGTTGTGATTCGATACTGGATTAGGGGTGTGTATATTCCTTTGGAGTGGGCTAGCATGCATATGGGTGTGGATTTGGTGTGTTGAATGAAGATTGTAATGCATCATGAGTCCCGTAATGCAATCGGTTGATTTGTGTTTCTTTTGGGTGACAGGTATCTCCTGCCCTATTGCAGATGCCATCTCTACGCCACTCCTCCAGATGGTTTTTACTCTCGACTCCTGCAGCTTCGGGTGAATCAGTGGAGCACCATTTCGATCATATGGGACGATCGCCAATGGGCCACATGCCCTTACGCTGTACTGGTGGCTAGGTGCAACATTTCGGCCTTTCAGCTCGACTAGTGCCTGCCTCATGGGACGGACCTGCGGTGCTTGCCGCTTCCATGTTGCCTTTTGGAACGTTGATGTAAGCCCTGTGTGCCATGATGGTACAGGGCGTCACACAAGTGGAAGCCGGTCAATTATTGCAGATGCAGCCCTCGGTGATGATGGTTGTTTTTTTGGGATTTTGCAAATTGATGTGGGGCCTTTGTCATTTGGATGTGCATTTAAATTGTATTCCGGTATTTGTCGTGTTGCGTTGTTCTTTGCAGGTGATGTGGCGATTTTCGCTTTGTGGCGGTATGTATTGCGTGTTGATCTGCTTTGTGTTCCGCCTTCTGAGTTGAGTTGTGTGGTACAGTACTGGCCGCGTTTGCCTACGTAGCACAGTATGGTCACGGATAGAGGCTGCCATTGTGTCTGTTTACATGATGTGCTGTTCAGGGGCGGGGGATTGGCTTTTGGCCGACTGGTGCCTGTCAGCCAGGTCGATTGGTGGAATGATGGGTTGTTCAGAATGTGGCTGGTCACAGGTGACTGTGTTTGCGTGCGTTTGTTGGAGGGGGACTGGGGTCATGTCCATTGGAATAGCTTCTGTATTGATGCCATCTGTGCCCTGCAGCTCCCATCGGCCCCTCTTGGGATGAGCCTGGCTGCTCAGTCACTCTGCCGACTTGTGTGGTACATGCTTCTGCTGATGGTTGGTTTGTTTACTGGCATGAGTACAGGGCTGGTGCAATCCCCCTCAGGATGCTGTTGTGGATGTTGCCTTGCGCTGGTGGCAAGCGATGGGGGACTACTGTTGTTTTGTGTCATGTGTTCTTGATTTTCATTTTGATGTGTTGTACCTTCACATGCCTGTGCTGCGTCAGTACGGCTATGGTGACATGCCGTACATGGATGCCCACTCACGGGGCGCTTTGAGCCCCTGCATGCTTTTCTACGTTGGCATGCATGGGTGAATCGTGGATTTCACTGGTTGCATAGTGTGAGTACATTGCACCTGCCAGGAGTTGTGCAATGAGGCCAGGGAGTGGAGTACAGGCACTCAGTGGGCCATTTACGGTTGGTTCGCGTTGCCGTATTTCTCGCCATGGCGGAATGGTACTTTACGACGTGCTTGATGGCGTTCAGTACATGTCCGCTAGGGTCAGAATTCGCGTACCGTTGCGCCATGGCGGTGATTCCGGTTTTGCAAGGCGCGCGTGCGCGTACTTGGTGCAGTTAGCGTTGCCGTTCACTGCGGTGTCGCTAATGGCATCGTACTTTACGGTGACGGGTCATGATCGCAACGAGCGGTGTTCGATGGCGGTATTGCATTTCCGCCATCATTTTTCCATTTCCGCAAGGGTCGTAATGAGGCCCAATGAACCTTCAGGGTTACCATTTTTATCTCAGCCATACTCAAGAGGTTGCAGAGCTCTCAGTTGTCATTGCCCTTTGCCTTCGATCCAGGTTCTTAATAAGATCTGAGTGATATAGCTATCCCACAAGAACAGTAAATTATTCAACCCAAACCCCCCCAAAATCCCCAACTTAGTATTCTCTTGCATATTCCACCAGTTGTAACAACTGATCATGGTGGGTGAACCAATCAGGGTCTCTATCTGACCCTGCAACCTCCCTCTCCCCACCCCTCCTTTACCAACCAGTGAACCCCCAGATCATTCCTTCTTGGAACCTTCCTTCAAAGTTCTTTATTTCTTCCTTCTTTTCCCCAAAAATCTGTTATGTTTATGTGGATCCTACATCTCACTTTTAAGTCCTCCTCAAGTGTCATCATTATGCTTTGGGCCATTCCCTCTTCCTTTTGGGTAAGGATGCTCCTGTCGCCATCCTTCCTTCCTAGTTGAGCAGGGTGGGTGTTTTTCAGACTCTCTCTCTGGCGACTGGTCGAAACGGGTCTTTTGAGTGTGGGATGTCATCCTTATTCATCAGGTTTGCCATTTCCTCTTCCTTTGCTATGTGGTATGTCTTACCTTGGTATTCAAAGCGAAGTCCACACGGAAAAGTGCATCTGTAGCTGTCATGATCTCTGCTTCCAAAAGGTCAGGGTTTTCCCAACTCCCTTGGAAGCAGATCCATAACCCAGGTTCCGAGTGCCAACCAGTCCCAATTGGGACCTTTTGGACCCAGTCCTGGCGCCAGTGGCACCAGGCTCATAAATATGCCCAGTCCCAGCGCTGGAAGCGCCGGGCTCATAATGCTTGGGTGGACTTACCTGCAGCAGACCATGCTGCTTACTTGCCTGCCAGTTGAGCCTCTGATCCTCTTCTGTTTGGAACTACTTTTCCTGTTGGGTGGGGCAGGAGCCACTCCCTAGATTCAGAACACTGGAACTCTTCTGGAAAGCAGGAACTCTTTTCTTACCTAGGCGTGGCTGTGGAAGGAGACACCTAAGCACTACAGGAGGCTATTTAAACCACACCCGATGGATGAATCTTGCTTTGCGTTATTCTGCATCCTCTGCAGCAGAACGCTCATCGTGTCTTCTGCATCTGATCCTGGGCCTAAGGAAAAAGGCTTACCATCCTGAATCCAGTCTTCAGCAACACCTATAAAGACAAGAAAGAACAGGTTAGCATTACGGTCTTCAGTGACAGCTCTTCACTTACCTGGTCCATCGGCTGTCACCAACGCCTCGCGCTGCATTCCGGCATCTGAAAGACAAAGGCTTACCTACTCTTCGTGCGCTCCGGAGGTTTTCACACTGCATTCCGGCATCTGAAAGACAAAAGCTTACCAACTCTTTGCACGCTCCGGAGGCCTTCGGCGCTGCATCCCACATCTGAAAGACAAAACAAGGTGCGTTTAAAGACATTGGGGAACTTTAATACTCACGTGCCATTACTCCTTTCCACATCTAACCCAGTGGGTATTCCAGCACCCTGCAGCCGCTCCGAACTTGTACCTGCAAAATAAAAAGACAGTTAGAGCGCATCGTGAAGCAGGCAACTAGCGCTTACTTACGTGCTTCCAGGCGCTTCTATTCATCACACGGGCTCCATCTTCAACTCACTTCAGCCCGTCATCCGCCATCGCCGGAACCCTGCAAAACAAGAAACATCATTACTAAAGACTTTAAAGACATTAGAATTACTCGAAACTTACTGTTCGTGCAGTAAACGACGGACAGCAGTCCTCTGAAGTCAAGAGGCCTGCTCCCTTATCCAGTGAAGAAACTGGTTACAGCACCCTGCCCCGAGGCAGATGGAGAGCACGGCGTTCACTTACCTAAGGTGAGAGCGTTAACCTTTGGGGTTCTACAGGAGAAGAGAAAGGGAAGAAGAGAGAGACATTCAATAACCCAGTTCCTTAATCCCATATTTTCTATCTGCAGACATCTTACCCTTCGAGTCAAACATACAGTGCACAGAGGTCCAGCCCAAAGAGCCAGCCGTGTGTTACACATCACCTTTGAAGATACGGTATACGCCCAGTCAAGACCGGCGCCCCTACGGGAATCAGGTGAGCGTTACAGAACGCAAAGCCTACCACAAAACTCCCGTCCAGGCGCTATGGAAACCTCGGATACCGACCAGCTAGCCCAGTTACTTGGGGAACTAAGGGCAGAAGTGCATGCAGCCCGTCAGGAAACGAACGCTCTAAGAAGGGAACTGATTATTTCCAAGGAGCGAACAGATGATCTCTCTAGACAATTGCTACATTCACAAGCCGGACAGACCCCGTTACCCGCATCTGGGGGAAATCTTCCTTCTACATCCTCTATGAATCCAGTGCAGATCAACCTACCTGGGAATGTACCTCTGGCTCCGCCCGAATGATTTTCTGGTGACCCAAAGAGGTTTGCAGTATTTATCAATCAGTGCCGGTTGCATTTCTTATGCCGGCCAGCAGCCTTTCCAACTGATGAAGCTAAAGTAGCTTTCGTGCTTTCGTACCTTAGTGGCAATGCGGCAGACTGGTCGATCCCTCTAGTAAATCAAGATGATCCGGTCCTCCATGATTTTCAAGCTTTTCAGCTCAGTATGGAAAAACTGTTCGCAAGACATTCACAGGGGCAGGCCTTGGACAATGAGCTTCTTTCGTTGCGACAAGGTAATCAAGACCTTTTGGCTTATATTGCGTCTTTCAACAGACTGATAGTGGAAACTCAATGGCCTGAGGACAAAAGGATTACGCTGTTTTATAGAGGTCTACGTGGAGAGCTCAAAGATGTGTTAGCCCAAGTAGTGAATCCCCCACAAGATTGTTCGGACTATATAGACTTAGGCGTTCAAATAGATCACAGACTGCAGAACAGGAAGGCCGATCGTTCCAAGTTTGATGCTCGAGTATTTTCCAAACCGCCAACTCCTTCCAAAGGAGTAGACTCCGGGGAACCCATGCAAATAGGGGGTCTGAAAGGTCCTCTAACACAAAAGGAGCGGGAAAGGAGAAAACAGTTGCAATTATGCCTCTATTGCGGAAACTCAGGGCACTTTCTTCGAGACTGTCCGGTGAAACCTGCCAAGAAGGCAGTAGGAGCTGCAGTTACCAAAGTTACAAACTCTGAGCAGGGAAACGACCTCGCCCGACAAGAATAGAGGTCCTCTTGCCGAGCGTGAAAACCAGTTCCGTGACCTCGCATTTCGTGATACCTATGGTCCTCATTAGCCCTGATAATCCGGATCGATTACATGCAATTGAAGCTTACGTCGACAGCGGTGCCATCGGCAATTATGTGGATCATGAAATGGTTTTGAGGATGAATCTAACTCTTTGTCCCAAGGCTGTAAAGGACGTCATTACTACGGTGGATGGTACGGAGATAGCCTCCGGGCCAGTAACGCATACCACTCAAGAGGTGACGCTAGTAAGTCAAGATGGACACAATGAGAAGATCGTGTTCGATGTGATCAAGGCCCCTCAGTTTCAGATTATTCTAGGAATACCTTGGTTAGAGAAACACAATCCTCTGATCGATTGGCGAGCAAGAACGGTCCAGTTTCCAGAATGTGTCTCTACTTGTCACCCTCCACCTGGTGTTGCACCTGCAGCAATTTCTTCAGAGACTCCCCAGTTACCTCCCGAATACCTAGAATACCAAGATGTTTTCCGGAAGGATCAGGCTAACTCTCTACCTCCTCATAGGTCTTATGACTGCCAGATAGACCTGATACCTGGATCTACTCCTCCTTGTAGTAGAATTTATGCCCTCACCGAGCCTGAGAACCTTCACCTTCGACAATACCTGGATCAATACCTGGCAAATGGGTTTATTCGTCCTTCCAAGTCCCCTGCTTCTTCAGCTTTGTTCTTCGTTCCAAAAAAGGAAGGAGACCTTAGAACTTGTATAGATTATCGCTCCCTGAACCAGATCACCGTTAAGAATAGATATCCGTTACCTTTGATCCCTGAACTCCTGGACCAAGTCAGAAAAGCATGCATATATACAAAGCTGGATCTTAGAGGAGCTTACCACTTGGTACGAGTAAAAGAGGGCGATGAATGGAAGACGGCCTTCCGCACCAAGTATGGGCTATTTGAATATCAGGTCATGCCCTTCGGACTTTGCAATGCCCCGGCCGCCTTTCAATATTTTATGAACGATGTCCTCAGAGAGCTCATAGATGTGTGTGTTGTTGTTTACATTGACGACATCCTCGTTTATTCTTCATCGGAATCTGAACATCGGAAACACGTGAAAATGGTCCTCGAAAGATTGCGTCAACACAAACTTTTCGCTAAGTTGGAAAAATGTGTTTTCAACGTGACTGAAGTTGAATTCTTGGGATTCATATTATCACCTGGCGGAGTGCGTATGGATTCAAAGAAGGTCGATGCAGTTCTCAAATGGCCATCACCATCCTCCGTAAAAGGTGTGCAAAGCATGTTAGGCTTCACTAACTTTTACCGCAGGTTTATCCCCGAATTCTCTCGAATAGTCCAGCCCATCACTGTCTTGTTAAAGAAAAACAAACGTTTTGAATGGTCTACCGAGGCGGAACAAGCTTTCCAGGATTTGAAGACTAAATTTATCTCTGCACCAATCTTAAAACACCCCGCCCCGAACTCCCCTACATCGTGGAAACTGATGCTTCAAGCCTTGCCATGGGGGCAGTTCTATCACAAAAGGACCCGGTAACCAATCAGTTGCATCCCGTGGCATTTTGGTCCCGCAAATTCTCGCCTCCTGAAATCAATTACACGATTACTGACAAGGAACTTCTGGCTATCAAGTCTGCCTTTAAGGCTTGGCGGCATTATCTGCTGGGGGCCCGACACACCGTTACTGTGATTACGGATCACCGAAACCTGCAATATTTGAAAACCGCAAAAGCCCAATCCTCTAGACAACTCCGTTGGGCATTATTCTTTGCCGAGTTTGACTTCATAATTACCTATCGACCTGGTACAAAGAACGGTAAAGCTGATGCCCTTTCTCGGATGGGAGTGGAAGAACACTTGATCAACCCTACACCTGTACCAATCATTCCCGAACAAAGAATTCTGGGTGTAATCGCCACAGAATCCATAGAGGAAGTTAAGGATAAAGCCAGGCAACTTGTAACTCCAGCAGACATACAGAATTGGCATCTGCAGGGAAAGGACTTTGCAGTAAAGGACAACTTATTGTATTTCCAAGAACGATTATACCTACCCAGCACAGATTTACAGAAAAAAGTAATCTCTTGTTATCACGATTCTTTAATGGAAGGACATCCCGGTATGGCCAAGACCTCAGAAAAGATCAAGCGCTACTTCTGGTGGCCGTCTTGGAAAAAAGATATCAGAGACTTTATAATGTCCTGTGGAGTATGCGCCCAAAACAAGAGTCAAAAGGAAAGACCAGCAGGCCTCTTACGCCCTATTGACATCCCACCTCGCCCTTGGCATACGCTTTCTATGGACTTCATCACCGATCTACCTCCATGCTCCGGATACAATACGATTCTAGTAATCGTGGACTTATTCTCCAAGATGGCGCATTTCATTCCGCTCAAAGGCTTGCCAACAGCAGCAACTCTGGCCCGAGAATTTCTCGAAAACATCGTCCGACTGCACGGTTTTCCTTCGGTTCTAATTTCGGATCGAGGTAGTTAATTTATTTCTCATTTTTGGCGAAGTTGCTGTCGGTCGGCTCAAATTGATGTGAGACTATCGACCAGTCACCACCCTCAGACCGACGGACAAACCGAGAGGACCAATCAAACTCTGGAACAGTATTTACGCTGCATGCTGCAACAAACTGAAAAAACTTGGAAAGACATCCTTTGGATAGCCGAATATGCCTACAATAACTCTGTCCATTCGGGAACTGGGAAAACCCCGTTTTTTCTTTTGTACGGCAGTCACCCTCGAACCTCGGAGTTGGATCCCCTCCAAGATCTTGAAACACCAGCAGTAGACTACCTGCATTCTACAATCACCCAAGCCTTTAAGGAAGCTGTTTCTCACCTTCAAAGGGCTAAAGAACAATACAAGAAAGGAGCAGATCAACATCGGAAAGAAGCCCCTCAATATCAAGTAGGGGATCAAGTCTGGTTATCCACCAAATATCTACCTCTAAAGGGGCCACGCACATTCAACCCAAGATACCTTGGTCCCTATTCCATCACTACCATAGTAAACCCAGTAGCGGTCAAGTTGGACTTGCCCCCGCACATGAAGATACATCCGGTCTTCCACGTCTCTCTATTAAAACCTGTGCAAAGTCGAACCCGACTAACTAAATCTCCAAAACCTATCCTAGTTGATGGAGAACTCGAGTTTGAAGTCAAAAGCATTCTGGACTCCCAAGATCTCCAAATCTAAACTATTTTACCTAATTGACTGGAAAGGCTACGGCCCCCAAGAGAGATCCTGGGAACCTGCTGAATATGTCCACGCTCCTCGCCTAATCAAAAGATTTCACCGAACATTTCCTGACAAGCCAAAACCCCCGGAGAAGCCCGGTTTGGGAGGGGCCTTGAGGGGGGGTACTGTCATGATCTCTGCTTCCAAAAGGTCAGGGTTTTCCCAACTCCCTTGGAAGCAGATCCATAACCCAGGTTCCGAGTGCCAACCAGTCCCAATTGGGACCTTTTGGACCCAGTCCTGGCGCCAGTGGCACCAGGCTCATAAATATGCCCAGTCCCAGCGCTGGAAGCGCCGGGCTCATAATGCTTGGGTGGACTTACCTGCAGCAGACCATGCTGCTTACTTGCCTGCCAGTTGAGCCTCTGATCCTCTTCTGTTTGGAACTACTTTTCCTGTTGGGTGGGGCAGGAGCCACTCCCTAGATTCAGAACACTGGAACTCTTCTGGAAAGCAGGAACTCTTTTCTTACCTAGGCGTGGCTGTGGAAGGAGACACCTAAGCACTACAGGAGGCTATTTAAACCACACCCGATGGATGAATCTTGCTTTGCGTTATTCTGCATCCTCTGCAGCAGAACGCTCATTGTGTCTTCTGCATCTGATCCTGGGCCTAAGGAAAAAGGCTTACCATCCTGAATCCAGTCTTCAGCAACACCTATAAAGACAAGAAAGAACAGGTTAGCATTACGGTCTTCAGTGACAGCTCTTCACTTACCTGGTCCATCGGCTGTCACCAACGCCTCGCGCTGCATTCCGGCATCTGAAAGACAAAGGCTTACCTACTCTTCGTGCGCTCCGGAGGTTTTCACACTGCATTCCGGCATCTGAAAGACAAAAGCTTACCAACTCTTCGCACGCTCCGGAGGCCTTCGGCGCTGCATCCCACATCTGAAAGACAAAACATGGTGCGTTTAAAGACATTGGGGAACTTTAATACTCACGTGCCATTACTCCTTTCCACATCTAACCCAGTGGGTATTCCGGCACCCTGCAGCCGCTCCGAACTTGTACCTGCAAAATAAAAAGACAGTTAGAGCGCATCGTGAAGCAGGCAACTAGCGCTTACTTACGTGCTTCCAGGCGCTTCTATTCATCACACGGGCTCCATCTTCAACTCACTTCAGCCCGTCATCCGCCATCGCCGGAACCCTGCAAAACAAGAAACATCATTACTAAAGACTTTAAAGACATTAGAATTACTCGAAACTTACCGTTCGTGCAGTAAACGACGGACAGCAGTCCTCTGAAGTCAAGAGGCCTGCTCCCTTATCCAGTGAAGTAACTGGTTACAGCACCCTGCCCCGAGGCAGATGGAGAGCACGGCGTTCACTTACCTAAGGTGAGAGCGTTAACCTTTGGGGTTCTACAGGAGAAGAGAAAGGGAAGAAGAGAGAGACATTCAATAACCCAGTTCCTTAATCCCATATTTTCTATCTGCAGACATCTTACCCTTCGAGTCAAACATACAGTGCACAGAGGTCCAGCCCAAAGAGCCAGCCGTGTGTTACACATCACCTTTGAAGATACGGTATACGCCCAGTCAAGACCGGCGCCTCTACGGGAATCAGGTGAGCGTTACAGTAGCAGGCCCCTTTGGCTTGTAGTCAACGTGTGATTACCTGAAACCTCTTTCGTCTCATCAGTGTAGTTGGGCCATATCCTGGTAGAAGGTAATGTGGGAGTCCTGGAACATGATTGTTTCTATTCCTTGTGCAGCCCTCATGATCTGTTCCTTCGCCCGAAAGAAGTGCACCCTTGTGAGAACATCTGGCACCAGATTTTTCTTTTGCTGATAGGCATTGTATATTCTGTGTGTTCTGTCCAGCATCACTTTCTCACCCACCGAGTCTCGCAGCACCTGTTGGAATAAATGCTTGAACATAGTCATGCAGTTTGGCTTCCGGAACCACCGTAGCTACTTTGTTCCTTATATTATATTCCTTATATTGTTCCTTCGGGATCTGTTTTTGCTGTCTTCTTGCCTGGCTACCACCCATTCCATTTGTTGTTCAAAGGAGTCCATTTGTTTGGCCAATTCTCCTTGCTCGTATCCTTGCTCGCAGAGTGTCGTCTCTGTCTCTTCCACCCTATTATCAATTCCCAGCACTTGTTTGTTCAGATCTTTGATGGATTTGGTGAGACTGATAACGCAATCCTTTATTTCTTTCTTAATTTCAGCAAATATTTCCTGCAGATCTGAACGCCTCGTGGAAGGATCCTCCCCCTCTAGACTCGATCCGGGACTGAGGGCGTGTGAATTTGTGCTGCAGTCGGCTGTCTCCTTGTGGGATCCTGATTCTGCATCATGGCCTTGATGTCGCCCGAGGGAGGGCCCTTCAGATTGTTCAAGTGCTTTGCCATTCTGACTTTTCTAGGTCTCACCGCCTCTTTTATGGTTCCCCACTTCCTTTTGTTTGTATTCACTTCCCTTTTCCGCCAAGGAAGAGGTCTGCAAAGGGGAGGCGGGTGGTGAGGGAGCAAGGAAGCTTCCCCCGTCAAAGCTATCAGGACTTATTTGTGTCCGTTGGAGGCTCTGAGTGTTCCGCTGCATGCATGTCTTCCTAGGGACTCTTGTTCTCCCTTCTTTCTGTGTGTTTTCTTTTCCCTGCGTGTAGCCTGTTAGTTGCCAGGCCTTTCCTTGTGTTTTTATGGATTCACAGCCGTGCCTCTGAGCCCCCACCACTCCCTATGTGTCTCCCGCTGGCTCTGCAGTGTCTTTCCCTGTTACTGCGGAGTGTTCACGCTGGGGCTCTTATTTTCTCTTACTTCTGTGTGTTTTCTATCCCCTCCAGGTAGCCTGTTGATTCCTGGCCCACTCCATGTGCTTTAATGGATTTGCATCCCTGCTTTGGAGCTCCGACCGTCTCTCTTGCACCCAGGCTCGGAGAGGGAGACCCGCCCCCCCGGCCCCATGATGTTGCCTTTCTTCGATTGCTCACCTCCGTCTCCAAAGATTAGGCTCCTCTGTCTCGCCCGGTCATCGCCTCTGCCAACCTCAAGCCGGTCAGATAGCACAGCTAGTAGAGCGCTCGCTTTGACATATTCAGAGCCTGCTGACACAGGTTCGAATCCCGGCAGGACCAAACTTAGCCTTTCATCCTTCCGAGGTGGATAAATGAGCACCACACACTGTGGGAAATAAGCAGCGCTCAGATACCTGAGGGTTCATAGCGCAATGTAAATGCACAAACAAACCTCTGCGTTGTGGATTCATGCAGGGTGAGCACTGCAAGCCTTCACCTCTCGTCGCTTTCACTGCATGGGGGTGAGGCGCCTCAATCACACAGAACAGTTCCAGCTCTCCGATATCTGCACTTGGGTTCTGCAGGGTGACCTCTCACTTCCCGGGCGCTTCGCCGCCTGCTATCTTCCTTGCCAGAAGAGATGTTGGACCCGCTCTCCTCCATCTGTGCGCCCGCCATTTTGGGAGTGATTTGCTGAAGTTTTCGTTTGCTTCTTTTCTCAGGAGCCCAGTCTCCGTTTGCATTCTCAGGACCAGGGGATATTGCCACAGGGTTCCGACCCTCGCTCCATGGCTCTTGGGTGTCTGGTGGTCACATTTGAGGGCGTCGGGGCCCTAGTAAAGGCAGTTTACGGAGCTCACCGAGGCAGCATGCGACTCGGTCTTGGACTGGCCATGCCCCCCAATCGGGACCAAGTTCTAAATGTGCTGCAAAAGTTAGGGCTGAAGTGGGTACCTAAAAGGCACTTGAGACATGTATTTTGTTCGATTTTTAAGATATGAGCATTTTGAAATGCCCAAATAGAGGCTCTACAAAGAAAGTGCAGTAAAACATGCTTCATATATTTTCTATATGTGGTTCACTGGCTGCACCTTTCGTTTCTTACAAAAACGCCACCAATCGCTTGGTTCATCTTGGCCCTTTGCTTAGCCAGATTATTTTTATTCGATAAATTGCAGTTATATGACATCCCGAAGAAATCAAATTGTGAACGCATGAAATAAGCACTCCATCAGTATAAAAATGTATTGTTGGCTTGTTTTCTTTTCTTTCTGTAAATGTCATAATCACAGATTTATTTGCGTTTATCTTCAGCCCCAAATTCGTAATATAGTATAGGTATCCAGTAACATTCTGTGCTTCATCTGCAGAGAATTGGTAGTTCTGGTCAGCAATACACAATCATCTTTGTATGCGAACATATGAACAACAATAGGAAAGATTTTCCTGTGGTTCCAGGAAGACGGAAAACATTAGTGCAACTCATGCTGTTCAAAACAAAAACAAAACTCTTGACCACTAATTGCGGCATAGGATGGACAGTATTTTATCATTGTCTGTGCTTCTTATGCCTTGATGGGACATCAAGATGAATGGTTGAGCAAGCAGTTCTGAAAAGTACCGAAAACTCTCTTCAATTGTGACATCCAAGGTGAGATTAGACTGCTTTTCAGTGAATATGTTAAACATACTGCAGAACCATATTTACAGGTAAGTTACCAATTGTTATGTCCAGACCTTTTTCAAGGTGTATTGAATACATGATGTTACATTTCGACCCCTTTTGGTGCCAAGTCGTCTTGCTCCTCCTCCACTACTTATTTGCATAGCAGCCAGTACTTCCCATGGTCACAGTCTCCGGGACGGGTTTCTGCCCATGACCACTTGATATTCTTTATCTATTGCACTGTAAATCACATGGAATTCCACTACGTTATAGTTAAAGTGAAGCCAAGTCTGTACTATGCCAACTTCCCACAGTGTATGTAGATACGAATGATGTTGCCCTACTGGGCTTTCTGTCAAAAAACAAAACAAATGCAAAAGCCATTGTCACAACCTAAAATTAACAAATGTCGATACCAACCATGCATATATTTGGTTGGTATGGAAAGGTAAGTGAAAGGAGGCAAAAACCACCAAGGAAAAAAGGGTGGCAGAGAAGGAATGGGGAGGGAGTGGTGGGGACAAATGGGCCTTCAGCGGGTGGATCCCCTTTTAAGACAAAACAATAAAAAAACAAAAAGAAATTCCAGGGAGTAGTGTAAAAAGTTGTAAACACTGCCATACAACCAACCACCTTACTAATTGTTAGTATTCTATCATTTACATTTTCTGCTTCTGTAAACATTGAGTGGACTGGCGAGATCACCTTAACCTGCTAATGCAGTTTTTATGTTAAGGCACCACGTGTGTGTATGCTGTGCGTGTTATTGTGACACCACCTCCAAAAAGTGCCCTGTATTACCTCACCCTTCTTTTTTCTATATACTACCAGTTTCAGTTTCTGAACTGAAAAATATGACATTGATTTT
Source organism: Ambystoma mexicanum (assembly GCF_040938575.1). Classification (NCBI taxonomy): domain Eukaryota; kingdom Metazoa; phylum Chordata; class Amphibia; order Caudata; family Ambystomatidae; genus Ambystoma; species Ambystoma mexicanum. The sequence goes on along the minus strand of NC_090926.1, from coordinate 923,193,405 downwards.
TCCTCTATTTTTGATTGGCCAACTGAACTTTCTTCCCCTGCTTCAAAGTGTGCATTGTTTGGGAGGCATCTGTACCTGATGGTGACACTTGTAACCTCTGCTCTGACTTTTGATAGCTGCACCTTCCCTTTGCAAGAATAAGCTTGAAAGTCACATGGGATTTTGGGCTTCCTCCTCAAGTGCTGAAATGCCATTGGAAAAGAGCTTACTCAAATTTTGCATTGTTTCGAAGACGACATAAACTAGCAATACTGGCAACAAGGGTGAATGGCTTCAGAAATACCTTCACATTATTAAATTCAATGCTGAGTTAACTTTTGTTTTGTTTTATGTTATGTGCATGTAATAGGGATTGAAAATACTTCAAACTCCCAACTGTATTGGCTTTAGGGCACTGGGACTAGGCCAGACCGCAACACAACAACAACACCAGATCACTCCCGAGAGAAGGGCAACACTGCCTTTCTGAACTGTAAATCATTATTAATAATATGTAGTATTAGCAGTAAAGCTTTCCAAAGTGATGGGACCCGTAGCCATAATTCTCTATTTAAGTGGACCACCTCTATGAAAGCGTTCCAGAGTATGTGCAGTGTTAGATGTGGTGTATCCATGTATGACACCACCCGGGTTCAAGAAAGTTCATCTACTTCATCTAGTCAATGGTCCTGTGTATTTGAGTCTTCTATTGAAAAAAGAGAACAACAAAAAAAGAAGTAATGGTCTTATTTCCTAGACAACCCTTTAGTGCAAGTGCAAGATGTTCTTTAAAGGTCTCTGTTATGGGAGTTGTCCATTCGTTTCTTGTTGAAAAGTCTTTGCCTTCAGGTTGGTCAGTGCCTGGCTGGCATGCCATTAAAATCACAAGTACTATCAAGCTTTATCAAACATCTCTTCTCAAGGAAAACAGTGCTTAAACCCCATTGGTCCTGAGATCTATCAACCTATCTATCTACAAAAGGCTCCAATACAGGTGCAGCAGTGGGTTTTACATATACACATTGTACATTTGCATAAAAAGTAGCTGTAGGACCTTGACATGTTCATCTGTCTGACAACCCATTCTTGTGAGGGACAGATCACTCAGGATGTGTCTCAGGATGTGTCTAATGCTTTAAGGTACTCGGAAAAAATGTGAAAAGAAATGTAATGCCTGATTGATAATACATTCAATACATGAGAGCCCTTGAACTCCCTTTGACTTTTAGGGATCATCAATGTTTTTCTCCCAAAGTGTAGGGATCACTCTGGTGCACATGGCGTGATTCCATGAGAGAGAGTGTCATGTGAGAGGGCACCACCTGAAAGAGACCTAGGATAATGCAGATCACCCTGTCCTCCATATATAGGCAAATAGGGGGTTTTCCTGGTCTCTTTGCATGTACTTAATCTGCAGGGTAATCTCACACAACTATTTTCTGGTTTCTGGACTTTCCAATATTTTACATTTGTGTTATGCATAGGAGACATTGAAGTGGCCAAAATTTAAGCTTATTTCACCCCCACACTAACAGGGTGCTTGCTCCGTGGTGTTTATACAACATAATATATTTAAACCTTCAGCTCTAAATGCTCCCTGTCAAATATAACTCCAGGCCTTTTCTGTAGAATGTTTGCCAAAACATACTGGTAAACTCAGCTACACAATGGTTTGTGTTCCAGGTTTCAAAGGTGATATGAAAGCTGTTTGATATTCAGTTCAGTGCCATTCATGGAAAACTGCTAACTTTTCTCCAGAAATTGCTTATCCCAAAACCAGTGCTTTCTCCAAGTCCTGCTACGGATGTCACTGTATAGAGCATATTTCTTTTCGGCAGTTTTGCACTATCTATAATGGCAGTTCCGGGCTCAATACGAGTATGATGGTGTGTGGAAAAATTGGCAGTAATGGAATTACAGTCACTTTTCCTGCACCACCCTACTACGAGTATGGCCCTAGAGTGGGGGATTTACCTTCAGCATGTTGCTGGAGGAAAATTCTCTCACTTTCCAGCTACGGTGGCAATAATTCAGTAATTCTGCCGGTGTTAATTCCCCCAAAAATGCTACCAATGTACTCTAAAAAAATGGGAATTAACTATGCTACTAGTAATCTGACAGTAATTCCGTTGGGTAGAATATTGTGGGGTTTACCACCAGACTACAGCCCAACTCGTAATGAGGCCTGCCTGTTCTAAAATATCCCTGAGTTTTAGTAGACCTTTATGTACCCTGTGTGGAGCTAGTTAGCGGACTGGAATAAGTACAGGAATTTGGGAAGAGCAAGTTGTCAAGGAGGTTTAGGGAATTATTTGTGTAGGATGTACAGACAGGTTTGAGTCCTGCCAGGGCAGATTCAGCCTGCTCTTCTTCCAAGGTCAATCATTTCTATTGGATAATAATAACACCACCTAGTATTACAACATTTAAAAGCAGGGGGTTTCCTGGCATAAAGCGCTACATATATAAAAATGCTTTATTAATAAAGTTTACTTGAACATATGAGTACAGCAGCAGAATCCGAACGGGCAGGACTTTTGTTCATTTAGTGAATAGACCCTGTGCTACAGACTAAACAACGTATTCTTCAATTATGTGGAAATCACCATATCAACATCATTGACCTCACACATAAATCTAAATAAAATGGTTCTACACCACAATCCTCTTGAAGAACCGCCGCGCATCAGCGGCGGGGAAACACGTGTTGAGGAATTACACTGCTTCGCTCTGCTAAACCATAAACCTTCTAAGCCTCAATCATCTTTATTAACTATCTCATTGAAATCAGGACTTCTACCCCGTTATCTAGTGAACACAACTAAGGATATTATAATTTGGAACTTTACTGGATTGAGGAACCATATTGCTTCGCTCTGTCAAACTAAAATCATTCAAGCCTCAATCATCCTCATAAACTATCCTATTTGAAACCAGGACTTCTATTCCAATACCTAGTGAACACAACTAAGGATATCACAATTTGGAATCTAACTAGATCAAAATAAAACATCAGCAAACTTAGTGACGACAACTAAGTACTCTTACAAAAACAATCACAGCTAACGTGCAATTTACTTTGAGGACTTTGCGCCAGAAATTTAGGACATTACAAGCCATCATCACCTCCATAAATTTTCTTTTTTTTGGAACCAGGATCCTTTCCTTGGACTTTGTCACAGTATTAGAAAAAATCTTTTTTGCTTTTGTTACCGTATCCAGGCTTGTCTGTCTTATCTATGCTTGAACTTAATGACTTATAATTAAAATATCACTATTAGTGTCATTACTTTATTTTGAGAAGCGCGACAGGAGGGCTTCTTTCCTTTTTTCTTGAACATATGAAGACCAGCATGGCACCCGCTTTCCAGTATTTGTTGCTCCTATTGGTGTTACTTACCAAAACCTCTTAGAAAGCTTTCTGTTACCTCCACAGAATAGGTTAATTCTGAGCTTGCTCAGAAAAGTTCTCCAAAAAGTGTTGCGCTCTTTCTGCTGACAAATAGCATAAGATGGGGAGATCATCATCCTTGTGCCAAGGCATGCCACACTGCAGGGACCAGAAGCCGTCATTGGGACTCGCAATGCAAGGTTCATCAAAGATGGTCATGTGCAGGGGCGTTTGCACAAGTTAACTGACTTTTCCTATGTCTTCATATTTGGGTTCTGGGCCCCACAGTGCTGAGCCACCACAAGCACAGTTACCTAAGTGCTCCTCTGGTGGTGAGGATCAGATGTTGCTATCATTTGAAAGTGACTGCCCAATGATACTTGTCCTTCTCACTCCTTCCCTTTGTCTCTTTTCAGAATCCACAACATAAAAAAGACCTTCAAACAAGAGGACGTAGAAGTGAACGCATTGAGAGGTATGTGATATATTTTTGATCACAAATGTTCCTGTTTAGGCCTGGATTGTGGGTCTGTGATGCTGCTGTCTTAGAGGCAGACAGTGATCAAGTCTACTCTCTGCAACATGCTTGGGTAGTGTGGAGAATGACCTGCGCCTCATGCATGTCCTCAAAGAGATATGGTAAATGTGCTTCCTCAAAAACACATTTCTGCTGAAGATTCCACTTTTCTGTTAGGCAATCGGCAAGCCTTACAGCCTCTTGCTTCCGGTGCAGCTGCAAATGTATCCTGCATTTAGTCACGAGTTATGGTACAGTTGTTCCCCACTGTGAGAGTGAACTGTTCAGGAGCAGAATAGTGCTAACCAGCTGTCATTCTGTGGGAACACCTAGCCTATAGTATGATACAGCATTGGTTGGCTGTAGAATAGCACCATGTGTATATGTTGTCTTGTGCTGTCCTTGCACCAATGCTTCATCATTGTCATAGCCAACAGTATTGGTTATTGCCATAGGTGTAGGAAGTTGGCTTACTAGGATGGATGAGAGAAGTAGTGCTCCTGTGCTTCTGTGTAACCTGAACCGGCTACTGAAATCTTGTCTCTGATTCGGATGAGAGGAGTGTTGCTTCAATGCTCCTTTCCTTTCTCGTTATGGGTTTGTCACCACCTGCGAGCTGCGTTGCGGAAAAAAGGACAACAGAAATGCTGTTTGTCTGAAGTGAGGGCGTTTAGTGGGACTATGAATAGCTCCAAAGTTGTGTACCATCAGCAAATGCTATCGTCCGCTCTCATAACACCCTATAGCATTAATTTACACTCCCAGACGTTAGTTCAACAGTGCCACCTATGAGCCAAAAAAAAAGGAATAGAGGGGTGAGAAACATTTTATCCAATAATGATCAACTTTCTTTTCTTTCCCTGTCCTCTACTAGGTTTGCTATTTGATGTCTATGAAGGGCAGATCACTGCGCTGCTTGGTCACAGCGGTGCAGGGAAAACAACCCTACTAAACATCTTGAGTGGACTCTCCCTTCCTTCTGACGGTGAGTTCATGCTCCAAGAAAACGCCCTTTTTGTACAAATGGTGTCATAATCCTGGATTTAATGAAACATGGCAATGTCTGACATATTTCTTTTATTTATTTGTTTTGCACCATAGCCCGCAGGCATCAGGGTGCACATTAACACAACACAGAAAGTTCAACTGGGCCAAAAAACATGGGTGGTCCTAGCAACCTATGTTGGAAAGCTCGGAAGTGCTTTTCCTATCCTAGGTATATGGGCAGAGTGTTCTAGGCCTGGGCGGCTTGTACCAGGAACGACTGCCCATTACCCCTCACTCTTTTGGCTCTTGGATTAACCACGCGTTGAGTGATGCCTGATTGCAGGGTTCTGCATGGCTCGTACAATTTAAGACTGTCTTTTAGGTAAGCGATTCCATTTCCATTGAGGCATTTGTGGGTCAGAGAGATGATTTTGAAGCATATTCACACGATCACAGACAGCCGGTGGAGTTCAATCCTAGATCTTGAAATGTGATCCCTTACCTTTGCACCGCTCACAATCCTGACCACCTCATTCTGAATCAGCTGGAGCTTGTGGACACAGTCTTTGTTGGCACCTACCAGAAGGGCGTTACAATAATCGAGCCTGTGCATGATGTTAGCCCAGACGAGGGTTTTGCAGTTCCTAGATGTCATGAAAGATTTGATTTGCCTAAGCACTCCTAGATGGTACTGAGACTTCTTAACTGCCCTGCATACCTGTGCATCAGCACCCATGGAGGCCTCTAGGAAGAAACCAAGGGTCTTAAAACATGTTAATACATGGATAAAACTGCCCTCAATATTCAGTGTTGCATATTTAGCGTCCAGTTTTGCTCTGGCCTGCGTGGAGCCAGAGATCATCAGTTCGGTTTTGGCACTGTTGAGGCACATCCAGCTGTTAGACATCCAGTTGTTTACTGACTCATATATGTTGGTTAGGCTAACTGAGTCGCTGGTGTGGTTGCTGCTTAATTCTATCAGGAGCTGAATATCATGGGTCTAGTTTGTGAATTAGGTCTGTATATTTGTCAGGCGGTCACAGCAGAGTGGCCCGATGAATACGTTAAACAGGGCAGGGCTGGCGATAAGCACTCTCCCTGCAATACTCCACAGTGCATTTTCTCTGATCTCGAAATGGCATTGTCCCAGCACACGCTAGATTTTCTATTGCACAAGAAGGAACAAATCCAGTCTGTAGCCTCTCCTAAGCAATTGTGTTTATTTATTAGTGTTTCTAACAGGCGTTTGTCATCAAGCAAGTCGAACGCTGCCGGCAGATCTAATAATAGCATCAGCCCTGACTTGCTTTGATCCAGATTGTCTAGCATGTGTGTCTGGAGATTCAGTAGGGCCCTTTCTGTCCCATGGTTTGCCCTATTTTTTTTTTAAAAACCTTTTGTAATCAAAATGCCCTCCTACCTAAAGGATACCACACACACTATTAACTTACTTGACGACATCATCCTCACCACCGATAGCCTCCTTGTCACAATGGATGTCGAGGCTCTATATACATCGATACCACAACAAGAAGGTCTAGAAGCCATTCGTGACATCCTGAACACCAGAGAAGACTTAGATTCTACCCCCACAAATTTCATCCTTGAGTGCACTAGATTGGCAATGTCTGAAAATGTCTTCCTGTTCCAGAACCAAATCTACAAACAAACTAAAGGTGTGAGTATGGGCGCTACTTTCGCCCCGGACATTGCCAATCTATATATGGCCCGCTACGAAAAGAACCATGTCTTCACGCCAGACAACCCCTTCCTAGGAAACATCTCATTATGGAAGAGATACATTGACGACGTGATTATTATATGGCAGGGGACACCTTTGGAACTACAACAGTTCCACAGTTGGATCAACTTAAGAAATACTCACATTAATTTTACCATGCATTGGGACCACCACCAAATAGATTTCTTGGATCTGCATATCTACAAGACCGGGGATCCACTAAAAACTGAGTTGTTTCGAAAACCCACGGACCGCAACACTTTGTTGCACTTCCAAGGTTATCATCCGATGGGATTAAAGTACAATTTACCTTACGGACAATTTTTGCGTATACAAAGAAATTGTTCAGACCTGGCAAAATTCCATCAACATGCGGAAGGACTAACCCAACGACTTGCAGAGAGAGGCTATCCAAAAAAGGCCATCAACCAAGCCAAAAAGAGAGCCAAACATACACCTAGAGAAATCTGTTTTGAAAACAAACCGAAAAAAGATTTGGGAAGACTGGTATGTGTCACCACTTTTGGACCCTTGAGCCTATTGATCCAGAAAACCATCAAGAAGAACTGGCATTTGGTGAAACACCCCGGCACTCTGCACAATGTGCCATGTTTTGCTTTCAAGAAAAACAGAAATCTAAGAGACGCTCTAGTACACACCTTCATAGAGCCACCCCCACAAACACAGAACACACTATGGGATTTACCTCCGATAGTTGGACATCACAAATGTGGTCAATGTGTGGCATGCCGTTTGACCCTACAAAAGAAATCTTTCGAACATGCACAAGTTAAATGTTCAATGAAAGATTTTACAAACTGCAACACGAAGGGTGTCATATATGTAATACAATGCCCTTGCAAACTCCTCTACATAGGAAAAACCACAAGTGCCATCAAAATGCGCATCTCTGAACATCGGTCCTGTATCAGGAACAAAGTAGCAGACAAGCCCCTAGTAGAGCATTTTATCAGTAAGAACCATAGTGATACTGATCTAAGATGGTTTGTCCTCCAAAAAGTGAAACCAGCAAAGCGTGGGGGGGATCTGAACAAAACCCTGACCCAATTAGAACAACGGTGGGTCCACAGACTTAACTCCGTTCAGGCTGGTCTAAATGTGTCAGTTGAATGGAAGTCTTTCCTGTAATGACATGTGCCCAATGATTGAGTATGAGCTATGAACTTCTTAACACTATGATCATTTTTCATTTCATGAAATGCAGAAGTCAGTATACATTATGACACTGTGTTTTTTTTTTTTTTTTTGGTCAATGTATGAAATCACCTACATGAAAAACTATACTTTCTTTGTTAATTCCAAATGTTTTCTGTCATTATGAAACTATGTATTAAGTTTCCAGGCGGCACGCCCTAATTCTCACCCTCTCGGGCTGTTAGTAATACAATACAAACTGTCTACCTACTTAATTATGGTTTTTCTCTGCTGAGATTCCTGAGACACATAAACATTTTGTGATCCATGCCACAACATATTGAAATGAAGTATTTTCGGTAATCACAACCTCATGGGGCCATTAGCTATGTTGTCTCAGAGTATAAAAAACCAATGCCACCCCGCAATGCTTACGGTTGCCATGACAACCGTTTGTCAACAATATTGTCTAAATTAACTTTTTAGACACGCGTTGACACTAATCACACCCATAATTGATTGAGCTTTTTTTGTGCCCCCCGGATGGAGCAGAATCCATCATTTTGTTTCTCACTCGATCCTAGGGCCATTCCAAGATGGCTGACATATAAATACCTGCAGGGACCTAGCAACAGCGTTACCAACGCTTTGCAGTCAGGCCCCTGCAGTCTCAACTGTGACACAGCAGCCTGAGGAGCTCCAGCTCGTACTTTTTTGGCAGACAGGCTGCCCATGCTGCAACCCTCACAGGTACTTTAAAATAAACCCTGCACTTACTGCTATATATATGAGACAGTTGTTACTAGGTAACCACACTCACCTTGAGCCATATATATTTTTTAGCTGTGCAAGCCGTGTCTGTTTCCCACTGATACCACCCTGGATCAGCATTTGTCGACCTCCAGCGAGAGGTAAGATTTTTTCCCCTGAATATAATAAAAAACTTTTTTTCATGCCTTTTTAAACGGGGACATGTTTAGCTTCAACCTCCCTTTGCTTCTCTCGTTCTCTGTTATTTGCAACAGGACCATACAGAGACCAGCCCATGCGGCTAGCAGATCTCAAATTTAGCGCCTGTGAAATCTATTAACCCATAGGTAAGCTATGTGCTTTTTGATTTTACATCAACCACACGTGATTCACTCAAACTAAATAATTTTGGCTCAGACACCCCCCTGACTGTAGTCTCCTTCCCCTGCAGCACAGACGTCAATCTACACAGAACTCCGTCCTGATGAAGGCCGTGTTAAAGATGAGGCACACCTAGCCCACCTAGAAACGGCTGAAACACCTGGTGTAGACGCACTACTCCCCCCAAAACTACAGCACATTAATGCTGTTTACGCAAGAAAAATAATTTTGTGTACCTACCATTGTTCTATGTGTTTTCCACAAATGTTGACTTGAATATGTACACTGCAATATGTGAATTTCTTGGCAAATCCTAATAGGAGTCGGGTTTGTTACACACACACAATTTGGAGATTGTCCCAAAAAATGTTTTTTTGGCACTGTGTGTTGTAAATATATTTTTTTGTCTGATTGTTCTGTTTTAGCAAACCATTTTGATGTCTTAATTTCTCTAAATGTTGGATTTATGTCTTTTTGCACACAACATTAATATAAAAAAATGAGATTTATCTCTACAACATACTATTGAAGAGTGATTCCTTCCTTAGCAATGCAGAGTTTGATAATACATGTGGAGGTGTTGTTCTGAGCCTAGCATCCTTGGACCTATTCATTTGTATCTTTTGTTTTCCTAGTTAACCCTCCTGGGTAGAATAGGTTGCACACCAGGAGCCCTATTTTTTGATTCTGCATCAATTACTAGGTCATGCTTATCTCTTGCACAGTCAATTGTGAAATGTCCACAGTATATTGATAGTTGAATGACGTAAATCATTTGTGGTTTTCCTCTCTTTTCAGGCGCTGTGTCTATCTACAAACATGCTGTATCAGCAACAGAAGATACCCTGCACTTTGGAAATAGGATTGTTGGATTTTGCCCACAATTTGATGTTAAATTTGATACTTTAACTGTTATGGAAAATCTAAGACTTTTTGCTAAAGTCAGAGGGATTCCATGCAAGGAGGTTGAGCGAGAGGTGATTTCTAAGCTGATTTTTATTTTTATAGGGAGAGCGGGGGCTATATTTTGAAATGGTATGGAGTGATTGGAACGTATGTTCTGAAATTATATTGGGTGAATCATCTACAACATAGTTGCAACCAAAACACTACTCTAATTGGCCGAGAAACACACCATCTCCTGGTGGCCAATGCACCACCAGGAGCCACAACATCACCAGGCTGGAAATGAAAAACTACAAGAGGGAATAAAATAGGAAACTGGCCTTTACTGCTATGCACCTTGTCTATGATTCCCAAGTTACCAACACACACAAGGCTCCCTCCATTTCACACTTCAAGTTTCTGAAGTCCCTACTCTTCAAACAACGCCTTGCCAATTGCTGATTGCGTCACTCAACCCTATTCCCCCACCTCTGGGGTCCCCCATCCTCTGTTCCCCTAAGCATCCCAGCTACTCTGCACCCCTGCACCCTACTTGTAACCCAGTAGGTTCATCCACTTTAAACTGATTGCATCTCCCACAGATTCCTCATCTTGACAGATCCCACATCTTGATATATCATCCCATCAGCATCAAAAGCTCAGAAGCTTTTGCCTGGGGGCAGAGTGCGGCTCGATATTGTCTCTCGACTTCCTCGCGTCTCAATTGCTACTGCTCGACTCCGGACATGATGCCAACATCGTACTTAAGGAATGCACTACGCCGCATTACCTCAGTTCCTTTTTTATGCACGATCAGCAGGCTGTTTGGAACACGGTTCGATTTTTCAATTCAAAACTGAGTTTGAATTTTGGGACCCAAGTCGTCAGAATTCAAACACTGCAAAGACTGCAACTCGATGTTCCTCAGAGAGCCCCACAATATCTGTATGTGGTGTCTGGGGTTGGAACACATCACAGAGCATTGGGGTTCCCGCCAGGTGATGAACACAATTGCAGTTAGGGAACACTCAGCAAAACTGGTGGTAGGGAGACCCCATCAAAATTGCCAGCTAGATCGGGTACAAAATCCTCAGGCAAAGACAGCGAGAGACCTCTCCACAAAAAAGATAGTGAGAGCAGACATTGAAAAAATCAAAGAGCAAGTCCCACCACTGTTCCTCCTTCTCCCATAAAAAAAAGAAGCACAGGCTAGACTCCGACTCGTTAGGTGAAAGGGGTAAGTACTACCCTAGTAAAGGGGCTTTGAGGGATGAATGAGAGCCATTTAAAACCCAGATGATGCTGTGGCTGGCACGGCTTTGGCTATGATTCCGTTGGCAGTGATGGCACTGAATGTGCCCAGTACGTCTGGCACAAGGGTAGTTAAGAAAGCTTCAACACCCTCCTGCTCGACTTTAGCCAAAGTGAAGATTGCTTCACCTAGACCTGGCTCTGTGGCATAGATGCTTTGATAGGGTTTTGCTGCAGAGTTTTATGGTGTAGTTACCATTCCCACCTCCTGCTAAGGGCACTGCTTTAGTTGGCATCTATCAGGATGAGCCAAAGGTGGGAGAATGCAGTCCACTGAAGGAGAAATTACTTACCAGTAATATTATTTCTATGGATTCTTCTCCCACAGACTCATCACCCTCTCTGCCTACCCCTCTATGGAAGCTGATGTTGGATTTGTTAGTGTGTCTGCTTTCTCAATTTCACGAGAGACAGGAGTGTTAGCGTTCACTGACTTCTGGTAAAAAATGCCCGCCTCACGACCTAGTTAAGGTCATGTTTTTGTTAATTGGCGTTTCGTTCCTCAAAAATAAATGAAATGATGAGAAGAGATGTTTTCTGTCCTCTTCTGTCAGCGCCCAGGTTTTTTCTCGCAAATGCTGAGCTTTAGGGAAAAAAGTTGGAGAACTGGCATAGGGGTCTACAACTGATGGCTCTGCTGCACTTTACTTACATTACACATGCACACTGAATAACATGCAAATCACATGCACAATTGTCAGATATGTCTAAGATTCACTCAATGCATGTTCTCTTGTCTGCATAGTTGAGTTATTGCAGTACACATTTTTATATTGGATACAAACGTGATGGCAGTAATACATAGACATCTATAAAGAAAAATTCCTCCTTGTCCTCCATGAGTCCATTTTCCTGCCCAATTGAGTCATGTGTGCCTGACCTTGAATTCTAGTGACGTAGTATGCTCCTGTTGAGAGCCTGCAATCCCTCTAGCGCTACCTCAAGCCTAACGCTAAACCACAATCACAATGACAATAGGAAATGTACACACACACATGGAAGTCACATCCATGACACATTGCCATGCGCGCCTACCAAACAGTAGACAAATCACAGTTCCATATGAGGATATATATAAATGGCAATATATCAGCGTGAATGACAAGGTAGAAGTATGCGCAAATATAATTCTGAAACATATTGGATGAAAACAATGTCTTACAACTCAAAGTTTGACATATAAATGAGGATATATGCGTGAAGAGCTCATCAGTGTAAAGCATAGTGTATCATGTAGTAACATCAAAGTTTGTGTTGTATAGGACCTGCCAGTGTTATTTTTCAGTAGACGTCTGAGTGTTTATGCCTTCATTGTGCATGCAAATGAGTTCCTGTTGTAATTAAATATAAGACAGATGTGTGCCCTTGCATCTGTTCCTTGCAGCTAAATTGAGTTAAAAACAAGTACTAACAAAGACTATAGTTTAGGCTTTTGTATACGTAATAGATTGCACCGCTTGGTAAATGTCTATTTCTTGATTTTTATCTACTTCCATCATGTAGTAAGATAGAAGTAGTAGGAAGATCAAATTGCGTGTTGTATAGGGCCTTCCAGTGTTAATTTTAAGCTTTCTTCTGAGATGTAATGCCTTATCATAGCATTTGGACAATACAAACAACCAGAAAACTGCTCCGTGCTCACGGATGAAGCTATTTTCTGGTCAACACTGTGACGTGATCTGATGCACAAAGGCAGACAGGCAGAGAGAAAACAAGCTGCGCCTTGGATGAGCAAGGTTCAATAAATTACTGACATGCACCACTTTTGAACTCCTGCATCTGCATGAGTGAAAGAAAACCACTCTTGGATTGTACAAAAAAGCATCAACTGTGTTTACTCACTCACAAACCAACATCTCACTAAACAGAAGCCACTGAATGGATGTAACTGCGTTCATTAGAACATGAATTGAAGCACAAAATACTTGGAATCTTCATTTATGATCACTAACAACACCTTAAGAAAAACCATCATTTTCTGATGGCTAGTACCTAAATCCCTACTGTTTGTTAGGAGATTTCCGGATTCTGCTTCTTTCTAAAAGATTGCTTCTAAAAGGTTATAATAGAATGGCATCAGAATTGACATGGATACAAGAAACCAGGCACAAGATAAGCATACAAAATATACCACTACTTCATATCTCTCTTCCTCCTGCATCCCGTCCCAGTCTATGGATGGAAGAGGTTTTTTGTTTTTTGAAGTTCTCACCCAGCTTGAAGGGGCCCCTGAGGGAGCCTCGGATGTGGAAACAAGGCACAGTCACCACACACGAATAGGTACGCCAGACACGAGGTTCTGTTCGCAAAATCCTGGGTTTATTGCAATACAAAATAGTCCCAGTTGGCCAAGTGGTCCCATGCCCCGCGACATGTGTCTAACAGACCTCGGGGTACGCAAGAGAGCGTGAAACGTACATCAGTTACATATATACAAATGGAGCACCTTACAATCAGTAAAGACACATTTGATGCCACCCCCAATTCATTTCCCTTTGAATTAGAGGCGATGATTGACCATTGTGACAAATATGACACCTTAGACCACCATATTTAGTAACAGTTTGCAATCTCCAATTTTACAGACACCATTCTTTGTTTGCGAGAACACAGCGTTTCTGTTTTTCATGGGCAAGCTGCGCGTAGGAGATTGGCACATACCAGGCCTCACTATCTTTAAGTTTTGATTCTCGCTTTAGAAGTCAGCCCGCGTGCCGGGGCCTCACTGGGCTAAGAAAGGGGGGCCGTAAAGAAGATCATAATTCAACTCTTTAAATGCTAGTTTCGTACATTGCTATTCTTTCAGGAGACTCACTGGCATTCGTATACTGATTAAATGCCTTGCTCCCTGTCTTCAAGGATACGTGAGGGAGGGAATCGGGCATTCCTGTCTGGCTCTCCAGTGTAATGTTTCAACATGTTTCTTAGCCTTGGACCATTAAAGCGAAATAATATCTACAGCAAAGCAGTTTTACATGAGGCAAAGTGGCAACATTAGAGAGAGCAGAGAGAGAAAACAAAATGGCGATTCTGGTCATCTTAAAATGGCTTCAATCTAGTTAAACTAATAGCTACCTAATAACTAATGACTAATGAATATATATTCTTACACTGTAAATGAGGCGGGTGGTCTTCGGCCAACCAATTATCATTTATTTCCGGACTCTCAAGGGGTGCTTAGTTTTTCTGGACTGACAAGCGCAATTACCTTCTTACCTAACATCACTAGGCCATCCATACAACACTACCTCATGCCTCACGGCTCAATCCTCTGATTGTTGATTTTATTCAACACTTCCTCTGGTACTTGTTGACACACTTTATTCCACTAAAATCAATAACAATATTCCCAGAGCGCATGGACAACAATCCTTTGGAATATGGCGTCTCTCTGGCTGTTTTGTTGTCCCCTTTCCAAGATCATCACGTAAGATTCTTCAGCAGGCTATGTAATTGACATTATGAATATGATATGTAATATGATATGGCATTTGTAACGCACCTATACACAAGTGTTTCAAGGCGCGACGAGGCAAGGGGGGGGCAAGGGGAGACAGACAACGATCCTACTAGGCCAGGTGTCATTCAGATCGCACAAGTGCAAGGGTAGAGGAGAATGGAAAAGTGTAGTACGGGGTTAGTAGAATACAAGATAAATAATAGGGCCAGCTGGTGGCAGGTGCAAGGTAAGTGCCGGGAGGAGGGGCTGTAGGATACAGAGACAGTCCGGTAGTGCAGTGAGGCAGTGCAGGAAGAGTGGCTGGGCCAAGGACCGAGATCGTTGAGTGGCCCAGTTGCGTGTTCATTGCAGGTTCAGTGGTTTTAGCAGGGAAGAGAGGGAGAGAAAGCGGAGGCAAAGAGGAAAGTTTTGAGGTGCTTCCGGGACCGGACATGGTTCTCCTCAAGTTTCAAGGGGTCAGGGAGGCTGTTCCAGAGGGAGGCCCCTGCTGCGGAGAGAGATCTACCCCCAACTCGTTGCTTGGAGAAGCGGCTGACCCTGAGGGAGTTGGAGGTGGATGAGCGAAGAGCTCGAGAAGGAAGATATTTAGGAAGAGAGAGTTGAAGGTATTTGGGCCCAAGGCCCCAGAAGGCCTTGTGGACAATGCAGAGGGTTTTGAACTTAATCCTCAAAGCCACTGGGAGCCAGTGAAGAGATTTCAGTCCTGGAGTGATACGGTCCCTGGGCTTGAGGCCAAGGACAAGTCTTGCAGTCCTGCTCTGGATGAGTTGCAAAGGGCGGAGAGTAGAGGGAGGCAGATTTAGATAGAGGCTGTTACAGTAGTCCAGCTTCGAGAGAACCAGGGCTTTAGAGACAGTGAGCTTCTGGGGGAAGGAGAGGAAAGGAAGGATACCTCTGAGGAGGTGCAGCTGGTAGTGTGACTTCTTAGAGACATCAGATATGTGAGGAGAGAAAGAGAGTGTGGAGTCGAAGATGAACCTGAGGTTTTTTGCCTTGCAGGTAGGAGCAGGAAGAGGGCCAAGGGAGGCGGGCCACAGAGCTGCAGGGAAGGAGGGAGTGGGTGTGCCGATGAGTAGAATCTCAGTCTTACTGGCATTAAGGCAGAGGTCGTTGGCGGCACACCATTCATGGATAGCAGAAAGACAGTCAGAGATGATGGAAAGGGAAGAGGAGGCTGAGGGCAGCCTGGAGATGAGCTGGTTGTCATCCGCGTAGCACTGAAAGTTGGGACAGAGAGCAGCGATGCGGTGGGCAAGAAGTGCCAGATACTGGTTGAAAAGCCAGGGGGGACAGAGAGCGGCGATGCAAAACAATTCTAACTGCTTACAATAAAATAAGGCCTTCTATGCTGGTACACAGAATATTAGACATTTTTTATACCTACACATGGATGTCTGAATTACACACACTTTTTACAACTAGAATACATATATATGGTGCAAGGTGTCTGAGCTGCTTAGCCCATTACTAACTTCCATGTGCTGAATGGTTACTCAAATGCTAACTCAGACACACATCCATCTGAGTTTGAAATATAATGTTAGAAAGCATTATTAACCTGCCTAGACTGCGTCCAGAACAAAGCTAATATCCCTACTTTCTAGGAACTAAAGTCTAAACTGACATCAGGCTTATGTCATTCGAATACTCCTACTACCTACACCAAAGGACCAAGCAGGATACATCTTCACGAGATATCCATTAAAATAAATGGTTTGCTTAACCCATTCAGGTTGGGAATCTCTACCTTGGCCTCTAAATCCAAAACTATACATGGTCTAAAATGAATGAAAAGGGTGAATACATCTGTGGCTTTCCTACTTATCTTACCACAGTGTTGTAAAATGGAATGAATCCCATGACAATTTTGCACAGAAGGAAAATGCAAATTTGTTGAAATAATTTAATGAAACTGTCTGATTTCCTTTCAGCCCATCCATCTGAAATGCATTTTACACTGCAATCTTGTGTGAGATGTGGTTGTGGAAGTTAGGTAACAAGTGGGGGGTGACACGGTCATTACGCTATTTCTGTTTGATATGATATGATATGATATGGCATTTGTAACGCGCCTATACACAAGTGTTTCAAGGCGCGACGAGGCAGGGAGGGGGGAACAAGGGGAAGACAGACAACGATCCTACTAGGCCAGGTGGCATTCAGACCGCGCAAGTGCAGGGGTAGGGTGAAGGGAAAAAGTGCAAGGGGAAGGGGGAGGGGGGAGTGCAGTACAAATAAGTAGAATAGAGATAAAATAATAAATAAATAGGGCCAGCTGGTGGCAAGTGCAAGGTAAGTGCAGACAAGTGCTGGGGGGGGCTGTAGGGATACAGAGACAGTCCCGCAGTGCAGGGGTTGCCAGGGAGGCAGTGCAAGTGAAGAGTGACTGGGCCCAGGACCGAGGTCGGTGAGAGTGGCCCAGTTGCAGAATCAGTGCAGTTTAGGTGAAGAATTTAGCAGGGGAGAGGGAGAGAGAAAGCAGAAGTGAAGAGGAAGGTTTTGAGGTGCTTCCGGAACCGGAGATGGTTCTCCTCAAGTTTCAGGGAGGCAGGAAGGCTGTTCCAGAGGGAGGCCCCTGCCGCGGAGAGAGATCTACCCCCAGCTCGTTGCTTCGAGAAGCGGCTGACCCTGAGGGAGTTGGAGACGGATGAGCGTAGGGCTCGGGAAGGAAGATATTTAGGAAGAGAGAGTTGAAGGTATTTAGGCCCCAGGCCCCAGAAGGCCTTGTGGACAATGCAGAGGGTTTTGAACTTTACCCTCGCAGCCACTGGGAGCCAGTGTAGAGATTTCAGTCCTGGAGAGATACGGTCCCTGGGCTTGAGGCCAAGGACAAGTCTCGCAGTTCTGTTCTGGATGAGTTGCAGAGGGCGGAGAGTGGAGGCAGGCAGATTAAGATAGAGGCTGTTACAGTAGTCCAGCTTCGAGAGAACCAGGGCTCGAGAGACAGTGAGCTTCTGGGGGAAGGAGAGGAAGGGAAGAATACCTCTGAGGAGGTGCAGCTGGTAATGTGACTTCTTAGAGACGTCAGATATATGAGGAGAGAAGGAGAGAGTGGAGTCGAAGATGACCCCAAGGTTTTTTGCCTTGCAGGTAGGAGCAGGAAGAGGGCCAAGAGAGGCCGGCCAGAGAGCTGCAGGGAAGGAGGGAGTGGGTGTGCCGATGAGTAGGATCTCAGTCTTACTGGCATTAAGGCAGAGGTCATTGGCAGCACACCATTCCTGGATAGCAGACAGACAGTCAGAGATGAGGGAGGGAGAGGAGGAGGCCGAGGGTAGCCTGAAAATGAGCTGGGTATCGTCCGCATAGCACTGAAAGTTGGGGCAAAGGGCGTCGATGCGGTGGGCAAGGAGTGCCAGATACTGGTTGAACAGCCAGGGAGAGAGATTAGATCCCTGGGGAACGCCGCAGGAGGAGAAAAAGATGTCGGAGAGGAAGGACCCAAGGTGGACCTGGGAGGGTCGATTGGAAAGGAAAGAGGTCAGCCACGCCAGAGCCTGACCAGTGATACCCAGGTTATCACGGAGACGGTTGAGCAGGATGGCATGGTTGACAGTGTCAAAGGCAGAAGAGAGATCGAGCAGAATGAGAACACACGGAGTGTTGGAGTCGAGGTTCAAGAGCAGGTCCTCACGTATGTTCAGGTGAGCAGTTTCCGTGCTTCTGGCCACTCTGAAGCCAGATTGATGGTCATGGAGACTATCAACAGCTTCAGCATGGAGGTTAAGCTGGGAGATGGCCAGTTTCTCCAGGAGCTTGCCCAGGAAGGGAGTGATGGAGATTGGGTTTGCATTCCATAGTCCCTTGCAGGTTTATACTGTTGGTCTGTGTGTCTGATCATCTACATGTATGTGATTTGAAATCATCATTTATGATCTCCCACCAAAGGACATGAGTTTATTGGTCCCTCTCTGCTTTATAGAGCATATCCGGTTGTAGCAAATCCCTTGAATAAAGAAGGCAGCTATTTTTAAGGTAACCAGGGAGGCCTGTGGATTTGTGGTATATTGATGTCTGTATTGTTGCTGTTGTTGGTGTCTAAAAAGTTCAATGATTTTGTAGAGGGTGTAAGTTGAAAGTTGATAGCTGGCTGGAATGTATTAAAGCTGTTGTGAAACTGTAAAAGGTCTTGTTTGCTAGCTGTCCAAACCAGGGGAATGTCATCTATATGACACAGGGAAATTAGAAGGCTAATGCAACAGGTGGTGTGCTAATTATGTTTCAGTTGTGCCGTACAATGTTTGGCATACTGATGTGCCATTTAATTATCTTTGCCGGTTCCTAGTTTTGAAGATGCCATTATAAAATGAGAAGTAGTTGTAGGTCAGCATAAAGTGCATACATTTGATTACTGTTTCTGTGAGTTCATTTTACTGATCTAGGATTTCTATGCAGCCTGCTACTCCATCCTGATTCGGGATGTTGGTATATAGAGTTACCCCAACATCCAAAGTTCTCAGGATTGCTTCTTCTGGAGGAGGCCTAATCTGTTTTTTGTTAGTTAGATAATGGTGCCTCCTGGGTGTCCTTCTCTATGTATCTTTAGACGCATGTAAAAAGAAGCACGTTGTGAGTCATTTGGAATCAGATCCATAGTTCCCTTGTAGTATCATGGAGTTTTTCTTATGATTCCTTTTAATTCTTAAGTGTATTAATTTTCATCATCAGGTTGCTGTGCTCCTTGTATGTAGTCAGTGGTGTTCATTATGACTATTGCTCCTGTCTTGTTTGCAGGTTTTATGGTTAAGGTTAATAGTTATGTACTGATTACTGAATATTTTTTAACAATGTAATGACCCTCATTTCAAGTAGAGATAAATTGTAGATCTGTTTTCTCAGTTTAACGAGTATATTATATATTTCTCTTTATCTGAAATATTCAAGATACCGACCTGGTATCGTGTTGATACCTGTAGCTGGGCCCCAGTTAGATAATTTCTTTTTTTGGTTGTGCCCCATTGGTCTCCATTGATGTTGGTGTTTTCCTTCCCAGGTCTTTGAGTCATAGTTTTTATAGACCTTCAAATTACTGTATGCTATTTTTAAATCCTCCACTTTACATTTGGCGGATTACCACTTGTGGTAAATCTGCCAAACTCCCCATGGAGTTTTATGGATTCCGGAAATACGGAATTACACCGCCCTTCGACTACTCGCCAACAGGTGGTAAGCCCACGGGACCGAGAGTCGGTAACGGTAAATTAATTTGGCAGTAATTCAGCAGATTTACTGACAAATTACTGCAAAACTCGTGAGGCAGAATGTGCCATCTACAGGTTGATCCCCTTGCTGAATTACAAAATCCTGACAATAGTTGGCTCCTTCAGACTTGCTAAGGTCATGAAAGATTGTATTCATGGGGGTAAAATAGTTTTGTCAAGGGCAGGTGTGATTTGTGAGAAACCTGATGGTTTTCTCCCTCCTATTCCCCATGGACCTCTGCGCAGGTGGCTAGGGAAATGCCATCGCTCTTGGATCCCGAGCCTGGGGGTGGACAAGCGAGGAAGGATCACCTGGGTGGAGGGTGCTTCGGAATTGGGGAGAGATTGCAAGATGGTGAGACATGGTATCTCCCCTTTCCTAATATAGACTCACCCTCCTTTCCCTCAGCGTTCATGGGCTATGTTCACTCATGCCCCTTCTTATGAATACCTACCAAGTACTGAGAAGAGGAAGAGGCAGCTAGGAACAATGCATACTTCCTATGACCAACTAACATAAAGTCAGGAGTTAGCTTACAGGTGTTCCGTTTCTCCGCCACACCTCTGGATACTTCGCTGAGCGTGGCATCCTAACCCCCCCTTAAGGTCCTTGAGGACCCTGTTGGGGGCCTGTCCCTCTCTAGCTGGCCCCCTCGCAAAGGCCCCATAGCAAAGGCTTCATGTCTGAGCCTGTCGGAGTGTGGCGGAGCGCTACACAACCACACATTTAATTTCTAATTACCCACAGCGGCCAACTCCCCTCTAGCATAACGCGACCATGCATCAGATGGGACAACACCACAAGTAAGACTAGTTCCATGGTGTAGGGCCTTACTCTTGCACTACCTCCTCATTCCCCTTACCCCCCCTAGTCACCTACTGTCCCCAGTGCCCTCCTACCCATCTCCGCCTCACCCACATTGAAATTGAAGTCAAACGCAGGCCGACCTTGGCGTCAGTTTGTCAGCCCATCGACCCTTCTGAGGCATGGCTGCACATCACAATCATCTTGTCCACCTCAGCTGAACAGCGCACGCTCCCCTCTACCCACTTCTACCTCTCCTGGCCACCGAAACCTCGTCATAAACCCAGCCGCTGCAGGCATGCAGCAGTACACTGCATAAACGCTTTGCCCACACTATATTTCACTGTACATCGGAGCAAGTTCTGTAAGGTGCTGCATCTGTGACTCAGCCACCAGTTGCTCCTAACCCCTTGGTCGCAAACCAAACCCAGTCCACCAATATGCCTTTCATGCCCATTGACTTCAATTCAAACCTAGATGTGTTTTTATGCTGTTCATGCCTATTAATTGCAAATCAAATCTAGATGTGTTCTATGCTCTTCTATGCTTTTCTATGTGTTCTATGCTTTTCATGCCCATCTCATTGTGTATCAAATCTAGATGTGCTTTTATACACCCAGTCAGACCACAATAGCATTCAATTTGTGATTAGCATGGCAACAAAGCCCAACACCCCCAGCAACTTACCCCAGCGGCACTCTCAAGAAATTACAGGAACATCACCCCTGACAACATACTCCCCCTACTACTTCCACTCACTACTCACATAAATACCACCTCCAACCCCACTGCTATGGTAACGCTCTATAACTCTCTATAACCAAACCCTACAAGAGGCCATCAACAAAGTTTCTCTCCTCGGTAATTGCAAAGCGAAACCTATTGCCCACACTAACTCCTGGTACATGGCCAGCATTAAAAACCTACGAACTGCCAAAAGAACGCCAGAGAGAACCTGGGAAAAACACCCTCCCACGCAAAAAACCTACTGTTCAATACCTTAGCCTCAGAATACAAGTCAGCCACTGTCCAATCGAAGGGCAACTCATACAATACCAGAATCAAGAATGCCAACTCAGGTACAAAAGAGCTCTTCACCATATTACGGGAGCTCGATCACCAGCCCCTTCCCCAGACCACTGCAACAAGGACCTCCCCTGGTGCACCAATGTTCAAAATGCCCTTTCCGACAAAGTAGCCTTACAAGACAACAAAATCAAAGTCAAATCAACTAAACTTGCCCTAGTCAACCTGCCCCCAGACCCACCCCCCATACACAATAACTCCATTCCTAGATTTGAATTTACCCTTCTAGATACCAAGGAGACATCTGCCCAGCAATCCTCATCAAAGACTGTACTAATAAGCTTGCCCCGTTCATCACAACCTTGACTAACAATTCCTTCACCACAAACAACATCCCAGAAAACCTGAAAGAAGCATGGGTACTCCCTCTGCTTAAAAAAAACACAATAGACCCAAACGTCCCGACTAACTACTACCGCCCGATCATAACAGTGCCTTTTCTTTTGAAAATTCTCGATAAGAGTCGCATACCTATAGATTAAAAAATACCTTGAAACCCATAACCTCCTAGGTCTCGGCCAATCAGGCTTCCGCCCGGGTCACAACACAGACTGCTGTTCTGGACCTGAAACTCCAAATGGACCAAATCAAAGATAAAGGCGACTTGCCAATCCTCCTCCTTCTAGACCTTTCCGCATCCTTTGACCTAGTCAACCACAGTATTCTCTGCCAACACATTTCTCGCCAAGCACCATAAAATTGATTAAATCCTAACTGACCGACCACACCATGAGAGTTTTCTCTACCACTGCAGCAGCCTTCCCTGTCTCTGTAACATTTGGAGTCCCCCAAGGATCCTGTGTCTCTCCAACACTATAAAGCGTGTTCACCAAGCCTCTATCCGACCTCCTCGACAAACTGGGCGTCACGTACACCAACTATGCTGATGGCACCCAAATACTCGTACCTATCACAGGAAACTACGACACTGACTCCAAATTACTGAACAAAATGTACCTGGCCATCCAAGCGTGGATGGCACAGCATGAGCTCTGTCTGAATGATGAAAAAACTAAACTACTCATCATTGGCAACCACTCTAGGCTAAACATACTACCTCAATCCCAAAAATCCTTCAACATTGACAGTAACATCATCACAGTGGCAAAGGAGGTCTATCTGGACTTAACACTGTTACTTACAAGACAAGTCAACAGCACTGCTTCAGCAGCAGCCTACACCTCCAAACTGATCATCTCTAGTAGACCCTTCCTAAGAACGGACAATTGTATCACTATTGCAATTCCCTCTTTGTAGTCTCAAACACCCGAAATATCAGCAAGTTGCAAATAATTCATAACAATGCAATCAGAGCCGCCCTCAACATCCCCAAAAAGAAACGTATCTCCACAGCCAGGCGTAACCTCCACTGGTTATCGGTACGTAATCATATCAAATTCAAAGTTCTCTCACTAACACACAAATGCCTCTCCAATAGCGCCCCAATCCACCTTGCCAACCAAATCTGTAGAGTCCGGTCCTCTGAGGTATTCTTCCTTTCCTCTCCTTCCCCCAGAAGCTCACTGTCTCAAGAGCTCTGATTCGCTCTAGGCTGGAATACTGCAACAGCCTCTTTCTAAATTTCCCTGATTCTATTCTCCTCCCTCTGCAACTCATCCAGAACAGGACTGCGAGACTTGTCCTTGGCTTCAAGCTAAGGGATCATATCTCTCCAGCACTGAAATCCCTGCATTGGCTCCCAGTGGCTGCAAGGATTAAGTTCAAGACCCTCTACATTGGCCACAGGGCCTTCAGGGGCCTCGGTCCACAATACCTTCAACTCTCCCTCCGTAAATACCTTCCTACTCAAGGTCTTTTCTCCTCCACCTCTAACTCTCTCAGGGTCAGTCGCTTCTCCAAGCAACGAGTCAGGCGTATAAATATGTACGTGCATTTTATGACTGCATCAATGGGTGAAACAGGTACATACTTAATGGTATAACTCCAAAGATAAAAACAATGTGAAAATGTCTACGTAAGTTGTCAGTACGTGGAACTGAAGTCAGTAACATCAGGCTGCATGTAGAGAGTGCGCCTAACACAACATATATATATATTTAGTAGTTTTGTATTTTCTGTTTAATACTATAAGATCTGCTTTAATATGTGTGTAAGAGGTAGGATAACATATTTTTGGTAAGTGCCTGGAACGATTGAATGCACGCCATTACTTTAAAGGGGATGATTGGGGAGATATAGGCTAGGGTGTACGTTTCATGTTCAGTTTAAGAATGTGATATTTAGATGTGAGGTGGACATGAATGTGTTGGTGTGCCTAGCTCATTCAGCATTTTTCGTTACTTGTATTGATTGAAAGATTAAACATTAACATAAGTAAATATACTGTATAGAACCACTACAAGTAAGCAAAAAACACAATCTTGCCATATGCTTAGCGAGGCATGCATGCATTTAAATGAACCTAGCCTCAAACCCACTTCCACCCAGCTACTATTTCCCTCACATAAAGTGATTGAACTGTATGAAAGCAGAGAAAAACCACAACTTGACACTTTCAAACCCACCCCACCCAGCCACTATTTCCCCTCGATAAAGTGAAATAAATGGGAAAAAGTGTAGAAAATTCTAAACTTTTTGCCCTCATACCCACTCCCACCCAACCACTATTCCTCCTAGAAAGTTAAATAACTGGCAGAAAGTGGAGAAAATACCCAATGTGATAATTAAGTGAAACTATTATATTCTAAGTTACATTGTTTCCTCTTATATGACATTATTTTTTGCCTGCTCTCATCCTTCCTACCATAGGTTCAAAGCATCTTGAGTAGCTTGGATATAACCAACATTCAAGATACACGAGCGGCAAATCTGAGTGGTGGGCAGAGAAGGAAACTGACTCTTGGGATTGCTCTTTTACGAGATCCACAGGTAATATACAAATATTGTAATGACTAACACTCCATTTAAATAATTCTCAAGGTACTGATGTCTATAAGGGAGCAGATGTGCTACTTTATGATGTACATGCTTAGTTCTTCTGTTGTCATAGTTGATTTTCTCCTCTTCAGTCCTGACCACTCCACTATGTCATATAAATTGCACAAGTGCAGTCAGTAGAAAGAGAGCATGATGTTTTTGCTTTTTGAAATGAGAAAAACAAAAGAGAAGAACAGTTGTGGTCCTGTGCAAGGAAGGAGCATTCGCTATAATACAAATTGCTTCTCTTTGGTATGGCACAAACTTCTTCATGGAGAATCTTTAATATAAGGAAATGAGAAGGAAATATTATTTAAGGAACCCTGCAGCTATACCATGTCTGCCAACTACTGTACCTCCACAAGCAGCAAATGTACATTCCTGGAGGCATAGCGATTACTGTAAAGTTTACTTATGAACGGAAGGTTAAATTAAATTTGAATGGGTGACATGCATATAGGTGAGTACTTATGTAAATCAGTAAAACTAACAAAGAGCACTCATGTTTTGGAAACATAAATGATGTTATTATTGTATACATTAATATATGTAAACCTATAAATCACCCAATTTCATAACGTACCAACGTACCAGTATTTGTATAGGCATTGTTAGTGGTAAAAGGTGAAGGGATGTAAGCAAGGTTGGTGACAGGGGTTTTGAATCAGAATATATTGTGTTTCAAGACAGCATGTTAAACATTCTGTTCTTTTTTAAAATACTTAAACACCAGTCGTCCAAAAGGATGTCAGAGCATGGCTCAAACATAAATTGTGATTATCTCAAGATGCTTTAACATAGACCATTGCTAAAAAAAAACACCTGGAGAAGGAATTACTTTACAAACTATGGTAGGTAAGAAGAAGGAGACAGATCCGTTTTTGGCATTCTTGCAGATGTTTTATTAAATAAGTGAAAAGGTCTCACTATCCCTAATCTCTGGATTTTCCTGTCTAACAAGGCTAACAAGGGTGCTCGTTGTCTGTTGTCTAGTCCAAACCAAACAGTCTGTCCCCCATGCAAAACTAAGCTGCACTGATCCTACCACTAAGACACAATAACTAAAGCCCACGAGAATGACCCCCTTTTCTTGGATAGACTTCCCCACCCTTTGTATGTAATTCTTAGAATGTTTTGTGCTATCTCTTGCATTCGCTTGTTTAGTTCCTTTAGGGGACTTTCCCAGGTCTTTGGTTCCCCTTTCTCTTCGCTTTGTAAACCTCCCCTCCTTGGCGTTTTCCTTCCCTTTCAATTTCTCTTTTTATGCTTTACTCAGGTGTCTATGAAAGTCTTTGTTTCTCTGTTATCTCTGGGGAATTAGAATTCCTCTTTACGTTGTTCCTGTTCTCTGTATTCCTATGGTTATTTAGCTCCTCATAAGCAAAATATCCGGTATCAGGATTCTCCTTTTCTGGTTTACTGATTTTTGTTGTTGTTGGGTAAAGTATAATAGACCCAATAATTATTCTCATCTTCTTGGGCCCCTTTTGGTATTGCTGAGTTGGCTAAGATGAGTCCTGTAATTATTCTCACTCTCTTGGTTCTCTTTCGGGTCACTGGGCCGAGTAGAATAAGTCCTGTAATAAGTCTCACTCTCTCTGCTCTTTCCCGTATCACTGTAACTAGTCAGATGAGTCCTGTGATAAGTCTTGCTGTCTCCATTCTTTCTTGTATCACTGTGACGAGTAGGATGAGTTCCATGATGGGGTTCACTCTCTCTGTTATTTCTTGTATTACTGTGATGAGTAGGATGAGTTCCATGATGTGTTTCACGCTCTCGTTTCTTTCTCGTATCACTATGATGAGTAGGATGCTGGTAATCATTATACCGTGTTCCCTCTCGGGTCTTCGTTTGTCCCTGTTACCTTTTATTCCTATGTGTGGGCGTCAGGATAGGGACTTCTCTTTGTTTGGTCAGGATGGCTTCTGCTTTCCCACCGACTCTCTCTGCTTCTTGTCCGCGGTTCTGTGGTGCTGGCGCTACAGCAGTTTCAGCATCGTAGCCAGACTGCACAGTTCAACCTCATGACTGGATATCTGTCTTGGGATTTTCTTCCCCTGCTTTCCTCTGCCTTCAGCTCTCTTGGTGCTTTTTGCACACGCCAGATTGTTGCTTCCTCCCTGCGGAGGATCTCCCGGTCACGGTTCAACTTCCACAACACTGCTGATTTGAAACTCCCGGGTTTCACTTCTCTCTGACAGTGGTCCTTCTTCCCTTATTATGATGCATTGCTGGGCCCTCCCCCGCGGAATATTATTGTCCTTTTTCTCTTCGAGTTGAGCACTCTCGATTACTCACTCATTTCTCCTTGTCACAGTATTGCTGATTTCTAACCAGCAATAGGTATTACTCGCTTACTCTTCTCCTTCTTCACAGTAGTTTTACCCGATATTTCTTCCGGTGGGATCTTGTATCTTATGGCACAATAACTAAAAGTGACTTGGTCTGTTGGGCCTTCCCGAAGCCTTGATGTTACTGTTGGTCCATGAGAGAGGGCTTTATGAAGTTCTCTGCGGAACAGGAGTCTTTGTCCCCAAGAGAGGGGTTTCCCTATATGAAACATTGCGTAGCGGGTTCACCTGCCTGGCCTCACAAGGAAAAGCTCCCCCTTCGGGAGAAGTGACTGAATCCCACAATTCATCACAACACATAGAAAAAAGACCACAAAGGGGTATTCTTGTAAAACACTGAAAAGCAATGTAAACAAATTATTTAAAAAACAAGGCTCTGACAGGTTTTTGACCTGGTAAGTATAATAGTACTAAACATGTTTGTGTTGAGAATATGTTACTAGCACTGCATGACGGCTTTGCAGTTTGCCTTCAGAATATATGTGGGCAGGTTTGGGCCGACTATCAATAACAAACATACTTACACGCATGTGTTACTTTTACATAAATTAAGTAGATATGAGTAGCTTTTATACTTCCAAAATGTCAGTACAAGAATCCCAAATCCAATGCAAAACAGTACAAGAATCTTGCTGTGCTCTCTTCATTGTAGCGAAGTTCATAAGAAGCAGGCAACTCCTTCAATTGCAAGAGTTTAGGGTACCATCTAAATGCGTTCTTCAATCTGAAAGTTTTAGGGGCGGATTGGCAAAATTCAGGTTATTGCTGTTGGTAAAAACATTTTAATAGCCTTTTAGAAAGTTGTCTGCACTTGTGATAGTAAAACACGCTTTTTTGTTTACTGTAACAATAGTGATAGAACCTGCTTAATCTGGGCAGGGTGCCCCAAAGGTTTCAATTCATGTCATGCTGCAAATGCACTACAATGTTTTATTTTCTGAATTAGCTGCACACTGCACATCATATACTAAACATCTCTTGCTCTCTCTTTCTCTTACCCTCTCTTACGCTGCCTCTATCTTTGCGGGCAAGAGTCGCACATCAGGTGCAGGTTTGCCAGAGCCGCCCCAGCTGTTGCTGACAGCAGCACAATCGGACAAAACATAGATATATTGAAGAATTGTGTGCTGTATTATTATGGTTAAGAGATAGAATGAGAGAAGCAGCAACATATGCATCCCATGAAGTGGGGTCTCCTTGTTTGGAGACTTAAATTGTTATTGTGTGCATCCTGTAGGAATGTCCTCATCACTATATTTTCTAGATATGAGTGATGATGAGGGGTCATGTATTAGCTTAGCTCTTTGGTGAGTGCTCAGGTTCTGACAGGCCTTGAAAGGAACAAGAGGACCAGGCAGTAGGGTCTACTGACTGTTAGACTGCCTGTCTGTCATCACTTGCTATCCTTTGGAGGAGGTGCCTGCATAAAAACACCAGCCCATGCTCTCTGGCGCTCCTCCGGACCAGGGGGCCAAGAGCGATCTGACAACAAATCATTGGACTCGCTCGAACTTAATTTTCGCACCCATAGCTGCAGAAACAGTGACAGCGACAGCCGAGTGTACCGTGGACTAGCACATCCAGTAAACCAACGTAAGTGATTTTGCTTTAACATTGCTCAAAATTGCTAGCATAGTGGACTGGAGCTGTACGGTTGTTCGCTCATCAATGGCATAACTCTTGTTGCGCACACATTGTGCTTTATTTTAAAAACTATATCGGACTTTGTTAGTAACACTTTTCTATTTGGCGTATACTGGTGCACGGCAAACGACATTTACTTCAAATAAAAAAAAATAATGTGGGTATTTGCAAACTTTACACTGCCTATGAGCCACTTACTTTTCATTGAAGCCTATCCTTGCTACTTTTGCCAATTATTATGGCAGCGGCCCTTCGAAGTAAGTACAATATCGGAGCTGAAAAGGGATCGGAGGGGAGACAGGTAATTTGCGGCCACAGTCTCCTCTAATTTAAGCCTGGAGCCAGTACCGATGTAACATGGTCTAGCAGTGGGTAGCTCTAAAATAACAGAAAGAAAAGACAGGAAAGTTATGATCTCTATGTCTTGTCAACACCTGGATTTCAACCAGGGCAACTTATCTATAACAACAGCTCTTGCAAATGTAAATGTGCTAAAGGAAACTCCAGCCATAGTCACCAATACCGTACCAACTAGATTGGAATCGCTGACGCACAAATTTACAGTTGACTCGATCGACTTCACCTAATGTTGTAGCAGAGACTGTAAACAGAGACTCCTCAACTGCAGAGGGTAGGAATAATTTATGCAACAATTCCATCATTCTGGATGAGTCCTTCATGTGCCTCTCCAGAGAGATGGGCGACCTGCAACAAATTGACACCGTAATCAGTGCCTCTAACAATCAGTTTGGCGACAGAAATTCCCCACAACCAACTCAACCATCTGCAAGGGAATTTGATCGACATGATTCACTTAAACATAACTTTAACACCCCTAGAAATACTCACATGAGGCAAGACTCAAATGTTCTGCCCAATCTTGACTCCTATGGCCTTGCATCCACCTCAGCCCTCCACTTAGTCTTGGAATCACTCCTGAGACTATGTGATAACATAAAGGATATTGTGCAAGAAAATGCAACAAAAATACTGGTGTCTGCAAGATTCAGTAAAATGTGGATCTTTTGGAGAAGCCAAAGGGCAGATTAGGTCCAAAACACACGGATCATATATCCTTTGACCTAGACTTGGATGACCAACAGCCCAGTCCACCTTCTGTGGCCAATCACCAGCCAATCTGTATAAGTCAGTCATCTAACAGTCCGTCACCGCTGGTGGAGTACCACATAATGAACTGAGCACATCTCCAGCATTGTTTGGCTTCCCAGGAGTCGAACTTCAAGATGTGGAAGTGGCTGCGGAAATGCGTTGTGAAGCCTTAAGACCTTCCATCACTGACTCAATCGCTCAATCACCCAGTGGGGCCAGATAAAGACCTAGGAAAAAAAAACACAACAGAAGAAAAAAACAGAAAATCAATCGTCTCCAAATTGTAACAAAAGGAAATCCTCCAAGAAAAGCCTGCGGTCATTACCTAACAAGGGTGAAATTATCGATCTGAACTGTGAGGAATGATCAAACTCTACTTTATCAATAGGTCTGACGTCAGTGATTGACCTTCCAACAGAAGACAACCAAAGAGGGAAAATTACGACTTTCATGATACCTACCAGAACTGGAGCTTCAAACACATCAAGGGTAGATTGTCACTCTGACACTGAACCTGGGTGCCCCCCAAAAGACTCAAACATACAGGATCCATTGTACCAAAGAGAGCAGGTGCGGGAATGCTACCTACCAGAATCAATCAATGATTCAGAGGTTAGAAAAGCTTTCAGAATCCAGCCAGAAAAACAAATTACTCCAACAACCAAGACTATTGGCTGGGAAAATCTTCCACACATAAATGGTGAGCAAATATTGAAACGAGGTAAGGCATTAAAGTCTTCCAGAGTATACCAGCGTTGAGGGCACTTCACACGGGTGATATTGACTATGTGGCCCTGCAAGAACATGGGGAGACTGTGTGGCATGCCAATTTTATTCCAACATAGTAGCCCGCCTGGTTTGGGCCAAAAGGCTCACATCAAGAACTGTGGGACTTGACATGTACGAACTCAATCCCAATGAAGAAACAACTAGCTTCTTAGCCACTCTTCAGCCTACCATTAGGGCAGGCACACCAAACAGCACACTGAAGGAAAATCCGGGGCCTGAACAAGACCATATACAACAGCAATAAAAAACCCTCAACAGTTGTGGGAAACAAGACAACTCAAGACTGGTCTCGGCTAGAAGCAGCGCTTAAAATGTTTGCTAACACCAGAGCTGGAACGTACTATCTTTAACGAAACAAAATGATCACTGGCAGTATGGTATGTTTGTGGCTTTACTAATCTGGCAAGGGGACTATTAAAACCTGAGCTACCCCTGAAAAACCAAGTTTTAATGTTTCAAGAAACAGTGGCTATTGTGCCCTTCGAAATGAATAGATATAAGACCCTCGCTAAAACAGCGACAAAGGGATTGTTTGGGCGTCCAGCTCGAGGACTAGCCACATCCATAGATCTGATATGATATGATATTTTATTTATATCATGCCTATACAAAAGTGTTTCAAGCCGCGACAAGGCAAGGGAGGGGAACAAGGGGGGGACAAGACAACGAACATACTAGGCCCAGTGACATTGCGATCGTGCAAGTGCAGGGGAGAAGGAAGGGGAGAAGTGCCAGGGGGAGGAGGGGGACAAGTGCAAGACATTGGATCAAACATCGAAAATAAGAAGTGCGGGCAGTAGGTGGCAGTGCAGGGATTAAATGCAGAAAAACAGGTGTTAGAAAAGTGTAGGTAGGGGGGTGTAGGGCTGCAGAAACAGCCCCAAGTGCAGGATTGCAGGAGGCAGTGCAGGATTGCAGGAGGCAGTGCAGGGACCTGGGCCCGTGGTTCAGAGGGTAGCCAGGTAACCAGTGCAGTATCGGACAGGAGATCAGCAAGGTAGCAGAAGAAGGCAGAGGCAAAGAGGAAAGTCTTGAGCTGCTTCCGGAACCAGTGATGGTTCTGCTCAAGGTTCATAGAGGCAAGGAGGCTGTTCTAGAGGGAGGCACCAGCCAGAGAGAGATCTGGCCCCGAATCGTTGCTTGGAAAAGTGACTGACATTCAAGGAGTTGGAAGTGGAGGAGCGAAGAGCTCGAGTAGGAAGATACTTTAGAAGAGAAAGCTGGAAGGCCTTGTGGACAATGCAAAGGGTCTTGAACTTGATCCTTGCAGTCACTGGGAGCCAATGGAGAGTTTTCAGTGAATATTAAAGTCGCAATACAAGAAATACCTACTTCTGAGGATGGCCTATTGGCAATAAGCCTCTGCACTGAATACATGATCATGGATATACTCTTAATCAACATATACTGGAACCCCAGGAAGAATACCAGCAATAGACCCTGTGATCAAAAATTGTCTAGAACTAGGCCACCTCCATCGTATTATGATCGGGGCGATTTCAACTCAGACTGTGCAGCAGGATACACACTGAACGAGGATCAAATCATCCTGAGACACACCTCTTCAACCAGTGTAACACATGGAAAGCTTTGGGACTCCTCATCATGATTTGACCATGTTTACGTCTTCCATAGCATAAACTAGTGTGCAAACCTATAACCGTCATCACCACAACTTTAAGCTATCACTCAATATTGACCTTGGCAACATCCCTGAAAATTGAGACACTTGTGATCCTATCATGGCCATGATAACGCCCACTAGAGGCGGTCTTTCAGTAAAATGCAACACCTCAGCCTGCTTGGGCTTAATGAAGATTCCTAGGCAAACTACTGGCTTGCTCAACACGACAAGCTCCAACTTAATGAATTTCTTTTAAGCTACTAACTTTAATCACTGTCACAATCACACTAACTGGAAGGAAGAGAGATCGACACTCTCCCCGAACCACGGAAGCCGAATGAACTCGACCCTCCCACCGTGGTTGGCACAGGCGCCTGAGTTAGGAAACAGGTCGCCACGTGGCAGTCAATGGGGGGAAGAGGGGGTTAGGGAGAGGTTGTGGATAGGGAGGGGAAATTAGGAACACCGGAAAGAGGGTAAGGAAACTCCTAAGGTGGATGGGACTGGGGAAACACAGGAAAAAACCCTACTCTAACTCACATAGAATGAACAGAATAATCACCTGCACAATTAAGATATACCTGATTCCTGAATAGCACACCTTAATACGTGTACTATATCCTGCTCTGAAATATCATTCTCATACAACACATAAGCAAGCAATATGACCACACATAAGGGAAAGCTTCCCAAAATGATTAGACAATACACATGGCCCTTCGGGCAGCGTTAGCAACATACAACATAAATGCATTTCCTTTAGTTCCTGGCACTAATGAAATGTCGTCCATATGCAGTACTTCCTGCATTAACCCATACGAGATTGGCAAAGTTCTTGAATTATACGAGTAACAAACACACTTTCGTTTCTCACACTGATTGAATTCAAAGTGATTAGGGCGTTACTTATCTCAGGTCTGGGGAGCCCGTGGGACTTCCCAGACAAATAGTGAAACAGCAATAAATCATTCCAAGCAGTTCAGGAAATATATTGCCCTCACGAGTACTTATCTTGAGTCTGGGAGCCCCGTGGGACTTCCCAGACGAAGAACAGCAAGCGTTGTCTCTGCCAGTTACTCAGCGCCCCTCCTGCTCCTACCGCACTGTAAACGCGTGCGATCAAGCGTTCCTCCACTGCATATCGTTTCGTCGCACGCGGACGCCTTCCTCATGTTGCCGAACGCGGCAGCCTGACTCCTGCTCCCAATCAACAATAAGCCACACCTGCCCACCGCCGTTGCCTGCCTTTAAGCTGCCTTGATTCTTGATGCAGTACAGCTGGCAAGGCGCGCACAGGCCAAACTACAAAATAACACAAAGGATGCTGGGAACTGAAGTTTCCTTGTCCTTCCAGCACATAATGTCTCAATAGGCGTATTTTAGCACTCCACGCCTGTGCCAACCCTGATTCCTGACATTACCTCCTCTTCCAGGGCTCCTCCCAGGACCTGGTTTACCTGGGTTGCGTAAATGAAACTGTTTCACTAACCTGGGAGCATGAACTTCTCTAGCTGGTTCCCAAGAACAATCCTCAGGGCCGTAACCTTCCCAGTGGATCAAATACCATAGTTGTCGATATCTTTTTCTGGAATCCACAATGCGTTTTACTTCGTATTCCATGTTCCCATCTTTCACTATGGCTGGGGGTTTCTTCGTAGTTGTCCCTGGAGCTGCGGGTTTAAGCAATGAAACATGGAATACCGGGTGTATTTGTAGAGTTTTAGGCAAACGCAGTTTCATAGCTGTTGGTGACACACATGCAATGATTTCATAAGGTCCAATAAATCTAGGCATAAATTTACGTGTAACGCTCACCTGACTCCCACGGAGGCGCTGGCCTGGTTTGCGCTGCTGTGACTTCTTCTAAGGTGATGCGCAGGGTTCGGAAGACGGACTGGACCGGGCCCCCAAATCTGGCTTGTCTGGTTCGCAGAAGTATCCTTCTGTAGGCGAAAATAGGGGATTAACTGTCTGCGGGGAATGCAATCGGCCTCCCACTTTCCCCTCTCACCCTCCTCGAAACCTTTCTGTGATTCCCCGTAGCGTCTCACCTTAGGGTCTGGAAGGACAAACTCTCCATCCTGCTTCTGATGCAGGGGTGCGTTGGTATCCAGTTACTTCACTGGATTTTCGGATTGGTGAGAACCAAACTTGCTTGGCTTCCAGGTAAGTTTTTTGATAAGAGGTTCCCCTTGTGTCCATGCATTAATGTACTAATGCTAGTGTCTTTTTCCCCATAGGGGCCGGGGTACGGAATGCCGGGGAACAGGCACCGACCCGAGATGAGAGGTGAAATCCTTGTAGAAATCAGGTAAGTCTTTAATGAGCGTTTTTTGGTAATGTCTTTTCATTCGCTCATTAACGCTGATGTCTCTTTTTCCCCTTAGGGGCCGGGGTCCGTAAATGCCAGGATGCGGCGCGGACCCGAAATGAAGAGGGAATGAATCAACAGGTAAGTCCTAACATGGAGATTTAGTTTTCCTTATTACCTTCTCTCTCTCACCTTTTGTTCTTGTCTTTTTCTCCCTAGGGGCTGGGGCGTGACTGCGAATCCGGATGATCGCTGCTGAACATGGAGGCGCCCTGTAAAGGTGAGTGAAATGCGGCGCTGCAGCGATCGACGCAATGAGCTTTTAAATAAAAGTCTTCCTTTTCAGGATTGTGTGCGAGATGTCTCCGGTATGCGGATTTAGCAGGTAAGGACTTTTCCTTCTTCTGTTCTCTTCTTCTCTTCCTTTGCAGGTGATCCAGGATGCTGGCAGGCGTGGCAGAAGTCAGGATACAGGAGCAGACACAGTGAGCGTCCAGCTGCTAGATGCAGAACAACGCGAAGCACTTGTGGCTGTTTGGGTGGGGTTTAAACAGCCTTGGAAGAAGTTCCAGGTATGTATCCTTCCTCCAATCAGGTATGTATCCTTCCCCGACCACGCCCGGATGGTAAATTAGTCCCACAGGTAAAGTAGTTCCTTTCAGGCCTCAAGGAGGCCGGGATCCTGCAGCATGGTCTGCATCAGGTAAGTGCACCCACGCACTCTCATAATGAGCCTGGCGCCTATGGCGCCAGGACTGATGTCTTTTATGCCAGGGCACTGTCCAAAGGGCCCCTATATGGGGTTGCTGGGTCCTTCCTTGGGGACTGGATGTCCGCTTTCGGGGACGCAGGGCTTGAACCGGCTCCCCGGGAGCGGGCATCATGACATTACGAGATCCAACTATGGAGAGATTTCTGGTTGATAACCAAACCCTGTCTCCTGCTTTATAACGTGGACTCTCCTGTCGGTGTTTATCAGCATGTCTTTTATAGGCTTTCTTAGCCTGTTACAAATTGGTGTGCGCCTTCTGTCGGATCTTGAGAAGCAACTGTTTTCGATCTTGCAACACAGGTAGATTCTCCACTTCAGGTAAATGTTCTGGTATCATATTTTGCTCATACCTAAATAAGCATTCATTAGGAGACATACCCAATGACGTGTGCAGTGTATTGTTATATGTAAATTCAGCCAACCAGAGTGCCTGTACCCAAGACTCTCGGCCATCACCTAAATAGCCTCTCAAATATTGTTCGAGTGTTGGGTTGACCCGTTCTGTCTGACCATCAGTTTGGGGATGATAACTCGTAGAGAGAGCACAGTTGATTCCCACCATGCGACAGAAAGCTCGCCAAAACCGTGAGGTGAATTGAGGTCCTCTATCTGAGACAATACTTTTTGGCAAACCATGTAGTCTAACCACATGTTGAAGAAACAACTCCGCTAACCTGCCTGCTCCAGGTATTCCCTCAGAAGGAATGAAATGCGCTTGTTTGGACAAGAAATCTACCACTACCCAAATAGTGTCAAACTGCTCATCAGGTGGAAGGTCGGTAATGAAATCCATTGATATATGGGTCCATACCTTCTCAGGAGTGGGTAATGGTTGAAGTAACCCTCTTTTCTTTACATGATCTGCTTTGTTTCTCATACAATAGATAGTTGCTCACATCCTGTCTCAATGTAGGCCACCAAAAATACTTTTCTAGCATAGTTTGCATTTTTCTTTGACCAGCATGTCCCGCTAATGGAGAATTATGACACCAATATAATGCTTTTTTCTGTACTTCTTTAGTAGGTAGAAATAATCGGTCTTGATGGTACGGCAACCCCTGCTGCACCTTTCTTTCTGGATGACTGTCCCGCCACTTCTGGAGTTGCCGAGGTGGAAATGCTCTCTTGACCTCCCCAATTAAGTTGGTGGTAATTGCTCCAATGACTTTCTCTGAGGGGATAATTGCTCTTACTTCACTCTCCACACTCTCCAAATTTTGCTGCCTAGACAGTGCATCTGCTTTGCCATTATTCTTTCCTGGCTTGAAGGTTACTACGAAATCAAATTCATTGAAATACTGAGACCAGCGGAGTTGTCTGGGACTAAGTTTGTGAGCAGTCTTAAAGTATTGCAGATTCTTGTGATCAGTCACCACTACTACCTGATGCTTAGCCCCAATAGGTAAAGTCTCCATTCTAGAAAAGCTGATCGAATAGCTAACAACTCCTTATACGTGATAGAATAATTCTGTTCACAACCCGATAACTGTCTAGAATAAAATGCCACTGGATGCCACACTCCCTCCATATCCTTCTGTGACAAAATAGCCCCCACCGCCAAGTTACTAGCGTCAGTTTCCACCTTGAAGGCTTGACTTGTGTCTGGATGTCTCAACACTGGTGCAGTGGTAAAAGCTACCTTTAAAGTCTGAAAAGCCTTTTCTGCTTCAGGACG
The DNA here is from genome assembly GCF_040938575.1 of Ambystoma mexicanum. Classification (NCBI taxonomy): domain Eukaryota; kingdom Metazoa; phylum Chordata; class Amphibia; order Caudata; family Ambystomatidae; genus Ambystoma; species Ambystoma mexicanum. Next base: position 923,156,545 of record NC_090926.1, on the reverse strand, counting down.
CCAAACAAATGGTGTTGCCTTCTTAAGCAATCGTGTAATTGGCGTTACAATGGCTGAAAAATTACTAATAAAACGCTGATAGAAATTGGCAAATCCTAGAAATGATTGAACGTCCTTGATGCATTGAGGAGATGGCCAATCTGTCACAGCTTGTACTTTCTTTGCATCCATTACTACACCCTCTGGAGTGAGAATAAACCCTAGAAACTCCACCTGCCTAGTGTGAAAAGCACATTTCTCCAATTTTACACAGAGCTGATACTCCTGTAACCTCTGAAGCACTGCCCTCACATGCTGAACATGTTGTTCTGGTGAAACTGAATAAATCAAAATGTCGTCAATGTAAACTATGAAAAAAAAACATCAATACAATCTCTCAAAACTTCTTGCATAAAGAATTGAAATGCCGCAGGATCATTGCATAATCCAAAAGGCATTACCAAGTATTCAAATAAACCAAACTTTGTCCGGAATGCCGTCTTCCACTCATCCCCCTCCCACACTCTGATCAAGTGGTATGCCCCCCTTAAATCAAATTTCGTGTATATTTTTGCCACCCGCACCTGATCCAATAATACTGAAATTAGAGGTAATGGAAACCTATTCTTAATGGTCACCTTATTCAATGCGCGGTAATCAATACAAGTTCATAATGTCCCCTCTTTCTTAGGGACAAAAAACAAGGGAGAGGACACAGGGGATGTGGAATGTCTAATGAACCCCTTCTCCAGCATTTCATCCAGATACACTCTTAAATGTTCATTTTCCGTTTCTGTCAGGGCGTAGATTCTGCTACAAGGCAACTTCGCCCCCTCCACCAATTTAATGACACAATCATATGGTCTATGAGGTGGTAGTTGCGTTGCTCTGCCCCACGTTTGTCAAATACTTTTGCGAACTCTCGGTATTGCAAGGGAATCCCTGCTTCCACTACTCCTACCACTTGATCCTTTCTTTCTTGATCAACCAACCATCCCGAAGGTTCCATCTCAGATATCATGTGTCCTTGACACTTCTTCTCCGTAAACTCTACAGTCTGCTTTCCCATTCAATCCTGGGATTATGTTGCACTAACCAGGGCATTCCTAAAATTAAACCAAACTGTGGTGTAGCTATTAAATCAAAAGCAATGTCTTCTCTGTGACCTGATGCAAATGTCATCTGTAACTTATGCATTTGTTGTTTGATAGGACCAGATACTAACGGAGAACCGTCCACTGATTGGACCCCTTCCACTCTTGGTTTATCTTGTACAGGTAGTCCTAACTGGTGTGCCAATGTAATGTCCACAAAATTACCTGTGGCCCCTGAATCCACCATAGCCAACACCACTTGCTTAGACATCGCCCAACATAACGTTACCAGAATATACAAATGAGATGTCTTGCTCCCAACTGTATTTGCCACTAATTTGGGGAACCTTGCTTCTTTCGGGCCTGTCACCTGAGTTTCCCCTTAGGTCGGCCCAACTCTTTTCCCGCTTCTTCTTGCCTTGTTCCCCTCCAAGATTCTTTTGCGGAGTATTAGGACAGGTACGAATAAAATGACCTGCCTGTCCACAGTACAAACACAATTTATTAAGTTTCCGTTGTTCTTTTTCTGCCTCAGATAACGGACCTCTGATACTACCAATCTGCATTGGTTCCACATCGCTACTCCTTCTTCCTCTACTCCTGTCCAATCTCACAAACGGGACTGCTTCTGGTTTCTTCTTGTCTCCCCTTCTCTCATTCATTCTATGATCTAACTTAAGGGCTAGGTCTATCATCGCTGTACAAGTACTGGGTTGCAGTTCTACCTGCGCAATGGCATCTTTCATTTCCTCCCGTAGCCCTTGATAAAACAGTACCGTCTGTTTTGTTCTGGCCATTCAGTTTCAATCACTAATCTATTGAACTGTGTTACATATGTAACCAAATCTCGTGATCCCTGTCTTAACCCTAACAACTCCTTGTCTTGGGCCAATGAAACCTCCCGTCTATCAAACAGTCTACCAAATTCTCCTAGAAAATTATCCCAGTTATATAACAAGGGGTCATCTTTCTGTACTAAGGGCATCGCCCAGGCTGCTGCATCCCCTGTCAAATAGGATATTACAAAAGCGGTTCTGGCTTGGATGGTCTCAAACGCCGCAGGTTTGCACAAAAAATGGAGTCTACATTGGGTAAGAAAGGTCATGTATTTCCTAGGATCCCCTGAAAAACGTTCTGGTGAGGTCAATGGTACACTACTCGGTGGTTGGACAATGACCGTAGGATTGCCCCTAATGAAAGTGCCCTCCGTAGTGGAGGTACTGGGCCCCTCCAAAGGGGTACCTTGCGCTACCAACCCTTGTACCTGGGCTTTCAAGGTGGTAGCTTCCTGCCTAGCATGTGCTAATTCCAACTGAATATCCTGTAAAACCTTTAGCACATCCGCTAAAGGTGGAGGTGTCGGGTCCATTTGGCTTAGGTGGTTGTGAGTATCCCAATTTGGGGGTGGCTTATTATGTCACAATCACACTAACTGGAAGGAAGAGAGATCGACATTCTCCCCCGAACCACGGAAGCCGAATGAACTCGACCCTCCCACCGTGGTTGGCACAGGCGCCTGAGTTAGGAAACAGGTCGCCACGTGGCAGCCAATGGGGGGAAGAGGGGGTTAGGGAGAGGTTGTTGATAGGGAGGGGAAATTAGGAACACCGGAAAGAGGGTAAGGAAACTCCTAAGGTGGATGGGACTGGGGAAACACAAGAAAAAACCCTACTCTAACTCACATAGAATGAACAGAATAATCACCTGCACAATTAACATATATCTGATTCCTGAATACGTGTACTGTATCCTGCTCTGAAATATCATTCTCATACAACACATAAGCAAGCAATATGACCACACATAAGGGAAAGCTTCCCAAAATGATTAGACAATACACATGGCCCTTCGGGCAGCGTTAGCAACATACAACATAAATGCATTTCCTTTAGTTCCTGGCACTAATGAAATGTCGTTGTCCATATGCAGTACTTCCTGCATTAACCCATACGAGATTGGCAAAGTTCTTGAATTATACGAGTAACAAATACACTTTTGTTTCTCACACTGATTGAATTCAAAGTGATTAGGGCGTTATTTATCTCAGGTCTGGGGAGCCCGTGGGACTTCCCAGACAAATAGTGAAACAGCGATAAATCATTCCAAGCAGTTCAGGAAATATATTGCCCTCACGAGTACTTATCTTGAGTCTGGGAGCCCCGTAGGACTTCCCAGACGAAGAACAGCAAGCGTTGTCTCGACCGGCTACTCAGCACCCCTCCTGCTCCTACCGCACTGTGAACGCGTGCGATCAAGCGTTCCTCCTCTGCATCTCGTTTCGTCGCACGCGGACGCCTTCCTCCTGTTGCCGAACGCGGCAGCCTGACCCCTGCTCCCAATCAACAATAAGCCACACCTGCCCACCGCCGTTGCCTGCCTTTAAGCTGCCTTGATTCTTGATGCAGTACAGTACAGCTGGCAAGGCGCGCACAGGCCAAACTACAAAATAACACAAAGGATGCTGGGAACTGAAGTTTCCTTGTCCTTCCAGCACATAATGTCTCAATAGGCGTATTTTAGCACTCCACGCCTGTGCCTACCCTGATTCCTGACATTCACACAATACTGTAATGCTTAAAAACCTTTGTTCTCAGGTGAAAACCAAAAGACTTAAAAACACATAGGCATGCTTACAAGGAGATCATCAGTGGGGCTAAAAGGAATTTGCACCTGATATCTATGAGCAACAGAAGAAACTCATACATCAGAGACATAATAACTATATTAAGGCACAAAGTTCCCAGACATACAACAGAAACAATCAAACGATGGTAGAAAAACAGGCTTTCGGCAACACGGCTGAACTTTGGTCTCTAACAAATGAGAAAGTGGGCGGACCAACTGTGACAATGATGTGCCCCATCCTGGAGCAAACCTGAAGAGATTATTATACCATTAGGCTAAACGCTCAAAGACTGCTCAGGTGACTCCAAGATTAAAGTAGCCTCCAGAAGTTGCAGACTACATCTGGGTCAACAAGGATATCCTCCAGGCTACTACTAAATCTAAGGCGCCAAGTGCACTGGGCCCGCATGGCTTGCTCCGGCTGTCATCAAGACTGATCCTGATGCCTGGATAGGGCCATTGATGAAACTATTTAAATCAACTTTCTCAACACACAATCCTCCACCTACATGGCTTGAATCTATTGTAGTCCCAATATAAAGAAAAAGGTTGATGCAAATAAACCAATTAACTATAGACCCATAGCACTACTAGATAGTTCAAGTAGGATTTTTGCATACCTTCTCCTGAGAGACTTGAACACCTGGTCATCACATTCTGGCATCATCTTTTGTTTCCAAATCGGATTCAGGCCCTGCATGGCTGCAGCTCTGAATGCAACTGTCATGTCACATGTGTTGGCAGCAGTCAAGAGAGGCACAATAGGCACTATTTATATGGCATCAATAGTTATGAGCAGCGTGTTCGATAGAGTTTGCAGGGAATTGCTATGAAACAACATGCTGGACTGGGGAGTGCCTTTAAAGTTAGGACAGTTGATAGCAGTTCTTCATAGTGAGCCCTCCCCCTGAGTAAGATTAACCAAAGAAGGCATAGTGTCCAGACCAACCGGGACCCATGTTGGCCTCAAGCAAGGCTGTGTACTGGGCCCTTCCCTCTTCAACATCTATATATCTGATTTAGATAAGCTTTGGTCTTCAAACAGTTCCCTATCCAGTTAAACAAGGTCATCTAAGACTCAACTGGATGGCCATTGCTGACGACCTCAGATTTTTAGATCAGACCCCTTTGGGTCTTCAGAGGAACTGGAGCAATTTTTTGAATACACTGTTTTCAATACCCTTCTGTCGAATGGAGAGAAATCTAAAAGTATTATCTTCGAATGGACTGTGTCCTCCCACGTATTCCTCATCTTAGATATTCGTATCGTCAGCTTTGCTGCTTCGTCAAAAAATGTTCGCACCAGGGGGCACCGTGCTCGATGGTCGTGCCATTGATGTCCCTCGAAGGCTGCCATCGAGCATCAAAGCCATCCGCAGTATAAATAGCTTGACCTGTGCCCGTTGGCTTCAGTTCCGTTTTTCCGAAAGCTTTCGCTTCGTGTGTATGAAAACGCTGCTTCACTCTTTCAAGATGTCGTTATCATCCAGTCCTTCTACCCCTAAAACTGGCTTTAAAAAGTGCCAGAACTGTGGGAAGAAAAGGTCTATAACTGATCCTCATCGAGTCTGCCTCTGGTGCCTAGGTCCCGACCATCGAGTGGACGACTGCGGTTCCTGTCAAGCTATGACGGGTAAAGCTCTCAAGGAAGGACGAAGTAAATTGGCGGTGGGGGAGGAATCTTCGAAGGGCTCTTTGAAGAAACATAAAAGCTCCACATAAATCGAAAAAATCTAGATCGAGGAGTCGGTTAATAAAATCTTCCTCTTCTTCGAGGAAGACGGCACTGATCTCCCTCTTCCACTTCTTCCTCATATTCCGATACAGGGGTTATCACTTGTCCTTCTAAAGATGATTCCCTTAGAAAATGAGAGGCTTTTAGAGCCTCGATGATGCAAATCTTCGAGAATGCAGCCCCGACCCCTCGAAGAAATTGCGTGCAGACCATGCCCCAGCTCATTCTAAAGATGACAGAGGAAGGTCAGAGACTAGATGCTCTAAATCCGGCGAAAAATCGTCAAGGGTGTTGTCAAGAGAACCCTCTTTCCGATACCTCATACAAAGAGCAAAACGGGCCTATCAGTGCATAAACCGAAGGCGACACCAGACAAAATGGCGTCGGGTCTGTCATCAAAACCTTTGTCGAAGGCTTCCTCGACACCTGTGTCGAATGCTCCGTCGACACCTTCCTCGACGGCCCCTATATCCATGGCACCTTCGACTCTAACGAAGGCCGCTTCGACAACATCGATGCCATCGACGCCTTTGTCAAGAAAACCAAGGTTGATGCCTTCACAAACCACAGAAAAGATATATAACCACGTACCAAGGAAGGACTTTTTCAAGTCCATGGCCTCTATTTATGAGGAAGAACAATACTCAGAGGAGGAGACTTCCCCTTTTGGGGTTTCATATGGTACAAAGGATGTTCCGGAGGAACTAATTGATCCTCAATCAAAAATGTCTGACCTCTATGACTGTCTCCAAACAGCTAGTGGCATAGACACGTCACCTGAATTGGAATTCGGCAGGCCGGACCCAGCTGATCATGCTGACTCAGCTTATAGAATTATCATGAATAGGGTGGTTGGGATGGAACAGAAATTCACCCATTTATGAACAGGACGACATGACGGATATCCTCATTCAAGTTCCTAAAAAGGATCCTATTCTCCCTTTCCATGCAGCACTTCAGAAGAAGGTTATGGTTGCATGGGAAACCCCAGAATCTGGACCGACGGTCAACAAAAATGTTGCACTGAAATATAGACACTCATCCTCTGACCCTGAATATTTAAATAATCATCCCACTCCGGAAAGCTTAGTAGTCCAGGCAGCTACATCCTCCAGACAATTTTCATACCCTTCTAGTCCCCCGGATAGGGACGATAAGAAAATTGAGGCCTGGTCTCGCAAGATTTTTTCTTCGAGCAGTATGGCTTTAAAGTCAACAAATGTGACTTGCACCCTTGCAAGATTCACATACACCCTGTGGGATTGTATTACTGGGGCGCCTGAACACATTCCTGAGGGCGAGGAACATGATGGATTACTGGCGAATGTTAAAGATGGAAAGGAGGCTATGGGGGAATGTCTCCAGTGAGGAATGGACACTGCTGACAGCATCAGCAGGTCCATGGCTTCTAGCACAGTGCTATGTAGGTATGCTACGTAGGTTTGCGTGGCCGTGAACGTCAGGCTTCGCACCGGATGTGCAGGCCAGACTTCTTAATATGCCATTTAACGGCTTGAGGTTGATCGGCAGCAAGGCGGATGAAAGTTTGGAGAAGCTGCAGACCTCTAAAGCGGCGGCTAAGTCACTTAGCGTTTCCAGCCGACAACCTCAACAACACTCCTACTCAGGCTCATCTTCCTGGAAAGGTCGTCCTTTTCGTTTTTATTCCTCATTTGGACGAGGACGAGAACAGGCCTGGTCAAAGAGGACAGCAAAGAAAATGTCCTCGTGGTGGCAGAGGAAAGGGTGCTAGATCAACCGCAACTGTCCCCTCAGCCGCTGCTGCAGCCACCTCAATGCCACTCTGAGGCCTTGACCCACAAGACCCCGGTGGGAGGCAGGATCTCTCAGCATCTGAACAAATGGTGGGGCATTACTTCGGATGCTTGGGCACTGGAAACAGTGGCTCAAGGTTACTGGATTCCTTTTCTAAAAAGGCCTCAGGATCATCCACCAGGAGCCAGCTCTGCCAAAATTCCAGATCCGCTCCTGTTGCAGGAAATTTTAACCCTGCTAGAGAAAGGTGCAACAGAACATGTACCTGTAGCGGAGAGTAACAATGGTTGGTACTACCCTTACTATCTAATGCCAAAGAAGGACAGAGGATTGAGACCCATCTTGGACTAAAGGAACTTGAACAAGTTCCTCAGGAAGGACAAGTTCAAGATGGTAATCCTTTCTCAGATCCTTCAGGCTCTCCAACTCCAAGACTGGTTGGTATCATTGGACCTTCAGGATGCTTCCTTTCATGTGCCAATCCATCTCAAGCAAAGGAAGTACCTGAGGTTTGCGTTTGGCAGTTCTCACTATCAGTTTCGAGTTCTTCCATTCGGGCTGACCTCCGCCCCGAGGGTTTTCAGCAAGTTGATGGTGGTAGTGGCAGCGAGTCTCAGGAGAGGTGGGATTCACGTCTACCCTTACCTGGACGATTGGTTGATCAGGGCGCGTTCACCCGAACAGGCCCGGGAATACCATGGGCCTCATCACGAGTTGGGCTGTAGCCCTTAAATGCGGTGGTAACGGTATTACTGCCGCATTTAAGGGCTGGCCCTATCACGAGTTGGGTGCTAAATCGGCTGTTTTACCTCCAGCTTTTTTCTGGAGGTGAAAATCCCTGTTTTCGGCGGTATTACAGCCGCCTGTATTAGCCCGCAGTATTAGCACTGAAAATTCCACATTGGATCCAATGGACCCAATCAGGAATGGGGATTTACCGTTAAGGCCCAACCCGTGATCCGGTGGTAATACCACCGGGCCGGTCGGTGCTATGGCTATTACTGTCGGCGGTATTACAGCCGGGAATACAGCCCAACTCGTGATGAGGCCCCATGACCTGTCACCTCTTACACAGACTGGGCTTCTCCCTCAATTACAAGAAGTCACAAATGATACAGTTCCAAAAACTCCAGTTCATCTGAGCAGTCCTGGATGCTTCCTCAGGGAAAGCCTCGCCTCCCGAGCTGAGAGCTCAACATATTCTGCAGATGGTAACAAAGTTCCAGAATGCACACCATCTGCCGACCTTCTATTTTCTGAGGTTGCTTGGCTTCATGGCATCCTGCATTTATCTGGTGCCAGAGGCCAGATTGAGAAGGAGATCCCTTCAATGGGCCCTCAGGGCTCAATGATCCCAATTTTCAGGGGATATGTCAGATCATCTGCAAGTTCCGGCCACAGTGGCTCAAGATCTTCTATGGTGGGCTTGCAAGGACAATATTCTCAAGGGAGAATCTTTTTGACAACCATGGACGGAGAGAACTGTAGTGATAGACGCCTCACTCATTGGGAGGGGAGCTCACACCAACGATCTGATAATCAGCGGTCGTTGGTCTCCATCAGAGTCCGAACTACACATCAACCTGTTGGAGCTGAGAGCAATCAGACTAGTGCTGAAGGCCTTTCTGGCCTCTGTGCGTGGAAAGAATGTCCCGATAATGACGGACAACACAGTGGCCATGTACTACCTCAACAAGAGAGGAGGTGTAGGGTCAGTACCACTGTGCGGAGAGGCAATGCAGCTCTGGTTCTGGGCAATACAAGAAGGAAGGAATCTCTCTGTCAGCAGTTCACCTAGCCGGAGAGAAGAATACGGCGGCAGACACTTTGAGCAGGCAGAGCACAGTCCCCCACGAGTGGGAAATAGCTCAGAAAGTCCTTCAAGAGATCTTCACCCTTTGGGGAACCCCTCAGGTGGATCTGTTCGTGACCAGTGTCATCCAGAAGTGCGACCAGTACTGCTCAAAGGAATTTCCTCCAAAAGGAGCTCTAGGAGACACGTTTGTGGTGGACTGGGAATTTCCACTCCTGGGCGCGTTTCCTCCAGTCCCTGTGATTCCTCATGTAATCAGGAGGTTGAGAAAGTTCAGGAAAACCATGATCCTAATTGCCACGGATTGGGCCAGGAGGACATGTACCTGGACCTTCTGGACATGTTCATTTGCCCTCCAATACATCTTCCACAAACAGAGGATCTTCTCTCGCAAGAGGAAGCTCAAGTTCTCCATCCAGAGGTCCAAGACACTGAGCCTTCACGCATGGTTTCTGAGAGGCTGAGATATAAGGATTGGGACCTTCTGGATGACGTAATGGAGATTTTGCTTTCGGCCAGATGGCCAGCAACAAAATCCTTTTACCGGTGTCATTGGAACAAGTTCAGTAACTGGTGCAAAGATACGTGGACACGTTCCTTTATGGTACACCTATGGTACTTTCTTTCCTATTCCATTTAGCCAATCTGGGCTCGAGATTGGTACAATTATTGGATACCTAGCTGCGCTTTCTATTTTTAAGCACTCCTCGGAAGAGGTGTCTTACTTCAAAATTCCATTGATTGTGCAATTTTTAAAGGGTCTCACTAACGTGTACCCTCCAGTCCCATTTCAAGTACCCATTTGGGATCTAAATCTAGTTCTAAAATTCTCACTTTAAAGACAATACTACTAGTGGCTAAGACATCAGCCCGCAGGGTGAGTGAGTTACAGGCTCTCGCTTGTAAGCCTCCTCACACCATCTTCCATAAAGACAAAGTTATACTAAAAGTCAAACCTTCTTTTCTACTACAAATAGTCTCTGACTTTCACCTGTCTCAAAAGATCACATTGCCTTATTTTTACCCTACCCCACATGCAATAAAGGAGGAGGAGAGGCTCCACAGGTTGGACCCAAAAAGGGCCCTCATCTTTTATATTTGTAGAATCTTATAATTTCGGGCAAAGTGACCAGCTTTTTATTGGATATCACGGCCACAAATTGGGTCTACCAGTAACAAAACAGACTTTAACCAGATGGATAAAATTAGCGATTACCGAATGTTAAAAGCTGGCGGGTAAAGAAACTCCAGAGGGGCTAAGGGCTCACTCCACTAGGGTTATGGTGACTTCCACGGCTCTTCAGAGGGGTGTATGATATTTGTGCAGCAGCCACCTGGTCTTCAATGCACACTTTTGTGAAGCACTATTCCTTAGATTCGACCTCGTCCCAAGGAGGTCTTTCTGCTAAGGCCGTTCTACATACGGTCCATGAGTAGAATTAATCAGTAGTCCCTCCTCCAAATTTTCCCTGCTCTGGGAGTCTATCTAAGATTAGCAATATGTGGGAGGACACAATCCATTCGAAGAACACGTTTCTTACCAACTGTAATGTTCTTTCGACTGGATGTTTCTCCCGTGTACCTCAACGCCCCTCCCAACCTACCCCGCCGTACAGTTTACGTTTTTTACACTCAATGTTCCTTAAGAGCTTACAGTCTAAGGGCACGCCTTATCAACTCCTCAGTTGAGGATATAAAAAAAAACAGAACGGAAGCCAACGGGCGCAGCTCGAGCTATTTATACTGCAGATTATGTTGATGCTCGACGCCAGCCAGTGAGGGACATCGACTCCATGACCATTGAGCACAGCGCCACCTGGTGTTAATTTTATTTTTCCGAAGCAGCAAAGCTGACGATATGAATATCAAAGATGAGGAATACGTGGGAGGAGCACCAGTCGAAAGAACGTTACAGTTGGTAAGTAACTTTTTCTCTAACAAGACAAAACCTAAAACAATGTACTGGATGGTCGGTGAGTGCAGTCTGGAAAAGGTAATAACTATTAGATACTCGGGCTACATCGTGGCAAACTGTAGTACAACAAGTGAATGGAGAACAACCCTGTAATTAAGCATGTGTAGGTACTCATTACTTCCTTTAATAAGGTTTTATATCACTAAAGTGGAACCATCACTATATATAATTGTTCTTTTATAATGCGCTTAATACCAGTGAGAGTTTTCTAAGCGCGGGATCGGGATTAGAACCTGTGTTGCGCTCCGTTGTCTTTCTTCCAAGACAAACGTGTTGCCCTGAGCTATTGTACCTCCCTCTAAATATGTAAATGGTATATGAATATGGTTTAGACATTACACAGTTGGACCTTGCTCATTCGTTTTTGATACTACAGTTGGACTTGGGCCAGTGTTTAAACACTATTCAAGGCATCATATGGAAAGAGACTCTCGGACTATCAACCTCAATACCTAACTAAATTATCAGACATGAGCTAGGGTTGATTTCCCCCATCCTAGAGAACTGTGGAGACAGCTATCCAGTTATGCAAGAATGCTCAACAGCCTTACAAATTTCCTGTACATTCATCTGAGCAAGATCATTGATATCAACTCTTTACAGTCTCTTATCACCTTTGGGGTCACAATAAGGAATTTGCTATCACTTATTCAATCAACTGATTAAGAACCCAGGAAAGACAAAGCACAAACTGTTTAATAGGGACTGAGTAGAGACCGTTGAAAGTCTCAGCTCCTACAAAACATGCAGAGAATACGCAAAGTGTGTGGGGAGAAGAGATAAATTGCCACAATATATACATTTATTCCAGTGCAACAAGCTTCGTACCATCTACATGCGCTTTCATCTATATCAGTTGCCAACCCTTGAACGATTGGGCGGACGTCCAGATTATGTTAACCAGACCCTCCACTGCAAGCAAGTGACGGTTAGAGAAAGTTTAAAATACTTAATATTGGACTGCCCTTCTCTTATAAAACACAGGACTTTTTATTTTAAAAACTATGTACGTGAGGGTCTTGCGTGTTCGGTAGACTTACTTTGAGCACGTCTCATGTGGGTCAAAAATGCCTCATTAAGTTTGAATTTATGTAGAATCCTCACAGAAGTTTTAGATCTGTTGATTGGTGACTGTAAATGATGTAATCATATGTTTTGTTTAATGCTTTGACTTGTGAAAGGTTTATATTTTAAAACCATATCGCGAATAAATGTTTTAAAAAAGAATTAGGGTCTACAGTTGTTTGTTTGGTAGTGCGGCTAATAAAAAATAGCAATAAGTGGCCAGCATTACTTTACTGCTCACAGAAGAAACATATAATTAGTTTAAATGTGTACACTACTTTTTGAGAGACTAAACAGTGTGTATTCTTGGAAAAGGCAGCTGTTAAAACAGGTACCTGCAAAGCCAACAGTTTTGGTGTTTGCAGTTGTTTATGCATTTTGCATTTAAATGTAAGAATGCAGTAAATGCCGGGACTCTACCAGTAATTCCAAACATGTCTGCAAGTTGGTGTTTGCATATTTGCAGACAGATCCAATTATTAATCAACATAGTAGCTCGATATAGTAGATAGACTTTTTATTATGTGTATAACTAATGTTACATATCAGCACACACTAACTTGCAGACATGTTTGGAAATTATACGGTAAGCATGGTGATATTAAGGGTGAGCTAGAGTTAAAGGGAGAAGAGGTGTGCTCGACTGCGAGGCAGTAGGGAGAAGGGAGTTTGGATGGTTGTGTTGGTGTGGACAAATAGAGGCATGTGATGGAGTGTTAATGTAAAGGGTGGGGTCGTGTGGGATTGGTGTAGAGTGGTATGGAGTTGTGTGGTGTGATGATGTACAACGGTGGTGGGTGGAGTGGTGTAGAATAGGTTGAAGTTGAGTGGAGCATTGTGAAGTGCTATGGGATTAGGTAGAGTATTGTGGGGTTGGGTAGGGTGGTGTAGAGTGGTATGGTGTGGAGTGGACTGGGGTTGGCTGAAATGGAGTCATGTGGGGTGAAGTGGGGTTGGGTATGTAGAGTGGAATTGAGTGTGGTGATAGGGGTAGAGTAGGTTGGTGTTGGGTGGAATGTGGTGGTGTTGGCCAGGTGTGTAGTGGAGTCATGTGATAAGGTGCATGGTATGGTGGGGTGACATGAGGGTTGAATGGGGTGGTGTGGTGTAGAGTGGGCTCTAGTGGTGTAGAGTGGAGTTGTATAGAGTGGGGTGTGGTGGAGTAGAGTTGGGAGGAGTGGATTGGGTGGTGTTGGGTGGTGTGTTGTGGGGCGGAGGGGAGTGGTATTGTCTGGAAGGTGTGAGATGGGGAGCTGTAGAGTGATGTGGTGTGGTATGGTGTTGAGTAAGGAAAGTGTGTGCGTATGGAGTGGTTGAGTGGTGTAAAGGGGTATGGAGTGGTGTGGAGTGGAATTGTGTGGTGTGGATTTGGATGATTTGGATGATTTGGGTGGAGTTGTGGTCTGAGCGTGAGGTGCAGTGTGGTGGTGTAGAGTGGGGTGGTGTGCAGTTAAGTTCAGTAGTGTGGAGTGGTGGAGTGTTCTTGCATGGAGCAGTGTATACATACATAGAGGTGGTGTGGGTTGGTGTGCACTGGTGTAGGCTGGGTGGTGTTTAAGGGTCTGGATTGGTGTGTGGGAAGTAGAGTTGTGGGGGCTGTGGATGGTGAGGACTGATGGGTAGGGTGTAGTGGTGTGGGCGAAACGGATTAGAATGGTGTGGGTGTTGTGGGATGGTGTGGTGTAATATGGGATGGAATGGAAGGATATGGCTTAGGGTTGCATGGGGTTATGAGGCTGTGAGGTGGTGTAGGGTGGGAAGGTGTGGGGTGTGGTGGAATAGTGTGTATGGAGTGATGGCAAGTGATGTTGCATGGTTTGGAGTGGGCTGAAGTGCTGTAGAATGGGGTAGAGTGGGGTTGAGTGGTGTGGTGTGAAGGTGTCTGGGGTTTGTTGGCATAGAGTGATGTAGGGTTGGTTTGCAATAGAGTGGTCTGGTGTGGGGGATTGGGGTGATGGGAAATTGTCGAGTGGGGTGAGGTGAAGTGGGGTGGGGGTTTAGAGTAGAATGGGGGTATTGTGAGTTGATTGGAGTGATGGGGTGCAGTGGGGTGCTGGTAGCCAGGTGGGAGTGGTGAAGGGAGAGATGGGGGGTGGTGGTTTAATGGAATGGTGTGGAGAAAAATGGGATGCAGTGGTGTAGAAAAGGGTGTGATAGAGTGGTGTAGACTTGTCTAGTATTGAGTGGGGGTGCAGTTGGATTGAATTGGGTGGACTAACGTGGTGTGGCATTGCCTGGGGTGGTATGAGTTGGGATGGAAAGAGGGGTGAAAACTGGTATGGAGTGGTGAGGGAAGATGTGGGGTAGGGTGTGGTGGTGTCCTGTAGAATAGTGCTATGGAGTAGTGTGGCATTGTGTGGATTGGGGTAGTATAGAGTGGGTTGGAATTGTGTGAGGTGGAGTGGGGATTTGTACGGTAGTGTAGTGTTGGTTTCGGTAGACTGGTGTTGGGTGAAGTAGGATGGTGTAGGTGGAGTGGTGTGCGTAAGAGAGGGGTGAGGTGAAGCGGTGTAGAGTCGTGTGGGGTGAAGTGGGGTGGGGTGTGGGGAATTGGTATGGTATGGTTATTTATAACACGCTTAATAAATACCCAGAGATTTCTGAGCGTGGACCCAGGGATCAAACCCGCGTTGTTCCATGTTGTCTTGCTTCCAAGGCGAGCACATTGCCCCTGATCTATCCTCCCGAGACTAGACCCTGGTGTGGAGCAGTTTCTATGAAGTGTAGAGTGAAATGGAGTAGTGTGTAAGGGTCTGGATTGGTGTGGTGTGGTGTGGTCTGGAGGGGAGGGGAGTAGAGTGGTGTGGCGTGGGGTTGAATCGTGAGACAAAAACAGATTCAACTAGTCAGTCTCACCTCAGAGACACACTTATAATCACACACAAAGCCAGTCAGTCTCATACAGAGACTCACTGACACACACACACACACAGCATGAGATACATTGTAACATACATGCGTACACATACATTTTTTAAATTTTACTTCCAACATACAATCATACAAACACTTTCTATTTTATTTACCTTTACACTCTACTGCTTTGGTGTCTTCTTGTAGTCCTGGTGTCCGAATAGTACCCTCAACCATTATCGTTGGTTTGCTTGTGTTTTGGGACCTTTGTCTGAGAGAATTCCTGCTTGCTTTCATTTTTATGAAAGCAAGCTTCAATTCCCTTAAATAAAGGCCCAAAAACAAGTGTCAGAAATGATGGTCATGCCAGGGTTGTAGAATAGCAGAAACAGAGGTCCCTGCAGTCCCTGCTGTGTGACTGGTCAGCAATCATCAGGGGGCCCACCTTTGATCTGGGGCCCCGCACCACATGGGCCATGGGGGGCCCTGCTATCCCAGTACCGGAAGAACACATGTGCTTTCCAACAAGACTCCTCATTGGGAGAATCATTGTAAAATACCTGTGCATTGGTTGGAGTGGCCAAGGACACTATAAATACATGAGGTGGGTTTAGGCTCTAGGAGTGGAACCTGCCAGTGCTGAGCTCCAATTGTATTGTGATTGTGATTTGGGCAACATCACAGGAGCGGTTTTGGGGTTTAGCCTAAGCCCCAGTTTGGTGAGTAGGAAAAAAGAGGTTTGTTGCTCCCGGCTATCTTGCTTGGGTTTAAATACATGTGTTTTTGAGAAACACTATTTGGAACTTGACGAGCAAAATTAGGTTGCTGTGTGCCCTCAGTGGGGTTCTGTAGTACTGTCCTTAAGGCAGTCCTGGCTCCTATTGGGCCCTGTATGCTCTGTCTGGCGTCCCAGGCGGTGCTGCAGCAGAACACCGCCTGGGACGCCAGACAGAGCATAAAGGGCCCAACAGGAGCCAGGACTACCTTAAGGACAGTTTATTACTACAGAACCCCACTGAGGGCACACAGCAACCTAATTTTGCCTTGAGAACGACCGTAGGGTCGAAACACGTGTCGGCTGACCTAAACTTGCTCGTCAAGTTCCAAATAGTGTTTCTCAAAAACACATGTATTTAAGGAAAAAATCACCCAAGAAAAACACCAACAATAAACAAATGAATACGTACTAACCAGAGTGTTACAAATATTTATTTCACAAACCCCAAGCAAGATAGCCGGGAGAAACAAACCTCTTTTTTCCCACTATAAATACATGTTTTCTGACGGAGAATGGTGATGCCTTAGAATTTCCTGTTACCATGTCAACGAGATCCTGCTTTTGACCACCCATGTTTCTTTCCTGTGTTAGCAATGCTTTGCCCCATAGATGGCGCTAAAGCCACCATATTCGCCAAAACCAAAAAGGAAGTCATTTAATTGCACAAACATCATAAAGTGGCTTCTGTGAAATTTTTAAATGCAAATTTCAAAGGATAACTGTTGGTTACTGAGCAAAGCACAATATCAAAACCTAGAATAACCATATATATAATTGTCTGATAGAAGGTTAGAATTGCAAGATAGACAGTTTGGTACACTCCTATTGTACTCTTTTGAAATACCCTTATAGGAAAGGGGAAGGGGACAAATAGCATTATACAAGTGGTCTTGGATGCTTTACACAAAATCAAAGAGTGTTTTGGGAACATAAGAATGACAGAAGAGCATTATATTTGACAAATATGTGAATTATATAAGGAATGCATGCTTGAATCATTAAGCACATATTGCACAGTGGGAATGGTCCTCATATCATGTTTCATTCTGACTGCATCAATATTTGGACGTGAGGATACAATATCTGGGACATCTGTCCCTTATTGGGTTTATGGGCATCCCTGCTTTAAGATCTCTGCAGGTTTTTCGAAGATTAGTGCATGCTCATTCCCCGATGCAAGACATCCATATGTAAGGTTGACAAACGAGGAACATAGTGCATCGTGGATCAGAATCAATTTTGAAATTTGTTGTAGAAAGCCGAGTCTGAATACCTCCGATAAGGGATTTAATATTTAAAATGTAAACATTAATAAATGTAAACGCCTGACCACACTATCTTTGATTCCTTTAGATCTGTAAACATCAATAAACCTGTCTTCCGCCCAACATTCACATAGCTCACATTTCTCCTATGGTTATGTTATGGTTATATGGAACCATATTGTCTGCCTTTGGATTTGTTTTCGTCACTGCAGGCAGAATACAGTTTTGGCCAAGAAACAATTGTTGTAGAGATGGGCACCAAACTTTTAAAACCAGCACATTTGCTAGATACTGTTTTTAATTGACGCAGAAAGCTAATTATTGAACCAAATGGAATCTTATTTAGCAACAGAATCAAAGTTCAGTATCATAATAAAGATGTGTTCTGTCTTCAATCTCTCACTGTGTTAATAGAAACATGGTAACTTAACTGAAGGTATTTAATTTTCTTGTATGTTTTCCTGTATGCAGATACTGCTGCTTGATGAGCCAACTGCAGGACTAGATCCGTGCTCTAGACACCATGTGTGGGCCCTCCTAAAAGAGCGCAAAGATGACCGAGTTACGCTGTTCAGCACCCAGTTCATGGATGAGGCTGACATATTGGCCGGTGAGCAAGGATCCTTTTTTCAATCAAGAATTGAGTGGTGAAAAACCTTTTCAAAAGTATCAGGTCCTAAATTGCGTTAGGATAGGTGCATTGCATTTAGGGATATCGATTTGACAAATAGGTCCAGGCCGCTGCATAGTACCAGCCTCATTCTGATAATCCACCACATACAATTGTATATTTCCTCACATTGTGAGAGATGTTATTGTATCAAGTTTTACGTTTTGTTGCATTTGACAGAAAAGTAAGGGTGCATTTATGTAACGCTCACCTGATTCCCGTAGAGGCGCCGGTCTTGACTGGGCGTATACCGTATCTTCAAAGGTGATGTGTAACACACGGCTGGCTCTTTGGGCTGGACCTCTGTGCACTGTATGTCTGACTCGAAGGGTAAGATGTCTGCAGATAGAAAATATGGGATTAAGGAACTGGGTTATTGAATGTCTCTCTCTTCTTCCCTTTCTCTTCTCCTGTAGAACCCCAAAGGTTAACGCTCTCACCTTAGGTAAGTGAACGCCGTGCTCTCCATCTGCCTCGGGGCAGGGTGCTGTAACCAGTTTCTTCACTGGATAAGGGGAGCAGGCCTCTTGACTTCAGAGGACTGCTGTCCGTCGTTTACTGCACGAACGGTAAGTTTCGAGTAATTCTAATGTCTTTAAAGTCTTTAGTAATGATGTCTCTTGTTTTGCAGGGTTCCGGCGATGGCGGATGACGGGCTGAAGTGAGTTGAAAATGGAGCCCGTGTGATGAATAGAAGCGCCTGGAAGCACGTAAGTAAGCGCTTGTTGCCTGCTTCACGATGCGCTCTAACTGTCTTTTTATTTTGCAGGTACAAGTTCGGAGCGGCTGTAGGGTGCCGGAATACCCACTGGGTTAGATGTGGAAAGGAGTAATGGCACGTGAGTATTAAAGTTCCCCAATGTCTTTAAACGCACCTTGTTTTGTCTTTCAGATGCGGGATGCAGCGCCGAAGGCCTCCGGAGCGTGCGAAGAGTTGGTAAGCTTTTGTCTTTCAGATGCCGGAATGCAGTGTGAAGATCTCCGGAGCGCACAAAGAGTAGGTAAGCCTTTGTCTTTCAGATGCCGGAATGCAGCGCGAGGCGTTGGTGACAGCCGATGGACCAGGTAAGTGAAGAGCTGTCACTGAAGACCGTAATGCTAACCTGTTCTTTCTTGTCTTTATAGGTGTTGCTGAAGACTGGATTCAGGATGGTAAGCCTTTTCCCTTAGGCCCAGGATCAGATGCAGAAGACACGATGAGCGTTCTGCTGCAGAGGATGCAGAATAACGCAAAGCAAGATTCATCCATCGGGTGTGGTTTAAATAGCCTCCTGTAGTGCTTAGGTGTCTCCTTCCACAGCCACGCCTAGGTAAGAAAAGAGTTCCTGCTTTCCAGAAGAGTTCCAGTGTTCTGAATCTAGGGAGTGGCTCCTGCCCCACCCAACAGGAAAAGTAGTTCCAAACAGAAGAAGATCAGAGGCTCAACTGGCAGGCAAGTAAGCAGCATGGTCTGCTGCAGGTAAGTCCACCCAAGCATTATGAGCCCGGCGCTTCCAGCGCTGGGACTGGGCATATTTATGAGCCTGGTGCCACTGGCGCCAGGACTGGGTCCAAAAGGTCCCAATTGGGACTGGTTGGCACTCGGAACCTGGGTTATGGATCTGCTTCCAAGGGAGTTGGGAAAACCCTGACCTTTTGGAAGCAGAGATCATGACAGTACCCCCCCTCAAGGCCCCTCCCAAACCGGGCTTCTCCGGGGGTTTTGGCTTGTCAGGAAATGTTCGGTGAAATCTTTTGATTAGGCGAGGAGCGTGGACATATTCAGCAGGTTCCCAGGATCTCTCTTGGGGGCCGTAGCCTTTCCAGTCAATTAGGTAAAATAGTTTAGATTTGGAGATCTTGGAGTCCAGAATGCTTTTGACTTCAAACTCGAGTTCTCCATCAACTAGGATAGGTTTTGGAGATTTAGTTAGTCGGGTTTGAGGTTGCACGGGTTTTAATAGAGAGACGTGGAAGACCGGATGTATCTTCATGTGCGGGGGCAAGTCCAACTTGACCGCTACTGGGTTTACTATGGTAGTGATGGATAGGGACCAAGGTATCTTGGGTTGAATGTGCGTGGCCCTTTTAGAGGTAGATACTTGGTGGATAACCAGACTTGATTCCCTACTTGATATTGAGGGGCTTCCTTCCGATGTTGATCTGCTCCTTTCTTGTATTGTTCTTTAGCCCTTTGAAGGTGAGAAACAGCTTCCTTAAAGGCTTGGGTGATTGTAGAATGCAGGTAGTCTACTGCTGGTGTTTCAAGATCTTGGAGGGGATCCAACTCCGAGGTTCGAAGGTGACTGCCGTACAAAAGAAAAAACGGGGTTTTCCCAGTTCCCGAATGGACAGCGTTATTGTAGGCATATTCGGCTATCCAAAGGATGTCTTTCCAAGTTTTTTCAGTTTGTTGCAGCATGCAGCGTAAATACTGTTCCAGAGTTTGATTGGTCCTCTCGGTTTGTCCGTCGGTCTGAGGGTGGTGACTGGTCGATAGTCTCACATCAATTTGAGCCGACCGACAGCAACTTCGCCAAAAATGAGAAATAAATTGACTACCTCGATCCGAAATTAGAACCGAAGGAAAACCGTGCAGTCGGACGATGTTTTCGAGAAATTCTCGGGCCAGAGTTGCTGCTGTTGGCAAGCCTTTGAGCGGAATGAAATGCGCCATCTTGGAGAATAAGTCCACGATTACTAGAATCGTATTGTATCCGGAGCATGGAGGTAGATCGGTGATGAAGTCCATAGAAAGCGTATGCCAAGGGGAAGGTGGAATGTCAATAGGGCGTAAGAGGCCTGCTGGTCTTTCCTTTTGACTCTTGTTTTGGGCGCATACTCCACAGGACATTATAAAGTCTCTGATATCTTTTTTCCAAGACGGCCACCAGAAGTAGCGCTTGATCTTTTCTGAGGTCTTGGCCATACCGGGATGTCCTTCCATTAAAGAATCGTGATAACAAGAGATTACTTTTTTCTGTAAATCTGTGCTGGGTAGGTATAATCGTTCTTGGAAATACAATAAGTTGTCCTTTACTGCAAAGTCCTCTCCCTGCAGATGCCAATTCTGTATGTCTGCTGGAGTTACAAGTTGCCTGGCTTTATCCTTAACTTCCTCTATGGATTCTGTGGCGATTACACCCAGAATTCTTTGTTCGGGAATGATTGGTACAGGTTTAGGGTTGATCAAGTGTTCTTCCACTCCCATCCGAGAAAGGGCATCAGCTTTACCGTTCTTTGTACCAGGTCGATAGATAATTATGAAGTCAAACTCGGCAAAGAATAATGCCCAACGGAGTTGTCTAGAGGATTGGGCTTTTGCGGTTTTCAAATATTGCAGGTTTCGGTGATCCGTAATCACAGTAACGGTGTGTCGGGCCCCCAGCAGATAATGCCGCCAAGCCTTAAAGGCAGACTTGATAGCCAGAAGTTCCTTGTCAGTAATCGTGTAATTGATTTCAGGAGGCGAGAATTTGCGGGACCAAAATGAAACGGGATGCAACTGATTGGTTACCGGGTCCTTTTGTGATAGAACTGCCCCCATGGCAAGGCTTGAAGCATCAGTTTCCACGATGTAGGGGGGTTCGGGGCGAGGGTGTTTTAAGATTGGTGCAGAGATAAATTTAGTCTTCAAATCCTGGAAAGCTTGTTCCGCCTCGGTAGACCATTCAAAACGTTTGTTTTTCTTTAACAAGGCAGTGATGGGCCGGACTATTCGAGAGAATTCGGGGATAAACCTGCGGTAAAAGTTAGCGAAGCCTAACATGCTTTGCACACCTTTTACGGAGGATGGTGATGGCCATTTGAGAACTGCATCGACCTTCTTTGAATCCATACGCACTCCGCCAGGTGATAATATGAATCCCAAGAATTCAACTTCAGTCACGTTGAAAACACATTTTTCCAACTTAGCGAAAAGTTTGTGTTGACGCAATCTTTCGAGGACCATTTTCACGTGTTTCCGATGTTCAGATTAAGTCCGAAGGGCATGACCTGATATTCAAATAGCCCATACTTGGTGCGGAAGGCCGTCTTCCATTCATCGCCCTCTTTTACTCGTACCAAGTGGTAAGCTCCTCTAAGATCCAGCTTTGTATATATGCATGCTTTTCTGACTTGGTCCAGGAGTTCAGGGATCAAAGGTAACGGATATCTATTCTTAACGGTGATCTGGTTCAGGGAGCGATAATCTATACAAGTTCTAAGGTCTCCTTCCTTTTTTGGAACGAAGAACAAAGCGGAAGAAGCAGGGGACTTGGAAGGACGAATAAACCCATTTGCCAGGTATTGATCCAGGTATTGTCGAAGGTGAAGGTTCTCAGGCTCGGTGAGGGCATAAATTCTACTACAAGGAGGAGTAGATCCAGGTATCAGGTCTATCTGGCAGTCATAAGACCTATGAGGAGGTAGAGAGTTAGCCTGATCCTTCCGGAAAACATCTTGGTATTCTAGGTATTCGGGAGGTAACTGGGGAGTCTCTGAAGAAATTGCTGCCAGTGCAACACCAGGTGGAGGGTGACAAGTAGAGACACATTCTGGAAACTGGACCGTTCTTGCTCGCCAATCGATCAGAGGATTGTGTTTCTCTAACCAAGGTATTCCTAGAATAATCTGAAACTGAGGGGCCTTGATCACATCGAACACGATCTTCTCATGGTGTCCATCTTGACTTACTAGCGTCACTTCTTGAGTGGTATGCGTTACTGGCCCGGAGGCTATCTCCGTACCATCCACCGTAGTAATGACGTCCTTTACAGCCTTGGGACAAAGAGTTAGATTCATCCTCAAAACCATTTCATGATCCACATAATTGCCGATGGCACCGCTGTCGACGTAAGCTTCAATTGCATGTAATCAATCCGGATTATCAGGGCTAATGAGGACCATAGGTATCACGAAATGCAAGGTCACAGAACTGGTTTTCACGCTCGGCAAGAGGACCTCTATTCTTGTCGGGCGAGGTCGTTTCCCTGCTCAGAGTTTGTAACTTTGGTAACTGCAGCTCCTACTGCCTTCTTGGCAGGTTTCACCGGACAGTCTCGAAGAAAGTGCCCTGAGTTTCCGCAATAGAGGCATAATTGCAACTGTTTTCTCCTTTCCCGCTCCTTTTGTGTTAGAGGACCTTTCAGACCCCCTATTTGCATGGGTTCCCCGGAGTCTACTCCTTTGGAAGGAGTTGGCGGTTTGGAAAATACTCGAGCATCAAACTTGGACCGATCGGCCTTCCTGTTCTGCAGTCTGTGATCTATTTGAACGACTAAGTCTATATAGTCCGAACAATCTTGTGGGGGATTCACTACTTGGGCTAACACATCTTTGAGCTCTCCACGTAGACCTCTATAAAACAGCGTAATCCTTTTGTCCTCAGGCCATTGAGTTTCCAATATCAGTCTGTTGAAAGACGCAATATAAGCCAAAAGGTCTTGATTACCTTGTCGCAACTAAAGAAGCTCATTGTCCAAGGCCTGCCCCTGTGAATGTCTTGCGAACAGTTTTTCCATACTGAGCTGAAAAGCTTGAAAATCATGGAGGACCGGATCATCTTGATTTACTAGAGGGATCGACCAGTCTGCCGCATTGCCACTAAGGTACGAAAGCACGAAAGCTACTTTAGCTTGATCAGTTGGAAAGGCTGCTGGCCGGCATAAGAAATGCAACCGGCACTGATTGATAAATACTGCAAACCTCTTTGGGTCACCAGAAAATCGTTTGGGCGGAGCCAGAGGTACATTCCCAGGTAGGTTGATCTGCACTGGATTCATAGAGGATGTAGAAGGAAGATTTCCCCCAGATGCGGGTAACGGGGTCTGTCCGGCTTGTGACTGTAGCAATTGTCTAGCGAGATCATCTGTTCGCTCCTTGGAAATAATCAGT
Source organism: Ambystoma mexicanum (assembly GCF_040938575.1). Lineage (NCBI taxonomy): Eukaryota > Metazoa > Chordata > Amphibia > Caudata > Ambystomatidae > Ambystoma > Ambystoma mexicanum. Next base: position 923,133,061 of record NC_090926.1, on the reverse strand, counting down.
TCCCTTCTTAGAGCGTTCGTTTCCTGACGGGCTGCATGCACTTCTGCCCTTAGTTCCCCAAGTAACTGGGCTAGCTGGTCGGTATCCGAGGTTTCCATAGCGCCTGGACGGGAGTTTTGTGGTAGGCTTTGCGTTCTGTAACGCTCATCTGATTCCCGTAGAGGCGCCGGTCTTGACTGGGCGTATACCGTATCTTCAAAGGTGATGTGTAACACACGGCTGGCTCTTTGGGCTGGACCTCTGTGCACTGTATGTCTGACTCGAAGGGTAAGATGTCTGCAGATAGAAAATATGGGATTAAGGAACTGGGTTATTGAATGTCTCTCTCTTCTTTCCTTTCTCTTCTCCTGTAGAACCCCAAAGGTTAACGCTCTCACCTTAGGTAAGTGAACGCCGTGCTCTCCATCTGCCTCGGGGCAGGGTGCTGTAACCAGTTTCTTCACTGGATAAGGGGAGCAGGCCTCTTGACTTCAGAGGACTGCTGTCCGTTGTTTACTGCACGAACGGTAAGTTTCGAGTAATTCTAATGTCTTTAAAGTCTTTAGTAATGATGTCTCTTGTTTTGCAGGGTTCCGGCAATGGCGGATGACGGGCTGAAGTGAGTTGAAAATGGAGCCCGTGTGATGAATAGAAGCGCCTGGAAGCACGTAAGTAAGCGCTTGTTGCCTGCTTCACGATGCGCTCTAACTGTCTTTTTATTTTGCAGGTACAAGTTCGGAGCGGCTGCAGGGTGCCGGAATACCCACTGGGTTAGATGTGGAAAGGAGTAATGGCACGTGAGTATTAAAGTTCCCCAATGTCTTTAAACGCACCTTGTTTTGTCTTTCAGATGCGGGATGCAGCGCTGAAGGCCTCCGGAGCGTGCGAAGAGTTCGTAAGCTTTTGTCTTTCAGATGCCGGAATGCAGTGTGAAGACCTCCGGAGCGCACGAAGAGTAGGTAAGCCTTTGTCTTTCAGATGCCGGAATGCAGCGCGAGGCGTTGGTGACAGCCGATGGACCAGGTAAGTGAAGAGCTGTCACTGAAGACCGTAATGCTAACCTGTTCTTTCTTGTCTTTATAGGTGTTGCTGAAGACTGGATTCAGGATGGTAAGCCTTTTCCCTTAGGCCCAGGATCAGATGCAGAAGACACGATGAGCGTTCTGCTGCAGAGGATGCAGAATAACGCAAAGCAAGATTCATCCATCGGGTGTGGTTTAAATAGCCTCCTGTAGTGCTTAGGTGTCTCCTTCCACAGCCACGCCTAGGAAAGAAAAGAGTTCCTGCTTTCCAGAAGAGTTCCAGTGTTCTGAATCTAGGGAGTGGCTCCTGCCCCACCCAACAGGAAAAGTAGTTCCAAACAGAAGAGGATCAGAGGCTCAACTGGCAGGCAAGTAAGCAGCATGGTCTGCTGCAGGTAAGTCCACCCAAGCATTATGAGCCCGGCGCTTCCAGCGCTGGGACTGGGCATATTTATGAGCCTGGTGCCACTGGCGCCAGGACTAGGTCCAAAAGGTCCCAATTGGGACTGGTTGGCACTCGGAACCTGGGTTATGGATCTGCTTCCAATGGAGTTGGGAAAACCCTGACCTTTTGGAAGCAGAGATCATGACAATTTAGGTTTAGAAATGAAAAACCAAAAAATCGAAACAATCTGCATATAATGGAGCACAACTTCCTATGATAACTTCAGCAATTCCTAGACAATTCATCATCGACTTGGTACACAATGAACTTGGTGAAATCAAAGTTCGGGATCTCTGCTCGGATGAGGACAGCTTGGATGGTTGGGAAAGGGATTTAAGCTGCATGCACTTTGGCCTCCTGAAAGCTGTCAAGCATGCAGTCATCACTTGACTGAGAAAATGTGCATAGTCGCAGACGGTCACAATGATTTATATTTGCAACCTTAAAGCTTCATTGCCTGTTCTCAAGTTTAGAGAGCATTTATGTATGTTAGTCTTTACCCTCTTTTACAGGTTCTTTGCTCTTTTCCTGGTATACTTGTCTCCTTGCGATTCAATCCTGGATGTCCGATCTCTTTCTCCACCTCAAGCGATTGAAAACTGAGGTTCTTTTCTTCCCTCCTGCTATTATTCCCCTTCCCCTCTCTTTGTCCTCCCCCCTCCGCTCTCAATTTCTCCCACTGTCCGTAATCTTGGTATCATCCTTGATTCCTCACTATCCTTTTCTGCTCATATCTCTTCTCTCTCTCTCCTCGTCATCCACTGTTCAATATTAAAAAAGCTTGGCGGTTCCTTACCTTTCCTTCTACTAAACGGATTTCCCCGTTAGTCGTCTCCCGACTGTTCTACTGCTCCTCTCTCCTCCTTAGACTTCCTGCATCTCACCTTGCCCCTCCCGGTTCCATATACCATTACCCAATTTGGATGTGTTGCTCCCTTTCTCCCCGTGACTTCCGCTCTGCACTGGCTTTCTTTTGAAAATCGTCTACTTTTTAACTTGATCTGTATTGTTTTTAAGTGCCTCTATGGCCTTGATCCCCCATAGCTCTCTTATTTAATCTCATTCTACTCACCTGCCCATCCACTTTGTTCCCAATCCCTCTTCCTCTTAACTGTTTCCCGTGCTCCTTGTGCCTCATCCAGTTTCCGCTCATTTGTTCTGCTGGCCCTATGAATTATTCTACAATGGGAGGCTTCGGTGAGTACTACCTTCTATCTTGGGCTCCAGCACTGAGCTTTTAACTTTGTTTTCTGTTGCCTGTTATTCTTGTGTCTCAACTGCTTCACGGCCTGTGTGGAAGCCTGCTTTCTAGTTTCCCTTGGTTCCGCACTCATCCATCCCCTCCCCTGACTCCTGATTGGTCATCAGCCCCTGCTTATGTGCTATTGAAGATCTTTAGCCTGCCTACATACCGCATGGATTATTCTACACTAGGAGGCATCAATGAGTGCTACCTTCCATCTTGGGATGCAGCACTGAGCTTTTAACTTTATTTTCTGTTGCCTGTTATTCTTGTGTCTCAGCTGCTTTACGACCTGTGTGGAAGCCGGCTTTCTGGTTTCCCTTGTTCCCTCCCTCTACCCGCCCCCCCCCTGGTTCCTGATTGGGCTCTCAGCCCTACTTAAGTGATCCGAGCAGGGCACGCCCACTGCCTATTGCAGCCGCTCGGCAAAGGTCCCTGAGGCAATGGGCAGCTCCCAATGTTGCAGCTCAGGGGCGTGTTCACCGGTGTTCGCTGTGGGAGCATGCAGTGAAGCCGTCAAGCAGCAGCGACTGACAAGGTAAGAAGTGTGCAGGCAGGGGGAACAGCCACTACTGCTCCCTATTTAACTGTCCCTCCTCTCTTATTACTTCTATTTTCTAATTCCGCAGTCTGCTGCATTGAGGTTGTATGTTATCCTTATCTGACATTGGTGTATTGTCATAATGATTTCTAGGAAAGTCAAAAATGTGTGTTCTTGCATTTATAGCCGAGCCCGCATCTCTGCGGCCACTAGCAACACGGCTGAACCTTTCAAAATCTGCAAGGAACTCGTCAACCCTACAGCAGTCACCACTTCTCCTTTGCCTTCCCTGGCCCTCTGCTCTTCTCTGGCCTCTCAATTCATTTCTAAAACTCAGGACATCTTGTCCTCCATCTCCTATACTCCTTGCCCTTCTCCCTCACTCTCTCTCAGGCCCTCAGGTCTCCATTGGCCCCCCTCTCCGCACCCCTCCTACTCTCCTCTTTTCAATGAAATACAGGCAATGCCTCTGGAAGATGCTCTATGCACACAGAAAGAGTGTCATTCTGCAGGCAGGCTACTGGGAGTGGTTTTACACCATTAGGGGTGTGTGAAACACCAATATCAGGAGTCAGTAAAACCCTAATATCCAGAGTGTTTGAATCTACACTTGCTAAACGGGATTACCATATTAAGAACCCACAATGCTTTATACCAATAGTCAATTATCAGGAGAACATCATTTATGAATACAAGCATAGAGATCAAGGAAGCTGCATAGAAAAGATCCCAAACTCACTTGGCACTCAGCGTGACAAAGTGGAATGGCCGCAATCCATGTGGTCTGCTGGAAATGCCAAGCAGCATATCTGTATCCCAAGGATATGAAATAATGCAGACAGAAGGATGATTAAGGATGAGATTCCAAGATGGTGGTTACATGGTTCACCTCATGTAAAGCCATGAGAAGAACAGGTGAAAAATATCAAACAGGCAATGCAAAGAGGTTCAATATTACCACCGCACTTGCCCCTGCACTTTAGGTCATAGCACTTGCACAATCTCAATGACACAAAGCCTAATAAGATTGTTTATCCTAAATGTAACACTAGCTGTCGTTCCATGAAGATGCGCTGTCACATGAATTCATTAGAAAAACAATCGGATACAATATGCAGTCCTTGTTTTTAATCAGAATTGTCTGCTTGAATTAGTACAATCTTTGCCGACACGTGTTTCGACCGCTTTTGGTCTTTTTCAAGGCAAAACATAACAGTTAAATATTTTTAAACAAATCAGCAAGATCATGATAAACAAAAACAATGAATTATTGCCCAATGTTATTTTCATTATATAGGTCAATCAGAAACTAACACAAGAAAATAAACAAGTCCATTACATGAAAGAGAGAGAGGGAAGGGTAGGACATAGGTAACCAAAAGAAAAAGCACACATTTAAAAAAAGAGATTGAAAAGAATATTTGGTTAGCAATATATTGTAAAGTACTTGGCATGAGTCTTATTCAACTGTTAACCTCACATTATCATGCTGAGTTCCATGCAGTGTGGTGTGCCAAACACTATTTATCAAAGAGTAAGATCTGATACCAATTGAACAACTGAAATTAGTTGGCACTCATTATTCATATGCCTGACTTGTCATTGAAGGTCAGTTAAGAGTACTTGAGGTTATTGTGACTGAATAGTAGTTTAAAAATGGATATGTCACACACACTTTTGTTCTATTATCAAGCACCTCTATAAGGTTAATATACAAACAGGGTAGATGATGATTTCCAATGCAGAGGTTACCCGTTCAGTATTTTCCGATCTGCTATCAAAGTATTGTTATCCAACCACTCTAATTAAGACACCTTTGTCTTTGAAATGAATTTCGGTTAAACGGATACAGTATAGTCCCGTGCGAAACGTGTTTTGGAGTGCTTCCATTGTGTGTATTAAACACCTTATACCAGGGTGCATGAGTTTTAAAAGTGATATTTACTTTCATGCTCTGTTCAATTGAGAATTATCAAAAATCTAGTCTATTAGATACATATGATTACCTTTCCAAGGTGGAATTTTAGTTTGTCGAACTGCAAGTAATTGGAATGGACCTACTATAGGGTCTATTCCTAGAAAAGAGCAATGCAAAATATAAGAATGTTGACTGCTGCACTCATAAATGTGTATGTTGACCTTTTGTCTGAGTGCGCATTTTCCTGGCACCCTATACTCTCATCTCCTTTCACAATCCAGGTTGGCGATTGACTGGGTGATAACTTTGCATTTCTCATTTGAAAAATAGCAGAATACCTCCTAAATAGGGAGGAAGATAGAGTAGCACTGTTTCCCCTAAGAACAGCACAAGCAATTCCTTTGCTAGCAGAAATATTTTAACTGAAACACTAGCCAATACATTCTTAAAATTAGAATGTTTCTCAAAAAGGAAAATCAACAAGTACTGGGAAAAAGCATCATGAACTAACTATTTAGAACATAATATTGTTCCGAGGGGTCTTAGGATTTTGATTTTTCCTGACTTTACCAATTCAGAGGATCAGGATCCAGCCCAACAATGGGAAGAAAATCTCACCTTGAGTTTGGAAATTTGTTTAAAATTGCTCATACAGCATGCAGACCGTGAGCAACAGCGAGCTATTGCTCAAATAAAGGCCATCAATACAGAAATTGAGAAAATTAGCAATCCAGCTAGCACAAAAGATAAAAACTATGCGAAAATGTATGCACTCTTCAAGGAGTACCAAGATAAATCAAATTGTGCACATTTTGCAAGTTTTTTAGGGATGAAAAAGATAACAATCATGTTTACACTTTCCAAGCCAAATTTGACTATGACAATATACCACCAAGTGTTAAAATTCTGACTTACACTTCAGGTTCCTTTAAAGTAGAATCAGAAGAGGAAAATCCTGTAGTGAATCAGGGGAGGGCAGTGCTGCCACAGACTTACAGCATTGCAGAAGAGGCTTCCTAGTGGGAAATTAAATGCTAGAAAAAAGGAAACCAATCTAATTGCAATCGTTCATTTTCAAAACAGGTCAGATTCCAAGTCCCTTTAGGACACAATATTTCAACAGGGACCACTTCTTCAGAGGAGGAAGAGGAAGAAGGTCAAGGAGCAGTCACAGGAAGGAATATAAATGCAAGACTAACCAGGTCAAGCACCAGGAACCTCAGGGGCAAGCCCACCCTGAAAACATAGTTTGTAATTTGTCCAAGAGACCTTTATCTTCTTCTGAACTGTCTCTTCTTAATAAAGGTCTTTTTTTGTTGCTCTCAGTACACATCTGATTTAATTGAATTTCAAATTGATCTTTATAAATATGTGAGAAAACTAAAATTGAAGAAATTCTTTCATAATCAGGTCACAGTATATCATCCATCAGTGAGAGAAGAGACAAGAACCTTTGAGTGCCTTTTTAGTAGCAGATATAGAGAACACACGTCTGTTAATGTCCCTCACCACAGATATGCCACCTTCTATAACATCCATACAACAAGGTCTAGGAGTTCACCAACACAATTTGGACATAACAGAACACAAAAAAGATCCATATTTGTTCCAGCAACAACCAGTGAGAATGTGATTAACACATTTCACCAAGCTGTGACACAGGAGATTCATAATCATATTGACCATTCTAAGCAAGTTTTCACCAGTCACAAATCCAATCTCACCCAAGCGGAGAGGATTTCAATGAATGATCTAGCCAAGGATTCAAGTATTGTGATCAAGGAGGCCGATAAAGGCAGAAATATTGTGCTCCTTAAGACATCAGACTACTTAAAAATGGGAAATGATCATTTGATGACACCGGGGTGTTACAAGAAACTTAATGCTAATCCCACTACACAGACAGTTTCTGAACTTACTGTTCTTATTCAAGATTGGCACTCAAAGGGTATTCTCACTGATGATGAAAGAGCCTTTTTGATTAGACAACACCCGGTTATCCCAACTATGTATTTTTTGCCCAAGATCCACAAAAGCTATCACCTTCTACCTGATGTTTGACCAAATATGAGTGAACTTGGATGGGCAACGTAAGGCCTTTCGCAATACATAGACACTGCAATCAAAGACCTGGTCCCACTGCTGCCTGCGTATCTTAAAGACTTTACACAGACATTAACCATTCTCAACTGAATAAAGTGGCGACCATAGTATCAATTAGCCAATTTAGATGTCAAAGCATTGTACACATCCATCCAACATAGTTTAGCTTTGGACACTATAGATTTTGTATTTCGTGATCACTCACATCATATACCAAACACATTGATCTGATCAAATCATTTCTTATCTTTACCTTAAATCACAATCAATTTCTGTTCAATAGCAAATACTATCTTCAGATAAAAGGTGTGGCCATGGGCCCAAAATATGCGCCATCCCTGGCCAACCTTTTCACATTGATCTGATCAAATCATTTCTTATCTTTACCTTAAATCACAATCAATTTCTGTTCAATAGCAAATACTATCTTCAGATAAAAGGTGTGGCCATGGGCCCAAAATATGCGCCATCCCTGGCCAACCTTTTCATGTTTTTTTTAAACATACCTATGTCTACAACACACATGCATTTGAGACAGAAATCATAATCTGGAAGCGCTATATAGGAGATGTCTTAGTGATATGGAATGGAACATTGTAGCGCTTTACCCGGTTTACACAATATCACAATCAAAACACGCTTGGTATTGAATTCTCTGGTTGTATCAGCAGCAATATGCTAGAATTTCTTGATGTGAGGATTGACATAATCAATGATACTTTGCATACAAGAACTTTCAGAAAAAGAACACCTGTTAATGCAACTCTACACGCTAGTAGTTGTCACTGCAGGTCTGTTATTAATAACATCCCAGTTGCGGAATTTCATCGAGCAAACAGAAATTGTTGTCACAGGCAGCATATGAGCAGGAATGTGAACATATTTAGTGAAGTTTCAAGCAACGAGCATATGCGTCTCAGTGTATTCACAAGGCTTTGCACAAAATCAATCTCCTTACAAGAAATTCTATTTTGAATCAAACGAGTTCTCGACAAACACAGTCCTCAAAGGAGGTGAGTTTATTACCACGTATGTTCAAGACAGTGATTACCTATACAGGCTATTAAATTAACACTGGCATCTCTTGAAATTGGATCCAGATCTAGCTCAATACATCACTAATCGACCGAAGCTCATCTTTATAAAAAACATGACTTTGAAAGACAAACTCAGTCCCTCGTTCCTTAAGCTTAAGCCCGATAAACCAACAAAGATCATTTGGCTGAAAAACACCCTCTCTGGTTTTCACAAGTATGGAACATGTAATCTTTGTCAATATGCTCTCACACCAATGACGAATTTCACATGCCATGATGGTTTGACAATACATATTTGTGACTTTATCAAATGTAAATTGAAATACATTGTATACGCTGTAGTGTGTGTATGTCAAAGGGTCTATGTCGGTAGCACAATACGTGAACTACGTAACAGGATACGTGAACATTTGTCACATCTGAACAGCCAAGATCCAAAGCTACATTATGCAGTACACTGGCAGACTCAACACCAAATGGAGAACAAAAAGGACGTTTGTTTTGTCTGCTTCCAGCAAGCACGTGCCCACACCAGAGGAGGTGACCTCCAGCTACATTTACGACAATTTGAAGCCCGCATGATTTGTAAATTAAGATGTACAACACTCGGATTGAACAAAGCGCATGAGCTTAACGTATTCTTGTGAGGGGCAAACACGTGTGTGGGTTTGTAGACCCTGTTTTTTGATACACTTGAACCTCTGAGGTTTCGTTTTTTGGTCAGACCATTATTCATGCCGACATAAAGGCATGAAACAGTTTACAATGTTGTAACAATATTCAAATGTACAGTGCTATAATCTTCATGCATAGTCTAAAGAATTGGCATTTATTATCCATGAGGGGACAAGAGATAAGGTCTTCAATGCAAAGACATCCCAAATTCGGTTAGATCAGCACAATTTGTTGAAATGCTAATGAGATTAGCATCATTTATATTGAATTAGCGGAGTCTGGCTGAGTCCGGCTGAGTCCAGTTTGTCCAGACCCGCTCGTGTGTGCCTGTCCCTGAGAGGAGCTCCAGCTACTCGAGTGCCTGGAGTCCTGTTTCTATTTTCACCGCTGTGTTTAAAAACACTTTTGCCGCGCGGAGTCCGGCTGAGTCCAGTTTGTCCAGTTTGTCTGGGGCGCACAGGAAGCCCAGGCAACGACCTCCAACATGGTTGTGCCGCCAAAAATTCTTTCCTCAAGTGGTCCACAGACACGCTGCAAGACGCTGCAGCAGCGCCGTATGCTAAATCCCTGGACCGCGCTGCCTGAGAAAGCCGCTGCCGGCGTAAAGGTAAGCAAAACGGCCTTGCATGACGACTCAGCCCTTCTACAAACACCGAGCTTAAATTCGACTCTGCCTAAGTCTACCAATGCTCAAGTGCATCAAAACCCTGTCAATGAAGCTCCAATTGTGCATATTGATCTCTCATGTCTGAATTTAAGCTCCAATACACATGATGTGACTGTCTCTCCGAACAGGCAGCAAGGCTCTCCTTTACGTGTAATTCCAACAAGACCGCTGGTACTCCTTTCTTTGGCAGACTTGGAGCCGATCCCGTTTCCACTAATTGTACACGATGAAGCAGCTGATGTCATATTAAGGCAACCTGACCCAAAGGAGAAGTATTTCTCTCCATTCGACCTAACTGACGCCGAAATTCTTGATACAACATTTGACGCACATGAACGGCCGGCTGAAGGTGTAGTTTTGCAATCGACTAAATCTGAGGACCTGGCATATGCCCCCTCAGACGAGCAACAAGTCTCACACAGCGCAGATGAAAACAATGTGAGATCTTTGGAAATACCTGATGTGGGTCCCAGTGATAATCCGCCCGCTGGAGACTCGATACTTCCACCGGCGTTCTCGAGAAATTCGGCAGCCAAAGCCACTGCCCAGTTTGAGGTGTTCGACATGACGACGAAAGATCCGATTCCGTCGGATGCTTCTTTACATCCATTTGAGACAAATGAGGCAACGGCGGACGGCCCGTATGGAAAACAACCCAATGTAACAAACATTGTGAAGATGCCGCGGTTCAAGGCATAAGAAGCTCCAACCTCGCATCAAAACCCGCAAACGGGTGCATTATTACTTCCTGTGAAGCACCGTTCCAATCCTACCAACAAAAGGAGGCTCATAAACGTGTGCTCAATTCACAGTCTTGCAATACTGACAAACCGCAAGTAACAACAACCTCCTCTAGCCTGTTTCATAAAAACATGATGTCACCACAGAGATCACATACAACTTCTGCAGCCACAAACGCTCTGTTAATGTCAAAAAACACCACCCAAGAAAATGATAATGCTATCAATCTGCTGTCCCTTGCGAAACAACCTGAAGGGCCCCCAACAATAAAAAAAACTAACGTTGCCTCTCTTCCTGCAACGCCAGCTAAGCGCCTTTCCACATTGACGGATTCATCCGTTGCCCCAAGTCCTGGAAAAGTTGGACAAAACACGCCTCACTCCAAAATCAATCTTTCGATGGGTGCTGCTATTCAGCTGCATAACAACGTTTTGGCGGCCTCATCCCAAGCCATGATTCCGTTTGTAAAACTTTACGAATCATTGAATGAAACGATCCGCGACCAAGCTGCTGTTTTATTAAACCTTTCAACAAAACTTGATAACTTGGAACATTTCACCAAGGTAGTTCAAACACAGATGCATGAAGAAAAAGACAACAGTCTGCAGTGGCAATCACGTCTTGGCGACTTAGTCGCCACGCAACAGGAGCGTCATGAGCTCCAGGTAAATTCTCTCTTGGAAGTGCTTAGAGAACTAGCCCCCTTGCTATGTTCAGATCGCTGTGCAAATAATTCTGGAGGCACTACTCGAACTTCTGTCCCCTCTTGCAAAACTTTTGGTGAATCTCAAGCCTTCAAAGATAAACCAGACATTTGTCTAATAAAAACGACTCAAATTAAACAGACCTCAACCAGCGACATCGGAATTGAAAGCACTCAAAGCATGGTGGCAGGAATTGATCAGCTCGGGTCTAATCCTGCTTCACTCCAAGTTCAACCAACTAACGATCAGCCCACTTCAATTGTTTATGTGCTTCTGGCTGAAGCAAAATAGCCTCCACAGGGTCCATCTGGTGTGGTAACGCAAGGATCAGTGTTTTCTTCATTTGGCATCTTTATTGGGCCAGCAAAAACAGGCGTGGTGGGTCAAGCTGTCAACACATCTGTTATTCCAACAGAGGTCAAGAAACAGCCACAAGCAAACAACAAAATAAAGCTACCTCAACAACGAAGAAAACAATGAAACAAACTCATTCTTCCACGAAAAGTTTCATACGAAACATTACCACACCTCCGAGAACGGGGCTCTTTAAGCGCAAATGTGACAGCACCAAGGTCGTAATACCATCTCAAAAGAATAGTGACTCAACGTCTTCCAAGCCTGGCGCGAAAAGGCGGCGCATAAACTCGGATGATTGCCAATCTGTGACATCAACATACTTAGCATCAATTGCATTATGCGACCTTTCTATGTACTCAAACTCAGATGACGACATGAAGTCACAGTCCTCCAACGCTGCAAACTCGTCCAGTTTACATCCATCAGCTGGAGCCACAAATTCTGGGATGTCAGCCATCTCCCCGCAATCGCATGCTGATCGAGCAACTAATTCAGCCCAATGCAACTTGGAAGTGAAGAAATCATATGCGGCCACCTTGACCCTGAACCCAAAACTGACAACGAACCAACGTAAACAGCAAGTTCGTTTCATTTCTAGGGTTCATAAACCGCAGGATCAGCGAGTAGCTGACCGCATGTGGAAACTCAGGTTGGAAAACATCCATAAGGACGACAATGAGTTAAATTTAAATCGTGCAAACGTGCTGAGACTTTTCAAGCATATTCCTCCATTGCGTCTGATCAATTCCGACGACATCCAAATCGTGGAATATATTAATGAGCAGTCTTCCGATGCAGTTTTGCTACACATAGATTCGGCAGGTGTACGCAACACACTGCTTAAAGCAGTGGACGATCTTTTGATGTTCGGTTTTGACATTTCAGTCGAACCGGAGCAACACCATGGGAATAACTGCTCAAAATCTTCGGAATGCAATCCAGTCGAAATTAAAACTGTGAATGTGGATCAGCTACGTAGTAGCCTAGCGTTGGAAGCGAGAAAGTGTCAAGCGAGCTATCAATATGAAAACCAAGGTGCTCGCCCTAGAAGGCAAGTGTTTAATTAGCAATGATTGACTCCCGTGGATGGCCCTTTCTCAATCCTCTCGTGGAATACCAGAGGACATTGTCATCTTTTTCAGGGCTTTGAAGTCCCCCTGGTCGATGTTTTTGCTATCTGTTTACAAGAAACATGGCTGTCTGAAGTGCCGATGAGAGGCGGTTTCTCAATATTTGTGAACCCACCATCAGAAACATTCAAGGACGTCCAAGTGCTGGCCTTTTGACAATGGTACGAATATCTGCCAATTGTTCCACACCTACATGCCTAAATCCAAATCCATTTATTCAAGGGACAATTATGCACTCACCAATTAACGCGGCGAGGGCAAACTCATCATTGTTGATCATCAACTGTTATTGGAACCACGCCAAAATCAATGAAAAGGCCTTCATTAATGCGATCTGCCAGCTAATGGATGAGACAATCCTGAAATTTAACAACCTAACGATCATTTGTTGTGGTGATCTAAAAACTGCACATGGTTTCATCACGACCCGAAAAGCCAAAGCTATAAACAGCTTGCTTATGGAGACCTGGGTGCGAAAGAACAACTCTGGGCAGATGTTATGAAGATGAGGGATTGTGTGTTGCTAAACGGTGCCACTGTAGGCGATATTCCGGCGCAACCAACATGGCACCGACAGTCATCTCACAGTATCATTGATTATTTTTGGGTCTCTAAGAACTTTGTGCCCAAGATAATTAATCTTCTTACTTTGAATATGCCTAATAGCGATCATAGGCTATTGAAACTTGGATGCCTATTAGCAGTTCCGGAAGACGCCCCGAAATATTCCTCTTTAGTAGAAGCAAATTCCAGTGGTAATCGTCTTCGGCTGAGTGCTAACATAATTGACAACCTAACCAAAAGACTACTGAATCTTCATAACGGCGTGAACTATACTCTACATCAAAAAGTCAAAAATCACACTCATCCATTCTGTAAAGTGATGGATGACAAAAAGAAAGAGTTGAAAAGAGACTTGCGTCTATTAAAAAAGAAAAAAAACCTTAATACTTCTCAACTGACGGAAGCAATAAAATCACGAAGAGCGAGCTATAGAAATTGGGTAAGATCCAACAAACTCATTGTGGAGCAGGATCCTGCGGAATTCATGTTGAAACTACTAATCACTAAAAACACCCGTGATATTTGGCAAATTCTAAACATGGGCCACCTAAACACTCTAAACTCAACCCAGAATACAATCGCGGGCGATAGGTGGTGTAAACACTTCTCAGCAGTATTTAACTCAAACAGCAATGGGCCCACAATAGATCTGGCCGATGACCCAGTGCTCTGGGATGTGAAAATGTCACAAATGGACATTGTCAGAGCTATCGAGAAGCTAAAAAACTCCTGTGCAGCCGGTCCAGACATGGTGAGTAATGTAATGTTAAAAAAACACAAGTCAATGGGCACCCTTTATTGAGTCCCTTTTCGAGAAAATCGCTTCCACCCAGATATTACCCACTTCCTGGCTAAAGGCCATTGTGGTGCCTATCCATAAGAAGAGCAGCTGGGAGGCTCCAGAAAACTACCGCCCTATTGCATTATTAGACTCAATTGGTAAACTCTTCGGCTCGAACCTTAGGTTGAAATTGGTGAACTGGGCAAAAAATGCAGGAATTTGTGACATTCGACAAACAGGATTTTCGAAAGGAACTGGTGTGGATGTGAATTTGGCAATACTAACAACTTTGAAACTAGAGGCACTCAAAACAAGTGGCAAGCTTCATCTTGCCTTCATAGACATGAAGCAAGCATTTGACTGTGTTAATCGTAGCTTGCTCTGCTCTAAATTGCGCAAGTGGTGCTGCCCTGTGGAGATTTTAAATCCAATTATTGCGCTTCATTCAAAGACGTCGTACCAAGTTCGTCTGAATAAAGTTGGTATGCTGTATGACAATATATTAACGACAAGAGGTGTCAAACAAGGTTGCCCACTTTCAGCAGACCTATTCAAACTTTTCTTGGCAGACCTTCCGTTTCATCTAGAGAAAGTCCACAGCTTTCCTCCAAAAATAAACAGAATCTCGGTGAGATATATCGCATATGCCGATGACTTGGTCTTATTAGATAAAACACAGATCAGCCTCCAACGATTATTAAGCAGTCTTCATGAGTATTTGTCTAACAATGAGCTTACCATCAATACAGACAAAACGAAAATACTCTTGATTGGCCCTGGGTTTCCTAAGAAAGACCGAGTTTTCAAATGGAAAGTTGATGGTCAGTTCCTGTCTTCAGTCAACTCAATCCGCTATTTAGGAGTACAGATTAATACATCAATCTGTGAAGATTAGTGGGTACAAGACCTAAAACTAAAAACCTCAAGACTAGCCTTGCAAGCATTACAGATAAACAAAGATTATGGCACATTCTCTCTCACACCAGTATTAATGTTTTACCAGCAAAAGGTGGTTCCCATCCTCACATTTGGCGCTGAAGCGGGCTGGAACATCAGCGAGCTAATATGGAACCAACTCGAGGGCCAATTCTGGCGGCGTGTCCTCAACCTCCCATCCTGCATCTCCATAATATTGATACGACATGAGTTATCTTTGAACTCGCTATTCAGCCAGGTGATATGGAAATCCATCTCATTAATGCGGAAGATGAGAGAGATCGATGGCGCTCCAGCATATAAGATTTTTGCGAGCACTGAACAGCCGAAAACTGGATGTTTGTTGAACCAATGGCTTTCAAGAGTGCAAGACTGGATCAATGCGGCTGAAATTAGCAATTTTGACCTCTTTCGCCGCCCTCAACATGCCAAGAGAAAGTTTGAAATATGGTCATGGATCATCAATTTAGAGAAACGTGAAAAATTGGTAGCAGCCATCTGGCTAGGAACTGATCAGAAAAAACTAAATACACAGTCTAATTATCTGCTACGATGCTACTCTCGCTATTATCGCGAGCAATTCCTACGCTTTCGTTTAAACACGCTGCAGTCAAAAGAGATTCTATGGCAAAGGAAAAATCCTGCAACGAGTGATAACTATTGTCGCTTTTGTTTGGATGCAGTTGAATCTACAAAACATCTGATTCTAAATTGCCAAACAATCTGTGCGATCCGTTCGAAACACTTGGGTCAATATGCACCTGCAGATGAAGATATGACAGCATGTTGGTACACGATTTCATCTGGCAATAATCTGAAACATGTGTGCGCAATAGTTAATTATCTGAATGAACTTCTGAAAGTCCCTATTCAGCCCAATACTGTCCTAAAATGCGCCAAAGGAAATAGGAATTTGCCCGCCACCTGAATCTAGTCAATGATGATTTCTGCTGTGAAGGACTGCAGTTCATGATTTTGGTCCGGACCTTGTAATTGTAATTTTCTTCTTGTAATTTTTCTCTTCGCTGTCTGTCTGTTTACTTGTCTTGAAACAAAATATCTTTCTTAAATGTCAAGACTGTAGTTTTTGAATAAAAATAAAAAAAATAAAAATATTGAATTAGCATGGTTTCTATACAAACAAAAAATACAATTATCAATCAAAGGGACCTACCCTACTTCTAATTCAGCAATTTTGCATGGTAGAATGTTTAGATGAATATGTTAACCACTCCACATCCAGCATTAACATTTGGAAAGGTACTGATTTATTTTCCAGTCTAATATTTGAATTTCTTTTAGTTTATAATTCATTTTTGGAGATGTATTCACTTAAATGGTCACCTGACCGATCTAATTGTAGTAGCTAAATTGATCAAATTATCAAGTTAAAATCTTAGGCGCGCCCGCTGTTTACGTCTAACATGCATCATGTGATCAGCCTAGGTCACATGAGAGACTAAACTCTTAAAGATTTGTATAAAATCCCATTTTGAATGAGATCAACCCTAGTCTTAACAGTTTTCATTATTATATTCAGTGTTAATTTCTGATACCATCACCGTTTGTGATGGAATGTTTACATTAAATGGTCACCTGACTTCAAAATGTTAGCAACTTCTATTTTGTATTTAATTCTCTACCATCATGAATATTAGATGCAAATTTACATTTCCATGTGCAAGGGCATGCTCAGTCAAACTAAGTAATCATTTGTGGAGTGTAACTTCATCAGTGTTACGATGCGTATCACGTGACCGGCTCACGTGACGTGTGGGACTCCAGTATCTATTAAACAGTGGCAAGAACTAAGTATGCAAGGACATTGTGGAAAGCGGAATGCAAGTTTATTGTTGAAAGTGGAAGGCGACACGGTTGCAAGCAGAACCCCAGCATACACAAGGTAAACTACCAAGATGTTATTTAACTAAATGTACGCATCAATCTTTTTTGAGAATCCGTACAAAACAAAAATAATTGATAAATGCGCCATATATTTTTGAATGCAGGTGCTTAAATACAAGACTTATCCTTGGGCTTCATACTTGAAAACATATATAAGGAACAAGTTACTTACCTGTAACTGTTGTTCTCCAGCATGGGTCTGGCATGGATTCACATGCTCATGAATATTCCCCGTCGTCAGGTATAGACAAAATCAGTATCAGTTTCGTTTCTGATCTGTCTTTCTTAGTAGTAACCAATCACTGGTCTCTGGGTCATACTGACCCCAGCCAATGACTGCCCTCTCCCTAAGCCCCGCCTCTGGCAGCCATCCTCAGCTTTGGTAGCACGTAAAGTGGCAGTATGACCAAGTGAAGAGCTGCAGAGGGGTAGGCGGGAGGGTTCGCATGTGAATCCATGCCAGACCCATGCTGGAGAACAACAGTTACAGGTAAGTAACTTGTTCCTTCTCCAGCATGGGGTCTGGCATGGATTCACATGCTCATGAATATAAGAATACATAGCAGTATACACATGCACAACCACGGGAGGTGGCAACAGGCTCAACATTAAGCAATACAAAAAACTCAACATTAAGCATCTCTTACCTCCTCACCAGGCTCACCTTAAGCAAACAGGTTGCGCAGCACTGCTCCTGGACTCCTCCCTAGAGGCCCGATCGACGCAGTAGAATCTCGTGAAGGTGTGCGTCGACCTCCACGTAGCAGCCCTGCAGATGTCGAGCAGGGGCACACCAGCAGGGAACGCCGTGGTAGCAGCGATCGCTCTGGTCGAATGGGCTCTCGGACGGCCGGGCAGCGGTCGGTTTGCCAACCGGTGACAGTGCATGATGCAGCCAGAGAGCCATCTGGAAATGGAAGCCTTCGAGAGCGCCTTCCCTTGATTCACAGGTCCAAAGTTTACAAACAGCTGTGATGTCTTCCGAAAACTCTTCTTGCGGTCCACGTAGAACTTCAGCGCTCTAGCTTCGTCCAGCGAGTGCAGAGTCCTCTCAGCCGGCGACGAAGGCGACGGGAAGAAAACTAGCAACACCAAGGGTTCGTTGAGGTGGAAGTCCGACGGCACCTTGGGCAAGAAGGAGGGGTGCGTCCTCAGCACCACCCTCGTGTCGTGAAAAGTCAAGTATGGTGGCTTGCAAGATAGGGCCTGGATCTCTCCCACTCGTCGTGCGGAGGTGATGGGCACGAGAAATGCTGTCTTCCATGACAGAAACTTCAACGGCGCCGAATGCATAGGCTCAAATGGGGCCCCCATGAGCCTGGTCACCACCACGTTGAGCTCCCATGCCGGGGCAGGGGCCTTCACCGGCGGGAACGATCGGAACAATCCTTTCATAAATTCCTTCACCAGCCGATGAGACCACAAGGACACCCGTCCTGTAGTTCTGGTGTATCGTGAGATGGCGGCCAGATGTATCTTGATGGAAGCGTGAGCTAGTCCAGCCTTGGCCAATGACAGTAGGTACGGCAATACTTGAGGGGCCGTAATCTGCAGAGGGTTAATCTTATGTGCACGGCACCAGACAGAGAACCTCTTCAATTTATGTCCGTAGCACTTGAGAGTTGAGGACGCCCTGGCCTTTGCAAGAACCTCTCTGCAGTCGGCTGGGATGTCATACCCTCCAAACTCTAGTGCTGCAGGAGCCAGGCATGCAAGTTCAGCGACTCTGGGTTGTGATGAAGAACCAGATCTGTCTGGTGCGACGAGGATCATCCTGCACCGGGACCTCTTGAGCTGGTTGATGACCCGGAGCAGCAACGGCAACAGAGGGAACGCATAAAGAAATAGGCCGTCCCAGGGGAACGAGAAAGCATTGCCCATG
This sequence comes from Ambystoma mexicanum, assembly GCF_040938575.1. Classification (NCBI taxonomy): domain Eukaryota; kingdom Metazoa; phylum Chordata; class Amphibia; order Caudata; family Ambystomatidae; genus Ambystoma; species Ambystoma mexicanum. The sequence goes on along the minus strand of NC_090926.1, from coordinate 923,114,431 downwards.
CTCCTCGGCTGGGGGAACCTGCTGGCGAACCTCTGGCACTTGGAGTTCATCGCCGTCGCGAAGAGATCGATCTGGGGTTCGCCCCATCGTCGGAAGAGTCTATCCACTTGATCCTGGCGTAGTTCCCACTCGTGGCACGAGCGCAGCTCTCTGCTGAGTGAGTCCGCAATGGTGTTTTTTACTCCTGCAAGATGAAAAGGCACCAGAAACATCCCTTGGGCGATGGCCCAATGCCACAGATCCTGGGCTTCCTTGGATAAGGCAGGGGATCTGGTTCCAACCCTGCTTCCGGATGTAGAACATCATGGTGGTGTTGTCGGTGAAGATCCTCACCACCTTGCCCTTAAGGGACGGAAGAAAAGACCTGAGGGCCCAGAACACTGAGTGGAGCTCCAAGATGTTGATGTGGAGTGGCTTCTCCTCTGGGAGCCAAAGGCCTCTCGCGTGAAGATCTCCAGAGTGCGCTCCCCAACCCTCCAGGGAGGCAATTGCCGTCACCTGGTGAGCTGGGGTCTGAAAGTCCATGCCGGCCGACAGATGAGAGCGGGTACCCCACCACCGGATCGCCTGACGGAACGTCTCGTTGAGTGGGATCCTGTCCTCGAAGCTGCCCGTCGACTGGATGCAGCGGGCGTCGAGGAACTCTTGTAAGGGGTGCATCCAAAGTCTGCAAAGGCACACCAGATAAATGCAGGAGGACATCATCCCGAGGAGGGACTTGATAGATCTTACCCTGGCCATGTCGCTGCACCTTGCCCAGGATGGTCCTGGTCCTTTCCTCCGACGGCGAGGCCAGCCACGCCACTGTGTCGAGCTTGGCTCCCAGAAACAGGGCGACTTGCGACAGGACCAGGTGGGATTCTGGAAAGTTGATGGAGAACCCCAGGTCCGTGAGCAGCTGGACGGTCTTCGCAGTGTGCTCCATGGCGAGCTCCCTTGTCCTTGCTCGGATGAGCCAGTCGTCCAGGTAGGGGTAGACGTGGATCCCCTGCAGGCGCAGCCGCGCCGCCAACGGTGCAAGGCACTTGGTGAACACCCTGGGTGCCGACTTCAATCCGAAAGGGAGAGCCTTGAACTGGTAGTGCCGCCCTTGAACCAGGAACCTGAGGAACTTTTAGTGTCTTTTAAGAATGGGGATGTGGAAGTACGCATCCTCCAAGTCCAACGACGACAGGAAATCGCCCTCCTCCATCTGTCCCAGCACGTGCTGGAGGGTGATCATCCGGAACTTCTGTGCCTTGATGTACTTGTTCAGTCGTCGCAGGTCCAGGATGGGACGCCATCCTGCTGTCTTCTTCTTTACGAGGAAGTACCTTGAGTAAACTCCAGAGCCCCGAAGCCTCTTTGGGATGAGCTCAATGGCACCTTTCTTGAGCATCGCCCTTACTTCCAACATTAGTTGAGGGACGTGATTTATCTTCCTGGCCACAGGTGGAACGCGGGGGCACTTCTTCTGGAACTCGAGGGCGTGCCCTTCGGCCAGGGTGTCCAGCACCCAACGGTCGGTGGAGATGGATTCCCACACGCTGACGAACTTCATCAGCCGGCCTTCCACCGGGATGCTTCGGCGGGGGCCTGACCCTACGGTCGGTTCAATCTTGTTTGGAGGCCGCCTTGCCTCCTTGACCTTCCTGTCGACGACGACGGGCACCACCTGACTTGCTGCGTCGCCTGTAGGCCTCCTGAGACAAAGATCTTGCCGCTTGGCGGTACGTCGAGGAGCCACTGCCAGATCCCTTGGAGGCACCTTGTCTGCCTCCGGAGCTCCGAAAGGACGGCCGTCGTTGTTGGAGCACTCCCAGTGCCCGGGCAGTCTCTGTGTCCGTCTTGATGGGCTGAAGGGACTCATCAACCGCCTTCCCAAACAGGTTGTTCCCGTCGAAGGGTTTGTACGTCCTGGCGGAAATCCGTCGCCTTGAGCCATCCTTGTCGTCTCAGGCAAACGCCGTTGCCCAACTGATGAAAACCGGTGTCGGCGATGTCCGTTGCCACCATGATGGCGTGGTCCGGAGCAATCTCACCTTCCTGTAAGATTTCAAGGGCCTCAGCCCTTTTGGCGTCCGGAAGGAAGTCCAATAGAGGGGCGATTTTGAACCACAACTCCCTGTCGTAGCGGGCTACGATAGCCAGGGCGTTGGCCGCCTTGATAGTCGTCGCTGCGGATGGGATGCCCCGTCGCGTCCAGCTTCCTGCCCTCGCCATCCGGCGGGGAAGTTGATGTCGAGGCCGATGCCCCCCCAGCTTTCTTCTTTGCTGCCGCCAAGACGACCGAATCCAGGGTAGGTTGCGTCTGAAGGCACAAGGGGGCAGCGTCGGGGATGCGGTACTTCTTCTCCTACCGGTCCCTCTTTGCAGGCGCCGTGGCAGGGTTCTTGAGGAGGGAGAGCCCCTCATCCCAGATGTCATCAAAGAGTGGTACGGCGAGGACCGTCTTCCTTTTAGCCTTGCGCCGTTGGTAAAGGAACCCTTCCTTCTTCTTCTCTTCGGGGCAGAGCTGGAAGAGCTCGGATGCCATGGAAATCATGGCATGGAAGGATCCAATCTCGTCGGCGGGGACTCCCGAGCAGGGGGTGACGGGGTACATGTCCCGTCGTCGCCTCTGTCGTCATCTGTACCTGTCGTAGCCGTCGTGCCCGTATCATCCCTGTGGGTAGTTGCCTGGGGGGAAGGCAGAGCAGGCCGCAGAGGTGGAAGAGGTGGTGGAGGATTCGTCCCCCTCTTCTTATGCGGTGGACTTTCCGAAGGTCCCGGCTCTGGTTCCCCCGTCGGGTCTGGCTCAGGTACCTCCGTCGGGGGGAGTGGCCACATGTCCTTATCTCCGAGCATAGGGACTGAATTGCTGACAAAATGGCCGCCGAAGTGTCCTGCGGCACCGGAAACGACGGGCGCGAGGGCTCTTTAGGAACCTCGTCGGCGCCACCGTCGCTCTCGTCGTCGCCCTCGTCGGGATCCCTCCCGATGGGCTGAGCTTCCTCCACGACTTCGATGAGCTCTTCTTCAGAGGTCGTGTCTGTATCCACAATGGCCACCTGCCCCTCCCCCTCTTTTTCCAACGGGGACTTCGTGGGGGTCTTCTCGATGGGCCTGAAAGACGACTCCCTCCGCGGTGGCAGGGAGACTCTGGATCCTGAGGTTGCCTCCACTGGCGTAGCCTCCACGGGCTGAGCCAGGGCCGCTGCGACATCCTCAATTGAGGTCTTAGCAGGGTGAATTAAGGCCGTCGTCACCTGCACGCCTGGGGCCTTCACCTTGGGGGGAGGGTCCGAGCCTCGCTCCCCCTCTGCCGGAATCTTCGAGATCGACCAGGGCCTCTCCAGAAGCTTCGCCGGGTTCACTGACTTCCTCTTACCCGAGCCAGAGCGTTGGCTTGTGGTTGATGGCGCCGGGGAGGATGCGCCCTGCCTGCCAGCCAAGGAGCCCAACCGTTCGGCGCTCCCGCGGACTTGCAGTGCTTGGCCTTTTGTTGGGCCCCCGTCGCCGGGGCGCCCTCACAGGACTTAGAAGACCGCTCGGACTTCTTCTTCTTCTTCTTCTCGCCTGACAGGCTCTTCCCTTCCAGCCAGTTGGCGAGACGGAGGTGGCGATCCTTCATGGTCCGCTCCGACATGTTCCCACAAAACGCACAGTCCTTCTACACGTGCGTCTTGTCCTCATGGAGACAGTAGAGGCATAACAAATGCTCGTCCTCCCTGAACACATTCTGAAGCTGGCATCCAGGGCAGGTCCTGAACAGCTTCCCCGGCGTCGAGCTTCCTTTCTCCTGGGCCATGTCCGGGGTAGGCCTCAGAACTTCTGGAATCCTCCAAAAGCGTAACTCGACGAAATCTTCACCCTTGAGGGGCATACAAACTCCGAAACGGGTCCCCGTTGATCGGATGTAGAAACGGTGGAGCTTGAGGCTCTATTTAACCGAAAAATTAGAAAAATCTCCTGAAAAAAGCGCGAAAACGCAGCAAAAGCTCGAGAGCTACAGCATGAGGACTCCCAACACTTGAACGTGCAGTAAAACTCTGAGGATGGCTGCCAGAGGCGGGGCTTAGGGAGAGGGCAGTCATTGGCTGGAGGCAGTATGACCCAGAGACCAGTGATTGGTTACTACTAAGAAAGACAGATCAGAAACGAAACTGATACTGATTTTTTCTATACCGAGGATTCCCGGCCTGACGACGGGGAATATTCATGAGCATGTGAATCCATGCCAGACCCCATGCTGGAGAAAAGAAGACATACGAACGCTTTGAAGTCGCATGAAATTGTTGACATTGCATTTAAGGTACAACTTTTACTGCATTTTTAACAATGCGTCAACTTATGTGTTTCAAATCACAACATGAGTATTATATATTTTGCATAGCTCTTTTCTAGGAATAGACCCTATAGTAGGTCCATTCCAATTACTTGCAGTTTGACAAACTAAAATTCCAACTTCTAAAAGGTAATCATATGTATCTAATAGCCTGGCTTTTTGATAATTCTCACTTGAACAGAGCATGGAAGTACATATCACTTTTAAAACTCATGCACCCTGGTATAAGTTGTTTAATACACACAATGGAAGCACTCCAAACACGAGTTTTGTACAAGACTATACAGTATCCATTTAACCGAAATTCATTTCAAAGACAAAGGTGTCTTAATTAGATTGGTCTGATAACAATACTTTTATAGCAGATGAGAAAATACAGAACGGGTAACCTCTGCATTGGAAATCATCATCTACCCCGTTTGTATATTAGCTGTATAGAGGTGCTTGATATTAGAACAAAAGTTTGTGTGACATATCCATTTTTAAACTACTATTCAGTCACTACTATAACCTCAAGTACTCTTAACTGACCATCAATGACAAGTCGGGCATATGAATAATGAGTGCCAACTAATTTCAGTTGTTCAATTGGTACCAGATCCTACTCTTTGATAAATAGGGTTTGGCACACCACACTGCATGGAACTCAGCATGATAATTTGAGGTTATCTGAGAACTGAACAGGTGAATAAGACTCATGTCAAGTACTTTACAATATATTGCTAGCAAAATATTCTTTTCTATCTCTTTTTTATTTTTGTTTTTTCTTTTGGATACCTATGGCCTACCCTTCCCTCTCTCTCTTTCGTGTAATGGACTTGTTTATTTTCTTGTGTTTGTTTCTGATTGACCTATATAATGAAAATAATGAAAATAACATTTGGCAATAATTCATTGTTTTTGTTTATCATGATCTTGCTGATTTGTTTAAACATATTTAACTGTTATGTTTTGACAACAAGTAGATTCTGGTTGTTTAGTTCTACCATTGTTGAAGGGCCTAAGTCAAGGGCCAACTGTTGATGGGTGATAGGTTGAAGTAAGAGGACTATGCTTTCTAGAAAGGTTAGGCGGTTATTTCTTGTTAAGGCTGGTGGGGCTTGGAGATCCTTAGGTGATGATTGTTTGACGTCGTGGATTTCAAGGAAATGACGTGATCTGACCATGCACATGGCGTGTTAGAGAGGATTTTAGTATTGCAGTTGAAGTCCGCTATCCAGTCTAAAAATCTGCCTTTGCAGTGTGTAGGGTCAGATATGCACAGTGCGAAGCCTAGTTCTGAAATAGTAGTTTGGATGGTTAAGGCATTGGTATCTAGGTTGTCATATAGACAGATTAATGACATCCTCAATAAAAGAAACAAATCGGTCAGTATATCCCTTTTTACAATCGGTTAAAAGACAGCTATTACCATCCCTTTCTACCCTAGTACATACCAGGGCTGTCAATCGACGTATAGAGAAACGCTTTAAGCCAGCACCCACAAACCCACTTTTTGTTTTCGACTATCGCAGAAGAGCGGATGACACAGCGACATCAAAGATAAGCTCCATCTGAGCTTAAGGTATGTATAAATGCATCACTACAGTGGACATCTGTCGGAGGCACAGTTACCCATCCACACACTTTAGAATGCAGCTACGACTACGACAAATTCAGTCTAGCTGGTCACACAACTGTTTCGCACAGAGACACCAGACTTGCCGGAAGACCTCTGCCATTAGAATACAGCGACAACATATGATGAATTTCGGTCTAGCTGGGTACATATGGAGTCTTCTGCACAAGCGCTCTGTCGTGTCCTCCCTCAGCACCTGTCCACATGCCTGACCTCTTGGTAGCTTACGAGAGCCTAGCCAGCCCTCCTAATCCTGGTCAAATGCGCATATGCATCTTAAGCCTCCTCTTAGAACTCTCCCATACCTGGACATTGGTCACAGAGGGCGTTCCTACCACAAATCGTATTGAGCCCATGCTCATGGGAAAAGGCACTATATAAATTACTACTACAAAACAATACAACACAATTAAGGGTCAGTTGAAGCCGGATTCCCTGGTGGTACCCCCTAAGGCACTTCTGAGGTTTTTCCAGATTATGTTACGCTCCCCTGGTATCCACGGGGACGCCACCCAGCCCTGTTTGGATGATTTGCACTCTCGAACCTATCCCGGTCCCTTGGTAAGGCCTCTGGTTAAAGATGGGTCTGCAATATAGGAGAGCTGGATTCAATACCAGATTGTCTTTATGTTTTCCCACATCCCTTGGCCTCAACTCCTTCCTCCCCCTTGGGCCCTCTCCTCACCTTAATATTGTAGAAGGTGGATTCTCCGTCCTGCTCCTCGTGGCAGGGGTGCGTAGATGTGGGGGGCGAGCAGCGACCAAGTTACTTCACTGGTGCAAGCCCCCCCTGTGGGAATCCAGGCCTGCTGTGACTCTGTAGGTTTGCTGCTTTACAGTCTTTATATGCAGTTCTTATGTTCCTCTTAGTTCGAATAATAATGTCTTGCTTCTTTCCTTTTAGGTATGGAAAGGTATTTTGGAGTTGTCATGCAGTTTGAAGATGAGCATGGGCCGGTAGGCGAAAGCGCAGTGTGCGCGACTGGTGAGTAATGTGCGATGCATGGTGTTGTTTCGCCTTTTATATTGCTAACCTGTGTCTTTTCTCTCATTGCAGGTTGCGATGTTCTTTGCCGAGCGCCGTAATGTTCCAGCAATGATACTGACCAGGAGATGACTACACAGGTAAGAATTGTGTGGCTTTCTTCATTTGAAAGGAAAACTGAGTAAACGCTTACTAATGCTGTCTTTCTTTCTCCTTTTTACAGGTTATGGTATTCCAGGATGCATGCGGTGCTGGATGATGGAGTTCGTATCTTCAGGTGAGTGGAACTGAAGTCGGCGATGGATTGAAGACAGAATACTGTTCCATGTAAGTTTCGTAGTGTTCTTTCTCTCTCTGGAGGTCCTTGGTTTCAGGTAAGCTGGCATGAAAGAACTGGACACGGTGAGAATAATGCAAAGCATGTTCTGCTCTTTGGGTGTGGTTTAAATAGTCTCAGGTAGAGTAGTCCAGGTAAAATAGTCCACGGCCTGCCGCACCCAAAGTAATCCAGGTAAAGTAGTCCCAGGCCTGCCACACCCAAAAGACTAGACCGCATAGCTCAGTTCCTTGTAACTGAGCTATGTGTGTGCCTCCATATTGGCTGAACCCCCCAAGTTAAATAGTCCCAAGTAAATAGTCCCATTCTAATGTTGGCCTTCATGATGGTTATGAGCCTGGCGCCAAAGGCGCCAGCACTGACTCCAAGAAAATCTTGGATGAGGTTTTAAGGCCTTTGACCTGGCCCTAACTGGAAGGCTGACTTGCCAGTGAGGGCCAGGGCAAGGGTCATGACAGCACTCCCCCCAAGGCCCCTCTCACTGTGGCACTTCTGCCTAGTCCTGGTTTGGCTGGGTAATTCTGATGGAACTTTTTAATTAAGCGAGGTGCGTGTATGTATTCGCTAGGTTCCCATGATCTGTCTTGAGGGCCATATCCCTTCCAATCAACTAAGTAGTATAGTTTGGATCTGGTGTATTTTGAGTCTAGGATATCCTTTACTTCAAACTCTAGTTCTCCGTCAACTAATACTGGTTTTGGTGGTGTTGTAACACGAGTACCCGGTTGTACCGGTTTCAGGAGTGATACGTGAAACACAGGATGAATCTGCATACTGGGTGGAAGGCCTAATTTAACTGCCACTGGATTTATTATGGATTCAAAAGAATAAGGTCCCAGATATTGGGGACGAAAGGTCTGAGTCCCTTTTATGGGCACATATTTTGATGCTAACCACACCTTGTCTCCAATTTGATAGTCGGGGGCTTTACTACGATGTTGGTCAGCGAATTTCTTTTGTCTGTTCTTGGCTTGGAGTAAATGTTCTGCTGCTTCTTTGAAGGCCTGGGAAATAGTCGTATGTAGGGTTTTAACCGCTGGCATTTCCAAAGGGGTTGGGAGATCCAATTCTGAAGTACGTGGATGTCTACCATATTTAGTGTAGACAGGGATTTGTCCGGTGCTGGTGTGTAATGAATTATTATAGGCATATTCAGCTATCCATAACAAGTCCTTCCAATTTCTTTCCCCTTGATGTAACATGCAACGTAAGTATTGCTCGAGGGTTTGGTTTGTTCTTTCTGTTTGGCCATCTGTTTGAGGATGGTGACTTGTGGATAGTCGAATGTCAATTTGGGCCATTGAACAGAATTTCCCCCAGAAGTTGGTTACAAACTGACTACCTCGATCTGAGATCAAGACCGATGGAAAGCCATGTAGCCGTACGATATCCTCCAGGAATACTTTTGCTAAATTGGATGCATTTGGAAGACCCTTAAAAGGAATAAAGGGTGCCATTTTAGAGAACAAGTCTACAACTACTAAGATGGTGTTGAATCCTTGATTGGGAGGTAGATCTGTAATGAAATCAAGGGACAATGTGTGCCATGGTGCCGCAGGAATTTCCAATGGTTGGAGAAGAGCAGCTGGTTTCTGCTTTTGGGACTTGTTTTGTGCACACACACACCGCAAGATTGGATACATTGTATGATGTCTTTATGCCATGTGGGCCACCAATAGTTTCTTTTTACTTTAGCTAGAGTTTTGGCAATTCCAGGATGACCTTCAATCAGGGAGTCGTCATAACCCGAAATAATCTGCTCTTGTAAATCTTTACTTGGCAAGTATAGATGGCTCCTAAAATATGATAACTGGTCTTTAATGGTGTAATGTTCTCCTTGAGTATACCACTCTTGTGAGAAAGTGGCATCCATTAAGAGTTGGATCTTGTTTTGGAGTTCACCCTGTGTCAATGTTGTCATAAAACCCAGGAGTTTGTCTTCTTGAATGATGGCTACTGGATCTGGAGTTATGTATACCTTTTCATCAACACCCATGCGGGACAAGGCGTCAGCCTTTCCGTTTCGGACTCCTGGCCAGTAGGTGATCACATAGTCATTTTCAGCGAAGAAAAGAGCCCACTGCAGTTGACGGGATGATTGAGCCTTTGCTGTTTTTAGGTATTGCAGATTTCCATGATCAGTTATGACCGTGACAGTATGTCTAGCAGCAAGGAGATAGTGTTGGCATGCCTGGAAAGCTGATTTTTTAGCCAAGAGTTCTTTGTCTGTGATAGCATAGTTGAGTTGGGGAGTTGAGAATTTTCGTGACCAGAAGGTCACAGGGTGTAACTGGCCAGTTCCTGGGTCCCTTTGCAAGAGAGCAGCTCCCATAGCCATGCTAGAGACATCTGTTTCAACTATATAAGGAAGGTCTGGGCGAGGATGCCGTAGAACTGGAGCAGAAGTTAATTTTTTCTTAAGTTATTGAAAGGCCTTCTCTGCTTCTTCGGTCCAGTGTAATTTTTTATTGTTTTTTCTCAATAGTGGTGTAATTGGATGCACTATTTGGGAAAAATCTGGGATGAATCGGCGGTAAAAGTTTGCAAAGCCCAACATACTCTGGATTCCTTTAAATGAAGTTGGTGACGGCCAGTTAAGAATGGCATCTGCCTTGTGCCTATCCATTCTGATACCTTTTGGTGTGAGGATAAAACCGAGGAACTCCACTTCGGTGACATGAAAAGAGAATTTTTCGAGTTTAGCATACAGTTTATGTTGGCAGAGTTTAGTAAGGACGGAGCGGACGTGCCTGACATGGTCTTCTTTTGTAGCAGAATACACTAAAATGTCATCAATGTAAACCAGGGCGCAAACGTCGAACTCCCGCAAAACATCATTTAGAAAGTACTGGAATGCAGCGGAAGTGTTGCAAAGTCCAAAAGGCATTACCTGGTATTCATACAAGCCATATTTGGTACGAAAGGCGGTTTTCCATTCGTCTCCTTTCTTCACTCGAACAAGATGAGATGGTACGCCCCCCCTAAGGTCCAGTTTGGTATAGATTTGGGCGTCTTTGACTTGATCCAATAATTCGGAATAAGGGGCAGTGGATAACGTTTTTTTACTGTGATCTGGTTTAATGCGTGATAGTCGATGCAAGTCCTCAAATCTCCTTCCTTCTTAGGTACAAAGAATAAGGGACTGGCTGCCGGTGATTTAGACAGGCGGATAAATCCATTTGCCAGGTACTGATCAAGATAAGATTTCAAATGGAGGTTTTCTGGTTCAGTAAGTGCATAGATTCGGCCACAAGGAATTTGCTCACCAGGTATGAAGTCAATCTGACAATCGTAGGGCCTGTGCGGTGGTAGAGTTTTTGCTTGTTCTTTCTGGAACACGTCTTGAAAATCTTGGTATTCATTTGGTAGAGTACTAGTCACACCTAGTACAATCGCTGCCGTACTGGGAGTAGCAGATGTACATAAGTCTGTTTTCCCCTTTTCTTGGTAATACCAGGTGCAAGCACAATCATCGGAAAAGGCCAACTTCTTGGCACACCAATCTATTAGAGGATTGTGAGCTACCAACCATGGCATCCCTAAGATTAGTCGAAACTGAGGAGCTTTGATGAGATCGAATGCAATAGATTCTCGGTGTCCATCCTGCTGTACATTGGGTTACTGGTCCGGAAGCTATTTCTGTCCCATCAACAGTAGTAACTTTTTTAGTAGTCGACATAGGGCATAGGGGAAGCCCCATCTCTGCTGCCAGATCTTGGTCTACATAATTCCCAACTGCTCCGCTGTCTATGTATGCTTCGACAGCATGCATCCGAGACGGTTGTTGGTGATTGATCAAAATTACTGGTAATGCAAAGTGTGAGGTCTGTGGCTCATCCTTCTCTCTCGACAAGCGGACCTCTACGCTTGCCGGGCTTGGTAGTTTTCCGACTCCTTGTTATTATCTCCCTTCTCTCTGGCTCCAACAGTTCTCCTCGGTGGTTTCACTGGACATTCTTTGAGGAAGTGGCCTGATTTGCTGCAATATAAGCATAATTGCTGTTGCCTTCTCTTGTCTCTTTCAGTTTTAGTTAAAGGGGCCCGTACACCTCCGATTTGCATGGGTTCTACCGTGTTTCCCAATGTACGTGGAACATTATCCTTTGACCGGACATACACAGCTCGAATGTCTAACCTTATCTTGTCCGCTTTTCGGTCTTGTAATGTGTGATCTAATTGCACCACAAGGTTGATGAATTCTGCACATTCTTTAGGTGGGTTAACCACTTGAGCAAGGACATCCTTCAGTTCCCCTCGTAGACCCAGATGAAATAGTGTGGTCCTTTTTTCCTCAGGCCACCCAGCTTCAACAACTAATCTGTTAAATGTTGCTATAAATGTAAGCAAGTCTTCGCTTCCTTGACGGAGTGACAAAAGTTTGTTGTCTAATGCTTGGCCTTGGGTAGGACGAGCAAAGAGTTTTTCCATTTCCATCTGGAAACCCCCAAAGTCATGTAACAACGGGTCATCTTGACTTACCAATGGTACCGACCAATCCGCAGCACTGCCGCTCAGATATGACAAAAAAAAAGCAACCCGCGATTGGTCGTTAGGAAAAGCCCCAGGTCTGCAAAGGAAATGAAGACAACCCTGGTTCATGAACGTTGCGTACTTCTTGGGGTCCCCTGTAAATCGTTCAGGTGGAGCTAAAGGATCTGCCCCAGGAAGGGTTATTTGTACTGGATTGGTAGAAGTTGGTACAGGTGATGGCGGAATGTTACCAGGCGATGGGGTCTGTCCTGCCTGTGATTGGAGCAATTGTCTACTTATTTAGTCGGTACGATCCTTAGTAACAATCATATCCCTCCTAAGAGCATTGGTTTCTTGCCTGGCTGAATGTACTTCAGCACATAATTGTCCCAACAACTGAACTAACTGGTCAGTCTCTGAAGTCTCCATGACGCCCAGGTGGATAATATTATTGAGGCTTTGCGTTCTGTTACGCTGACCTGGTATCCACGGGGACGCCACCCAGCCCTAGTTGGATGATTTTCACTCTCGAACCCTCTCCTGGTCCCTTGGTAAGGCCTCTGGTTAAAGATGGGTCTGCAATATGGGAGAGCTGGATTCAATACCAGATTGTCTTTATGTTTTCCCACCTCCCTTGGCCTCAACTCCTTCCTCCCCCTTGGGCCCTCTCCTCACCTTAATATTGTAGAAGATGGATTCTCCGTCCTGCCCCTCGTGGCAGGGGTGCGTAGATGTGGGGGGGCGAGCAGAGACCAAGTTACTTCACTGGTGCAAGCCCCCCCTGTGGGAATCCAGGCCTGCTGCGACTCCATAGGTTTGCTGCTTTGCAGTCTTTATATGCAGTTCTTATGTTCCTCTTAGTTCGAATAATAATGTCTTGCTTCTTTCCTTTTAGGTATGGAAAGGTATTTTGGAGTTGTCATGCAGTTTGAAGATGAGCATGGGCCGGTAGGCGAAAGCTCAGTGTGCGCGATGCTGTCCGGTGAGTAATGCGCGATGCGCGGCGCTAATTTCGCCTTTTATATTGCTAACCTGTGTCTTTTCTCTCCTTGCAGGTTGCGATGTTCTTCGCTGAGCGCCGTAATGTTCCAGCAATGATACTGACCAGGAGATGACTACCCAGTTAAGAATTGTGTGGTTTCTTCATTCGTAAGGAAACGTGAGTAAACGCTTACTAATGCTGTCTTTCTTTCTCCTCTTTCCAGGTTATGGTATTCCAGGATGCATGCGATGCCGGATAATGGAGTTCGTACCTTCAGGTGAGTGGAACTGAAGTCGGCGCTGGATTGAAGACAGGATACTGTTCCAGATAATTTTCGTAGTGTTCTTTCTCTCTCTGTAGGTCCTTGGTTTCAGGCAAACTGGCCTCAAAGAACTGGACACGGTGAGCATTACGCTGCCCACAGCAGAATAACGCAAAGCATGTTCTGCTGTTTGGGTGTGGTTTAAATAGTCTCAGGTAAAGTAGTCCAGGTAAAATAGTCCCAGGCCTGCCACACCCAAAGTAGTCCAGGTAAAGTAGTCTCAGGCCTGCCACACCCAAAAGACTAGACCGCATAGCTCAGTTCCTTGTAACTGAGCTATGTGTGTGCCTCCATCTTGGCTGAAGCCCCCAAGTTAAATAGTCCCAAGTAAATAGTCCCATTCTAATGTTGGTCTTCATGATGGTTATGAGCCTGGTGCCAAAGGCGCCAGGACTGACCCTAAGAAAGTCTTGGATGAGGTTTTAAGGCCTTTGACCTGGCCCTAACTGGAAGACTGACTTGCCAGTGAGGGCCAGGGGCAAGGGTCATGACAGATTAGGAGAGTAAGAAGATAACGCTCTTGGCAAGAAGGTAGCAACATAAGCATAATGCGTATCGCTAATGATACCACTTTCATGGCCAGTTTTAATAGAGTACAATGGGACCAGGTGGAAGACCAGGTTAGCAGAGTCCATGAGCCTCAACGGTCTGAAATTCTTAAGACCTTATCTGAAGGCAAGCAGATGGAAAATGCCATTAAAAAGAATACTCGGATGCTGCAGATACAGCCGATAGAATAGTGGTATGCGAACACCAATTTAGCTGCACCGGTGGCTCCGAATTTCGGGATTTAAACCAAAGACTCAAACCATTGTAATTAACATGCCAGTCGAAAACAATGTCCTATTCGTTAAGGTAGTAAACAATGCCTTTCGAAACAGCCAAAAAAGAACACAAGACACTTAAAACCCTAAGGCAGATTGCAAATAAACCCTCCGAGCAAAGGCGGTCATATGGCAACTGCTGTACCTTTCATGGACAGGGATACGCAACATCCTCAGCCCAGTTAATATAAACATCGGGAGCAGATTCCAGCTCTTGGTACACCAATCGGGGACAATTACTAGAATCACAATCATCCTTTCAGAAACAGGGAGGGCATAGCAGGGGTAGAGGCCAAACCACCAGAGGTTCGGCTACTGCCACCAAACAATGACTTTGCTTCAGAGCCCCTCCCATATCACCCCGGTAGGGAGACGCTTAACACTATTTGCCCACGTGTAAGAGGGGATTACATCAGACAAGTGGGTATGTGAACTGCAAAAGACAGATACTATATGGAATTCGTACAACTACAGCACGATCATCCACTAAGACACATGAAGATATCTCTAGAAAACCAACAGATTTTCCAAACAGAAATAGAATCTCTTCTTCAAAAAGGAGCCATAGAGCTTGTCTCTCCATTAGAGGTCAACAAGGGTATTTATTCTGTGTACTTCCTTGTGCAACAGAAATACAAGACCAAACATCCAGTACTCGATTTAAGACCAACAAACACGTATGTCAAACTTCAGAAGCTCAGAATGACAACACTGCAGGAAATCATTTCTTTGCTCAAAAGGGGAGACTAAATGGCAGCACTGGATATGAAAGATGCATACTTTGATATTTCAATGTAGCCAGCTCCCAGAATGTACCTAGGATTCAATGTGGGGTCCACACACTACCAATTCAAAGTACTCCCCCTTCGAGATTGCGTCAGCCCCTCAGGTCTTTATAAAAGTACTAGCAGTAGTAGCGGCACACCTATGCAGGCAATCAATCCCAGTGTACCCTTATCTGGAGACTGGCTCATAACAGAGAATCACCACAATAATGTCAGCAGCATACACAGTAGAAAATAGACCTTCTGCATCAATTGGGATTCTCTATCAATGAGAAAAAGTCGATCCTGGTTCCCGGTCAGTTGAAAAAGTTTCTAGGTGTAATAGTTTGAACAGAAGACCCTCTAGTATTCAGCTCCAGCAAGAGGGTGCAAAGCATCCTACTACAAATCCTATGTTATACAGTCGGTCGTCAGATAAAAGTCAGGAAGGTAATGCGCCTTCTTGGTATGATGGCATCATGCATCTTGAATGCAGTCAGTACAGGAATGGTAAGCAGGAAATGGTCACAGGCACAAGGGAATTGGGACTATCTAGTAGAGGTTTCACAGACTGGAGTCAGCCCTTCAGTGGTGGACAAAGAGAACTTGTTAAAAGTAAAACCCTTTTTCAACTTGCCAACACATGTCAGAATCACAATAGACGCATCACTTTCAGGTTGGGGAGCGCATTGCTTCCAAAATATCATGCACATCATGTGGACATAAACACTAGCGGGAAAGTACATTAATTCTCTAGAGTTGCAAGCAGTGTACAAGGCACTACAACCTTTCCAGCATCTTCTAGCAGCGAAGAATGTACTTGTTATCACAGACAGTACAACCGCTATGTTTTACATCAACAAACAAGACAGGACACACTCTATACATCAGTCCAGACGAGCTCAGAAAATCTGGAAATGAGGCCTCAACAGACAATGTTTCTTGTGTCACAACACGTTCCAGGTGAACACAACTGCCTAGCAGCCACACTAAGCAGGAAAACAGATCAACCCTCGGAACGCGAGTGGGAACTACATTCAGACATTTTACACAACATTTCCTCACAATGGGATCATCCAGATATAGATCTGCTTTACCACAGAATACAATGCAAAATGCCACACTTACGCCTTGTGAGTAGCCGGAATGAGACTTGAACACAAGGGGTTCATAGTTTTGGTCAAAGACATTTATTTTTAAAAAAAAGGGGGTTGGGGAAATGCCTCTCTGTCCCCGCTCTCGAGCTGATTCCCTACCTACAACCAAAACTAAGGGTCTGTCAAGGTCAGAATGTCCAAAGCAAAACCGTCCTGTGTCCAAATTACTATTCCTGCCCTTTGACTTTAACAAAACAAACTCTAAGGTGAAAAGGGTAATCTCTTTGGCCTTGAGTGGCTTGTAAATGTTCAAAAGGAAAATGCGTAACTCCAACACAAAAGTTCCAGAAGGTTAGAATTCTTTATTCCAGAGGGCAGTTCCCTGGATTTCTCTTCCCTCTGTGGTATGTTCTAAGATAATTCCTTGAATTTCTTTTCATTCAAAGTGCAACTGTTCCACAAAAATACCTTGGCTCTTTATCTTGTTAGGATACCTGGTGTACTCTCCTGCCAGGTTTACACTCCCTGTTACATTGGTTTCATGCAGTCTTTGGCTAGTCCTGATCTATCCTTCTCAGGCCCCTTTTAGGTGATGTACTTCTTGTACATTGTTCAGTTCCTGTCAGGTTTATACTTCTTGGCCCTCATTACAATCCCAGCGTTAACCAATGGCGCTATTAGCACCATGGTTAACGCGGGTAACTTACCGATTCTGCCATGGTGAAATGGGGAATTACCACCCCATTCCAAGGTTGGCGGGGCGGTAATTCCCCATTTACCATTGGCCCTTCCCCATTCCCATTTTTGCCCCATAGGGCGCAATGGGAAAGGGGAAGGCGGTAATTATGGTACCGCAAATTGCGGTACCGTAATTACCTTCAAGGTCCCTTTGTGGGTCCCTACCTTAACGGCTGGTACAGAACAGCCGTTAAGGTCGGGAGCCGCAAAGGGACCTCGTAGTAAGGCGTTAAGGGGTTAACGATGCTGCAACCTTTTACGGCGCCGCTAACCCCTTAATGCCTGGGTCGTAATGAGGGCCCTTGTTTCTTTTGGTTTCTCACAGCCTTTGGCCAATCCTGATATATCCTTCTCACAACCCTTTTAGCTGATGTGCTTCTTGTACATTGTTTAACTTGTCCTTTCCTGGTGTTTTTACCTACCAGGATTTACTCGTGTAAATACAGTTGGACTTGCCTGGTATTCTCTCCTACCAGGACTCCCTTTAAACACTTTTGTTTCCTTGGTTTCACACAGCCTTTAGCTAGCCCTGATATATCCTTCTCTGGGCCCTTTTAACTGATGTATTTCTTAAACACTGCTCAGTTTGTTCTTGTCTGGTGTGTTCCCCTACCAGGACTTCCCCATGTGAACACTATTGCATTTTTCTGGTATACTCTCCTTCCAGGGCTTTCTTAAAGACACTTGCTCTTGCATGGTATACTATCCTGCCAGGGCTTTCATTACCACACTTGCAATGCAATTGCCTGGTATGCTATCCTGCAAGGGCTTTCTTTAAATGTACACACTTTTCAGTTTTTACTTTGCCTGGGGTTCTCCTTTCAGGGCTTTTCCCACTTGTGCTCTGCACACACTTTTAAATGTAATGGTTTCTTGGGTTTACTTTATCACAGTACCTGCCTGGTACAATATCTTACCAGGGCATTTCTTTAATGTGTATTGCACACACTTACAGGTTCAGTATTTCTTTCTCTTACAAGTATTTCACTCAAATCTTTTACATTTATTTGTCTTCGGCATGTTTGCCCGTATGCCCCGGTGTCCCTGCTTCCCTTTTGGGGACACACTGCCTCTTGCCGGCGTTCTTTCCTTTGCCAGCGGGCAACTGTTGCCAGTCATTAATCTTCTCTTCCTGCCTCGCCGTCTTCGTTCCTCGGCGTGCATGCACCTTGCAGATCCTGTTGGGCTCTTCTGCTTTCCGTTCGGTTTCAGCAAGGGAAACGCTGCCGCTCCAGAACTGCAAACGCCCAAGAGCCTTGTGTTGGCTTTTGGTGTTCTCGCAGCGTGCCTCCTCTCACAGACAACTTTTCACTTCTGTCTTCTTGAACCGGCTGGCTGAAGGACATCCTCTGCAGCCCGACAGTCACCAGGTCCATCCTGTCCGAAGCAGTTCTCTCCTTCCAGCAGTGCCTGCCGTTCAGCTTTTGCTACAATTTAAATCTCCCGGCTACAAGCCTGTGCTCATGACAACTAGAGCGCATCCTGTACTCTTGTTCTTTTCCGCTCTGAATTACTCGGTCCATCTTTCTCGTCCCAGGATTCTTGCAGTTATGGGAATGGTAGTCCATTTTATATGTTGAATCTGTGTAAGTGTTCCCAGAAGTCTTTGAAGGCAGGTTAGCTCATAATAACTTGCAGATGTAGTCTGAGAAGACCTTCTCATCCATTTTAGAGGGTGAGTCAAGACTTGATGATTTACACACAGATTTTGTCAGATTGTTTTCAGTCCCCTTTCTAGGTGGATGAGGGGTGTTGTAACAGCATTCCATTAAGGCATTGGGTATGGATGGGTTATCCTTATAAGAGGAAGGGGGATACCATGGCTTTCCCAATGGCGTCCTGCCACTCCCCCAAAGGTTATCTCCCCACGTGTGATCCTCCCTCATATTGCCGGCCCCAGGGTCAGCATCAGGTAGTGGCTGCCGTCCCCTGGCCACATGGGGAGAGGTTACCACCGGGAAACAAGTGATGACACCATCGGATTCATCACAGCCTCTAGGTTCCCACAGGAGGGGTCTGAGAAGAACGCACTGTGGACCAGTTGATTAAGGACATGGGCGTACGCTTTTCCTCCGTTGCCATTCTTGAACAGAGTAATCCACAAAATGCATCAGGAGCACATGACTATGTTCCTAGTTGCTCTTATGTGGGCACCTCAAACATGGTACTCCCACCTACTCAGGATGTCCATTTGCTTTCCAATAAAGCTAACCTGCCCTCATAACCTGTCACAAAATCAAGGGGCAGACGTTCTTCCACATCCTGGACAACCATTTTTACAGCTTAGCTCCTGAGGTCATAGAGTTTGGCAATCTTAATTTACCTAGCAGATACAAGAACATATTAAAAGAAGCACGTAAACCAAACACTATGCACTGCTACCTTAACAACTGGAAACGTAATGTAGTATGGTGTAGAACGTCAAATGTAAACCCAATTGACTGTTCACCATCTAACATAATACACTATCTACTTCACGTTTTGGACTCTTTGCATACACAACATCACAAAGCAAAGTTTCATGATGGAGAATTCCAGTCGTGAAAGCCATCATGGAAGGTGTCAAAAGACTATCAGCCTCATTATAACCCTGTCAGTATCCTAGTGGTAAACCCGTCAGAATTACGGCTAAGGCTATTACCATTTCCGGCACTCAGTCAAGGAAGGACAAGTCCGCCGGATTCCAAGTGCCGGAGTGACTATGTAAATCCCCATTCATGGAGTCCCATGGGACTCCATGAGGAGATTTGCCGTCATTGCTGACACTGACAATACCAGTACTGGTAATGACGGATGTTTTTGGCTGTAAGGTACTTGCCTTACCTCCAGCTGGAGGTAACTCAGGTGTCCCTCCGGCAAGCCCCTAGTCAGCCGGTCTGGTAAAGTGCTGGTATCAATGAATACCAGTAAGTTTTTACCAGACTGGCTGATTTATAATTAGGCCCATCCCCCTATTGCAAATCCACCCCGAGGATGGGATTTAAACATTGGTCTATGTAAGGTCATGGGGCCCCCCTTCTGAGACTATGCATAAGGCAAGCCTCAAAGATCTCACTTACAAAGCCACATTTCTTTATATCTATCACTTCCATAAGAAGGGTAAGTGAACTCCAGGTATTGTCCATTACAGAACCTTTCGTCACAATAAAAAAAAAACAAGGTGGTCTTAAGAATGAACCCACATTTTGCACAAAAGTTATATTCCAAATTCCATGTCAACCAATCGATTGAACGGCAGGCGTTCTTTCCAGACCTGCAAAACACTGAAGAGAGAGCCCTCCATATACTAGATGTTAGGAGAGCTGTCTTGTACTACCTCAACAAAACAAAGCCAATCAGGAAAACAGACCATGGGCCTCATTACGACCCTGGCGGAGTGGGTTTACGCCAGCGTTATTCGCGGCGGACCCGTCCGCCCTACTACGAGTTTCCGTAGCGCCATGGAGCGTTTTCCACCTGGTTTTTCCGGGCGGAGAAATCCATGGCGCTACGGGACCTTGTCGTTAATTACGCCACCGTATTTTGAGGTGGCGTAATTAACGCCTTCCCCACTCCCATTATACCCTATGGGGCAAAAATGGGAATGGGGAAGGGTAAAATGGGGAATGGGGATTTACCGCCCCGCCAAGGTCGGAATGGGGCGGAAAATCCGCCAACCCCCATGGCGCTATCGGCAGCTTTCCGCCGTGCTCCATGGTGCATTTTGCACCGCGATTTCCGCCAGGGTCGTAATGAGGGCCCATTTCTTTGTTTCTCTACCTGCCAGAAGAAGAGCGGACCCTGACCCTGCCATTTCTGAATGGATAGTAAAATGCATACATCAGTGTTACAGGTTATCCAAAAAAGAACTACCATTTACACCTAGAGCACACTGTATACATAGTAAAGGTGCCACATTGGCCTTCATTGCAAACATTTTTTTTAGACAATCTGTAGAGCAGCACTATGGAGTTCAGTTCACACATTCACTTAACATTTCTGTGTGGACACACAAGAAAAGAGTGACTCTCAGATGTGACAGGCAGTGTTAAAACATTTCTTTACCTCTGTTTCTGCTAACAACCCACCTCCTTATCCTGCTCGCTAGTCTATACAAAGCATGTGATTCTAAGCAGATCCAAAAGCCTCAGAAGGCAAACTTTACATAACTGTAATCGTCTTTCTGATGATTTGATATGTTATTTATAACGCGCTTAGTACCCAGAGGTTTCTAAGCGTTGACCCGGGGATCGAACCAGTGTTGCTTCGTGTCGTCTTGCTTCCAAGGCGAGCATGTGAGCCACGCCACTGAGCTATCCTC